>NW_025763518.1:2581666-3872500 GCF_020726555.1 Boeremia exigua | reverse complement strand
ACTTCCTTCTCTCTCCTATATACTTCCTTCTCTCTCCTATATACTTCCTTCTCTCTCCTATATACTTCCTTCTCTCTCCTATATACTTCCTTCTCTCTCCTATATACTTCCTTCTCTCTCCTCCTATAACTTGCCTGCTTCCTCTTCTTCTGCTGCTTACTGCTCCTGTTCTCCTTTCTTGCCTGCACCTCTATTGCTCTTGCTTCTCTACACAACTTTATTTGCTTCCTACTTTACCCATCCTATCCTACTCTACCCTACTCTACCGCCTTCCTCTTCTCTTCTCTAGCCCTCTACTACCACCCTTTTTTTCTAATCAACTTCATCTATTCTAACTTATTCCAATAAACTACTTTACTATACTTCTTTAGTCTATATACTCTACTAACTTGTTTACCACTCCATGTACTCTTCTTCTCTCTCTTGAGTTCTTCTAATTTTCTTTTATATTTACTACCTACTTTTTTTATTATACCTACTAGCTATTTTTTTCTATACTTAATAACTATCTTTTTTTCTTTACCTACTACCTATTCTTTTTTTTCTACTACCTACTTTTTTCTTTACACCTACTACCTATTTTTTTCTTACTACCTACTACCTACTCTCCTCTTCTCTTAACTTGTAATATTTTATTATAGCTTAGCCTTCTACCACACCCTGCTATACCTTACCACGCCCTGCTACACCCTGCTATACCTTACTACACTCTGCTATACCTTACTACACCCTGCTATACCTTGCTACACCCTGCTATACCTTGCTACACCTTGCTACACCTTGCTATGCTCTTCTCTCTTTCCCTTTGCTGCTCCACTCCTTGTGACACCTGAACGGCCCACCACCCACCCCCCCTTCTTCTCCCACTCACCCCAACCGCTCCGCTGCTTGTGACACCTGACGGGCCCACCACCCACCCCCCCTTCTTCTGCCCCGGACGGGCCCACCACCCACCCCCCCTGTTACTCTCTTGCCAATACCTTATCACGGCTTTGCTGCGCATATACACCCATTGCTTCATCCATTCCCCTGCTTGCTACTCTACTCTGCTACCCTCCTCTTCCTCTCCCTCTCGTCCCCACCCCTCCAACACTAGCCTAATCGCCATCGCCATTGCGTTGCTAAACATCTGTCCCCAAATCTCCGACCTGTGCGGCTTTCCCAGCCACCCAGCGTACGCCTCGTCTCCCGTCTCTGCAAACCCCAGCTCTCCCATCGCCCGGATCCCACCCCTTGTCAACCGCGATGCAAACGCCAGCGGCACCACCACGTTCGGCCACTGACACCGCTTGTCCATCCCTTCCCCCGTCGCGCAGTACTTCTGACTCACCCAGCACCGTCGACAGTTGTTCCTCACCGTGCGGTCCCGCATCTTCACCCGAAACTGATCTGCCTGCATCCCTGTTCCTCTACTCCATGCCGTGCACTGCATCGCCTTGTGATCTCTCCACTGCTCTTCCCTCGCCGTCTTGAACTGCTGCCCTACCACCCAGCATATCGCGCACCCCTCTCGCAGCTCCCCAAACGCCTCCTCCACCACCCCCCACTCCTGCGACCACTTTTCCTGCTCCTCTATCCATACCTCCTCTCCCTCTCCGCATCGATCGCACCCCGCTGCCCCAATCTGCCCGCAGCTCTGCCCCCGCTCGTCCAGATACGAGCTCATCAGCTCTCGTCGACACCCGCTGCCGATCAGAAACTGCCCCATCGCGAGCACGTCCATCTTCTCTCTCTCTCGCTCCATCACCTGCTCCACCTCCCCGTGCCCCACCAGCACCACCACATCGTATTGCTCTCCTCCTCGTCCCCCGCGTCCGCTTGCCTGAGCAAAGTCGCTCATGCTCCACGGTGTGCCTACGTGCAAGATGTACACGATGCCAGCAAAGTCCACTCCCGTCCCCAGCGCCGACGTCGCCACCATCATTCCGCCCCCCCTCCACCCACTCCTGTAGCCGGTCTGCGCGATCTACCACCCCTGCGTGATAGTGTCCGCAGCCCAGCTCCGTCGCGAGTCGCTCGCACTGCACCTTGCTCTTGCAGTACACCACCCCCTTCTGTCTACTCCGCCGCAGCTTCTCTGCCCACCGCTTGCACATGAACAGCGCTGTCTCCTCAAGCTTGTTGCGCTGACACCATGACACAAAGTACCGCGCGTTCGGCCGCACCGTGCTTGCCCTTATGTACGTTGCGTGACGCACAAGCATGCTCGCCTCAAACTCTCCCTCCTGCAGCGGCGGCAGCGTTGCTGTCAGCATCACCATCGGACTACCCAGCAGCCGCAAGTTCTTCATCGTCAGCAGCTTCTCTCGCCAATTCCTCGCCGTGAACACCAGATGACACTCGTCAATCACCACCCTATGCAGCAGCCCCTTTCCTTTCAGCATCCGCGCGTAGCCAAGAAAGTTGCCAGTGCTTGTTATGTCGCCAGCTACGTCTGCACTGACCACCACCACAGATGCCGGGTTGTTCTCGCCGTGCTTCCACTCCATGCACTCGACGCCGCACTGCTGAATCCTCCTGACTAGATCTTCAATCAGCGCCCGGTACGGCACAACGACCACCGTTACCCCCCGGCTCCTCCACGCAAGCCGGCAGCGTGAACAGCAAGCTCTTGCCTCCGCCCGTCGGAAGCACGACGATGAGCGGCGTCTGCTTCTCCAGCACCGCGTGCAAAGCCTGCTCCTGCTCCACCGATCGAAAGCCAACATCTTGCTTGCCTAGCACCTGCTGCAGCCCCCTGTGTATCGCGTCGGCTCGCGGGTCTGCAAACCGCACTTCTTTCTCTTTCGGCAGCCCAACAAGCGCCGACGACGTGCTGTTGCTCATCCGTCGCTTTGTCGTCCTGCTCGGCTCTACGGGCTTCGCTGCGCTCCCATCCACCCCTAAGAAGCGGTGCCATGCTGCGCTAAGCGGCCGGAACGCATCAACGGACCGCACGCTGAGATGCTTCACGATATCCATCGGCACGCTGTAGTTGCCTACCCCCATTGCGGTTGTGCGTGAGTTCTGCAGCTCAAGAACGTCTTCGCCATCATCGTCCACTTCCGCCTCTTCTGTCTCGCCAACGTCGTCCTGATAGCCCCTGCTGAACGACTCTCCCACCTTGACTCGCCCGATACCTACTGCCGTGTGCCGGTAGTCGAGCGTGTGCAGCACCACGCCCAGCCTCTTCCCTGTCTCGCGCTTCAGCACCCTCGTGAGCCGGCTGGTGTCCCACGCGCCCTGCGCGTCGTGCCACACGTAGTCGCTGTAGCTACCGCCCAGCACCTGCAGCGTCAGATACTCGCGGAACGGCTGTACGTAGACCAAGTACAACCGCCATCACCTGCCCCAGCTGCGGCGGCAAGAAGCGCGGCACGATCTTCGGCTTGTCCCACTGCGACTGCGACTTGTGATAGCGGACCACTGTCATCACCTGCCCGTCCACGACGAAGATGTTGCGGTCCTGCAGTACACCGTTGCGGTGCCGAATCGTCGTGATCTCCGATCCCCTCCCCGGCTGCCCTGACGTGACGTGCACGCTGCAGAGCAGCAGTTCCAAGAAGCGATCCATCTGTCGCATGTACTGCCGCACCGCCTTGACGCTCCACTGCCCGTCCGCACGCGTTAATCGCAGCCCGCCCGCTGTAGTCATCGCTCTCCTAAGCATCCAAGCCAGCCCGCCTTGCAGTTTGTTGCCTGGAGCGTCGACAAACGACGTGCGTCGTTTTGTGAACGTGACGTCGTCGACTACCTGCTTCAAATCAACGGTAACCCGCTCTTCCTCGCCGTCCACCCAGCAAAGCTCCCACAGCATCTGCTCTGTTTCAGCCAACAAGTCCTGCGCCATCTTGCAGAAGCGGCGGATGACGATCGGTCGGCCGTTCAGATAGAACGTCTGCTTGTCCTCTGACCAGTAAGCGTTGCCTGAGTTGCCGGCCGTGAGTCCAATGTGTTTGCCGTACGCCAGCATGCTGATCATCTCGCTCATCGGGCTGAACGTGCCGTCTGCTAGCTGCTTGTGCCGCGTTGCCAGAAAACTGTCGCGGTCTTCTTCTGTCTGCGTGTCGCGCTGCCCTCCTGGGAGCAGCTTCTCCAGAGCGAGCACCCGCACGCAGTACACCATCCCCGCCAGCATGTACGAGTAGTTCTTTGCGGTCCGCAAGCGGCCCGTGTCTACATCAATCCCAAGCACTGCGAGAAACTGAATCAAACCAGTAGACAACGCCACGGGATGATACGTCGTGAAGATGAACGAGCTGATAGACGCAAGAAGCGCCTCCGTCTGAGCGCCTCTGTCGTCGCCATCTAGCGCGTCCCACAGCCTGATCGCATACAACTTCTGCTCAGCTGTCCACGTGAAGAGCTCGCGCGTGTCCTTCATCATGTCTGGTGCCTGTTGACTGCGTGTCCTGCGCCGGGGCCGCGGGCTGTCGTCGTCAGCCTCACTGCCTTCCGCTTCGTCTTCGCTGTCTTCGTCGCTGCTCAACGCCGCACTGCTTTCGGATCGAGCAGCTGTGTCGCGCTGCTGTCGGAAACGCATAATCCGCTGCTCTTCATCTCCTAGCACGCGTAGATAGAAGCAGACAAACCTCACTATATAGCTTGCGTACACAGCCTGACTCTCTGGGTTCTGCAGTCGCCCCAACGGCCGCACGTCGATCTCGCTCTGCTTTGCGCTCCGCAGCCAGCGCCTGAGTTCTTGCGGAAGCGTAGCCAATCCCTTAACGCTTCTCTTAATCAGTCCCTCTGCCAGCTGAGCAGCTAGCTTGAGCTTGTGTTCGCTCCGATCGGGAGCCCGGGCTTGATGGGCCAGATGAACAAGATTTCGATCCTTGAAGAACGCCAACCAGCCTGTCCGCTTGAACCAGCCTGTCTTGTCTGTTTTCGCGGCCTCTTCTAGCGTTTGCAGCTCTTCCTCGACTTCTTGTTGTGTCAGTTTATACTCAGCAAGCTGCCTCTAAACTGCAACCTTGACGTTGTCGTTTAGAGCATTTTCAGCTACCGCTGAATCAACAACAAAGTATCGCTGTAAACCCCCTGTGCGGAAAAAGCTCTGTACTTTAACAGTGTGATAGAGCGCGCCTCTTTCTCCTAGCCAAGCTTGCTGGTGATCTTTCTTACAGTGCATGCGCATTGTGTCCTTGTTGATAGTGATGAAGCTGCATGTCTTGCACTGCAGCCCGTCTAGCGGTTTCCCAAGCTCTTCTATCAGTCGCGCCGGCTCATCTGGAAGCTCAACGTCTGCTGCATCAACTAGCGCGAATTGATTGAAGCGTTCAACAACTTGTTTTCGAGTTGCAGCGGGCACACTGTGATGCTGCAAGAGATGCGTGTTAAGATTAACAACAGCAGTGTAATGCTCCCTGCATACTAAAACACCAAACTCTTGCAAAAAGCAAAGAATCTTATCGCAATTGTCAAGCGATACTTGCAAGCCTCTTTTACGGCGTTGTGCGCTGCTGCTTGTTGTGTTAACTCGCTCTTGCGGTGTTGACAGACGGCTGTCCCACACTAGCTCCATCGTGAGCCCTAAGTTAACCCCAAGTTAACCCTAACCCTGCTGTATCAGTAGATCTGTAATTTGTTGAAAACAACAATACCGGCGCAATATTCAGACGCGTACAAGACGACTTTGTATGAGCGAAATTGCTGTGCAGTGCTTTGTTTCTGATGAGTTGGGTACATGAAGTTTGACGAGTCGCCTCCTTAATTTTAGTGCGAAACCCTAACGCTAAGCGATATTAAGCTAATTTTGCTGCGAGAAGGGCCTCTCTCGTCACCTCATATTGGATAGGAGCCCGGGCTTGATGGGCCAGATGAACAAGATTTCGATCCTTGAAGAACGCCAACCAGCCTGTCCGCTTGAACCAGCCTGTCTTGTCTGTTTTCGCGGCCTCTTCTAGCGTTTGCAGCTCTTCCTCGACTTCTTGTTGTGTCAGTTTATACTCAGCAAGCTGCCTCTGAACTGCAACCTCGACGTTGTCGTTTAGAGCATTTTCGGCTACCGCTGAATCAACAACAAAGTATCGCTGTAAACCCCCTGTGCGGAAAAAGCTCTGTACTTTGACAGTGTGATAGAGCGCGCCTCTTTCTCCTAGCCAAGCTTGCTGGTGATCTTTCTTACAGTGCATGCGCATTGTGTCCTTGTTGATAGTGATGAAGCTGCATGTCTTGCACTGCAGCCCGTCTAGCGGTTTCCCAAGCTCTTCTATCGGTCGCGCCGGCTCATCTGGAAGCTCAACGTCTGCTGCATCAACTAGCGCGAATTGATTGAAGCGTTCAACAACTTGTTTTCGAGTTGCAGCGGGCACACTGTGATGCTGCAAGAGATGCGTGTTAAGATTAACAACAGCAGTGTAATGCTCCCTGCATACTAAAACACCAAACTCTTGCAAAAAGCAAAGAATCTTATCGCAATTGTCAAGCGATACTTGCAAGCCTCTTTTACGGCGTTGTGCGCTGCTGCTTGTTGTGTTAACTCGCTCTTGCGGTGTTGACAGACGGCTGTCCCACACTAGCTCCATCGTGAGCCCTAAGTTAACCCCAAGTTAACCCTAACCCTGCTGTATCAGTAGATCTGTAATTTGTTGAAAACAACAATACCGGCGCAATATTCAGACGCGTACAAGACGACTTTGTATGAGCGAAATTGCTGTGCAGTGCTTTGTTTCTGATGAGTTGGGTACATGAAGTTTGACGAGTCGCCTCCTTAATTTTAGTGCGAAACCCTAACGCTAAGCGATATTAAGCTAATTTTGCTGCGAGAAGGGCCTCTCTCGTCACCTCATATTGGATAGGGCCTCTCTCGTCACCTCATATTGGATAGGGCCTCTCTCGTCACCTCATATTGGATAGGCGCGTCTCTCTAATGCTTAATATGCCCTATGCACTCTTAGATAGGTTTCTATTATACCCTCTACTAGTTGCTAGCCTGTAAATGCAGGTAACCTTAACCTTAACCTCGACTTATATCTAGTTCTAAACCTAACTTTACTTATCTAATATCTTTATTATGCTTACTCTCTTATAACGCCTTATAGGCCCCCCTATCGGTTCTTCTCCCCTAAATGCTGTCTCGATTATTTTTATAGTTTAATGCTGTGCTCTTCTGCTTTTAATAATAGATCTGCTTGCTCTATTAACCTTCTCGCAGGTTATAGGGCCTTTAATAGGCTGTTTGCTATTATCTCTTACTAGTTATAGGTTATGCTCCTTAACTACCTGCCTTCCCTCCCTCTCTACCCTTTCGCTTTTCTCTAATAGTCTCGACTATGCTTCTATTAATACTTGCTGCACTCTTAGATAGGTATCTACTATACCTCTATTATACATAACTAACGCATAAGTTATAGAGGCCTCTTTATAGGTTGCAGACCTCTCTATAGGCTTAGGGGCACCTCTATAAGTAGTATGCCTTACTATCGGCCTCTTCTTCTTCTATGCTATTGCTAACTACTGCGCTTAGCATTCTTATAATATATTATTACAGCTTACCTCTCTACTGCTTTGCTATATTAACCTCTCGATAATACCTTATTATAGCTTTGTTGCCTACCTCTTCTCTTTTCTTAACTACTGCGCTTCTTGTGCCTCCCTATAGGCCTTCTGCCCCCCCCCCCCCCTTCTACTTTACCGCTGCGCTCGGCTTCTTTATAATACCTTATAGGCCTACTGCCTACTCTCTTCTCCCTTCTTTTTAATAACCCTCTCTTAAAACCCCTATAGGCCTACTGCCTAACCCTTCTTCTACCTTCTTCTCTCCCTTATCTCTTGCTTATAATACCTTATTACGGCCCTACCTACCTCTCTTCTTTCTCCTTTACTCTCTACCGCCCCTGCCTAACTGCTTTATAACACCTAACAGGCCTACTGCCCGCCCCTCTCTTACGCACTATAGCATCTATAGGTTTAGGAATGCCTTTCTAGCTATAGCACTATAATTAGATTTGCTAAACTTCCTCTAACTACTGTTCTATCTTATAATAATACTCTCTAAATGCCTAAAACACCCTTTTATATATTATCTCTATCCTAATCTATCTACCTAAACCCCCTAACAACCTTTTTAAATGCCTTCTTCTCTCTATATCTTATTTTTCCTAAATTTTTATTATCTTAATTCTGCGCTTTCTTTTTAATATAAACAGCTGCTTTAGGTTCGAGACTTACTTAGTTTTAGGTGCTCTTTCTAGGCTATAGGCTCTTTCTAGGCTATAGGCTATTCTTAAATAATTAGCTCTTACTAATTTAGAGTTACTAATATAAACTCTCTAGGCTTAGGTAGAGACTACTTTTAGGCTACTTAGGTTAGGGGTCTACTTTTAGACTACCTAGAGTTAATACTACTTTTAGACTACTTAGGTAGCGCGCTACTTAGAGAACTATATAGGAACTACTTAGGTTAGAGGATCTACTTAGGTTAGATATATTACTTAGGTAGGGTAACTACTTAAGTTAATGCGCTACTTAGGGAACTACTTAGAGGAACTACTTAGGGAACTATTTAGGGAACTACTTAGGTTTTATAGGTCTTCTTATTAGCTTCTATATTCTTCTATATGCTATTGTCTACTTAACTTAAATATAGCAAACTCTAACTCTATCCTAACTTGCATCTAGGCCTAACTACAACTCTACTACCCTAACTTCTATCCCGCCCTAAACCTAACTCTACTACCCTTAACCTATATTCTAGCCTAAACCTAACTTAGCTATACTGCTTCTATTAATTATAAATAAAAAACTCTTTTATTAGCTACTACTATGCCTACTACTTCTACTCTGCTATTAACTGCGTAATCTAATAAAACTCCCCTACTAACCTATTGCTTTTAATATACTCTAACGCCTATTTGCGCCCTAAATGCTTAATTAATCCTTCTATTAAACTTGCATCGACGCCCTGCTCTACTAACTAGCTAATCTACCGCTCTATTACGCCCTCCCTACCCCTATATACTAATTCTAATAACTCTGCTACTAATACCCCTTAGTATTAATAATCCCTTCTATCTACCTTATAATACTATCTATATCTATTATCTTCCTATCGGTTGCACACCTCCTATAGTACTCTATACTAAAAATAACCTAAATATGCCTCGAACCGCATCTTCTTCTCTACTGCCTTAATTATCTCCTTAGCCTGCTAGCTCTCTAGCCTCTAACACCGCTGCATATTATGCTTGCTCTATCTATTGCCTGCTACCTTATATATCCTATACCGCTTTATCTACTATACTAACTGCCTGCACAACTACTCTATATTAGCAAACTCTTGCTACTACTACTATATTAACGTCTGTTGCAGGCTGCGTTATGCTTGCTACTACTGCTTAAACACCTACTATACCTCCTCTTACTCTGCCTCGACTATATTAGTATCCTCTATATTACTACTGCCTCTCTTATTCTTCTTACTCTCTTCCTCCTCTATCTCCTTCTCTATCTTCTCCTTATCTTTTTCCTTACTATCTGCTCCTCTACATATATTGCACTTCTTCTCTCCCTCTTTATATACTACCTGCTCTTTCTTTTACCTATCTAAATACCTATCTAATACTACCTGCCTATATATTACTATCTTATCTATGCCTTCTATATACGCTTGCACTAACTGCTATTCTACCTCTACCTGCTTGTTCTTAGCTGCCTGCTGCTTACCTTCCTATATAATTATAATTGCCTTGCTATATAATCTATCGCGTCCTACACGCCTACTTTTCTATGCGTAATCTAATATAGTAAATAGCTAATTAATATATATAATATACTAGATATTAGGTATATTAATGCCTATCCCTAACGCGCTTATTGCTATAATTATATACTTTTTACCTGCAGCAAATTCTTCTAATATGCTTGCTTTGCCTATAGCCTTATAATAGTATGCATAATAACCTAACTTCTTTGCTAACTTCTTAACCTTTAGCACTAAATTGCTATATACTATAACCTTGCCTATCTTATGCCTACGCAACTTCTACTACACTATGCCTAATACTATCTCTTCTACTTCCTTCTTCTTTGCTGCCTTACCTACCCTAATTATGCGGTACGCTATATTTATTCTTGCGGTTTTAGCTTAGAATAAATTAACCTAATCTTACTTAATATATATCTGCTAGAATAACTTATCTTTCTTACTTAGTAGTAATATTACTATTAATATTACTATCTGCGTCTTAGTAGATGCTAACTTACCTAACTTCTACATCTCTTTATAGAAATTATACTAGTAGTTTAATATAATATAATACTTATTAATTATAATCCAGTCTAGCTATCGCGTTACCTGCAACTAGTTTAAAAACGTTGCAAACTTTTCCCTAACCGCTAACTTAGGCGTTACTAATATAACTGCGGCTGCGTCTAGTAGGTAGCAGCTATTCTACTTAGCGCATAATATGCCTAACTTCCTGCATTGCTGCATTATATCTCCTTGCAACGCGATTAACGGCACTATAACTACTATTATACTGCTCTGCTTAGCCTATGCTAGTAATATAAATAATATGCTCTTGCCTGCCCTAGTTAGCATTATAGCTATAACGTAACTCTTGCTAGCAATAATAGCCTTAATAGCCTCTTTCTGCACGCTGCGAAACTTAACTACCTTGCCTATTATCTGCTGCAACTGCGCGGCTGTGTCTATCTTCCTTAACCGGCCCTACCAATTAATCCTTACCTTATCTGCCTTACTCTTAAATAGGGCCTGCTTGCATTTCTTGCACTTATTATTATTATTAACGCCTGCTTAGAACTCTAAAAACCAGTGCTAATCTATACTTAATATATAGAACTACTACCTCTTATCTACTACTACCCCTATCTATTCTATAATGCCTTGTGCATATATTATCTCTATAATATGCACTATATGCCCTACCTACATGTCTGCAATAGCTAACTATATGTTCTCCTTGTTCTACTTCTTATTCTTATCTCCCTTATCTGCTTAAAACGCGGTAGACCTGCATAAAAACCGCTAGCTAATGCTAATAGTAATCTCGCGATATGCTAGAATTATTAGCTCTAACCCTAATCTAATCCTGCTCTTACGCTTTAATATCTTGCAGAACTAGTTACTTGTCTACTTGCAGCCGCTTAGGTCTGCTAGCTATATATGCAACGATATTACCTCCTTCTCCTATACTATCGCCTCTAACTACTACTAGAATAGTAATACTAACTATATATAATATACTAATAGCTTACCTACCTTGCGCGGTAAATACTAGTAGATAATCTTAATATTACTACTTATACTATATCCCTTATAGTACTGCGTTATAAATATAACTATACTATCCTTAATAAATATGTTATAGTACCTGCCCTTAACTATATTGCTGTGCTAGATGCTTATAATCTCTAGGCCTCTTGCTAGCTATCTGCCTACTATATACATTAATATAATTAACTTCTCTTAGAACGTAACTACTTAATCTATATACTGCTCTACCTCCTGCATATTAATGCCTAAATAGGTCCCCTGCTACATAAATTAGTCCCTAATAGTAGCGTTCTGCCCTACCTGCTAGAATAACTACCTCTCTCTATTAATAGGCATGCGCGTGCAGTAGTCCTTTAAAAAATTCTACCTAGGCTGCTTATCTATTAGGTTATCGCATAAACAGTCCTACAGCATACTAGAGATAGGCTTAGCAGCCTTACTATTGCTAAACAATAACTTGTCTATTAATAACTATCGACTCTCTATTGCTAATCTATATACTATGCTGCAGAACTGTGCTATGCTAAACTGCAAACTCTTATATAATAACTTGTTCTAGCTAACCTACTCGACATAGCTGCATAACATAGTATTATAATAGATCCTTAACCTATATGTCCGCAAATCTAACATCTACTATATTAGGCTATAGCTACTACGCACTATAAACTAGTCTATTATCTCCTATATAAACTATAAATATCCTTTACGCTAGCGTTAGGGCAGGTTGCTGCTATTATTACTCTTATACGCGCTGTTGCTGTCGAACCTATTATTGTCTAATAGGCCTAATATCTCTAATACCTGCTACACGACTATAAGCCGCGCTACCTTAATAATAGCCGATAAAACAGGCAGATACTGCTTAGCGCCCTTCTAACTATCCTCCTTTATGCCTAATATAGCTAACGCGTATACTAATAGGCTGTTATACTCCCTATAGGTAATCTTCTAGCTTATTAACGCAATATAAAACTCTAAACATGCCTGCTAGATGCTTAATAACCTCTCTAGCTTGCTAATAGCGTTAGTAGTAGGCTTAGCTGTGTCTATCTCTACCTTGTTAATAGCTTTGTTAATGTCTGCTATAGTCTTGTCTTCTTTGTCTTAGTCCTCTACCTCTTCCTCTTCTTCTTCCTCTTCCCTGCCTTTGTCTTTATCTTCCTCTCCTTTAACGCTTCTCTCTGCTGCCTTAACTAACGCCTCCTATGCCTTACGCTGCTAGCGTATAAAATAGTACTCTAGACTCTTCTATGCGTGCTCCTATTATATTTGTGCAAAAAATATTAATATCTGCTACTATAGCTATATATAGTCGCTAATCGACTTCTAGTCTATATATAGCTACAACAGCTAAAACCACGTCTAGTGCTTCTCTATTTAGATTGCCTCTAACCGCACAAATATACTAATATAGTAGATAACAGACGCTTAACTAAACCGCGCTAAATCTTCTATTGCTGCCTATATTGCTGCCTCTATAGGCTTAGCCTGCTGCTCCTATCTTAGATTAGGCTCTGCTATAGGCTCCTCGATGCACGCTATTAACTCTAGCCGCTCTATGCCTACTAAATATAGTAACTATTGCGTCTGCTCTAACTATAGGTTTACTTTATCTGTCTTGCCCTCCTAGATAGTGTTCTGCGCCTATATCTTAACACTAGCCTATACTTTAGCTATCTACTTGCCTACCTGTGCCTATGCTGCTTTGCTGTTAATAGGTATAATATCTAGGCTATCGTCGCTAGGCTAGTAGACCTAGAAATACTATAACCCCTAGCCCTAGACTAATAACTGCTAGCAATGCACTTTCTTATAGTGCTAGCTAATACGCTCTTATATCTTCTTCTACTTCTTTTAGGTTAAGTATCTGCTCTTCCCTGCTGCTAACTAACTATAGATATCTTACTAATGCTTTCTTATACTCTCTAGTTTTCTAAATATTTAGTAATAATAGTTAGGGTTAACCTAGCATATTAACCTATCCTTATATATAGGCAATAGATAGATAGGCTTAATAACCTAGCTAGGCACCTCTAGCTTACTAGCATACTAGATTAAACTAGCCTAATTACTTACTTCTTCTGCTATAGCTTTAGCTTGCTTCTACTTAGTAGGATAGGCCTGCTATATATAGCTCTTAATATAGCTAGGCAAAACGCTATATTAGCACTCTCTGCACATAGCTAACGCGTACTTAACTAAATGCTTAAAATACTTAAAATACTTAAAATACTTAAAATGCTAGCCCCTAACGCTGCTTTCTGCTATAATTATAGAATAGTTATAATAATAATTAAATTTTATAATATAGACTATAAATAATAGTTTAATATAGGCTATATTAGGCTATAGACACGGCTTTATATCTCGCGTTATAGACGCGTCTTTGCTTTTAGTAATAGCTAGTTATTATCTTAGAACGCCTCTAAACCTAGCTATCTAGGGTATCGCAATATTATAACTCTAACCCTAATATTAAACATAAAACCCTAATACTATTAACTATATTAACTGCAGGGCTGCAAATAAGTATTAACGTGCAGCTAAACGCGCTAATTAATATATCTAAATTTTAAAGCTATTAGCCTATAGGAACCTAACTAGTCTAGTACCTTAAACTCTTCTAGGGCTAGCCCCTATAACGCACTATATACAGGCAAAGGTATATATTATAGCACTAGATTATCTAGGGTTAGGGCTAATCCTAAGTATTGCCCTAGAATAGGCCTACTACCTACCCCCTCTTCTTCTACTCTAGACTACCTACTACCTACCCCCCCTTCTTCTACCCTAGATAGGCCTACTACCTTCCTACTCTATTACTCTCTTACTAATACCTTATTATAGCTTTACTATATATATATACCTATTATTTTATTAATTTCCCTACTTGCTACTCTACTCTACTACTCTCCTCTTCCTCTCCTTCTTATCTCTACCTCTCTAACACTAGCCTAATTACTATTACTATTGCGTTGCTAAATATCTATCTCTAAATCTCTAACCTATATAGCTTTTCTAGCTACCTAGTATATACTTTATCTCTTATCTTTATAAATCCTAGCTTACCTATTACCTATATTCTGCCTCTTATTAACTATGCTATAAATACTAGCAGCACTACTATATTTAGCTACTAGCACTACTTATCTATCCCTTCTCTTATTATATAGTACTTCTAGCTTACCTAGTACTATTAGTAGTTATTTCTTACTATATAGTTCTATATCTTTACCTAAAACTAATCTATCTATATCTCTATTCCTCTACTCTATGCTATATACTATATTACCTTATAATCTCTCTACTACTCTTCTCTTGCTATCTTAAACTACTACTCTACTACCTAGTATATTATATACCCCTCTTATAGCTCTCTAAACGCCTCCTCTACTACTACCTACTCCTATAACTACTTTTTCTACTCTTCTATCTATACCTCTTCTCCTTCTCTATATTAATTATAGCCTACTACCTCTATATCCCTATACTATACCCTCTTACTATCTAAGTATAAGCTTATAGCTTCCTATTAGCATCTACTTCTAATAAGAAACTATCCTATTACCTATATATTAATATCGCTACTTTCTCTCTCTATCTGCTTCTCTATCTCCCCTTACTCTACTACTACTACTATATTAACTTGCTCTTCTTCTTATCCTCTGCGCCTACTTACCTGCGCAAAATCTATTATGCTCTATAGTATCTCTATATGCAAGATATATATAATCCCTAGAAAGTCTACCCCTATTTCTAACGCTAATATAGCTATAATTAGCCTGCTCTACTCTACCTATCTCTATAGCTACTCTACCTAATTATCTATACTAGCGTAATAATGCGCATAGCCTAGCTACCTAGTAATCTATTTATACTGCCCCTTACTTAGATAGTATACTACCCCCTTCTATTTTATCTACTATAGCCTATCTTTCTACTACTTGCATATTGCTAGCACTATATCTTCTAGCTTACTTTATAGATACTATAATATAAAGTACTATGCCTTTAGCTATACTATACTTGCTTAGATATATATCGCGTTCTAGACTAGTATGCTTGCCTCTAGCTGCCTCTTCTACACTAGCGGCAGCGTTGCTGTTAGCATAACTAATAACCCTCTAAGTAGCTATAAGTTCTTAACCTTAAGTAGATTCTCTTACTAGTGCTATAATATATATAGCAGATAATACTTATCTATTACTACCTACTATAGTAGTCTCTTATTCTTTAGTAGTCTAGCATACTCTAAGAAGTTACTATTGCTTATAATATCGCCCGCTATATCTGCGCTAATAACTACTACTAACGCAGAGTTACTATTACTATGCTTCTACTCTATATAGTTAATACTATAGCTATAAATCTACTTAACTAAGTCCTTAATTAATACCTAGTATAGTATAATAACTATAGTTATACTATCTTTAATGCAAGCTAGTACTATAAATAGCAAGCTCTTACCCCCTCCTATTAGAAGCACTATAATAAGCAGCGTCTAATTATCTAGCACCGCATATAGTGCCTATTTCTGCTTAGTAGATTAGAAGCTAACATCTTACTTACCTAGCACTTACTATAGCGCCTTATATACTATCTTAGCCTATAGGTTCTCTACTAGGATAGTCTTTTCTCTTAGTAACCCTACTAGCTCTAATATACTCTCTTATATCTATCTCTTTCTTCTACTACTTAGCTCTACTAGCTTATCTGCTAGCCTATCTATGCCTAAGAAGTAGTGCTATACTATACTAAGCGCCTAGAACGCATCTATTAACTATATACTAAGATACTTAATAATATTAATTAGCACGCTATAGTTACTAACCCCTATTACTATTATCTGCAAGTTCTATAGCTTAATAATATCCTCTTAATCTTTATCTACCTTAGCTTTATCTACTTCCCTAACCTTATCTTAATAACCCTAACTAAATAACTTCTCTACTTTAACCCTACTAATACTTATAGCTATATAATAGTAGCCCTATATATATAATTAAACACCTAGTTACTTATCTATCTTGCGCTTAAGTACCTTTATTAGTTTATCTATACCCTATGCCTCTTGCCTATTACTTTAGATATAGTTACTTAAGCTACTACCTAGTACCTAAACTATAAGATACTTTTAAAACAGCTATAAGTAGCTTAAGTATAGAGCTATAATCTATCCTAACTATAGTAGTAGAAAGCGCAGTATAACCTTTAGCTTATTCTACTAAGACTGCAACTTATAATAATAGATAACTATTATAATAGCACTATTTATAATAAAGATATTGCAGTTCTATAGTAGCCTGTTGCAGTGTTATATTATTATAATCTCTAACCCTTAACCTAGCTATCTATACTTAATATGCACACAGCCTATTAGTAGCTCTAAGAACTAGTCTACCTACAGCAGATACTGCTATACCTTCTTACCTCTCTACTAACTATCTGCTATCTATAGCTATATACTGCCCTTCTTGCTTTAGGCTCTTATAAGCATCTAAGCTAGTCTACTAGATAGACTGTTTACTAGATTGCTAATAAAAGATATGCCCTATATTATAAATATAACATTATCTAAAATCTGCATAAGATTAATACTAAAGTAGTTAGTAGCTATATTAACCTAATATAGCTGCTAGAACTACTCTACTACCTTAGCTTGTATGCTCTAAGCTATCTAATAGAAGCGCTTAATAATAATAGGCTGCCTATTAAGATAGAAGATCTTCTTATCTAGTAACTAGTATATATTGCTAGTATTACCTTTATTTACTATAGCGTGTTTACTATATACTAGAAGACTAATTATCTTACTTATTAGACTATATAAGCTATTAGCTAGATACTTCTTGCGCATTTCTAAGAACCTATCCTGCGCTTCTTCTATCTACTTATTACGCCCTGCTATAAAAAGAAGCTTCTTAACTCTAACTACCTAGATGCAATATACTATCTCTGCTAGTATATATAAGTAGTTCTTTATAGTGCGTAAGCATTTTATCTTAGTGTCTATACCTAGCATAGCAAGAAACTATACTAATCTAGCTAATAATACCTTATTACTATAGCTTATAAGTATAAACAAACTTAGCAAGTCTAGCAGAATAGTAATTTAAGCTGCTCTATTACTATTATTAAGAGCAATCTATAGCTAAATTGCTAGCACCTTCTAATTCTCCTTCTAGCTAAATACTTTATGCGCATTCTTTATTATGTCTATTAGCGCTTTTTAACGCGGTTAGCGCTCTAGTATAACACTATTATTACTATTGCTATTAGTATTATTATTATTATTACTATTATTATACTTGCTCTCTATGCTAGCACTATTGCTACTTAACTCCTTACTGCTATAAATAGCCTAATCTCTCTATAATAGATACTTGTCTATCTAGTGCTCTTTGTCTATAATAATATAAAGATAGAAGCAGATAAATTTGACTATATAGCTAGCATACATCGCCTAACTCTTAGGGTTCTATAGTTGCGCTAGTAGTTATTAATTAATATCTATCTACTGCGCACTATAAAGCTATTGCTAGGTTTCCTATAGAAGCGTTGCTAAGCCTCTAATGCACTTCTTAATTAGCTATTCTACTAGCTAAGCAGCTGCCTATAATTTTACCTTATTATAGTTAGGTAAGTAGGCTTAATAGGCTAGATAAACAAGATTCTAGCCTTTTAAGAACTCTAACTACCTTATTTGCTTAAACTAGCTAGTTTTATTAGTCTTTGCAGTGTTGCCTATAATCTATATATCTTCTTTAAGCTAATTTCGCACCTAGCGCTATATATTAAGTTATTCTTTAATAACCTAATTTAGGTCTAAATTTTGCCTATTTTTAATAGCACTAGCCTTAATAATAAAATATTTTTATAGCCCCCTAGTATAAAAGAAGCTCTGCACTATTACTATATTATAGAGCAAGCTTTTCTCTCCTACCTAAGCTTGCTAGTATTTTTTCTTATAATGCCTGCGCATTTTATCTTTATTAATAGTAATCTAGCTATATATCTTATACTGCGCACTATTAAGCAGCTCTCTAAGCTTATCTAGCAGCTGCGCAGGCTTATCTAAGAGCTTAATTACGCTTAGAGTAATAGTCTTAAATTAACTAACGTACCTCACAGGCGAGTCAGACACTAAGCAAGTCAGACACTTTTGCTAAGCCCCTACTAAACCTCCCCCTATTATAGCCTAAAACACTACAAACTAGCGCTACATAAGGCAAAACAAGCTGTAATATTACTTAGATACCTCTTCTACCTCAGTCTTGCACGTTCGCGCGTTATGTCCTGTCTAGTTGCACCGTCCACAGCGCCTTTAGGTCGGCTCAGCCCCATCAGCGCGCCCTTGCTTCTTTGCCTTCTTCCCGTCACTGCGCGCCCCAAACTCCTTTAGAGTAGTTAATCACTGCCCATCCTCAACTATCAGGGTCCCTTCTGCCTTAACTCGCTTTCTTTTGTGCGATTTACGTCGCGTAGCAGCCTTGTTGGCCGCTCGAAGCTTAGTGATTTCCTGTTGCGCCAACACCAGCTTATGCGCAATAATAGCTGCCCCCTTTGAGACCTTCTCAAACGCTTCAACTAGAGACGTTAGTAAGCTGTTTGTATGTCTCTGAATCCTCGTCTTTACAAGCGTTGATTGCAACCCAAGTTCTAGGGTATTGCTTGGGGTTTGCGACTGCCAGGGCTCCCCATTAACGGGGAGTGGTGGTGATAGAGTGCGCAGCTTCACATCAAGGGCTAATATGACCCGTTCTAGGTCAAATGGGACCAGTCCGGCGCCTCGGAACCCTCCCTGGATGTTGCTAGGAGTAATTGCAGCGTTGTAGGCGCGTATAAAGCATGGTAGGAACTCAGACTTCGTGATGTGGTTAATCCGATTGCGCATGAGTATTTCGGCTTGGCGCCCGTACGCCTTCTTCAAAGCGGCAAAACAACCCACATCAAGGGGCTGCGTAAGGTGTGATGAGTAAGCAGGCAAACAGAGAGTAATTATCTTGTTATCCTTGCAGTATTGCTAGAATTCAAGAGAGTCGTGGCTCTCATAACCATCAATAATAAGCAAACAGTAGCTGCCGACAGTACGCTGCTTTGTATGCCTGTCAAAGTGCTCTATCCAGTCCAGACCAAGCTTATTAGTAGTCCAGCCGTTATCAGAGACCCCAATAACCCAGTCTTAAGGCAGTTCTTCCTCCTTGTACCAGGCAGAGAGGTAGTAGTGGGCCTTAAAGATGAGGAAGGCTAGAATAGCCCATCCTTTAGCATTGATGCCTACTATAGCCGTAGCCCACTCCCGGTTGCCTGGCTAGACTGCCTTTGGCCGACCTCGTCGTTCTAAAGCTGTAACAACTGCTCCTTAGGAGATCTGGCCCATCATAAAGCCTATCTCGTCGAAGTTGTACGTGTCTTTATCCTGGATGCCATACTTGGCTTTAACATTAGCTACCAGGCTATACCAGCCCTGCAGGACCTCAGGGTCCTCACAGAGGGCTCTCTTATAGTCGTACTTGCGATTAAACTTAACTATAAGCTCTAGCTGCCGCTTAACAAACGTACTAGGCCAGTTTGTGCCAATAGGGCCCAGATTGCGCTCAGCGCGCAAAGAATTAGCCATAGTGGCCACATCTGCAAGCCGAGGGGGAAAACCGCGCGCAATAAGCTCAAGGACATGCTCAACAATCACCTTCTCCTCATTATTATCTAGGTTCCGCATATTAGGTATAGAAACCGCTCGTGAAGGCCGTCCAGTGCGTTAGTCACTTAGTGTGCTTCAAGGAACGCTATAGAGAGTAGCAGCGCGTCGCAGTAACAGAGTCGCGTTTTGTTTAAGAGCCTAGAGTGCAAGCTGTATCTAAGCTTCCTTTAACGCGTTCAACTAGTATTGTTAAGGAGGCATTGGTATAGAGGGTAAAGTTTAGTAGGGGCTTAGCAAAAGTGTCCAACTCGCCCGGTGTCCGACTCGCCCGTAAGGTACGTTAAAGCGCTTAAGTATTTATTACTATAGCATAGTAGATATAGTATAGTATTTATAGAGATATATATCTAGACTTACTACTACTATGCAGTGCTACTTATAAATAATAATACTAAAGTCTTTAAGAAAGCTAAATATGCTATTATAGTTACTAAGTATAAGCTACTATAGCTACTTATAGAAGTTTGCAGTGTTACTACTTATAATATTTGCCTATTAGAGTGCTATTACTTAGCTGTCCTATATAAGCTCTATTATATAGAAACTCTAACCCTACTTACTAAAATAGCACTGCGTTTTACTAAAGTTATAGACTAAATACTTAGCGTTGCTGCGCAAAGTATATAGAAATCGAGTTTATATAAGATATTTTTTAATCTAAGTAAAAATTAATTATAATTTAGAGGTATTAGGGTTGCATAAGGGACTACTAAAATATGCTTCTTAATTAAGCAAAAACCCTAACGCTAAACCTGTTTCGCTACGATTTAGTATCCTCTACGCGCCCTTATATTAGGTAGAGTAGAATAACTCTAGCAGTATTATCTAGCGCAGTAGCATATCTATAATAGAGCTTACTAGGCTTATATATGCCTATAATAGCTTAATAACACTATTATTATATAGTTAGGTATAGTGCTATAGGTATAGAATATTAAGAAATATATATATAATAGTTATTTTATTATTCTATTACTATAGCGCAGCTTATATATAGGCCCTTGCGCAGTATAATTTATAATGGAGTTTAAGTTTATAATAGCACTTAGCTTATACTATACCCTCTTAGGGCTTATTTAGTCTTAGATAAGGTCTAATTATATTTAGAGTTTACCTCTTTATATTAATATGCTAGATTAAGCTATAATAAGATATTAACTAGGCCTAAATAATATATAAACTAAGAGTATTTTTCTACTAAGAGTAGTTTAGTAAAGCTATCTAAAGGTATTTTAGTTATTAGAACCTATTAAACTATAACTTTACTATCTCTATAGACCTGCCTTAGCTATAGGCTATAGATATTAATATGCTTTAGCTTTAATAATGCTTATAGTCTATTCTTTTAGATTAGGCCTATTATTTGCTAGTTATTATAGAGTATGCAAGGTTAGTACTTAGGATTAAACTATATCTACTTAAATAGCTAGTATAGACCTATTATCTCTTTTACTATATATAATAGCAAGAGTAGCTTAGCTTTAGTTATTAATATAGTTATAGTCTTCTACTTAGATAACTACTATATAATTAGCCTATTAAATAGCTTTATAAAGTAGCCTTATATAAATCTTTAAGTCTCTAGATTATCTATAAATAATGCGTTACTTAATAGCTAAAGTATCTCTTTATTATATATCTCTACTTTAGTAGTAGTTTCTACTAAGCCTAAGAACTTAATAGTATAGTACTTTATAGCCTAGAAATATATAAGAACTTAGTTTATATAATGCAAGTACTCTAGTAAAAGGTTTAATATATACTAACTTAACTAGCTAGCTATAAAAGATATATCTAGTTATAATATAACTACTATATACTAGATTAAGTCTACCTTTTCTTATATCTCTATAATCTAATAAAGCATTGCTTGCCCCTTATATTATTAAGAATAATAAGATAAAAGGAGAGGCGTTATAGCTATTCTACTAGTATTATTAATACTAAACTTAGTATAGATCTTCTTAATATACCTATATTAGCTAATCTAGAGCTTCTTATCTCTAGTATTTTAGAGGATACTAATATTAAGGAAGGAGATTACTTTGCTTAAATCCTTAATTCTATACCTATTATTTAATCTTAGCTTAAATTCTTAAATAAAATAAATATATTCTAGCTATGCAATAATAAGCATATTATCTATATAGAGAAACAGGATAAGTTCTATTTGCTTATTAATAAGTATGCATAGCTTATCTAGGCAATAATTAAATTATAGACCCTTAAGAAAAGATATAACTTTATTAAACTATAGCTTTAGTAACTTGCGCAATCTATATAGCGCTTTTTATAGTTTCTAGACTTTGCCTAACTAATAATACTCTAGCAGATAGGCAGTAAATACCTCTTTATCTATATCTATATTAGTAAAGGCGTTCTTAAAGTTAATTTAGTAATAGAGAAGCCTAAATGCGCAGACTAGAGCTATTAGAATGCAAAAGCTATAGTATACGCTTGTTGCTATATATATTTTGTCTAATATATAGTGTTAAAGATTACCTCTAACGCAGATCTATGCTTTATAATAGATAAGGTAGCTAGCGTTATTAACTTTATATATAAACACCTACTTTAGCGGCAGTACTTGCTTACCTTCTAGGTAATCTATAAGCTTAAAGGTCTTCTTCTCTTTAAGTAATATAAGTTTAGCGTCTGCAGCACACTAGAACTCTTTGCCCTTAGGATGTCGCTTTAGCTGATGCTAGAAGTCTAGTGGCAGTAGTGGGTCTCTCTGGTGCATGCGTATAGACTGTGCTGCTGCAAATGCTTAGGCTACTTGCTGACCGAGTTTAGCCCGCTCAAGTCGTAGAGCATGAGCTTGGCGTCGTGCTTTCTTCTCGTTATGTCGCTGTGTAGCTTGAGTTTGGGTGGTACCGACGGCGTCTTGACCTCTTTGTGATAGTCGAATGATCCGTCCGGTACTAGTGCGTAGGTTTTTAAAGAACAGATGCGTCAGTAGCGATGTCCCTTCTGTGTCCAGGTGTTTCTTGTGTAGCGCTTGTTTAACGTAGAACTAATTCAACAGACACTGGAGTTAGATACGGCTATTGCATAGGTGTGCTTCTAGTCTTAGACTGTAGGGTCATATCCTGTAGAGATGCTTCGTCTCTCCTTGAACCTGCAGGCGGCGCTTCGTGCCCCTGTGGATCGACTGGCTCTTCTGCCTGTTCTGCGGTATCGCCGCCGATGAGAAGCATGTCGTTGTCTGACTCCTCTACATCAACGTCATTTAATGTAGTAGAAAGTGCTTGCTCACGTTGCGGAAGATCTATAGACTGTTGTGAGTCGTACATGACGTTTTCGTCCATGCGTACGTCCCGTGATGTGATCACACGGTTGGACTGTGGTATCCAGACCTTGTGAATATTAGTTGCTTCAGTTCCGACAAGCCATCTAGTGAGCGCTTTCTCTCGTAGTTTCGCTCTAGCTGGACGGTCTCTCCGGTTCTTGATAAGAACGTAAGCTCGCGATCCAATGATTTTCAAGTTCGAAAGGTCAGGCTGGCGACCGCGCACCATCTCGAACGGTGTTTTCCAGTCTTTGCGCTGCACTGGAATACAATTCAGAAGGCGTGTGGCGTGTGCAACTATGTGTGGCCAGAGCTTGTGTGGTAATCTACTCTGTATGCAAAGTTTTCGCGCAGTAGTCATAATCACCCCCCCCAGAACGTTCAGCAAGACTGTTCTGATCTAGGGTGTCTAGGGGAGACGGTGTAAAGGTGATGCCCTTTGCGGCTATTGTCTCCTTCTACTTAGTACCTAAGCCCTTCTCGCCATCTGATCAGATGTATCGTGTGGTAAATCCCTAGTTAGTGTTGGTGATAGCTAGGAATTCCTTGGTCACAGACACAAGCTCATCTTAAGTCTTGTTTAGGAGATTAAAAGATATGTGGTACGCAGAGTAGTCACAGTAAAAGTGAACCACCCATGAGTCAGCGTTGAATGCTTCTTCCATGTCGATGAGGTCCATATAAACCTTTTCGAAAGGGTAGTTCCCTTTCCACGATGGAATTCTTGATACTTGTTTGTGTGCTTGTGCAAGTTCGCATGTCTTGCAGAGCTCTGCATTCCGCTCAAAGTTTGACGTACTTAGCGTTACACCTTTTGTTGTTTTAGACACATGCTTAAGAGCTTTTTTGCAGATGTGTCCTAACCGTGCATGCCACACGTCTATTGTTGCTGAGGCATTCTTTACATCTTAGGACGTCTTCTTTGTAGCAAAGGCATGCCCTGTGTTTTTAATAGTTGTGTTCTTGTTAGAAAGTTGCTGTGCACTGTGTAGCTTAACAACTCAGAAAGCGCCTTGCTTTGTAACTTTAAAGGCCCTTAAGCCGTCTAAGAACTCTACCTAGCATGTTCGTGTGTTAAAAAATATGCCCTGTTTCTTAAGCACATGTGTGCTTAGAAGGTTCTAGTAAAAGCCAGGTATATATGCCACATTTTCTAGTTAAACGAGACCCTGACCTGTAGGAGTTGTAACATTAATGCCGACATTTCTAACACCTTCAATGTGCGTATTAGTATTGCTAAAGCTAATAATTTCATCTTGTATTGGCTTGTATTAATTAAAGCGCAATCTGTTGTTGCAGACGTGTGTATTTGCGCAGTTGTTAAGACAAAAACAACTGTCGTGCTCTTAACTTCGCGTAGTGCTTAGTGCGTATCTGGAAGTAGCGAAAGAAGCCCTAGGTCTAGTCTGGCGATTACTTGTTATCGTGACAGAGCTGGCTTGGCTTCCCGCTTTCTCGGGTTGTTCATCTGCATTGTTGCCCAGAAGAGGATTGATTCAGTTTACCGTGACTCTAAGAACCATGATTAGTAATCGGAATAGTAATCGGAAGATTAGTCTTCAAAAGATAAGTTCAAAGTCAGTTAGTAATTGAAGAGATTCGGGAAATGAGACTCGTAACCAGAAGAGCGATTTGTAAGACGAGAAATTGGCAATGTACGTTGAGATAGGGCAATTGCGAGATGGCATGAAGATCTTAATCTTTGTCTTGACTATAAAAATCAAACGGAACCCACTTGCGAAAAGAACCAACTTGTGACAAAAGCATCTATTCGGCACGCATTACTCAATATGTTTAAAACTGCTGTAATGGCAAAGTTCGTGTTGGGCTTTTCACTTTCTCTCGGGCTCTCAGTCAGCGCTACAGTAGGCTCCCCTGTTTCAGACGCTTCCTGTCACAAAGTCTTCTTTAGCTGACATTACAAAGGGTCTCTGTGAGCGCAACTACAACATCAGCACGGTGACTAAGCTCTGACTCTATCCAACGCACTACATGCTAACTCGGGCTAGTATGACATTGCGAACACCCCTCACCAGCATCTTGTTAGAGGCGCGAAGCTACCTTCCGGCACCACGTATCGATATGTCTTCTCTCCACCAGGCGTCCCCGACCTACCCTATCTCCTGTTCCTACATGGTTACCCGGAAAGTTCATACGATTGGTATAATCAGATTTCGCACTTCGCTGAACAAGGTTATGGCGTAATTGTGCCAGACTTACTAGGCTACGGCGGTACTGATGACCCATCCAGTCTTGAAGACTTCAACTTTAGGAACATGACTCAGGATCTGGGCCAGCTTCTTGATTGTGAGGGTATACAAACAGTGTTTGGCATATCGCATGATTTGTAAGTCTCACTCCAGACCAAATGAGAACCCAGAGGAACTTGTCCGCTCATAGTATATTTGTAGTGGCGCGCCGTTACTCTCGCGATTTATTAACTATTACCCTGAGCGTCTTACGGCCGTAGCGTTCCTTGGTAATGGTTATATCCCTCCTCAGGCACGACTGGATATTGACGCGATCACTGTGATCAACAATGCATCAGTAACCCGACATGGCTACCCGAAATATGGTTATTGGTTGTTTAACAACAACGAAAATGATACTTCAAGCGACTTGTTACTTGACAGGGCAAGTGTCATATTGTGCATCCACTTCTTACTAGCTTTTACTGACAGGCTCTAGCTTGACTCCTTTTACACAGTCGGTTACACATCGAATTCGACTTATATGCGAGATCATTTTGCGCCTATAGGCGCACTTGCAGAGTGGCTTCGCGAGAACAGAACTTCTGCAGACTTTTTTACAAGCCCTCTGCATCAAGAGAACTGGAAAAAAATCGTTAGGGCCCAAGGCGGGCTAAAAGGACCATTGAAATGGTATCAGTCCATGATAGTTGGGATCAACAACCCACAAGAAGATGGTAAGGGCACTCCAAGTGACTGGTTGTCTCTTTTTCTAACGTACTTAGATCTCACTGCGTCTGGGATTATCCCGCAGCCAGCTCTTTTTGTTGGTGCAGACAGAGATGCAATTTCAATTCCTTCAGAGGAACTAAGCACTATGTTGCCATTTGCTAGTAATATCCGGATTCGATCAGTGGACTGTGGTCACTTCCTTCAGCTTGAGGCGCCGAACGAGGTAAACGCACACTTGGATGCCTTTATAAGGGACGTTATAGCAACATCGACGTCGGACTATAAATCAATCTCTTCATGCTGGGAGAATTGCTAGCTTAGGCGAAGGGGGAGCTAGGTAGAGGCAGTTATTCTTGAGTCTGTTAAGTTATAGAGAAGATAGCAATTAAACTTCAAGCATCTTTGCAATAATAACAATCTACTATAATACGCAACATTAAAGTATTAAACTATCTATGCTAGAGTAGCTTTATAAAGTCTTTCTCTAGAGTAGTAGTGTATTATAGGCTCTAAAACTGTTATAATATTAAGTTACGCCTCTTAACTAGAAAACCTTAACATAATAAATCCTTAGTAAAACCCTAGTAATAAGACTCTCTACCTTAGAGATCTAAAGCCCTCTAAACTAGACCCTCTCCTACTGCTACACCTACTATTAGCGGCCCTACTGTTAGCTCTACACTTTAGGCCTTAGCAGTCTCTACACCTCTGTATTTTTACTCTAGATTCTCCGTGCGAAGAAAGATACTAGATTAATCTAGTTTCTACTTAAACATAGCCCTTAGCGGCTAGCTCCTTATATTTATAAGTAATGTATAGAGGATAGATAGTTTAATAGTACATACTAGAGTAACATAGATAAGAATAACAATGTTAATATTACTGCTGCCGCGATGCTATAGTTGTTATAGCGGATTAGTCCACGTAGATAGCGCATTCCATTCTGTTTTAAACTTCTTAATGGCTGCTATAAAGTCTCAGTGTTCCTCCTTCTTATCTAGTACTGTCTGTGTGTCACCCAGCGCGTCTTCCTATTTGTTCTTCTCTGCCTGTAAGGCATACTGATTTTCCATCCTAGGTAACTAAGTGTTGACGAGAAGGTTAGTTCTGGCCTGCATTTAGGTATATCTAGCCTTCATAAACCTGTGCCAGAAGGTCTTGAGGTCCTGCTTTGTCCAAGCCCGATACCGAGCGCGCGGGTGACTGGGCAGCAGGGTCGTGTTGAGGGCGTCGAGCACATCGCCTATACGGTCTGTTTGATCCTTCATGATTGTCCTGATCTTCTGGTGGTCCTGGTAGATGCGAGAGCCTATGATGGCGCGCAGACTATAGAATATCGTTCTGGCTTTCGAATATGTAGCCAACTCCTTGGTCCATTGGTTATCTCCCTATGGCTTTTTCTTTCCCCAGGGTCCAGTCTTACTAGGCGTGTTGATTGCGGACTTAAGGGCGACAAATTCGTTCCTCTTGAATGTCTTTAACAGGAACTGCGCCGCAACGTGCATAATGGGGTTCTAAGCTGTACCAACGCTACCTTGCGTGTCTTTGCTGGGCCACATAAAAGCAGGCACATTCCAAAGGTTGTTGACATAAGCACAGAAGGAGACCTTTCTTCCCAGGGCTGCATTTAGATTCGCGTTGTCAGGCTTAAATGCCGTAGCCTCTAGGTGCTTGAAAAACAGGGCAATCATCTAGGCTTCGAGAACGTGCTCTGTGTGATACTGGGTGTCCGCAGCGCGTCCTGTCAGGGGACTGCTAAAGTTAAAGTTGCCGCAGTCTTTAGGATTGACCTAGCCCCAATCCTCGCCATTCAGCTCACCGCCTTAAGGAAAGTCGTTCTTAATGTCGCAGGTCTGGTCACAGGCATCAACAGGCTTCCCTTTACCTGATCTCTTGTCTAGCATGTGCAGTAGCTCGCTTCCTGCGTAATTGCCATGGCTATGCCTTTGCTGCTAATAAGCATAGAGTGGTGCAGCAATAGCGTTTTTATCTATAGTGGACGTTAGCGTCAATACTGCCCTCTTGCGTTTTGCATTAGTCTATACGCCGCTCTTATTCTTCTTCTCTAGGGCATTATATGCTTGCTCACTTAGTGCGATAATATAGGCCTTATTAGCTGCAATATACCCCCTATCTTGCTAAGCAAGAGCTTCTTAGTAAGGTAAAATTATAGTTAATACCTACCTACTAAGTACCTACCGTGTCTATATACTAAATGCGTAGATTTATTAAATGCGTAGAATCTCTCTAACTAATATTAAATAATATAAGGCTACTAAGCTATATATAATATTTATTATTATAAGAAATCTTAATAGAGTACTCTATTAGCCTATGCAATAATAGTGTTCTATATAAATTAATTATATAAAGTTATAGTTCTACTACTATAGGTAGTATAGATATAAGGTATAGTAAGAAGCTCTATAGTAATAATACTACTATAGGCAGCTCTATTACTATACTTTTTAAATATCTTTAACTATAATTTACTTATAGCCTTGCGCTTGCCTTAGTTAGGCATTTAGATACTTTTTTTAGCATTATAATTGTATTTTTTAGCTTCTCTAGTAGCCTTGCATTTAGCTACTCTCTTAGTATAATCTTTCTTCTTCTGCCTTCGCACCTTAGTAGCTACCTCTTAAGCTACACGCTAGTTAACCTTCTCCTACTCTTCTACTAGCTTCTTAGTAGTAGTAAGCTCTTTCTTAGAAGTTTTCTTAAGCTACTTCTCTATATCTAGGCATTAAATAACTTTATATTAATACTTAGCTTCTTAAAGCTTACTTAGTAACTATATTATAGCTCTACTATAGTATTCTTACTATTATTAAAGAGATAAAGAATAGAACTTTTTTAATTACTTCTTCTTCTACTTTAGTAAGCTTTTAAGGCCCTAGATTTTATTATAGAGTAGTTAATTTTATATAGAGATATAGTAGAGTAAGTATAGTACTTTCTAAGTATTCTTACTATATTTATTATTAGCAATACTTTATATAAGCGTTTTAACTTTAAGCTAGTCTTTACTACTATATATAGAAGTATTAGAGTTAGTAGAAAAGGCCTTAGATTTCTTCTATATAAACTTATCTACTATAATACTTAGATTAAGTAGTGCTATTTCTATAACTTTAAACCTATAGAGAACTACCTTTATAGTAAATATAGCTACCTAGGCCTTCTAGAATAGATAGAAAAAGTTACTCTTCTTTATTAGGAGTAAGCCTTAGCTCTTATAGGTAAAGATAGTAAGGTAGTACTTATAGCTAGATAATAGAGGCTTAAAATAAATAATATTTAATAGCTAGAGAGTATATATTAAATAGAAGAGAAGTATATATAGAAGTATTTTATAGTTACTATAATAAGTAATAAAATCTATTATTATATAGAATCTATAGCTATTAAAAATTAGAAGGTGCTATTTTCTTTATACTTTCTACTTAGTATAGTAATTAAATATCTATTTAAGCTAGGTAAGGCCTATATTATTATTACTTTATCTAGATAGACTAGTTATAAAGTATACTAAATATTTTCTAGAGTCTATATTATTAACCTAGCTTAATTATACTACTTTTCTAGAGGTAGTATAGATAATACTAAAAAGTAATACTTTTTTATTAGTATATATATATACTATTACTATTACCTAATTATTATTACTATTCTAGAAAAATACCTTAACCTTACTTTTATTAAATTTTCTCTTACTAAATACTTATTTTAAGTATTTAATAATAATATAGGTATATAGTAAGTAGGCTAGTATAGTAAGTAGGCTACTTTTACTAAGACTATACTAAAACCTAACCTATTATAGCCTAAAATACTATAAATTAGCGCTATATAAAGAAAAATAAGCTATAGTATTACTTAAGAACCTTATCTACTCTATTCTTATATATTTATATATTATGCCTACTTTCTCTATACTATCTATAGTATTATTAGGATAGTTTACCTTCTTTAGTATATACCTACTTCTTTACCCTCTTACTATTACTATATACTCTAAACTTCTATAAAGTAGTTAACTACTAGCCTTCTTTAACTATAAAGCTTTTCTTAGTATAAATATATCTTTTTTTATATAATTTTTATTATATAGTAGCTTTATTAGCTACTTAAAGCTTACTAATTTTCTATTAGGCTAAAACTAGCTTATATATAATAATTACTACTCCTTTTAATACTTTCTTAAATATCTTAACTATTAACATAAGTGTATAGCGAGTAACGCAGTTAAGCGAGTAACGCACCCTAACAAACTATTAGGCCTTCTACGTGCAATTACTTAACACTACAACATTATAATATAGCTAACAAGATATATCCTTAATTACTAACGTCTACTATATCTTTTTTATATGTGCGCAAGTTGTGCCCTGTCTTACTGCAGCGCTTGCAGTGCCTTTTGCCCTGCTTGCCTGCACCTGTTCGAGCCCTACCCTTATGCGTTTCCCCCTCTACCTGCGCCTTAACGTCGCGTTAGGCTATCAAATCCTCTGCCTGTTCCTTTGAGAGGTCTCTACCCTTCTAAATCCGCTTTCTTTTACGTGATTTGCGCTTAGAAGCAGCCTTGTTCAATGCTTCAAGCTGCAGCACTCAGGCTGCCAATAACGTCTGCCTATGTAGTAGCATTGCAGTGCCTCTCTGCAGCTAATTAACAATCTCTACCATTAGAGTTAGTAATAATCCTTAGTGCTTTTAAATACAATCGCGAAGCAGCGTTAATTAAGACTCTATCTTGTTGGCGTTAGTAGGTGTCTTGGGGTTCTATTGGGCCCCCCCTAGTAGAGGTGGTGTTAGCGCCTAAAGCTTAACATCAAGCTTTAATAGCACTACCAATAGGTTATTAGGTACTAAGCTAGTTGCCTTAAAGCTTAATATAATGTTTGCCTTTAAGAACGCCTTCTTAAAAACCTTTGCAAACGTTACAATAAAGGCCTTCTTATTAATTCGGCCAATATAGTCTGTTGCTAAGACTCTAATCTCTTTACTATACTCCCGCTTTAAGGGGGCAAAACAGCCTATATTAAGCGGCTGCAGGATATGCGACAAGTATAGAGGCATATATAGAGTAATTATCTTATTCTCCTTGCAAAGATCCTGGAATGCAAGCGACTTATAGCTTTCGTGGCCGTTAATTATTAGTAGCACATGGCTACCTACCCTCTAGCCCTTAATCTGCTTAATAAAGTGCCTTAACTAGGCTATACCAATATCGTTTATAGTCTAGCCGTTGTTGCTAACCCTAATGCGCTATTAGGGCCTTAAATTAGGGTACTAGGACGCGTTATAGTTCTTTGCTTTGAAGATAAGGTAGGGCGCGATTGCCTAGCCTATCGTGTTGATTGCAGCAATAAAAGTTACCTACTTATAGTCTCCCTGTTGCAACCTAATAGGCTTAGTACGTCTCTCTAATATAGTAACTACTTTAACGCAGTTTCTAATACCTATAGTAAAGCTAGTCTTATTAAAGTTATAGGTATCTTTATCTAGGATGCTGTACTTAGCCTTAACATTCTAAACCAGGTTAAACTAGGGCCTAATAACCCCTAGATCGCTGCACAAGACTCTCTAGCAATCTCTCTGTCGAGTTATATGCGATTTTAGTCTAGGTTCGCGTTTAACAAAGTTTAAAGCCTATCATAGGCCAACAGGCTTTGCGCTGCGTGCAGCGCGCAGTTAATTAGCTATATCTTCAACACAATAGAGCATTAGGGCAAATCCTTAGGAATCTAGCTTCCTAATATACTGCACAAGTGTCCTCTGCTCTGTTCTCTAAAGATTCGCTAATTTAGGGTAGGTATCGCGTGTTAACTGCGTCCTAGCACGTTAGCAGCGGAGAGTTGCCTTAGAGACCCTATATACTATAGCAGCGCATCGCACGCTTAGCTCTTAAGGTTTCTTAATTACTTAAAGTGCAAGCTTGATTCTGTCTTCTTTTAGGAGCGATTCTGGGTTAGGTAGTTAGTCTATTAAGGTTTAAAGGTAGGAAGGCCTAATAGTTTGTTAGGGTGCGTTACTTACTTAACTGCGTTACTCGCTATGCACTCACGTTAATATAGAAGAGCTATCTATATACCTCTAAATTCTTATCTTTATAAGTATTAATTATAACCTAAGTTCTAAAGTATTAATTAGAGTTTATAACTACTAGAGCTTATTATTTATAGAGAGTAGTAGTAATAAAGTATATAGCTTTATATTAAGAGTTAATATAACCTATTCTAGGTTATAAGAGACTAGTTCTATACCTTAGAACTCTCCCTAGATATTACTAGAGGTAATAGCTTTCTTATAAGCTGCTTTAAAGTATAGTAGGAACTTTTACTTTATAATATAGTTAATCTAGTTATATATATAAGAATCGACTATTAATATCTCGAATCTTATAAACAAGATACTACCTAACTTGAACGACCTCTAACTTAGCTCTAGCTCGATCCTAAATTAAGTCTTAGACATATCTATAGCTATCTAGAACCAATACCCCTCCAACTTAGTCCTAACTTACCCCTGTTAACATTTCTTATCTATCTATAGCTAACTAAGACTTATAGGTATAAAAGGCAGGCTTGCAGCAGTCTTAGAATAGATAGTTTTTAAGTATTCTTTATACAAGACCTATAGGAATAAGATTCTCCCTAGTTATCGACTTTCCTAGTGCTCCTATACACCTTATAGTAGAATCGGAACTATATTAGAGGATCTTATTACCTGCGTTGTTATATTATACTTAAAAACTCGTCCTAGCTAGTAACAGCCTTTAAATAATATTATATTAGTATTTAGTTATAAGCAAGCAGTCTAACACGCGTCTAACTATACTACTCCTAGGATTGCTTACTCCTAGTTAAGATACTAGAGACCTCTTAACGACTAAAGCCTTTAGGTTTAGATTATTACTTTAGAAAAGTCGCGTTAGATTGCGCTACAGTAGATACACGGAGACTACTAATAACCTACTCGAATCGGACTTAACACGATATTAGGCACAATAGCTAGTCCCTTAACTAGATCTCAAGCTAAGTCTAGAAAGGGCAGGTCCTATAAACCTCCTTCTAGTTTAGTCTAAGAATAACCTCTACCTTCAGAGGAAAGCAGGTTAGAATCGGACTACTTACGCGCGGTATTAGCCTATAAGATTAGTTAGTTGCGTTAGGAGCTAGCCAAACTTTATACTAGTCTTTATCTCGCAGACCTTCTCTATCCCTCTACTAAGACCCCTAGACTGCAAAGAGTCTAACAAGCATCTAAAGCAAATACTGTCTTTATAACTAGTAAAAAGCTAAGTAAAAGGACTCCTAATATTAAAGTACTTACCGATAGGAAGAGCCTTACCTTTTAGCAATAGCGAGCATTAATATAAGATTAATTAGAGATTAACTTAGATTACTATTAGTCTACCTAAGCTTACATAGCCCTTATTTAGGGTTATACCTCTAGGTTAGCTAAAGAGTACCTAGAACCTTAGTACTTGTTAGATAACGATAGCAACCGTTTCTATACTATAGAAGAGATAATATTACTCCTGCAAACATACTTTATTACTAGAAACAAGCAAGCAGAGAGTTAAGCAATTTTTAATAAACTTTAAATAGAAAGGAATAAAACTTTCCTAGCCTTTAAAAGTTATTTCCTTAGCTTAGCTGTTAAGAGACAAGTACCCTAATTAGAGTAGTTTTATTACCTATAGACTAAACTTACTCTAGCCCTTTAAGTACCTAACCTAGGTTTTAAATAGTAATAGGTAAACTCCTTCCTATAGATAGTAGAACACCTTACTACCTATAATATAGAATAAAGGAATAATCTAATAGTAACACCTCTAGCTGTTGCCTAGCCCCTGCCCTTTAGGCCCTAACCCTAATTAGACCTAAAGCAGCCTACTATACTATTATACTAATAAGAATATCCTAACCTATCCTATTTAACTATGTTTACGCGCAGCACCTTAAACTCATAAGTAACGCTAAGCATACTAACGCCTACAAGGGATCTAACGCCTAGTACTTACTATAACTATAGCAAACCTAGATATTTTGCGAAAGAATACATAATGCCTTAGGTGCGCGAAATTAAAGTCGAATAAGAGAAGTTTATAGACGCTAAGGAAGATATAGATAAGGACCTAACACCTATAGGAAATAGAGTCGCCTAAGAGGATTACTCTACTTAGGCCTAAACTAATATAACCTCTTAAATCTTTTCTTATCTTATTTGTTCGGTAGACCTTATTTTCTTTTAGAAACCGTGCTGTGTTATAAGGGTTATAGTGTATAATTCTACTCCTTAATTAATACTAGTGCCTAAGGTTTCTTGTTCTTAAATTTGTTAATTGCAAACTCTATTTTAATAGCCCTCTAAACCCCTATTCGGAAGCTACCTTTCTTAGTATAAGTAAAGGGTTTTTAGGACTAGATTATATCCCCTATATCTTATTATATCTAACTCTATATAATTATAGATGGATAGAAGATATATAACTGCCTATTTATTATTATTAATTTAGGTTCTTAAGATTATATTATTGGGATTAAATAGTTGCGCAGGTTTAAACTTGAACTTAATATAGAGCGGTCTTAGTTAGTTTAGCCTGCTAAGTATTTAAAATCCTATAACCCTGCTTCCCCTATTTTAATAACATTATATTAACCTATAGTCTCCCCTAATATATAACTAGATATTAAGTAACGAGATAACCTATAGAACATAGATAATTATTAATAGGCATTAAGCCTGTTAGTAAACGTGCGTTATATGCAAGGCATAACCCCCATGCTAAAATTTCAATCTCGGCCTTTAGCTATAGTAAACAAAACTCTAATAACTATACCTTAACTCCCTTCTATACTATATCTATCTAAGGTTGCTACTATCGCATTCTTGTCTGCAAATGCCTTTTATTTTGCTATATAACAACCCTAAAACAAATTCTTTATTACTAACTTGTATAAAATCTAGTAATTACTAGATAACTACTAAGACGACCCTAAAAACGCTCGTCTCCTACGCGATAAGCTGCTAGCTAGATATCGCCGATATGCCAATATGTTCAATAAGATAGAAGCTAAGACACTGCCGCCTTATTAACTATACGATTATAAGATCGTGTTAGAAGAACCCTTGCCTAACTTATACTCCCTATTATATAAGCAGAACCTTGAAGAACTTAAAGCTATAAAGAAGTTTATGCAAGAATAACTTAAGCAAGGATAGATTAAGTATAGTTAGAGCCCTTTTACTTCCCTAGTCTTGTGTGTACGCAAACTAAATAGTAGTCTGCGGATCTGCATAGATTACTAGAAGCTTAATAACCTTACCTACAAGGACTTATATCTAATACCTTGCATAGATAAATTATTAGCATACCTGTTAAAAGCTAAGATATTTAGCAAATTTAACATCTATGCGGCATTTAATTAAATCTAAATAGATCCTACCTCTAAAGAGTATACTATGTTTTATACCTAATATAGCACCTATAAGTATAAGGTATTGCTATTTAGCCTTTATAATAGTCTAGCTACCTACTAATAGTATATAAATAACATGCTTATTAATTATTTAGATAACTTCTACATTGCATACCTTAATAATATCTTAATCTACTCTAAGGACAAAGCAGCTTATAAGAAGTATATTAAGCTTATTCTTAAACGGCTTAGATCCGCTAGTCTCTAAATTAATATCAAGAAAAGCAAGTTCTATATTACTAGAACTAAATACCTAGGTTACGTTCTTACTAATATAGGTATTAAAGTAGACCCCGAGAAGGTGCAAGTCCTATATAATTAGAAGCCCCCTATAACAATTACTAGAGTTAAGTTATACCTTGGTTTTACTAGTTTCTATTAATAATTTATGCCTAAGTTTTCTTAAGTTGCTAAACCTTTAATCGCGCTCTAAAGCCTAAGTAATAAGTTTAAGTAGATAAAGGCGTGTTAGACTAGTTTTAAGTCTCTTAAACAGAGTCTTCTAGCTATACTAACCTTATATTACTTTAACCCTATATACCCTATAAGGATTAAGACTAACATATTAGACAGCATTATTATAGGTGTCTTGTCTTAAGAACACCTAGACAAGCAATAGTACCCTATTGCATTCTATAGCCACGTCCTAGCTAGAGTAGAACTTAACTAGGAAATCTATAACAAGGAACTATTTGCTATCCTCTAAGCCTTTAAAAAATAGTGGGCAGAACTAACGTCGGTTATAAGTTAGGTCTAAGTATGCTCTAACTACCGATTCTTAGAATATTTTATAGTTATAAAGGTACTAAATACGCGTCAAGCCTATTAGGTAGAAGCATTAAGCTTATTTAATTTCCAGATTAAGTACACGCCTAGCAAGCAGAACAAACGCGCTAATATCCTAAGCTAACGCGAACAAGACTTAAGTAACCTCAAGGCAGCCTAGCTAGACAATCGATCTTGAGTGTTATTAGGCCCCTACTAACTACACCCTAGCATTAACTCCGACTTGGCTAAGCAATACCTAGAAACAGCGGTAGTAACAACTCTCGCCTCTATAGAGAAGAAGATAGAACTTAACTTACTAGAATTAGTCGAAGCTATTCTTTAAGCAAACTATAATAGTTTCCCCTAGGAATATTAAGTCCTACCGGAAGAGTATTAGATATACTATAGGCTACTATTATATAGGAACCGTCTATACATACCTATAGATCCTCTGCTCTGCACCTGCCTCCTTCGCGAAGTCTATAACTAATTATCTACCGCTTACCTAAGTGCTAAGAAGATATATTAATTATTATTATAATAATATTACTAGAAGGGTATAAGTGCTACTTATAATTGCTATATGCAAAACTGTTTATCTTATTACTATAACTATTCGAGATAGACCTAACTCTATAGGTACTTACATCTATTGCTAATCCCTAACTAACCTATACAGCATTTATATATAGATTTCAAGTTATTTCTAAAAGATAAAGCTAGATATAATTAAATTCTTATAATTATTAATCGTCTCTCTAAGCAAGCTGTCTTGATACTATGCTATAAGACGACTACCGCCTAAGGCATAGCTAAACTCTTTATTTAGTAGGTATATTGTTTTAGACACACCCCTAAGTCAATCGTTTCTAACTAAGGTCCTTAGTTTATATCAAGCTTCTAGTTAGAATTCTGCCGCATTATCGGTATAAAGGTTAAGCTGTCTACTGCGTATTATAAGGAAATAGATAGTTAAACCGAAATTATAAATAAATATATTAACTAATGTTTATACCCTTTTATATTATACTACTAGGATAACTAGTCTAAATTGCTTCTAATAATAGACCGAGTTTAGATAACACTGCTATATTCCTCCCTAGAAATAATACTATACTAGTTGCTATATAGGAGCAAACCTTGCTAAAGCTAGCAGTAGTCCCTCTTGGAACCAAGGGCGGATCCTATAACGATCCTTAACTAGAAGGAAGCTATAGCATTAGCGACTTGGATATACAACGCTTAGAAAGTGGCCAAAGATAACCTAGAAGCGGCTTAGACCTAGATGCGAATTACGAAAGATATTTACTAGCTCCTGGTAAACTGGAAAGTTAGAGACAAAGTCTTCCTGTTAACGCGGAACCTAGCTAATAACTAGCCTAGCTACAAGCTAGCTGCCCTTTAGCAAGGTCTCTTTAAAGTTATTAAAGAAGTTAGTTACTTATACTACTTAAGGTTGCCTACTAGCTTAAAGATATATAATGTCTTTGCACCAGACATCTTATGCAAAGACCTATATAATCTACTGCCTAGTTAACCCGCACTGAAGCCCCTAGGCACTCCTATAAATAGGGTAAAGAAGTAGGAAGTATAAGAGATCTTAGGCAGCTAGATAAAGCGTTGCTAGTTAGAATACTGTACTAGCTAGGTCAGATATAACCTAGACCTAACTTGGTATCCTGCCGCTAATTTCGAGCACGCGCCTTATAAGTTGCAAGCATATTATTAGAAGTACCTACAACAGCCTAGCCCTCCGCCCGAACTCTTATAGTAGTTGTTAACCTAGCAAGGAGAGCAGTAGGTATAGGGAAAACAGTAAGGTTAATTATAATAAAGGAAATCTATAGTATTAGGCGCCTCCAGTTTAAACCTGTCCTGCGAACGCCTAAAACAAAGGAAACGTTAATATATATCGGAGCTATAACATGGCTGGGTTAGGCAAGTCTTCTAACTAGAGTTCCTTGTTAGACAGGTTAGAAGGGATGTTAGAGAGCTCGCTCTCTTCGTCCCCCCTGTCTAGCATCTCAAGGTTGTCTTGTTGTGCTGCTCTGCCTTGCGCACGACAACCACCTCCACTACGCCGCGAACCGCGACCCTAACTCCCACTAGCAGCAGAACCGCTTCCCTAAGCGGACGCCCCGGCCTTACACATCTGCTGAAGGTCTGCTACCACCTTCCTTAACGCCTGGACCTCCTCTGTTAGGATACCTACCTCCTTGTTGTGCAGTCGCTACTTGCATAACACTAGAAAGCTCGAGCGCTGCCTAACGAACGTCGCGCCACGTATCTGCGCGCACCTTCTCTGCAGCAGCAGCTTCCCTAGCTGAAATCCCCTCTTTATCCTCTACCAACGCCTCAACCTACGCGTTAAGCGCCTCCTTAAGAGCGGCGTACTCAGGACTGACATAAATTAGAACCTTCCTAGGTTAGCATGTGGTTATAAGTAGGATGAGGATATTGTGATGTTACTGGTTAACACTTCTTATTCTGCTGTGTGCAGTACGCACACTGGGACAAGGTTCTCAAATTGAACTTCCATTCAATCTGATTGCCCTTTGCCAGGGCACGCACAGAACGAAGGCAGATAACCCGATAGGCCACTGCAAGAGCGCTGGGAGGGACTAGTATCGGCATAGTAACCGAGAAACGAGCCTAGGGAAGGATTAGCAGAGGCCTAAGTTAAAATTAAGAACGTTAACTTATAGCAGAAAGTAGTATCCGTTAGAGAATGTTAGTACACGGGCGCGATTGTTTACACCTCGCCGCTAGCTCAGGCGCTAAGCCTAGTTAGTTATACTAGGGACGCGAAATTGCTATATAAACAGTATTGTAGACCTGCAAGCCCTCTAACTTGGCTAGGTGCAGCCTTATTAGCCGCTGCTAAGCGCGCGCCGCATATAAATGCAGGGTCCTTTGTTAACATTTATATAGCAAATAAACAATAATAAGGCATAAATAAAGAGACGGCAAGGCAGAGCGGAGCTAGCTTAGAACTAAGTTAGTGCAGGGATAAGCATAAGGCTAATTAACTATATTAGGGACGATATAGCTATAAAGGAGGGGGGTAATATAAGAATTAACTATTAACATCTTGAATCTTATAAACAAGATACTACCTAACTTAAACGACCTCTAACTTAGCTCTAGCTTAATCCTAAATTAAGTCTTAGACATATCTATAGCTATCTAGAACTAACACCCCTCTAACTTAGTCCTAACTTACCCCTATTAATATTTCTTATCTATCTATAGCTAACTAAGACTTATAGGTATAAAAGGCAGGCTTGTAGTAGTCTTAGGATAGATAGTTTTTAAGTATTCTTTATATAAGACCTATAGGAATAAGATTCTCCCTAGTTATCGACTTTCCTAGTGCTCCTATACACCTTGTAGTAGAATCGGAACCGTATTAGAGGATCTTATTACCTGCGTCGTTATAATATATAAGCTTATTAACTTTATCCTTATATGCCTTCTTTAGAGGGCTAGAATAAGCTATATTAAGAGGCTATAAGAGGTATAATAAGTATATAGGCATATATAGAGTTATAATCTTATAATCCTTATAGTATTGCTTAAATTCTATAGAGTTATAGCTTCTATAACTATTAATAATTAGTAAATAGTAGGTGCTAATAATATATATCTTTATATACCTATTAAAGTGCTTTAACTAGTTAAAACTAAGCTTATTAGTAGTCTAGCTGTTTTTAGAGATAGTAATAGTCTAATCTTAGGGTAGGTTATTATCCTTATACTAGTTAGATAGGTATTAGTAGGCTTTAAAGATAATATAGAGTAGAGTAGCCTATTCTATAGTATTAATGCCCTTAATAACTATTACTTACTCCTAGTTGCCTAGCTAGACCTACTTTGCTTATTCTAGCTTCTCTGCATCTATAATAATAACTCTAGTAGATATCTAGCCTATTATAAAGCCTATCTTATTAAAGTTATATATGTTATTGTCTAGAATACTATACTTAGCTTTAATATTAGCTACTAGGCTAAACTAGCTCTAGATTACTATAGGATCTTTGCAGAGGGCTTGCTTATAGTTATACTTGCAATTAAAGACTATTTTAAGCTCCTCTTAATATAAAATAAACCTACTAGCCTACCTTAGGCTAATAGAGGCTAAACTATGCTCTTTTTATAGAGAATTAGCTATATTAGCTATAATTATAAGCTAAGGGGACTCTTCTTGCATAACTAGCTTAAGTATGCGCATAATAATTACCTACTCTTTAGCGCTAGTTAGATTATATAAGTTAGCTATAGTATTAACGTACCTTATAGGCTAATAGATTATATAGGTTAATAGATTACTTTTGCTAAGACTACACTAAAACACTATCACTATCTAAATGCCCCCCTACTAACCTTAATTAGACGTGTTAAAAGAACGTTAGATATAGCTTGCGCTTTAGGCTATTAAACAAGCCGCGAAAATCTTATAGCAACGCGCTGCAGCTATCTACAACGTGCCCTAAAGTACCCTAAGCTAGCGATGCGCTAGACAGTCCTTATAAGCTAATTCTATAGCTAATTAACAGAATCTAAACAAGTATAAGGAGGAGGCGATTATTAATTATGTTCTTAACCTTATTAACTAAGGAAGTCCTCCCTGCCTCTTAGATGTGGCTGCAATAGCTAATTTGCTGCAAGAAGAGCGTAGAATGCCCTATGTTAGGCAGAACTAGCCCAAAACGTTCGTTAACTATTAACCAAGGCTTAGAGTAAGGTTTAGTCGCAAGTATAACTATAAGAGAGCCCTCTATAAGGATTTAGAGGTTATATAGGCCTAGTTCGACCTAGTAGCTAATACTAAAGCTAAGTATAGTATACTAGACAATAATATATATAACTTTAACAAGACTAGCTTTATAATAGGCTAGATAACCCCTAGAGCAGTTGTTATAGATGCAGAGAAGCTAGGACGAGCTAAGCAAGTCCAGCTAGGCAACCAAGAATAGGCAACAGTTATCTAGGGCATTAATGCTATAGGGTAGGCTATTCTAGCCTTTATTATCTTTAAGGCACGCAACTACCTGTTAAGCTAGACTAAGGATTAAACTCTGCTGCTAGACTAGGTTATTAGAGTCTCTAAAAACGGCTAGACTATAAATTAGCTTAGTTCTAACTAGCTAAGGCACTTTAATGCGCATATAAAGAAGCGCACTATAGGGACCTACTGTCTGCTTATAGTAGACGGCTACAAGAGCTACCTATTACTAGATTTTTACTAATACTACAAGGCTAACTAGATTATATCTCTATATATGCCTGCTCACTTATTGCACCTCCTCTAGCCTCTTAATATAGGTTGTTTTAGCCCTTTAAAGCAGGCGTATAGGCGCCAAGCTAAAGGGCTTATATATAACTAGATTAACTATATTATAAAGTATAAGTTCCTGCTATGCTTTAAAGAGGCCTATAATAAAGCTATTACCTCTAGCAACATCTAAGGAGGATTCTAAGGGGCTGGACTAGTCCCTTTTAACCTACAATAGGTTATTTCAACCCTTAATGTAAAGCTGCGGACTCTATTACCCTAACTACCTACTAACAACAAGCTGTAGCAATCCTAAACCCCTAAAAACCTAATTAAATTTAAGTTGCAATTAACTCTAATTTAAGACAAGTATAAGAGGCAGCAGGGCAGCTTACTAAATTCTGTTTATAGCGCGCTTAAGCACTATGCAAAGGGGGGAGCAAAGGTAGCGCATAAGCTGGCTTTGCTTAAGAAAGAGCGCACTAAGCTTCAGGCAGCTCTAGCAGCTGCAATAGAACGCAAATCACATAAAAGAAGGCAGATTCAGCAGGAAGGGACCCTTATAATTGAGGAATCCCAGCGTGTAGCTACCCTAAAGGAGTTTGGCGCTTATAGTAATAGTAAGAAGCCAAAGAAGAGGGTGCGCGCTGAAGGAGGCGAACCATCCCAATAACGGTGTAGAACGTGCGGAGAGACAGGGCACAACGCGCGAACGTGCAAGAATAATGCAGATGTAGTCTCTAAGTAATAACACAGGTTGTTTTACCTTATACTGGCCCATAGTGGGCGGATGCGGGCCAAAGTAGGGTGTGATGGGGGAGGGTCTTGGCAAAAGTGATCCATTGACCCGTGTGATCCATTAGCCCGTGAGGTACGTTAATGCGTAAAGGTTGTTCTGCGCGTTAATAGTCTAGTATAGTTTAAGAGACTCTATAGATAGCTGTAGCACGTTATACTAGGAGTTTTATGTCTTGTTTAAGAGCTTAAAGCGCAAGCTAGATCTAACACTCTTTTAACGCGTTAAAACAGGGTTAGTAGGGGGGCATTTAGATAGTGATAGTGTTTTGGTGTGGTCTTGGCAAAAGTGGCCCGCTCAGTGTACTGGCCCGCTCGCTGTACACCTACGTTAGTGGTTCTGTTATTGGATTTAGACTGTACGCTAGCGGCGCTACTTCCTCCAAATTAACTCCATTGAAGAAGCGCGGCCACCGCGTTATATCTATTGTGTGTGGCTCAATAACCTCATTTTGGTGATACCCCAAAAAGTAGTGGGGTGCGCATCACGAGAACGTGCACATCACGAGATCAAAACACGTTACGTTATTCTTGGTTTTTACTAGCGCTGATAATCTTAGCTACTGTGGTAGTGCCAGGTTACAATATCGGACCTTCTGCGGTGGGTTCGGAGTTTACGATCCTCGTCGATCGTTGAAGTCTTGGCTTTTGGGCCATGAGCATCTCACCCAATCGTTTCATCACAATTCCCCGCCATGCCTACTTTTCGAGCCTGTTAGTGCTAGAAACACGTCAATCATGAAGCGTACCTTTCCCGTTTGGAACATAGGCGAATTATTTTTAGAAGCGCTTCAAATTCGACGCAGAGAACATGACATGGGCGGTCATGGATAGCGCCGTAGAGCCCCCGTTCAGATATATAGATATTGAGTCTAATGTGCTTCCTACTTCCTATCCGCCGCTTCCTACTCCACTCACACCAACAACATGAGAATTAATCTTTCTGTCATTCTGGGGCTGATAGGGTTGGTCGGGGCCTCTGCTGTTGATCTTCAACATCGCAATAGCGGAGTTGAAAGGCCCTTGAGCTTGTAAGATTGAGGTGGCATGTTATCAAAGAAAGCTTTGGGCTAACGTGGACTAACACAGAGGCGCTCTCTGCGGAACTACCCGGAGTGTAAGACCCTCTGTTGAACGGCGTGCGCCAAGTTCTGACGCGCCAATTTCGAGAGTGGACAACAGCTCAATAATTCTACCCATTGAGGTGAGTTTTATAGATGTTGCATGTCCAAGTAAGACATATTTGTCTAATGGTAGATAGATGGTCTTGCAGATCCTCATGGCGAATAATACTCTAGAAGGAGGTGATATCCCGTAAGTGATCCGAGCTCAAGTTTCCTCCCTCGTCTTTCTCCCTCGATACTTCCTCCCCGACAACTGAGTCAAAATGATTTTTAAGACAATTGCACAACAGCTATAACCTCTAACGTGTCCAGCGTTTACACTGCTTGTCTTTCGATGAGTTGTACTGCACTTTTCAGTGGAACACTAGCAACCCTGAGGAAAGCTTTCTCAGCAGCTGTACTATGTTACAGAACCAAAAATAACTTATGGCTCCTAGTAACCAGCTCATTGATGAGCAAATCGCCTACTTGAACAATGCATTCCTCCCTGCCGGTTTCAGCTTCTACGTATCAGAAGTCATCCGGACTGTTGACGAGCACTGGTACCATGATCTTCGTCGAAATACGGACGTTGAGGACGAAGTGATAATGCTCAAGAAAGGAGGAAATGCTACCTTGAACGTGTACAGTTTTGGGTGCGTGAATCTTGGGTCACCCTCAACAGGAATCTGGCCTATCAAGGTGTACAATGTAAGACTGACTGAATGACAGCACGAACTTTGACCCCGGATTTTCTTGGGCAACGCTTCCTGATGAACTCCTGTGGCAACCCAATTATGATGGCGTGTTCCTGCATAGAAGGGCTTGGCGTGGAGGAGATTACTTGGGCCTTCAGCTTGGCGGTACCTTGGTTCATGAGGTTGGACATGTAAGTGCCTATTGGTTGCCTCAGTACTTTCCGTCTTTTACCCCTGAGTGCCCAAATCTAGGACACAGATCTTAGTCCGAGATTACTAACACAATGTTAGTGGTTTGGTCTTCACCATACAGTTAGCTTTGACTGTGAGGAAACTATCACTGACGAAGTGGATGACACGCCTGTCGAGCTAGCACCCGAAAAAAATGGTGGTTGTGAGTTAGGAAGAGATTCCTGCCCGAACCACCCAGGTATTGACCTAATTCGTAAGTGTACTCATCTACTCCTCTTGAGACCGTATCTCATCATGTAAGATTAGTACGAGATAGTTACTAACGATCAAATAGACAACTGGATGGGGTTTTCCATCGATACGTGTCGTGGCGACTTTACTCCTGGGCAAATTCAAAGGATGAAGGAGCAAGTAGCTCGATTTCGTCAGGTAGCATATCCCGGTATTAATGTCGATGAGGTGCCTATTATTGAAGCGTGATACGAACACTCTATTTATAGATTTAATATACATGTGCTACATACAGAGGAAAGGTTGATTGACTAATTGATTGAATCCTACTCGGTTTCAGCCGTGATATCCACAGCTATGCCCGGCGGGCAGGCGTGACAGACAGCCAACGTAACGCGGAGACATGTTGCTCCGCGCCGCCCACTTCATTCCTGCGAGCAAGAACCATCTGTCCGCAGCGGCCTGCAACGGCCAGAGCAATACCGACCATACGACATCCTACCACACAGCAAGAGCTGACAGAACCCGCAGACAAGGCCAAGCTGTTTCGAGAAGTCTTCTTCCCCACACCGCCCGAAGCAGATTTAGGGGATATAGAGAATGCTAAATACAGCGGCCAGATCAAGATGCCATTAGTTAGGGAAGAAGAAGTCTGGACTGCCATCCGGGCGGCATCGCCACTCAAGGCCCTAGGCCTGGACGGTATCACGAACAAGGCATTGCAGGTCGGCGCCGACCTAATCGCAGCCCACCAAACAAGGCTATTTAATTAAAGTCTTAAACTAGGATACTGCCTAAGTGCCTTCCAGCTATCTATTACAGCAGTCCTGCGTAAACTATGCAAACCTAACTACATGGTCCCTAAGGCATACCATCTAATAGCGCTGCTCAACACTATCAGCAAGGTTATAGATGCGGTTATCGCTTGAAGACTCAGCTACCTAGTTAAGACCCATCATGTGCTTCTACCACAACACATAGGCGGAAGGAAGCATTAATCTACTAAACACGCTCTACACGCCATCACAGCAAAGATCTACAATAGATGGAATCAAGGGACTCAAGGCCAGGTGGCTAGCCTACTGCTGCTGGACGTGTCTGGCGCTTTCGACAACGTATCCCACAAACGTCTGCTACACAATATGCGAAAGCGAAAGGTCGACGAGAAGTCAGTCAGATGGTTATCGAGCTTCTTAAGCGGCAGACATACGCACATAATGGTTGATGGGCACAAATCTGAAGTATATGCGACGAACACCGGCATTCCCCAGGGAGTTGTTTTTTAACAGCACGTGACGAGATGGCGTATCTGCTTGTAGGCAGATACGCCACGATGGAGTATAAGGTTTGTCTGCCTATGGAGGCTGGAACTATAGACATGTACATAAGTACCTGGAAACCCATAGGTCAATGGTTACACTTGAAGAATCACATTTTCAACTCAGGGCTCCCCCCTCTCCCCCATACTCTACCTCTTTTATAACGCAGACCTGGTTGAACAGTGCAATGCAGAAGAAGACGCCATGTCCACAGGGTACATCAACAATATCGCTATCCTAGCGTGGGGCGACACCACAGAAAAGACATGCAAGACACTGAGCGCGACACTAGAAAAAGCACGGCAGTAGGCGCAAACACATGCATCGGTCTTCGCGCCACACAAATTTCAGGTGACACACTTTACAAGAACGCTCAAGAGCATCAACATAGACGCCCCCATCCAAACCGAGTGGGGCGAGATCAAACCGTCAAGAACATGCAAGTACCTCGGGTTGATCATGGACACCAGACTGAAGTGGCGAGACCATGTGGAGATCATCAAGCAGAAAGTAACACGCACGCTCCACATGCTGAGTAGCATGGGAAGCTCCACCTGGGGCGTCCAGCTACAAGACATGCGCAAATTGTACAAGGCCATCGCAATCCCCCAGATAATGTACGCCTGCTCCATTTGGTCCAATGCAAATCTGCACAAAGGCACACAAACGTACACACACAAAACAATAGACGCTCTGCGCAGCATTCAAGCAAGAGTGGTTAGAAGCATATGCAGAGCATACAGAGCTACGTTGATGGCAGCTCTAGACGTTGAAGCTTTCTTACTCCCCGTGGAACAGCAAATATGGCAACAGAATGCAGACGTCATCACGCGACTGTTATCATGCAAGGAGATTGCAAAGACGGCAGGCTTCAAATTAAACGAGCCCGCACCAGTAGTCGCAAGGAGAAATTGCAAGCTGCGTGAAAGTCCATAGTACAAGATTAACAAAGAGCTCTGGAACCAACAGGTGCGCAACCTCAAGGAACAGGAACCTATACCACCATTCATTACGCCCCTATAGCGACGAGGGCTACAAACGTATATTGATAACGACGCCAACAAGGCACGCAACCGCCACAATAGAGAATGTACAGCAGAAAAAAGCCTCAGCATCTACACAGACGGCAGCAGTATCAAAGGCAAGATTGGCTCTGCGGCGGTGTGCCTAATAACACAGCAGACACTATCAGTACACATAGGATTAGACACACTATTAACAGTATACGCAGCAGAGCTGCAGGGCATTAGCCTAGCATTGTAGATCGCGCAGGAATATGCAGACAAAGGCAGCAAATGCAAACAGATAGCCATTTATACATACAACCAAGCAGCTATTTAGTTAGTAGCCAAGGCAGAGGGGCAATCAGGCGCGTACATCCTCGCGGACATAGCCCAACAGGTCCTGGAGCTCCAGGACAAAGGATACTTGGTGACTGTCTGATGGATCCCGGCCCATGTGGGCATCCCAGGAAACAAGGCCGCCAACCTGGCTGCCAAGGAAGCCGCCGGATGGAGGGAGGACGGCCGCAGCCAGCAGCCAGCAGGCCTGCCTTCTTAGTTATACCCACTTAGAACAACACTCTAGAGATGGTGCAAGACTCAGGCAGAACAACAGTGGATCCATGCATGGAGGGAGGACAAGAAAGGCCGCACGACATACAGGCACACGCCAACACGTACCAAGAAAGTGCTGCAGCTCTACGAGAGGCTCAGCAAGAGAGAAAGCGCGCTGCTGGTGCAGCTGCGGACTAAGAAGATCGGACTGAACGACTTCCTTTTCAAACAACACGTTCCAGACATCCCTAGCCCCCGCTGCAGCAAGTACAAGGACCTCTAGAACCGCATCTTCGCCAACCTATCCAGACAACACAGCCTCAGGACTATCCTGAGCACGCCGCAGCTAGCCACGAAAGCTATCAAGTATATGTAACAGACGCAGATCCTTGGGCAAGTGGGGATCAGAGATACACAGACAACGCCAAGCGCTGGGGAGAGACTGTAGGTACAGCGGACGCAACAGATGAGGCAATGCGCCTCTATGAGCCTAGAATCACAGCGTATAGTTAGTAGGACCAGTATCTAGACAAGCTTGGAGGCGGAGGGTAGATAGTGGTTGATCAAATCTTGGCGAATGAGTTTTGGCGAACGTCTGCCATGTTTATTGTGCATGCTCACACTTCGAATGATTACCTCCTTGTGAACCACACACAATCTCGCGAAGACTGCAGAGTGAAGCCGGTGAAGGTGTAGGATGGCCTTGTCCCGAGGTGTGAGTATCTGGATGTTGATAGTAAATGGAGGTAATGAAGAACCTTAGCGTATCAAGCTGCGAAATGGACATAAGCTTGGAAGTGAGGGAGATGACGCAGATATGATGTGGTGCCCTGGCATCAAAAGGCAGCTCTGGCGCGGCATTGGCATAATTGTGACATCATCCAGCATCAAGCTACTTTTATCGGAGTGCCGACTAGATAATGCCTTCTCTGTCTTTGACTGACTTCCTTAAGGTTCCTATCATGCCGGGGAGTATTTCGAATGTTTTATTCATCTTAATAAGAGAACGCCCGCCTGCGGAGTAGGCGCTCCTGCGCCCATGTTCGTACTAGAATCATAGTGACTGTTTAGTCTTATTGGCTGAGTGTCGGCGGCGAGCGAGGCGTCACGTGGTGCTTGGCTAAAATAACGTCACACTGATAATCCCTTCCACATCGAATAAAGTCGTACATCAACATTGGTGGGTTGTGTATACCTCACCTCGCTCCATTACTTTACACGAGAGCTTCGATAGACCCAGATAAAAGATTCTTGAAGTATGACATGGCACTTTTGATTTCTTGAAGCATCGTTTCGATTGACAAGGACTGCAGCAAATGTCAGCAAATAGCGAAAGCATCGATATAAAACAAACGGAGGTTCTTGAGCGCCGCAGTTTCCTCCACTTTCTATTAGACCTGCTTTTGGAGGTCGTCTCAGACGAGCTCTGGGACCCGTGCCTCACACCTTTGACATCGTAAGCTGTTGGTTGCGACGTTATCACTAATGAAGGCTTAGCTATTTAGTAGGATAGGCTCTTCTGCGATACCTCGTGACGAGAGCGATGACCAGCACCACGAGCAGTGCGATCAACTCCTTCCAGTATACCATGGAGTCGTTGCAATCTTGACCGAACTACTGAATACTGAACATGTGCATTTGAATGGGCAAAACCGCACTCATATACAAGAACAACTGATGGAGGCTCAACTCAAGTGTCGACAACAGCGCCGGCGCCATTCACTCGATGCCAAGCGGAATCTTGCCCTTGCTATCAGTGATCATCTCAAGTTTGATGAAAGGACCAAATTATTATAATCTAGAATGAGTTTAGCTAGCGTGCTAAGTTTGTTTTCTGGGACTCCTGAATAATCAGCACGGTGAGCGAGTGCGGGCAATGCGCTCTATTCCTAACTGTGCATTCCTACTCTAGAATGAGTCCCTAGAAGACTGGGCACGGTTTTGCGGCAATACTCCGACAGTCATAACAGCGCCATAATTAATCCCAACGATTGAAACGAAAGCATTTCATTCATGATTCCTCTGAGAAGAGCGCCTTTTGACGTACGATGGATTTTTGCACATTAGAACCAAATGATGACATCCGAAAGCCAGGGTTAGTCTAGGTCTAGGTACGACAAGACCTCTCGATATCGTCCAGATATACGCGAAGAGCACTGTCGATCGGTTGATTGATGCACGCGACAAATCCGAGCGAAAGCTCGTAATAGCATCGGTTAACAAATCTACGATTCGTTCAAGCCACGAAGTCAGTCACGAACGTCTGTCTTCGCGAGCCGTCGATTCTCAGCATCAAGAAGTCAGTCAAAGTGTACGGTCAAACTAATGCAAGATTAGAGCATATGGCAGGGCGGGCTTCTCTGTCTACCCGCACATAACCTAATCTTGGTTTAGCCATAGAGCCAGACGCCATACCAACTACTCGCAGACGCTAGGTAGTCTAAAGAGAAGCAAAATGGTTGGCAAAAGAGCAGAGGACCAGCTTGAAAGGGCATCCTGCCGCGCGCGTGCTTGTACCTAGCTTTTTTGCACTTGATTGGTAGGATGAAACAGGTCACAATGATAGTAGTATTGTCTTCTCGCAGCCTGCCGTCACCATCCGTCATGCACATAATGCTTCAGCAACGGTTCGCGGATGCGTCTTCAATGCTAGACTGACGAAAGCTGAGACCGTGAACAGCTCGGGCCTCTGTTCAGGCCCTTGAAATTTCCTGAAGCATCGCATCGTCTCCGCAACTTATACGTAGACACTTTCAGCTCCTTACCCCAAAGACCTTACAGAACACAGCCGTAGGCACCTACGCGTCAACCTGTCTCAGATATCGCCGCTACTACTACGGAGCCCGGGAGGGGAACGAGATCGTGCTGGGCAGGCTGGGGCAGATGGCGCGGATGGCGCAGATGATGGTTGCATGCCAGAAAGCCATGACAGAGGGAAGGAACGGCACGATGCAGCAGACTGGGACTTGAAGTATCTACAATTTTCGAATCATCAGGTGCATTTCATAATCTAATGAAGCTCTTCATTGCAAGGAGGTTGGTGAAGCCACGGAGGGCGCATATTAGGGCTACTAAGGCCCTGACGGGCAGGTGGAGCTAATCCGTGCCATTGCCCCACACGCACCCAGAAAGCCAGTGTGTGACTGCTGCCAACGGAGCGGATATCCGTGCAGTGGCTATCCAGACTAAAAATAATATCGGAGGGGAGGGTCCGTCAAACGACTTCTTCCTCCCAAGCGTATGTCTTCGTCTTCGCAACGTGACGCTACAGATACTGTCTTTGCGGATGATCACGCTCTTCAACCTGACGCTCGCCCGCATCACGGGAAACCATCCACGGTCTGCTCCCATGCGACTCAGATGTCTCCAGCCTTGTCCAGATTGCCACCATCGTACCACAAACCGGGTCTCAATATGGGAAACTAGGGGATCAGACGCTGTTGGGGCTAGACGCGTGCTCGACTTACGATGCGGTGGCAGGAAAAGAGCGTCTACCATGCGCACTTGCATCCCAAAGCGTCAAGACACTGAGCCGGGAGAGTTAAAAGAGTGCGGCCGGCTTTCGCTGTCTCTATCTGACTATAGTCAAGGGCATGCAAATTTGCGAAGAACAGCTGTCGGGGCCCGGTCTCCCTTGCAACAAGGTCTGTGTATCTTCGCCCGTTCACTGCCATCGCAGTGGTGAGGTTGCCATTGGTGTGGGTATCGCCACTGGACCTGACTGCGGGCCTCTGGAGACGAGCAAACTTACCGTTGAGATCAAGAGCGAGACGGGCGCCTGGGTGGTTGTTGTGAAAGATGAAGAGCACGAGATGCGGGGGCTGCCTGACCCATCTTCAGCGCTTGTTTGACGGTGGAGATCAGCACTGTTATGACTGGGAGTTAGACTGGGTACCGTTGCACGTTTCGGTGTGGGTTGTGTGCATGTTGTCAATCAAGAAGAGTGTGCATGTTGTGTTGTCACAGCATCTTAGCTCGGCTTTTACCTACTCAACCCCTCGCGCTGCACGATTAGCTGCGATCCACATCTACAACAGCGCTCGACCTCTGACAAATACCGTGCCGTGAGGTTTCTGTAGATGAACTGGGCTGGTTCATCCGAGCTAATACTGTTAAGTGAAACACTCATTGCAATGCCACGATCTGCTGCAGCTGTGCCGGGACTGTGTCGGGCATTCTTGAACGCGGTCCACGCGTCGCATAACATGGCAGGAGACTCAGTTTGAACAGTCAGGCTACAATGCATTACATCTATCCGCGACGAGTATCATGCCTTGTGTTGATGGTTGCTAGCATATACAGAACACCGCCGATATCGCACGTTGCCTACTGCATGCACCCTTTCCTCGTGGAGAACTACAACGCTTGAAAGTGACATGACAGATTCCAGAACCCGTCCTCCTCCCCAAAAAACGGTGCAGGCACTGAGCCGTAGGTTGTAAGTCCACAGGTAGGCATGCCATCTCTAAGTCCAGTTGCACTGCCAAGGACACTAGATGCCAGACACAGATCGTATGGAAAGGTGGTGGAGTCACCATAGCCCCACCCTGCACACAGGCTGTTGGGCCCGCCTGAAAGTGCGGGCGCACCTACAAAGGTAGATGGCCAAATGGGGTCGCCCAAAGAAGGTTTAAGCTCGGTCAGGGAAGAGTTCAAGTCGACGGCACTCCACTCAGAACACACGCTGTCAAGCGACTCAGGGATGCATCCTGACGGATTGGCGCCAGCGAAGACACAAGGCGTTGAAGGAGGGTTGAGTGGAGAGGAACTGAAGTCACTCGAACCACACCCAGCATACACGCTGCCAAGCGCCTGTTTGACGTAGGATGTCGGCATGTGAGCCACCAGGTCAACGATGCCCCCACTTGAGCTCGGCACGGACTTGAACGCAGGCATCTGTTTTGGAGTCAGAGTTGGAAGTTGGAAGAGCAGCTCGTCGCTAGACAAAGCTTACCTGACCTCCCAGTGCAGACTGCAGTCCCGGTAACGACGCCGTGCTTGCTCGACCCCATCCGTACACTGATGGATTGTCTGAGCCTGTCAGGATTTCATTTTACTGTGCAGGAGCTTAAAGTATAGTTGATAGCTATTAATAGAATTGGCGTAGTGACAATTACGATCTATAGGCGTCGTCCACGCATTAATAAGTAGATCTAAATTGCGGTTAAGAAACTAGGTAACCTATGCCTTAGAGGGTGCCTAACAACACAGAGGCGTTATGAAATTTATTACTATCTGCTGTGTAGGCTTTATGTTTCTCTTTGTAAGTCCTCTAATATACTCTACTACCTCTACCTTATTGCGTGGGTAGAGAAGTTGCTAGTTATTAATCTTAACAGTATGTGGTACTACTTGGTTCTTGTGCCTCCGCGTTAAAGTTAAGCAGCAACAACTATATTTTTAGGCAAGTGCTTAGTATAAAAGTTTTGCGCCTAGTCTTAATCTATCTATCTTTGCAAGGGCTTCTTAGAGCGGCATTATAGTATAGAGTTATAGTAGATGTAAAATGTACCTAAAAAGTAGTAAAGTGCGCATTACGCGAAACGCGCATTACGTGCACGAACACGGTAACGTGTCTGTGTGCGTAATGCGCAGATTTGCGTGCGCTAAACTACTCTAACTAGCACCTGCAAAAATAAGGCTATAGAGCCACGTATAATAGTTATTATTCTATAATATTATAGTAGTTTATTCTATAGACCTATATAACAATATTTCTTTATATAAATTAATTATATAGAGTTATAGTATAGCTGCTGCAGGTAGTATAAGTATAAGCTAGTAAAGCAGGCGTTATAGGCTTAGGCTAACTATAAGCACCTATAGCATAACGCGCAGGCTTCTATTTAACTATAGAAGCTTTTAAAGTCTTGTAATTGCCTTTTTAAAACAATTATAGAGCTTTTTAAGCGTTATAAGCTTGCTTCTAATACTTTCTTTTTACTTTATATTTAGCTGTTTCTTAAGCCTTTATAGCTTTTAGCTAGTCTTATTCTTTTTTTTCTTTACTTACTACTTATACTTCTTCTAATCTAGCTTTTCTTTATATAGCTTACTAGCCTACCTAAGCTTAGCTATCTTAGCTTTTTAAAGGTTTTCTACTTACTCTTTTTTCTACTTTACTTACTTATATAAGTAAGCTTCTTTATTCTTATAAGAAAACTAGAATACTACTCTACTATAATACTTTTAAGTATGCTAAAAGTTAAAAACTTTACTTTTTTTCTTATAAATTTTTTATATCTTAAAAACTTCTTTAAAGCCTACTATTTTATAGTAGAGTAGCTAGTTTTAAATTAATATGTAGTAGAGTAAGTGCCTAATCTTTCTTAGTTTCTTTCTACTTTTACTTCTATCTACTTCTTATAGTAAAGTTTTAATTTTAAGCTAGTTCTTGCTAGAGTAAACTAAATAAAAGCTTCCACTGCTATTAGAGGCCTTAGAAGAGAGCTTAGCAAAGCGTTAAAGAATAATATTAAGTTAAAGAAGTAATATACCTATTGCTTTAAAAAACCTAAGTTATAACCTCTAAGTAAATATGCTTGTCTAGGCCTTCTAGAATAGGTAGAAGAAGTTACTCTTCTTAATAACTAACAGCTCTTAGCTATTATAATTTTATTAATAAAGCACGAAAAATAGGGGTATATTGCGAAAAATCTTATAAAACAGGCTAAAGCTGTCTGCCTGTAGCATAAACGTTGTTACGTACTTGTTGCAGCAAAGTATATTCTGAGGATACTAACACTCACGCATTGTGAATCACGTGCGGTTCTAAGAGCTTCAGGGACGCGACGTATTGCGCGAGCCATATTGTGCGTATGACTGCGAAGTTGACTCAACGATCGCGAGTGCAGCTGTCCACAACCATGGATCATTGGGTGGCTCGAAAGTTTTTTGAGTCCCTGAACCATATTCAACCCGCAATACCATGGAAGACCTGTGACTCCGAGGGTCTTCCCATGGTAGGAGCAGACCATGAACCAGTCGGTGTTCCATGCCGTTCAAAATAAGAGCATTCTCACTGTTCGCAGCTGGAGTCCATCATCTCAATCATCCTCTCCTTCCAAGTGGTCGAATATCCAACCCACGACACTGCAAAATGTCGCTCCCATTCGACTCCAACAGCATCTACACCATCACCCTTGCTGCACCAGCAACACACATCGATCCGGTGCCAGTGCTGTTCACATACCAACTTCGCAGCCTCATGCCTTCAATCCAGGTGGTATTGGACACACCAGGACACATCAACGAGCCGTCGCTACGCGCAATATGCGGCATTGACCACCTTTCTCAAGCCACCGATAGAATGGTCACCTTGACCTTGAACGAGTTGCTGGGCCTAGTCTGGTTTGGTTAGGAGGTGGTACGGGCTCGCACACCTGCTCTCACTACACAGGAGAGAGTGAGTGTAAACCGGCAAATTCGAATTATTCGAGACAAGATTACCACAGGCGGGGCAGTCGGGAACAAGTATTACCAGCTGGTGAACAAGGCAGGCGTGGAATGGCTCAGGTTGCTGCTCGTGTGAGAGGGCTTTCCGACCTGGTTGAGACTGGGAGGCGGCGGTCGTGTGCGACTTTTTCGTTGTCTGAGTTTGGGTAGATGGACCTCGGGGTCATGGCTTGAACAATTACTGCGTTTGGCGGACCTGCAGTGTGACTGGACTCGGTCGGTAGATAACTGTAATGTGTCAATGTGAACGTGTTTGAAGCTGCCAAACAGCTGCCTAAGACGTGGTGCTTGATCGTTGTGGTGTTGGTGTCGTCACCGTCGCTATCGGTCGCTCAGCAATATCGGCTGCCGCTAGTGTACTTGGCAAAATTCGTCTCAAAATCCAGGGGGGGGGGGGGGGGGGGGGGGTTCACAAAATCGGAACACAAAATTCGACCCAGGGTGGATTAGGCCCCGGGCCCTTAGCTATTATAAAAGTATATTATAAGCTCTTTTAAGTAAGTAGTTAATAGAGGCTTAACTATTACTATATTAAGCAGCTATAGTATATAAGTTAAGTAAAGAGAAAAAATTACTAGAAGTATTCTATTCTAATTATAGTAGTTAATAAAGTCTATTATTATATAAGAACTAAAGCTATTAAAAATAAGTAGGTGCTACTTTTTTTAAGGTTTAGTCTTAGTAAAGTAATTAAAAACCTGCTTAAGCTATGCAAGGCTTATATTATTATTAGTCTAGCTAGTAAGTAATAAAGAAATAAGCATAGAATATTTCTCTAACTATATTTTTTCTACCTAGCTTAATTAGATAGTATAGTTAGTAGACTTATAGATAAGGCTTAAAAGTAGTACTAATCTATTACTATATATATAAGCTAGTAATATAATCTATATATAATTACTATCTATTATAAATATAAATTCTAAGAAAGAAAATGCTAGGTTTTATAAATAAATAGTATAAGGTAGTATAATAACTACTAGGAAGGCTATTACTCTATAGGTAATAATAGTATGCTATATATAAGATACTAGTACTAAAAGAGTAAAGCGTCTTATAAGATAAAGGCTAAGTAAGCTATAGAATTTATAAGATAAATAACTAGCGTCTCTAAAAATTCTATAAGACTTTAGGATAGAGTTCTATAAGACTATAAGATTCTCTAAGATAGCTTAAGTAATAGTAAGTAGAAATATAACTCTTATAGTTTATATTTAACCTAAGTATTAATCTATAATATTAGATTTTAACTTAACCTTTAAGCTAGATAGTCTACTCTATACTACTTATTATTACCTCTTGCCCTTAAGATAGGTAGATTATATCTATACTCTTTAGTATAAGACCTCTTTAGTTTCTCTAATAGTATTTATTTCTAAGAACTAATTAAATAGTGCTTATAAGCTTTACTTAATGTATAATATTAATACTTTCTTATACTAATGCCTTAATAATAACCTATTATTAACGCGTTAAAGAAGGCTTAGATATAGCTTATACTTTAAGCTCTTAAATAAGGCATAAATCTCTTATAGCAACGCGCTGCAGCTATCTATAAGGTGCCTTAAAGCATACTAAGCTATTAATATACTAGATAACCTTTATAAGGCAATACTATACCTAACTTATAAGGATTAGATAATAATAAGAAGTAGGTAATTATTAAGTATAACGTAAAGCATCAGCGAGCCGGCCACACCAGCGAGCCGGCCACTTTTCCTTGGCACTGCAACTTCTCCGTACAATACAACATGCAACAACAACACAAGCAGAAATTAACTCAACAAGAAGGTAGACTTACTCTTGCCCTTCAGGCGTACACTAAGGGACAGTTTCAAAGCGTGCGACGCGCTGCTGCAGCCTACAACGTACGTCATCAACGGCTCTCTGACCGGCTCCACAAAATCACATTTCGACAAGAAGCACTACCAAACAGCCAGAAGCTCTCTGTAACTGAAGAGCAAACAATCGTACAATATATACTCGAGCTTGACTCGCGCGGATTTGCCCCTAGGCTCTCTGAGGTGGCAGATATTGCAGATAAACTTCTCGCTGTACGTGGTGGGACACCTGTTGGCAAGAACTGGGCAGAGCGATTCGTCCGGCGAACAGAGAAGCTTAAAATGGCCTTCAATCGAGCAAAGGATCGTCAGAGAATACTCCAGGAGGAGCCAGGAGTTATCAACGCCTGGTTTAAGCTCGTACAGGACACAAAAGACAAGTATGGGGTTCAGGATGCGGACATCCACAACTTTGATGAGACCGGCTTCCAGATGGGAATTATTGGCTCAATGAAGGTTGTTACAGGTTCAGAGAGACGTACAAGACCAAACCTTATCCAGCCAGGTGATCGGGAGTGGGTTACAGCTATACAGAGCATCTGTGCTGCTGGGTATGCTATCCCACCCTTTATTATCTACAAAGGGCGTGTACACATCTCTGCCTGGTATGAGGAGACCAACATACCGTACGACTGGAAGCTCTCTGTCTCTGAGAACGGATGGACAAACAATCAGCTTGGCCTAGAGTGGTTGAAGCACTTTGACCAGCATACAAAGGCGCGTCAAAAGGGCTTGTATAGGCTGCTTATTTTGGACGGCCATGAGAGCCACCTTAACCAAGAGTTTAAGGATTACTGCCTGGAAAACATGATCCTTACCCTTTGTATGCCTGCTCACTCATCACACATCCTCCAGCCACTTGATGTGGTGTGTTTCTCACCGTTGAAACTAAAGTACTCTCAACGCGTACGAGCCTTGGCATCTAAACGCGTCTACCACATTAACAAAGAAGGCTTCCTTCCAGCCTTTAGAGACGCATTTTTCGACGTGTTTACGTACGAGAACTGCAAGAACGCCTTTGAGGCTTCAGGGCTTGTGCCTATTAACGCGCAGCGTGTCTTGGATCGCCTGGATGTTCAGATTCGTACGCCACCACCAGCACCCCTACCAGAAACACCATGGCAATCCCAAACACCAAGCAATTCACATGAATTTGGGTCACAGGCAAGGCTTGTAAGGCAAGCTATTGTACAATCACCAGAAGTAGCAAGAGAGGGGTTTGCACAGCTTGTAAAAGGTGGTGAGCTTATGCTACATGAGAATGTTGTACAAGCAGCTCGCATTCGTGAGCTTGAAGAGCAATTAGCAGTACTTACTAAGCGCAAAACCCGGAAAAGAAAGCAGATCCAGCATGGTGGTACAGTAGAGTATGGTGAAGCAGCAGCTTCTATAGCTGAAAGCGCAGCTGCAGCTCGTACAGTGTTAAAAAGAGCGCGTGTTAGGAGTGGTCATGAAAGAGCCCAACCAGGTCAACGGCACTGTGGCAACTGTGGGAAGACTGGGCACAACGCGCGTACGTGCCAGGAAGATGCAGAAGAAGATTCTGCATCTGATGAAAGTGCGTCGTACGCAGGTTCTGCAAAGGGTAGTGAGTAATTGCTTATCCTGTATGTAGTGTTCGCAGTGCCAAGGAAAAGTGGCCGGCTCGCTGGTGTGGCCGGCTCGCTGATGCTTTACGTTATACTTAAGCTAGATATATAAGGATTTAGCCCCTAGCTAGTAGATATAGCTGCTATAGCTAATTCTCTGCGCGCTAAGCATAATCTAGGCCCTATTAGCATAAACTAGCCTAGTATATTTATTAAGCGTTAGCTAGAGCTTAAAGTAAAGTTTAATTATAGGTATAACTATAAGTAAGCTCTCTGCAAGAATTTAGTAGTTATATAGAGCTAGTTTAGCCTAGTAGCTAATATTAAAGCTAAGTATAGTATCTAGAATAATAATACCTATAACTTTAATAAGATAGGCTTTATAATAGGCTAGATCTTCTAAGAAGCAGTTATTATAGCTTTAGAAAGATAAGGAAGGCTAAAGGTAGTTTAGTAAGGTAACTAGGAGTAGATAATAGTTATATAGAGTATTTATATAAAATAATAGGCTATCTACCTCTTTATTATCTTTAAAGCGCACTACTACCTTTCTAGCTAGTATAAAGAGAAAGACCTGCTCTAGAACTAGGTTATTAGAGTTTCTAGTAATAGCTAGACTACTAATAAGCTTAGTCTTAAGTAGTTAAAGCACTTTAATAGGTATATAAAGAAGTATACTATTAGTACCTACTAACTACTAGTTATTAATAGCTATAAGAGCTATAACTTGCTCTAATTCTAGTAAAACTATAAGAATAATAAAATTATTACTCTATATATGCCTTTTTACTTATTATACCTTCTATAGCTACTTAATATAGGCTGTTTTACCTCTTTAAAGAAGGTATATAGGCGCTAAGCTAAAATACTTATATATAACTAGATTAGCTACCTTATAAAGGCTAATACAATAATATAGGTAATAAAACTCTCTAATATAGTTCTAATTCTACTATAAAGTATATAGAAGTACTAGAAAAGTTAATAACTAGGGAGAATCTTATTCTTATAGGTCTTATATAAAGAATACTTAAAAACTATCTATTCTAGCCTACTATAAACCTGCCCTTTATACCTACTAGTTTTAGGTAGCTATAGATAGATAAGAAATAATAATAAGGTTATATTAGAACTAAGTTAGATAGGTATTAGTTCTAGGTAGCTATAGATATACTAAGGTTCTAACTTAGAGTTAAGTTAGACCTAAATTAGAGGGCGTCTAAGTTAGGTAGTATCTTATTTATAAGATTTAAGTTAGTATTTAATTCTTATAGCTAAGTTCTTACTATACTTTAAAGTAGCCTATAATATAGTATTTACTGCTAGTAATATCTAAGGAGGGTTCTAAGATGCTAGACTAGTTCTCTTTAACCTAGAATAGGTTATATTAGCCCTTAATATAAAGCTTTAGACTCTAATACTACTACTACCTATTAATAATAAGCTCTAGCAGTTATAAACCTCTAGTAATACTCTAGAACTTAAGTTATAATTAACTCTTATAAAGACAAGAATTTAGAGGTATATAGATAGCTTTTCTATATCTATAGTTAAAGCATTTAAGAAGGTAATAAAGAGAGCTATAATTATTATATATAAGCTAGTATTAGCTTAATAGGAAATTAGTAAGCTTTAAGTAGCTAATAAGGCTGCTATATAATAAAAATTATATAAAAGAAAGTAGGTTTAGAAGGAAGAGACACTAATAGTTAAAGATAGGTAGTAACTAGCAGCTCTAAAGGAGTTTAGGGCGCGTAGTAATAGAAAGAAGGTGAAGAAGTAAGTATGCACTTAAGAGAGTAAGCCTACCTAAAGGCACTATAGAAGGTATAACTAGACTAGTTATAACGTGTAAATATATAAGATTAATATAGAAGAGGTCTCTAAATAATATTATATACTATAGTCTACTATAGAGTGCTAAAGTATAGTATTATAGGCTATAATAGGTTAGGTTTTAGTAAGGGCTTAGTAAAAGTAGCTTACTTACCTATTAGCTTGCTTGCCTATAAGGTATATTATACTATAAAATCTTATAATAATAGCTATTATAGGTAGCCTTATAACCTTATCTATTTCTAAGTATTAAGGTAGTTTTTAGTTATTATATAAATCTAGTTATTACGCATATAGATATAGTATTTAGAGAGTAAGAATTTTATTTTCTAGGTAATACTATATCTATATATATAATGCGTAGATTTATATAATATGCTAAACTACTAAAATAGCTTACTTAAAAATAAGGCTATAGAGCTATACTTAATAGTTATTATTATAAGATATTTTATTAGAGTACTCTATAAACCTATATAATAATATTCTCTTATATATTTTACTTATATAGAGTTACTATTTAGCTACTATAGGTAGTATAAGTATAGGTAGGTAGAGGAGGTATTATAGATATAAGGTAACTATAAGTACCTACTATATAATATATAGGCTTACGTCTTACTATAGAAGCTTTTAAAGTTATCTTATTACTTCTTTAGAATAATTATATAGCTTTTATAGTATTATAAGCTTTCTTCTAATATTATTTTTTAGCCTTATATTTAGCTACTTCTTTTATCTTCTTAGCTTTAACCTAGGCTCTCTCTTCTTTCTCTCTTACCTACTACTTATACTTCTTCTATTAAAGCTTTTCTTTATATAGCTTATTAGTATACCTAAGTTTAGCTATCTCTACTTTTCTAACCTCTTCTACCTTAGCTTCTTATTATTTTACCTACTTATACTAATATGCTTTCTTAACCCTATAAGGAGAGTAAAATACTACTCTACTATAATAGTTCTTAGGTTTCTAGAAGTTAAGAGGTTTTCTCTTCTTTTTATACTTCTTCTAAGTTTTAAGAACCTCTTTTAGGCCTACTATCTTATAGTAGAGTAGCTAGTTTTAGACTAAGATATAGTAAAGGGATTAGCTAATCTTCCTTAGCTTCTTACTACTCTTATTCTTAGCTACCTTCTATAGCAAGGTCTTAATTTTAAGCTAATCTTTACTAGAATAAGTTAAAGAAGAGCTTCTACTAGTATTAGAAGCTTCTAGAGAGTTCTTAGTAAAGCGTTAGAGTATAATATTAGGTTAGAGAGGTACTATACCTATTACCTTAAAAGACTTAAGTATTAGCCCTTAAGTAAATATACTTATCTAGGCCTTCTAGAATAGGTAGAAGAAGTTACTCTTCTTAATTACTAATAGTCTCTAGCTATTATAAAGGTATATTATAAGCTCTTTTAAGTATATAGTTAAGAAAGGCTTAAATATTACTATATCTAATAGCTATAGTATATATATTAAGTAAGAAAGAAGAATAGCTAGAAGTATTCTATTCTAATTATAATAGTTAATAAAATCTATTATTATATAGAATCTATAGCTATTAAGGATTAGAAAGTGCTAGTTCCTCTATACCTTAGTCTTAGTAAAGTAATTAAACACCTGCTAAAGCTAGGCAAGACCTATATTATTATTAGTCTAGCTAGTAGGGGATAAGGAAACAAATACTAAGTATACCCCTAGCTCTATCTTCTCTACCTAGCTTAATTATAGAGTACTATTAGTAGAGTTATAGAGGAGACCTAGTAGTAGTACTATCCTATTACTATATATATAAGCTAGTAGCATTACCTATACCTTATTACTATCTTAAAGTAATACCTTAACCTTCCCCTTTTTCTATATCTATCTACTAAAGATATATTTTATCCTAGTAGTAACTTCTATTATAAAGCCCTTCTTATCTATATTATATATATAGTAGCTATTAACTTTATATTTAGTAATCTTATATTATAGTAGGTTAAAGTAAAGCTTATACTTTTAATATAAATTAGTATTATAGTAATTAGTATCTATACCTATTAAGTATTTAGAGATAAGATAGATAGCGTAGGTATTAATAAACTAGGTAACCTAGCTCTTGCTTATGCAATTCTTAGCTATAGAAGATGCAAAATTTTATATTATCTCCCTTATAGGAGGTATAGAATAAGTAGTAAGCTCTCTTATATAAGTTATAAGCTTCTCCTCTTATTAGGGGGTAAGCTTCTATTGTGTAATAATCTTCTCCTAATATAGGCGCGTCTTACCCCTCTATATGCGCGTTAACGTTAACTGCACAATACTATGCTTTTATGCTATTTTAGTCTATAGAATCCTATCTTTAGATGCAAAAGTATTACACTCTAAGAGGGCTTCTTATAATCCTATTGCGTTGTGTTGTTGTGGATGTGTGAGTATAGAGGTGTTTTGGTGGTTCGGCGCATCACGCGAATCCGCGCATCACGCGCACGGACACGGTAGTCCTTAAACTCCTAGTTAAGATAGCTCTTACAGCTATCTAAGATAAGTAACCTATATGCAGCGTACTCCGAACAGCTTGTTGAACGAGTAATTGCGCATCTACTATCCTTTCTCCAGTTCTATAGACAACATGTAAAGGAAGTAGAGGAGTTGAGATATTAGCTTGTATGTTACGCACAGCGAGATCTAAGGTATTAGCTTATCCTTGCGACATCCAACCGTGCAAGACTTACGTACTTTCCGATACAGGCGCCTGAGCCGCTCCCAAATTGTTATGATCTCAGCTTGCATGCTATAGAGTTTGCTTGTAGTATGGCTGGGAGCACATACCTGGAACATCATGCGGTCCGTCTTTGCCACGCTCTTGCGGAACCATCGTTCCGACACGAACTTACGGTATTCGTTGCGTTGCACGACCGCTGGGTTGATGCCCATACGCATTAGCAGGCAAAATCATACACCTAAGATGGCGCCACCGCCAGAAGGTACAATAGTTGGGTACCGTGTCTATGGGCGCAACGCGCCGAACCATCCTAAGAGCTCGACTAAGAATGAGATTGCTTCTAAGCGTAAAAGCGCACAAAGAAGCGAGCTCGTAAAGGAGGGATTCTAGCTTAGGCAGAAATAGAGCTGTTGATTGCTCAGCGGGACGCGAAGGTGCGAGCTAAGAAGGGGAGGGGTGAGGAGAGGAGGCAAGCAGGTGGTAGCAGTAAGGGAACCCAGCACCGCAAAAGGTGCGGCAAGTCATGGCACTATAATGCACATGTAAAAAGGTACAGCTGCGTTAGTTGATTAATTCTTATATTTTTCAAGACGCAGCAGCTTGTGGCAGTGTTAAAGCTCTCAGATCAAAGAGTAAGCAGCTGCTTTTAAGGATGTGATCACTCAAAGCAATCTCTAGGCAGGCTTTCGAGGTGCTGGCTTAGTTCCACCTGACACGGAGGCGGTGATGTCGAAGCTTGATGCCCGCCTTCGTACGCCTACACCACCCACCATCGACTACGCGCCCTGGGTGTCTAAAACTCCAAGCAACACCCCAAAATTTGGGCCGCAATCGACGCTGATTCGGAAGGATGCGAAGGCATGTAGATAGCTCGCCTTCCTCAATGGCTGAGACAGTTAAAGAGCTTACTAAAGGTGCAGAGGTAATGGCGCATTCCTTGGTGTTGATGAGCGACCAAGTTAAGCAGCTTCAGGCTGCTAATAAGGCTGCTACACACTAGAAATCACGCACAAGAAAGCGTATACAGGCAGAGGGAACTCTTAGAGTTGAATAGGGCGTGCTTTAAACTAGCTTAAAGGTGTTTTGCAGCGCGTAGTGACGGGAAGAAGGCGAGGAAGAGTGCACGCGCTGAGGGTAGCAAGCGAACTCAAAGGCGCTATAGTCGGTAAGAAGCCGGGGAATAACATACAAACGTGCGATCAAGTAGAAGGAATACTCTCTCATTGGTATAATCAACGGCAGCGCAGTAGGTCTACTATGGGGTGCATTTTATACTCTTACAAGAGTACGTTTTGGTGGGGTCTTAGCAGAGAGTCTGACTCGCTTGTCAAGTAAGTTTTTCACCTTCTTGTTTCGCATCAACATTCCTTGTACTTTGTTATATAAAATGTGACCACTAGTGTATGTAAGATTCTCATGTCATATGTGCTCAGTACATGCAACCGTGAATATATTGAGAAACTACTATTATCAACTGCATATGTTGGCCTTACAGACGGCATTTGCGGTGTCAGTCCAGCATCTCCATCATTTTCGATTCCGCTCAAAAACGTTTTGTATCTGCCAATCACCCTCAATACCTCCGTCCATCAAGCCCCTTGGTCAAGTGAATGTTACAATTGTGGCTTCAACCCTATCTTCTTTGAATTCGCTTGGTCGCGGATCAAGCGTCTAAGGATCTTCCCGCTCTATTTTTAATCTGTATTAGCTCAACCACATCAGGAGAATGGAGGACAAACTGGGTTCCTAGGAATTGTGCTCGTGAAGTACACTCCTCCATGTAGTCTTTTGATGCTTTGGACTCGATCGTTCACATAGTCGTGAATATCCTTCTCACTAATAGGAGACGCCGGAACAATATACGCTCTTGGTGCTTCGTCTTGGTCACTAAGGAAAGGTTTTCCAAATTAGTTGGAGAATTGCTTAAAATACTCAAGCTTACCTCTTCACCCCAATCACAGCAACATCAGCCACTGCTGGATGGTCAAGCAACAACGCCTCAAGCTCTGCGGGTGCAACCTGGTTGCCTTTGACTTTGATGAGTTCCTATAACAAGAGATACTTAGTAGCCATAATGCATATAAGTATCATGCTATCCAAAGCGTCATACCTTTTTTCGATCAATGATATAATAGCAGCCCTTTCGGTCCACGACTGCAATATCGCCGGTCTTAAGCCAGCCATCTGCAGTGATGGTATCATCAGTTGCCTCCAAATTTTGCCAATATCCTTTCATGGTGCTTGGTGACCGTACCCACATCTCCCCAAAGTCTCCAGTTGTAACCTCTTTGTGATTGTCGTCCACAAGTTTAACCTCCACATTCGGCATGGGCTCACCAACAGAACCAGGCACTGCAGGAAGGTTAGGGTCGCAACCGAGTGAGATGCCGCACAATCTTCCCTCGTCAGCATACAGTTAAGTTCCCAAATTGCAAACAATCGGGCGTTGCCTTACTCGGTCATCCCAAAAGCTTGCTTGACATTCATAACCCCCTCGGGCCACAATCTCTCGTACTCCAAAGATACTTCCGGACCTAGAGGGGCTCCGCAGGATAACGTCGTAGTCACGCTGCTCAGATCAACCTGCCCATTTCTGATGCCTTGGTGTTGTGTCATTTCGACTATGATCGGCGGCACAAGGTGCAGTTCAGTGATCTTATGTCTTTCTATGGCTGATATCATGCGATTCAGGTTGTACTGAGACATGATATACGTGGGGATACGGCGAGATGGGGCAATTACCATAAAATAAAAGAGACCAAGTCCATGATATAAAGGAATCGTACAGAGCCAGCGGCAGTTTTGAGTTGCTAGTTCGCGAGTCCGCGTTTTGGAGTCGAGCGACATGACGTATTCGGCTTGGACGCTACCAGCAATTAGGTTGTAGTGACTGCCTTCAACTCCTTTGGGAAGGCCTGTGGTTCTGTGGTCGTAAGTGAAAAGGTCAAGAAAGGTGAATGGACAGTCATACCCTGAAGAGAACGATAAGCCGACAGTGCGTTTCTTCGCCTCCTCTCCAGTGATATCTTCCCACTGGAACTGGCGACCCACTTCTTCCGAAGAAATAAGATACTTCCAGTGTCTCACACCACTCTCCTTGTCATCTTCTCCGCCATCCTGTTTGAGTAACGGCGCCTCGTCGAATAAAAAAACCTTCTCCCTTGCTAATCCTGCATATTTGGCCGCCTCTAGGGCTTTCTTCAGGTTCCTAGGGCTCACTAACAAAACTGTTGCCTGTGTGGTCTGTAGCTGATATGCTAGCTCCCGTGGCACAAACCTCGCGTTGGCGGCGCTGTAGATTCCACCGGCCATGATAGTACCATGGAAAAGGACCGGAACAAAAACACTGTTAGGGCTATAAACTAATATGCGGTCCCCTTTTTGTATACCCGCATTGATCAGCCCAGCAGCGAAGCGCTGGGACCAGTGCCGTAATGTGGACCAAGTAAGGTACAATCTCGAAGGGTCGTCATTGTCGACAAATGCAACATGGTTGCTGAGAGGTGAATAGGGAGACCCAAAAATGTAGGTTGATATCGAGACTTCGGGTACGGAGACCGACCACCGGGAGTGTTGAGGCATTGCAATAACCGATGATGGCGAGCTTGAATAAATTGTGTCTAATCACCTCGGACCTTTGCGAGGTTATAGTCTTGACGGTTATAAACTATCTCAGAACCACAAGGATACTGTGGAGGATTCTAGCCGTAGCTCGCACTAAGGATCATTTAGTGTCGGGAGATTATTGATAGCGAATCCTCCGGCTATTTTTGTAAAGAGGTCTGTCCATACCCCTCTTCTTGGCAGACTCTGCAACAATCAACTAAGTAGGACTCAGAACGCCTAGTTTGATTTAATTGGTTACTTACTCAACACTGGTAGCTTCTTGTATGTGTTCTAGCCCTATTGAGTCGGGCTAGCTGCATACTGCGGATTGGAGTGATTGTTGCGGAGTACGCTTCTTGGTTCCCCTTTATCTCCATGTTGGCTGCAAATTATACCACCTGTGGCGGCTGCTGCCGTCAGCCGAGATGAGTAATGATTATCCTACCCACTGGCAAAGCTTGGTAGCCGAGGTCATCTGTTTTTATACTTACGGCCGTACAATATGATGCCAGGGGCGACTTCGGTAATTCTTGGATCACATAGTGCTGGCTCGATGATCTCCAAATCAAGCTTCGAGACATAGTACATTCGTTAGCGATTGCGGCTTCACCTCGAATATAGCAGAGCAACTATATGAATCAGCTCTCCTAACTCGTTCCGGCTAAGCGTCAGACGGGAATGACATTTGCTCGTCGTTTTTTTGCCCACAAAGGCAAGCGCTTCACCCAGTAGGGAAAGGTAAGCAAGACACCGTTGCTTCCAAAGTCTATGCAGCTTTGTTCGAGGTGAAGCCGCAATCACTAACGACTGTAAAGCCTTGTATTCTGGGGATGCATACGTAAACAACATGCTTGACATCGGCGCAGTACCTCCTGCGCGTTTCACACTAATGCAACCTGCTGATGGCGCTAAATGTAGAGGCTTGAAGAATCCTACGCTATTCATATTAGCTACAGCTTGCGAATATGCACCAAAATTTTCTTACTCAATTGACATCGCTCGTTCAGCCCTGCAGTACTTACGTACGTAAGCTGATTAGTGAACACCATCAAAGAATTACCCTCGGCCGAAGTTGGATAGCTTTCATGAAATGTACACGCGTCACAGTCTCTATGCATCGCGTTCTAATTTGCTCTAGGGTCAGCTTATTTCGCTGTCGGATTGGTTGGATCGTGGGAAGTGTTCTAAAGGTATTACCGTCACTCAGAGCCTCTGTTTTCCGCGAGCCCTTTGCTACCTTGGCACCTGTTTCCTCTGCGCTATATATCTCATCTGTTTTTAATACGGCATAAACGCTCCATGCACATTACCTACACAGACACTTCTACACGCATTTCAGTCCCTCAATAGCTCCATACTGCCGATTCAGACATCACAGCTGTCCTGAACTGTGGCCTGTAGCATGTCGAAGAAGCAGTCCGGATATCTTTCCGCAGCAGTTTGGAAGGAGAATATCTTCGAGGGGAAAGTTGTCTTCTGTACTGGAGGCAATGGTTCGATCTGTTCAGTCCAGGTTCGCGCCTTAGTGCATTTAGGAGCCAATGCATGCTTGGTCGGTCGTAAAGTCGAGAAAACGGAATCCGTGGCCAGTGATATAGCTGCTGTACGACCGGGAAGCAAAGTTCTAGGCATTGGGGGCGTAGACGTCAGGCACGCAAAGAGCCTCAGCAGAGCTGTGGAAACCTGCGTTCGGGAGCTTGGAGGAATTGATTTTTTAATGTGAGTTCTATTCCGTTATCTAATTCTTCTTCAACTGACAGAACCTCTTCAAAAGCGCTGGGGCGGCCGGAAACTTTCTTGCGCCGATTTCACAACTCTCTTTCAATGCTTTCAAGGCTGTTATAGATATCGATGTCCTCGGTTCCTACAGCGTAACGAAACTCGCCCTTCCTTATCTAATTGCTTCGGCGAAAAAGCACGCAAAATCAACCTCCGCTCCGGGAGGCAGGATCATTTATGTGTCCGCCACGATACACTTCACAGGGTTGCCCATGCAAAGCCATGTTTCAGCTGCGAAAGCTGGAGTCGATGCGCTATCAAACAGTGTGGCTATCGAGTACGGGCCGTATGGGATAACATCGAATGTTATCTGCCCTGGCGCCATCGCTGGAACTGAGGGAATGAGCCGCCTCTCAAAAAAGATGGACAGCAGAGAGGTGATGGTGGACCGTGTACCCTTAGGTCGGCTAGGGAACAGTTTGGACATTGCTGATGCAACTATTTTTTTATTCAGCGGAGCAGCGAGTTATATTACTGGAACGAGCATCGTTGTAGATGGTGGAGCGTGGCGTACACATGCCCTCCAACCGGGTCAGGATTTTGAGTATCCTGGCTTTCTTCTGAGCGGAGACACAGTGGAGGGTGTAGGCGGGCAGAAAAGGGCCAAAATCTAGTTTAGGGCCTACCGTGCCCGTGCACGCTTTGCACGCGGCAGGCCTGTGCACGCGCGCGTCAAATAATACTACTATTTCTTAATACAATAACTCAACCCTATAATATTGCTTAATACTGCGCTTAAAGAGGTAGTTATAGTAGATATAGCTAGTAATCTTGACTACGCACATATTATAAAAAAATATAGTGTTATATAGTTAACGTTGTCGCGCTGCTATAGAGGTGAAAATAGGTTACGTTAAGCAGCTAACTTGTTATAACAAAAGCTTAATAAATAATAAGAATTAAAGCTTTATACCTATATTAAAAGGCTTAACATACCCTATAGGCGAGTGGATTAATAGGTAAGCAAATTACTTTTGCTAAGCCCTTACTAAAACTTAACCTATTATAGCCTAAAATACTATACTTTAGTCCTGTATAGTATAGTATAGGCTAGAATATTATTTAAAGACCTCTTCTATATTAATCTTGCACGTTTGCGCGTTATATCCTGTCTAATGCGCACCTGCTTCTTTGCCCTCTTCCTATTACTACGCGCCCTAAACTCCTTTAGAGCTGCTAGCTACTACCTATCTTTAACTATTAGGGTCCCTTCCTTCTAAACTTGCTTTCTTTTATATAATTTTTATTATATAGCAGCCTTATTAGCTACTTAAAGCTCCTTAATTTCCTATTAAGCTAAAACTAGCTTATAGGATAAGATTACTCCCCCCTTTGCATAGTGCTTAAGCGCGCTTAGAATAGAATTTAGTAAGCTGCTCTGCTGCCTCTTATACTTCTCTTAAATTAGAGTTAATTATAACCTAAATTCTAGAGTATTACTAGGGGTTTGCAACTGCTAGGGTATATTATTAGTAGGGAGTAGTAGTAATAGAGTCTAAAGCTTTATATTAAGGGCTAAGATAACCTGTTCTAGGTTAAAGGGGACTAATCTAGCACCTTAAAACTCTCCTTAGCTATTACTAGAGGTAAACACCGCATTATAGGCTACTTTAAAGCATAGTAGGAACTTAGTCTTTATAATATAGCTAATTTAGTTATATATAAGTAATTTAGCTTAGCACCTATATACTATCTTTAAAGAGGTAAAATAGCCTATATTAAGTAGCTATAGAAGTATTATAATTCTGCAAAGGAGTGCAGCATAATATAATAAGTAACTAAGTAGGTTCTATCTAGGTTATAGGGGTATAGCAAGTAGAACTTATAATTATAGTTATATAATATACTTATTAATAAGTAAGCGCATAGACTACTACTTATTAATAAGTATAGTATAACTCTGCTTATTAATTAGTACCTTTATTACCTTTTATTAGATATTTATTAGTTACTTATTAATAAGCAAACCTTAGTATTAGTATATAGTAAGTAGGAATATAACTCTTATAGTTTATATTTAACCTAAGTATTAATCTATAATATTAGATCTTAACTTAACATTTAAGCTAGATAGTCTACTCTATACTACTTATTATTACCTCTTACCCTTAAAATAGATAGATTATATTTATACTCCTTAGTATAGAACCCCTTTAGTTTCCCTAATAGTATTTATCCCTAAGAACTAATTAAATAGTGCTTATAAGCTTTGCTTAAAGTATAACCTTAATAAGAAGATATAATAAGTATAAAGGCATATATAAGGTAATAATCTTATTATTCTTATAGTATTGCTAGAACTAGAGTAAGTTATAGCTTTTATAGCTATTAATAACTAGTAGTTAGTAGGTACTAGTAGTATGCTCCTTTATATGCGCGTTAAAGTGCTTTAACTACTTAAAACTAAGCTTATTAGTAGTCTAGCTGTTACTAGAGACTATAATAACCTAATTCTAGAGTAGGTCTTCTTTCTTATACTAGCTAGAGAGGTAGTAGCGCGCCTTAAAGATAATAAAGAGTAAAATAGCCTATTCTTTAGTATTAATACCCTATATAACTATTATCTACTCCTAGTTGCCTAGCTAGACTACCTTTAGCTTTCCTTATCTCTCTAAAGCTATAATAACTAATCTCTAGAAGATTTAGCCTATTATAAAGCCTATCTTATTAAAGTTATATATATTATTATCTAGGATACTATACTTAGCTTTTATATTTTATACTAGAGAAAACTAGCTTTATATAACTCTAGAATCCTTATAGAGAGCTTACTTATAGTTATACCTATAATTAAACTTTACTTTAAGCTCTAGTTAATACTTTATAAATATACTAGGCTATTTTATACTAATAGAGCCTAGATTATACTCTATGCGCAGAGAATTAGCTATTATAGCTATATCTACTAGCTAAGGGCTAAATCCTTGCTTATCTAGCTTAAGTATATAATTAATAATTACCTACTTCTCTAGATTATCTAGCTCTTATAAGTTAGGTATAGTATTACCTTATAAAGGTTATCTAGTAAGTTAATAACTTAGTATAGCTTAAGAAATATTATAGATAGCTATAGCGCATTACTATAAGAGTTTTGCGTCTTATTTAAGAGCTTAAAGTATAAGCTATATTTAAGCTTTCTTTAATATATTAAGATTAGGTTATTATTAAGGTATTAGTATATAGAGGATACTTTAGTAAAGGCTTAACGTGAGTGCATAGCGAGTGACGCAGTCAAGCGAGTGACGCACCCCAACAAACCATTGGGCCTTCCTACCTTCAAACCTCAATGGACCAACCACCTGACCTGGAATCGCTCCTAAAAGAAGACAGAATCAAGCTTGCACTTCAAGCAATTAAGAAACCTCAAGAGCTAAGCGTGCGACGCGCTGCTACAGTGTACAGGGTCTCTGAGGCAACCCTCCGCCGCCGACGCGCTGGGACGCAGTCAACACGCGATACCCACCCTAAATCAGCGAATCTTCAGAGGACAGAGCAGAGGACACTTGTGCAGTATATTAGGAAGCTGGATTCCCAAGGATTTGCCCCAACGCTCTATTGTGTTGAAGATATGGCTAATCAACTGCGCGCTGCACGCGGCGCAAAGCCTGTTGGCCCACGATGGGCTTCAAACTTCGTCAAACGCGAACCTGGACTAAAATCGCATATGACTCGACAGAGAGATCGCCAGAGAGTCTTGTGCAGCGATCCAGGGGTCATTGGGCCCTGGTTTGACCTGGTTCAGAATGTTAAGGCCAAGTACAGCATCCTGGATGAAGATACCTACAACTTTGATGAGACTGGCTTTACTATAGGCATTGGAAACTGCGTCAAAGTAGTCACTGCATCAGAGAGACGTACTGAGCCCATTGGGTTGCAACAGGGAGACCGTGAGTGGGTAACTTTCATTGCTGCGATCAACGCGATAGGCTGGGCAATCGCGCCCTACCTTATCTTCAAAGCAAAGAACCATGACGCGTCCTGGTACCCTGATTTAAGGCCCCAATGGCGCATTGGGGTCAGCGACAACGGCTGGACTACAAACGATATTGGTGTAGCCTGGTTAAGGCACTTCATTGAGCAGATTAAGGGCCGGAGGGTGGGTAGCCATGTGCTGCTGATAATTGACGGCCACGAAAGCCACAAGTCGCTTGCATTCCAGGATCTTTGCAAGGAGAACAAGATAATTACTCTGTGTATGCCTCCACACTCGTCGCACATCCTGCAGCCGCTTGATGTGGGCTGTTTTGCCCCCTTAAAGCGGGAGTATAGTAAAGAGATCAGAGTCTTGGCAACAGACCACATTGGCCGAATTGACAAGAAGGCCTTCATTGCAACGTTTGCAAAGGTTTTTGAGAAGGCGTTCTCAAAGGCAAACATCACATCAAGCTTTAAGGCAACTGGCTTAGTGCCTAATGACCCATTGGTGGTGCTATCAAAGCTTGATGTCAAGCTTCGGGCGCCAACACCACCTCTACCAGGGGGGGCCCAATGGAACCCCAAGACACCCACCAACGCCAACGAGATAGAGTCTCAATCAACGCTGCTTCGCGATCGTATTCAAAAGCACCAAGGATCATCACCAACTCCAATGGTGGAGATTGTTAATCAGCTGCAGAGAGGCACTGCAATGCTACTACATGGGCAGACGTTATTGGCAGCCCGAGTGCTGCAGCTTGAAGCATCGAACAAGGCTGCTTCTGAGCGCAAATCACGTAAAAGAAAGCGGATTCAGAAGGGTGGAGACCTCTCAAAGGAACAGGCAGAGGATTTGATAGCCCAACGCGACGTTGAGGCGCAGGTAGAGGGGGAAACGCGTGAGGGTAGGGCCCGAACAGGTGCAGGCAAGCAGGGCAAAAGGCACTGCAAGCGCTGCGGTGAGACAGGGCACAACTTGCGCACGTGTAAAAAAGATGTAGTAGACGTTAGCGATTAAGGATATATCTTGTTAGCTACATTATAATGTTGTGGTGTTGAGTAATTGCACGTAGAAGGCCCAATGGTTTGTTGGGGTGCGTCACTCGCTTGACTGCGTCACTCGCTATACACTCACGTTAGTAAAAGTAATTTACTTGCCTAATAATCTGCTCGCCTATAGAGTATATTAATTAGACTATAATTCTAAGTCTAAAAGTACTATTACAATCTATTATAATCTTTCTTTTATAACTAACTAGCTGCTAATACTTAATAAGTAGTAACGTAAGTATATAGCAAGTAACGTAGTTAAGCAAGTAACCTACCCTAACAAACTATTAGGCCTTTCTACCTTTAAACCTTAATAGACCAACTACCTAACCTAGAATTGCTTCTAAAAGAAGATAGAATTAAGCTTGCACTTTAAGCAATTAAGAAACTTTAAGAGCTAAGCGTGCAACACGCTGCTATAGTATATAGGGTCTCTAAGGCAACCCTCTGCCGCTAACGCGCTAGGACGCAGTTAACACGCGATTCCTACCCTAAATTAGCGAATCTTTAGAGGACAGAGCAGAGGATACTTGTATAGTATATTGGGAAGCTAGATTCCTAAGGATTTGCCCTAACGCTCTATTATATTAAAGATATAGCTAATTAACTGCGCGCTGCACGCAGCGTAAAGCCTATTAGCCTATAATAGGCTTTAAACTTTATTAAACGCAAACCTAGACTAAAATCGCATATAACTTAATAGAGAGATTGCTAGAGAGTCTTATATAGCAATCTAGGGGTTATTAGGCTCTAGTTTAACCTAGTTTAGAATATTAAGGCTAAGTATAGTATTCTAGATAAAGATACCTATAACTTTAATAAGACTAGCTTTACTATAGGCATTAGAAACTACGTTAAAGTAGTTACTATATTAGAGAGATGTACTAAGCCTATTAGGTTGCAACAGGGAGACTATAAGTAGGTAACTTTTATTGCTGCAATTAACGCAATAGGCTAGGCAATTGCGCCCTACTTTATCTTTAAAGCAAAGAACTATAATGCGTCCTAGTACTCTAATTTAAGGCCCTAATAGCGCATTAGGGTTAGTAACAATAGCTAGACTATAAACAATATTAGTATAGCCTAGTTAAGGCACTTTATTAAGCAGATTAAGGGCTAGAGGGTAGGTAGCTATATACTACTAATAATTAATAGCTATAAAAGCTATAAGTCGCTTGCATTCCAAGATCTTTATAAGGAGAATAAGATAATTACTCTATATATGCCTCTATACTTATTATATATCCTGCAGCTGCTTAATATAGGCTATTTTACCCCCTTAAAGTAGGAGTATAGTAAAGAGATTAGAGTCTTAGCAATAGACTATATTAGCTAAATTAACAAGAAGGCCTTTATTATAATGTTTGCAAAGGTTTTTAAGAAGGCGTTCTTAAAGGCAAATATTATATTAAGCTTTAAGGCAACTAGCTTAGTGCCTAATAACCTATTAGTAGTGCTATTAAAGCTTAATATTAAGCTTTAGGCGCTAACACTACCTCTACTAGGGGGGGCCTAATAGAACCCTAAGACACCTACTAACGCTAATAAGATAGAGTCTTAATTAACGCTGCTTCGCAATTATATTTAAAAGCACCAAGAATTATTACTAACTCTAATAGTAGAGATTATTAATTAGCTATAGAGAGGCACTACAATACTACTATATAGGTAGATATTATTAGCAGCCTAAGTGCTACAGCTTAAAGCATTAAACAAGGCTACTTCTAAGCGCAAATTATATAAAAGAAAGCAGATTTAGAAGGGTAGAGACCTCTTAAAGGAATAGGCAGAGGATTTAATAGCCTAACGCAACGTTAAGGCGCAGGTAGAGGGGGAAACGCGTAAGGGTAGGGCCTAAACAGGTGCAGGCAAGCAGGGCAAAAGGCACTATAAGCGCTATAGTAAGATAGGGCACAACTTACGCACATATAAAAAAGATATAGTAGATATTAGCAATTAAGAATATATCTTGTTAGCTATATTATAATGTTATAGTGTTAAGTAATTGCATATAGAAGGCCTAATAGTTTATTAGGGTGCGTTACTTACTTAACTGCGTTACTTACTATATACTTATATTAATATACTTAGCTTAATATTATATAGGCTCTCCTATATAGTATAGTTTTATTATAAGTTATATAATAAGCTTATACCTTAGTAGTTAAGCTAAAGTAGGTTTTATATAGAGCTTATGCAGCTTATATTAAGCTTAGTAAGCCTAGCTTGTTATTATAAACCTTAGAAGGGGCATAGTAGAAGATAAGAGATAGAAGGATTAATAATACTTAGAGATAACCTAAAGGTCTTTAAGAAGGTTAGTATTTAAGGACTAATAATAATATAACCTCTCCTATTCTAAAGTCTTAGTAGAATACTACTATAGAATAAGTTATATGCTGTTCTAAGGAATCCTATAATATTTTAAGGTATCTTAATATTAGTATATTATAAAATATTAGAATAACTATAGAATATCTTTAAGTATATAGCAAGTAGAAATATAACTCTTATAGTTTATATTTAACCTAAGTATTAATCTATAATATTAGATCTTAACCTAACCTTTAAGCTAGATAGTCTACTCTATACTACTTATTATTACCTCTTACTCTTAAGATAGATAGATTATATCTATACTCCTTAGTATAAGACCTCTTTAGTTTCTCTAATAGTATTTATTTCTAAGAACTAATTAAATAGTGCTTCTAAGCTTTACTTAAAGTATAACCTTAATAATATCTTTACTTACTTATTACTTAATATAGGGACACTTAGCTATATATAATCCTATTCTTAACTTATATAGTTTAAAGATAAACTAGATAGAAAGGGGAGGTAGTATTATAATTCTATAAAGAAGTATAGTATAGTATAATAAGTAACTAACTAGGTTCTATCTAGCTTATAGGGGTATAGTAAGTAGAACTTATAATTATAGTTATATAACTTACTTATTAATAAGTAAGTATATAGACTACTACTTATTAGTAATTATAGTATAACTCTACTTATTAATAAGTACTCTTATTATCTCTTATTAGATATTTATTTGTTACTTATTAATAAGCAAACCTTAGTCTTAGTATATAGTAAGTAGGAATATAACTCTTATAGTTTATATTTAACCTAAGTATTAATCTATAATATTAGATTTTAACTTAACTTTTAAGCTAGATAGTCTACTCTATACTACTTATTATTACCCTTACTCTTAAGATAGATAGATAGTATCTATACTTCTTATTATAAACTTCTTCTTTAGTTTCTCTAATAGTATTTATCCTTAAGAACTAATTAAATAGTACTTATAAGCTTTACTTAAAGTATAACCTTAATAGTACCTTATAGGTAAGTTACTTAATAGGTAAGTTACTTACTTTTACTAAGCCTTTACTAAAGTACTCTTCTTATACTAATACCTTAATAATAATATAATATTAACGCGTTTAAGGCGGCTTAGATATAGCTTATGCTTTAAGCTCTTAAATAAGATATAAACCTCTTATAGCAACGTGCTATAGCTATCTATAGGGTCCTTTAAAAGATACTTAGTAACTAATATATAGAATAATTGTTATAAGCTAATACTATACCTAACTTATAAGGATTAGATAATAATAAGAAGTAGATAATTATTAAGTATATAATTAAGCTAGACGCGTAAGGATTTAGCCCCTAGCTAGCAGATATAGCTACTATAGCTAATTCTCTGCGCGCTAAGCGTAATCTAGGCCCTATTAGCATAAACTAGCCTAGTATATTTGTTAAGCATTAGCTAGAGCTTAAAGTAAAGTTTAATTGCAGGTATAACTATAAGAGAGCCTTCTATAAGAATTTAGGGATTATCTAGAGCTAGTTTAGCCTAGTAGCTAATATTAAAGCTAAGTATAGTATCTAGGATAATAATACCTATAACTTTAATAAGATAGGCTTTATAATAGGCTAGATCTCCCTAGAAGTAGTTATTATAGCTTTAGAGAGATAAGGAAGGCTAAAGATAGTCTAGTAAGGTAACTAGGAGTAGATAATAGTTATATAGAGTATTTATATAAAATAATAGGCTATCTAACTCTTTATTATCTTTAAGGCGCGCTACTACCTCTCTAGCTAGTATAAGAAGAAAAGTCTACTCTAGAACTAGGTTATTAGAGTCTCTAGTAACAGCTAGACTACTAATAGGCTTAGTCTTAAGTAGTTAAACTACTTTAACACGCATATAAAGGAGTATACTATTAGTACCTACTAACTACTAGTTATTAATAGCTATAAGAGCTATAACTTACTTTAATTCTAGTAATACTATAAGAATAATAAGATTATTACCTTATATATGCCTTCTTACTTATTATACCTTCTATAGCTACTTAATATAGGCTATTTTACCTCTTTAAAGACTATATATAGGCGCTAAGCTAAAATACTTATATATAACTAGATTAGCTATATTATAAAGACTAAGTTTCTGCTATGCTTTAAAATAGCCTATAATATAGTATTTACTTCTAGCAATATCTAAGAAGAGTTCTAAGGTACTAGATTAGTTCTCTTTAACCTAGAATAGGTTATATCTGCCTTTAATATAAAGCTTTAGACTCTAATACTACTACTTTCTACTAATAATATACTCTAGCAGTTATAAACCCCTAGCAATACTCTAGAGTTTAGATTATAATTAATACTTATAAAGTTAAGAATTTAAAGGTATATAGATAGCTCTTCTATATCTATAGTTAAGGCGTTTAAGAAGGTATTAAAGAGAGCTATAATTATTGCGCATAAGCTAGTTTTAGCTTAATAGAAAATTAAGAAGCATTAAGTAGCTAATAAGGCTACTACTTAATAAAAATTATATAAAAGAAAGTAAGTTTAGATAGAAGAGACTCTAATAGTTAAAGATAGGTAGTAACTAATAGCTCTAAAGGAGTTTAGGGTGCGTAGTAATAGAAAGAGAGCAAAGAAGCAGGTATAGGCTTAAGAGGGTAAGCTAGTCTAAAGGAGCTATAGAAGGTGCAATTAAACTAGATATAATGCGCAAATATATAAGACTAATGTAGAAAAAGTCTTCAAATAATATTATAAGCTATAGTCTACTATAGATTGCTAAAGTATAGTATTTTAAGCTATAATAGGTTAAGTTTTAGTAGAGGCTTAGTAAAAGTAAGTAACTTACCTATTAAGCAACTTACCTATAAGGTATATTAAGTATAGTATATATAATAAATATAGAGAAATATAAGTAAGATAACTACTAACTATACTATAAATAAATATTATAATAGATTTTATTATATAATTACTAATTTCTAAGAACTCTATAATAGACTATAAATATAAATTAATATTAGTAGTAGTAGATAGATTTCTAAAAGCTACTAAGTTTAAACTTTTTTAATATAGCTATACTCTAAAGTAGCTTGCTTAAGTATTTCTAGATAAGACTATTTAATACTATAGTATTTCTAAATTAATTATAAGTAATAGAGATAAGCTCTTTACTTTAAATTTCTAGACTATATTTATAGTAGAAATTAAAAAAAACAAAAAAACTATTAATAGCTTATTATTTATAGATAGATAGATAAATAGAATAAGTAAACTAAATAATAAAGATAAATCTCTATATCTACTATAACTAGTAGTAAAATAACTAGGTTTTACTCTTACTTATAGTATAAATCAATTAAAATAATAAACTATTAGAAGTAATAAGTATAATACTATTTCTTATAAATTATAAAAGATATTTAGATCTTTTTATATAAAGTCTTAATAGTAATATCTAAATAGAATTAGTAATAAATCTAGTATAGTTACTAAAGAAAGTATATTAGAAATTACTTAAAAATATTACTAGAGCTTAGTTAATATTATAAGCAATTTTATATATTAATAAAAAAAATAGCACTTCTACTAAAGAAATAAAATAAAGTATATCTTTTTATAGAGAATCTATGCATAAAAAAACTAATAAAGAAACTAGATAAGGTTAATATTAGACTATTTTTTATTTTAAAGAAAATTAGCCTAGTTAACTATTAACTTAAGCTACTTAAAAATATAAAAATATACTTTATATTCTATATCTCTTTATTAGAACTAGCTAACGCTAGCATACTAATCTAAAAGAACTTCTATTACTAAAATAATAGTAATAATAAATAGAAAGTTAAGAAAATAATAAAATATTAAGAAACTAGACTAGATAAAGAATTTCTAGTTAAATAGTTAGAATACCTAGACTCTAAAAATATATAAGAACCTATTATAAACTTTATAAACTACTAATAGCTCTTATTCTAGTTTTTTTAAAAAAAGTAAAATCTAGATTACTTTCTAGAATAGATAGTATAAAAGCACTCTAGTTAAGAGCTAGAGAACTAGGTATTAGGCTATCCTCTAACTAAGCAATATCTTAGTTAATACTTTTAATAGCTTTAAAAGCCTTAAGATTATTAATATACTAGCTTACTTTGTTTACCTACTGCTTTTTATAATGCTATAATAATTTCTTTTATTTTTAAATATAATTTTTCTTTATATATATAGCTAGAATAGCCTAGAAAGTAGCAGACTTAGCTTTATCTACTTCTACCTTTTACTAATCTAGATAAATTATTTTTTAATTAATTTTATTAAAGTTTAGAATTAGAACTTCTACTAGAACGTACTTCTACTTACTAATATAATAGCAGTTTTTAAACTTCTTTTTTAATAAGAATATCTAATAGTTTAAACTTTTTTTTATATAATACTAGTATAATACTATTACTAGTTAACTAATATAATTAATATAGTTACTTATAAAATAATAATATATAGTACTTCTAGAAACTATAGAGTTAGTTTATAAAGATATAAAACTTAAAAAAAAAGAATAGTATTATAAACCTTAGAAACAGTATAGTAGAAGATAAATAAAAGAATTAATAATACTTAAGAATAACTAAAGGTCTTTAAAAAAGTAAGTATTAAAGAAACTAATAATAACGCAACTTTTTATATTTTAAAGCCTTAGTAGAATGCTACTATAGAATAAGTTATATACTATTCTTAGAAATTCTATAATATTTTAAACGTTCTAAGATTAGAATAAGAGTAGAATAGTAGAATAAGTATAGAATACTATACTTACTTAAGTATATAGTTAGTAAAAATATAACTTTTATAGTGCGTATTAAACTTAAGTATTAATAATATAATATTAGATTTTAACCTAACTTTTAAGCTAGATAGTCTACTCTATACTACTTATTATTACTTTTACTTTTAAAATAGATAGATTATATCTATACTTTTTATTATAAACTTTTTTCTAGGTTCTTTAATAGTATTTATTTCTAAGAACTAATTAAATAGTACTTATAAGCTTTTCTTAAAGTATAACCTTAATATAAATCTATACTTATTAAAATTATAGGTATTATTATCTAGAATACTATACTTAGCTTTAGTATTTTTTATAAGCTAGAACTAACTATAGATAACCTTAATATTTTTATAGAAAGCTTACTTATAGTTATACTTTTAATTAAACTTAACTATAAGCTTAAAGCAATGCTTAATAAATATACTAGCCTAGTTTTTGCTAATAAGTAGTTAGTAGTGCTTAGCTAGCAAAGAGTTAGCTATATCTTCTATATTAGTAAGCTAAAGTAGGTATTCTTGCTTATCTAGCTTTAATATATGCTAAATAATTACTTTTTCTTAGTACTTATTAGCTTTATTAAGTTAAGCGTGCAATTCTGTTATAGAAGAGTTCTAGCAAGTTGCGTACTAAGCATATTTTAAGAAATATTATAAGCTATTATAGCTTATTGCTAGAAAAGTTTTGCGTTATATTTAATAGCCTAGATAGCAAGCTATAAGTCTGCTTTATTTAAAAGCTTTTTTATATTATTATATTAAGGCATTGCAAGTTATATAAAGTTAAGTAAGGTCTTAGCAAAAGTAGTTAGCTTGCCTAGGTAATTAGCTTGCCTGTAAGGTATGTTACTCTATCTAATTATTATAACTATAAAGCTACTAGCCTCTACTAGTAAAGAGGTTTACTTTAGTACCTAGAACTATATAAAATAAATCTACTATATATCTACTAAAATAAGACTTTAAAAGCTACTAGAAGTAGTTACTCTTATAATAGATTAGTATAAGAAAACGCTTTAATAGATACTATAGGCGTGCTGTTGGTCGCCTCCAGGTTGGCGTGCACCACACTCTTTCGGGCAATGTGAAAGCACCGGCAAGCAGTGTTGATGGCCACCTTGACTAAGAATCGAGCTCTCGCACGGGTTTACCACTGACATTGAGCATCTGGCAGTATCGTGAGCGATTCATCTGGCACGAAACTTATGCGCGGTAAATGGTCAGTGTACACTGTGGCCAAGGTTTGACGAAACCTGGTCATAAAGGCGGCATCTGAAGCCTCGCCAATGTGGATAGGTATATTTGAAGAAGACATGGTGTGAAACCAGGGTCTTTCGTCAAAGAGCGGGTTTTAGACAGTGTCATCGCTGATGCTAGTGTTGGCAGGAACGGCCGGAGAAGGAGCCCCTTCCGCGGCAGCGTTACTCCGTAACCGTTGATTTTTCTCGACCAGAGCTTCTAGGGACCTTTCTGCATCAGCGACATGGTTTCCCAATCTATTCTCAGACAGGAGTGTACGGTTGACTTATCTTGACCTGCCGATCATGTGGTGGGTACACGCATCCGTCCTGGAGACCACCATCGCGGCAGATGGAATATTACTGCCCCCTTGTGCACTTCACCTTTCGTGAATGACATCTTCGGCAACTGTGAAGATCAGACGTGTGGCCCCTGACCCTTTCATGAGTGAGAGTGTTGCTCACGCCACAGATTTGCCTCGCCTCTGCGTTTGCTCATGCGTTGACATAGCGACAGAGGTTGTAATTCGCTGAACGTCCCTGTGGACCTCGATTGTAGACACGCGAGGGGGCGAGCGCAACTCGACAGACTTTTAGCTTACATAGTTCTATCAATGGCTATTGGTTATCCTTAGCGGAGAACTAATGCGGTGTGGTGCCACCCCCACTTCATGCCAAGCGATCCTGCATCTTTTATGCTAGCCGACGATGGCTGAGAGGACTTACGATAACCGAGGGACTTTGACTTTCGGACATTCGACGCAGCCTATCGCATACAGACGTCTGACTTGAACAAGTGTCAAGTAGCCAACACCCGCCTGTAGCAGTTCGTTGTGCCTGACGAGCCGGACGACACAGTGTGCACAACAGTCTGCTTGACTGACCCGACTTCGTTAGCAGGCCACACGCCTCAACACCTGTCTTCGGGACGTACTGACCTGCATCGATCGCACGTAAAGTGAGTCGATGCCAGCAGACCTTGCCAAGGTCATCTCAAGTGTGCAAACGTCTATGGTAAAGGTGCAACGGGCTCTCAGCCTCACGGCAGTCGAGGCGCTAGCATTTTCCAGACTAACGCCAAAGCATCCTTAGGAGCCTGCAAGAATGCTCAATGCTGTCAGCAACGAGCTTAAGACCGAGCTCAAGAACACCGGCGATACCGTGTGCACGATCGCTACCATCGTACGGCGGGTAATGGGAGCCAGAGCGGGCACAAAGAGGAGGGCTCGGGTCGTGGTTGACGCAAAACACAGAGATGGTAGAATGGGCCAAGGAACACGGACAGGTAGCGCCGAGAGCCACGCTGCGATCGTGACGAAAGGCACGAGGCTAGCGTGCGCAGCGAACACACAAGTTCTAAAGTGTTTCTCTATGTGGACCAGATGCAGGGTGATAGTCGGTGGCCATGCTGCCGACGATGCTAAGCGATCTATGGCGTCGGCACGATGGGATACAATGATTCAGGTGTAGGGAAAATGATAAGACAAATGAAAAGTGGTGGTTTGCCAAACAGTTAAGCTATGGGTATGATTAGTTTTAGCCAGAAACGTGAGCATGGACGAGTGGAGCACATGATGATAGCGGGCTCGTGATAACCGGAAATCAGAGTTACGTCATTCGCTACACTATGCTATTGGTTCGATTTCGAGGCACAGCTTCTCAACACTCATTTATTGTTGGAGACGAGCCGCAGTCTCAACTTGATCCTCAGACTTGAGACATACCTACCGAGTAAATGTAGGGTTGTTAAGATGACTACAAGACAGGCGGGACTGCCAAGTGATAAAGTCTTGCCGTGTTGCATATGCAGTGTAACCAGGACACGTTGCTAGCTTTTAGGTATATATAGTAAGAAGATTCAACTTACGAACTTGGTTTTTGATTTGCACTTCTAAAACATTTTGTGTACGATTCTTCTGTTGCTTATACAACCTGATACTGCCACCTTCACAGTACAAATCTGTCTGCATTTGGCGCCTACTGTGGCTATTTTAACGGGACAAGAAACAATGAACAGCACACTGACGTTATCACCTAAGCCAACAGGGCCGCACGCAAGGTTCTCAGGCCGATACCAGTATGCCTCCCTAGCAGGCAAATCGAGGACGATAAGGCTACTCAAGATCTGTGACGGGAAAAATTATACCTTGGAAGGCCAAAATGACATCGAGCGCAACCAATGTGAGCAAGATTGCTGTCAAGACATTGGCTCGAATACGCCGAGACTCGAATTGCACGAAACAGACCTGGACACTGCTCCTGCATATGAGGCTGTCTCATATGCTTGGGGTAGCGCGGCTTCAATGCAGAAGGTAGTGTGTAACTCTGGGGTGTTGCAAATTACACAGAGCTGTTTCAATCTTCTACGCACACTGCGCACAAGGGATCAGTTTAGCCCTCTTAGAAAAACCTCGCGTCGCCACGGACAGAAGAATGAGTACGCAAACAAAATCGGGTTCTATTGGATCGATGCCATCTGTATTGACCAATCCTCTCTACAAGAGCGCAGCCAGCAAGTCGCCATAATGGCTGCCATCTACCAAAAGGCCGATCAGGTGGTTGTCTGGCCGGAGTACCATGGAACGACGTTCATGATAGAAGCAATCCTGGCATCTGGATTCCACCATAGATGTAAGTTTATCAAGATTGTACTCAAGCTGGCGGCTAATTATATTGATTCAGTGAGCGAAGAGCAGGTTTGTCATCTACGTAGCTTGATTGAAAGACCGTACTTTACACGGATGTGGCCACTGCAAGAAATCGCACTGGCTAGATCGTGCTGCATACTGATCAGTGCAAACGAAGAACTCAATATCAGAAGTGTTCTCCTACTGCCGTGTGAAGGATGGAGATCCCAAGACGACTGGCCGCTGAGGTCACGTGCTGCGGCTGTCAGGAGCCAGTACGAACGGGTTATCTTCTTGCATCGACAGCTAGTAACAATTTTCCAATCTCAATCCTATGATTCGAAAATTGCTACACGACTGTCTTTGCATCGACAGTTACTGACGTTTACCCATTTTCACCCCAATGGCTGGACGAATGCTGAGCAATCACCTCTTCTTTTTCAGCTTGCAGGCGATAATCAACCCGAGGCTCCAAAATCCGCTGAACAACGGAGCGATTCTCATTTGGTATCTACAACCCTGCTCAGCGCCCGAAGTTTACAAGCGACTGAGCCAAGAGACAAAGTGTTCGCTCTCCACGGCCTACTCGAATAGTTAAACGCACCCTTCAGAGCTCCAGATTACAGAAAGTCCATCGAGGAGGTTTATGTGGACACGACTGAAGCCGCAATGTCATTTGACGGTAGCCTTCGCATCTTGGGCGGTCTCACCGGGAGCTCAAATTTCAACTTACCCAGCTGGAGTCCTGATTGGTCGGATCATCAACACATCACCGAGGTAGCAGAATGGCAGTACTACGAAGCTGCTGGGCAAAGTGAATGTTAGATTGATATCGAGAGACGAGAACTTTCCGTTTCTGGGTCTGTCGTTGACCTTGTACACTAAGAGCACCTTATTTTCCCCTCTGCATCGTTCCTGTACGAAGGCAACAATCTGACCGAAACACTCTTGAATAGTTTTGAAAGCCCTGGTAGCATACCAGTCCACCAGCATGATGCACTCCTTGAAAGACTATCCCTAGACATCTGGATGTCTCTTGAGAACTTGGGCTTCGACTCGTTTCCGTACGGTATGATGATACAGGGTTTTCTGGCAGGAATGAAAAAAAAAATTACCGGACAAAAACACCCAAGGTGGAGCTTCTACAATTTGATAGGCAATACAAGAAAGAACCCAGATTCAGAAAAGGTGCCGCATGAGCTCTGGCCCGCCTTACATGCAGGTTTGTGTCGAAGACTCGATCGTAAGAAGCTCTTCCAAACACAACACGGGCGTCTAGGCATAGCATCACCGGAGGTCAAGATCGGAGATTCGATTATCCTCCTCCGAGGATGCAACCTGCCTATGGTTGCTCGTCCGGATGGCGAAAAATGGAGGCTGATAGCTCCTTCACACATACCACAAGATGGGATTATGGAGGGAGACCTGTGGGAGACAGCTCCCTTGCGTCTATTTGTATTTCTATAAGCCAATCAGGCTGCTTTTGATCACATAAACTTTTCTAAAAGGCAGCAAAGCCACGATCACCTGGTAACGTTCCCAGAAATGTGAACGGTTCTGAGTACCAGTGCTCGGCAACCCTGTGATTGAACTCTTGTCAACCTGCTTAGTTCGAGGTAGCTCACGCAGTAGGCGCAGCGGTATTGGTGGAAAGGAAAGACTTCCAGTGTCCTGAATCATTTCACCTCAATCTGCCGCTCAGCTTGCAGCTCGAACTTGTCGATCCCTGGTAGGTTCGTGAATGAGTAACTATGAACATGTACATGCTTATATCAACGACCGAGGCAGCTCGCGATTGCAAATATGAATGACCCCTGATCTTCTTAATCGACGTATCACTAGAGCCCTCTACTCTACCCTCGCCTCAACGCCAACTCGCGTCTTTCCCCACGTAAAATCGTCCAACTTGTACAAAGTGTAGAATTGAACAACGAAGTTTACAAACGGAATGAAATAACTGTACATCATTGATCCAATACACAGCTGTACGGCATCAAGGACCGAAGTCGACGCCAAGATGGCGACTAGTAAGTCCCAGGCATTTCGATATCTCCCGAGGAAAAACAGCCAGAGCTTGGTCTGCCTGTCAAGTTTGACTGTGAGTGTAGGGTTAGATATAGGCACACTGTCATGTGCAGCTGGAAACCACTCACAATAGAACCTCACGAAAAAGAGAGCTGGGTTCACCACCCAGTGCAACAACGAAGTGAATACAGCCAACCTCTCCATCCAACCAGTTTTCCTGCGGCTTATGAGTAGGCTATCGCTTGTAAGTGGGCCTAGCGTCCACCTGCGGCGTTGACTCAGGAAGACGGAAAGGGTTTGCGGCGCAGTAGTATACGCTCGGGCACGGTGACACACACGTGTCTGGACGTCGGCGTTCTCAGAGAGAACCAAACACACGTGATCTCTATCCTCACTCATCATCGATCTAATCGTTCTAAACAAGCCGTCGGATGGCTTGGGATAGTATCCAAACTTTTGCAGGATGTCGTCGCCGCACGTGGACTCCAGGACGCGCAGGAGCTGACAACACCCAGGAAGGCATGTCACCCTGCCGCTGGTGAGGTTTTGGCGCAGTCGACGACGGTACTGACCAACCGTGTACTCGGCGTTCTGGTAGAGATAGGAAATGCTGAATTGCCCCATGGCTATGGGATCTGCTCGGATGTGACCAGTCACCCCAACAATCTTTTCGTCCTCCCTCACAGTCTGGATCAGATTGGAGACGCATTCTAGGTCGAACCTAGTATCGGCATCTATGCCAATAGCATAGTCGATTGACCGAATGGATGCCTTCTCGAGGAAATCAGAGAGTTCCGCGAAAAGCCTAGGCGACATCATAGCGAGCGGAGGCTTTGAATCGCGGTGGTTGAACTTGTGGAAAAATGAGCGTGCAAGTACGATTCCGTCTCGTTTCCCTCGGTTTTCGTTCTTGATGATGCAGATGATCGGAACCCCTCGAAATTCTCCTTTGATGATCTCAGCGTCCATGGGTACGCCATCCCAAGCTGTGTATGCCTGAGACATGGGAACGCTTGAGGGACGCTCGATGATGTCGTCCTTCAGATGTGCCGCTGCTGTCTTGGTCATACCTTTACTACTGGCTCTCCCATCGCAGACTACAAGGATGGCCTTTTTGTGGGCGTCCACCATTTTTTGCTCGGCCAAGGATCTCAGTGAGGTCATGATCTCTTGATACGTTTCGTTGTAACAGCAAAGTAGGTAGACGAAGTTCTCCGGTATTGCTGGAATCTTCGGGTTCGGTGGATGCAATCGTCGCACAAGGTAGGAGACGATGATGATGGTAATCTCGATGATATCTACCAACGGCCGGATCATCACCAGTGGAAACAGATACCAGAAGAACCGAGTGTAGTCCTGGAACATATACGCCATGGAGAGACTGGATCAGGGTAGTCAGCAACGACGAAATGACACATGGAGTAATGAAAGGTCATGCCACTCACTTTGCTAAGCCCAGGAGTGAACACGCCACATATTTTTCGAATTTCAGCCGCCTTAGATCTACGGATGGTAGATGCTCAAAGACGGTACGCAAAGTTTTCGAGGTTGTCGCGAGTGAATGTGGCTGGAACATGATGGGCGCGTTCGTGAGCTCGATCGCGGTGTGAATACTGGGTGCTTTGGTATCGAAACTCTTCATTTTGAAGATAGAGTGGCCTTCCGCTTAGGAGAACCGGTGCTATTTGGGAAATGAGAGTTGATCCAGAAGACGCCGCCCACGTTCCTAGTGCAGCAAAAGCTCAAATGTGCACAATTCGGCAATGTTTAGGAAAGTAATCGGTACAGATACTTGCACTTGTCTGTAGATTGATGACCGAAGCTGATCATAGTTATAGACCGTGGATGTTATTCCCAGAATAGAGCACAGTTGGGTGGTAGCTTCACGCGGCTGGTCATCACTACTACTTCCGGTTAACCAATGCACAAATGTTTCAGCTTGCAATAGTCTGCAGATACTAAGTGAAAGCGCTTTTTATAACAAGGCCGGAGCTAATCCCAGGGAATCATCAATATCCGGCCCTATCGTATCAGTACGCAAGTGCATTATGCTACCCCATGGGTATGTCTCAGAAAGCGGGTTGCAGGTAGCCGCGTATATACTCACATTGCTCCACCTAGAGTAATCGAACTTTTTTCCCGACATCGTGCTTGTTCTTTTGCTACTGGTTCTCTGCGTTGTTGGTCTCGAGGATCTTCTTTCTCTATGGTTTCCAGAACATACCCAATACGTCAAAGCGCAGCTGATGCTTTGCTTATCCACGAGCCTGATGAAATTACTACTATCGGAGTGATTGGAGTAGGCTATGTCGGGGAACACCTTATGGAGGCTTTCTCCTCCTCATTTCGGGTTATTGGCTACGACGTGTCGGCTTCACGCATAGACAGTCTACGCTTAAAGCATATCGAATCCGACAATATGAAGTTCTCCAACGACGAGACTGAGCTCAAGAATGCATCTCACTTTCTGGTCTGCGTTCCGACGACTTTGGGTCTGCACGGCGACGTTGATTCTTCGCATGTTCGAAACGCGATAAGCATGCTCCGTCGATATGTGAGCGATGGATCTATTGTAGTGATCGAGAGTACCGTTGCGGTGGGTATGACCAGGAAGCTTCTTGGACCGTTGGCTAGATCCCGTGGTATCTTCGCTGGGATGTCACCAGAGGTGAGAGAGAATTTGAAAAGCTCCGAGATGACAAATCCTGACATCCATACAGAGAATCGACCCTGGAAGAGTAGAACCACCCCCTAAATCGATTCCCAAGGTTGTTTCGGGACTTGACGATATTGTCCCAGGGTCTTTAGGAGCGATTCAGCGATTGTATGGGACCGTCTTCGATACCGTGGTGCCAGTCCGCAAACCCGAAGTAGCAGAGATGTCGAAACTTTACGAAAACTGCCAAAGAACAATCGCTATAGCTTACGCCAATGAAATGGCAGACGCCTGCTATGGGCTGGATATCGATCCTTTTGAGGTAGCCCATACAGCGGCCACCAAGCCATTTGGATATCTGCCAATGTACCCCTCACTGGGCATCGGAGGACATTGCATTCCAGTCAACCCAATCTACTTCATGTCAACCTGCAACTTGCCACTGCTCCAACAGGCCCACCAACGGATGATGACACGGCCTTCTCGCATCGCCAGCCAGCTCCTCACCCTGATACTGGAGGAAACCCACCGAAAGAAGGATGCAACTCACCGACCCAGCCTTCTTGTGGCTGGCGTCGGCTTCAAAGCTGGCCAGTCAGATTTGTCTAACTCACCGGGCCTGCAACTCCTCAACTTTATGCGTCACTCGGGCGAATTGGATCTAATGTTTTGCGATCCTTTAGTTAGCCAGAGTGCGATACCTGATGTACCGAGACTAGAAGAAAGTTGTTGGAAACAAGAAGTCTTGGGGACTTTTGACGCCATTGTGGTGGCAGTGAGACAGCCTTCTCTAGATTATAACGTTTTGACAGATCTGGCAGACGTGCGTGTTGAGATCTGGCAACAATGACAGCGGGTAGTTATTCGGAGACGACGCTATTATCTCAAAGCCAAGTCTTAGGGCATAGGAATTGAGAACTGCTTTTGGGAAATGCGATATCAGCTAGTGTTAGTAGGTATCCGTGCATTTCTCAAAGCGTCGTATGCTCTAGACCGCTTTTGAATGCATGTAGCCTCAATGACCAATGTGGATACACTTCAGCACTCTATCTCAATCACAATGTTCACATAGTCGCTGGTTTCTATACGTACTATACTTTGCCTCGGCGCCCAAATCGTTGCTCGGGAGCCTCGGACCCTAGACTATCCCAGAACGTCATTCCAAACCGGATAGTGTCTTTTCGATGTATAACAGCGGGCCTTCTGTGGCACACTAACGCATAATTCAATCTGTTACATAGCCGTACGTAGGATTGCCACGTAAGCACAGATATCGCGTGATGGATATTTTCCCCTGTACGCGAATCCTCTATCCAACAGATATAGTATAATAGCTGTTAGATGTATCCGCTATTTACTAAGCCAGATAAGGAAAGTAACTAGTTCTAAAATAAGGGAGGCTGTTCCGCAGGATGCCGCTGGACACTAAACTAGATCAGGAAAGTAACTAACTGCAAATCAAAAGGCTTACCTTAATCTAGAAGTAAGGATTCGAGGGAACTATACTTTAACAGGTGGATACTGTTTTAAGAGGACTAGGACTACAGAATTGCTAAGAAGACTCGAGTGTAGCTGATTCTGGCGTATATCCCACATAAGTGCACGGCGCATGGCTATAACCAGTTCATGCTCGACGAAGCTCGCGAGCACGGATGTAGTCTGGTCAAGTGGGCATATGCGTAGGAGACGCGGTAGGAAGTCTGGTCTCGGAGTCCTTCTCTAGGGGCACCATTCATGAACCAGCTGCCTGAAGGTACGACGTAGGGTAATCGAGGGTTTCTCCCAACAAAACCTTCGTCAAAATCGATTAAGGGAAAGGAGGCGCGATAACAGTACGCAGTAACGGAGTGACATATTCTTGAGATAGTCAAAATGGTTCACACAGCTTCTTTGTCACAGGCTCGTGGATTGGATTCCACGCTGAGCTCATCTTCAACACAATCTTCTGGTCCATAGCCTCGTCCGATGACTCCCAACCCGGCAGGGCGATAGCGTGACTGTGGTGAGCGGCAGTTAGGCTGGTGCCGTTGTGCCTGATGCCTTAGTTGATGGCATATTAAGGCTCCCTATTGGAGACGTGGGCTAGGAAGGGGAATGACTTTGTCTACGTGTCTACGTTACATCTAATCAAGGATCTCTTTAGTAAACAAGGAAGGAACGAAGGAGGTTGGCTCGGATACTTTCACTCTTCAATGCCGCCCCGTTATGACCTTGCAATACGTGTTTGGCGTGCTTCTCGGTGGCACTTGATCTTGAATTTCAAAGCAAAACAAGGCCGTTCGAGTTATCCAGGTCAGTATTTCTCCACCAGCTTAATCAAAGACCATACAGTAGGCAGTGCCTAAGGCTTAACTGCTGTGCTATAAAACCAGAGTGCAGACCCAGTAGAGAGACATCAAAGCAGAAGAAACCCCGACCCACACACCTTGAATCTTGAATACTTTACGTTACAACAGTCAAACCAAATATGAAATTCCTTTTACTCATCCCAACCTTACTCAGCATGGCTGCTGCAGGCATAGTGCCTAAATCCGAGAGTTCAGTGAATACGTTGCAAACACGCCAAGTACATGCACCTCTGAACTTGATTTCTCAACGCTAACATATGGTCGCTTTAGTGTCAACTCGAGCAGTGTTGTACGCAGGGCTGCGATGCACAGAACTGCGCCATAGCGTGTCAGGCATCCGGATTCAGCGTTGGTGCTTGTAGATGTGGTACCGATGGATGCGCAGCAAATGTCTGTGCATGCCGATGCTTCTGAGCCGCTGGCTTTGAGCGATTTGTTGGGCTGATAAGTTGTCGATTAAACCTTTTGGTGGGATAAGCTATGTAAGGCGTATTAGCAGACAGGAGGAAACTACACTCCAAACTCAATTTACTGGTACGCTGCGTGGGAAGGGTATGTACACAGCTCAAGAAAATCTGCACTCGTCGAATAGACATCATTGATTGAACCAACTAGTTCCTCACTCTCCGCTTCCATTGCTAAAAGTAATAAGTAAGGTGTCCTAGAGACCTCTATTCCTACTTGCCTCGGGGTGTCAACTTCAGCCATGCATCAAGGGCGGTATCGCCGAGGTCTATCTTGAACTGCCCCCAAGATGTTCTCTTGTCCAGTCCACTCGTTGTGATCTCCCAATGTAACCATGACGCCCCATTTTTTCATAAAGTCAGGAAAGGGCAGGTAAGTGTCACCACTATGAGTTCCAGGTCGTTGGGCCAAGGACATCTTAATAGACTGTTGTGGGTGAGCTGCGACTACTGTTCTCCAAGAATTTACAGTGGCAGGGATGGACAAAAAGAAACGTGAGAGACTTAGCGTTCGAGTCTCTTCGGCAGCACGTTACACTGTTCGAGTCGAAGTTGCGCTCTAATAGTCTTACCCCAAATGACTCCTGGAATTTCAGCCCTTGTGTTTGGAATCCGGCAAGCGCCTTTCATCAGTAGCTGCGCAGCCGATACGAAGTACACAGCCCTGCAAAGAATTGGTCGATGCTCATACTGACTTATCTCTGCGGGCGGTATCTCTGCTATCAACTAGTCAAGTTACGCAGTTGGCCAGGCAGAGAAGCGATCTTGCCGATCAGGCTCTTCCGCATGATCATGCGGAACTTCAAGAGTGCCTTGTATGTGTTTAGTCTCCCAAGCTTGCAACCTCTAATTCGCGATATTGTTGTGCTTGGCCTGGACTAACTACGGCCTTGCGCTCGGTAAGCCAAGGCCTCCACTCACACGAGTGTGGCGCGCTTAGACCAGTGTTCACTTGTCAACTTACTCAGTGTGCTCTCATCGCATGCCTGGTCGCATCGCTCATGTCATGATTAGTTCCAAGTAGCAGTGTTTACAGTAAAGGTCGCCGCGTTGTGTGCACTGATTCATTTGCTCGTTGCTATGGGCATCGCAACGCAACGCAGCAGCTTACTGCCCTGTCACAGACGCATAAAAATCCTACTGCAGTTTGCTCTCTTTTGCCTTGTTATTTGTATATGAGACAGCGAACAGTTTGTCGTTAGCCTCCAAGCTATTAAACGGAGCAATTTGGAACTCGTATACGGGCTATTAGTGGTGCTACTTGTCTTGGCAGAACCCTACAACGCTGCTGGGGCAGTCTTGTGTTCACGTGGGAAGCGGTATTTGTAGCAGTGTTCGATGAGACGAGGAAGAGTGCGGTTATCTTCAATGTTCTTACTCCCTATGTCGTAAGCTAGTACAACAGGCACGCCCTTACAGCAACAACCGAAGTCGTTGCAAACATCGCTAGCGGTGTTACCAGGTTACCATACGCGAAACTGCTTGACCTGTAAGGTCGTACCCAAGGCCTCACTCTGATGATGGCTTTGACGGTGCTCGGCACCATTATGATGGCGTCATGCGTTAGCGTCGAAATGTACTGCGCTGCCCAAGTGTTTTACTACGTTGGATACTATGGGATCCAGTTCAGCTTGGTCATATTCATCTCGGACTCAGTACCCATCCAGAATCGGGCGCTACTCTTCGGTGTTGTTTGGTCTCCCTCGTTGGTTTCAATCTGGGCGTATGGGCCCACTGCTGATCGTATCTTGAGCAACGTGGGCTTTTAGTGGGGCTTTGGAATCTGGAGTATCATCTGCTCCATCGCCTGTGCGCCCGTCCTATTTTTCATGTTCAAGTTTCAGAGGAGAGCGAGAGCAATGGGATTAATAACCCGGCCCAAGATGAGCGGTGGACGCATGCAGTCTACCCTCTTCTACATCAAAGAATTTGATGTTATCGGGCTCACTATACTCGCAACTGGGCTGAGTCTGTTATACCTATCTTTCAGCATCTATTCCTATCACGACGAAGGCTGGCAGTCGCCAATGGTCCTCATGGTCGTCGCACAGGGGCACACACCAGCACTTCTTGCGGTCGAGTCTGTCATACTTGACGTTGGAAAAAGCGCAGGATCGGCAATCGGGACTGCTATCTGGACCGACATGTTCCCAAAGAAATTAGCCAACTACTTGCCGAGTAGTGACATTTCCAGGCTAAACGATATACACGGAAGTATCAATGTTCAGTCCTCTTACCCTGTCGGAAGCCTAGCCCGCAATGCTATTGAGCACGCATATCTCGATACACAAAGGACAATTTTTTATTTCTGCTGCAGCTCTGTTAGTTATAACCTGGGCTTCGGTGCTTTTCTGGAAGGATATTGATGTTAGGAAGTTGAGCAAAGTTTAATTTTGAACTTCAGTCTTGTCTAAGTGGTTAAATCGTGGTTCTCAGTATAGAAAAAACATCTACTGAGATGAGCCTCGCTGACCACATCTGGACATCGGCATTCATTGCTGGCCCGCTCACGTAGCAACTCTCGATCTGTCGCAAGGTCGACGCAGTCGATTGCGCTGTTGGCATTCCTGGTTTTCTTTTTGAATTCGACAATAGCATCCCCAGCCTTGATAGCAGTGAGCACCAATCCAAGACGCAACAACTTAGTCGTACATCCTCGAGATAGTCTATATTATCGCCGTTGAAAAAGCTAACGAAACGTGAAACGCAGAATCTCGAGTTGTTGCTGCGTCGCCTCCCCATCCATTAAGCCCTGAACGTAGGCTTCACCTATCACTTGGAATTCCTCCCCAATGGGACGTATCACCAGCGGCGTGCTGCAGCCAAAAACAATAGCAATCAGATCACCGGGCCGTGTGTGATGCATTGGCTCGTCCGCGAACATATTGTCCGGCGCCCAACCCATATATCCATTTAATGTCAACATGAATCGTCTCTTCTTGACACTGCGCTCAACGCATGCGTAAGCCTCTGTATAATCATACTCGTTCGCGCCTTCAGGTATCTCATCGTCGAAGAAATCGCCAAAAGCCCATTCGCCAAGTGGGAACTCAGCAATGGATTTCCGAAACCCTTCCCACCGAAACCAGTATCCTTCTTGGCTAGCAAGCCATGTCCAATGCTTCTGCCAGAATTGGCGTCCTGCTCGAGCGAAGTTGGCAGGCAAGTGGAGAACTGCTAGATGTCTTTGGCCCGGCTTCTTTCCAAAGCGCACTCGGTCCATTAGTAAGGTACGGACTAGAGCTTCCCTTGTTTGAGCAAAGTCGCCATAAACACTGTGCCAAGAACTTGTGATCGAAGTAGTGTCCGGATCCCATTGAAAATACCCTGCGGCTGCTGCCGAAAGACCTGTGATCTCGTCTACAATGAACCCATTGCATTCCAGTACACGGTCATTTGTACTGAAGGCGAACTCTGACTTTAAGGGACCACTGGCTTGGTATGGAATCAGTGGCTCATCGTTGTCGGATGGTGGAAACAGATAAGTCGGTCCCCAGAGTCGGTGCTCTACTCTGCAATACCGGATCCTGCCCTCCCAGAACCAGTCTGCAGCCCACGAGGGGCATCCTGACGGACCCCATGGGTTGCCTTCGCGCAAAGGATCGAGACTTTGACCGTCTTCCATGAAAGCCCTCGCTGTTGCGGCGAAAACCTCTGCATGTGTCGCGCTGTAGTCTGGTCGCAATCTTGCAGCAACCGTGGGAGGAAATAGCCCCAGAAGCGCGTACACTTTGTCTCTCTCGTCCTTGCATTTGCCAGCGTTTGAGAGATCCAATAGTCGCCCAAAGGCATGCTGAGAACGTCTGCTGAGTGGCATGCTACCGAGCGTGGCAAGGTCTTGGTATACAAGATGCAGGCTGCTTGTTTTCCAAGCGGGATATCCTCTACCATGAACATCGTTTACTAAACACCGGTCCTTAACAAGCCACAGGTGCTCTTGGAGTGTCACAACCCCCTCGCAGAATGTGGGCCAAGGAATAGACGAACCTCCACACCAGACCCAGACTGAAGCGCCGCCCATGACTATCTCTTGGACTATCCATAGTCGATACCAATAGGATCGATCCATAATATCGTGGAGACCGAGCCATCCTGTGCTACCGAGGAAGTTTGGGTCGACTCGAAGACTACGCTCAAGTTCTTGCTCGCGTCCAGCTTTCCTGAATTCCGCTATATCGCGCAAGAGTTGAAGCCCAGCCTGACTGTTGAATCTAGCTATACCAAGCCAGGCTTCCACGGTCCATGCAGATCTATAGATGTCGCTCATACGCTGCACTTCGTTGGCTTGTTCTTCTCGGTCCAGCTGATTGATGCACAATGCATCTACCCAGAGGAGAAACTTCCCACAGAACAGGCCATCTCTACGATATTGGCGTAACGCGGCGTCAAGATTCTCTGTGACATCCACAGCGTTGCCATTCACGATTATCATCCGGCTGTTACCACGGTTGCCCCATACGTAACTGAGGCACGCGAAATCGCCCCATGCGAATCTGTGAAGATGACGGCCAGGCTGATGACTATTAATCCGCCAAATAGCTTCCAATTGGGGAGTATTGTGTCTCTTGACCCATTTGTCTCTCACGTTGACGTTACGCAGTATGCTGACTCTCTCTGGACCCTCGAGATCATCACCCGAGTGCTCGATATTAAACCTAGCGTAGTGGGCAGATAACTCACACAGGGAGTACGAGTCAAGCTGACATTCGACGATTGCATCATCATCGCGTGGGATGATGCGGATCAGTCGAATATCCTGGAGTTGCGCATTGAGAGGCTGCCAGAGTGGGTAGCGCTGCTTATCATCGGGCTCCATCACAATCAGTGAATAATAGATGTGACTAGCTTTCGGAAGCGCACGTCATAAGACCTCGGAGATTGGATAGATTGGATGTGGATTGCTGGTAAGTTGAAAAGCTGAAGTGCTGGAGATGGGTATGTTGCGAGGATTGGAAGCCTGGAGGTGCCCCGCAATTACTCCGTCCGTAACTCAATTCGCAGATTCAAATGATGCGCCAAATGCCCTTAATGCGCACCAACAAACTTAAGGCCATCGAGCTAAATATAGTAGCTGTCAATAAAACATAATCTATCGTCTCCGACTTCAAATCTGATCTGCTCCCAAGATCTGCTGGGCAGCGAGCCGACTGAGATATCGTTTCTTGCGTCCGTTTGAGACAGCATGAAATGATTCCCCAAGTCAATTCTTGCCATCTGGTTTCGTGAGCTACATCATGTTTCGCATGTGGCGTGTGGACTATCGCTACGTCATGTTTTGGCCCCCACCAACACCATCACTTCGCTTGCTGCCTAGTTGGGATTGACCCTCGATCTCCTGAGCTTCCGATACTAGGACCAACAACTGCCCACATCAGCTCCTCGATCCAAGTCCACGGTTTACCGTATGCACTATCGATCTCGCAGCTGCCGCTTCCGCGAAACATGCAGCGACCAACATGGAGAGGAGCCCCGGATGTGAGCCTCATCGATCATCAGATTGCGCATCCCGACTGCGATGCCGCTCAGCTACAAGAAGCGCTGGAAAGAGGGTTTGGCCCTAACACTTGGTGGCAAAAAGCTCTGATCGAAGAGAGTGATCCTGATCTTGAGCGCTCAAGCCGATTTCCTGGTCATATCTCGTGGCGGAATGTCAACACACCTCTTCACAGATTTTCATCAGCAAGGAAACTAGACGCGGTTCGTGTTCTCCTCAAATATGGCGCGCAGATAGAGTTACGAAACGCTATGGGGCGAACGGCACTGCACGAGGCCGTTTTGTGGGATCGTTCTGAGGTAGTCATGTTACTCGCTGAGAACGGAGCCGATGCAAATACGGTCAGTGAACCTGCATCGTTCGAAGCTTACGAGACTTCTCGATTGTGGTTTGCTGGACGATTGCCTCTTTATGAAGCCATTTACAATTCGAATCTCGAGATCATCGTCACGCTGATAACAGCCGGTGCAGATTTCCACCACACATCTGAAAGCGGCTGGACGATCTTTGACCTTGCTATCCTGCACAGGGATAGGTCGATTATCACGCTGCTTCTCAAACATGGAGCCCAAACATCACAGTGTGCTCCCAGTGAGACTGCATCAGAAGAGTTGTGAGAATCTGCACGGTTGCTGTTGGCACATGTAGCTCGCTTTCCATCTGATAAGTGTAAGACAGCATACTCACACGTCGTAAACCAACCAGAATTCATCACCGCCTGTGAAGACCTATCCGTCTACCAGCACCCTTTGGACGTTTTTCTGGAATTGCTTTCTCAGGCAGCGGAATGGCCTAATCCGGAGAGTTTTCAAGCAGCTCCGGTCTGCGTTGGCTGTGCTAAGGCTCTAGAACAGGCGTCTCCCGAGAAGCAAGGTCCGTTCGAAGTCCATCCAAACATGCGATCTCTGGCTCAAACGAAGGATGAATGCAGTCTGTGTGCGATCTTCGGCGACGCGTTCGAAGTAGGCTCCAACGCCAGTGCTCTATTGCGCACGGATGGTGATGATGACGATGAAGCTGAAGACAGTCGCCCTGTATCAGTGACAGTGGTGATTGGGAAGTTTGGTCGTCACTTAACTGTGTCCTGCGGGATACACGAAAAGAAACTGGACCTGTACCCAATGTCTGGTGAGTAGTCCATCTCGTATCGCGTGTCCTGTCTGAAGCAACGTGAGAGCAAACTGAACCAAGACACACTCAGAATGTTTTATCTCCAACCATCAGAAATACCCTGATGATCAAGTTCTCGGGACTGCATCACCGCGAGCGTTCGAATTGGCACGCTCATGGCTCAGAAATTGCCAGCACAATCATCCGTGCTGCAAACGTGGGCTAGATGTGGATTCTGCCCTCCCGACTCGCATCATCAACGTTGGGGATACATTAAACCCGCCGTTCCTTCACCAGAGCAACGGCGAGTGCGCTCCTTACGTGGCTCTTTCATACTGCTGGGGCAGTAGCGGGAACTTTAGAACAACAAAGGAGTCTTTGCTAAATAACTCAAAAGAGATACCCTTACAAGCACTACCTGCAACTTTACGAGATGCGGTCATCGTCACAAGAGAGCTGGGTGTTCGCTACCTCTGGATCGACGCAATTTGCATTGTACAAGACGACGCGGAAGATTGGAACAGGGAAGCGGCTCAAATGCAGAGCGTATACTTGAATGCTGCTGTCACATTATCAGCGATGGCTTCTGATGATGCCTCGGGAGGGCTCTTCCGCTCCCGAGGACCCCGTTTCGTGAGTCCTGTTCATCTACCACTGCATTTCCCTCCCAGGGACCGACCCTCATGGGGACAAAGGCCACCCAAGTTATATTGGTTCGTACTGCCCGCCCAGGCATCGATAAACCAGTTCAAGCCCGGTCCTGTCAGCTCTCGAGCTCGGACGCTCCAGGAACAGCATCTAAATCAACGGATCATTCACTTTGACCCAGAGATGATGTTTTGGGAGTGTCTGAGCTCGCATGGCTCTGAGTTGGACCCTGAGGGTCAAAATCACGCACACTCGAGCGTTCCGGGAGGTACACGTAAGCAAAAGCGCCTCCTACAAGGCTGCCCATATGCCCGAGATCTGGAGATCTACGGCCGAGATACTGATAGCGAGCACGCCAAGGCTACTGCTGTGAAAGACCGCCTCTCCGGATACCTCTACGAACAGTGGCAAGATCTAGTATCTGAATACTCTTCCAGAAGTTTGACTAACCTCACAGATAAGATCCCGGCATTTTTGGGCTTGAGTAGGACTCTGGAAGCTCGGTTGCAGGACGAGTTCATCGCTGGGATATGGAAGGAAAATTTTTGGTGCACTGTCAAACCGGGGGTAGCATCGAGAAATCCTCACTATCCGTCTTGGACGTGGGTCTCAGTTGATGGCAAAGTCCAATATAGGTGCAAATCTCTCAAGGGGATCAGCTGGGAGCCTTCCAAGATGGCGATGGACATTCATACATCTGGTCCCTCTCAGAATCGTGTGACTGGAAACGTCAGACTGAAGAGCACTCTGCGCAGATTCCCCGCACATTTTCGCTTTGGGCTGTACAGATCTTTGAATGGGTATGAATTAGCATCGCATGCTTTGAATCTTTTATACAGTCGCACTGATGATGATGCAACCAAGCGAGTCGCCAAGAGCTTTTTTGACCTATCCGATCATAATGCGAAAGAGCAAAAGGAGGACAAGAGGCTAGTTGAGGAAGGCTTTCGAGATGTACGAAGCTCGTTCCAGGAATCAGAAGATTCTGCGAACGACTGGGAAGGCGCCGGAACCGACATACACTGCGTGGTAATTGCCCGCATCCCCAAAGGACCGCCAGTTTCCACTGGGAAAGGTGCTCGTTGCTACGCCGGCCATCCGTTCCCACATGGGAGACCCGCATCGGTCATTTGCATCTGTCTTACACGTGTCGGTGATGGACAGCCCGAAGCCGGGCTGACAGGAGATGTGTACCGTCGAATAGGTCTTTGCGAGTTCTGGGACCGACTAAGATTCTGGGATGGCGCCATGAAGGATGAGTGGGTTACCATCATCTGATCCCGTCAAAAGATCGAACAAACGTTTGAAGCTGACCGAGGATGTCTACGCTAGGCTGCGGTGAAGACTGCCTTCCAGGGTAGTGCATGCGACGAGGCTTAGCGGATGCTAGTCACATCGAGCATTCTGCTCTGGCACAACAAGAACTTGCGGACAGTGATCGTCATGTGAATGCACGTGCAGAGAGTGATCTGTTGGATGTTTGGATGATGAAATTTCTGGGTTGGAGGAGATCTTCTTCGTGGAGGTGTCCAGTGCGAGGTGATAAAGTGGGACTAAGACGTTCAAGGCCGACCCAGCGCAGATCCTTGTACGCCGTACTGAACAGGCAGCTACCTTCCAACTTACTTTGCATGGAGCATGGCGAGGACTATCTTGTCCGTGCGAAATACATCACCGCACCTCGCCCTCAGTCATTACGGCAGGGTGCCGAAAACTCCCATTTCTTGCATTAGCCTCGAAACCACGTGGGCGTTCGCCGACCGATCGCCTTTCATGCAAGGGACGGCTCAAGATGAAGAAAGATGCTGATTGGTTTTGACGAGAGCCACTAACCTGTAGCTCCAACTTAATTGCAAACCTTTAGCGGGACTCACCAACCGCCACCTAGCTCGAAAACGGGATCGACACACTTCCCCGACCCGCCACTGCAGCGCAGTCCCCCATCTCTTGCATCCAACAAATCGGACTCTGACCAGACAGTGGACTAGCTACCAGAGTTGGCCAATTCGTGACCCTGATGCAGACCATGCCTTAGTTGCATACCCAGACAGTCCACCCTGCTATACACCTGCCGATTGTCTGATGTGCGTGATTCAGTCTGCGTGATTCAGTCAACTCGAGGAAGGTTCGGCATCCGCCATGCTAGTAACTGCCATAGTAAGGATTGGCGAGCCGCGTCTTGGATCTCTGGTGATCGTCAACAACAATGGATACCAATCAGATCCGCAATAAACCCTGTGGGACCCTTCAGATCCTTTTCCCAGTTGCTTGTTTCTGGGTCCTTCGTTTGACCATCTCACACCATGAAGGTCGCTCTTAGTCTACTCGTTCTTTCCACCGCTACCTGTGGCGCTCTTGCACAGAGTTCAGCGCCATCAACTGGCTTAGACGCACTTCCCCCATGTGCAGTACGTGAGATAGTGAGCCATAGATATCAAGCTGACCATACCAGTTGACCTGCCTGATCACAGAAGTCTCCCGTTCGCCGTGTCAGTTGACTGACTTCAGCTGTACCTGCACCAATGCGCAAGTCTTGGGCGGCGTTGAAGCATGCGTCCTACAATCATGCAGTGTCAAAGAAGGCCTCACAACGAAGAATATCACCTCGACGATATGCAACGCACAGATCCGCGACAAAGGCGGCAGACTCAAAGCCATCAACATCGCGCTCGCCGTTCTTTCTAATATATCCGTAATTATACGGCTCGCCACAAAGGCCGCTGGCCACAATCCAAGCTACGGCTTTGGCCTCGACGATGTGTGTCTCATGGTGGCCACGTATGTGGGCATGAGCAACGCTATCGTCATCGATCGTTGCACTATACCATCTGGCCTTGGTCGAGACATCTGGACACTGGAATTTCAGACCATTACCAACTTCGTGCGATACTTCTACGTCGTGGAGATTCTCTACTTCGTTGAGCTCCCGTTTCTCAAGCTGTCCCTGCTTTTCTTCTACCTGCGCATATTCCCTGGGTCGAAGGTCAAACAACTGCTCTGGGGGACGATAGCGTTCAACGTTGCGTTTGGCATTGCCTTTGTCATTGCGGGAATCTTCCAGTGCAGACCCATATCGCACTACTGGACGTACTGGGATGGTGTTGATACAGGCGGCAAGTGTTTCAACATCAACGCCCTCGCATGGGCGAACGCTGCGATCAGCATCGCAGTGGACCTGTGGATGCTGGCCATTCCGCTTTTTCAAGTTGCTAAACTCAACATGGCTCGCAAAAAGAAGATTGCAGTATCTATGATGTTTCTAGTCGGTACATTGTACGTCCCGACGCCCTATCAACCTTCATAGCTAACAACACAACAGCGTGACAATTGTTTCAATCCTGCGGCTTAGCTCCCTCGTCTCCTTTGCGAATTCCGTGAACCCGACCTGGGACCAATGGGACGTAACGCACTGGTCGATAGTCGAGATCAATGTCGGCATCATCTGTGCCTGCATGCCTACATTCCGTAGCCTGCTTGCTGGCGTGCTTCCGAAGGTGTTCGGCTCGTCAGTCGGCTCGTCTTATCAGCGCCAAACAGACAACAGGGCTCGGACGCCATTGAGCCCACTAGCAGATGCCAAAGCCAAAGCCTCAGTGCGTCTCCGCGAAAGCTTCAGCACAAAGGGTAACTCTACGAGTTACGCGGATTCAAGTATGTCGCGCACCAAGACTCAAGACGACGAAGTTGAGCTGGTGCACTTTGACGCGATGAATCGAGAGCGAGGAAACAACCCCTGTTGAGCGCTTGCACTCAGTGATTCTGTAGGCTGCAGAGACCTATCATATCGTAATACAAGTCATCTTGCCAGAACTTCTCCGAAAATCCCAACTTCCAGCGCATTGAGCCCAGGTTCAGCTTCTCGACTTTGGATTCAGCACTAAATGAGCGAGGTGCGTTTTTGCGAGCTGTATTCGAAGATAGCGCGACACATGTCTGTGGCGAATGCGAGGCCCAGGGGAAGGAACTGCGAGTTGACCCTAAGTTCATGCAGTTTTCACATGCATTTATTGTTCCAGCTTACGGATATGCAGCTCAATTCAAGCATAGCGATATCACCACCGCCGGGGTTGACCGCAACTAACCTCGTACCTGCGCGATCTCCCTGCGTCGTCCCATTTGGCGTCTGAACCGACACCTAGTTGAAGGTAGCAGTCTCAGAGTCAGTGCATGCGCACGCTACTGGGATGCTGCTTGCTAGTCTCGAAGAGCTTGTGACAGAGGCACTGTGATTGGGTGCTATCTGGAGATCGGCAAGCAATGCCGAAGTCTGTTGTCTGTCAAGTGTCCACGACTCAGTATGATGAACTTTGATTTCTCCATCACTCTGGTCATCTGCTTGAGCACATCTCCAGGCTCATCGAAGACGTTGGAACACATTGCGTACCGAGGTAATGCTTCACATGGGGTCGTCATGCCTGACCCGAGTCTCGGTTAAGCACGAAAGGCTCTAGACTTATCAGGGGTGCCTGGCAAGCGGCACATCACGCGCACGAGCGTTGAACGTAGTTGGCCGAGCGCCCTCTGACGGCTTTCTCAAACAAGATTTGTTTCGTCTCCGCATGTCGTTGTCAGAACTCAGGCACACAGCCACGCAGCTGGATCCTTTGACGTACCGACGAGCACTGCATCCCATGACATTCGATGTCGATTGAATCTTATTCCACCGCTCGAACATGCGCAGAGCGGAGGAGAATCGCGGAAAACAACAGCAGAATGTCATCAAGAGCGTGCCGCTGCGTCCGTCTTCTTTCTGGGTCAAACACATCACGTCTCGAGTGCGCTGCCTCAAGTTGCCTCAGGTCCATGCCTCAGATGCTGTGTATGATCCTCTGTATGACCTCGCGCGCATGAGGCTCGACCCCGTACTTTCAGCGCGAGTGCGTGTATAAAGCATTGCTGCCTGAAGGCTAAAACTAAACATCAGCACACTTGCGACTGTTTCTGCCTCTTCTCTTCTATTTACCCAATTACTAAATTCCTCTGCTGGTCCAGAAACACCTTATTTGCGTCATTATGAAGTTCATCACTCTGTTCGGTTTCGCGGCAACTGCATCTGCGGCAGCAATCACAAGTCGGCAGAACGGGAATGGCGCAGTTCAGAAAGGCGCACAAACACTTGTGCTGAAAGAAGTCGGCGGCATCCCAGGCAATGAGTGCTTGACCTTCCGCAACAATGGTAATACTCCTGGTCTACTGATCCTACCGCGGCTGACCATCGTAGGCGAAATCGTGGACGCAGCATGTGTAAACACAGCAGCAGACCGCCAGCTTACCCCGTCCACTATCGGGGGTGCAGATGTGCTCGCGGTACAGCGATCGTTCTCAAATGGCTTCCGGCCAGACCTTGTCAACACACAGGCGTGCGTTGGCTTCAACGGAACACATTTCAAGGCGCTCGACTGCGCAGACAACAACTTGGACCCTGTCAGCTTTCAGAATGGTCAGCTGGTCAGCGCAAGTGGCGCATGTCAAAGCGGGCATGACGGTGCCGCTCAGATTACTGTCGACCCCGCTGGGCAGAACTGTGCGCAATTGACGAGCAGGAGGGTCCAGCCTACAGCTCCGTGAGCTCTGGTCCTGTAATGCGTAATGGGGTAGGCAATATGAAGAGTGTCCCGTGCACGGAATGTCTCCGTAATATCAAACAGGTTAATACAATGTATTAATGCTTCTTAATGCTTCTGAATCTCGTCATTCTGCAAGTCTTACAACTCGTCACACCTCGGTACTACCAGTATCCTTAGTCTCCATATTAAACGACGTATTATTCTCCTTCTTCAGTTCAATCGCCCTCTGCAGCGGCACGAGCACAAACGCCAGTAGCCCAACGCCCATGACCACAAACCACACGGCCCTCAAGGCGCCTGCATACACGCTGATCACCTGCTCCAACGTCTCCGAGCTGGCAATCTCGCTCAGCCGCTCACCACCTGCAGCAAACGCGTATGCGGCACCGTTCCGCAGCGACGCCTGGAGGCCTTCGTCCTGCACGAGATGCACGCGGGCGTTGATCTGCCCGTTGAACACGATGCCGCCCATAGTCACGCCCCAGACGAAGCCGAAGGAGCGGATGAACGAGTAGGTGGCGGTGGCGGTGGCAACGTCCTCTTCTTTGAGTGGTGCCAGCGTGCTCGGAAGGGCTGCTGTGTAGATCATTGCGATGCCTGCAGAGGGAATGATCTGGAGGCCTATCCACGCAGCGTGCGAGGATTCGCCGTCGAGTGTCGCGAGAAGCCCTGCGCCGGTGGCTACGAGCGCCGTGCCGGCGTAGTGCAGGGGAATGTACTGGCCCCATTTCGACAACGCCCAGCCCGAGAAGCCTGCGAATGGAATGATGGCCAGCGCGAAAGGTAGGTAGTAGACGCCAGACATGAGTGGTGACACAAGCTTGACACCCTGGAAGTAGATCGGCAGGAAGAAAGAGATCGTGTACAGGACGACCGAGCTGAGGAATACGAGTGCAAAGCCGGTGATGGAGGTTCGATTTGTGAAGAGGTGTGACGGAGTGCTGGGATTCGCGCTGTAGGACTGCTGCACGTGGTACAGGACCCAGCCCAGTATACCGAGCACAAGGGGGAGGATGACGCGCCATGAAGACCAGGGATGCTCTACGCCGCCGGTGATGAGCGCATAGAAGATGGAGATGGTGGACGGAATGAAGATGAGAGCGCCAAGATAGTCAACGCGCGCAAGAGCATGTGCCCAGGTCGGGCTGCGCACGTAATTGACCTTCAACAGGAGGATGAGGACAATAGCTCCAACGACGGAGATGGGTACGTTGAGGTAGAAGATCCACCGCCAGTTGCTCTCTGCCATCGTGCCTCCGATAACTGGACCGATTGTCGAACCGATCCCAGCTGTCGAGAGGACTGCAGTGAGATACGGTCCGCGATAGCGCGGGGGTACAAGATCGCAGATGATGATGTCTGACAGCACGTAGAGTCCAGCTGCTCCTGTGCCTTGTACGGTGCGGCCGGCAATCAGCATGGCAGGGCTTGACGCACCGCCGGACACTCCACTGCCCAGAGTGAACAGCGCAATAGCGACGAGAAAGGGATTGCGTCGGCCGAAGATATTCGCAAGTTGGCCGTATAGTGGCTGCGGCGCAGTAGACGCGAAGATGAAGCACTGCGCGATCCAGACATACAGGCCGTCATTACCGCCGCCGATTGCGCCTGTGATTGTAGGGAGCGACGTTGTGATGATTGTGCCATCGAGTGCCGACAAGAATGAAAACAGACACAGGACCGCGAATATGCACCACAGCGACCAGGTGTGTTTGAACGGCGCTGAATCCTCTTGTGTGCCTTGGTTTGCGAGTTTCTCGTTGACATCGTGGGTGGAAACATGAGCTGATTCTTCGTCTTTCCCCGTGCTGTCGATCGTGGAGAAAGAAAGGTTAGCCATTATCGTTGCAAACGCGAAGCAACGTTCGCTAGAAGAGAAGATTTGACGAGATGTGGAAAAGATGCGGAGGGTGATAGGTTTAGATGCGTGTGAATGAGCTCATGACACTAGCGAACCGCTGCCTGACACTTTTAAGACTTCTTTGTTTAGAACGGCATGCATAGATAAGACAACTGCGGCACGGCAGGATCGGCAGTGTGCTGACCGGAACGATGCCTTGTGCGAGCTTCCCGCTGCGCCGGTCCCGCTGATTATACAGACTCAGCACGGTCGACCTGTTCGGGGACCGAGCGTTTTGATGGAGACGGTGAGGGGCATTTTCGGTGCTTACGGTGGCGCAATACCCCACGACGCTAGCAAGTTCAAACAAGACAGCGCATGAACGCTCATTGATGCATTTGTATTCACTATTTATGATTCCCATATGCAGAAACGGGCGCTAATGTCATATCGACGCCCAGCTGCCTAGGCAACTGCGACTGCGCCTGACCAGTCGCTGCTGCATCTGACTTAGAAGTACCTGCCGGATGTCATGCCGAGCAGGCCCCAAAGGGCAACCACGCCCTGGTACGTCTGCGACGATCAGTATGTCACGTACGAAAGTGCAAGCAGACTTACTCAGCAGGTTCAGGACCCAGTAGGCGATGCCTCCGGTTAATGTGAAGACGCAGAGGTCTAGAGCCGTTAGCAAGATCGTAGCGCAAATCAAGGCAGACCTACAATCATCGAGACAGAACTTTTTGGACAGTTTCAAGTTCGTGCCGAGGCGAAAAGCGAGACAAAGACGTCCCAACACGACGAGTACAACTCCGGTGACCCACGCCTCATCGACCAGCGTTGAAGGATTGTCGAAGTTCGGAGGCGCACCCGACGGATTGGCCGCCAGAGGGACCTTGGTGAGATCGAGAGGAGCAGTCTGAGGCGCAGTCATATTGTGCAATAGGAGATCAAGGCTGCGGACGAGAAGTAAGTGGACGGACAGCAGAAATATACAGCGAAATTCCTCGAGACACGCGCAGACACCAAACATTACACCATATCGTCATGGTGGTCAGTATGCAGCCGGGAATCTGCAGTCAGGCCAGCCATTGACCGCCGGACCGAGCTGACTGCTAGCGCGCTGTTAAACCCCGAAGCAGGGGTGGCGTGCAGGGTGCGGGCTAGCGTACAGGGGTCCCCTGCCCATCATGTCTCGCGAAGCCTTGACCAAAATGGATTGTATGTGCGACTTGACGGGATGAGCTCTGATCCGCCGAAGATGATTATTATAGCATGGCAGTTTCGGGATAGAGACAACGGCAGATAAGATACGGCTGCCTGTACGAATGCTTATAAACACCTTCAGCGCCAGCCAAAACGCCGTACATAACGCCATAAGCTCTGAGCTGCAATACTGCAAACCTTCTTTCATCTTCACTTGTAGATTTCAAGATGCTTTCTCTCCTACTTTCGAGCCACGAAGCCCTCTGGACTCTTGCATTGGGGGGCTCTCTCATTCCCTGTGCGGTTCTCCTGTCTTCTGTCCGGAAACATGGACTCGTAGGTCTTACCGTACTGTACAGATTCGGAGCTGATTAGATTGCCAGACGGCAGCATTACTCCATCCTTACAATGCAATAAAGAACTGGCTTACCTCTTGGCTGTTCCTCGTCGACGCTCCAAGACTGATCCAAGAGGGATACGAAAAGGTATGTCAAGATCGACCTTTGTACTCGCCATCTAACAGTCGTTCAGGCACAAGGGCGATCTTATACCGTTGACAGTCCGGATGTTCGCTACCACCTGGTCACGGATCCCAAGTTGATCGACGAGATTGACCGTGCCCCTAACGATGTCCTGTCTCTGCAAGCTGCCGCGAAAGTCGTAAGTCGAATGAGTCCACAATCCATGCACGATGCTGATCAAGTGCTACAGCTACTCCGTCCAGAGCACTCAATGCACAAGTTCAGCTGGTTCGAGAAGAGAGGCATCGACAACACACCCCTGCCCAAGACTGTGCGCACTCTGCTGCGAAAGGAGCTGCCCTCCATTCTGCCCAAGACCCGAGTCATCAACTCCAAGATCATGGAGACAATGTTGAGCGGGCCCGGAAAGCAGCCCCATATCTCTCAAGTGGTTCGCGAATGTGTTGCACAGACCTGCGCTATTGGCTTCTTCGGCGAAGAGCTCGGTATGTTGTTCCCAAATGTGGCTTTGAACATTCGCTTACGAGTTTCTAGCCAACGACAAAGAATTCATGAAGGCCGCTGAGGACTTCATCGACAGGACAGTCTATATTGCAGAGGCAGCCCGGATTCTGCCGGGCTTCTTTGGAAGGCTGGTTGTTAAGTTTTTGGAGTCTTATTTCTCATCTCAACATGTCCTCTTCAACGCGCTCGAGGCTGTTGCGCAGCGTAGAATCGAAGAGCACGCTTTGGGAGCCCAAGGTCACGCCATTCCTGAACACGTAAGTCTGACACGCGATCCGCTCAAAGAAAGTTGCTAACGCCTCTTCCTCAATTAGAAGGACTGTATTCAGTACATTATGGAACTCACGATGGACTCCAAGCCTTCGCAATGTATACTTACCGGACCATGGGCAGCTGGCAGAATCACCCACGAACTGATGGCTCTCTGGTTTGGCGCCGTTCACACCATGGCCATGGTAACGACCTTCGCCATCAGGGATGCCTCGATGAATCCAGAGTATCTTGATGTTCTGCGAAGCGAGCTCGAAAGCCCAGCCTACGAGCAATGGGAGGCCACCGGTGCCGGCATGCCATTCCTGGACAGCTTTCTGAAGGAATCTGCGCGTCTGAACCCTCTCGACAATGGTGAGTTTTGCTGAATGCATGGCTGAGTGGATTACTAACATCTGTAGTGAGCACTCGCCGCAAGGCTTTACAGCCGATGACATTATCCGATGGCACACACGCAAAAGCTGGAGAATGGTTCGCGACACCTCTTGCGGCTATGCTGAAAGACGCCGGAAACTGGGCTGAACCCCTAGAGTTTCACGGTTTCCGTCACGTCGCTCCTGAACATCTGGCAACCCTCGAGAACAACAGCCAGTTCTCGAGTCCTGAGCCGGAGAAGGCAGCCCTGCTTACCGACGTCTCGAAATGGCAGACATGGGGTACTGGTCGCATGGCATGGTAAGCTCGCATATGCTCTCGCATCTCATCGCTAGTGCTGACTTCACAATACAGCCCCGGTCGATTCTTCGCAACTGCTGGCATCAAGCAGATCTTCGGTCTGGTCATTACCAAGTACGATGTGGACATTCTGGACAGGTGCGCGCCGCGCAAGTACAGCTGGCGGACGTGCAACGTGCCTCGCTCAGACCTGCCCATCGTGCTCCAGCCGCGTGCGTCTGCGACATGATCGGTGGTTCTGTTCGCATGCACCTGTTTCCTTCGCTCGTTCGGGAGCCGGCTCAGTAATAGTCCGGTCGGTATCGCATCGTATATACCTCTCGCTTGGCTTTGTCTGTAAAATGCGCAAATCTATTCGTTCCTGCTATGATCAACACAATGCTTGCAATCGCCGTCTTCTCTGTGCCAGTCGTCACCCTCCACTGATTTGTGGGCCCCGATCGAAGATTTCATTTTTGGAAGCAGTCGTGATGGCTCGGGAAGCAAGCAGAGGTTGAGCTGATGATAGTCGCCGTGGCGGACGCCGAAAAGAGCGGGTCGGGCGTCGGGCGTGCGGGTGGCTGGCAAACGGCGATCGCCTGCGGGTGTGCTCCGTGCCGCAGCTGCCTAAGTCAGGCCCAAAGCGGCCTAGCGCTGTCAGCAAGAGCTGCGCCGTGTTGGTGGCACAGTCGTGCCTGCGCAAGGGCTCGCACACTTAAAACCCCCGCGGTTCTGCACCCCTTACTTCCAGCAGCTTCGGAGCATCATCCCACTTCGTCTCTTCATCCGCGGCATCTTATATCTTTGGCCCCCATCAAGCTCATCCAACACCTCATTTCGGGTCTCCTCAATCAGCAACTCGCAACCATGTTTGAGCACTTTGCGTATCGGCACATTCCTCCCTTCTGCTCGCCAGCATCTGGACTGTTGGTGGCTTCATGTCCTTTACCCACGGCCCCGAGGAGGCCATTCTCACCTACGGCCTCGACAAGCACATTGCCTCAAACAAGGCGTCGTGGCCCTTGATCAGGATCGAAGGCTCGCGCGTCACCACCATTGGCCTGGCTATCTGGGGTATCTACTTGGGCGGTCATCTGGAGGCCATGGACATCTTGCTCGCCTGCATTGGTTGGATGGCAGTCATCGACGGCGTTGTCTGCTCCAAGGATGGAAAGTCGGGAGCTGCGAAGTCGCGCGCGACTCTGAGGATGGATTGGCACGACACATGTAGGATACTCCCATGTCGACCTTCACCATTGCTGTCACGCAGCGACAAACGGGTATCCTGTTCGTCATCGCACCGACACTTTGGGCATCTAAGGTGGCTATCCTTGCACTCTACATCCGCATCTTCGGCACCATCACCTGGCTTCGACGGACATGCTGGATCTGGATGGTGTGCATGGCGCTCTTCTACGGCTTGAACATCGTGGCCGCTGGAGCGTACTGCGTCCCTAGGAGCGGCGAGAAGTGGGGAGGCGACTCGTTTGCTCGCTGCTCCTCGTCGGCATGGCTGCACGTAGTGGTTGGTGTGTTCTCAGTCGTTGCGGATCTGATCATCTTGATCCTGCCATTTCCCGTGGTCATGAAGCTGCGCATCTCCACGACGAAGAAGATCACCCTCGGCATCGTATTCGGCACTGGTATCATGTAAGTTCGACCTGAATCTATCGCCAGCAGCAACTGACCAATCCACAGCCTGGTCGTACTGAGTGTAGTCTCACTGTGGTTGAGAGTCATCATCTTTCAAGGACATGACTCGACCTGGAACGCAACCCTTCTTGAGATAGTCAGGTACGTCGCCTTACTCCGACTTCATACCTCGCACGTCACTAACAACATTCAGCGTCATCGAGATCTTCGGCACCATTGCCGTCGCCTGTGCGCCTGCCATGTCAGCTTTCTGGCTCAAGATTGTCGTCAAGACCTCACTGTGGAGCAAACTCAAATCCTCGTCGGTCATTTCATATCTCCAATCTCGGGTGCTGCCTTCAAAGTCTCGTGTCCACGAGGACCCTTCTTTTGTTGGCCCTCGTGTTGCATCATCACAGCAGTCAGGCTCGCCAGCTCAGTCAGAGAAGAACTCTCGATACATCATCAAGCAGACCTCGTACGATGTTGTCGACGACGAAGCTTCTCTTGTGCCGGGGCCAAATCAGTCCCTGGTATGAGAATGTCGTTTCCCTGGAGAGTCAATTGACACCGCATGTTTCTGATTAATTGTTTTGTTTTATGAGATACCACGAACCATTGTTCGAGCACACTTGGGAGATACTAGCACATACGTTAGGACGGAGATTAGCAGAATTCAAAGCTTCAAACCTTACTTCTTGCGCATTAGAAATTGTACGTGAGCTACACATGACGGCTCCAATCAACAAAACCGGGAAAAATGAGCCTACCCACTAAATGTGGAGGTCAGACTGCTTACACGTGGATTGCGACCCTGGAATGCATAGGTTGTGCAGCTGTTAGCAGAGGATTAGAAAGGTTGCATCGAGACAGGGATTTGCAGAGCTGCGTGTAGGGTCTCGCCCAGGACACCTTCATTATCCCCGGAGCGTACAATACCAGTGACAGTAGTGAGACTACTGGATGGCGAGTGACTTGGCTTCTGCAGGGGTCTGCCTCGAAAAAGATAAGCTATCGTTTGGCGCGTGTTCTGGTAGGCCACACAGGTCATGGGGCTGGAAACAGACAGACTGATCCCCACAGACTGCCAACAGTTCTGAACAGCCTACTCGCTTAGGTGAGAATCAGTAACCCGATACAGCGATACCGCCGGTGCTTAAGCAGGTCGAATGCCAGCCCAGCCTTACATCGTGCCTGGTCGGAGTATTGTTCGCTGGTGCGATCGAGCAGCCGATATGTCTGAGACTTCTCTCCCTGCTGTCAGCTTATGAAGTGATATTGAATGAGCTGTAAACCTACAGCTGGATTAAATCACATATTTTGACGGTCTACATACTCGTATGGGGTCAACGCCGACAGCTAAGCGCCGGTTCTAAAATATCCTCACTGCCGGCTTTCGTACAACCGAAGACTTGAGCTATCAGACAGAGCTTATGCTCTCCAAAACACTGATTAGTGTTCTATTTTGTACCAGGGAAAGTGGTTGGACAAAACAGTCGTACATCCAGACGAATTACAAGAGATACCGAACGAACACCACCCAGGCCGTGATGATGATCGAAGTAAGAAGCCCAAGCCCGGCATAGGTGACACTTTTGAAATGCTCCCGTTTGGTCAAGGGATCGGAGGTTGGGTCTTCGATCTCCTGCTCGCGAGCTTCACGCTGCTTGAGCGTCATCGTCATGCCTTTCCCGAGAAGTCTGTAGTCGACAGTGATGTATGCAAGTCCTAGCAAAAACGCTAATGATTTGACACCGATCGCGAATGAAAGAACACGTGTGTAAGCATTGCCCTCGGTATCTACACAGTTATGATTAGTGTTGGTAAGCAAGGTTGCATAAAATAGACTCACCATCTTGGAGCACGCCAAACACGATGTCGACAATGGTGGATCCGGAGTTGTTGAAAGCACGCCAGACGCCAAACGCTGTTCCAAGCTTGTTTTGGTCGGCAACCAACAGCGGAATGCATATCTGTAGAGGCATGCTGTTGATGACACCCGCTAAGCTACTGAAGACGAGGGCAACAAGTGGATGGATGTCCGCCCAGCCGAGCAGGCTGCAGGCAATGATCCACAGTACCGGAGCAAGCGCAACGTAGTGGAAGCGATGCCCGTAGCGATCTATGCAGAAGCCTAGAACCGGGGAAAGGACTATCGGAAGGATGTTTTGCGCGCTTGACAGGTAGCCTGCAACTGCCTCGGTGAAGTCGCGCATGCGTATGATGTCTGCGGAGCTTGTGTTGAAGCCGCCTGCCGCACCGGACTGCAGCAGTTGCGTCATTGGAAGCATCCAAAAAGCCCACGGTAATTTAAGAATAGACTCAAAGGACAAGGCTTTCGTGGGCAGGCCCCGCGCCAAGGCTTTGGCTCGCGCTGTTGTCAAGCGATGGCCCACTGGCACGACGAATCGCTCGAAGAGGATATACGCGATGGCGACACAGAAGCTGAATGCACAGAACACGACTGATATCCAGAAGGTCCAGACATATGAGCCAGTGCTGTCGCGGATGGGTATAGCGACCATTCCTCCCTGTTGGTCTTAGCAACGAAAAGAAGCTGGGAATGGAGGACTTACAACAAGATCCACTGTTCGAGATACAGCACTCTCCAATCCAAATGCTAGAGCCAGACCACCGGCACCAAACCAGTGGTAGAAGAACTTCTGTGTCGCTGAGTCCAGTACCGCAATACCAAAGCCCATGATGATGTGCCCACCAGCGAGAAGCCTCCACAGCCCAAGGTTGACAGCTATGCCGGCGAGAATCGAGCCAACAAGCACGATACCCGTGCAACAGAGGACAATGATATTTGGACCGAAGTAGTCAAGCAGAATACCGCCAATGATTGGCCAGATTGAATTGACGATAGCATCTGAGGAGCTGATGACGCCGAACTGCGTGTTGGTGATGCCAAGTTCATTTCGCAAAGTGTTCTTGAGTGGTCCAAGACTGGCGCCGGTCCAGGTATGACCTATGGGGAGCGAGACGACACAGATCAGGGCAAGAATCTTGTACTTCCAGGGGATCTTGTAAGCTGCAGAGTTGAAGTCAAGCCGCGCGTGGTCGGGAGAAGTTTCGGAGAGTTGAGAACCCCGAACATCATCCGACTGCTGGATCTCGACAGGATCAACACTGATGCCCGTCTTGTCGAGCTGCCCTTTTTCTGTATCGGAAGTCATCTGGAGAGGGCTGAAGGTTAGTGGAAAGGAGCTAAGTGGTTGAAGGGAGATGATCTAGATAAGATCCCATCTTATCAATCGGACGGTCGAACTTGTTCAGACATCGTGATTGACGCCCAGTTCTTCTTGGCTTTGCAGACATTTACGCCAAGATCGTCTGGAAATGATCGAAATGGCTGTTTTATGGAGCCGGCTTGGTTCCGCGTCGTATTCAGAGCATAGTAACTCGTCCAAGAGGGTTTGCCTGATCAGCTAGTCGTTTTGTCTTATCAGATCCGCAGTCGAAGACGAAGAGGTCTTAGAAGCATCGATTTCGTTGAGGCCAAGAGGAGCCAAGAGGCTCCAGCAGAAGACTACCGCCAGGTCGTACACTCGGCAGAGCAGCGAACAAGCGATCACCAAGCTCTCTAAGCGCGGTCTGTATGAAATATCCCACTCTTGTCCTTCCTTCAGTTTTGTGAGGGGTGAAAGAAAGGCGGAAGCAATTATAATCGACTTCTCGGAAGCAGGATCGAAGAGCTGGTATACACGATAAACATCGCACGCCCTGGCAATCATCAATATGCAGTCGATCCATCATCGGAACTGGTCATCGCATTGGAAGCAAACGCCGAAGGTGCCGGTCGGCCCTGCGAAGTCGCTCGTTGGCCGATTGTGGAGGCCGGGTGGCAAGACTGACTCCGAAAGCCTGGGATGGAGAAGTCAACGTATCCGAAGTGTGCGCAGTGGTCGGCGCGTCCACACGCTCGATGGACGCGTCTGGCAGGTATTGAGGGGTGAAAGTACGAGGTGTCGGAGGGAAGGTGCACGGGCCAGTGCCACTGCCGAACTCGGCTGATGACGATGCCGCGTTCTTCAGCCGACATCACCAATCTCTCCTAACAGCTTCAACATGGTTGACTGCAAGCCAACGAGCCCAGACCACGTTGCAGTTTCACTCGCCTATGATAACGTACTTGCCTGATACCATTCAGCGGCTGATCTTGCTTTGAAGCTCCCCTAAGCTCTGAGTCGAAATTGAAAAGCAGTTTCAATCTTTCACATCTCGAGTTGTCGCTTCGCAGATGGAGTTCGATGCTGGCGATGCAGAAGAGCCACAAAGCACGAACTAGTCATGACACAGTAGTCATCTCCAGCAGACCTTTGGGACTGTTTATACGAATATTGTCGGCATCTGACCAGATATAGCGAGTTCCATGGCATATCAACCACGCAGATGCTAGGCCTGACCTAAAGCCGAGTAGTGTCGCGGTCTATTACCCCAGAGTCAGTTTCAAGGCTCGCCGCATCAATCTCTTGAGTTTGCTCTTGCTTCAGCCCTACCTTCTCATCGGCAATCCACCACGCCCCAACGACGACCTCGAGAGGTCCTGAGCGACGGCTGACGGTTTTGTTATCGTGTTTACAGTATACTCCGGAAATATACGAGGTGTGCCGTCAAGAAGAAGAGGGGGACATTGAAACAGTACGCATGGTCGTCAGGATTTAGTACGGGATTTGGTCCTTTTACTAGATGAGGACATGCAGACTGCTCGTAGACTGCACTCGGGATGTTTATCCAACCAGTCGAGACTCGGAAAGCTGCACAATTGCCATCCTGCCTTTTAGCAATGACCGGCTTCGGTCAACCACGAGACGGCTGACAAAACTCACCGTTGGCGACAACTCACTTACATGAGTAAGAAATGCTAATGTGCGGCATTCTCCAGACGTGCGCGTTCATTGGTCGTAATCTAGGGATCGTGGAGTTTGTGGCGGTGACAATGCTGACTGACCATTACGAACAGCACAGGCCACCCGCTTTTGTAGAGCCTGTGTAGATCCAGGCACAAGGCTGTCGAGTAATCTTGAGGTTATAAGCAACATTACTGTTGTCGAGGAATTTACCATTCGCATGTCAGAACGGCTAAGTTGAGCTGTCAGCCATGCATTCCAAACTCAGTCTCGTCTTTGCAGCTCTCTTATCCACAATCCTTGCCGGTCCAACAGTCGTTCGAGCTCCCAAGCCGCAGGTTAAGTTGCCTCTTCCGGCCTACACCGTTGCGCAGCTGCCCAAAAGTCCCAGCTGGCTCGAAAATGTTGCAGTTCGAAGCAATGGTGACCTGCTGGTGACACAGTTCAACCCCGCGCCTGTCCTATACACGGCGAAGGACCCGGCATCGGGTAAAGCGACTCTGGAGACCGTGTACGAGTTTACGACCATCACCAAGATCCTCGGCATCATTGAAACACTGCCAGACACTTTTGTCATCGTCGGCGGCAACGCAACAGCGAATGCAACCGGGTTCGCTGGCACCTTTTCTGCGTGGGAAGTAAAGTTTTCGAAGAGCGTAGCGCGGACCAAGAAGATTGCCGACATTCCAGACTCCATGTTCCTCAATGGTGTTGTCAGTCTGCCGGACGCTCCGCACGTAGTCTTGATCGCAGACAGCCAATTCGGACTGCTGTTTAGGCTGGACACCAAGAGCGGAAAACACGAGATTATCGCCGATCGGCCACAGTTCAAGTCGGACGCCCAGCGCTTCAACCAGACAGTGGGTTTCGGGATCAACGGAGTTAAGATCAGAGACGGGTATCTGTACTGCTCCAACTCCGATCTCATCAACATATACCGCGTGCCAATTACCAAAGACGGCTACATTGCGCAGGGCGGCAAGGCCCCGGTTGAGCTGTACGCGGACCTCAATCCCGTGACGACTTTTCTGGACGACTTCGAAATCGGCAAAGATGGAACGCTGTGGGTTGTCACAAATAGCGCCAACACAGTCGTCGCAGTATCGCCGAAAGACCGCAAGCCCCGGGTGGTGGTAGGTGCGAAAGACCAGTTGACGGTTGCGGGCGGAACGGGCGCAGCCTTCGGGCGCACGGCCCAGGACAAACACGTGCTTTATGTCAGTACGACAGGAGGGCTAGCGGCGCCGATCAACGGAACTATAGTGGAGCCTGGCAAAGTAGAAGGCATCGATACGCGAGGATGCTGATTGGGACGCCAGGGCAACCCTCGGGTGTGCTGCAGGGTACTCTGGTGTTGGTCTGTGTTTGGTCGCTCTCAAGTGCTACTCTGTAGTCTGGAATGCGTCAGTGACGTCATCGTCTGTATCAACTTTGGTAGTACCTTTAGCCAGTTGTGCCTTGACTTGCGATATCCGACTGATCTATCGGCGCTGTCAGTAGAAGAAGGATTGGTGTGCATGAGCACGTCGGCCCTATAGCGATAAGCTGGCAGCGTTTGATGACAACGGCAGGCTGTATGCTCGTGCCAAGGTTGCAGAGATGAAGGTATTGTTCGAAGATACTGTGTGTCGGTATGGTATCGCGCTTATTAGTCGTTTCTGATTCATGTATCCTGTATCATGACCCCTACCCAACAAATCGTTCACCGCCACTGCTGAGCCAGCACAGCGTGCATTTCAACCAACCCGCCGCATAGAGGAATAACAGCGGCTGTTCCGGCCAGAGGCTATCCACTATGGTCAGCCCATTTGTTGGGTGTTGGAACTTGGCCCGAAGAAGCGCCTTCTCGCTTTCGGGCTTTTGAGGTAACTCCTAACAAAGCGACGAAACCCGATGCTTTTCGGTCGCGCTAGTGCAGGCTGAACACGAAGACATTCGGCCATGAAAGTATGTCCTGTACTTATTAGAGGCTGTCCGAAGGTCTAAATCCGCACACATCCACAGCTCACAAACTCAACATCCAATATGAAGGTCCTTCTTACAGGTTGCTCCGGCTTCATCGGCAGCCACACCCTTGAGTTTCTGCTCCAAAAAGGGTATGTCAATTCGCACCTTGAATATGTCTCGCTGACAGTATAGCCACAATGTCGTGATTACAGTCCGCAGCGACGCCAAGGGGAAGCAGTCTCTGGACAGCCACCCCAGCTACGCCAGTAACCTCTCGTACACTGTCGTTCCCGACATGACCATCTCGGGAGCTTTCAACGATGCCGTTCAGTCGTCGCCGGAATTTGATGCTGTGATCCACATGGCCAGCCCTTTCACTTTCGACGTCAAGGACTTCAAGCGTGACACGATTGATCCTGCCGTTGAGGGCACCACCGAGATCCTCAGGGCCATCAAGGGCTTTGCACCGTCGGTCAAGCGAGTTGTCGTCACTTCTTCTTTCGCTGCGGTCATGAACCTCACGTCCAGTATCACCACGTACACCGCAGAGAACTGGAACCCCATCACCGAAGAGGCTGCCCTTTCCAACAGCGCAATGGCGTATATCGGCAGTAAAACATTCGCCGAGCGCGCAGCATGGGACTTCGTGAAGAACGAGAAGCCCAACTTCACACTCGCGACCATCAACCCGTGCATGGTTTTCGGTCCCGTGACCTACCAACTCCGCTCGCTGGATGCCGTCAACACCTCCAACGCCGTGTTCAGGGACATGATCGTCGGAAAGATGAAGGAGAGCATACCGGAGAACGCGTTCCAGTGGGTCGACGTCCGCGACGTTGCGTTTGCTCACGTCAGGGCCATGGAAGTGCCCGAGGCTGGTGGACAGCGCTTCCTCACCGCTGCAGGGGCGTACAGCAATGCGAAGATTGCGGAGATTATTAGGGAAAACTTCCCAGAGCTGCGCGACGAGATTGCCGAGCAGCCAGCGTCGGAACCTTCATCGGGGTTCACCATTGACTGCACGCCAGCTAAGGAGCTTCTGGGGATCACATTCAAGACTCTGGAGGAATCGACTGTCGAAGCAGTCAAGACCCTGCTGGCTGTCAAGGCTTAGAGACTCGATGTGTCTCGCCGATGGCCAGTGCTGGTTCGCTTATCAGGGTTTTAGATTTGTAGGATAGAACAAGAATACCAAGACGTGAAACTGTTTGCAGAGTTCTGAACTAAGGCGGCGGTCGAACCAAAGTAAGGCTCGGGCTGATATCCGGTAGGGTAGTAGATACCCCGCATTGTTGAACGATAGCCTAGTCAGCCTTGTACGACTTGCCCTGCACCTCGCTGACCGCCATCTACACTGAAGCGGGCCTCGTTTATGATTTGTGGAGTCGTTGCGCTCGAAGTCCATCGCCAAGCGGTATCCACACAATACAAACATCTCGTGTAAAGGTCCTGACGATAGAGCAAACAACTGTCATGGTCCGGGACGCCAGCTGCTAGTTCGAATTTCTCCGCATTCAGGCCCTTTGGTGCCATGCCCTTCTTGGTTCTCCACCGCTTCGAACAAAGCTCGAAGCTCGGATGCGCCGCAGGCTCACGTGCTAGCGACTGCACCCTTAATGCTTCAGGGCTGTCCTCGCCCTCGCAGTGGACTCTGGATGCCCACGATCGTTCTGCGAAGACACGCGCCCGAGCTTGGTCGCCGTGCGCGACGCATATCTGAAACGCGTCGTAGTATAGTCGGGCGTTCAGAACTCCTGCACATTGCTCGAATTCATCACTCAGGACCTTAAGGAGCGACTGGCAGGCTCTCAGACTCTGGCCGGGCTTGAGTGACATACAAAATGCGTCCCCGATGGCGTCATCCAAAGTCTTAATGCGCATGCGACGGGCGTTGCTGGCTTGGAGATCGGCAGCAGAGCAGGAGCATCTCGCGCAGTCGCATTCGAAACCAAAGGCTTCCTTGAGTTGTTTGCGCCGCAAATCAGATGTGTTGCCCCCGTCATAGGATATTGTGATCTCGTCCCCTGCCGCAATCGGTCGGGTCGCGTGTATGGTCTCTTTCTTGAGCAAGCTGTTCCAGCTGTGGTGACTGTTGGAGATGCAGCTATGATTAATGAGACAGATGGTAGGATACACGGCACCGATGGGTGAGTCCGCACCACACGGCAGGGCATTCGTCTTGAATGTGTTGGAGAACGGGAACTTTCCGGGAAAGTTGTTGTGGAGGGACAGAAATTGTCGTTGCGACGTCTTCGACAGCGCTTTCAGCTTCGCTGCGATGTTTCGCTCCAGGTCCACGGAAGAAAGGTTCAAGCTCGTAAAGATCGGCTCTTCGCAGAGTATTCGAGTTCCACTGGCTATGTCAACACATGCGACAAGGCCTCTTCCTTTTCCGGGAATGTCCTTCACTTCGAAGAGCGAGGTGGGGTCTCTAACGGAGGTATCGATACCGCTGTGTGCTTCAGGCTCGTCTGGCTGTTTGCAAGGTCAACAAACTCCAACTACAAGAGACATCTCTTACGTACCTGTTCGTACGACCGGATAGATTCGTCGACTGCAGCCCAGTCGTACTCGCCATACACATCAAATAGCTCGTCCCAATACTGGATTCGAGAGCCAAAGTGGGAATCTGCGATAGATCGAACGGTTCTGATGTAGCGTTCCACGCCGGTCGCCGCGGTATTAGGCCCTGTGATCTTTGAGCTGAATCGCAGAAACTTGTGACCCTCAAAGGGAAGTGTGGGATGTTCGCCCGCCTTGAAGAGGATGTAGTTTGGCTTGATCTCGACCTGGGTGTCGTCCTCGTACCGGCGTTTGATGGAGTCGATGAATTGCTCCCACTTGCGTCTATCGGCAGCGTCTTTGGAAAGGCGTGGGACCATATCGAAGCCAGCATCGGCGCCCATGGCTGCGTTCTGATTCCACGAGAATGGAGGTGAGACAGTTGATACTGCGGGGTCAGCAAATATTTACCTAACAATCATGTTGTGGAACGTCGGTGTACTTAGCAAACACCAACTGTGGAAGGTTATGGATTTGAGATCACGTGACATAGCATTGCACGGTGATAGCTCAAACCGAATGTCCTGAGCTCTAGCAACTGAGTGTCCTGAAACGAGACTCTCCCATTCTGGCGGTGCTTTGACCCATTGTATTTCGGCGGCAAATCGTCGAAGCTGCTTTCAACTAGACGTCACCTCTCACTGAAGGATGGTTTTATCGGTGGAAATTGGCCAAAATTGTCCTCTGTAATCATTGTAGCGCGTTGGGGAGCCCAACTTCCTCAAAGTGTTGACGGAAGAGATGAAGCGGGAAGCGGGGATCATCCAACCTCGGCTGAACCATTCGACACCAAAACACCACGCTCCACAATCCAGATAGATCCCTCCCGCTTGAAACCCACATCCACGTCAAAGTAAGCTTTCGCCCGAAGCTTATGCGTGCTTGATGCCCCGTCGTTATCTCAGATGCCGTGTGCTTGCACTAGGGCTGACAAGGCTGTCTAGACGCACAGTCAGCTGACGATGATCGGACGGCGCAGTATTTATTCGGCGTCGCTCGCAGTAGAGAAAAGAGCCTCCACGCTCCCAAAATGCCTTTGCTTGCGCAGGAACATGTTCGTATCCCGAACAAAGACATTCTGTCGTGGATGTATGACGAGCCGCAGTTCGATCACAGCGTGCCGGTGGGTTTCCATTTTGGGTGTCGGGTATGCTTTAGCTGATTTGGGAAGATCTACATAGATGCCTACGATGCGTCGAACTCGATTTCCGCAGAGCAGGCGAATATACTGATTCGACAGCTGATTGCCGGATTTCGACAAGCTGGTGTCCGAGAAGGCGATACCGTGCTTGTGCACGCTTTCAACAGCATCTACTATCCTGTTATTGTGCTTGGTATCATAGGCTGCGGAGCGATTTACACGGGGTCAAACCCTGCGTACACGCCCTACGAGGTAGATTTTATCCGAACGTGATTCTAGACTGAGACTGATGTGAAGGGACAGCTCGACCACGCATTTCGAAGCTGCGCACCTAGGCTCGTCATCTGCGACCCTGAGGTCATGAACGACGGACTTACTGCTGCAGCCCAAGGCAATGGAGTGTCTCTGTCCAGCATCCTCATTTTCGATACCTCTTCCGTCAAATCCCTTCGCACGACCTCGCAGCGAGTGCTTGAAGGCTTCGCATCCTGGCGCAGCCTGCTCAACCAGGGCGAGGCAAATTGGGTACGGTTCGACGACGAAGCCACAAGCCGAAGGACAGTCGCAGGTCTCTTCTTCTCGAGTGGCACAACCGGTTTACCCAAGCTCACTAAACTCTCGCACTACAATCTCATCGCGCAACACACGCTCGCGTTTGAAAAATTTCCGCGTCCGTACATATTGAAGAGACTCATTGCTCTGCCTATAGTCCATGCTGCGACCGCACCGTCGACGCACGTCTCTCCGTTGAGGTCAGGGCATCCGCAGGTCATTATGCGTCGGTACGATCCAGGGACGTTTCTGGAGATGTGCGCACAGCACGATATCACGGACCTGACGCTTGTGCCGCCGCAAGTCATATCGCTGCTCGCACATGCTATGCCTGATGCCAAGAAGAGAGAGCTGTTGAGGAGTATTCGTCTGGCATACGGAGGCGCCGCACCGCTCGATGCAGTCACTCAGTCGCGCTTCCAGGCCCTGTTATCTGCTGGCAGTCCGTTTACGCAAGTCATGGGCATGACCGAGACTTCCTGCTTCGCCTCCCCTCCTGCCGTATCCGGAGGATGACGACACCGGGTCTGTCGGACGCTTCCTGCCGAATATGGATGTGAAGCTGCTCGATGACGTCGGCAATGAATTGCAGGATTACAGTCAGCCCGGCGAGCTGGCGATTCGCGGGCCAACGGTCACAGAGGGGTACGTCGGTGTGCCGAGAGAACGCGACTTTGACGTCGATGGGTATCTGCGGACAGGCGATGTCTTGTATCAAGACAAGAAGAGTAAGCTGTGGTATATCGTTGACCGCAAGAAGGAGATGATCAAAGTCCGCGGTTTTCAGGTCGCGCCGAAAGAGCTCGAGGGCGTGCTGCTCGAACACGCAGGTATTGCCGATGCGGCGGTCATTGGCGTGAAAGGAAAAGACGGAAGTGAGATGCCGAGGGCGTACGTGGTCAAGAAGGATGTTACATTAAGCGAGACGGATGTGCAGGCTTGGATTAAGGAGAAGCTCGCGCGATACAAGTGGTTGGCTGGTGGCGTACAGTTCGTGGAGAGCATACCGAAGAGTCCAAGTGGAAAGATCCTGAAGAGGTTGTTGAGGGAAAGCGTTGAGAAGGGGCGCAAGTCGAAGCTGTGACATAAAGAAGAGATGAACTCTCTCTGCTTATCGAATAGACTAGAGTTGTCACCAAACTGTGTGTTTCGATTAATTCAGCAGCACCTTCGTCTTTGGTGTGAAGACTAGTCTTGTTCGAGCTCATCTTCTTCGAGCTCATCTTGTTCGAGCTCACCTTGTTCGAGCTCATCTTGTTCGAGCTCATCCTGCATATCATACCAGGTCGATTCGCTGGACCGGAAATATACAGCTTCGATACGATCCCATCCGTGATCTTCATGCAAGTGCCCCAGTAAGAACTTGCACATGAAACAGTACCTAAGGTTGTGACATGTGCGACACCTGAAACAAGGACCGTATATACCCTGAACGTAGTAAGACATGGTATAAGATCACCAAGATGCGAATGTACCTACGAAAAAGCAGCTACCACACCAATAACTACGGTGTTGTTGGCCTTCAAGATAATTCACGGCCAGCTCAGTGTTGAGTGCAGTGCGTGTTGATTCAGACAATCTTTTGATCATCCTCTTGTTTCCGTGGAAGACGGCAACAGCGGAAGGCGTCCAATTACCTTGTAACTCAGGGACGATCACGTTCTCGCAGGACCATCCTCCAGCAACTAGCGCCTCCACAATATGTGCATCTCCTTTCCTGCAAGCCCAGTGGAGCGGACTCCAGCCTTTCTTCTGATGAAGGGGCTGCACATACCCCTCAAGGACCGCTCTCAGGATGGCGGTGGAGCCGCTAGAAGCAGCATAGCATACTAAGTCGTCGCCCTTAGCATCTACTGATGTTGGATCAAGTCCTCGGCTAGCAACGTATTCATACGTGTCTGGACATCCACTCCTTGCCGCGATATGAAGTGGGGTTCGATCGTGATCATCTGCAAGGTGCAGACTCGTTGGGTTGTTCTGCACACAGATCTGAAGAAGGTCCGTCGAGCCTTTGAGAGCAAGTTCATTCGCGATAGTGCCAACCAGTGGTGACAGACCCCCCGAGGCATTATAAAGGTTTTCTTCCAAAAGAGCTCTTACCACATCGAATTGACAACTGGTCAACGCTATAGTCAGTGGGGTAAATCCATTTCTATTCGGGATCACCAAATCCACCTGCTTGGCAGGTAAGAGCTGAACAACCTCAAGATGGCCAAAGAGAGCCGCAAGATGTATGGGCATGTCGCCATCATCGGTGCGAACATTCAAGCGACCTGCACACCTCTCAAGTAGGAACTTTACAATGTCAGGATCCCCTTGCATAGCTGCCAGGTGAAGAAGCGTTTCGCCATGGTTTGTGGTAGCAGTCACCATATCTGGACCTTTCTCGACAAGCAGTGTTACCAGCTCAGGACTGCCATACCTCGCTGCAAGATGAAGAGGAGTCCAGCCGTCGTTGTCAGTAGCCGACCATTCTGCGCCATGCTCAAGCAGTAATTCCGTGACATCAACATTGTTGTGTCTCGCCGCGATATGGAGTGGGTTCCGGCCGTCGTTGTTAACTGCTGCAATGTCTGTGCCTCTATCGAGTAGTAGCTTGACCACCTGGGGCTGATCTCGGCTTGCAGCAACACCAAGGAGACTATCGCCGTCGGTAGTAACTTTTGTAATATCCGCCCCCTTGTCAAGCAAAAGTTTGAAGACTCTAAGATAACCCCGATCTGCGGCCACATGGATGAGCGGCCATCCCCGATCACCCTTACGAAAGCCTGCGTCAATCTTGAGCAGATTCTCGATTGCCCCAAGATCGGAATTCTCTAGTGACAAGTCGGGTGGTGTCTGCTCGCTGTCATTTGTGTTGGGCCAGACAGCTCCATGACTAAGGAGCAATTCCACTATACCTATCTGCGTTCTCCCTCCACAAAACGCGAAGATCAGTGGTGACCACCCATCCTCATCGCGAACATCTGGATTTGCACTGTGTTTAAGCAGCAACTGAACAACTTCAACGTGACCATCCCTTGATGCTATACAAAGCGGTGTTCGACCATGATCATCTGTATGGTCAGGATGGGCACCGTACTCAAGCAAGGCCTCGATAGCTTTCAGATGACCGTGCTGTGATGCCAGGAAGAGCGGGGTCCGTCCCTCTACGTCTTTACTGCAAGGGTGTGCCCCCTGCTCGAGCAGAATCTTGATGATCATGTCTCTCCCCTGGCATGCAGCAACTGCAAGCGGAGATCTATACTCCCCATCTGGCGGATCAGCGTCTGCACCCTTCTCTAGCAGAAACTTTACTTTTGCTTGTTGACCTCCGTATGCAGCAGCTGCAAGCGCGGAACCAAACTCTCCAACATGCGCCTTCAAATCTGCACCGTTCTCCAGCAGTAGCTCAACGATGTGCTCGTCCACTTGTCTTAAAGCTATCCCAAGGACAGATCCGTATGGTTCACACTTCGCGTTGGCATTCGCTCTGTTGATGAGTAAGAACCTTGCCATCATGTAGTCTCTCTCATAGACAGCCCTTTGTAAGGGTGTGTATCCATGATCTTGCTCTCTTGCCTCTATGTCGGCACCGTTCAAGAGCAACCACTCAACGACCATTTCAAGGTCAAAGTAAGATGCCAAACCAAGAATAGTGGCAAATCTTGGAGGATGATCAGAGAGTCTTGGGCGGTAACGGAACAATATGCGGCAGATGCCAGATGAAGGGTCAGACACCTGTATTGCAAGATCGATTGAATCTGAATCTTCTTTGCTTATCTGGGCTTTGCGGAAATGATGACCCCAGCTCTGTGCTGCGTAGGAAACGAAACCTTTGACCGTAGTTCTGGTATCGAGATCATGGTATGTTTCTTCCACGCATTCGAGGTGATCCTTGAAAAGGACAAGGTACCGCATACAGAGTTGCGCAAGCTCTTTATGTGCTTGACACGCAATAATAGAGTGCTTCCAACACAAGTCTGCAGTAGCAGCTGCCGACACGGATGGTTCCGCAAGCAGAAATTCCCTAGCAGTTTGATGCAGAAAGTAGATCTTGCCCTTGTACACTGATACGAAGAGTCCACACCAGGATCTCAGAGTTGTCAAAAAGTTCTCCTCTGACTCGAGATCAATATCGCTCAGTTCCCGAGTAGCCGGTCCTACGTTGAGGGCTACGTTCATCTCGGCCAAAGAAAGTGGACGTTTTGCAGCGAGGATGATAGCCAGTACTTTGCGCACAACTGTTTAATCCTTCGACTTGCTCAAGATTTTGTTGTACGCAGCATCGACATCCTTTGGAAGTGCTTGTATAGCCGAAAGTACACCTTTTTCGGTTTTCTTGACTGTTTCTGATCGTAGAAATTCAAACATGAGATAAACCCAGAGGTACGTACGATGTGGAATGGCAAGTAGCTGTTTCGATAAGGCTTTCTTGATCTGTTCCTCCCAGGCTTTTTCCTTGGCTAGTTCGTCCACCCTGTGTTTGATGACAAGGTTGACCTCATGACTGATCCTCTCTGACTCGTCTTCTCCGGGGATACGAATGCTCGAAGCACTGTCGAACAAGGATTGAAATTTGGAAAGGATCTGATCATATGGACGGGTGGTTAGAAGGAACTTGAGTTTACCACTCTTGGCTTTGGTCCTACGAGATTGCCTTTCTATGTTGCACAATAACTCGTTCAACTCTGGCCCAACACATTCATCAAGGGCGTCTATCACGATGATGACAGGTCCGGCTTGAGGGTCGTTAAGAGCATCCGCTAAGATCTCCCAGAGCGACTCTCGCGAGTTGATGAGGCTTTTTCCGTTCTTGCCAAAATTTTCCATAGCATGTTCGATCAAAGTAGGTTTCTGGCAGAACAGCTGGTGCAGTAAAGCACAGAGGGCTTGACGGACTGTGGTCTGGTCTGGCTCTTTGAAGAAGAAGTAACAGATTGTTGATGTCTGCGGTAACACACTGTTGACGAGGAACTTTGCAAGTACTGATTTGCCACATCCGGGGTCTGCAGATATCAAGAGAAGTCCGGAGTCTTGCTTAGTCCAGGTACAGAAGTTGTCGTGCTCAAGGACCCAATGACATGTGCCCTCAACGCGATTTTCTACCCTAGTTTTGTATGATTCGTACGTCGCGTCCCTATCACTCTCGGCCAGGCGGAACAGATGTAGACATTCGCTTCGTTTTTCAGCCTCCTCTTTAGCCTTCTCGGCCTCTTGTTTAGTCTTTTCTTCGGCCTCTCTTCTTTTGTCTGCATCTTGCATGACCTTCAGTTGTTGCTGGGATATTTGTTTGTGTTCATCTGCGGTGTCTCTGAGATCTTGTATGAAAATCAGTCTTTACGCTATCCATCAAATGACAGCAATCGTACTGACCAGATACAAGGTTACCCAATCGCTTCTCGGCCTCGATCTTGTTAGGGTGGATCCGACGAAGAAGATCTCTTGCGTATACCGCGGCTGCCATAGCTGCATAGCCCTGCCAGACCTTGTTCTTATGGGTATCGGAGTAGTCGCAAACTCCACGAATGACAAGACACGGAAAGTTGTTCATCAGCCCCGCCGCCTCCATCTCAAAGCAGAGTACGTCTTTGTCTTTGGCCAGCTGGTCTCGGAGTTCGGCATTCTTCATCAGTTGGTTGGCTGAAGCAATTAAACCGTAGTGGATAGCTGGATCGTCATCATCCTCGTCCCGCTCCTGCCGCAAGATCAGGTCTGCAGAGTCGCTACTGCAGACATTTGCACAAGCATCCTCAGTGTCATTGGGATGTACCACATTGGGCTTATACAATCGGTCGCTGGCATGATCCGGTCTCCCGTACTTCTTCAATCTACGCTTATTCGCCAGGACTTCTTTGATGGCCATCGGCCTCGTACCGCGCGCGGAGGTCAGCCACTGCAGTTCGGACGACAGTGGGCGGCTGATTGAGGTAGCCAGTTGTCACGAACTTCTGGCCCTGGACGGTCTTGCCGAAATCGTAATGGAAGACGCCACCCATCCCATTGTGAGGTGTGCTCACAACAACATCACCAAGGCGAATATCGTGTTTTGAGCTTGGTGCTCCCCCTCCAATCCCGACCATCAAACCAATCCTAACGTTGGGAAAGCTGTGGAGCATATCCTTTGCAACACTTGCGGCGGAAACAATGCCGTATTCCCCGGCAGGTAGCACGGCGATAACGACAAAATGTTTGCCTATCGTGCCCAGAGTGTAGCTGTTGGAGTCATTGGCTGCTGTAAACTCAGGTGGGTCGTGTTCTTCATCGAGAAATTGCCGAGCTGCAACGTGTTCAGTTGAGATTGCGCATATCCAGCCTACCGTGTAGGCATTAGGGTCAGACATGGTGCATGGCTCTGCGACGGGGGCCGTTCAGATCCTGGGTAGCGAGAATGCGCATTCGCTGGAAAGACTCGCTCGAAATGATGGGAGACGGTAACGAAGTGTGAGGGACATGATGGGTAAGAAGGCTGCACGGGGTCAGCCTGATGGCTCGATGCCAACATCACGACCCACATGTTAGCGATTGACTGCAGTGAGACTTGGCCCTGCCAGGAAATGCGCCACATCTGATTGCAACACACCAATGAGCGGGTCGGGATGAGACGTCGGTTAATCCTCATGCTAGCAGGCTGAGCTCTCCTAAGGTTCCCGGCTCGTACCATGCCCCGACACTAAGCTGGACATCGTAAAGGAAAGACGGAAACACATAAGGAAATCGGCCTCGATAAGACATGCCAGTAGGGGTTGTCGTCGTGGTGTGGACAACGGGAGGTCCCACTAGCGCGCGCGGCTAGCACAGTCACGTGCCGTCGCGATCCGTCTGTGCGTCGCTCCACTTCTCCTTCCCAGCCTCCCGACACAACACCATCACCTCCCATCGCCCACGACAACCCTCATCACGAATCCCGCATCTTTGCGCATCATCAACACTTGTTTCCCGCCACCGCCCGCTGCTCGCACCTCACCCACTCCGCCTGCCGGTAGCCTGTCTCGGTACACCATCCTTGCGGACCTCACAAGGCCTCAAAGCGCAGTGCACGACGCTCGTCGGTTCCTGCGCGGCGAGGGGTGATACCCCGGCAGACATTGGCAGCCTGGACGGTGGGGCTAGCAGCTCGCGGGGCGACCTTCACTTCGTTGCTGCCGCGCACATCGTCACCCTCCGCAGTCAGCCTCGGTCCACCATCCTTGCGAACCTCACAAGGCCTCAAAGCGCAGTGCACGACGCTCGTCGGCTCCTGCGTGGCGAGGGGTGATACCCCGGCTGGCGTGGTCTGGTGTCGGTGGCTAAGCTGCATACGGTCGAGTCAGAGCTGCTCCTGCGACGCACAAAGCTCGGGTGGGCGGGTTCCCTTGCTGTCACTTGACTTATTGCAAGGGGGATATTTGTGAGTAGTTTGTAGTTAGCCAATATGACCTACGATGTCCGCAAAGGCGGCATTCCCGCATTGGCTTATCCTCGCACCGATCCTGCATTACCTGTGTCGTTGTCTCTCATCATCAAGTGCCACGATCATCGCGCGCAGGTCACGCTGTGTCTGCAATCTGCCGTGCCCGTCCAGGGCTCCGACCAGACTGTGATTCTACAGTATGACGCCGACAATATCGTCCCGGGCGCGATCTCTGTCGGTCCTGCAGCCATTCCCCTGCCGCAAGACCGTCTCGACGCCCTCGCACGCGCCGGCAACCCTCAAATGCGCACACTGTCGTTGAAGCTGAAGAAGACGTGTCCTGTCTGGCTGCAGTCTACACCTCTCACCCCACGTCCTGGCAGCGAGGCGCCCTTTCACCAGCTCGCGAAGCTCGCCCGGGCTACCGAGGTCGAGATCCTCTTCGACAACAATTGGCTGCATCGTGGAGTTACTGCTGGCTTCCAGCGTCTGGTTGGGCATCCTGAGGAGCTCACCGGCTTTCCAGTCGATCAACATTACAGGCAACAACAGTACAAGCTGGTCGATTGGCGGGCGTTCAACATCGCAGATACCAGAGATGTCACTGCGACTGTCGAGGGTGAGCTGCCGCCTGCGTATGCTGAAGGGAGCAACAAGCGGCCTAGACACGGTAGGCTTTGCTTTCAACGATAACTGATCAACGACTGACCGCTGTAGTCGCGACGCCAACACCATCTTCTCCACCGCCGAAGCGAGTCCTACTCTCGCCATTTGCAGGAGTACACGCAAGTCCGACCGAACGAGACAGCACGAGTCCCACACCCCCAAACTCCACAATACCAAGCCCACACTTCTCGCCGCTCGCCGCGCTGCACTCAGTACCACACACACCGATTGCAGACGCGGTAGCATCGCCCACCGCGCCATCCTCCGACATCCACACCGCCGTCGAGAACGCACTCACCGCCCTCCTACCTTCCCTCCTCCCGACCATCCTCCAGCGCCTCCTCACCAGCACGCCCTCTCCCACGCCCTCCCTCTCAAGCCAAACCTCGCACGCCGCGCCCCCGCCACGCCTGACCGCCCTCGGCGTCTCCCTCCACGACCGCCTCGCCGGCGAGCTCTCCTCCGAAGTTGCTTACATTTACAACCACACGCTGAGCCACGCAAACTTCCTGCGCAGCGTGGCGGACGACCAGTTCGCGGCGATGCTGGAGGAGGAGCGACTGGCGCTGGAGCGGGTTGCCGAGGAGAACTTTCAAGAGTTCAAGGAGAGGTGTGAGGGGGCTGCGGAGGATGTGGAGGAGAGGGTTGGCTGGCGGATTGAGGAGCTTGGGGAGGGGCTGGGAGAGAGGCTGGAAAAAGAGAAAGAGGAGCTGATGAAGGGGAGAGAGGAGTTAAGGCTTGCAAAGGAGGAGTTGAGGAGGGATGTAGAAGAGATGCGCAGGGACAAGCGGGAGCTGAGGAGAGAAACTGCGGAGCTAAGACGGGAGAAGAAGAAGCTGAGGAAAGAGAGAAAAGAGTTCGAGATTGAGAGGCGGGAAGCTATGGAGAGCCGACCTGCTCAGCCGGGCAGAAGCGTAGAGAGCGTGCCGCCGTGAAGTGAGTTCTATACCCGCCCAGTCCTGTTTACGCCGTCTACGCAGTCCTGTAGTCAGAAACCATATCGAAGACATCGTCTTACCGAGCACGTCTCCAATCCACCCTCCACCCACGCAGATCCTAATACGCAGTCTTGTCCTCGTTCCAATCTTCCACATATGGTGGCATCTTCGGTGTACACTCCCAATCCATACTCCCGCAGCCCTGATATCCAGGTCGGATGTTCGCCTGGCACTTCGGACACGCCATGACCGGGCATCCAGGACACTGGAGCAGATAAGGCCAGCCGACGGTGCACTGTGGACACTTGGCTCGGTTTAGATCTTTAGACCACCAGCCGCCGTGTTTACAGGTGCGCCGCTGGGACGTGGAATGATGGGGTGTATGTGTAGAGTACTGCTTGTTCCGGCGATTCGGCTCGGCGGCTTGTCCTGTTGCTGCTTGTTGCTGTCGGCGAAGTTCTTCTGTGGCCTCGCGCCGACGTTGTGCAGTCGCCCGTTCCGTCACATCTGCTCGTGTCTCTGCGTCTGCCCGTCTTTCCTGCTGTGCGTGTCTCTCTCTCTCAGCCTTTCTCTCCTGCTGTGCCTGCCTGCCTTTCTCTGCCTCTCTTTCTTGCTGCGCCAGTCTTACCCGCTCTCGTTGCCTTTCCTGCTGTGCTCGTCGTTCCTGTCTCTGTTTCTCTGCCTGTCTTTCCTTCTCTGCCCGCCTTTCTTCCTCTGCTCGCCTTTCTTCCTCTGCTCGCCTTTCCTCTTCTGCCTTTCTTTTCTCTTCTGCCTTCTTTTCTCTTCTGCCTTTCTTTCCTTTTCTGCGCGCTCCCGTTGTTGTCTTTGCCGAGTTTGTAACGTCGCCCGCAGCTTTGCAATCTTCATGTCGTCCATTAAATTCGCCGCGTTGAAATCAGCTCTTAATGACTCAAACCACTCTTGCTTCACCCTCAAATCCTCTCTTTTCCCCTCCATTTGACGTATTTTCACAGCAAGCTCGGTCACCTTCTTCTGCCTTGAAAACGACCACAACCGCGGACTCCGGTCCGACGCACGAAAACCCTCAACCGCCTCAGCTGCAAGGATATCCTTCATGGAATGAATCGCCGACTTGAGGCTATTTATCTCTTCGCTGATCTGGAGGATTGTCTTATCGAACGCAGCGCTACTCAAGTGCCATTGCGCGGTGCGCTTCTCTTTGGCCTGCTGCAGCACGAGAATCTGGGCTGCCTCGTTGGCGACACCGGTGCGGGGAGCTGAGGCATGCGGTGCTCTTCTATTCAGAGAGGGGTAGAGGATATCGTACTCGCGCCGCGCGGTCTCGTCTTTTAGTGTCTCATAGGCTCGGACAAGCTTCTGTGTCAGCACCTAAGCATGTTGCTGGTTGGTGTAATTACATACCTGTTGAAAGGCCTGCGTAGCATCTGGATTGGGGTTGTGATCTGGGTGCACGATCAGCGCCAGTCGCTTGTAAGCCTTAACGATCATGTCCCGCGTGGCAGTCTGATGAATCTCAAGGATCGCGTAGTAGTCTTCTATAACCGTGGAGGGCGCCATGATTTACACAAGGCTGTTAGGGGTACTGAGTTGAGAGGATTTTGTGGTGAGATGCGTTCCATCGACATTGGGACAAGTGCGCTGAGCCTTTAACAGAACGGGTTTCTCTTTCACTTACTCTTGCACACATTTCGACCCCTTGCCAGAAAGTTCTGATTCCTGGAATTGCTGCCTTAAGCTCGGCCCACAAACCGTTTGTTTGTTGTTCAAATATCTTCATTCCTTGTCTCTTGATCCAACACCATGTCCGTTTGGTCCACACATACCAGCGCCTTCGCAATGGTGTCGAAAGCGAAGGTATGTTCTACGCCCTCCTTTCCACTCTGTGCAAACACTGACAATCAAAGGCATACCCATCGTCCAAGCGCACCCCGTTTGTTCCTAAGAGTGCAACGTCCTCTGCCTCCAAACGCCTCAAATCTGATGGCACGGTGTCGTCTCCCTACGTTATCGACTCCGACAGCGATGGCGAAATCGTCGGCCCCGGTGCTCCTGCACTGCGAGCAGATCGTACAAAGCCCAGCGGTATTGTGCAAGCAAACGACTCGGACAGTTCAGACGACAAGCCGCTCATCACGCGTCTGATAGAATGGAAGATCGCCAGGAAGGCTGGTCTTGGTGCTGGTGGAGTTACTGAAGAAGTTTCAGCTGACAGCTCGGACGATGAGCCGCTCGCCACGCGTCTGCCAAAGTGGAAGGCCGCTGAAAAGTCTGGTTTTGCTAGCACTGCTAGAGTTCATCGAGAAGATGGGTTTGTCAGCTTGAATGACAGGCCGCTCATTGTGCGTTCCACGGGATCGAAATTCCCAGTCGAAATAACAGCTGCTGAGAGAAAGAATACCGACGCTACTAAGATCTCTGCCGTATCAGCTCTAAGCCTTCATTCCTCGTTGCCAATTCGCTCACCGCGCGAAACTGAAAGTCTAGTACCTGTGGCTCCAGCCACGCCATCATCCAGAGGTCTAACTTACGGAAAGCGAATTGATTTGACGCCAACCTTCGAATCTCTTCAGTCCGTCGCAAAGTCGTCTCTCCACCAACGAGTACCGAAACCTGACCGAGTGTTGACGAGTTTGAGCCTGTTAAACGTGAACAAGCTCGTTTTCTTCCAAAGTTAAGGCTGTAAAGAAGGCAAATTGCGCGAAGGTGAAGCAAACGGCCAGTGCAAACAAGCGGAAGAGAAGCCCAGCGCAGACTTTCCAGCAAGATTGCAAGGATTCAGCCGCGGTTGGTGTTGACTTGACAGATGATGAAAGCGATGGCACTTTGGTGGACGTTTCTATTGACGATTTCGCTTCTCCCGCGGCGGCCAAGAAGCTGAGACGAGACAACGAGGTAAGTGACTGACTTGTAGCGTGAGCCCAGCTGACAGGTGAAACAGTCCGAGCATACACTCGAACGGCGCCCCGCTTCCAACACCATCTCTAAAGGCTCAAAGCTCCGCGTCAACCGTACTGCTCGTGCTACCCCAGCCAGCGATGTTGCCAAAGGAAAGATTTCCCTTGCTGACAGGCTCTTTCCAAACCCCGCTTCTCCACCTCCATCGTCCAGACGTCTCCAGAACAAGCCGGATCGTGAGTCTATCTTGTTGAGAAGCTTCAAAACACAGTGGTGGTCAGGCGGTCTTTCGCTTATCTCCGCTATCCGAGCTATCAACTATGGACTAGACCCGCAAGCTCCGAACTTCGACGAAGAAGAGGGAACGCGCATACTCGAGACTTTGTCGGCGCAGGGCATGTTAGCCATTAGAAACGGTGTTGTATACCATAACGATCAAGCCCCAGAAGCTAAGCCTGCGCTGGCCAAGACGTATCTCAGCCCAACTCAGCAGCTGGCGCGCGATATACGGCATGCACATGTCGAGCCATACCGATCGCCACATGGAAAGGTTTCTGAGATGAGATTCCAAAAGCTGGACACGCTGTTGTATTCGTTGGTCAAGATGAAGGAGGCATTATTCAAGAACGGTAGAGCAGAAACGATGCAAAGATGCTCTGAGGTCCTCAACGAATGGATGCCTGAGGATCATGAGTTTAGTTCGAAGGAGATAGGTGCTGCTTTTGCTTACCTGGCGAATCGTGGCAAGATCAAGCTGGAGAAGGATGTTGTTCGTTTGGTTTCTCTAGATTGAGCGACGGTTGTGCTGAGGTTGTAGTCGGCGTGGTAAAGGCCGCCAGTCGGTCTTGTTGAGAATGTCTCACATCGGTGCGTTTTGATAGTCAAGGACCGAGCGAAGAGACCAAGTGTAGTGTTCCGCAAATCAAACTTCTACGCCGCCTTCAGACACTGTTCTATGTCATGCCTACTTGCATTTGGTATCGATTCTCGAGTCGACGGTCGTACAAACCTTCCAATACCGCCCCTCAGCTATCGCGGAACCTTCGATACGCTCGGTAAAGCACTCTATCGAACGCCATTGCTGCATCGACAGCTCGCTCTTTTACACTTTCGTCACGCGGCTGAATATGCTGAGGTCGAAGCTGTGGATTTGAGTGATAATGCTGAAGTGGCGGGTATTGCGGGGGCTGCAAGTACTGTTGCGAATGTGGAGGCTGCAGATACAACGGAGGCGGTCGGTAGACTTGAGGCTGAGAATGGAATTGGGGCTGTTGATAGAATTGAGCACTTGGAAACTGCTGATAGGGTAGGAGATGAGGCTGTGGATAGTGCTGGAGATGTAAGGGTTGCTGCGCTGGAGAAGGGGATGGTGGCTCGCGTTTCTGCGACAGTTGTTGTTGCTGGAGAAACTGGTCGTACTCAGAATTTAGACGTTCCTTCTGCACTTCTTCAACCTTGGACGGGTCTGCTATTGTCAAGCTGGTGTCAGGCACCGAAGCAGCGTATGCGTAGGTCGCCGAGTCCGACCAGCTGTCCCAACTGTCTTCGTCCACCATACTCCCCTCCTTCCAGTGGTCCTTCGACTCCCACAAGAAGTCGTCTTCTGCCGGGACGTTGGTATCATTCTCGGGGCACAGTGTCAATACCCGTGCTGATTGACGACTCGCAGGATCCAACCGCGACGGACATATCGACCATCCTGCATTGTTCTGAAACGTTCTGCCCATCTCCAGCAACACATCAAGACTGAACCATACTGTGCACCTTCGTCCATCACTCGACAACTTCGCCGTGATGCCGTCTTCGAGGGTGCGCCCCGATTCTCCGTAATCCACGCACACAGATCTGCATTGTGCTACAGACACCGTAGACGAGTCGGCCGCTACTCGAAGCTCGATCAGACCCTTCGAGTTGCTGCAGATGGTGCGGATGTTAATGAGTACTGACTTGGTGCCATCAGACATCGTCGTAGCGGGCACACTGCACTGAGCGAAAGGCGTGGAGAAGTTTCGTCCTCGTTTTTCTCTCTTCCAACGCTTCGCTCGTGGTACCGTCCGCTTGACAAGTCGCAGGGTCAGGCCAACAAGAGCGACCGAGCATAGGCAGAACCATTGATGGCATGCCCGCAGCACTTCAACAGCAAGCCGTCCGCGGGAGACGCTGTAATCGACTTCGATGCTATTGCTCTCGCAACACAGACCAGCCAAAGAGTAAATCTTGTCGTGGTAGTCGCGGCATTGCTTTTCGCGGCACTCCTGCAGCAGGAGCATAAGACTCTCGCCCCTGAAGAGTCTCCATCGCGTCGGGTCAACTCTGCTGCCTTCGATGCGGGGACGGCTCTTGAACCCTTCCCAGGAATCCACCATCTGAGCCACATCGGCGAACCCCAGCGCAGCATGGCCGGCCATGAGTGTAAGAGAAGGGGCGAGGGCAACCTCTTGCGTGATCCAGGCGCGGCCCCAGTACGGCGAAGAGAGCAGCTTCTCCACTCCGCGACGGCTCGGGTGTCTTTTCTCTAGCAGAGCTGTGATATGACGATCATTCCCGAGCCACGATACCACTTCGCGCGCGTTTCGAAAGATGTCTCCCATTCTCTGGACCTGGTCGTTCTTCTCCTTCTCGTCTGACTGGTTTATGCACAGTGCATCGATCCAGAGCCACCGAGGATTGTTTTTGCGCGTGATGGTAGCATCGAGAAAGTCCCAGAGGTTCTTTTGGACGTCCTTGAAAACGCGGCCATTGATCTCGATACCAGCATCGTGCTTCGCGTCGCCCCACACGTACGACAGGCAGGTATACTCTTCGTAGACTTTGGCGGTGCGCATGTCGCAGCAGATACGGCCATCCTGTGATCTGTCGTGTCTGATTCGCACGAGACGAATCGAGTTGGGCCGTCCGTCCAGAAGCGGGTGAGAGAACTCGTCGTCCTGTTCAGATTGCTCCATAGTGAGGAGATCGGCGGTAGGATCGTGCTGACGTGCAGGCCGAGGCTCCCTATAAGACCTCGCTGCGGCTGAGCCTCGCTGACCACATCTGGACATCGGCATTCATTGCTGACACGGACCGATTGGCGCGCTTCAGCCTCGTAGGCGTTGTTACAGAAGTGTTCATGCTGGTCGCGAAATGCAGTGTTGCTTGGTGAGAAAGGAATCAGACATTCGCATTAGATACCGCAGCATCCGTGTTGGTGCGGCGTAGAAAGCGTGTGCTGAGTATCGAAACGGGTGGTGTTGGGACGAGCGGTGGACCCACTTTGGCCGACGATGCGGGGCACCTGCACCACGTAGATTATGTTGGCAGCCTCAGTCTCAATACAGGCACTCATACTCATATCATGCAGAGATGCAACATGAATCTGGACCTTGAGGACCGTCTGGATGATTGAACGAGTGAATTCGGCGTGCTTGCCCAGCCTCGGGCGCTCATGCCTCCTCAGCCTTGTGCGCTCAGCCACCGTCGCTGCCTCAACAGGATAACAACACTTCCACAAGGCATAACGATGGGACTGTCCGAGATGAATGCTTGTGCTTACCGCTGGTGATGGCCTGCCTGCCCGTTGTCAGAACCACGATGGTCGCGAGACACTTTGATCTCATCGGTCATTGTCTCTTACAACATCTGACCCTCTTCACAGCTGGCAATTGCTCTCGCCATACGCGCCTTCCTGCAAGTTCTACAGACCATCGACGTCACGCGATCGCATTAAAACTCTGAACCGGTGAGGCTGTGTCACTACCTGTGGGCATGTGTGCGGTGACAAACATCAACTGTTTCATCCCAGGATCATCTGGCAGAGTAGTTCTGAGTAACTGCAGATGTCATTCATGAAGTCTATCAACTTCGCAGCCTGACTGGCGTTCTTCAAGTTCAGCCCTGTCATTGGAGCCACGCTGGCACCGCCCTTTGAAACAAGTCCCGCGAGAAGACAGCGAAGCTGTTTGTGCTTACCTCCTGCTTCCAGACGCACCCGTATTGAGGCTCTCACCGCTGCTCCGACACACTGGTCTTGCGGTCGGTGAGCTGATGCTGGTACCCGTGTAGCACAGCACGAGTGGCACCCGCAAACAAGCTGGTGTTCATTTCCCGATCATCTAAAGTCAAGCATCGAACTCGTTTCAAGCTCTCGTCCAAGCCTTGCTGACAAAATCAACGCTGCTGAACGCGACTCAACCGCCTGAACCTTCATCGACAGTACCCATCAAGTAAAGGTTCGTTTGGATGTTTTTTAGTCGCTCAACAGCTGTACTAAATCTGCCAGCCACGCATCAAGACGCCATGCCAGCCTCCGAAGATTCTACATCCCCTCGATCTTCAATAGAACCCGAGTGCCCGTCATCATGGCGCAAAGCAGCCTGCGAAGGCAACCATCAGGTCCGCAAAGACATCGAGGAGATCACACGACACGCAGCCATGAAGGCGAGGCGAGGGTCTACCAGCGAGGAGTATATGCGGAGGCTGATAGCCGAAGTCGAGGTTGAGCTGGGGCTTCGTCGAGACTGACAGGCAGTTGATGTGACGAGTGGTGAGGCGGGGCGCGCGATATAGACGGCGTTTGCGAGGGATGTAGGACTGCGACAGTCGCATCAAAATTCAGATCGATTGTTACTGTCGCTCACCGTTGCAAACCGTTGCGTGATGTGCATGCTGTTGTTGAGACCATCGTGAACCGTGCCCGGCGAGGAAATCGCGTGGATCGGCGCTAACCGAAGCGAGGGCGCTAACCGAAGCGAGGGCGCTAGCGTGGCTCAGACCATCACCGCTCCACCGACAGCAAAAACTTCAACCCTCCGTATCTCCACAACCACAACAGCTGCGGACAAACTGAAAATACAAAAAGAATCAGCCCGACGAGGGGCTCGAACCCTCAACCTTGAGATTAAGAGTCTCACGCGCTACCGATTGTGCCAGCCGGGCTTGTTGCTGATTGATGAAGGAAGGAGAGAGTGATACCATTATATTCTCAGCAACGTGACTCGATGCCAGCTTGTTACGACTCACCGTGAACAAAGCGCGGAAGGATACCTTGGTCGCTGTCGGGCGATGATGTGCGACTGGCGACGTCGATACCTTGCTGCCTTGCTGCTATAGCTTACAGGTCTCGACCTTCACTCCAGTTGACTGTTGACTGTCCTGACAGCCAAATACTCTACAATTCAGACTCCCCTACATGGCCAAAAGCGCCAATCAGGTGAGACCACGCACTGTTGTGTACTTCAGTTCAACATCGGACGAGCTCTGCGACATCCTGAGACCTAGGAGATCACGAAAAGGAGAGTGTTTGTCAGCGCCTACATTGTCCCCAATGATTGAGGCGGTGAACTTTGACCGGAACAGTGGTCTGTCTGCGAACAAAGAAACCTCCATCTGTGCAGCGCGGCGGCTTTGTGCGCACCCCGTGCCTTTCACCATGGCAAAACATGGCAAGACAATGAGGCATTCACCGTGAGCGGACACCATGGCTCGTGACTGTGCGGAGGTGAATGCTACACATGTGGTGCTCATCTGACTCCCATCAACAACCTCTTCTCTTCTCCTACTCACATATTCGATCGCATCATGACAAAATCACCAGTACCCGCGAACTCCATGGAGACTGCTCTGTTGGCTTCGCACGCGCTGATAGCTGCACCAACAAAGCTTCGAGAACGACCGCAAACCCCGCCACCGACCTGCGACTCGTTTTCGTCTTGCGCGACAGAGATATCACCGCGAGCCCCAGTCACGCCAACATCACGTCGACCATTGACACCGACAACACCATGCGCGCCGCGGAAATGGTCGTTCTTCGAGCCCTCGACGCCACAGAAGCGTACGCGCAGAACACCCTCAACTGCAGACAGCTCGCCTGGCACACCATCCAGGCCCCGTCGCAATCGCAGGAAGACAGTCATGCCCCTGGACAAAACAATCTGCATCCCCATGTGCATCCTCAGAGCGCAGAAAGACGACACAAGCGCGCTGCTGAGACCTGCACCGAGGCCGAGCGATCAGGTGAGGAGGCTGGTGGACTTGAGTGTTGGGAAGACAATTGAGAAGCTGCGCGCGCCTGGAGCGACTGGCATTTTGGATGCGGCTGTTCAGACGCCATGGAGCCAACGCGGAGGAGCAACGACTGGCTCACCGACAAAGCCGGCACGTAGAGTGAAGAAGACTTAGGCGGCGGACTTGATGCGCAAGTGAGGGCGCTGCGAGATTAGCATAGAATATAACATAATCTCAAGCAGTATCAAGCGATGCTACGTCTTGATAAGTGTGATCAGCCACCTTGTCTCCCAGATCTCAGCTGCGGTGTTCGGCGTTTCAGTCTTGATGGCTCTCTGCTCGATCTCGACCTGCAGGCCTAGATATTTTGGGTCACTTCCGGACCGATATGTTAATAGAACATGGGGTACCACTCTGTTTTCACTCAACTCAATTTCGAGTTCAGAGTGAATGGCGCTTGAATACCCGCACAACCACTATCCTGAGTATCCGAACATCTCCGGTGGCCTCCTGTTCATGTCAATCATTACTGGCTTCATTCACGATACTTCGAGCTCATTCAAGCGGGTGGTGTCCCGCCGGCTCCGGATACAGATCCGCCATCCCGCCTGGTCCCCGTGAATCCCAGGCCGTCAATGGCGCCGAGATCCACAGTGGTGATCTCCGCGGACAATCTACCAATACAAGATCATTGAACGCCGCATTGAGCCGACAATCTGCCGCAATCCCAGTCATGCTACTTCTGGCTCTGCTCCAGCTTCCTGCGCATCTCCCACTATCAAGCGACAGCGTATCCATGTTCTGCACCCAAGGCGATGATCGGCTTGGCGAACAGGCTGCTGTCCAGGTTACCGGGATTGAGAAGGCCCTACCTCGGCGTGCCTGTCTACGCGATTCTGGATATGTGCGGAATCGTGGGATCGCAGCTGGGTACCTAAGCAGAAGTGGGGGCTGTTCGAGGCTCTGCGGTTGCAATGTGACCGTTTCTGGGCCTCGAGCAGGTTGGCGGTGATTCTTCGGGCAATCAAAGGTGAGCGGCTGAAGCGACATGGGTTGCGATCGATGTGGGGGGCGCTGTCAGGATTGTCAAAGCTTGGAAGGTTTCCTACAGGATCAGTGTAGGATGATCTCTAAGAGGTACCATCGAGCAAGATCCACTGTAGGAGCGTTCTCAAGTCTGACGTTGTCCACATCCGCGATCCAGATAAGGTGGCCGACTGTTGAATTCATCGACGCGCTTCGTATCTAACATGTGAGATACGATTTGCCAGTCATGGAGCCTTGTGAGGTTCGGTAAGCAATTGGAGGTGAATGCACCACAGTCCGTCTAGATAGATCGAGGGCAGGCGTTCAGTATAACACGAATCAGATACTAGAAAGACAGATATACACGTACTGATAACAACGCAACCCTCGACCGATTTGAGTGTTGATCGCGATGTTGAAAATAATTGCAACCAACTTACGCGTGAAGCCATACTCACAGGCGTATATAGAGGAGAGAAGACAGAGTGTCGTCCGGTTTGATGACACAAACGTCAGGTCAATCCACTGCTGTACTCCACACAGCATGTCGTCCAAATTTCCGTTGGCGTGCTGTGGAATATGGTTTGTCGTTGCAGCAATCAAGACTGCTGTATCGTTCGTCTCATTTCTTTTCCGCTCCGATCCCTTCACTTCGTTATTCGTGTCGTGTTGCTGCCTGGAAGGGTCCCACCTGCAGCCTGGAAAGGTCCCACCTGCAGCCTTGCGGCAGTCGCACACGCGACACGTGACCGCACCTTCCCAACTACTTGAGCAGCTCAACCGACTCACACTCTCCACCAATCGCAACTATCATCGCCCAGCATGTCGATCGTAGTTCCTCAAGTCCTCCAGCCAGACGCCGCCGACTCCGCGGGCGATGCTATCATTCAAGGTCTTGCTCCGCTCCTGAGTCAGTCTGCTTACGCTTGCGGAGGCTCTGTTGCTGTGAAAGAACGCCTCAACGTGAACGAGGAAGGCACTCCACCAGTCACCATCCGATGGGACGACACCGAACAGATCAAGAAGCTCGTTCTGCCGGCCGATGATATTTCCACCGTCCAAGGCCTCGTCAAGTCCACCCAGCCTGCGAGCTTCGGTCTGAATGGTAAGGATGTGATCGATGAGTCTTACAGGAAGGCCTCCAAGCTCGATCCAACTACCTTTTCGACAAACTTCTGTCCGTACGAAGTTGGCATCATCGATTCCATCAGCCAAGCTCTGTTGCCACTGCCAAACAACAAGTCCCAGGGCATCCGTGCAGAGCTGTACAAACTGAATGTAAGACTGCAGACGAACAACTTGTTTTCGATCTTAACTCCTCCAGGTCTATGAAGGACCTTCTGGCATGTTCAAGCCCCACCTCGACACCCCGCGTTCCGACCTTCACTTCGGCTCGCTGGTGGTCTGTCTCCCCTCCGCACACCAAGGCGGCCAGCTTGTCGTTCGCCACCAGGGTCTCTCTACCACATTCGACTGGTCTAAGGACAGTTCGAACCTTCAGTGGGCCGCTTTCTACAGCGACTGCGAACATGAAGTGTCTCAAGTCACGTCCGGCTACCGTCTCACCCTGACGTACAACCTCTTTCTTCGTCGCAGTGTTGGCCATAACGCTGGCACCAACGCCGTGGACGCATCTCAGCTGCCTGTCTACAAGGAGGTGCAGGCTGCCCTTGCCAACCCATCTTTCTTTCCCAATGGTAGGCTCGTATGACCGAAGTGGAGTGCGACGCTGACCCAACCACAGGAGGTCTTCTTGGAAAGTACTGCAGCCACGCCTATGCCCATGCTACTAAAGAAGGCGCTAGTGCACTGCCGGCCGCTCTGAAGGGCTCAGACATGGTCGCGTACGAGATCTTCAAGTCGCTGGGGGTTCCAGTCGCCATCCGTCCGGAACTTGACATCAAGGGCAAGTTTTACGTCTATGACGACGAAAGCGAAGATGCTGCCTACCTGTCACACAGTGTCATCGGAAAGGAGCTGATGGGCAGCAGCGGCGGTGGTTATGAAGACTGCAGCATGAAGGAGAGGTTCGAAGGCTTTCCTCACGACTTGCTCAAAGTCAAGTGGTTGAACACGCCCGTCGCCGATTCGCGCAACTTCCAGTACAGCTACCTTGTCGTAAGTTTCGCCACCCTGTTTACTTACATCGACTGACACTTCCAGTATGGTAACCAGGCCGAGATTGACTGGGCGTACAGTCACTGCGTGCTGCTCATGGAGATCCCGCCTTATCCGGAGCGGACGAAGGTTGGCCGAACAATCCTGGAGTGATATCTACCACTGACAGCTTGCAGGTCGTCAAGAAGCAAGTCCAAGTTGTTGAGGACTCCCACACCGCCTGAGCTGGCAGTCTAAGCCACTGCCGTTGGTATGCCTTCACCAACCAGGACATGGATACTGCACTGCCAACTTCTGACCCCTCGCTGTCTTCCCATATGTTGGTAGCGCTTCGTTGGGAAGTTGATACGCCGATCCTGTTGGATCCACCGCACCCGTAACAGTTACAATGAAATGGTTCCCCTACAAATTCTTCATACCTTCGTCTCTGATTGAAACCACGAAAGTTTATCCTAACAGCAGGCCTCCGTGGTTGCATGACAGCTGAAGCACCTGAAAGCCTCGCGTCGCTTTGTAAGAGCGAATAGCCAACTTCGCAGCATGTATCTGCAACCCTACATTGTGTTAACCAGGTAAGGGAAGCCCTTCATGGCTGGCCTTAACGAAAACTTACCTTTGACTGGACACACCAACGCGGAGAGCTTCCGGCGTGCATGAATCGTAGGACCATACCAATCAAACACGGCATCGTCGCTCGACTATAGCTGTCCGACCTCACGTCGCCAAGTTCGTCGAATGTGCTACCCGGGAGGCTCTGCAAAGACCCTGAACCCCCATCACCATGACGTCCGCCTGCCACAACATGCACGTCGCTTGGCAGTCACACCACCATCACCGACTCTCCCAACAGGGTCAAGTCACGCCTCATTGTGCGGGAGCCCGTTCTATTAGACAAGGGTTCGGACTCGGTTCCGGTGTTGTGGTGCCGTGTTTGAACGCAGGCTCCCAGCCCCACTCGTACGACCATGGACGAAAATCACGCAGCGGACTGGAAAGCGTATATCGACTGCTTCATCCTGATGTATCGCAACACGGGCAGCGTGCTTGCAGAAGGAGGGTCCAAGACCTAATGCACGAGTCATGCCGTGTAGAGACATACCAACGCCTCACCGCTACTTCAGCAAGGCCAGATTATTGCACACTTGAAACCCAGCTCTTGCGCACCGCATGCCGAGCGAAACGGAACTGCCGTACCCTTGGTGACCGCCACAGTCGCTTCTCGAGGAGCATGGTAGCGCGCTACGGAGGCCCACTTAACGATAATGACCCCGGATCCTTGAACGTTCAAGGTTCCCGTCCGTGCCTGTTGCAGCCTGCTCAAACGGCTAGATCTACTTCCCGGCGCCATGCTTACACCAAGCATCTCAATCCTCGTCTCTCACGCCGTGCTAATGGACCAGGACTGTATGCAAATCTTATTGTATTGGCCAGTCTGCCTGGACGGGAATGTTGAGATGCGACTGTTGCCGCGGGTTTGCTGCTGGGCGGTTGTTGTCTGCATCCTGCCATGCAGTCAGTAGCGGGCCGGCCCTTGGTGCCATATTACCGGTCAAGGCCGGAGGCGTATAGCTCGCATGATCGCGATGCCCTGAGTGGTCCGAAATCTCCGATTGGGCCAGCCATCGTCCCAACCGGGGGTGCTTCCGCGGGCCAGAGCAGGTACATCCGGGCGCTACAGCCCCTCTCCAATCCGGAGGCAGCCCGTCAGCCCGACCGAACAAGTCACTGATGGGAGTTGGTGTCGCAGTCATCCCACGCCGGCCAGCCAATATGTCACCCGGCCCACAAGCCCTCAGTGTCACATTGCGGGAAGCATCATCATGCCAAAGTCTATTGCAGATCCCGGTGCGTGCGACTTGGCTGGCACCAGCCTGCCAAACGAACGCCCCAAAGCCTCGTTGGCCGGTCCGATCGAGGATCCCCGAACTGCTGTTCAAGCTCAAAGCTCCATGCAATGCTGTGTTGCCACTCCGGCAGCACTATGGACTTCCACATGCGTAGCGAAGAGCCATAGCGCAGCATATATGCCTCCGGTTCCTGAGGCCTTTCATCAACCAGCACTCAACTCACCATGAACTACGCACACGTGACCACTCTCCCCTTTCTGCTCGACTCCTCCCACCTCACCCCTGAGGAGCTGGCCGAGCGAAACTCGAATCCGGCCCTCTTCGCAGCAAGACGATATGGTCAGCCAGAGCACATTTTCCGCGAGGCCGGTCAGTATGTCTTGCGTGTAGGCGACTGAGCTGACACCATCTAGCTGAGCGGCATGAGAATGGATCGCTGCAGGGTGTGCGTCCGGCCTTCTTAGCAGCCTACTCCCACTCACACAGCACACCTCGACCCGTAGGGGAGTCTTCGGGGACCTCTCAGAGACAGCAGCCTGCGCAGATGCTCGCCACGCGGACACGCCCCTCCAGCACGTCGCCCCCCTCTCACCACTCAAGTCCTGGTTCTGCAACTACAGCGACCTACTTCTCGACCGTCCTCTCGCAGCCCAGTCCTGCCAGTCCAACGCCGGGAGATCTACGGGCCAGCCGACCGGATGCCACGCGTCCAGAACAAGGCGACCAGAGGACGTAGCGCTGTTGATGTGATGAAAGTTGCGAAAATTCAATCGGGCGATATTAATCTTGGAGTTCTGGTCATGTCTGGAGGAGACCATGTGTCCCAGTTGACATATTTCATGTAGTAAACTTGGAAAATCTATATCAACATCTCTGCATATTGGACTTGCGATTGTGTTCGACGTGCTCCATGTTGCTGCGCCCGCTTGACCAGCCGCATGCTTAGCTGCTGTATACGGGACAGTCTGTTCGCCATGACCGCAATTTCCAGTTCCAGGTATTCGAAAAGGGTGCTTCTGTGTTGGGAGAGAGTTCATCACCGCGGTTGAAGATCTAGCAGCCCAACCGCTAGCGCGATGTAATGACTTGCTCATCACGCCATCTTAGGGCGTAAATAATCTCGGGCTGAACGTTGTAGATTCCACGGGAAAGGTTCAATATTCGTGGTGCAATTTCAACGGCTGAGTTCGTGAAAGCAGTACATCGCCCGTATACGAGCCGTTTCGATGTTACGAGTTTGCTGGGGTCAAGGAATCTGCGCCGGGTCTGTCGGTAGAGCCCAAGATGTGCACAATGCCGCCGAATCACAAACGCACGCACGTCGGCGGAGAAGGGTCCGTAACGTACCTAAGCACACGACAAGGCGCCAGGACGATTCTGCCGGCTGCAAAGTGCTCTTTGCATAACTCGGCTGCGCTGAGGCTACAGTACCCGTGAATATGTGACGGGGCTGTTGGCATGTCGTTTCGAGACATGTTGATACTCAGAGTGGTCGCAAAGCCGACAGTTTGTCTGATTACATCCCAACACGAACGGGAGTTCACCTGACGTGATTGGCCGGGCGACCGAATTGGTCCGCGGGGCGTTGAACCCGAGATGGAGGTCTTGACAGCCGCAGCGGGAGGGAGACGTTGTTAGAGTCTGAGATAGCCAATCAGAACCCGGCACGTGAATGGACCATGTCGCTATGAAACTCTGCAATGTGACACAGGCCGGTGAAACACGCTAACGCATAATCTCATCTTGGTCGCTGATCCAGAGAAACAAGTGCCGCGCCCGCAAGGTGGAAGGGGAGGTATATTGGGGAGAAGCCAGGATGTATTATACATAAAATGAGGTGCAGCTGTGTTGGTGAAACTGCGGGTTGAGACCGGGCGACAGGAACCACGGGGAGGTCGGAGCGCAGTATTCCGTTCCTATCATGTCGTTAGGGAATGATAGCAGGTTGACATCATTCTGCATATCTTGCCTCTCAGCTCTTATAATAGTCCGCACCAAACCATGTCCAACCAGCCACTTGGCTGGATGTAGCATTGTGAAACAAGCATCAATACTCTTGTTTGGACTTTTTCTTGTCGGGTTTGTATACGCTTGAATGGAGGTAGTTAGCCTTCGGTCTTTGGCTTATTGGCTGCAGTCAAGATGGTATGCATCCTACAAAAGCGCCAGGTGGCTGTTTGAACGTGCCTGGGTTTCAGTACCGGTACAATGGATAAGAGCTAAGCCCTTCACAGTTCGTTAAAGGTTTGGCTGTCTCACCAGATGGGAATTCAAGCCCAGGCTTGTCGATACATGCATATTATTATTTCAGTCTATGATTCGTTGAGGCGAGACAAGTATCACTTGTGTGAAAGACTTGCGTTTATACCAATGTCATCGAGACTATCAACTCATTGTAATTCCAGCATTTCGGACGTATGATGCAGCCTTGAGGCCGTGACCGGAGCTACTCTTGAGATTTTGTCTGCGTAGCTTTTACAGAGACTTGGCAATATCTCAGGTGCATTTCGCAGTCTTGTGTCAGGTCGTCGCACCCGCCGTTGCGCCGCACGGCGATCGCATGCCTCTCCTAGAGTTTGGCGGATATGAGATGTACCGTATGTTCGTGACTGCGATGATTGTACAAAGCGTGGTAGGTCAGCCGAAACGTGTGCTCGGGCAGAGATATCTGTGTCAGGGAGCTGAACGTGGTTCTGGTGTTCGGTTTGATGAGAGATCATCAGTATCTCGCTTTACTGCCGAGAATGACAAGCTTGGGTCCTTTCTGAGTAAAGATGGGTCTGATGGACTGCGAGCTTCGAATTTGATTCTTGTCAGCACATCCGACTTCAGGTATTGGGACTGCGCACCTGCGAACAACTCGAAGACGCAACGCAATAGCAGCGTGGGCAAAAATGCGAGGTCTACTGAACAGCAGTGCCGTGGACGACGACAGGTGCAACTGCGCTGGCAAGGCAGGTTGGCAAGTCTTCGGCACTGTTCCTTTCTGGCGGGGAAGTTGCGGTCAATGCTTGAGCACCGAGATACATAAGCAGCGCATTTGCTCATCGATATCATCGTTCCGCTCAGCCCAGTTTGACTGAAGCTCAAATACCGACAATTTGGCGTCCCATAACGACGCTGAATGCCTCCGCAGTGTTGTCTGATGGATGTTTACACGATCCACACTTCCTAGTGATTTGATAAAATTATCAAGTACCTCATACAGGGACAATGGGTTGCGCGATTCTGAGAGCCTTCAATCTCGCCTTGACTCATGCTGCTAGATGATAGAGAGAGGCGTCCGTCATCGCACAACGAGGCTTACACCTCCCGTTTGCTGAATAGCTCTGTATGGCACACGCACCTTGCTCCCTTCGCGCTTTCTCAACAATCACCCTCTGAACCTCACTTGATCGTTGACGTAGTTCGCAAAACCATCAAGCATCATGTCGGCAGCAGACCTTTTCGAGGATGCGGCGCTGTAAAGGAATTCGACCGTGGCGAAGCACGAAGTTCCAGCGCTCAAAGGACGGTAAGACGCACTTAGGTCGCTCTTGGTTGACTCCTACCGGATTCGAAGCAGCCTAAAAGCACTCCCCTTAGAATGTATCGACATCCTACCGATGAAGGGGGACACTGGCGGCTTGTCAAACTACCCAATCTGCATGGGCGTGCCCCATCTCCAGTTCGAGAGCAAACAACTCCGCCAGGAGCACCTCATTCGTAAGCGCGAACACAACGACCAGCTTCGAACGATCAAGACATCTGATAGTCTGTAGAAAAAGAACAATCGATGAAGGAGTTCTCACAGACAAGCACGGTCAACAGCGAGACTTCCGTGCTGTCTTTGAACAGCACGCCGTGGTTCCGCTGCAGGGCCAGGTGGAACAACACCTGACCGGAAAAGAGCCGAGCCAGAAGCTTCGTGGTGCTCTGCCCAAGTCCTGTTCGACTAGGCCAACAAGAGGTTGGAATAGGCCAACAAGAGGTCGGGTGCGGCGAACAGAAGTACAAATGAGGCCGATGAGAGAGCAAAGATTATCAGTGCATCTCGCCAGCGCCTTGGAGATGCTGCAGCTGTCCATTATGCAATCACCTGAAACTGCATGCAGGAGGACCGGTGACCTAGAAACAAGAAACACCGAGCAATCTGAGCGGCTGCGTACAATCGCGGACCTCCAATACGAGCTGGCACAGACGAAGGAGGATTTGACCAAGCATAAGCTCAAGCTTGATGAATGGTACAAGTGTGATAAGAAGTGAGCCGAAACAATTTCCGAGCACGAAGCGATGATCCTAGAGTATGCCTAACACATGGAAGATTCGGAGACATCTTCGAGTCGCTCACGTAGCAGCTCTCGATCTGTCGCAAGGGTGACGCAGTCGACCGCGCTGTTGGCATCCTGGTTTCGTTTCGAATTTGATAATAGTATTCCCAGCCTTGATAGCAGTGAGTACCGATCCACTTTCAGCCTTCGTTGGCAGTCATTTACTGAGTTTCCACGTGACTCGCAGGACATCAATAAGCCACGAGAAGATATGACAACATGCGTGAGCCTAAAAGGAGACGATTGCGACAGTCAAATCCGACACAGTCGAGCATTTGCGGCGTTGGCTTCACGTTGATTAGCAGGGCAGACTGACTCCAGCGGGCCAAACTCGGCGGTGGGCGCCAAGCCAGATGTCAGCAGTGTGCATGCCTTGGAAACGGCACATGCCAATGAGATCACCGAGAAACATAGCTCATGCCAGGACGTACCTGACGGAGAATCTCAAACTTGTCCCAATCGGCAATAGCGAGGTCCCACTGCGGCCGCTACTTCCTCCCTGCGCCTCGATTGACGTTGTTCGATCATATAAAATGTCAGCAGCTTGCAGTCGTCGTCAACGTGCTGTCTTGGCAGTTCTTGTCGAATTTGCTAGATGATGATGATACAGCACGGTCGGTGAATTGACGTAGACTATAAAGAGGTCGTCAAGGCTTCTGCAGCAGCTCCCTCATCACCTACCAGCAACATCATGAACACCATCCAACGCAGCCTGGCCGTTCTCAGCGCGACAGCTCTTGCTGTCACAGCGCAAAACTTATCTTTTGGGGCGGATAACTTCTACCGCAGCGATGCTGTCACGCTCCAACCCATCACTTTCCCGAATCAGTTTCACATGACAGTCGCGGGCAATCTTTTCATCCCCAACAACTTCTCTCGTACTGCGAACGCGTCCGCAATCGTGGTCGGCCATCCGATGGGCGCGGTCAAGGAGCAGAGCGCCAACCTGTATGCAACGAAATTGGCTGAGCAGGGCTTCGTAACGATTGCACTCGATGTCTCGTTCTGGGGCGGCAGCGAGGGCGAGCCTCGTAACGCTGTCCTGCCTGACGTCTATGCGGAGTCTTTCAGTGCGGCAGTTGACTATCTAGGCACGCTAGACTTTATTGACAGAGAGCGCATCGGTGCTCTTGGCGTCTGTGGCAGCGGCAGCTTTGTTATCAGCGCGGCAAAGATCGATTCGCGGATTGCCAGTGTTGCTACTGTAAGCATGTACGACATGGGTGCCGCCAATCGAGACGGACTGAGGAATGCAGTCACTGCAGAGCAGCGGAAGAGGACCGTCGCTGCTGCCTCTCAGCAGCGCTGGGTTGAGGCTGAAGGTGGCGAGACTGTATACATCGGTGGCACTGTCCACGAGCTCACCAATGAGACGGACGCTGTCGGGCGTGAGTTCTTCGACTTCTACCGCACCCCTCGCGGCGAGTTCACGCCTGAGGGAACGACAGAGAACCTGACGACGCACCCGACCATGTCCAGCAACGTCAGATTCCACAACTTCTATCCGTTCAGCAATATCGAGGATATCTCACCTCGACCCATGCTCTTCATCTCCGGTGACCAGGCACACTCACGCGAGTTCAGCGAGGACGCATATGCGCAGGCTGGTGAGCCTAAGGAGTTGGTGTGGGTGCCGGGTGCCGGTCACGTCGACCTCTACGACCGAGTCGACCTCATCCCGTTCGATAAGCTCACGTCTTTCTTCCAGGCGAGTCTTGGTGGTGTCAACGGTAACGCGAGTGTGGTGTAAACAGGACTTGATGTACGACGTAGGATGTACAGTAGCCGTAGAAAGCATTAGATCGAACTATAGAGAATTGAGAAGCATACGTGAGAGAACGTCCATGATCGTTGTTCGAGGTGTGATGTTGTCATGTGCAGGAAGGCAGGAGCGCTGCGGATGACGTAACTGACTCCCTCTTCCAAAGTGACGAACCTCACACTCACTCAATGCGCAACAGGAACAGGTATCGTAGAGTTTTCCAGCACCGTGGAGTCTCCGTCCGCATCAGCCACAGTCCGGCCGGTTGAACCGATTTAAGTGGGTCTGTGTGGCGTAGCAGCGACGAATGCATCGTCATGCCGCGTAACAACCATTGCGATTGTCCTTTCTGGTGATTAAAATTGTGCCGAAGTTAAAGAGATGACGCGGCGGGAGATCGTAGGGGCTCGCATTGCAGTGACGCACACGGCAGTATATATGCCGCGCACCGCATCGTAGTGGACAGCTCATCACAAGCATCTAAGAACCAGTCAGAAGGACCTTCAACCTTTTCCAACCAAACGAACACAAACCTCATCGTACGATACCGTCAGTTTCGAAGTCGCAATGGGTCTCCTCCACAAACTCGGAGATAAGGTGCTGCACAAGGACTCCAAGCACAACAATCACAACCTACACACTTCCCCGCACGGCGGGTTCCAGCACCAGCCTCCGCCGTTCCATCAGGGCGGCGGACACCATCACGGTGCGAATCATGGTGGACACCACGGCGGAATGGGCGGCGGACACCACGGCCAGCAGCATCACGGAGGAATGGGCGGGCCGGGTTTTCACGGCGGCGGTCCTGGAGGTCACCACGGAGGCGGACCCATGGGAGGACACGGAGGTCATCATGCAGGCGGGCCCATGGGAGGGCATGGAGGCCATGGAGGGCATGGAGGACATGGAGGTCACCACGGAGGTCACCACGGAGGAGGACCGATGGGAGGCCACGGAGGCCACCACGGCGGAGGAATGCACGAAGGCCCGGGAAGGAGATGGTAGATCTGCGATAATCCGCTTTGCTGATGATACCCACTAGACGTTAATCCCACACCACTGCAACTGTTCCAACGTGCTCGCAATGTCCACCTATAGTCTGTGACATATCTCTCACGGGTGCAGCTGCACGAATCCCGATCGAGCCTTAGAAGACGCGAAGATGGCCTCCTTCGATGTAATCCAGCCAGAGCCTCAGGCTGATGAGTTTAATGATGACAAGCATCAGTCAGACGATGCTTGGTCTTTTCGGAACTTTTGACTTCGACGCTAGTCCTAATCCGAAGCGCCACCACGGCCTAGCCAATCGATCGCCTTTCGACGTCCCCCCCTTTGCGGCACGCCGTGTCTATAACAGGCGCGGCAGAGCAGAGTAGAGCCCGCGGGCAACAACTAGGTAGTACAGCGCGTCTCACATTTTTCTCCATCTCCTTCCTGTCGCTCCTTCGTCTCAGCCAGTCTCTATCGTCAACTCCATCATCCACAATGACCTCAACATTCGTTCTCGCGTCCCTCCTCGGGCTTGCCGCCGCGCAGTCCTCAGTCCTCTCCATTCCCTTCTTCATCTTCGACCCGCAGGCCATCGAGGCGTCGATTGTGTCCGCGAACCCGTCTGCGACGACCATGGCGCTCGCGTGTCCGACCGGCACCGATTCGAACGACTGCGGCCTGTTTCCTCAGATGACGCTCATCTACGGTCCCTCGACCTACCACCTGGATATGGGCGTGGGCGACGCGGCTGCGTTTACAGGCAGCGCGGACTGTGCGCTCGGCGCGACGGTGACGTGCACCGAGTTTGCGACGGGCAGCGAGGCGAACTTTCCGGGTCGCAGCACGGAGACTTATGCCCCTTCGGATATCCTCACGCTGCCTGTAACGGTAACAGGCGGTGCTGAGAAGCTTGGGAGCGCTCAGGCCAGTGCAACGGAGAGTGCGAGTGCAAGTAGCAGCACGGGCGGCAGCGCGACATCTGGAAGTGCTGCGAGCGCGTCCACTGCGAGCGTCACGCAGATCGTCGGCACAAACAGCGCCTCTGCCAGTGCGTCTGCGAGTGCCAGCCGCACTCAATCCGCCGCTGCGACTCCCTCCCCGGACGCAGGTGCTGCGATTTCCATCTCCGCGGGTGGACTAGTCGGCGCTGTCGTGTGTGCGGTCGGCGTGCTCTTGTAGTCAGGCTCAGCGAGATGGAGGTCCAGTAATACCATAATACGAATCTAGACGTGAAGGTTATCACAAGTTCCAGCTTCCATCATGCTGGGTTCCCAGCACGTCATCGCTTAGACCTCCCTCGCCATGCCTCAACATCGCAAGACGTGCTTAACTGCCGAGCCTATCGCCTATCACGGCTCGCTGATGCACGAAATATGCATCATCCGGTCGCTTGCCTCCTTCGCCATCGCGGGCTTGGCATGATCTTTTGCGGCATCTTAGACGCCGCCACTTCTGCGTCGGTACTGAGCCGGCACTGAGTAAATGAGTCGTGTATCTCGTCGGATGCATACCCTGAGGCTGGGCGGCATTGCAATAAGGTGGATGTATTGCGCGATGAGCACTGCCGGTTTTCGCAGAAAATTCGAAGATATAAGAAACGTGCTGGCCGTGCTCCGTAAGATCAGTGACAGGCTTTATCATGGCACCTCCCACCGAGACAACGATCCCCCGAGACAAGTGGTGGAAGTTGAAGTGGTTCTCCGACGATGACAGTGCTGAAGACCGCAAGTTCGTCTCCAAAATCGATCTGCTGATAGTTCCGTACTCGGTCCTGGCCTACTGGGTCAAGTACATTGACCAGTCGAACCTGAACAATGCCTACGTTGCCGGCATGAAGGAGGATCTAGGATTTCGGGGCAACGAACTCGTACAGCTGCAGACGCTGTACACTCTCGGCTCGGTGCTGGGTCAAATTCCCTTCCTGTTAGTCACTCCACGCATCCCACGACTGAACTGACATCCGCAGCTTCATCATGACCTATGTTCCGGTACATTGGCTGATCCCCGGCTGCGACATCGCCTGGGGCATCTTCACCCTCCTGCAATACCGGGTCACTGGGTACGCGGAGCTGGCGGCGTATCGCTTCATGATCGGTTTTCTCGAGGCCGCGTTCTTCCCGGCAATGCACTACGTTTTTGGCTCCTGGTATCGCGGTCATGAGATCGCTCGTCGAGGCGGCATCTTCTATACGGGACTCGGTCTTGGAACCTTGACTGCGGGTCTGATCCAAGCTGGAGCGTCTCAGCGCCTTGAGGGCGTTCATGGTATGTCTGCAACCGTAATCGTGGAACATGCTGACATGTCCAGGCCTCGAAGGATGGCGTTGGATGTACATCATCTGCGCCATAATCACCATCCCCGTTGGTCTCCTTGGCTATTTCGTCCTCCCCGGCACCATCGAGCAGCCTAACCGCTGGTGCATCAACGACCACGACATTGCAGTTGGCAGAGCACGCCTCGAGAAGCACGGCCATGTCACCAAAGGCAAGATGAAGTTCGGCCACATCAAGAAGACGCTCCTCGGCTTCCGTTTCTGGATGGTTGTTGCCACAGATGTCCTCTTCTGGAACGCCGGCATCCACAAGAGCACCGCTACCTTTCTGCTCTGGATCAAGAGCATCGCGCCAGGCAGATTCAGTGTCCCGAAGATCAACGAGCTGGGGACAATAGCGCCTGCGTTAGGTATTGGGTACACCCTGTTTGCCTGCTTTGCATCAGACATGTATCTCGGACCCGCCTGGGCCATCACGATGTGCTCTGTCTTCAACGCTGTCGGCTTGATCATCTTGACGATTTGGACGGTCCCGGAAGGTGCGCTGTGGTTTGGGTTTGCCACGATGTACTGGTCCAACGCACTGTCCAGCGTCTTCCACGGCTGGGTCAACAATCTGCTGCGCGACAGTCCCGAGGAGCGGAGTTTCACACTCGTGCTCATCAATCTACTCTCACAGTCGTCAACTGCCTGGACACCGCTGCTGACTTTCCCTACTGTGGAGGCTCCCCGCTACCGCAAGGGCTTCTCCTTTTGTCTCGGCTGCGCGATCGCGTTGATCGCGTTTACGTGGGCCATGCACTACTACCTGAAGCGCGACGCGAGACAAGAGAAGTTGCCGGTGGATGTGGAAACAGATAGTGTTCGTGCAGAGAGCACCGAGCAGGATGTCAAGGTGCCGAATGCTGGTGTGTCTGACGAAGGGGTTTTATCAGCAACGGACAGGAAGGTCTAGAAATCTTTTGGGGGTTTGGCTTACAAGGTGGATCCAGCAGGCGAGAATTGAGCGTAGACAACTCTGTTCCTCTTCTTCCTAAAGTTGTCGCAAATGTTCCAAACATTTCATTCGCCCGGCTCACCCTTGATCTTTGTAGTCGACATTCACTCTCTAGATCCTTGATGTCAACCGTGTTTCAACACTGCCATACTCCTTGATGATCCGCAACAGCACAAGAGGATCCCATCGTCACTGGGAATCAGTGCACTTATCTCGACGCCAACATGCGATAGCTGTTCGAAGCCTCGCCCTCTCAATCAGTGAAGCAATCGGAAGGAAACATTACCGCAAACCTGGAAAAACGCATCAGCTGAAGTCAAAAGTAAGAAGTGATACTCGGAGTCCGAATCCACCACGTCAGACCCCAGAAACAATCGGTCATCCCGCATCCGGCCGCGACGAGGAGGAGGCAGAGGACGACGAAGAGAAGAAAAATAAGTGAACAACCAACCCACCCCAACCAGGCTCAAAACGAGGGAACAAGAAAAGTTTAGCCAGAGTCCGAGCGCAACCGTCATCACACCGCCGCTGGACATCTACGCAGAGCGCAAAGATGGTAAGATGTTCGTATCTGTAATATCCAGAAGAGGGTGAAGAACAGGAGCGGGGTAGTGGAGAGCTTCGATTTGTGCTCCTTAGCTCGGCGGAGGGGATGGGGCAGCTGCGCGAATTCTTGGGGCGTGGCTTCCGCTTTCTCGTGGATGTGCCGTGAGTGTGATGTCGCAATCGTACGAGCTCTGCAGGCTCGGCAGGAAGGAGCTTTTGCACGCCATCAGTCATTTCGGTTTTTGGTGCATAACGGGGCTATGGGATAGAGGCGCGTAGCAGATGCGAAGCAAGATGGCTTTCGTGCAGGAGTTGGGAGGCGTTGGATTGGGTTGGTTCACTTGCAAGAGTGAAGATCGCTACGGCGAATATAGGGAGAAATTCACGTTTTATTTAAGAGCTGAGAGCGCAAGCTATATCGAATACTTTCTCTGTTCTTTATCTTGCCTAATCTCGCCAAACCATCTGCTCTATAGCACCTGGTTCCTGCTGCGTCCTCTTAAGTAAATCGAAACTCTAGTAAGAGTTCCAGGCGTCTGCATTAGTGCCCTGAGTCTTCTCGGTTCCACGCTTGTAGGAGTTCCAAGCATCAGCATCAGTTCCCTCAGTCTTCTCAGTACCACGCTTGTACGAGTTCCAGGCGTCAGCGTCAGTACCCTCAGTCTTGTCAGTGCCACGCTTGTAGGAGTTCCAGGCATCAGCATCAGTGCCTTCAGTCTTCTCAGTGCCACGCTTGTAGGAATTCCATGCGTCAGCATCGGTGCCCTCAGTCTTCTCAGTACCGCGCTTGTAGGAGTTCCAGGCGTCAGCGTCAGTACCTTCAGTCTTCTCAGTGCCACGCTTGTATGAGTTCCAGGCATCAGCATCAGTTCCCTGAGTACCTCGTTTATAAGAGTTCCAAGCGTCAGCATCAGTACCCTCGGTCTTCTCAGTGCCTCGTTTATAAGAGTTCCAGGCATCAGCGTCAGTACCCTCGGTGCCGCGCTTGTACGAGTTCCACGCGTCAGCATCGGTTCCCTCAGTGCCACGTGTTTCGATTCCAATGACGGGCTTGGGTAGGCCTGTCACATCTATCAGTATCAACGGTCTATTGTGAAGGGTCAAGATGCCCTTGGAGGTCTCACCATTTGGCAGGGCCGAAACGACTACCGCAAGGGGCAAGATTGCCGTGAGGATGGATTGAGAACGCATAGTTGTATCGGTGGTGGGGAGAGGTCTGGAAGAAGACTGTTGTAGAGACTGGTTGTATGAGATGCGTAGAAGCTGTCTGTGTTGGATGTTCGTTATGGAGAGGCGATGAGTGCTCTTTTATAGTAGAGATCCAGTCTTTGATCCATGCAGCTTGGAATCGATTGGTCGTATCATTGCCCACGGAGCTTCGTTGCATCCCAATCATTCAGAGGATGTTCCAAAGGATCTAGTTACTGCCGGCTTGGTGCCCAACTTGGCAGCTCCTCAAGCAAGATCAAGCTTTTGTGTCACCATGGGCTTATCTGCATGAGTGTCTCCGTGTTTGAGTGATACGTTTCTCGTCCCTTATACCATAAAAGTCACTAGCGAGAACGGCTTCCTCTCAAACACGACTGCATCAAAGTGGTACGCGGGTCAGTGGACTGGGGTCTTCGCCCTCACCTTCTGTGTTAGGTAAGCGCTTACTGTGAGCATCACGTGCTTATTCTCAGTAGAAACCTCCAATACCTAAAGATGCTAAGCATGCAATGCGTATAAATGACGCTTCATCCTATACAGAAAGCGAGCGCTTAGATCCCTGTTTGCTGGCTCGCCTGAACATGCAGATATGGACAATTGTTTGGGCCCGTAACTTCATGTAAGACAATGATAGGTTAGATCAGCCCGACATACCACCGTTGTTACATTTCAACCATCACTCAGATGTTCCCGTGTCATAGCGCAGCACTGACTGCAATAAACGTTTGGGATGCCTAAGTGACTCAAACTTCCCTCTCGTTCACTCCCCGACCTTTCTGTGTCAACACACCTTTCCTCTCCGCATTCAACATGAGCTCTCAAACTCTATATACCAGAATGTCAGATGACACCACTGATTGCGAGACAGAGAACCTGATGTGGGAGAAGGAACGACATGTTGCTCCCAGATCTTGGATGCAACGCAGAGGATCTCTAATCCACCTTAGCTGCCTGTATTTCTTCATCGTAGTCCTTCTGGGATACATTGGTGCTACCAACCTCAAGTCCACCCCGCTGAGAGATCCTTCTCTTGGTGACAAATGGAGTAAGTCCAGTCCATGTATCGCTCAAAGATGAAGCTAATAGTAGTTAAGCTCCTGTCCGGGATGTTGTCGATTACGTGCCGTACGAATTCCACGCGTTTGAGGACAATGGCGAGTACGCTGGCTACCCAGACGACACTAAAGATCAGATGTGGCAAGACCTGTTTAGCTGTAAGACACACTTTGACTATCCTTCACTCCTGTTTGCTCACAGCTGTCTGCAGTTGGGATGATTCGCATTTCGGAAGAGGAGTCCAAGAATCTTGTCCAACCTACTTTCCAAATCCCCAATACCGATGAGTATCTTATCGAGCTCGAAGTCTTCCATCAACTACACTGCCTCAACCAACTTCGACAAGCGTTCTATCCCGAGCGCTGGCCGCATCTGTGGCAGTACACACCAGAAGGGAAAATCGACTACGCCGGTCGACAGTACGGCCATTGGGGTATGTCATTATCTTTTTGAATTGTTGGGTGTTCGAGGCGTGTTCTGGATAAGCTGCTAAATCATTTGTAGAGCATTGCATCGAATCGATCAGACAATCGCTCATCTGCCACAGCGATGTCACGCCAATCACGATTCACTACAACGCCACGGCTGTCCCTAAATCTGGTGGAGACTTCAAAATCGAACATACCTGCCGCAATTTTGACGCATTGAGCGACTGGGCGAGAGGCAGGACGTTAGGCCTTCTGGGTGACAAGGTAAAGGGGCTGTTAGATGATTAGTTCCATTATTGGTGCTTGTAAATATGTGCGGACCCTCTTCCTTTGGTACTTTACACGCTGGCAGTTACGTGCCAAGTACCTGAGATCTCTAAATAGCTAGAAAGTCTGTATGCCTAGATGTAGAGAAGGCTTAGTCTACATGTAGGAAAGGCTTAGTCTATATGCAGGAAAGGCTTAGTCTACATGCAGGCAAGGGGACGGGCTGGGCCGTCCCTTCCCCCTTATCTATAGCGTTACAGTAGACTAGACTACAACAGCCACTTAAAGAAGACAGTGTACTACTAGCCCTCTGCCTCTAACTAACCTCTATTGACACTTACATGCATGCGCGTACGATCAGGATAATACCTGATCGCCTAAGACGCACTGCAACGACAACATCGCAGCCCCACTTCGCATGTTCGAGCACCGGTTAAAACCACCCGCATGCTGGATCTCGTACTAAGCATTCGTCTTCCCGCAATGGATCGCTTGGCAAGGCTTCTAAACCTTGTCGGGGCGATGTGCAAGGATGTACGCACTGACCGGTTGCACCAAGCGCCGCAGTCATCCTCTTATTAAGGCGGCCACCATTACTGTACTTGCCCAAAAGGGCAACCAGCTCGCTACATGCCCCGGCATACTTCTCTCTGTGCTCTTTGCTTGGTTCGTTATGCTTCAACAATTCTGATTGCATTCTATGCAAAGGCAATGTAGAGTGCGCAGCGGATTTATTGTAATGCAGAGTTGTGGGGAGTTTTGGGAGCTGCATCCGTTGACCATGCTTAATTGGAGCTGAGTAGCGTACGAGAAGCGAGAGGAAGATGTAAGGAGAAGGACCAGGTCTGATACCGCTGGTTAGCGCCATAGAAGAGAATGTGTGCTGAGCAAGATGTATATTCGCTAGGCCACCAGCTGTTTCATTAGACGTGTACGCAACGCGAACCAGATGCAGATTATCCATCGTGGAAGTCTAGTGTCCTGCAAGTACACGTCCTCATGATATTGCGATCGATGCGTCTTCACTACCAATTTCCTCTTTCCTTGCTAAGCAAGTCATCTCGCATCCCGCTTATGCTGTTCAAAAGCTTTCTGATCGGTGACCGGGAAGCCTTTCACGCGCTGCGACATCCTCTCCAGCGCCTGCCTAACCTCGTCTGATAGCACGTCTGAGTACACATAAGGCTTAGGGCTTGTAGTCAGAGCCTTGGTGACGTCGACGGTGGGGAAATTATCGATGGCCTCCTTCAGCCTCGCTTGCTTCGCCTGCAACTCTGTGAACGTGCGTTCAAACTCCGCGTCGCTGTCCTCTTCTTCGGCAGCCACCTCGGGAGTGTCCTTGCCCATGTCGTTGATAGCCGCGTCCAGGCCCTCCGCCTCCATCTCGGCGTCGGCTTGTCGTTCCTGGATGATACTGGCGATAGAAACCAAGTTGGATGTTATATCGAACAGACCGTGAAGCTGACCTGCAAGGTCCTTCAGCTGCGACGCCTGATCCACCAAACCCTGTATTTCACCCTCTTCCGGGGCGAGCGCAGCAAAGTTGTCTTCGAGACGGTCAATCAGGTCCTGAATCTCCTTGGCGGGGCCTTCACTGCCGCTGGGCTGGTTGTCAATCGAGGGTTGTACAAACTCCGATAGATTCAGCACGATCTCTGCACGCTCATAGTGCAAATCGTGTCGAGCCATTTCGTCGTTCTCGCGCTTGGCTCGTGCGATCTTGACTTGAACCTCGGAGACGAGTGCGTCAAAGTTCGCGCGGTAACAAGACTGCTTGATAATCCAGTCTTGTGCCGCCAACCACACGTTTGGGAGTTGTTTGTGGGCTGAGTTGTTGGTGCGACCATTTGAAAAGTGACTGAAGCCGCCGCCATTGTGAATGTGGCCCTCAGTCAGCTTAGTGAGGCCGATCTCTGCCACCTCTGCCTGGTCTACTTTCCAGATCAAGGCAACGACCTCCTGCTCGACGCCGTACTTTGGCTTCTGGGTCTTGCCGTGTCCAATCTTTGGGCCAAAATGACTGAAGAGGGTATCCAACAGGTTCAGAATGTAGTTAGAGCTTATGTGACGCTTGTGGGCGCTCAGGCGCTTGATGGGCTCTTTGGCATACCCAACTTCGACAAGTGGAATTGAAGTGGCTTGTCCATATCTCCGTCGTCAACCTTAGACAGGCGGTCGCGCAAGGCTGTGACGAAGGCCTTTGTTTCGATGACGTGCGCCTCGGAGTATCTCCACTCCACCTTGGCCGGTTCGTTCTCCGTCTTCGCCTTCTGTCTAGTCGCGCTTGAATCGGTATCGGAGGCATCGAAGCCTGAAATTGATGACGGTATCTCGGTCTCAATTTTTCCCTTGCTCTTGACTGCGTCGGAGACTATGGGCACAGCATCTGTCGAGACAGGCACTTCGACGACACGCCACATGTATTTGGCGAAATCGACTTTGTTCGCCCAAGACGCATCGAATTCGGTGCCCACAGAGCTCTTCCACGCGTCCAGCTCGCACATAGTCTCGCGGTCGAACGGCAACACATCGATATCTCTAGTCTCGGCGGGATCGTCAACCTGTGAGCACGCTTTCATGTACTTCTCCATGTAGACGAGCATCTGCAGAAGCTCGTTTGGCGACGGCGACATGCCGTTTTTGTCGACTAGAGACTGGTGATAGATGCAAGGCTGGCGCTTCGACTGCTCGCGAATTTTTGCCAGTTCCTGTGCAAGGCGCCGATCAAGGCGCTTGTCTGTGGATAGGTTGCCGCACATGATTGATTTGATCAGGGTATCGTCCATCGACAAAAGTACGCCGAACATAGCCTGAAAGGCCCACGTCTCGTCTGGACTCATCCCGTTCTCGGCTCCGAGGCGGGCATCGATATCACCCTTGACAAGTGCTTTGGCTAATCCTCTGCGTCCATGAGTATGGTGAAGATCCTCCCACGCCAGCTTCACCTTTGCCAAGTCGTCGAGAGCAAAGTCGGTGAGGAGCGGGGCAGCGTGGAGAGCAGAGGGCGGCGCGATAAGCTGCAGTTGCTTGGTTGCTCGATCGAATGCGGCAACGAACGCGTCCTCGTCGTCGATGTTCTCGTGGAAATCGCTCTCATACTCAGTCTCGTGCGTTTGCATCACCTGGCTGTAGTCTGCCGCGCTCAACTTCAGCTTCTGTGCGCGTTTTGTGGCGAGCTGCTTGGCACTCCAAAACTTCGGATCGGCTGCGAGTTCAGCAGAGCTGGCAGCTGCAGTAGCCATGGTGAGGGCAGTGATGTTGGGAAAAGAAATTTGGAGGAAGATTTGGTGCGAGAAGTGATAATGACTTTGTGTGGGGTGAGGACCTAAGCTACCTTCACTCACCCAACTCAGCGCCATAAACAAGTGCAAACACACTCCCACACGCCCGGTACCTTGGATAGCGGTTTGTATTCAAGTATAAAGACCTCGATAAGTTGACCATTGCGGATGTGAAGCTGTCTCCTTTGCTGCTCGACGCTGAATGCAGTTGATTCTGTGCTATCCAAGCTGTACAGGAAGTGTAAACTTTCAGACAAGCCGCAGGCGGGAGTGATTCAAGTTACCGATGCGATACTGTGTCGAGATTGTGAATTCAGGTATCTGCGAGATCTCAGGCGTATGCATGCTCGAAGCTGAAATTGCCGGAGTGCGTCAACGCGATACGTTCTGCACTGTGTCAGCTGACAGTCTTGAGATATGTATCCACGTCTCACCCAACGACATACCTCAAAGCAACCCCCAAACCGCAACCATCACAGCGACTCCAACCCCGACCCACGCCCCTCCGACCCTTGTTGCCGCACTCTTCGCCTCCACCTTCCCCGGCACCACACACACCACACTGGTCCAACTCTCGCTCCCCTCCAATCCCGCCACAATCCATGGCATAGCCTGACTCTTATACTTACCATACCATGTGAACTTAGTTGGATCACTACGATCACTCTCATCAGCCGCAAACCCACTGATCCCAAAGAGACCAAAACTACTGTACCCCTGCGGCGGCTGATCTGGCCCGGGGACGCGATCGCGGGCACACGTCGTATTCGACACGTCGATGCCGGAATACGCAGCTGGAGGTGTTAGCCGCCATAGCACCAGTAAGACAAGGGGAAACATACTCGAAAGCCCTTTCCCTAGAGGGTCGCCACACGCTTCCTTCAATGCGTCTAGCCCGGGCGGACTCGGACACCGCTTCGCCGCCATGTCGCCCGCTCTGACGACCACACTACTGCGTATGAAATCCACGCATGAGGCGCTCAGTGCGCCTGCGCAGTCGCCGTTGTTACCTGTCAGCGCCGGCAGCAGCGCAGTCATGAGGAACACGCATGCGTAGGCACTCGTGTCGGGAGGCACGCTGAGAAAGCCAGTGATACTATGGTCTGCGGTGGTTGCGGAGCGCGTGTCGTTGAGCGTGGAGGTGAGGTACCATGGCGTCGATGCGTTGCGGACGATGACCTGGGCGGAGGAGTTTACAGGTGCTGCGATGTCGTAACGGGTGGTGCCGCAGGTGGTGTTTGAATTGCTGCTGCTGTTGTTGTTGTTGGTCTGAGCGAGGGTGGAAGTCGCGAGGGCCGCGAGGGCGAGGAAGGCGTGCTGCAGCATTGTGGTGTGATGTGATGTCTGATGGAAGGGACTGCCAGGCCGTTGGGCTGGCCGGGAATTAATAGGATTCAAAACGAATTAGGCATCCAGCACGCGACGTTGTTTGGAGGATCGACGAGGTGCCTTATGGTTATTCCTGTTCATCGTGGCTATGCATAGGTGCATTGAATGCCCGGGCCGATACCTACGAATGAAGTGTTGTGGCTAAACACTCAATGTAAGGCGCGCTGCGGAGCACGTTGAAACCGAACAGCCCTGTGACGTAGGGTGCTTGCCTGATCTGCGCCATAGTCATACCACTTAATTTCCCTAGACGATTGTTTTGTAGAAGGCAGTCGGACCTATTTTACACGAAATGCAAGAGCTCGTAGGCTAATAGACGACCACACGCAATCGAACAACGTTAACATCTACTATCCTTAGGACTCTGATCAGCTTGGTGCTAGCATTGAAGGCAATCGCGGTGATCTCTTGGACAGTTACTTGTCTCGCATTGTGAAGAAAAGTCCATCGCAAGGACATGTTGGATAGACAGTAATCATAGTCATCGCTGTAGCGACTGCTCTCCAAGCGAGACAATCGAGGTGAACAAGTCACGAAGGGCAGAGGAAGGCGCGCAACGCATTCCTTTCAACAAAAGGCTATGATATGTTCGTTGATACATCTGCTCTATCTGCTCTGCACGCCATGTTGCTGGTATCCATCCGTATTACTTCTGCCTTCCGGTCCTCAATCGTTCTCTCTCCCTCTCTTCCACACACACACACACACACATACGCACACACACAGCACCTCCACCCTCAAACCCACACCCCCACACACCCAAAATCCCACAACCCCAACGCCTCGCCCGCTAAAAATCACAAGCCCGAAAAACAACATACTCCCCTGCTCTCCATCTCTCTTTCTCATCGATTCACACACAGCCTAATACCTCATCCTCCCCAGCAGCGAAAAACACCACGCCGCCTCGCGCTCACTCTTCATCTGAACCATGAACACCCTCGCCCGGGCGCCATTCACACCGCCCGTGCTCGCGACGCGCCCGACCTCGCCGTGCTCGTCGACCGTGTCCTCCCACACGCTGACCGCGATGCCGCTGCGCGCAACCCTTTCAAAACACGTCTCGGATAGTGTCACGTCGAGCAGCACGTGCGCGTCGCCCTTGGCAGTAACTAAAATGCGGCGCTCGGGGGAGGCGTGGGGCTGGCCGGGGGAGCGCTGGAGGGCGGGCGTGGAGGTGGGCGTTGGGAGCAGGATGGTGAGGCGGGCGGAGCCGAGGTCGCGCCATTTCTTGAGGGACTCGCGTTCGTAGAGGCGGCACTTTGTGTTTGTGATGCCGGCGGGGGGCGCGGTGGGCGGGTTGGCGCTGTCGGCGCTGTCGAGCGACGAGAGCGAGCGCGAGCCGAGGGTCGAGTCGCGGACGCTGAACATGCCGCCGCGGCCGAAGGAGAAGCGGGAGAGGGCCGTGCGCATCGCGGTGCCCATGGTGCCGACCGAGGAGGAGGTCGCGGCGGAGATGGAGGCCGCGCGCGTGCTGGATTTGCGGTAGCTGCTGCGCCGGCCGAGGGAGCCTCCAAACAGCCCGGTTCCGGTCGAGGTGTTCGTGCGTGCCTCGTTGCGGCGGTCCATAGCCTCTGCCCAGCTGGACTGCCCGTACGGTCCGCGTGCGTTCTGCAGGGCGATGTAGGTCGGGTTGTTGATGCGGGATTGGTTGATCAGGGCGTACAGCTGTGCGCACTCACTGGCATTGCGGCTGCGCAGCATGATGTTGTCACCAGTGGTGATACGCGAGTCGGGGGTCGGCGGCGAGCGGATGGAGATGTCGATGGCGGTCGACTTGCGCAGGGGGACCAGGGGGGTAAGCTCGACCGCAATAAGGGGAGCACGTCCGCCGGGTTGTATAATTTCATCGCCATCAGACACCAGCGGCTGCGAGTGCGCCGCCGTGAGTTCAAACACCTCAATCTTTCCAGGCGTGACCACGATGCTGCACTCGTCCGGGTGCAGGCTGTCCCACCGGCCGGCGTCCGACCAGCAGAAGATGGACGCGATTGCTTTGGCGGCCTTGGCGGAGGCTGGGACGGCGCGGTACGGCTGGTTCGACGCGGACTGCGACGGGGTGACCTCTTCGGGCAGGTCGTAGATGGAGGCCGGCGGGGAGACCTTTTGGAAGTCGGAATCCTTTCCGGCTGACGACGGACGCGTGGCGTAGCTGCGGGTGCGCACTGGTCCGGTGTAGTTGAGCGGCATCAGCGGCGTCGGGACGTCGTCGTCGAGTTCGTCGTCGGAAGAATCCGAGGTCAGGCTGGCGGAGTCGCTGATGTCCTCCGACACGACATCCTCCTCGCTCTCGCTGTCCGACTCGGTACACGTCGACGGCTCGTACTCGTGCTTGAGGGGCGAGGACGACCGTCGCTTTGTCTTCCACCCTGGCAGTGCCGGCGTGAGCGTGGGCGTCTTGGACCCCTTCAGCGTGACGGGGGTGGCTGGACTCGGTGATCGGTGGGGTGGTGGAGGGGGCGGCACGTCTTCTGGCGACGTCACCGGCTCTGCGGCAGCCTCTCGCAGGGGCGTCGAGGGCTGGCTCGACTTTCGCAGTCGGGGAATGGCCGGCAGCTCCATCGACGGCGTCGACGAGACTCTGCGGTGTGTTGACGGTCGCGGGGGGGAGCCCGGCGGCGAGATCGACTCTCCCTCAGACTCGCTCTCGGACTCCTCCTCGCCGCCCTCAGTCGGCATCCACACGCTGAAGTTCTTCCCGCGGCGCTTCGTCGACTTGCGGCGCGGCTCCTTGTCGAGCTTGGGCTGCGCTTTGACAAACTCAATAGGGTCGTCGAGGGTGATTTGGCGCGAGGGCCGCTGTGCTGAGACAGGCGATGCTGTCACCGCGCGTGAGAGGCGCTTTGCCTTTGTGCGCTTCAGTCCGGAGGATGCAGTGCCGTCGGAGCGCGCGTCGTCGAAGCTGCCTCGCGGTGTTCTGTCCAGGTCCTCACTCCGCCTCGTGCGCTGCAGTCCTAGTGGCGTCTCTGGATCGGGCGGGGAGGCGGTGTCACGGCGAAGGGAGTCGCTGGGTGGCGTAATTGGTGACACCGTGCGCGAATGCCTATCAGGCGCGTCGTAGTTCCAGACCTTTGAGACTTCGGTGTGCTGTTCGCCGAGAGGAATCTCAATCTCGTGCGGACTGGGAGTCCGGCTCTTGACGCGGGTTGAGGTTGTTTCCATGGATCGCAGCGAAGAGCCGTGGCTGCTGGCAGGTCTGGGTATCTGTCCAGGCACCATCTGGTCGCGCTTGATTTCGGAGATGGGCGGGGGAATGGGCGTCAGTCCGAGCATCTGCACCCACTCAAACCCAGCCTGCTCGTCGTCGGCTGTGAGGGACATGACCTCGCTCCATGCATGTCCGTCCGCCTGGGCGCCTCGGATCATCACAATAATCTCGCCCTTCATGTCGCCGTTGCGGGCGGAGATGCGGCTTTGCTGGACGGGCGGGAGCAGCAGCCAGCGTCCGGTGGAGTCGACTTCACATAGCAGAACGTCTCCTCCCGGTCCTGCGCCCGGCGCGTTGTCGCGGAGCAGAAGCTCGACGCGGCAGCTCAGCTCTTGGCCGCTGGAGTGGTACAGGTACATGTCGAAGTAGTCTCGAGCTCTCACGCAGCGGTGTGCATCGAGGCGTACGCCAGCTAGTGGGGCGAGACTTCTGGGATCACGGGCGCGGGTGGCGTCGATATTCGCGGCGGCCTCGTCTTCGAGTCGGGCCTGCTCGTCGTTCGATCTCTTTCTCGCGGCTGTGACGAGGTCTTGGAAGGTCGCCGATATTGAGTCTGCGCGTTCGGACGGCTTGACATGGTTGATGCCCTGGCCGGTTAGCGTGATATCGATTATAATGAAGAAGACTCACCCTCAATGTCTTTGCCAGATACTTTAGTCGTACCAACGGCCGCTTCAGCATGTATGCCACGTCGACACGCTCGCCGTCTCCATTCACAACATACCCCTCGGCATTGCGTGGCATGCCCTCGTCCCACGGCGCGCCGTCTTCAGGACCGGTCACAACTCTCGCTGGTTTGAAAGGATCGTCATCGGCAGGGGCCAGGCTGATGACTACATCTTGAAATCCGAGCCGCCAGGCGCTGATGTAGTCGCCGTACACGCGTTGTGCGTTCTGCGCCCAGGAGAGGAGATTCTCGGCGTCGTCCAAGGGCACGCGCTTGTGCAGGTTCTTCATTCTCTCAAGACAAACGCCCATGTCCATGATAGGCTTCGTGACCTCGCTGGGGTCGCCCTTGGCAGAGCGCGAGAAGAGGCCGACGGCGACGGCGGAGTCGGTCTTGGACAGCACGCAACTCAACAAGACGGGGATGACGCCGTCGACGATGGTGCGCAGCTCGCGCATATATTTTGCCTCGTCGGTGGCGAATTCGTTCATGATGTCGGGGATCGTGGCGGTGGCCAGACGGCTCCTGTTGGTGCGGATGCTGCGCGCGGACACGATGCTCTTCGCGGCCTTGGGCATGGACAGTACTGATATCAAGTCTGCGTGGCTGGCGAGCCTGTTCTTCCTGGTGCTCCTGCGGCTGACGATTGTGGATGTCTCGTACTGGGAGCCGACCTCGGACGCAGTCATGGTGCTGTTGCTGAAGATGGAGTCACTGAACTCTGAGCCGGCGACGCCTGAGGCGGGGGCTTGGCTGGGCGGCTCAGTGACGGACGCGATAGTCGATAGGCGTTTGCCTCTCGTTGGGAGGTGGCGCTGGACGGAGAGCGGACGCGGCTTGAGCGAGATCTGGTCAAAGTCGACGGAGGCTGCGTCGACGGAGGAGGAGGGCGCAGAGGAGGCAACAGACACAGCTCTGGGGTCGACTCTCGGGTCGTCGGATCTCACGTCATCTTCCTGGGCGAGCTCATCAGTCGACATGCTCTCACGCAGCGGCGAGGACATGGAGCGGCTCTTGGAGCGCAGGTGCTGGCTTCGTCGTGCGCCGCGGCGCTTCAATGTGGGTGTTGCGGAGAGCGGCGTCTCTGGCTCTTCCTTCCCGGCCTTCTCGGGCTCAGGCACGGGGGTGGCGGTGTCGTCGGAGATGGCAGATGTGTTTTCTGACGCAACGCTCGTGTCGATCTTCAGCTCGCGAGACGCCCTCCGCTGCTCGTGGCTGCGACGCCTGCGTCTGCGCCGGCTTCCTCCCCCGCTGCTGCCACTGCTTCGCGGCCTCTCTTCTGCTGGCTCGGGTGTTGGCTCGGGTGTTGGTTCGCGTGTTGGTTCGCGTGCCGGTTCTACCACTTCTTTTACTTCAGGCGCCGGCTCGAATGCTTCCTTCTCGTCTCTACTCTCAGTAGAGGCCGTGGCAAACGACGACTCGGTCCTCATCGTCGACGAGAAATCAGTCCTCATGGTCGACGACAAATCCATCGTCGACACCGACTCCTGCGCCGACTCCTTCGACCGCCGTCTGCGGCGCGGGGGGCGTCCTAGGTCTGCGTCCTGCATCTGCTGCGTGCGGTCGAGCCAGGCGTCGAGTCGGTTGGCGAACTCTTTGTTGTTCGGCGGCGACAGCACTCGTGGCTGCTGCGCGCGCATCTCCCGCATGACCTCCTCCTTCTCCATGTCGATGGTGTTGGTACGCGTCCTGCGGTGGCGGCGGACGCTCTCTCTCAAGCCCTCATCGTCGGTCCCCGGCTGGCTCTTCGGGCGCCGCCGTCGTCGTCTCTCGCGCAGGTCGTCTGCCCGCGGCGAGGCAATCTTCGGGCTCGCGGCGACGCTCGACTCTTCATACTCGACCGTGATGAGGTTGGCGAGGTCGGCCAGGTCGGGGACGGGCTCGGACTTGCGGGCTGGTCTGTGCACGGTCTTTTCTCTGCGCTGCTTGGGCGACTCGGGCTCCAATATGACCTCGACGCCGGCGTGGTCGGCGCTCCCCCCGCTGCTGACCGGGCGCTCGTCATTGCCGTCGCTCTTGGAGCTGGTGGGCTTCGACGGGCGGCGCTGGCGGGGCTTCTTCTGGCCGGTGCTCTTGCCGATGTAGTTGGTGAGGGTGTGCAGCTGGGGCTGCGGGGTCTTTTGCGGCGACTGCGGTATCTTGGGCGACGGCGGTATCTTGGGGGTCTGCGGTGTGGTCGGCGTCTTCGGGGTCTGCGGCGTCGTCGGCGTCTTTGGCTGCTCCTCGGGCGGCCTGTCCCTCTTCACGATGCGCGACGGGCGCACCCAGGCGTTGGGGATGGTCTTGGGCGGCGGGCGGCCGTCGGGCTTCGGCGGCGACGTCTTCGCGCGCCAGTGCGAGTCGCTGACCACGCGCTTCTTGGGGGCGACGGCGCTCAGCACGTCCTCGTCGAGCTCGTTGTGGACGGGCGTCTTCTTGTCGCCCTTGTCGCTCTTCGCGGGGCTCTTGTCTGGGACTTTGTCGGCCGACTTGGCGGGGGCGTGGGCGGGCTTCCAGTTCGGTTTCTCAGCCAGGGCCTTGGGCGTCGACGGCTTTGCGGGCTCACCCTCTGCGGCGCCCTCGGTGGCGGCATCAACAGCAGCATCGCCGCCGTCCTGCTGCCAGCGCTTGATCTTGTCGCGCACGTTGGCGGGCTTGTTGATGCCGATGGCCTTTGCAAAGTCGTTGCCGTTCATCGTGTCCGCCTTCTTCTTGCCGGGCGCCCCATGTTTCCTCGGCTCCGCGTCAGTCGGCAGCGGCGAGGAGGGCATGGGCGCATAGCCCTGCTGCGAGTGCCGGTGGTGCCGTGGGCGTGGGCGGGCAGGCCGTGGCGGCGTCGAGTCTCGGTGGGCCGCGGGGTGTGCGGTCTGCTCGCTGCTGGGCTCCCCGCTGGGGGTCAGTCGCTGCCGTGGGCGTGTCTCGCGGTCTGCAGTCAGACCGGAGGCTGGTGGCACAATTCAAGGATCGGGTGCTGATGCATGTGCGTGCTGGCGTCCAATCGCGGCGCCCGGCCCACGCACAACAAACAAGGCATTGCGCGGCGAAAAGAGCCGTCACGCTAGAGTCAACCTCACGGGATCTGCATCCACGCTCGCTTCGATCCATGCATCGATCATCAATCTCGGTAGGTATCAATCATGGAGAGGGTAGGTAATGATGAAACTTTGTTTTGAACTCCAGCATCACGTCAGGCGGCAGACCCCAGGGTTCGAGGAGATCGACTACAAGGCATCAGGGTTCGACTACAGCTGTCATGCCAGGTCGACTGCAGCCGCCATGCCAGGCTCGACATGCAATCCCTGATCCTTGCGTCAGTATTAGAAACCAGCTAAAAGAAGCAACCACGACGGACTAATCTGGAAGTCACCAAGGTAACCACAGCCTGGCCAGGAAGGTACCTGTAAACACCCGAAGCAGCTGGGCCCGACCGTTATAGCCTTGACTATAGTGAACTACGGCACCACATCTGCGGGAGGGTGTCGATACACCATGCTAAGCCCAGAGCGGTCGAGCAACGGACCGTCTCGACGTCGTCACCAAAAGCCATCCTCTTTCTCCAAGTCCAGCGCACTATCACCATCAATTTACGCACAACGCGTCTTTTAATGCCTCAAGAAATAGTATTACAGTTGCTCGCAAACCCATCACCACACCATCACGCCTGAAACAGCCCCAGCCCAACAAACGCCATCACAGCAGCAGCCACAACGAGCCCCCCAACCCCCTCCCACCCCCTCCGCCCCTCCGCCGCAACCCACGTATCAACCACGCAAACCAGCACCCACGACGACAGCAAAACCCCCATCTCCCTTGTCTTCCCCTCCGCGTAGAACCACAACAGCGTCGACGCAGCAGCCACATCGCGGATACCCAGGAACACCATCGATTTGCGGTTGATGTCATGGCCTTCTGGGGTCGTGGGCTCGACGCCGAGGGCGCCTGCGGCGGTTGTTGGTGAGATTAGGGCGAGGGTGCCGAGCGCGAAGACGGCGGTTGTGAGGCCCAGGCCTACGTGGCGCCATGTTGAGGGGCTCAGTAAGCTGTTGGGGAAGGGCATGGTGATGTGGATTTGGAGGGTGAATCAGAACGTTCGCTGGAAACTTGGATGTGTAGAGGAGTTAAGGTGATGGCGATAGGCACTTGGCTGCGTGGATGTTCCTGCGGGGCGGGAGCTTTCTATGCAAATGCAAAGAGGAATTATTCCGCTGTTTACAAAGAAACGTAGTAGCCCTTACTAAGCTCAATTGCACACAGCCAGGACCAGCGAGGATACAGACAACATCCTCTGTTTTCTTCGGAGATGCAAGGATGTCCGAGGTTCTCCGCTAGCTCCGGTCAAGCAGATCCGGTGCAGGCTGGGAGCGCTAATGTGGGTGCTCTAGTTCCTACACAGTAAGCTTCCTTTTCTTCCACATCAACTACACGACTCTTTTCGATTTATCTACTTAATCTGCTAGCATCACACGATTACTCTATTGTGGGCTTCTGTAACGCAGATCATCAATCAAGCAGTGCCTAGTTATAACATCGTAGGTAGGGACCACGTGAGATTAATAAACCGATTAGTGAACTTACTATAATCACCATCAACATCGCTGTCAACACGACAAGTCCTGATCCTCTCCACCAAGAGAATGTCTTGATACATCGACGCCCAGAGATACTAAAGTAATCATGCTTGGAGGTGAACGCAGGCCTTTTACAGATGCGAAGAACACCTAAGCTTGCAGTGTTTACGATTGATATATAATGTCGACACCAATGGCGCCTTCTGCTCACCACAAGCGTGAAATCCTCGATTTCTCAAGACTTCATTAACACACCACCAGCAGGCGTACCAGCAGCGCCCCCATCAGTACAGCAAAGCGTCCCCACAACCACTATCCACTTCACCCAGTCCATCGCCAGACCAAAACCACCCACCATGCCCCCCTTCAAAAACGTCCTCCTCATCGGCGTACGCCCCCCCTCCCCCTCTCTCCCCTCAAAACCCCCACCTAACCCCCCCAGGCCTCCGGCAACCTCGGCACCGCCCTCCTCACCGCCCTCCTCCCCTCCCAATACCGCGTCACAGTCCTCACCCGGCACACCTCCACCTCCACCTTCCCCCCCTCCGTCCTTGTCATAAAAGCCGACTACACCTCCCTCCCCTCCCTCGCCGCCGCCATGCGCCACCAAAGACGTCGTAATAAGCACCATCGGCGGCGCCATCGTTGGCGACCAAAACCGATTCATCGACGCCGCGCTCGCCGCGGGCGTGACACGGTTCATACCGAGTGAATTCGGGCCCGACACGCTGCAACCCGGTGTGCACGAGGTGATTCCCTCGCTGCCGGCGAAGCTGAGCACGGTGCAGTATCTCCGGACGAAAGAGGGGGCGTTGGAGTGGACGAGCGTTATTACCGGGGTGTGGCTGGACTGGGCGCTGACGAGCGGGCTGTTCGCGTTTGATGTCCAGAACAAGGTGGCAAGGGTTGTGGATCGTGGGGCCACGGCGTTTACGGGCACGCTGCTGGCGAAGGTCGCAAAAGCGGTGCTGGCGATCCTGGACCGGCCGCAGGAGACGCGGAATCGGTATGTGTACATCTCGTCCTTCACCACGACGCAGAACGAGGTGCTGGCGGCGTTTGAGCGCGTCGACGGCCGGAAATGGAGCGTGGTGCACGAGAACTCAGAAGATATTCTAGCTACGGGCCGCAAAATGGTGCAGCAGGGGGATTACGGCGGCACGATGCATTTGGTGCGGTACATTGTAACAAACAAAGCGGGACTGGGACTGTCGCCGCGGGAGAAGCTGTGGGATGAGAGGCTGGGGCTGGAAGAGGATGATTTGGAGCAGATGGTTCGGGATATCTACAGTGGGAGGTAGGAGGTACGGAGGTGCTGGCGTGGGGTCTGGGGGATTGCGGGGATGGCGGGGATGGCGGCGGTGAGGTGGGGGATGGGTTCGCTCCAGGAGCCGAGAGAGATCTATCGAGGGGGCCAGAAGGGTGGGGGATCCAGCCCAATCAGCGCTTCAAATCGAGAGGTGTTAGTCAACTGCGTAGACTACAACACACCAAAACCAAAGAACAAGGAGCCCATCACAGCATGCATTAAAACAGCACACGCCTGATGCTGTCACAGAGAAGTATCTGAAACAGAGGAGTATCTGAGATATCTTGTATTGCATTCTTAATGGTTTGCTGCTGTCTTTTTCCCTCTCTCCAAGTCTGATAAGCCATCTCCAGCACACGAGACATACACTGCCTCTTCCCCATCACCGCCGCGTTCCGTGCCGACCCTGAGCGTCTCTGTCCCCAACACAAACAGTCATATACCTCCATCACGCATCTTCCTGCACGCTTTCCTCTCTCATCCCAACCACCCCGTGTCAAGCATCTCCACCGCATCCTATGCCCTACAGCACCGCAACCACAACCCTCCTCAATCATACCCCTCCCCCTCCCCCTCCCCCTCCCCCTCCCACACCTCACCCTCTCTCCCCTCCCAAAACGCCCTCTCCAACCTTCCAAACACCTCCTCCAGCGCCGCGACCTCCGTCCCCCCCTGAACAGCGCGCTCAATCGCGTCCCTGACACCGCGCATGCGCTCCGCAATCGCAGCCTTGTACTCGAGTTCGAGCGTGCGGCGGGCTGTCGCGAACGAGGCCGCGCCGGCGGTGTCGCTCGCGGCGGACTGGTTCGGCGCCGGTGTGTCTGCAGTGGTCTGGGGCGGTGTGTCTGCGGCGGCTGTGTGCGGCGGTGTGTGTGCTGACCTCTCTGCGACCTGGGCGCTGACGAAGGACAGTTCTGCCGCGGTGAGCTGCAGCAGGTCGCGCACGAGCGGAGTCGCGGTGTCCAGCGCGTCGTCCCAGTGGTGCGGGGCGGAGTCCGGGTCGGAGAGGTCCTGGACGGCGGCGGTGCGCAGGGCGTAGAGGTGTGTGAGGGCCGCTGTGCGGTCTTGCGCGGGGAGGGTGGCGAGGCGGTCGGCGACGCTGTGGAGGAAGGCGAGTCTCTCCTTGTCCATGGCGGGATAGTGGGGGTCCTTCATCACGGCGGGCGCGCGATATAGCACCTGCTGGAGACTACAGCAGGATTGTAGAAGTCAACATAACATCGCCACTACATATCCCAAGCCTAACCCACACTCACTGCCCCGCCAAGCACGCGCGTCCCCAGTTTCCAGCAAGTAAGCTACTGCTCCGCATTTTCGCCTTGCGACTGTGGTGTCGTATGTCGTGTGTGTTCGGGTCATGCCGGCACGCTTCGGAACCTCTCGGCGCGACTCCATGTTCGCGCTAGAAACGCCGCTAGAACATGTCACCCGGCCGGTAGGGAGCAAGCGAGCGCGCGGAAGCTGACATGTCGCTCGATTACTTTTCTAGAGGGGTGAGATGAGTGGCTGCGGAGGATGAAGAGCGGGGATACTGGTTTGTTCGATTACTTTTCTAGGCTTCGGCGAGTGGCCCGACTTCTGTGCTTTAGCTGGCTTGCGATTGGTCTTACAATGCCTACAATTGCGCCTTTACCTTCGCCTCCACCCTCAGCGCTGCGTCAATGGCGGACATGGCGTGCACCAGCCGCTCGTCCTGCAGCCTGGGCGCAACGACCTGCACGCACAGCGGCGACCCCACGTACACCTCGCGGTCGACCTCGTTCCCTATTCGATTAGCTGCGTCTTGATGGGGGCCGGGAGACTTACATAGCGCGCGGTTCACCTTGTCCCAGCTGCCCAGCACCTTTCCGCTGACCTCGCCCGCCTTGTCTGCGTGCGTGAAAGTCCGCACGGGGATGGTCCCTGCGGAGTAGTCGAGCAGCACGAACGAACTCGTGTAGTTGGCGCCGTTGTAGCGGTCCGGGGCCGGGACGGGGTGCGGGGCGACGGGGCAGATGAAGGCGTCGATTTCGCCGGCCGGATGCCTCCACATCTGCAGACACTCTTTGCGGAGCTTCTCGCGCTTGCCGTGGAGGGCTTGGAGCTTGTCGAACGGCACCATCTTCCCACGTCTCACGCGGGTGGACAGCCACGGGGAGAGCGGCTCTTCCCCGGCGTCGAGCAGGTCGAATATGGCGTTGCCGCCTTCGACGTTGAACATAGCGTTGGCGAGGGCTGAGCATTGGGCGAACTGCGCTGCGATGTCCATCTCGACGACCTCGATGCCGGCCTTCTGCAGCTTCGATTTTGCTTCATCTAGAAGTCGGGCGATCGGGGGGAGTGGCTCGATCACGCCGTCTCGCCTGACAATACCGATTCGCAGCTTCTTGCCCGGCAACGGCGTCCACGGCAGTGGCACAGCGTCAGGATCGTACGCCCACGGCTTCTGGTCAGACACGGCCTGGAAGAACAGATCCATGTCGCGCATGGAGTGCCCCATCGGGCCTGCGCTGCCTGTGAGCCCGACCTTGGTCATACCCGGGAGCGCGCCAGCCTCGACATGAGAAAGGGGAATGCGGTCGGCGCTGGGCTTGACGCCATACAAGTTGCCGCACATGGAGGGCACACGGATCGAGCCGCCGATGTCTGTGCCAACACCGAGCACCGAGCCGCGCATGGCGAGCAGCGCGCCCTCGCCGCCGGAGCTGCCGCCGGCCGTGATGGCAGTGCTGATGGGGTTGATGGTGCGGCCGAAGACGTTGTTGTGCGAGTCGAAGGCCATGAGCGTCTGCGGGACGTTGGTCTTGCAGTAGAGGACTGCGCCGGCGCTGAGCAGCAGGTCGACGAGGACCGAGTTCTCGGTGGCGGGCTTAAAGGACAGCGCGGCCAGGCCAAGGGACGAGTCGTATCCACGGACATTGAACATGTCTTTCAGTGATATGGGCACGCCGTGGAGCAGGCCGAGGGGCTTGTTAGTAGTGAGATGCGCGTCCAGCTCGGCTGCTCTCTTCAGTGCATCGTCGAAGAAGATCTCGGTCAGGCAGTTGGTCAGTTGGTGTGCAATTGCGGCTCTCTAAACAGTCAGCCATGAAGACAATCGTCTGATGAGATGTTACCTTGCAGAACGCCGTCGTGACGTCCACACACGACAGCTTCTTCTCTCTGATAGCCCGAGCCAGCGCAGTGGCATCGTACTTCTCAGTAATGTCCAGCTCTTTCGCCGTCAGCAGGCCGCACGCGCGAGGAACGCCGAGGTAGCTGGTGACGTTTGAAGGTGGTAGCTGCGACAGCCGCCATTGGGCCGGAATGCGGGCAAACTGCTGGTCCTTCTTCTGCCAGGACACGGACTGCCACTTGGGAGTTGGGTTCGCCATGTTGATGATGGTGGTGAGCGAGCGAGCCGACTGTGGAGTTGCTGCCCCAGCCTGTAAGCCGAGGTTTGGCAGCTTGAGGGGTAGGAGCGACCACGCTACGAAGTAGACACTGCTTACGGGGGCGCATCATTGCTGGACTGGGCTGCACTGTACGCAGACGAGGCCTACAGAGGGTCTACATGTCTACATGGTGGGACTGCTTATGTCTTACAGACGGCCAGGGTCGGATATGTGCTCATCCTGCCGGATGCAGGCGGATACTTAGCCGGACGGGCCTGAGTCAGCGGAAAAGCATAAAGTCAGACTCGCTCGACCCGGTCGCCTGTCACGTCCAGCTGCCCTGCATCCACGCACCGCGTCACATGCTTTCGCGACGCTGACATCTCGAGATGCTGTCGCTGCAGCCCGCGACGCGCGCTAGGCCGCCCCCCTAGTCCCAATCGCGCTAGCCGTCCCCAGGTCCCAGATTTTTGCGACCCACACCGCGACCCCTTTCGCTGCGGCCAGTTGTCACTCCCACCGACCATCCCTCACGGCCTCCCTACGGCCTCATCACGGCCTCCTTGCCCTCCACCGCAGCCATGGCCTTCAATGCTTCCGCCGCCGCCGCGCACCCGTACTACCCGCTCGGAGTCGAGATCGCGGGCTACCTGGCCAACGAGTGGAACACGTTCGAGCTGGTCAGCATGTTCGCGGCGGGGTGCGCCGTCATCTTCAGCGTCACGTATGCGATCCTGATGAAGACGCGGCCGACCGCCAGCACCTCGGACGTGAGCATCATGATGTGGTTCGTGCTGTGCGGCTTCATCCACAGCTTCTTCGAGGGCTACTTTGCCTACAACTTCCGCACCATGGGCGCCATGCAGGACCTGTTTGGCCAGCTGTGGAAGGAGTACGCCCTGAGCGACTCGCGCTACCTGACCCAGGACGCGTTTGTGCTGTGCATGGAGACGGTGACGGCGGTGCGTATGCCCTGCGTGGTGTTGAGTCGTGCTGACGTCGCCAGGCCTTCTGGGGCCCCCTGTCCTTTCTCACCGCGTACCTGATTGCCGTCGACCACCCGCTGCGCTACTCGCTGCAGCTGATTGTCTCGCTGGGCCAGTTCTACGGCGACGTGCTGTACTACGCCACCTCGCTGTTCGACCACTACATCCTGGATGTGGCCTACACGCGCCCGGAGGCCGCCTACTACTGGGGCTACTTTGTGCTGATGAACGCCTTCTGGATCGTCATCCCGGGGTACCTGATGTACCAGAGCGTCGACGCCACCGTGCGCGCCTTCCGCGCCGTCAACGACGCCTCCAAGCTGCTGCTCAAGGCCGAGCAGATGGGCTACTACAAGAAGAAGGCGTAGGTGACGGGGTGGTGTTAGACGTAGACGTAGACGCAGGGAGGGATGATCGTAATGAGATGACGCCGATGAGGTCAGACCGAACCCTGTCGCGTCGATCCGCTACCGGCGCATCGGCAGATATATTAACCTTATATAATCCCCCGAGCAATTACACAATCCCTCCAATCCTCCACAGCCGTCCACAATCCTCCACCACAACCACCCACCACAACCACTCATCATGCGCCCCGCCCTCCTCACAACCACCCTCGCCGCCCTCACCACCGCCCACAGCACCCACAATGCCCCCAACAATGCCCACAACACCACCCTCCCCCTCTCCCTGCAAATGGCCCACTCCATAATCCACCGCCGCGACGGCATCTACACGCCCGGCGCCGACTCCTCCGGCCCCCTGCAAGCCGGCATCGTACAAAAAGCCTTCACCCAACTACTAACCCACTACGCCACCCACCCCTCCGCGCCCCAGCTCTCCTCCTACATAACCGCGAGCGCAGACTCGCTCCTCCCCCTCTTCAGCACGCCCGTCACGAACCGCAACTTCTCCATGGACCGCTTCAGCCCCGCGCTGACGTACCTGCGTCTCGCGACCTCCACAAACGACACGCGGTACGACACCGCGCTGGGCGTGCTAAAGCACAGTCTCGACGCGAACGACCGCGCCCCCGACGGCGCGCTGTGGTACTACGTCTACCCCTCGTGGGCGTACCTCGACGGCATGTACTCGCTGGGCCCGTTTGCGGCGGCGTACACGCGGCGCCACGACCCGGGGAATGCATCGGCGTGGGCGGATCTGGGGCGCCAGTTTGGGCTGCTGGCGGAGCACTGCACGGTTTTGGCTGGCGAGGAGGGGGAGGGGATGTTGGTGCATGGGTACGATGCGCGGGGGACGGCGGTGTGGGCGGGCGAGAGGGGGCAGAGTCCGCATGTGTGGGGGCGGAGTCTGGGGTGGTATGTGCTGGGGCTGTTGGAGACGCTGGTGGAGCTCGACGAAGGAGGTTGTGACGAAGGAGGCCCCGACAAAGGAGGCTCTGACGAAGGAAGCTCTGGTGTGCTCGCCGCCGAGGCGCAGACGCTGCGAGACGAACTAGCCGCGCGATTCTGCAGCATCATGGCCGCCGTAGTAATCGCCGCCGACCCCACAACCGGCGCCTGGCCCCTCCTCCCCTCCTCCCCCCACACCCCAGAAAACTACCTCGAATCCAGCGGCACCGCCATGTTCACCTGGGCCCTCCTCGCCGGCGTGCGCCGCGGCTACCTCAGTGACCAGAGCTACGTCGCCGCAGCGACGCGCGCGTACTCCTACCTAGTGGGCACGTTTGTGCGGAACGCCGGGAACGGGACGCTGGGCTGGGGCGGGACCGTGGGCGTGTGTAGTCTGAATAGCTCGGCGAGTTATGGGTACTACACGGGGCGGCCTTTGGTGGCGGACAGTGTGCTGGGGAGTGCGGCGTTTGTGGGGGCGAGTTTGGAGGTGGAGATGCTGGGGTGAAGGGCCGGGAGGGGGGGGGGAGTGGGCGGTGCTTCTGAGCGTCTGTGATCGCCGTGTTGGCAGGAAAGTGTGCAGACGAGGTGGATGGCGCTGGTTCTGCTGTATTGTATTCCTATAAGAGCTAGTCTGGGCCAGAGATGGCGGTGATGATGCTGGATAATGGTACCCACTGCCTGAGCAGACGCCATGGGCGGACAACGTCCCCGTGATAGGCCACCCTCTCGTATGGAGATGCTCGGCATCGTCACCAAAGGAATGGTCCTAGCCACGGCCCCTCATGCCAGTCCATCGCATCATCCGCACACCCCCACCGGAAACTCTCCCGGTAGCACAGCTCGGACGTCCTTCACCCACGACCCTATCAGGACGGCAGCACTCGCACATTCTGAGCTTCCAAAAACACAGCACAATACCTAGCATTTTGGGATTTAACCGAGTGCCCCCCTGCAATCTTGCGTGCTGATCGTCTGCCACATTCCGCGCTGAGACACGGCCGGTATGATCCGCAGCGGGTGAGCCCGCAGACATGTGGACCGGGAACCACTTCGGCGGTATCGCGAAATTCTTGCTGATGGACTGCGAAGGGAGACGGAGCGCTCCCCGTCCTGTGACGCTGCATTCCCGCGGCCCTCTTGCACGGCTATAGGTCATGTCTCAGGTGTCGGTGGTTGTATCGCCGGGGCGTGTATAAAGATGTAATCGGATGCTGTTGGGCATCAGCACACTGACCCAGGCTTCTCGTCTTCTTACCCTCTTTGAACCTTCTTGAATCCATCATGCACTTCACACTCGCTACCGTGCTCGCGCTGGCATCTGCGCCCATTGCCATGGCCCAGATGGGGTCTGGCACCCTCGGCCCGGTCCCTACGCCCGCGGTGCCCACGCCCGCTGTGCCCACGCCCGCTGTGCCCACGCCCACCTATCCGACGACTCAGATCCTGCCTGTCCCGGGCTGGAACTCGACGACCGACAGTTTCAACACGCTGGCCGCTCTGTACGCGAAAAGCGCCACTGAGCTGTCCGCGCAGGTGTTCAACATTGGTAGGCCCTCCCAATTCGAACTCGAATCTTCTGACCTCCCTAGCCCAGAAGAACATCGCGCTCAGCGGTTCCGGCACCATAGCGTACAGCTACGACATCCAGGCGGACCTGGCCGCAGCTCTCGCCACCGTGAACAACCTCTTCTGGAGCACCGCGTACGAGGGCGAGGAGAGGGTGTGCGCGATTGTGCGATCGATTAACGAGCAGAACGTTGGCACCGTGCGCGGCAACCTGCTTATTGCGTTAGTCTCCGCCGTCTCCCTCCAGTGGATACTGACGACTATACAGCATCACCGCCGAAGCCCAGGCCGTCATCCGCATCGCCATCACGCTCGGCAACACCGTCGCCGCGGTGCAGAGCCGTGAGTCGCCTTGCCCCCTCCTTACCTCGACTAACACCCCTAGAAATCCGCGAGTTCACCAACGCCGAGAAGACCGTCCTTGCGACCCTGATCCGCGCCATTGCCACTGCCGCAGTAGCGAGCACCGGGCCCCTCGCGAAGCTCAACGCTGGGTTGACTGCAACCGGTAACACAGCGCTGAACGAGGCGATCGACAGTCTGCAAGTGGCGGTCGCAGGACTGCAGGCGGCGGCGACGATCAACTGGACGTTCGAGTAGAGCGGAGGGGCTTTTGTCGGCCCAATGCTTACGTGGTTTATTTCGATGGGGTTGTGGGGGTATTGATAGATATTGGCAGATTACTTTCTTACTCTCATTAAGGATGTTGTTTCATACTCTTCCCTTGCTCTTAAACGCTATTACCTTGCATGGTGTAAGATTGAGCGATAATACAGACCACTGACGTCTCTTAGTTGGCGCAGACGTGTAGTTCCGTCTCGTCTGACGTGTTTCATAAGTACTTTTTGGTTGTTGGTCTCAACGAAGTTACCCTCTGATGCATCTACCTTTTGCATACCGAGACGCTCACAGGGAAAGGTGCTAGTTATGCGAATCTTACGCTTTTCTGCGACCACGTTCAGAAACTACAGGTGAGATCGATGTCACAGCAATCCGGCAACTTTCGGCAACTAGAGATCGTTGCAAACCGTTCCCGTACTGGAGGCGGGGTGGTTCTTGGCCGTTGCTTTGAATCAGATGTTAGAACAGGTATCAGCTGTCAGATGCGAAGTCAAAAACGCGAGCTGTCCAAGTGTCAGCTGTCAAGACATCGCCCCGCAACTGGTCCCTGGCCTAGCGCCGGCAGCCTTGGCCGCCGATTTCCACAAGCTTGAGTCGCAGCCGAGGCTGAAACAAGCGTGGCGGCGGGAAGTGTGGGGAAGGACCCTGCGTGGCGTTAGCCAAACGTCGATATACATGCTGCTCGCCGCGCAGCACTGTGCCTCCTACACCACCATGTCGCTCCCTACTGAGCCCATCTCGCCCACGGCAGCACCCTTGCCCGCTTTACCAAAAGAAGACCCCCTCACGCCTGCACAATGGCGCACGCTCCTCGCCATCGCCGACGCCTGCATTCCTGCCCTCAAACCGGTGTCGATCGCATCTAGCACCGATCTCGCCGTCGCTGACACCGAGTACGCAACCGCACTATCAACGCTGAGCGGGCTCATCCCTGCCTCTGAACCCAATGCTTCCGCGGCGGCCCGAAAATACCTCGAGGACAGCGCGTCGGCAAACCCGCAGTTTCGCGAGGAGCTGTGGCGCGTGTTCGCGCTGTACATGCCAGCTTCGTCGCGGCGCCAATTAGTCACCGTGCTCAACGTGCTGGACACGCGGGCCGGAGCGCTGGCGCTGACAGGGTCATTCACACCGATCAGCGAACAGTCGGTGCTGGCACGCGAGGACGTGATACGGGGCTGGAAGACGGCGCGTTTGGGAGCGCTGAGAAGCCTGCATCGCTCGCTTACGGTGCTGTCAAGGCAGACGTGGATCAAGGTGTCGGAGGCGCTGCCAAGGGTGCTGGGCGTGCCGCGCGTGCCGGTGGGGATGCGGCCAGGCAAGGGATACGAGTATGAGTTCATTCAACTCCCGCCCGGGCCGAAACCGGAGGTCATCGAGACGGACGTCGTGATTGTCGGGTCAGGCTGTGGAGGCGCGGTGTGTGCGAAGAATCTCGCTGAGGCAGGCCACCGCGTGCTGGTTGTCGAGAAGGGACATCACTGGGCGCCAGAGCAGCTGCCGATGAGCGAGCGCGAGGGCTGGAATCACCTCTTCATGAACGGGGCGTTCATCAGCTCAGACGACATGAGCACGTCAATTGTCGCGGGCCAGGCGTGGGGCGGCGGCGGCACAGTGAACTGGAGTGCCAGTCTGCAAACCCAGGGGTACGTCCGGCGGGAGTGGGCGGCGACAGGGCTGCCGTTCTTCACGAGCAAGGAGTTCCAGGACAGCCTCGACCGGGTCTGCGACAGGATGGGCGTGAGTGACAAGCACATCGATCACAACCGCGCCAATGCGATGCTGCTCGAGGGCGCGAGGAAGCTGGGCTACAGCCACAAGGCCGTGCCGCAGAACACGGGCGGCGCGCAGCATCGCTGTGGACACTGCACGTTTGGCTGCGGCTCGTGCGAGAAGCAGGGCCCTGTTGTGTCCTATCTCCCAGACGCGGCGCGAGCAGGAGCGAAGTTCATCGAGGGCCTGCATGTCGAGAGAATCATCTTCAAGACCGTCGCCGGGAAGAAGGCCGCCACCGGTGTCGTCGGCTCCTGGGTCTCGCGCGACATCCACGGCGGCGTCGCTGGCGAACCGACCACACGCCGCCCTGTCATCATCAAGGCCAAGCGCGTGATAGTGTCCGCAGGAACCATGCAGAGCCCCCTACTTCTCCTCCGCTCCGGCCTCAAAAACCCCCAGATCGGACGCAACCTGCGCGTGCACCCCGTGACAATGCTCGGCTCTGTCCACGACACCGAGGTCAACCCCTGGGACGGCGCCATCCTGACCTCCGTCGTCAGCGAGTACGAGAACCTCGACGGCCACGGCCACGGCGCCAAGCTCGAAGTCACCAACATGCTGCCCTCGGCGTGGCTCATCTGGCTCGACTGGACCGGCGGCCTGGCCTACAAGCTCGACGCCGCGCGCCTCAAGCACATGGCCGGCTACATCGCCATCTGCAAGGACGCCGGGGCAGGGCGCGTGTACCCCGACCCAACAGACGGACGCGCGCGCTTCTCGTACACGCCCACTGCCAAAGACAAGGCGCACCTCATGCAGGGCATACTCGCGCTGGCACGCATCCAGTATGTCGAGGGCGCGCGCGAGATCTTCACCACGACACCGGGGATGCGCGTGTTCAAGCGTGAAGCCGAGGACAGCGGTGAGGGCGTCAATGACCCCGCGTTTCAGGCGTGGCTGGGCGAGGTGGAGAGGAAAGGATTCCCAACGCCAGAGAGCGCGTTTGTGTCGGCGCACCAGATGGGCACGTGTCGGATGAGCTCCGCGGAGAAGGGGGGCGTTGTGGATCCAACGGGCAAGGTGTGGGGAACTGAGGGGCTGTATGTTGCAGATGCGAGCGTGTTTCCGAGTGCCAGCGGGGTGAATCCCATGGTGACGAACATGGCGATTTCGGATTGGATTTCGCGGGGCGTTGCAGAGGGGCTGGCGGGGCGGGCGATGCTGTAGATGTGTTTGCTGCTGATGCTGTAGATAAGTGTTGTGCTGTTGTTGCTGACGACAAAGATGACAAAGCTCACCCAAAATTGGCAACCACGATGCTCCGTTCTAGCGACCTGCATGACAGCGCATTTGACGCAGGGCGCTGCAGAATGCACGCACGAGGGACTTTCATTGGCCAGCATGCACGTGACAAAATGATGTCATAGCCTGTCCTCACCACCACATCTCGCAACACCAAGATCGGCATGCCGTGCTGCGGGCATGGCGGCCGGACCAACCGCTGCGAGCGGGCGGTGGCCGTCGCCGCTGCTATTTAAGGGAGGCGCCGCAGCGCGAGCAGGTTTGGGCCTTCCTGCGATGACAATACAGATATAAGGCCGCCTGAGAACACTCCTGCTACCCCTCCACACCATGATGCCCCTCGACGGCCCGTTCGGCCACACCAGAATGCCGCAGCGCGCGGGCAGCATCTCGCACGGCTTCGGCTTCAGCGGCGCGGCTGCTAACGGCGGCACCGAGTTCATGTCGACGCTGCCCCCGCCCAAGGGCGATCTCGACGAGTGGGACCGCACGCGGCCGTGGAACCAGCAGCCGGGCGCCAGCGCGCCGCTCGTGTTCAAGGACGCCATGTCGGTGCGCGAGGAGGTGTTTGGCGAGCAGGGCGTGCCGCTGGAGGCCGAGTTCGACGACGACGACGCCCGCAGCTGGCACTGGGTCGTGTACGCGTCGGTCGGTACGTCGTCTGCGTCGCCGCCCAAGGCCCTGCTCGCCCGCAGCGACTCGGGCAACACGCCCGCCGACGACGCCCGCCGCGCCTCGGCCACGGCCACGCGCCTCCCCGTCGGCACCATCCGCCTGATCCCCCCGCCCCACGGCCCCAACAAGTACGCCGCCGACCCGCACCCGGACGCCGACACGCCCGCCGCCCTGGCCGCCGCCCACCCCGCCGAGCCGTACGTCAAGCTGGGCCGCCTGGCCGTGCTGGCGCCCTACCGCAAGCTCAACCTGTCCAAGCTGCTGGTGAATGCCGTGCTCGACTTCGCCGCCCAGCAGCCCGACGCCATCTACGTCCCGCCGTCGCCCACCACGCGCGAGCTGGCCGCCCTGCAGGGCCCGGGCGCCGCCCGCCCGCTGTCGTGGCAGGGCCTCGTCATGATCCACGCCCAGGCCCCGCTGAAGCACATGTGGGAGAAGCACGGCTTCCGCGAGGAGCTGCGGACCGACGCCGGCGCCGTGGAGATTGCCGCCGAGCCGCACTGGATCGAGGAGGGCATTGAGCACGTCGGCATGTGGAAGCGGCTGAAGATTGCCCCGGGCAGGTTGTAGAGCTGTGCATGTTGAATCTTACGTCCTGCTCACACTGTCTAGCACGCGGCTGCAGCGCGAGGTGCACGCGGCGCTGGAGAAGGGGCCGGCCAAGTTCCCTATTGGCGCGGTGCGGGCCGACGAGCCTGTTATTTAGCATTTCTTTGTTGGCGTTGGCGTATACCCCACGATCAGCGCTAGACGGCATCTTGGTCTACTGTGTAGACTGGCTATGGTCTCTAGACTGGCTATGGTCTCTTCAGCTAGATTGGCTCATCACTAGACGCTGCATTAGCACATCCAAACTCAGTCATTGCACTTCGTTCCTTCGTTTTCTCATGATTTGATATTAACAGGTAGAAGGTCGTCGACAGGGCGACATGGTAGAAGCTGACAAGGGAAAAAGGACAAGTACAGGCAGACTGCTTATCCAGCCAGACAGGACGACGATGCCGTCTCACACCCGCGGCTTCCCTCCCGCCAGCTCCGCCGCCTGGCTGTCCAACTCGTACCGGTACTTCACCGCGCCCGCGCCCGCCATCTCCGGCACCGCGTTCGGCACCTCGTGCCTGGTGCTTGGCTCCAGCTCGCCGTGCGAGTACGTCGGCGGCGCGCGGCTCTCGTCCTTGACCGCCGCGGCCGCGGGCCGCCGCCGACGCAGCCAGAAGAAGAGGCCTATGACGCCCGCAATGGCGATGACACCGATAACCACGGGCGCGGCGATGGCGGCCACGGGGACAGAGGCGCCGCCTAAATTGCTTGCTGGTGCCGCGCTGGTGGCCGAGCTGCTTGCCGAAGCCGCGTTGCTCGAGGAGGCCGCGCCGGTGGTCGAGGGCGCGGGCGTGATCAGCGAGTTCAAGGCAGATGAGGCAGTGCTGGCTCCCTGGTCTGGTCGCTGTTAGCCGGGCCATCTCTCTCCCACGCTCTGGGGGACGTACACCACGACAGCTCGGTGCTGCGCGCGCAGTAGCTATCGAACACATCAATCGCGGCCGTGACCTCCGGCAGCGCCGCCGTCACACTCGCCGTCCGCGTCGTCGTCGCCTGCGCCAGGCAAAACTCCTGCACCGCCGTCGACAGCACGCTCGAGATATGTCTGCCGCCGCGTTAGCATCTCTTCCCACGCTCCACATACAGCAACGCACGAGGACTGGTCAATGCAGAAACAGCTGAAGCTCGTCAGCTGCTGCGCGTCTCCGCACCCGGACGCCTGCGCGCGCACAATCGCGCTGACCCGGTTCTCTGCGCACGGCGCCAGCGCAGAGTAGCCCGCGATCTCGTTGATGTAGATGGACGTCTTGACCGCCGCGGCGGAGGCGGCTAGCAGCGCCAGCCCAGGGGCGAGGGGGGACAGCCGCATCGTGGAGTGTCTGGCCTGTTGCTCGTGCGGAGGAGCAGCTCAAGATGGGGCCCGCGTGCTTAAGGGTGCGTTCGGTGCCCGACGCTGGTCAGGCCCCCCGTGGCATATTGAGCGGGGGTTGCGCGCGCAGGGGTCAGGCTATCTGTGCTGTTTTCTCCGAATCGAGACGTGGTCAAACGTGTGGGGGATTCGACGGCGTCCACTCACGGCGCCCGAACGCAGCGACGCGGAGGATGCCGGGGCCTTGCAGTACACCCATGAGTGTTCCAGGGTGTCTGTGTCCGATAATAGCAGCGCGAGACGCACTCCCCTGCGTTGAACAACCACCGCGAGACGACGGCTGGCCACACGGCTAGCTGGATCCAGGATCGTCGCCGTCGAATGGCGCGGGAGCTGCCGTTGAACGGGCGGGCGGCGGCCGTGCACTGTACCTGCTCGCGCCCACTCGCTGGCGACATTCAGCATTCACATCTCTAGATATAAATGTCTCGTGGATTCGCAAACAGGACCATGTAGCCGCAGGTGTCCTGCAGCATTCCTGCACCCCCGATCCCAGACACCCTGCAGCTGTCCCCTGCGCACCGCCGTCATGCCTGTACGCTGCAATTCAGCCTATTTCTGGACCCGTGCGTGTGGTTGGCTGCGTCGGGCCTTTTGGTTGCGGGCCGGTGCTGGGTGGTGGCCTTAGGGCTTACGGTTGTGTTACCTGCTTGGAGCAGGGATTTTCGAGATTTGCGAATTGTTTCTTGGTTTGTTGGGTAGTTTGGTGATGCGGTGGCGTGGTGGTGCTCGAGTTGTGCGGTTGCGGCAATTGAAGGTCTGCTCTTGTGGTCGCCTTTCGTGGTGTTCTCGTTTTGCTGGTCTTTTGGTGTTCTTGTTTTCGTGTTCCTTTGGTATCCTTTTGGTCCGTTTCTTGCTTGCTTTCCGGTACTCCTCAGTCTTCCCTTCAGTCTTATCTCTCAATCTTCCCCTCTAATTACCAATTCCCATCTTATCTTATCATCCCCTCCTTAGTCGTCTCTCCTGGGTTTTCTTCAGTCTTGTCTCGTCACCTAAGTTTTCTTCGATCTTGTCTCGTGATTTCTCTTCCAGTCTTTCGAGGAGACATCTCGAGAATTCTGGAATGCAACTTTGGAAAATAGAACAACGGGGGAATGATAATCCACACAGATCCCGAGGTCTAAACGACGACGCACTTCTAGCTCCGACATCATACCCCTCATACGCAGAAACTCCGATGAATATGCGGTACCCCACGTTTACGCAGCCAATCGGATCGCAACAGCACTAGGGTAAATGCTGCATAATTATGCGGGGCCCAAGCTCAGCAGTCGTGCTCTGTCAGATGTCGTGTATTTAGATGTCTGGGTGTTGGATCTCTTCCTGTTTTCCAAATCAATCCGTTCTCTCAAAATGACGGCCGCTATCCCCCACCTCCGCAAGACCAAGACGTCGAGCCAACTCATCGTCAATGGCAAGCCGTTCCTCATGCTCAGCGCCGAGCTGCACAACTCCACGCTCAGCTCTGCCAAATACATGGCCGACGACAAAATCTGGCAGAACATGCGCGACACCCACATCAACACCCTGCTCGGGTCGGTCTCGTGGGAGCAGATCGAGCCCGAGGAGGGCAAGTTCGACTTTGCGAATCTCGACGCCGTCATCACAGCCGCCCGCGAGCACAACATGAAGCTCGTGCTGCTGTGGTTTGGCAGCTTCAAGAACGCCCTCTCCACATACGTCCCGGCGTGGGTCAAGAAGGACGTCAAGCGATTCCCCCGCGTGCACGTCATCGAGGCAGGGAACCGGAAGCGCACGCTCGAGCTCATCAGCCCGTTTTCGGAGAACGGCTGGACGGCGGACGCAAAGGCGTTCGGCACGCTGATGGCGCACTTGAAGGAGTTCGACACAGATAGCACCGTCGTGATGGTGCAGGTTGAGAACGAGACGGGGCTGCTGGGCGACTCCCGCGACCGGTCTAAGATCGCGGAGAAGAAGTACAGTGAAGCAGTGCCCCAGGATGTGATCCAGCATCTGAAGACGCACGCACACCTCCACCCCGAGTTCACCTCGCGCTTCCCGGAGATCAGCTCCGTCAGCGCCGGCGCGACCTGGAAGGAGGTCTTCGGCGCAAAGGACGAGGTCAACGCCGAGGAGATGTTCATGGCCAACGCCTTCTCCAGATACATCGAACACGTCGCCGCCGCAGGCAAGGCCGCGTATCCCATCCCGCTGTACGCCAACGTGTGGCTCAACTTCGACAACCCAGACGACCTCGACCAGTCCATCGAGGCGGTCGTCGGCGGCGGCGCCAAAGCCGGTATCTATCCCTCGGGCGGGCCCTGTCCGCACACCACAGACGTGTACAAGTTCAACGCGCCCAGCCTCGACTTCATCTCGCCGGACCTGTATTTCCACGACTACGAGCAGACGTGCATCAACTACCGCCACAACAACCAGCCGCTATTCATCCCGGAGCAGCGTCGTGACGAGTACGGTGTCAGGAGAGTGTGGCTCGCGTACGGCACGTATCTGGCGCTCGGGTGCTCGCCGTTCGGTATCGACTCGCTGCCCGCTGCCGAGTCGCCCGCCACAAAGCACTACAAGCTGATCCACTCGCTGCGCCACCAGATCCTCGAGGCGCAGGCAGAGCGGCCCGAGGACATGTTCGGCTTCTTCTTCGACGACGCGCAGAAACCCGGCGAGAAGCCGTGGACCAAGGACATCGCCGGGTACACAGTCATTGTGGAGCGCGCGTTTGTGTTCGGCAAGGCCGGGCCCGGGGCAGGCATCGTCATCCACCAGGGCGACGGCAAGTTCCTGTGCGCCGGGTGGGGCTTCAACCTCTCCTTCAAGAGCACGAGCCCGAAGTCGACGTTCACAGGCATTCTGCACGCGGAGGAGAAGGAGATTGATGCCGAGACGGGCGCGCTGAGCACGCTGAAGATCCTCGGCGGCGACGAGACGAGGAGCGGCGAATTTCTGATCATGCCGAACGAGGATCCTGACTACGGCGGCTTCCCCATCGCAGTCACCATCCCCGCGCGGACGTGCATTGCTGAGTGTTGGGCGTACAGTTTGGAAGAGACAGAGGAGGATTTCTAGCGAATTAATAGATACAAACATCGGAGAAAGGCGTAGTCGCCGGACGTAGATCTAGATTTTGCAATTTCGCCAGTAGGCGGTCCAGATTCACACTCGCCTGCAACGTGCGCCCGTGAGACCCAGTCCGCAACTCATCAAGAAGAGCGCTGCCGATGTCGCGGATCTTGGGAATAACGCTGTGGCCATTCGCGTCGAACACCTCCGTGGGCATGTGGTAGAGGATGTCGAGCAGCTCGTCCACTACGTGGTGCCGTTCTTCAACAATTGCATGTGGCGTGATCAACAACCCTTCTGTCTTTGCGATCGAGTTCATCAGCTCTAGCAAGTTCGATCGGATGTGGAGCTGCGTGATCTTCAGATTGACGGTCTGCACGTTGAAGCCGAAGTCGCTGCTGACGTGGTTCCCCTTCCAGCTTAACTCAGGCGGCAGGTTGTCGGCTATGCGGTGCACGCGCTCGATGTGCGCTTGCAGATTGTCCATGGTCTGTGTCGGGATAGCCTGGCTGGATTGCCAGACCATGAACAGCCGCGAGAGCGCGTTCAGCCCTGGCACGTACGAGTTTTCAGTGCCGATATGACCAGGCGACGACACGCCGTCCAGCTGGACATCCGATATCTCCAACGGCATCAGCGTGCTCGTCTGGTCGTGCGCCTGGCGGATGAAGAGCAGCTGTCGCCCGTACATGTCGCTTGTGCAGAGCCCGGCGTAGATAAGCCAGTACAAGCGTTTCAGGATCTCGGCATCTGCAAAGCACACGCTGTCCATCGACTGGTGGATCAGGAACTTGACGCTCATCGCGGCCTCGGCGATCAGCCGATGCGACTCCGGCGAGTCTATGCCGTGCTCGTGGTGCAGCGCACTGCCGAAGTTGTACATGGCAACGCTGCGCTCGACGGTGATTACGGCGCTGGGGCTCCACACCCCGAGGCGCTCCGCAAAGTCCAGACACGACTCAACCGTTACGTTACCGTAGAGATGCCGTCTCCGGCGCAGACTCGCCACTGTCGCCGCGCAGAATGACGCAACCAGAAGCAGAAACGAGGGTGGAGCACTGTCGGGTATGGCCAGATACTCCTGCAGTCGGAGCATGAACCGATCTTGGTGCAGTATCGGCGCGACCGGGTGAATCCAGCCAAACCAGTCGGCAATTAGCTGGTGAATGATCGGAGGTGGTGCGAGGTCTTCCAAGCCAAGTGCGCCACTCCTGTCCAGCTCCTCTCGCAGGGCCTGCACGTATCGATTCTTTGGGCCACGCTTTTTCCTCGGCTGAACATTTGTGCAGTGAATATCTAGTTCAGAGCAGGTAGAGCAGCGGGATTGTCCCTCAGGCACGACGCACTGTGGATGTCAGTACTCACATGCGGCTGTCTCTTCATGATATAACGATGTATTCACCGAGTACAGTCAATCCTGGCACCACCGACGACTCACTTTGACCTTCCTGGCACGACATGCATCGCATGCCGCTGTGTTGCGTTGGCGAGTCATTTCATCCGATATTATTCCAGACTTCGAGTGATGAAGGAAGCATGCTTTCCCGGATGGAGATTCGGAAAAATGATGCAGCAACGCTAGCCTGTCTCATTCTAGTGCAGACCTTCTCCGCAGCAGACATCCCCAGATCTTCACCCCATGGCACAGTCGGCCGAAGTAATGCCATTATGTAGTGTCCCCATATATATATCCCACGAGGGACGTTTGTGATCATCACCTTCCTAACTCGTTCATCTTCGCCTACTACACCATGGACAAGAAAGATATTGAGATTGAGCACCTCGAGAACGATGCTGTCGCTTTCCAGCCACGCGAAGATGAGCGGCCCTGGTACAAGCAACCCGAGCTGCGGAAGCTGTACTTGATGATGCCGTTTCTGTTCCTCGGCTCGACGACCCTGGGCTACGACGGCAGTCTGCTCAACGGACTGCAGACAATGCCCGCGTGGCAAGCATGTAGGTTCGCCACCAACCAGCTCAACAACCACTGACAGTGTAGTCTTCGACCACCCCACTGGCTCGCGGCTCGGACTGCTGGGCGCGTTCCCCGGCTTTGGAGGCTTCGCTGTCTTGTTGTTCACCCCCTACATCGCCGATATCCTCGGCCGCCGCATGGGCACCGCGATTGGCTGCGTGCTCGTCATCGTCGGCTCCATCATCCAGGCCTTCCCACAAGCCGGCAACCCAGACGCCATGTTCCTTGCCGGCAGGTTCATCATGGGCATGGGCAGCAACGTCTCGAACGCGACGTGTCCGCTGCTCATCACTGAGGTATCTCACCCGCGCCACCGCGGCCGAGTAACGACCATCTATAACACGCTGTGGTACCTCGGCTCTATCATCGCCGCGTGGACAACATACGGCACCCTCACCCACATCACCTCAGACCTGTCCTGGAGACTGCCGATCGGACTGCAGTGTGCCATGCCCGGTATCCAGCTGATCTTCGTGTACCTGCTCCCTGAGAGCCCGCGCTGGTTGATCAGCAAGGACAAGCACGAGGCGGCGAAGAAGGTTCTTACCAAGTACCACGGCAACGGCGAGGACAGCGACTTTGTCAACTGGGAGTTCAACGAGATCAGCCAGACGCTGAAGGCGGAGAAGGCCGCGAGTGCTTCCAGCGGCTGGTACGAGCTCGTCCGGACGCCGGGAAACAGGAAGAGATGTCTCCTCATCATCCTGACCGCCATCTTCTCGCAGTGCTCCGGAAACGGCCTCGTCAGCTACTACCTCGCCGCCGTGCTGCAGACCATCGGCTTCACCAACGGCTCCGACCAGGCCCTGATCAACGGCGGCCTGACAATCTGGTGCTTCATCGTCTCCCTCGGCTGCGCGTTCCTCGTCGACCGCATCGGCCGCCGCACGCTCTTCCTCAGCGCCGGCGTCGGCATGCTCATCGCATTCAGCATCTGGACGGCGTGCAGTGCCCTGTACGCGCAGACGGGCAACTCGAGCGCGGGCTCTGCCGTGCTGGCGATGATCTTCCTCTTCTACGGCGCGGCGGGTATCGCGTGGCCGGGGCTGACTGTCTCGTACACGGTCGAGATCCTGCCCTTCAACATCCGCGCCAAGGGCCTCACGCTCTGCTTCGTGTTCACGTCGCTCTCAGGCATTTTCAACCAGTACGTGAACCCGATCGGCATTGAGGCGCTGGGATGGAAGTTCTACCTCGTGTATGTGGTGGTGCTGGTGCTGGAGTGTCTGGCGATCTACTTCCTGTTTGTGGAGACCAGGGGTCCGGTAAGTACTTCCACCGCACGTGTGAATGCAGCTAACTGTGGTAGACACTCGAGGAAATTGCCATTCTCTTCGACGGCGACAACGCGAATGTGGCCGGTGCGAATGTGGTTCTTGGTGCAGATGGCCAGTTGAAGCCCGCAAAGGAGGGTGATTGCTAGGTTTCTGATATGATTGCATCCGGATAAATGACGTAGATGAACGTTTTGACGACAGTCCATGGTGATTTAGAGCAAATTCCTGGCCCTCCATGCGTGATCTGTTGATGAGACCTGACACCAGATGGCTGCGGATTGGTGAACGGCGAATGTTCCGTTGAGCCAGAACCAGAGTATCTGACAACCCGAGTCTGCGTCCATGTTGCGAACACATCCCAGGAAACAATCCCCATCTCGCAACCCTACCAAGGAATCGCCTCCGGCCCACGCTCCATCCTCTCCACCCCACTCCTCCTCGCCTCAACCCTCTCCTCCACCTCCCCATACCCCCGTCCCTGGCCCCACCGCCTCCTCACCCTCCCCACCGCAAACCTCCCAACCCCCCACACCGTCGCCGCGAAAATTGTCCCCGCAATCCCCGTCGGCGCCAGCACAAACCCCGCGCCGCTCACAAACGTCCCGAACACGCCCGCCCCCACCGTCGCCACCAGCGACCCAATCGCGACGTACTTGGCCCACCGCACGGCGCGCCAGAACACGAAGATTAGGCTGGAGCGCAGCACGCGCAGGGCGGCGCGCGTGCGGCGCGAGGACACGGCGCCCGGGGCTGCGGTCTTGGGGTCGTAGAGGTAGCGCAGGTTCTGCTTTGTGGTGGCCAGGGCGCTGCGCGAGTGTGCGTCTATTGCGGCGTCGTGCTGGTCTGGGGACGTGGGCGCCATTGTGGTGTGTGGTGTGGAGAGAGAATTGGAGAGGTGAGGTTGGGATTGGACAGTGCGGTGACGTCATGGTGCGATGTCGCGACGGCTAGATGCGGCGTGGACGGGGGAGGTAGTTCGGGCGCGCCCTATGAGTACTGGGACTCCATCTGGCGCTGGGGATATAAGAATGGCGGATTCAAGGCTTGGGAATAAGCAGACGTAGCATTGAGCTGCCAGCCCCCGGATTCCTATAACTGTCCCTCCAATATTCACACAGCACCACCAGGTCTCGCCCCAACAACACCCGCAACCATGTCCTCCTACTGGATCAAAACAGAAGACTGGCACACCGCCGGCGAACCCTTCCGCATCGTCTCCACCCTACCCCCCGACACCCTCCCCTCCTCCCCCACCGTCGCCCTCCGCCGCCAAGCCATCCTCTCCACCCCCCACCACCCCCTCGACACCCTGCGCCGCCAACTCTGCCACGAGCCCCGCGGCCACGCCGACATGTACGGCGGCTTCCTGACGCCCCCCGACGACGCAGGCGCGCACTTCGGCGTGCTGTTCTGGCACGCCGACGGCTTCTCGACCGCGTGCGGCCACGGCACCATTGCGCTGGGGTACTGGGCGGTGAGCACGGGGGTGGTCAAGGCGGCGGGCGACGGGGTCGTGGATGTCGTGGTCGACGTGCCGAGCGGGCGGGTAGTAGCGCGGGTAGGCGTCCAGGGGGGCCGGCCGGTGCACGCGGACTTTGTGAACGTGGCGAGCTACGTGCTGGCACGGGGGTTGGGGGTTGAGATCCAGGGCGGGCGAGTCGAGGTGGATCTGGCGTTTGCGGGCGCGGTGTATGCGACGCTAGACGCGGCGCAGGTCGGGCTGCGGGTGCAGCCGGGGAATGCGAATCGGTTTGTTGAGTTGGGCAGGGAGGTCAAGAAGGCTCTGGGGCAGCGGGCGCACTATGGCGATTATGATTGCTATGGGGTGATATTCTACCACGAGGATGATGCGGGTGCGGATCCGGTAAGGCAGACGAACGTCACGGTCTTCGCGGACGGCCAGATTGACCGCTCGCCGTGCGGGTCGGGGACGGGTGCGAGGCTGGCGGTGCTGCTGGCGGAGGGGCGGCTGGGGGCTGGGCGGTCGAAGCTGATACACGGCTCGATTGTGGGGTCGACGTTCGAGGGCGATATCGTGTCAGAGGAGACGAGTCCGATTGAGGGCGGTGCTCCAGCGTGCATACCGCGAGTGCGAGGCTACGCGAATCTGGTTGGACGGATGGAGTTTTTCATCGATCCAGAGGACCCGGTGCTGCCGTTTACACTACGGTGAATTCTTGGATCAATAAAAGCCTGCCGTGTTTTTAAATTTTTATCAAATTGACTTCAATTAAAAGGCTTTTGCAGCAGCACCCAAAACAGCCGGCCAGCCTCCAATCGCACTAAACGCCCATTGATACGTCTTCGCATGTACAACATACACCCCCCCAAGCAGCATGTTCGCCGCACTAAACGCCAGGCTCGTCTCGGTCGCCCATTTCATCGCCAACTTCGTCTTCGTCTCGTCCAGCCCAAGCTCCATCATGAGCTCTAGCGTGTGTCCCGATGTCGGGATCTTGACGATCTGAGTAACGGCCGGCGAATTGAGGAAGTTGTACACCACAACAATCTCGCTGGCGTTGCCCCAGCACGACATCCAGCCGCCCCACTCGCTCGTGGATACGTTGATGGTGCCCTTGTGCTCCTTTGTCGTGGCGTTGGCGAAGAAGGGCCCGCTGAGGGTGAAGTCGATGCACACAGACGGGCCCGGGCCGGAGTCGAACACGCTCAGCGACGTCAGGCCGACTTCGCCAACGCGGCCGTCGTTGATTGTGGGTGAGACTTCGAAGGGGCGCTTGCCGTCGCTCTGGGTTGTTAGCTTGTTTGGGGAGTCTCGGTGCGTCTTACGGGTGTGTTCTTGGTGATGCCTGCAAACGTAGGCCACCATGAGTTCTTGCCCTCCGGAATTGTGAAACGGACGTCGGTGATGGTCATGGTCACCCCCGGGGGGAGGGTGGCGATTTTGAGGACTTGGCTGATGGAACCGCGCGGCATTTCGAATCTATGATACTGGATTTATCTTGAGATCTTGAAGATTATATAGACCAACTGAGAAATTGTATAGATCCAACATGAGCATCATCTTCGTTGATCCAATCACGGGATGACCGCAGGATACGAGCATTTATTGCCGATCAATCTCAGGCACCATGTTCAGGAGGTTTCGTGGCTTGCTCCGCGAGACCGATTGCAGCTGAGCGGTTGCGGTCGCGTGAAATACCCATGTCGTCGCTGTCGTATCAGAGGTCTAGAACGGTGTCCGGTTTTGTCACCTCGCTAGCGGCGGCCCGCTGCCGGCCCGAACCATTGACAGCTCTCTCCTTCACCTCACATTCCGGACCACCACCGCATTCGGATGTCGTGCTCTTGCCTATCAGCATGTAATACTGCGCTGGTGCAGAATTATGCATTCTACGCCTATTCACTCCAACCTCAAGGGTCCTTTTGCGCACTATTCGACGCACGTTCCTCGGTGGCTGATCTAGTCCGGGGTCTCTCAGCTGCGCTCGCTAGCACCAGCACAGATTGCTCCTTTCGTACACTTGACGCCCGATATGGATTCAGACTTCGGCGTATGCGAGGTCGCTGCTCAGGGACATGATATGCCGGAGGTATTTAGCTGAACAACATCGCTCGCATCTGTCACCATCTTCATCATCATTCCTCACCATGGTCTACGAACCGAAAACCACCCACCCCAACGGCCTCCGTCTGCTTGCACTCGATGGCGGCGGCGTCCGTGGCATCGTCGCGCTCGTGCTGCTCGAAGAGGTCATGAAGCGCGTGCAGAAGCGCAAGGGCCTGGCAGAGGTGCCGCTGCCCGCCGACTACTTCGAGCTCGCAGCCGGCACCAGCACGGGCGGCATCATCGGCATCATGCTGTTCCGGCTGCGCATGTCCGTTGCGGACACCATCACGCAGTACTTCAAGATTGGTGAGGAAGTCTTCAGCCCGAAAGTGTACGGGTGGAACATTGGCAAGGTGCTGCCCGTGAGCGTGGCGTCGTTTATCAACAACAGCAAGAACGTCGTGCAGGACAGCCGCTTCGACGACGCCTCGCTGAAGAAAGCCATCAACGACGTCGTCGGCAAGTTTGGCCTCGACGAGAACGACATGGAGAAGAAGGGCGACGCACCACTGCACCACCCCCTGGCCGCGCGGGCGTAAGTCGACCCATCTCTTTCTCCCCTGCACCATTCTTCATTGGCAGCCCATTCCTATTTTCCCCGGCAAACCATCATCTCTTCCCCACTGACAACCCATCATCTCTTCCCCCATCATCTCTCCCCACTGACAACCCAGCTTCTGCTGCACCACCGCCCAAAACAAATGCGAATCCGTGCTCCTGCGCACCTACGACCCCACGCCCATGGACAAACAGCACTACAAGCCCTCCGCGACCTCCAAAATCATGGCCGCGAACCCGCACCACGTAACCATCAGCCTCGCCGCGCGCGCCACCTCCGCGGCCCCCACCTTCTTCCCGGAAGTGCACTTCCCGCCCACCCCGAAGCCCTCGCGCCAGGGCCTCACCTTCTGGGACGGCGGCCTGCTCAACAACAACCCCATCGACCAACTCTGGTACGCGCGCTACGAACTCACCCCGCACGCCTCCCCGCCCCCGCGCATCGCCAGCGTGCTCAGCCTGGGCACCGGGTATATCCCCGCCGAGTCACCCGGGGCCGCGTGGTTCCATCTCAGCGGCGTGGTCTCGTCGGTGATGGACTTCAGCACGAACACGAACGCCAAGGCCAAGGACTTTACGCGGCACGTCGAGCGGCTGCGGTTCCGCGCCGAGCACGGGCGCACGCTGTATGTAAGGCTGAATCCGAGGCTGGAGGCGAAGATTGGGTTGGCGGATTATACGCGCATGGAGGAGTTGAGGGGGATTACGAAGGGGTATTTGGCGGAGGCGGGGAGTCAGGAGTGGGTCGAGAAGGCGGTTTGTGGGGTGTGTTGTGAGGGGTGTGAGGGGTGTAAATAAAATATATATTAGAGAGGGGGAGAGGTTTTCGTGTGACTGAAGACGTGAGACGGGGAGTGTAGATATAGGAATGTAGATAGGAGTGTAAACAAGATATTGATAAACGATAGCTTTTCCACTACAACGCCACGCGAAATATTACCCTACTCCGGCGAGCACAGATCCAGAATCATCGCAGATCTATCGAGTACCAGAGATCTCAGCAATATGCTCACAGCAAGTGGTGCCAACACCAGAATGAACGGGACAGGGAATGGAACGCAGATCAAGGCCGTGGTCTCGTCAAATATTGCTTTCGTTACGGTGGGCGGAGTGGTGCGTAGGGTGCGTCATTAATGATGGTCGTCGGTCATATGGGGGTCAGTCGGGTTGTGCAGGCGTGTTCGTTTCCTTCACTCGTCCGGTCAGTCATCGACTCGTCCGGTCACTCGGTCACTCCTCACTTCTCACGTCCCTCATCCACTCGCTCGTCCGCTCGTCCACTCACTCGCTCACTTCGTTCGCTCCCTCGCTCCCTCGCTACCTCCTCTTCTTCTGCAGCCCAAACGCGCCCCGGAACCCCCGCTGCTGCTCCTGCGACCGCCGCTTGCGATCGCGACTCGCCGGCTTCTTCTCCAGCAGCGCCCGCGCGCGCGGGTCCACCCTGAACAGGCGGCACCGGCACGACTCATCCGGCTCCAGCCCGCAGTTAAACAGCATCCTAAGAATCTGCAGGGCGTCGTCGCGCGGGTTGCCGGTCGGCAGATCGAAGCGGTCGTAGGTGTAGAAGCCAGGCGAGGTGGAGTCGAGCAGGGCGCGGACGTGGGAGAAGCGCTCCTTGGGGGCGACAGCGGACGCGTTGGGGTCGGCCTTGTGCTCGAGCAGGCGGCGCACGCCGTCGACGTAGCGCGTGCGGCAGGCGAGCTGCAGGGGCGTCTCGCCGTTGCGGCCCACGGGGGCGTCGACGCTGCGCAGCTGGCTCGTCAGCACGGCGATGATGGGCGCGTGCTTGGCGGCGTAGGCGTGCTCGAACGGGCCCGGGCCGACGCCGCGCACGGCGACGACCAGCGCGCCGGCGCCCACCAGCAGCTCGACCATGGCCTGGTTGCGGCGCTGCACGGCGTAGCACAGCGGGGTGCTGGAGCCCGAGTGCGGCACGTTGCGGCCCCAGTAGCGGCCGACGCGCGGGATGCAGGCGTGCTCGAGGAAGTGCGGCGACGTCTCGAGGTTGGCGCCGAGGTGCACCAGCACCTGGGCGAAGTCGGTGTGGTTGTTGGCCGCGGCCCACAGCAGCGCGGTGCTGCCGTGGTGGGCGATGTTGGTGCGCAGCAGCGGCTGCCACAGCACGTGGCGCAGGTGGCGCGTCGAGCACACCAGGCGGCTGATGTCCGTCTGGTCGAGGAACGACTCGGCGAGCAGCAGCAGCAGCTCCGTGGGCAGCGCGAGCAGCCCGACGCGCGCCATGGTGGTGTTGTGGTGAGCGAGGCGGGCGGGGGTTGGCATCTCCCTCGACCCGGCAACCCTCGCCTCGACCCGGCCTCGGAACCGTCAGCAGCCAGAAGCGGACGGCACCTGCCCATTCCGTGCCCTGTTTGTTTATCGAGGCCCACTGTGCGAGTGCCAGGCTGCTGACGCCTGTGTCTCGGCAGCAGCCGTGGCATCGCTGATTGCCCGCCGTGTTTGCCGGCTGAGCGGAATAGCTGAGCCGAATAACAGCTGAGCTTACGACAGTTGGATTTACGCTTGTCACACGTTGGATCTATCAACACCCGTCGCCTGAATCACATCGACACCGTGTCCACACGCTTGCCGCTGAGATACGAGGCGGTGATGGCGCAACCTCGCGGCCCACTTGTCGCGTGCGCTGGCCGGTCTAGGTCGAGTACCTGCATGCTATCAGTCGACTTGGCAGCAGGATACTGGCAGACTAGCGAGGTTGTGTTGGAAATCATGGCGATGCATTCCACCTTCTCCAACACGACGCGACCATCAAGATGACGGCAGCGCGCAGACTCATGAGAACCACGAGCAACGCAAGACACGTGAAGTGCCCATAATTCGATACTACAAACGATACCTCTCACGTAGTATCGATAAGTCGACAATCACACACCCCAGCACCCCGGCCAGGGCACCTCTGCTAGCTCTTATCGATAAAGCTCTCACCACCACACCTCCACCACCACCCGCCAAAATGTACCACCTCGCGAAATCCCTCTACCTGCACGCCACCAGCAAAGAAGGTATGTCTCCCCCCCCCTTTCTCCCTAACCCTCACCTAACCACCCCAGAATACTCCATTTTGCTCCTCGGCCTCGACAACGCCGGCAAAACCACCCTCCTGCGGCAGATAACCTCCCTCTACACCCCGTCCGCCGCAGCCCCGAACCTGAAAACCGTGCCCACGGTTGGCCAAAACACAGTCACCCTCGCCTTACCCCCGCCACACCCCCCGATATACCTCAAGCTGTGGGACGTCGGCGGCCAGCAAGCTCTGCGTGGGCTGTGGACGAGCTACTACGCCGCCGCGCACGCCATCGTGTTCGTGGTCGACAGCTCCGACGTCGGCAGCGCCTCTGTATCCTCGATGGGCGCCGCGGGGGGTCTGGCGGCCGCGGACGCAGGGCGGCTGGACGAGTGCGCGGCGGTCCTAGAGGGTATTCTGGGTGCCGAGGAGGCCGGCGGGGTGCCCGTGCTGGTGCTGGCGAATAAGCAGGATCGCGAGGACTGCGTCGAGGTTGTGAGGGTTAAGGAGGGGTTTGTGCGCAGGGTGTTTGAGGGCGGGAGTGGCGGGGGCGTGAGGGATAGTAGGGTGTTGCCGTGCAGTGCGCTGACGGGGGCGGGCGTGCAGGAGGCGGTGGAGTGGGTTGTGGCGCGGGTAAGGGGGAATCGGGAGGGAAGGCCGCCGGTTATGCGGTAGGGTGAGGAAATGATGGGGGGGAGGGGGGGGGTGGATACTGGTGCAACTCAACGAGCCATATATGTAGCGCCTGATTAGAGATATCTGTACGTGGGTCTGATTCTCGTAACTTTCACAGACCAGCAGCTTCAATCTCGCACGACAGAACCGTCCAAACTCACATCCATCAAGACTCGTACATTCAGCCAGACCACACAGAACGCTATTCAACTATCCCACAGCCACAACAGGTATCAGCCCAACCCAAATCCCCACCGACCGCTCCATCCAACTCCCCTAAACAAATTCAACACAATTACCCCTTTCTTGACTACCACGCATCAATCATGAAATTCGCCTCCTCACTCTCAACATCCATAACCTTCCTTGCACTCTCACTCCCACTGACCGGCAACATCTCCAACCCCTCCTTCTTAAACTTCTCAGGCACATCCTCGCTATCCAACAACCCCACCTGAAACAACACACTCGCCTGATCCCAATACACGCGCTCGGACCAGATCTTCCCCGCGCGAATCCCCACAATACTGACGACTACGATCTCGACTTTCTGGTTCGTCGGCGCCACGTCGGGTAAGATCCATGGCATGGTGCACGTGTGCTTGAATTGCACGTACAGCTCGTCGACGAGCTGGTCGGCGCCCACGGTGCGCGAGATCAGGCGGATGTGCAGGGACGGCGGGGCGGACGGGAGGAAGAAGTCGGCGTAGAAGCGTTGTAACTCCGGGCGCCCGTGGCCGCCGGTCATGGTGGGGGTGAAGTTTACGCTGGGGAGGGGGTGCGTGGTGTATGTGTCCATGAGCTTTGCGACGTTGTGGTCGCGGTATTTTTCTGGGCCGTTAGCATCGCTGTTCTAATCGTAGGGTGGAGGGGTGATCAGGGGCGCTCACGCTCCACATTATCCTCCCACGGCCGCTCGATGTCGACCTCCGCGCTGAACCCGCGCCGCACCACGCTCAGGCTGCGGCTCCACGCCACCGCGTCCGCGACCGCGTCGTACTGCTCCAGATCGTGCTCCGCGAACCCCGGGTCCACGCCCTCGTACGTGTACGCTGGGTACTGCATTTTGTTCAGCAGCCCGCCGGCGCCGATGCCCGGGGTCACGCGCTTGGTGATGGTCTTGCGGCGGGCCTGGATGCCGAGGACTTCGGGGCGGCGGACGATGCCGATGGTCTCCTCATCGCCGCTGCCCTGGGCGAGGTGCACGAGGACGCGGAAGCTGGCGGTGAAGCGGCGGCGCGGGTCCGGGATGGTGGTCGGGTAGTAGGCGACGAGCGAGCACAGCTTGGAGGTGGCGGTCTTGGGCTCGTTGAAGACGTCGAGGCAGATGGCGGCGGCCTCGCCAAAGGCTGTGCTCGTCAGTTAGAGCGCGAGTGGGCGGCGGGGGCGCGCACCCACGACGGCGTAGCGCTCGCCGATCCCCATGCCGTCGCCCAGCTGGTGCAGCGTCTTGACGTACGCCTTGCCGTCCTTGCCCAGCGGCACGTACTTGACCACGAAGCCCTCGTCGCGCCACGCCCGCAGCGTCTCCAGGTCGAACTCCTCGTCTTCGGCCGTGACGTACAGCGTCGGCGTGCTCTGCTTGAACGACAGCCACCCGTTACGGTCCGCGAGGAACTGCTGTGCCATGGTGCCGTGGAGTCGTTAGTCGTGAGCCGTGAGTCGTGAGCCGTGAGCCGTCTAAGTCGCAATCCGTTCGTCGCAAACTTTCCGTCTCTTACAATCTCCCAAGTCCAGCCGTCTAAACCCTTGTATCGTCGCTATATCTCGTCGCGAAGTCGCGCAATCGCAGCGCACAACGACGCAGTCAAAAGGCCCAGGCGCAATCGCAGTCACCCAGCGGGGTCGTGGAGAACGCAACCGAGGCGCATGGCCGCGAGGCTGAGGCGCACCACCACGCGATGGGTCTGACGTCGTGGCCGCACTGCCAGGTTCCGAACCGAACCCCACATGACGGGCCCGCTTTGTCACATGCTATGGTGGGGCGCGGATTGGCGCGGACTGGCGCGGCTGAACGGCTTGCGATAGGTAGTTGAAGCTTGATTTGTCCCTGTCGAGTACAGAGTACATAAGATGAGTCCCTACGTGAGAAGACACACTATGTCGCGAGACAGGTTGGAAGGTGAGAGCTCCGACGCCTCTGGTCTTTGGATTTGTAGAACTGTTGTTCACTCTTAAAGCTGATGTAAAGATCTATATAGTCATGTGATAGGTCACGTGACTAGTAGGTGTCGGCATTCAACATCGTCAACGCTGTCTAAGAATTTTCTAGCAGTTTACCCCTGTCTATTTTTGAACGACGATGCGTAACTTGCGCTTTCTGCGTTATAAGATCGCGTCCTTGGGCAGGAACTGTTTCTCGGTTTGCAGCATGGTCATTGTCAGCCTTGTCCCGCCAGTACGGCGCAGGCGGGCTGCGCTTTCTGCCCTGGGTGTATAAGATGCAGCCTGCTCCATCAACGAGAGACCCAGTATTCGTCTCACCTCTATCTTATCAAATGTTAGTTTGAACTAGCAAGAAGCCCAGAAGCTACAATTTCCACGCCCTACGCGAGCGAGCCGCCGTGCGCCGTTGATTCCGTCAGCCTGCTTCGAGGCTGCCTGGATTCCGTCTACCGCTCGCACATACGGGCACATACACAGCCAGATGCGGCTGCTATATACTACAGGTGATGGGAGTCTTGAGTGGACCGAAGACTTCGCTAGGAACAAGATCCCACCGTACGCGATCCTCTCACACACCTGGGGGGCGCAGGAAATGACATTTGACGATCTGAAAGACATCGAAAATGCACAAAGCAAGGAGGGATTTCGGAAGATTCGCTTCTGCGCGCAACAAGTCAAGCGTGATGGTCTGGACTACTTCTGGATTGACACCTGCTGCATTAACAAGGCAAACTACACAGAACTGTCAAAAGCAATCAACTCTATGTTCCGATGGTACCAGAACGCTGAAAAGTGTTATGTCTTCCTTTCGGACGTCGGAAACGATACCTTGGAAGGAGATGGGGAGTCGGTGTTCAGGCAGAGCAGGTGGTTCACACGAGGCTGGACGCTTCAGGAACTACTGGCTCCTCGCTCCGTCGAGTTCTTCTCGAAAGAGGGAGCGCGACTAGGGGACAAGGAGTCTCTTCAGCACACCTTACACGAGGTCACAGGAATTCCTATCGAAGCTCTGTTAGGGAGCGACTTGTCCAAGTTTGACATTGCTAGACGGTTTTCCTGGGCAGCAAAACGGCAGACGACAGAGGAGGAAGATGGAGCTTATTGTCTATTCGGCATTTTCGACGTCCACCTACCGCTAATTTATGGCGAACGCAAAGAGAACGCACTGGAGCGACTGAGAAGTGCGGCTGACCTGAAATACAATGGCCGCAGCCATGAACGAGAAAAAAGGCTCAGCAAGATCTGCAGCTGGCTCTCGGCGCCTGATCAGTCCATCAACTACCGCGAAGCTCTCAAGAAGCGGCAGGCTGAGACCGGGCTATGGCTACTAGAAAGCGCAAAATTTATCGAATGGAAGGAGAGTGCAGCATCGCAACTGTGGCTATACGGGATCCCAGGGTGTGGAAAGACAGTCCTAAGCTCTACCATCATCGAGCATCTGATGCAGGTCTGCCTTGATGACACTAGCGCAGTAATAGCGTACTTCTTCTTCGACTTTAACGACAAGCAGAAACAGAACCCAGAGCTGATGCTGCGCTCGCTGTTCTGCCAGCTCCTGCAGCCTTTCGTCGCAATACCCAATAGCGTCGACGCGTTCTTCTCATCCAGCGACAATGGACAGCGACAGCCATCATTGGATATGCTGCTGGAGGCCACGTCTCAGGTGATGCAACAGCTCACGCACGTCTACATCGTTCTTGATGCGCTCGACGAATGTACACAACGCCAAGAACTGATGGACATGCTTGAGACGGTGGCTGGGTGGCAGCTCGACAATGTGCATCTGCTCATGACCAGCCGGAAAGAGCGGGACATCGAGAGCTCTTTAGAGGGATACCTCAAGGAAGAAGACATTATTTGTCTTCAAGGGGATTTAGTGGATGGGGATATACGGCGATACGTTCAACAAAGGCTGTCTAACGACAAGACTTTGGCAAAATGGAACAAGGACGCTGCTGTAAGGCAAGAGATTAAGGTTGCACTAATGCGCGGAGCTCATGGGATGTATGCGCCCATTCATTCCTTCGCAAATTCAAAGCTAACAAGAGCAAAGGTTCCGATGGGCTGCATGCCAGCTTGACACGGTAGCAAACTGTCGGAATCGAGCGGCGCTGCGCAAGTCACTCGCCACTTTACCAGAAACTCTAGACGAGACGTATGACCGTATCCTTTGCGCAATTAGCAGGAGAGACTGCGATTACGCAAAGCGCATCCTGCAGTGGCTGACGTTCTCTACGCGGCCAATGTTAGTAGACGAGATTGCAGAAGTTGTTGCTATCGACGTGGCGCGCGACCCAGCGTTTGACCACGATGAAGTGCTAGAGGATCCGCTAGAAGCACTGAACATATGCTCGAGTCTGGTCACAATTTCAACAATCCAGACCCGAGGATTGGGTCATGCCGAACAGGTTATCGCTCTGGCACACTATTCTGTTCAGGAATACCTTGTCTCAGACAGAATCAAACAAGGCCCTGCGAATCAATACAGGATGCATGAAGCCGAATGTCACGGTGTAATGATGGATGGTTGTTTAAGGTATCTACTACAATTACAGCGACCATTGTCGGAAGAAGCCATTCATACGTTGGCGCTGGCACGGTATGCGGCAGAGTCTTGGAGCAGTCATCTTGGAAAAACAGGAGAGGATACGGAAAGATTGATTCAGCCAGCCATGGATCTTATGTCGACAGAAAACCCTGCATATCTCACCTGGATCCAGTTGTATGATCCGGACAGTCCTTGGTTGCAACCAGATTTGCGCAAAGGTCGAGGGAGCGTAGCGGCACCGCTTTACTACGCAGCGCTCTTAGGCCTGAATGCGATTACGAAGCTGTTGCTGGACCAAGGCGCTAAGGTCAATACACAAGGCGGACGCTACGGTAACGCACTCCATGCAGCTTCACTCAAAGGTCACAAGCAGATAGTCCGGATGCTGCTCACCGCAGGCGCTGACATCGATGCACAGAGTGAAGATTACGGCAACTCACTCCAAGCAGCTTCATATGAAGGTCACGAGCTGATAGTCAAGATGCTGCTCGAAGAGAGGGCAGACGTTAACGCGCGAGGTGGAAAATACGGTAATGCGCTCCAGTCAGCTTCGGCTGCAGGTCACCAGGCAATAGTACAGCTGCTTCTTGATAAAGGTGCTGATGTCAACAAGCAGGGCGGTCTCTATAGCAACGCTCTCAACGCGGCTGCATCTGAGAGCCATGAAGCTATTGTTGAGCTCCTAATCAAGAACAGCGCTGACGCCTCACGATACGATAGCCAGGGAAAAAATGTCTTGCATCATGCTACCAACAGCGCGTACTGTAGCCTCAGTCTTGTCAAGGTTCTGCTCTCACAAGGCGTTCCGGCAGACACGGCCGACATCGAGAACATGACTCCACTCCATTACAGCGTCAAGTTCGGCCACAAATCCATAGTAGAACTGCTTGTTGACAGTGGTCTGCCCATTGATGTCGGTGTCTATCGAAAGCCGCGGTCTCGAAACACTTTGGACACCGACACCCCCTACCGATCATCGGTTCCAGAGTCCGAGTCACACGTCTCATGCGCTTCAGCTGGTCTGACACCTTTACACTTCGCGGCCTTGACTGGCGATTCAGTTATGACCAAGTTCCTCCTGGAGCGTGGCGCTGATCCGAACGCTCTCTCCGGATACAACGAATCCCCAATGCATCTCACGTTACGTAAGACCCTTAATGGACCAAAGTATGACGACGACTGGACCAAATCTTACTGGAGGGTAGAAAGCTTGTCGGAATTGTCGGAATTCGAAGAAGACGACACTGATGCGATTGATGCGGACATAGCAAGGCATCGCCAAGGCGTGCTTGATGCGATGCTCGCAGACGCTAGAACCAGTCTGATGATCAGAGATTATCAGCATGAGTACCCTTTGCATTGCATCGAGTATGGGCAGTTTGGAAGTGTACAGACGCTCAATAAACTAGTGTCGAGAGGAGCAAATCCGTTTGAAAGGAACTTGAAGCAGCAGAACGCACTGCACCTTGCCAGCCGAGCGGGCGATCACGATGCAGTCGCTGTTCTACTTTCCCTGGGAGTTGAACCTGCCTTGACAGATATTGAGGGACTCAATGCTCTTCACCACGCCGCGCGGAGTGGAAAGGTTGAAACAATCACTGTCCTTCTGGAAACAACTGTGGCAACAAGGCCAATCCTAATGTTGTCGAAGGACGCTATGGGTAGGAACCTACTTCATCACCTGCTGTCTACGACTTCTAGGGTTCGTCACGAAACAATACGTTTGCTGCTCGACAAGGGGGTAGATGGTTTAGAGCTGGATGCATCTGGCAACTCACCGTTGGCGTGCTACCTAAAACGACACCAGTTTGAACCAAACATTGACATCTGCCAACAATTGCTTTCGGTCAAAGGAAGCTATTTGTTTGTCGACAGGAAAGGGCAAAACCTAGGACACTTATGCACTTGGAGCTCGAACTGCAGTGTTCGAGTTTTGGAGACCCTGAGGGAACACGGTGTTGATCTGACGCAGAAAGACTTACAAAGCAGAACAGTATTGCACTGTGCTGCGATAAAGGGCTCCCTCACTAAAGAATCTTTGCATTATCTTCTCCATGTAGTCGGCATCGAGATAAATGCAGAAGATGGGTCTGGAAGAACAGCGCTGCAGCTTGCAGCAGAAATGGCATCAAAAGATTACCACCCACAGATCTTTGATCGTGGGCGCTGGGACAGAAGCAGGAGGCTTTTGTCGGAATCAGGTGTCAGTAAAGCAGCATATAGAGCCATAGAGAGCTAGACGTAGCAATTCTCAAGGACGCAACGTGATAGTGCAGAAATGCAAGTTCCAGGCCTTGGTTCTGTGGATGTTTGTGTAACGTGCTGGCTGTGCAAGGACTCCATTGATCTCCTGCTGCAGGCCGGCAAGCAAGCAATGACAGATGTCACTGTCTGTGCAGACCGTCTCGAGCTATGCGTTTAGCTGAGGCCAGCCAACTATGCGTTTTGGTGGCTCTTATACAGCGGGGATTAGTGCAGTAAAGACAGCCAATGTCATGCGCCACATCTTACAAGACTGCTTCATAGGACAGGTCAGGTCACCGATCCAATTCGGGCCCAGACGGGCCACACTGGCCCGGCATGGCCCTAACTAGGGCGGGGGAGCGTAGTATTTAGCCTGGCTCCCCATCTATCGCTACAAGGTAGCGATCAGTCTCGCCTTGAGACGAAATACTTTCTGATACCTTCCTCGCATACCTTCCTGCCCAGTGCCCCCGACTGTGACGTCTGACAATAGTCTTCATAAACTGCCTCCAACCATAAGGTCTGGCAATGGTCTCTTTATAGACTACTCTTTTTCTAGAGTCTCTAACATTTAGTAAGAATCTTGAACTTATGAAAAGACAGGGGTATTAGTTGTCAGGCCTCAGCTATAGCCACTGCGGCAAGCAAAAGAATTACGACTCACACCCCAGAACCCCCTTCCCCCCGTCCCCAAACACGTCGCTACCCCCCACCATCACTCCCCCCGAAACCGCACCTCCCTCGCCACCCCATCAAACCCACACGCCCCAAACTTCCACCACTCTGCCTTAACCCTCCCACACACACTACCCAGCACCCAAACCACGGGCGCCGGCAGCGGGGGGAAAACATGCATCCCGCCCTCGAACGCGCGGTCGTGGTTACTCAGAAACACAGGCAGCACGGTGCGTTTGCGCATGCCGCCCATGACCGTCTTCGCCTCGCGCGCGAACATGGCCTGGAGATCGAGCGCGGCGCCGAAGCGGCGCAGGGCGAGGAGGGTGGGGATCTCGTCGTGCAGGTGCGCTGTGAGGGGGGGGATGAAGGCGTCCATGAGCGCGGTGTTGCGGGCGGCGGAGAAGCGCGTGGTGCCTGCGAGACACGTGTTGAGCCAGGCGCCCCAGGCGGCAAAGGGGGCTTCGAAGGCGCGGTGGCCGGCGATGTTGTCCTGCATGAGTGTTGTCTCGCCCGTGAGTTTCTGCAGCTCGGGGAAGAAGATGGATTCCTCGCCGTCGTGGTGCAGCGTCAGACCGGTGTGTGTGGCCAGGCTGAAGGAGAGGAAGTTGGTGTGTTCGGAGGCGGGGACGTGCGGGGACTGGATGTAGATGCAGTTCAGGGCGCGGATGACGCAGTTGTGCACCAGGGCCATTTCGGTCGCGGCGTGGGTGAATTGGTCTTGGTCCTCGGTTGAGGTTTGGGAGTCGGGGGTGGTGATGAGGGGGATGGGGCCGGACTGCCAGGAGAAGGTGGGGGGGTCGCTGATGGCAGAGGCGGTGACTGTGTGGCCCATCTTGGATACCTTCGGGGTCGACGGGGGGGAGGCGACGGTGGTGGCCATGGTTGCGCTTGACGTTGGTTGTGAGTGTCTAGAGGTCTTATATTCACTCAAGCATTCAGCTTTCCAGCTGAAGCCATATCTCGGCTGCGACCATACATCAACCTGATACGGCAAGTACAATCACAAGCGTATCTCGCCTTGTAAATGAAGCGCGCTGTCGTACGCAAGGTCACTGCTCGAATAAACAGCGAACAAACAGCGAACGGACGTCCAATCATATGCCACGCTATTCCGGGAATGCTTATGTTGCTGAGGTCTAACACGTTGGTAAGCGAGATCTGGCCGCAAGTGGATGCGCTTGCCGACAACGCCATGGTATAGGGCTGAGATTCAGCTGCCCAGGCGCAGGCCTTTGAATGCTGATGGCCAGGGATCGGCAAGTCCAACGACATCTGGGTTGGCGAAGAGGGGCATGTGGTTGTATCGCGTCCTTTGTGGAGTTCGATTCTGGGCGTGTTAACAGCGGACAAGGATCCTGACTTTTAACTTACAGGTAGATAAGACTCTCTAGTCTGAATATAATTGTACACTGCAAGACCCACTGCACTACACTACATCTACAAAACTCAATCCAAACATGGGCCAGATGGTATCAATGATATTATGTGCTAACTTTTACTTGAGGAGCTTCTCGAGCTCAGCGGCAATCGCGTCACCAACCTGTGATGTCGTCGACGAGCCGCCAATATCTTTTGTGCGGATGTTGTTGTCGATGGCGATCTTAGTCGCCTCGTCGATCTTCGCCGCGTACTCGGGCAGGCACAGCGAGTACTTGAACATCATGCTCATCGACAGAATGGTCGCGACCGGGTTGACGATGCCCTGGCCGGCGATGTCGGGTGCGGAGCCTGGTCATGTTAGCATTGCATGGTTACACACCTTTCAATACTCACCGTGAATGGGCTCGTAGATGCCGTTCAGCAGCGTCTTGCCGTCGGGAATGCCGCCCAGACTGGCACTGGGCAGCAGACCCAGGCTGCCGGGGATGACGCTGGCCTCGTCGGAGATGATGTCGCCGAACAGGTTGCTGGTGACTACAACACCGTTCAGCGCGCGCGGGTTCTTGATCATGAGCATGGCCGCCGAGTCAATCAGGTGGGTGCCGGACTTCAGGTGCGGGTACTCCTCCTTCATGATGCGCTCGAACGTCTTGCGCCACAGCCGCGATGTCGCGAGCACGTTGGCCTTGTCCAGACTCCACACGGGGACAGGCGGCTCCTCCACAGACGCGAGGTTGCCGGCCAGGCGCACGACGCGCTCAATCTCCTCGACGCTGTAGGGCTCCGTGTCCATGGCCTTGCCATCGCCCTCGTCCTCTTTCCGGTCGCCAAAGTAGATGCCGCCGGTCAGCTCGCGGATGATGTTGAAGTTGACGCCGCGCACGTTGTCGGCCTTGAGCGGCGACTGCTCGACGAGCGAGTCCGAGGCAAAGAAGCAGGGGCGCAGGTTACCGAATGTGCCGAGCTCCTTGCGCAGCCTCAGGATGCCCTGCTCAGGGCGGACCTTGCCGGTGCCCCATTTCTATCCGTGTCAGCATGTGGAGGTGATGAGCCGTGGGCCGCCTACCGGGCCGCCGACAGCACCGAGGATGATGGCATGGGCCTTCTTCGCGGCCTCGAGCGTCTCGTCGGTCAGGGGGTTGTTGTGGGCGTCGATTGAGCACTGCGTCGTAAGCGAATGATGCGCGTCATCGCGTGCCACTTACACCACCGAACAGGTGCTCCTGGAAATTGAAGGACACGTCCGTGTGCTTCTCGATGACCTTCAGGACCTGCGCGAGTTAGCGGCGTTTGCACTGCCATTGTGCGCGTCGTACCTTGATCCCCTCTGCAATAACCTGGTGGAATGTGAGCTCCGCATCCAGAAAGCGCGAGTAGTGCTGTTACCTCAGGTCCGACACCGTCACCTGGATGCGATTAGCGGGTGCTGTGGTCATTAACAGGCTACTTACCACCAAGTACTACAATGTTGAAGGAAGGCATTATTGTGTCGTGCAATTGCTGAAGTGTGAGTGAGTCTGAATGTTTTCGAGCTTTAGCTTGTCGCGGGGCTACGTAGATTCCCCGCCTCCGACATCGCAGGCACCACCGCGTCCATTCGGCTTAATGCAATGGCTGTTTTCTCCGATGTCGCGTCCCTACCATCTCTTGTGGACGTGTGCGACCGTTGTGGTGCGTGTAATGGATTGCAATGAATTGATGTTGTCTGAGGCTCTGAGCGAATGGGAGCTGACGTCATCGAGGACACAGAACACTCTCACTACTGCACCTCTGCTCTCGTCCAACACTGTACATGTGAGCACGAATTGTTTGCACCCGTCTGGCCTGCACGAGGCAGACTATACAGCCACGGTGATAGTCGTTTGTGATGGTCACACTGTGCGTCGACAATATCATACTTAAACAACTGTCTTGACGCCAACATGTCGCCGTACTATTGGACCTCACCCAAACAGTCATGCACTTTGCCATATCTCTTCTCGCTTTGCCAATCGGTATCTGCGTAGCAGAACCAATGTTCGTGATACACTCTACACATCCTACGCCTACTCCTCCAGCTACAGTCACAGACGGCGAACAGGTGTGGATGTTCGATGTCGCATCCAGTGAGAGACTGACCGACTACAGCTTGCGGAATGGGAAAGCTCCTACACGTCATCATTGGAAAGCGCTTGGTCTTCGTACATAAGCGCTGAACCAGCGAAGCATATACACGCGGCGCTCATGATCTTGGATTACGCGGTCACGGCGACCGAAGGGGAGATACAGTCCTGGGCTACAGCGGACAAAGAGGAGACGACCTTCGTCACAGATACTCCTGCGTGGTTCTCGGAGTTGCCAAAGGATGTGCAGAGCATCAAGCTAGAAGAAGGAAGGGTGCTCGCAGCGCTGATGGCTGGCAAGGAAGCAATAGCACCGCAGAAGACAGCAATGGCGCCGCGAGAGACAGCGAGGGCTGCGCTTGGCGTGTTGGCGGGCGTCGCTGTCGCAGCAGCGGTGATGTAAGATTTCGTATGTCCTTCGACGGGCGTGCTGGCTGATGTTAATCCCTAATTGGTAGCTGGCCTTCAACGACCATCAATGCACAACTCCGCGTCTTGCACAAGTTTACATGCGTAGAGACGTAGCGGAAATGATGATGGACAACACCTCCTCTTCTGCAACGCGATGGCGCGAATGGCAGCGCGCAAGTCCGCGTGGCCTTGCGTTGGGTTGGAATACAACGTCCGCAGACTGGACCCTGTGCTGTTACCTTCCCTATGCGTCGCCCTGATGAGCTGTGTTTTGTGTACAGCTTCCTATCTTCGACGAGGCGGTACCTTTTCTCCCGACCTCGTACTGCAACCGTTTCAAGGCCGACCGCGTTATCGCAGATCGCAGCGATCACGGGGTGCGCTTTCTCCGGATTCCCCAAGGTTGAGTTGAGTTCGGCTGGAGACGTTGCCATGACGCAGGTTCAGCTACCGGGCTCGTCTTATCGTCGCACTCGACGGGAGTGCGTTCAGTGATCGACGAAATTCTGATATCACTGGCTTGCAAGCTGTCAAGGGCGAAAGGTTAGCCGACCCCGATCCGACGTTGAGCAGGCTTGCTGCAAGCGGCCGCAGTGAACCGTCTGGGGTCAGCGCTACGCGGAATCACTCCGCAGAGGCAAATCGCAACGACGACCAGGCAAATCGTAACGACGTCCAGACAGCGGACGTCTGCAAGCATGCTGGAGCTGGATTGCATTCGCAGCACTCGTGCAGTTCCGACAGCTCGTTTGCGGGGATCTGACAGATCCTTCTAGGGCCCTTGCGTGGCCCAGTATTCGCCATGCGCAAGGATTGCGATCGCGTTGAGGATCGAATGATAGCCCTCGATATTCGATAATATCGAGTAAACCGCTGGCATGCGGCGGCGGCGGCCGTGCATACGTTTGGGCGCCGCATGTGACGCTGGCCCAGCCACGCTCAGCCCCTTCTGGCAGTACAGGTGAGGCCGCGAAGATTTGCCGCTCGCGTGGCTATTCTTTCCCAGGCCGTGCGTCTGGCGTCTGTCGCTGCACGCACCAGTAGACGCTCAAGACGCCTCGCCTTGAGTTCATACAGACCCTGGCGGGCAGAAGCGTGCCCCGCCCGTTGCAGCCTCGAGGCACGCTCGCGCCAGTTGCTTCACGCTCGTCAATGTCGATGCCCGCGGCATGGCAATGTGGAAGCGGTTGAACGCGGTGCGCGTCATGGCAGCAATTGAGTTTCGCTTGACAGCATCGCTGCGAGCGTCCGACGTCGTGAGGCGGGATGGGTCCCGAGGAAAACTGGAGTTCGAGCTCATTGTGTGTATGCGCTGTGATTGGTCATAGATAGGGAAGGCTGCTAGCAACGCCCTCACCGTTAGACGTTGGAGACGCGAAGGAGCGCTGCAGCGAGCGCAAGAAAGCTGGGGATCTGTGAAGCGGAGGCACAGCAGAGCACGTCTCTGCGCACACTGAGTTGAATGCTCATGTGGTTGCTGCTGCTGTTCGTCGAGAGCGAAGTTGGACTGCTTACAACGAGAAATGAATAACTGGCCGACTGTGGCCGCGATAGCGCGGCCGAGCAAAGCGACAGGGATGTTCCCTCTCGTAGTTCCACCCATGCTGGGTCGGTGATTATGACCAGAAGCCACTTAATTCACTGCTGTCCCCAGAGCCTCACGCCCCAGATATCGCCTGCTCTCCACACCGCACGCGACATTTTTCGAACACCACTCACTTCACCAGACCATGCGCCGTTGAGCAGACCGGAGAACCGAGTTCGTGGCCAAGCGTTGCGTCTGCTGTACCACCGTCTCCCGTACTCTTATCGCGCCTCTACGTCAGCTACCAATTGACGTGCCCCGTCCGCGCTCTTAATACCAAACAAGCCCCAGGTCGACATTGTACCGCGCTGCTATCGGCAGTGATTGCTGCGTTCGCTGCGACTGCTCGCACCGATCCTCCCTCTGCACGCGAGCACTCCAGGGTCCTTCACCGCCAGATTCGGCCCTTATCAGTTGCATTCCTTCGAAGAACCCTCGACGCGACCACCGTATAAGCACTCGAGTGCCTCTCGCCGAATCCACCACCACCATGGCGACCCAGTTCTCGACCGCAACCGCCATCCCCTCGCACGCTGCGCCCTACCAGCACCATGCGTACAGGAAGTCGACGCAGTACTCGCCCACGGGCACGCCCATGAATATTTCGCCCACCTCGCCTCGCGACACCAACAACCTGTTGAAATACCACCAGTCCATCCGCCCGACCAAGCAGGCCCTCGGCATCCCTGCAGCGCTCCGACGGACAGAGCGCCCCTCCAAACAGTCTCCACCCAAGTACGACTCGGCCTGTGCGTCGCCCAACGGAGGCTGGGCTGTCAACGGCGGCTTCCCGAGCAGCAACGACGGCGCGAGCACGCCGGTCTCGCAGGTCAACAACGAGGACATGCATAGCATCTACAACGAGCAGCCCATGTCGCCCATTGCCGGCCCTATTACGCGCAACCACTGGCAGGTACGTTAATCCCTTTTTCTTAGATGCCGGCATTAGCCTGCGGTCGCGTGCCCAAGTTCGTTGGTGGTGGCTCTTACGTACAGCGCTCGGGGTGGATCCTAGCGCTGTATTGGATCTGGCCAGTCCCGCTGGATGCGCCGACCGCCCGATCGTGTCGCCAGACCTGCACCCAGCAACATGTGGTTGCACGTGCAGACCGCCTGTTGACAGGGTGTGAGTTGACATGTCGCCGTCGGTCGGAGCGGCGAGTCCGGTCCAGTCAGCGTCGACAAATTCTCATCTCACGATGCGCGTTTGTCGGTGTTCGCTCGGTCGCTACTCTACCCCACGCTAGAGCAACCGCCGCAGGGTCGTCTTACTGCACCTCGGTTCCACAAAAACTGGGGCTGGTCATATTGTCAATTCTTCAAGACGTTCCAGACCAATCGTACTGACCATTTTTTTAGGCCGATGGATCCACTCCAGTGTGCTCAGCGCCAACATGTCACGCACCCTTTGGTCTGTTCAACCGCCGCCATCACTGCAGAAAGTGCGGCGGTGTGTTCTGTGCGCAGGACTCGTCCAAGCAGGTCCGTCTTGATGAGCTTGCCCGCTTCCATCCGGAGGGCGAGTGGCACCGCGCTTGTGACCGCTGCCACAGCTCATTCCGCGAGTGGGAGCACCTCCGCCTCAGCCGCAGTAACAGCGAGAGCTCCAGCAACAGCGGTGCCGGTGCGCTGCCCGTCCAGGCACCCGTCGCTGCAAAGCGCCCCGAGGCCCGCGTCGGCAGCCTGGCACAGAGCTTCCAGGGCGCCTGGAACTGGAGCACCTTCTAGATTTCGTACACAGCTCAGACTCAGCACACTGATGGCGGGTCTCTGATCCATCTCTTTCCGATTCGATGATATCCGGACGACTCGTACACGGTACACAGTACCCGACCGTCCACCTCTTCACCTGCATAACAGCATTACATCGGCGTCCTGCATTTACCACAGCATTTGTGACGGGTGGCCTTCTGCACTCATGCGCTTAGCGTTTCCTAGTCGTGGCAGTGGCCCATAGACGGTCGATTGACCGGAGACGAGTGAGGCAGTCGAATGACTGGCGTTTCTTAATTGTCGGTGTCTTTAAGAGCTTATTTGGCTCTGGCGTTCGCTTAGGATATGGCCCACGGCGTAGATTGCACGGCCGTCATGGTCGATAATGGCGTAATGGTTTATGAATGAGAACAATGTCCAAATCGATGTCCACGTGTGTGATGAGTACTGTGATGGTAGCGTGATGGTGAGGTGAGGCACAGGCCGAGCAGGCTGAGTGCCACATCAGCGGCAAGAACAACAGAACTGAGAAGGCACAGCCAGCATATGTAATGCAGCGAGTCGATGACGAGCGTGGAGCCAGCGCAGATGGTGCAACACTGAGTTGTCCGCAGTCGGGCAGGCCGAGCGCTGATTGGCCGGCTGTCTCCGAACCCTGATGTCGCGATCCAAAATTTTGTGGCGCGTTCGCAGTATAGCACTGACGCACCAGCCTGCAGTCACGCTTTGGTACCGGCGTCCTGGGTTTTTGAGTCTGTCTTCCCTGCAATCGCATACGCTCACCGGCACCACCATACGCTCCTTGTTGCCCAGAGTCTTCGGGGGCACGCTCGCTGTCCCCGCGGGAGTCCTCAGACCGTCGAGACGGCTGTTTGCGACTATGGCCGAGACAGCCCCGGCACAGAGAAACGGAATGGCGACGTCGAACGGGAAAAAGACTAAACTGCATGGACGGGCGTTCTACGAGAGCATTGGCAGCCCAAAGCTCATCCTGGCGCCCATGGTCGAGCAGTCCGAGTTCGTATGTGCCATGACATCTTCTCTCTTACTCCACTGACACCGGCATAGGCTTGGCGACTGCTCTCGCGCTCCTTCCTCCCAGAATCCCAGAAGAAGGACCTGCTGGCGTACTCGCCCATGTTCCACTCGAGGATGTTCGGCGAGAAACCAAACTACCGCGACGCCCACTTCCAGCCGCTCAAGTCGACGATCCCCTCGCCGCCCGACTCGTACCATGTCTCACAGCTGCCGGACTCGGAGAGACACCTTGATGGAAACCCCGCATTCGACCGACCGCTCACCGTGCAGTTCTGCTCGAACGACCCGGACGACCTGCTCACGGCCGCGAAACACGTTGCGCCGTTCTGCGATGCGGTGGATCTGAATCTGGGCTGTCCGCAGGGCATTGCGAAGCGGGGCAAATACGGCGCGTTTCTGCAGGAGGACCAGGCCTTGATTGCGCGGATGATCAGGAAGTGCCACGAGGAGCTGGACGTGCCCATCACAGCGAAGATGCGCGTGCTCGAGACAAAAGAGAAGACGCTGGAGTACGCAAAGACGCTGTTGGATGCCGGTGCAAGTTTCATCACAGTACACGGCCGGCGGAGAGAACAGAAGGGACACAACACTGGCCTGGCAGACTGGACGTTCATCCGCTACCCTCCGCGAAAATCTGCCCAAGGAGACGGTCATCTTCGCGAACGGCAACATCCTGCAGCATGACGACATCAAGGCGTGTCTGGACGCTACAGGCGCAGACGGCGTTATGAGTGCTGAAGGCAACCTCTACGACCCGACCATCTTCGCAGAACCACCCCCAGTAGGTGCGGAGGGGCGCGAGTACTGGCGTGGAAAAGACGGCAAGGGCGGATACAGAATGGATGCGGTATTCCGACGATACCTCGACATCATCCACCGACACGCGCTCGGCCAGGAACCTCCCACTCGAAAGCCGCTGTGGATGCCCGGCGACGCAGAGGAGCCAGAAGTCGAGGCCGAGGTCGAGGCCGAAGAAGAAGGCCCGCCCAGGAAGAAGCAAAAGCAGACACCCGCGCCCGCCGCCAAGAAGCCCGCCGACAAAAAGGGCACCAAGCTGACCAACCCCAACCTAACCGCCATGCAAGCCCACCTCTTCCACCTCCTGCGCCCGCTCGTCTCGCAACACCACAACGTCCGCGACGCCCTCGCCCGCTCGCGCACCGGCGACATCGCCGCCTTCGAGCACGTCCTCGCGCTCACCGAAGCCGCCGTGAAAGAAGGCATCAGCGCCTACGAAGCCGCCCACGCCACCGGCACCGCTCCTGCGCCGGCCCCCGCGCCCCCGCTCGAGAACCTCGACCCCTACGAGTCCTCCCTCGCCACCGTCGCGCGCTGCAAGCGGCCCTACTGGGTGTGCCAGGCGTACGTGCGGCCGCTGCCCAAAGAGGCGATTGAGAAGGGCAGCATGAGTCTCAGCAAGAAGGAGAAGCGGAGGCTGGAGATGGAGGCCGAGGAGGCGAAGAAGGTGGGGCTTGCGCCGGGGGGACGGGTGCAGCAGGAGAGTGTGGTGGATGGGGAAGTGAAGAGCAGCGAGCGTTTGGAGGAGAGTGAGCGCAGAGATGGGAAGAGTGAAGGCGTGGTTGAGGAGCCGAAGGAGGGGGTTGTGTGTGGGTAGTGGGAAGTGTGAGAGTTGAGATATACCCAATTTAGATTTCATATGCAGTCCAGCAGAGCGCGGAGTGTGGTGCTGACTGTGGTCTACCGTCCGACCGGCCACTCGACACTGTGTAGGATCCAAACCATGTTTATTATGGCCATTGAGCCTCCGGATACTACTAAATAACTTCTTGTTAGCACACAGATTCGAACAAGAAAGCGCACTACTAGTCGAACGTGCATGGCAGTATACCTTTCCTCGAGCTTATCGCGTAGGCCAAGCTCATCGAATCTCCCGTTCTAGTTCCCCTTCACCTTCACCTCCTTCAGCTCGGTCTAGTCTTTTTTTTTCAACTTTACCTTTCCCTTCACCTTCCCTTCCCTTCCCTTTCAGGCGCACGCCCCACCTTACCTCTGTTTCCTCCAACCCCCCACTGCTTCACCACAACCACTCTTCCGCATCACTTCTCATCACTTCTCAAAAACCTTCACACCATGACGCGCTCAGAGAAAAAGAAAGCCAAAGCCCGCCGCGCCTTCAACGCCCACCAATCCGCTCCGCCCAGAACTCCACGCGCAGGTCCCGTCCCCATTGCGCAGGCACGGCTCCGAGCGCGATACACAGCAATCAAAAACGAACACAAGAAACGCATGAGACGCCTCTGCACGGCCATCCTGGGCACCAACCTCCACTTCCGCGGCCACATCTGGATTCCAACGGCAGAGAAAGCAGCACAGCCCGACGCCGCACGGCTGGGCGACATCCAGCGGGATCTGGACAGCGGCACGGCAGCCGTGTTCTGGGCCGACGGGTCGGAGTGGAACGGCGTGCTGGGCGGCGCGGTGGCGTGGCACGCGGCCGGGGGCGCGCAGGCCGTGTACTACAAGCTGGGGCGCAGCACGCGGGGCTCGGCGTCCGATGCGGAGTTGTTTGCGATTGCGGCTGCGGTGGCGAAGGGCAGGCAGCGCGTTGAGGAGGGCGGTGAGGTGCGGCTGGTGCGTGTGTACTCGGACGCGCAGACGCTGTTGGAGTCGCTGCGTGATGGTGAGCCGATGGTGTTTGGGCCGTTGGACGAGAGCTACTTTCCGCTCAGGGCGCTGTATGAGGATACGGACTGGCTGGTTGCGAAGGGCGTGGGGGTGGAGCTGGTCTGGGTGAAGGGGCACCGGGGCAGTGAGGGGAATAAGATCGCGGACGCGGCTGCGAGCAGAGCAGTGCAGGAGCAGTATACGGCTGATGAATCAGCGGGACGCGGTGATGAGAAGGACTTGGAGATTCCGGAGTTCTGGAAGCAACTTGGACCTGACTGGGCTGCAGAGTGGCTGTATCGCCAGCGGTTTCATGAGCTGCGCGAGGCGTTCACACCCAAGGACCGTCGTGTAGTTGCAGATCCGGAACTGCTCGAGTGCCTCAAGGCCTTGGAGTCTCTTCCTCGTAACCCGTATGTCGGATACGAGAACGACGCCGGGGGGGATATGGACGGCCTGATCTACCCAGCGGACAACGCGGGTTTGTATGACGCTTCGAATCAGTACGGCGATGCAGCTGCTGGCCTCGAGATGACTTCTCAAGGTCAGGATATCCAAGACGCCCCCTATGACGGATACAACATGTCCTACACATCACTAGGTCAGGATACGAGTGACTGGGGTGACTACGACGGCTCCCTCCCCACTACAAAGGCCAGCGCGAGTGGCACCGAGCCGAGTATCCACGAAGTGCAGGCATCCGTTGCCACGAACTTAGATGGCGGCGACGGCTCAGGGGCGGACAGGCCTTCGGATCTGGTCGAGACTCAGCCGCGTCAAAGGACTGCCGCTGACGTCCAAGCCGATATCTTGAAACTGTTGGCAGATATAGGTGTGAATCTGGCGCCTGGACAGGAACCATCAAGACCTTGATGATGTGGAGGAGGCACGAGCATGGACTTCATCGCTCCAGTTGTTTTTGAACAATGTCCGTTCTTGCACAATGATCATCAGCTGCAACAGCAACTGACGTTCCAGTAGCAGATTGTCGTGGGTTTGATAGACCGTATCCTGTCCCTAAGAAGATATTCAGTAGACTTGTAACGTCTGCAGGAAATAAGTTGGACACCGTCAGTTTCTGTCATCTGTGCTCCGTTTGCCATAGTCACGAGCTGTTTCTGCTCCATTCTCACTTCACCGCCTTAGCAACGAGACTGCAACCCTCTACGACTCCACGTAACTTACCATATCACCTCAACTGTGACCATGCAACTCACTTTGATCGCTGTCGCCATCTGGCTCTGCACGACTGCGCGCGCTCTCGACATCAATGGAGACACCCTCGACCAGACTAACCGAAGCATCAGATTCAGCCGTGACGGCACAGTCCACGCGTTCTTCGACGACGACTCCGCGAGCGATGATGACTGGCAGAAGTTCACTCACAAGGGCGGCGCCTTGGTATACACAATGAAACACACTTACACGCACCAGCTGACCCACCGCAGATGTGCGCTCTCAACGGCGACGACGAAGCAGCCGGCGTGCTGATGGGCGACACGCGCACCCCGCCCTCTGCCGCAAGCCCATGGACCGGCGATCTGAAGCAGCAGCTCGCGGCCTGGAAGTGGACTGAGATCGACCCGTCGAGCTACTCGTGCAAAATGGACGAGCACTGGAAGATCCCCGCAGCTATGAAGGCGCTCGGGCTGAACGGCAAACCGCAGTCTGAGGGTGGAGATAACGTGTGCCACCGCGTCGAGCATTGGGATCCGAGTCTCACGGTCGACGGACAGCGTGTTCCGGCGATTAATCAATGGTACAACGTCGAGGGCACGGAATACCAGGTACCCCCTCTCACCCTCTCCATCCTCTCAGCTGACTCCCCAGGCCACCCAAGCACACTTCGAATTTGGCGTCAACACCGCCGGCGGCGCGCTCTACGGCTTCTTCCTCGAGTCCGCGCCCCACGCCGCCAGCGCGCTCTGGCACGCCCACCGCCGCCCTGCCGACCCAGCGAAACTGCCCCGTCTGCGCGCCTTCTCCGACATCCTGTGGGCGTACTGGGCGCGCGCCAACCCTGACGTCACCAACATCCGGTTCTTCTTCATGCTGGGTATCAGCAACGACGAGACCAACCAACTCATCGCGCGGTGTCTGCACAACGCGGGGAAAGAGTTGAGCGAATGGCCTGGAGTGGAGTTTGGGGCGGACACAGAGGAAGGACATGCGCTGATTGGGAGTCCAAATGGGGCGGCGTTTGCGTATTTTTTGCTGCAGAGGAAGGGAGTGCTGGGCAGAAAGAGGGTGGAAAGAGTGACGGTGTTTAGGGCAGAGACGGAGGATGAAGTGATGTTTGTGGATCCCTGTTTGGTATTTCACGTTGGGGATGTGAAGGTGGGTGAGGAGAGGGGGCAATCTGCTGTCAGTTCTAAGCTCTGAGGGGAGGGTGTGACTGGAGGGTGTCATGAGCGTGGAGCAAGTATTGGCCTTGTGCATTCTGAGATACCACGGTCTACTCTTCGACAGTTCGTAGCTTTAACCAACTGTCCTGTCAGAGTCCTGAAAGGCGTGCTCGTCAGTGGTGATCAACAGTGACGTCATTCGCAGTGCGCAAAGTCGGGTTGTGACAGCTACAATCCCGTGTTGCTGCAAGCTCAACGAGAACGATGTTGTTGAGTGTTGAGTGTCAGGTGTAAGAATTGTTAGAAGTGGAGAGGACTAAGGCAGGGCCCCGCTAATCGACCAATCGCAACCGACCCGCCAAGCCTCCTGTTCACGCCACCTGCCACTTCGACGTGCCTCACGTCACGCTGCAAACACGTCTATATCACACTCTTGCCACACCAGAATCGCTGCCTTTGGAACCTCACATTTCTACCGTTGCATCCATGCCCTGCATCTGTAGCTCTCGACACATCAGCTCGCATCCTTGCGCTTCCCCACAAATGGTTCCCCGCGTTTCGGCAAAGCGGGGCCACCTTTCCCAGCACTCGCGCAAGATATCCGTCGGCATCAACCCGGGAGCGGCTGTGGAGAGCGCGGACGGCCCGCGCGACCACCTCGACGGCCTGCCAGATGAGCTGCTGCTCCAGATCTTCGAGATGCTGGGCCGCATGTCGAAGCGCGACCTGTGTAACGTGTCGCGGCTGAACATGCGCTACCACCGCCTGAGTGACGCCGTGCTGTACAAGAGCATCCTCTTCGAGACCCCAGATCTGCATCTCACGTTCAGCGAGTCGCTTGGGCGGCGGCCTCGCCGTGGCTCGGCGATCTTTGAAGTGAAATTAGCGTATCCTTCAGCTGCGCTGGAGCAGCTGGCGCTGGATGCCCCGTTGCGCCATCACTATGATCCCTCGCATTCGCTGTCGCGCATGTCGAATCTTGAGAAGCTAGACATATCGCTGCCAGATAAGCTGTTGCATGGGATTGGGTGTTTGTTCAACGGGCCGTTCGACCTCGCCTGTCTCAAGACGTGCAGTTTGTTTTATCAGTGTGCAGATGACGGGTATTGGGACCTCCGCGAGAACATTCACATCTTCGCACATCCGGAGTTGGAGAGTCTGACTATCCGGAGAGCGAAATTGGACGACAGAGGCTTCGACTCTCTCGAGCGCCCGCATGAGACTGCCCTGAAGAAGCTGCACTTGATCGAATGCGACATCAACGACGACACGCTATCAGATGTGCTTGAGTTTCCCATAGGCCTGGAGGAGTTCGTCATGACACAGCTGGAGGACCCGGAGCCCGACTTAGAGGAGAGCTCCGACAGTTTCAGCGACTACATTATTGCGCTCGGCTCACAGACCCATTCACTCAAAAGCATCACAATCGACTTCCCGACGCTAGGCTGCCGCAAAACGCTACGAATGAGGGAGTTTGAAGCGCTGAAAGAGCTGCGCATGAACTGGGACTACCAGCTCTTCGGCAAGTCGTCGAAGAAGCCGCGGCTGCACTCCGTTGGTTTGCCACCCGCGCTGGAAGTGTTGGAGTTCTTCAACGAGCTGGGCAAGGATGAAGAGGTCACGGATTTACTACTGGCGATGCTGCAGAACAAAAGCGTTGTCGCACGGACGCTAAAGAGAATGATTGTCGTTGAGGGAAACGACAAGGTGCTGCGGGAAGTGAAGAGCATTTGCAAGGAACAGGGGCTGCCATTAGACATCATCGGGGAACTAGACGATAGCGGAGATGAAAGTGACAACGAAGACGAAGACATAGACACGGACATGGACAGCGACGCGGAAGACTCGGACTAGACTAGAAATACGAGATACGTAGACTGGGTTGCACTACTATCTAGTGCCATCCCCTGTAATCACAAGCCCGCCTCCCTGGCGCGTGACCATCATTGCAGAGTGCCTCCTAGCGGCACACACGCATGCCAAACAAGCTCACACAAGCACCCTTGGCTCCCGAACCTTTAATCAACGTCTCCGCAATACACGGCTAAGAAGACGTTATCGCCCTCGTAACTGGCGCAATACATCGTGAACTGCCTATTCGGGCTAGTCTGGCCATGGGTCCCCGCCAAGTGCTGTGTGACTGATAAGCATAGACAAGCTTTTCGCGCAGTTAATATATCGTCGGGGCTAGTGATTTGGTCGTATCTAGTGAGTAGCAAGCCGCTGCTTCTTGGGTTTGGTGTTGTGACACAGACTTGCTTGTACGCGCTGGACTGCGGCGTGAAGGCGACGTCTTAAGGAAGCGAGAAGACCCAAGACACAACAGCATCGCTCTTGAAGCCGGCATCGCTCTACTAGCAGTGACAACGAGCATTCATAACATCGTTGTAACGATTGGAGTTGGTCGTGTCGACCGGCGGCTAACGTCCCGAACAGGAAGGCACGACCCAGGACCCACTTGGACCCAGTACTTATACATTGCAGTCGGCGATGCTGGAGACTTCGACAAGGACTGAACAGCCATTCGGGCCTGCCGACTGTCACTGTTGAACCTGGAAAGGATTGGACGCGCGCAATACCCATCGTTCGCACGCTTCTTCACGGCCAATTGATTGTATCGCCATGTACGCTTTACTCGATTGACCTTGTTGGCCGCTGTTAGTATACACCAAGTATCAACACAAGCTCGATGGAACTGTACGATTAGGAAGGTATCATGGAAACCGGCATTCGACCATCGCAAGCTCGAATGAGCTCATGTGAAGATGAAAGATACCTAACAGTATAAAGGTCAGTCGCATCTTCACCCAATACTCACCACCACAACACAAACCTTCTTACCATCCAACCTCAAGACCACAGTCTCCACTCAACATGAAGTTCTCCATCGCCTTCCTTACCGCCGCCATCGCTGGCTCGGCCCTGGCCCGTCCCTCTACCCTCGCTGCGCGCGTCCAGTCTCGCGCTGATGGCACCCGCCGCCACAAGACCCAGCCCCTGGTCAAGGTCGGCAGCAACTTCAAGGAGAACGCCAAGTTCGTCGAGGGCATCGACAACACGACCGCGCACGTCGAGTACTCCTCCAACTGGTCCGGCGCTGTGCTCGAACAGCCCTCGTCCGGCTACTTCAAGTCAGCCACCGGCCGCTTCACCGTGCCTACCCCCAAGCACGTTGGCTCCGCCGGCACCGAGTCCTCATCCGCTTGGGTCGGCATCGACGGCGACTCGTGCGCCAGCGGCCTGCTGCAGGCGGGCATCGACTTCACCGTGACCAGCTCCGGCGCCGTGTCGTACGACGCATGGTACGAGTGGTACCCCGACTACGCGTACGACTTCTCCAACTTCGCCGTCAGCGCCGGCAACGTTATCCAGGTCGACATCACCGCTACGTCGACTACCAAGGGCACTGTCAAGCTCACCAATGTCAGCACGGGCAAGAGCGTCAGCCAGACGTTAAGTGCGCCAAGCGGATCGGTTCTGTGCCGTCAGAACGCCGAGTGGATTGTTGAGGACTTCGAGTCCAACGGCAGTCTGGTTGCGCTCAGCAACTTCGGCACTGTGGTCTTTTCTCAGGCCAGCGCTGCGCTTAGCACGGGCGGAACCGACTCCCTGAGCGGTGCTACCATCATCGACCTCAAGCAGGGCAGCACCGTCTACACAGACGTCGCCATCAACAGCGGCTCTCAGGTCACTGTCAAGTACGTCTGAACGGAAGCTATCCGGAAGAGGAGCTCGGGTCAAAGTCCCGCGAGATCGAGGTACCATTCGCTGCGCTATCTTGGGCCACGGAGTAGGAGTATTTCTAAGTGAATTTATCAGCTTTCAACATTGATAACTCTTCTGATAATTGATGTGACTTCACCAAGGACGTTGAACGCGCGCCCCTCTAACCTGTATAGCGTCAGGCAAACCGTCTTCCACGAATCACACAGCGCTTCGTGCACCTCGCTTACTTACAAGACTAGTGCAATACCAGCTTTCAGCCTCGCGAGCTGCCTCACCACCAAATAGGAACGAGGTAGTCTGGCAGCCAAGACCGACTCAGGCGTCCAACCAAGACAACCTGTTCGTTCATATGGCCTGACTCGCCCGCTGCTCTACGCGATCCACAGTCCTAGTCGACCAGTGAACTCAACACCATGCGTTTCATCATCGAAGCCGTTGTCACACTCGTTTTCCTTACCATCACCCCGCAAGCCCAGCTCACCACCGTGATCCCGTGCTGCCGAGTTGCTGCAGGCGACGTCCCGGAAGACACGCGCCAATCATGGTGTGACATCCAGACAACCACATGTATCGATCTCTGCGGCGGTCAGAACTACATCTTCCAGAGCGACAACACATGCGACTATGTAAGCGCCCTGCCGCTGTCCAGCAACGTCTCTGACACGCACAGAACTCGCTCGAGTACGGCTGCAAGTGCGCCAATGGCACCGACCTGACTACCAGTATGGAAGTGTACCAGCAGACCGTCCGCGGCCAGATGTGCGCCTTCTGGTACGAAGAGTGTATCACCGCGACCAAATCGCGCGACGGAACGATCGACTTAGAGGAGCAATCCAACTGCGAGAAGGCCCGCGATATTCACTGCCCAACTCAGATCGTAGACCAGAGCTCCCGGTATCCAGTGTATACCTCACCATCAGACTCGGGCTCGCAAAAGTCAGGCCTCTCTTCAGGCGTGATTGCCGGGATAGTTGTCGGCATTGTCGGTGCGATGGTGATCGGGGCTGCAGCTTGGTGGTTCTGCAGGCGTCGACGAGCGAGCAACGCGTCGCTTGAGGGAGCTTCAGCTTCAGCCAACTTCTCGGTCTATCACCAGAAGCAGCTGGACACGAGGTCTATGTCAGAGTCTTCAATGGGGCCAGAGTTTGGTGCTAAGAAACCGCTTGACGATGGCGCATCGTGGGTCTCGCACTCGAAGGCGGCCTCGATCCGTTCGTCTATCGATCTGCCACCATCATATGACGACAAGACGGCTTCAGAAAAGCCCGGTGCACCGCTCGCCAAGAAGAACTGAAGCACTGAAGGTGACACTGTCACTGGGAAACTGCAGCAGGTGAAAATGGAGAGGCTATGAGTAGGACGTACAGTGGTTGGGCGGCGAAAAGAACGATCTGATCGAGATGTAGCGGAGATCGTCCACAGGGATTTCTGAGTATAAAGTTATTACCGGGATACTTTGTCGTTTATCGTACGTCACTTATCACTGATGAGTTTTTCAGAACTGTCGCTCTCTTCCTGTAGTTCAATTATTATGTTGTACAAAGTACGTGACGATTCGAGCTGATAAAGTGATCGTCCTTCAGAGTTGCAGCACTCCACGACCAGTACAGGGCTGACAGAACACCTCTTCTGCCTGTCTCCGGTTATTGCGATCCATCCAAATCTCCCTGTATCTTCCCACACCGTCGCACTTCGTGCATCGTCTGTATTGTGGCGTGTCGGATCGTCGTCTGTGCTCGCGAGATGTCGGCGGGTTCTGAGCTGCTCCATGACCACGTCTACCGGAATCCCAGTGGCGCATAGGCCCTCCATTTGGCATTCGGAGATGATCCGCTGTGTGCCTTGGCTCGACCGCGCTGTACGGTGGAGGCGGATCAGCGAGTGACTGAGCATGTGGTCGGTAGACTGCTGGTTGAGCCGGTTCATGGCGGCGGTCTGGCACCTCGACAGGTCTTTGAGCATAGAATGGAGCATGCGGTCGTTTATGAACACCTTGCGGAGGTTGCGGATTGTCGAGCGAACGAGCACGTGGCCGATGCGTGTCAGGGAGATTCTACAAATGTCAGCATATTTGAGGCTGTCGTTTGGAATGTCATACAAGAAACTGAGGACGTTGAGGGGAGTCCATTCGCGGCGATTCAGGACCATCCTTTGGACTCCCTTGAACTGGACAGTCTGTGACTGCCGATATAGCGCGGCGGCGTGGATGCGGCACTGAAAGTTGTGGAACATCTGATTGCTGGTTAAGGGGCTGATTGTTGGATACCAGCGGAGTCCGGGCTTCGGAAGTAGATTTCCTTCGTGAAGCCAAATTTATTGGAGGTGCAGGATTCGAGTCTGGCTTCGGCGTCTGCACAGGTTCGACCGGACTTCGTGCCAGCGATGATCTTGAAGATGTAGAGGAAGACCTACTCAAGGAGGCTTGGTGGCCCCCTTGATCTTCATGATCTTCAGATCCTCCCGCTTGTATGACATTGATCCGTGGGTTCTGCCTTTCCAAATCATCGTCTGTGTTCGAGTCCAGCTCCTCAATTCTGCCCGATTCGTAAGCACCCCTCTCTTCAGCCTCTTCTCGTTGCCTGTCTGCCTCTTTCAATGCGTCAATCAGCTTCGACACCGGATCGATAGCGTTGCGTATGTATCTCAGAATTGTCGGAGGTGCACCTGCCGCCAAAGCAGCCCGTGTCACAGCGACACCCTTGCGACCTCGCCAGCTCCCCGGTTCCGAGCTGAGAACGAGGACCTTCTTTAAAACCAGTCTCAGCACATGCGACGAAGTCTGCAGAAGGGCTACGTTCTTTCGCCGCTTCCCGTCATCAATCTGGGTTGAGGTTTTGGAAGCTTCAATCGCAGCCAACTGCGCATCCCGAATGTCGTACTGGCGCAGAAGGCTCTGTAGATCCTTATCCCGCGTCTCGAAAGCGAGGTCCTTGATCTCGCCGTAGTCGTCCATCAGCCAGGCGCCTGCCTCCAGCAGCATCTCAGCGATCGCCCAGTCGCCATGTCCGACAGCCTGGTAGAGCGCATTGACATGCTGTTTACTAGTTGCGAAGACATCTGCACGGTGCTTTAGCAAGACACGGGTGATAGCTTTCTTGCTCCCGATAGTAGCGGCAATGAGCGGCGTGCCATATCTTCCTCCCGACTTGCTAGGGCTCGCCCCGTACTGAAGCAAGAACTCAACCATTTCTTCATTGCCCTTGACAACCGCGGCCTGCAAAGGCGTGCCGTATTTTCTGCAATGCCCATCAATGTCGGCCTGGTCGTAAAGCAACTCCTTCAATCTTGGCAGGTCCCCGGACAGTACAGTGGCACACACCTCGTCTCCAACGAGCGCGTAGTTGATTTTCATGGTTTGAGCCAGAGCGGCTTCTTCCTGTGTCCAGTCTTGAGACTCAACGCTGGATATACTCGACAAACCAGAACCGCGCACGAATGATTCTGGCCGCCAGGGATGCCACAACCTCTCCGTACCATCCTGCCACACATATGTCAATGCAGAAACAGATCGGACGTGTCCAGTCGTCAGCTGTATATCTACCGCTACTCGGCGACGTTCGAAAAGCGGACTCGCGTTGACGTTGGTATATCGTTCCCCATCCTTGTCATCCTTATCGCGGGCAGTTGCTCGTCCTCGGTGGAGAGTTCGGCGATCGGAACAGAAGACTAGATCGCAGTACCTCAACGCTTCTTCCGTGAGTCCCATAAGCAAGAACCCTGTAACTTTACCAGGGACTTCGTCACTGATAGAACGAAGCTGTCTCGAGTCTCTGTTCGCGAGTATGGCTCTTGTAGATGATGCCTGCTGGATGGCAGCGAATTCGCATGTAGATGGTCGCCAGACATCGAATCCCTGCAAAACAGCTGGTGTCATGATCTCCGCAGCGTGCTTTATTGATACATTTGCTCTCGCCCAGTCTTGAGGCGATGGAACCAGCCGCCTCTGGTGCATTGGAGAATACACCCCTTTGATCGAGTGAGCAGCGAAGCCACGCACGGCGCTCGGAAACATCAACCGGCCGTAGACAAATAAATTGAACCTGCCCAATGTTGGGTCAATCGACCTCACTTCTTGCATAGAGAATCGATTGGAACCTGCGAGGACGTAGGAGGGTACAAAACTAGCCTTTGGCAGAGGATCGCAATCTTTGAGCTCGATGGGTGGCGGCCGTAGAGGCTCCGGGGCCAGAATGGGCTGATCATCGATGTCGACAGCCTCAAACTCTGGTTCTGTAGGTAGCGGTCGTCTGTCGTTGTGCAAGCCTGAGAATCTCTCCGTACGACTGAACGACTGATTCGACTCCTTTTGCTCTGGCTGTGCTGCAAAGGCCACCTGTTTCACTGGCTGAGGGGCATCTTTTTCATTCTGTGGCCGTTCGCGAAATGCAGAGCGTAGAGGCTTATTGGAGTTCTCTACGGTACTGGTCTCGGTCGCGGCCACTTCAGGCTTTGTAGATTCAGCCGTATTGTCGTTCGGGCTAGGGTTTTCATTCATGGTTGTGGCTTCTACAGGCATGGAGTCTGCTTGTATGTTGAGTTCTGCGTTGTCTATTGAGACGAGCTCGTCCTGTAAGTCGGGCATGTGAGCATTGCCAGTGTTTCCAAATGGAAGGACGCCGACTTCTTCGAAGAACTGAGCAGTCACCGTCTCCTCAGATTCGTCACTACTGTTGTCCTTGCCATAGCTCTTCTGCAGCATATCCTGCAGCATTGTCCCAGTGAGTGTTTCTGACATCTTTGGTGGGACGCCTTCGTGACTTGGCTCGGTACAAGCAAAACAGAAAAAGCGATGCTCACTTTGTGCGTCTGATATCGATGCCAATACTTGCGAGACCGTCGGGCGGGAAGCAGGTTGTGCTTCCAACATCTCTTGAATCCATGTCAAGGGCTCGAGGTCCGAGGCAGTTGACGTCTGACACAACTCATCGATCCACGCCGCCGTAGCCAACTGGTTCAAATGGTATGGTCCGTACTTGGTGCCGTGCTCTAAGTAAAATCTTTCCATGTTCTCCAGCGTACGATCGTGCAGAATCGTGACCATCTCCAAGAACACACACCCCATTGACCATATATCACTTGGCTTTCCGTGAGGCTAAATGATGTCAGTATACACCGTGTAACAAGCATTGCGACAACTCACATCATACACATAAATCTCAGGTGCGACATACTTGGGCGTGAAAGCACGAACAGGCCCCGTGGAATTGCTTCGACTGGACTCTCCATGGGCTTTTGCAGTGCCAAAATCGGTAAGATACACCTCATTCCCCTTCACGAGAATGTTGTGCGGCTTTATGTCTTTGTGTTGGATGTTGTTCGAGTGGAGGTATTCAAGGGCTTTTGTCAGACATCCAAAGAATGTTCGAATGCACTGCTGGCGAGCGTTTCGATCCGAATGCCTGCTCAATGGTTGCTGCAGGTAATTCCTGAGATGCCCATCAGCCACAGGTCGCATAATTATCGCAACGTAAGTGGGATCGGTGTAGGAGGAGACCAGCTTCACAAGATGTCGGTGCGACGCTTTTTTGAGTATTTCGAGCTCATTGAGAAAAACATTCAGGGCCCTCTGGTCTGCGAGCGCCGATTTGCCACGATGGATACGCTTTCTGGCGAAATGTTTCAAGGTCATTGGGCCAAAAACGTGATCTACCATACTAGTCCCGCCTTCGCCCAGAGGCTGGATCGATGAGAAGTATCCGTCGGCGACGACTGGGAAGCTAAGATGAGATCCGCCGTCCTTTTCCAGGTGTGCAAGATCCGGATTGGAGAGAACGAACTTCTGTAACTTCAAGAATCGAGACCGCCTCTCGCCCTTGATCGCATTTGGTAGATTGCCGGCGCTGTATGGCAGAGACGCATCAGTCATCTTGAGTGCAACAAAGGAGTCCATCAGCTCTTGGCAGCCCAACACGCGCAAGATGCAGAATGTCCTGGGCCGCAGAGCCCAGTCAACTTGACCAAATAGCTGTAGCAGTTCACCAACGCGGGCAAACATGCCGTCGCGGACTACAGGCATCATATCGGGTTCATCGTCCGGCAAACCAAGTCTCTTCAGGTGGGTGTCGAGCTCTGCTTTGGTAAGGTGCTGGGCCATGTGGAACAGCCGACCAAGTCCGTCATTCTTCCGGCCTCGATGGCCCCGTTTGTGTCGCGGTGCACTATTTGACTGTTGAGCATAGCGATACTCGTTCCGTCCTTGGGTGTTGTCCGAGAAGTAGTCTTCGACCGAAGGCACTTCATAGGGTTGCGCGTTGTCGTCCATCGCTTCGACAAGGCTGCTCAACACTGTCGGACATGTGTGTTGTTGCAATCATCGGGGATTTGCTGGTATGAAAGTACTTCATCAGGCTGAGGGTGGGCTGTATCGGATAAGGCTGAGACCGTGTTGGCTCGTCATGTGTTGTGACCCCTCCCTGATTGGGAGGCTGAGTGAGCCTAAAGTCTGAGGCGCCAGGCAGAAGCCTCACCATGCATCGCTCGGGAAGGGCGCAGTTGCATGAACTTGCACACCTGGTGACCTCATGTTACCTTTTGAAGGGTGTATCGACAGCCAAGTAGCTTGGGGTGGGCGTACAGACGAATCTGACAAATCAGCCGTGGCTCGCAGCGTGCGAAAGACTCGACGAGATCAAGTCTTCTCGTGAGGATCTGGGTGTTAGCGAGGGCGCAGCAAACCTAGCCTCACGGCGACAACCGCAGTCACATCGCGGACAACGCCACAAGCAGGCGCAGAAAAGGGAAGAGTGCTGAATCAAAACTCTGAAAGCGCGGCTGGCGCGACAGTCTGCAGGAGCATAGGCGTGAAAGCAGCTCTATCAAATCAACAGAGTAGGAGCGATGCTGGAGTGTGACGACATCGCACCCAAGCCCTCAACCCTGATGACTGCCATCCAGCCGCTATCACATACACCACCTACATCACCTACTTTCTCTAAGCATCTTTTGCGAAGAGGACTGATGCGCAGCATGAGATGGTTGAAAGTCTGTCGGCTTGTGTTCTACTCAGAGTTCGAAGTAAGAGATGCAGCAATCTGACCAATAGAAACGTCTGTATTTCCAAAGCTTCCTGCAGTGCACAACCCCTCCAGTCACGTCAGCACACACTGTGTGAAGTTAATTCTCCACATGTACCTCAGCTTGTTCTTGATCTTATAAGTTCTCGAAGAGATATAGGGTGTAGAAACACCTTCTGCACCTTCTTGCAAGATTGGTCTACTTTCCCGGCCTTTCCTGCGTACGTTGTAAACGACATCATCATACCACCAGTCAGCGCGCGGACTTGGTCCACAGTGCTTTGATACGTGCAGACTATGCGGACACACTTTCAAGAGTTTGGGAAGAGCAGGAAAAGTTGAATCGGAAAGAAGGATTTCGAGAGGCAGGCTTTTTGCAGAACCTGGCTGTCTTAAAAGGCATTTAGAATCATCTCGTTCGATCGACTCTCAGCACAGGCAGATGCGGTAAAGCAGAACGAGAGCTTTACTGTACTTGGTAGAAATCAGCTGGTATCGTGAGCTTCTTTACCTAACAATGATACACCACTGTCTACAAACGGACTCAGGCGTCCTGTCAGCCATCAGAGCGGCCCTTGGCACTGACCGTAAGACTGACGAACCCACAGCAGCGCCACAATGAGTCTTCAATGCATTTGAACACCGATATCATGTTGCGCAGATTTTGGGCGAGTGAGCATTCGATACTGGGATCTGATTCACGTCAGGGCGGATCTTAACGACACACTCTCCCTGTCTCTCATTGCAGGTTTGAATTTATCAACCTTCTATACGGGATTCGTCACAATACACAGCAGCATCTGATCTGGGGTGCTGCTATTTCAAGTGGCAGAAGTATGATCCGGAATGTCTTGCAGGTTTCAAGTGACACATCGCTTCTGCCAGTGCAATTTACTATCATCTGACCAGGTCCTAAAGCACTGCCCCATAGTACTTATTCCTGGTTGAGGTAGAATCCAGCTACTCACTAATTAGCGAGAAGTAAGCACAGCTCGTTCTTTTAGGAAGGCTCACTGAAACGGAGAGCCTCACAACTGACATCGACTGCTCAGAAAAGTAGCTGGTTCATACACTCTAACGCCTCGCTGCTGATTTGCAATGGAGCTGGAATAGTCTGAAGATATGGAAGACGCAACAAGTGCTGTGTTGGGAGACTATAGTACTTCCTGTCTGGAAATTCGGATGTCAATTCTGCCGTCTAATGCAGTTTTCTGTATACATATTGGCTCTATACGATCTGGCTGAGACAATAAGCCAGCGGCGTAAGTAATCTGCTCAGAGTAAGATAGGATCTCTTGGGTGTTCAGACTTCTCAGCTGCACGTGTGGCTGCGACCCTCTCTCAGCCGCACACGTGATCATAGCCCAATCGCATGCAGCGGGACGTAAACGGAACCGAACTTCCACGACCAAACCGTCTATTTTGCGCGAACTAATCACTAACTGAGCCACTGCAGCTATCCAATGAGCTATTCAGCTCAGTGGCTGTGAAGGCTGTGAAAGTCAACCTTCTTCTATTCTAAGAACATCACTGAGATGGAAGACCTCAAAATGACTATAAAGACATGAAGGAGCCTACTTCAATAATCATCATCACAACAAGCCTCAACATCACTACACTTCAAACTAGCTTCGCATACCTATTCAACTCATTCCATCCACTTCAATTCCAACCACATTCATCACTCAATATGCAGTTCTTCACTTCCGCCATCGCCATTGCCATCATTGGCCTCACTTCAGCCGTACCTATCGATACCAACAGTGGTTGCCCCAGCACCGGACCTGAGCCTTCCAACATCATCCGCCCAGCGGTCACTTCTCAGTACGAAGTCTCCACGGGCGCGGTGCACTACGACGTGACATCCGGCAAAATCTTCAAAGACGGCAAGACAACCGATATTACCACTCTCCTCACCTTTGAGGTCCCAGCCGAGTCGGCTGGCAAGATCTGCACCTTCCATTTCGACCTTGATAGCAGCGCAACCGTCTCCGGCTCCGCGCAGTTTGATGTGTTTACATCCCTGGCTCCGGCCGAGGCCGACAGTTCTTCCTGGCCTTCGGGTAACTTGAGGGACCAGTACGTCGGGCGTATGGCTGCGACTGTGGGCGGTTCGGCGACTTGGGTTCCGGGCTTCCCGACTTTCGGCCAGAGCTTCCTCTGCCCGGCTGGACAGACTTTTGGCGGCGAGTTGGTGGGTACAGGCGACGCTGATGTTATCGAGTGGTTGGCTGGGTCTACCGGCCCTTACATCATGTACTAGTCTAGCGGGCGATGCTTGAGCTTTTGCGAGGGGTTTTGGTGTGCTTTGAACTTAGAATGATCTGGCTTTGGTAGTTCTGGCGTTGGCTCCGTTCTCGAGTTTGGTGCAATTTGTTCAGTAATGTTTTCATAATTAATTCACCAGTTCTAGAAGTTCTTCTCATACGATGAACGCTTCAATACTCGCGAATTCCACTGCCAGCCTCATGCTCCCCTCCAGCCTAGCTTCCTCAGTACTCGATGCCGCCTTGACGTACGCGTAAGCTGTGAATGACCAGTATCCAGGAGAGCGACCTGCTCTGGTCCTACATTCTCGCACCGAACGTCGCCGCCGTCCTCTTCCCCGTCATCCTCAGTCTTGTCCAGCCAGATGAGTCTGTCCCGCAATTGCTGACACTTGTGATCATCTTGCCCATAAACCTTCTCGAAGCCCGAGAGCAATTTTCCGCACCACGCTCTTGCATCTTCCTTGTGACCCATCTGTTCAGATAGTCTATGAAGGCTCCAAATAGTCCTGAGAGCTGGTAAGCGAGTATAGATTCCTTTTGGTCCCTGTGCGTTTTTGTGCCCGTTTAGTGCCCGCAAATACGTTTCTTTTGCCTTTTCTAGGTTTCCTTGTGCCCTGTAGAGGTCGCCTAGGCCCTCGAATAAACCTAGTATAAGGTCGTGATTTTCCCCTACCCTCTTTTGAAACTCAGGTATTATCTGAACAAACATCCCTTCCGCCTCATCTAGCTTTCCCCGCTCGAGGTAGAGCATACTTAAATGAGCGACCGTCTCTAGCGTTGTAATACTATCTTCCCCTAGCGTCTTCTTATACCCCTCTAGCACCTGCAAAAATGTCTCCTCTGCTTTATCGAGCTTTTCTTGACGAGCGTAGGTATGGGCTAAATTGCTGACCACGACTTGCTGGAGCAAAAAAGCCCCTGGTGTCTTTTTGAACCCCTCTAGCACCTGCAAGAATATCTCCTCGGCCTTATCGAGCCTGTCCTGCCTTCGGTACAGGTTGGCTAAGTTGTTCATTACGATGAGGGTCTCCAGATGATCTGCCGTATACATCTCCATAGAGCCATCTAGTGATTGTGTGTACATTGCCTCCGCTTTCTCAAAGTTCCCTTGTTCTTCGTAGAGCATTCCTAGGCCGTTAAATAAGCGCAACATGGAGGAACGATCTGCCACGACGTCCCTTTTTGTGAAGCCTTCCAGCGCTTGTGTGTACATCAACTCTGCCGTTTCAAAATTGGACTGTTCGCGATAGAGACTACCCAGACTGCAGACTGCGACCAGTAATGTGTCCTCATCGTCAGCGTTTGCGCGAGACTCAACCCCGCCTCTTGGAATCCTCGAGATCTCTCTCACTACCTTCTTCGCACACCGTTCAGCGTGTGGAAGAAGCCGCGCTTGAGACTCCCAGTACTGCTTCTCGCCGTCAGATGGCAGTGCCCAGCCGACGAGCCCAATTGCTAGCCGCGAAAACACGATCAGCTGACCGTCGTCTTGGATGTGTAGTGCCCACTGGTGCACTACCGGGTGCGTTGAGTAGCCCGTCTCATCTCCAGCTGCCACTAGAGAGTAGCTTCGGAGCGTCCTGATAGCCTCTATAAACGCAGTTTCGCTGCAAGCGATGTCTCCAAGCCATGCCACCATTAGCCTGGAAGCTTTAAAGCGTGCTGCCTTTCGCTCCGCGGATGCAGTCGGTGGGTGCCGCGATACATTAGCCAGCATCCCATACCACAAGTCCGTGTTGTTCAGATGCGCCCACAATAGCAACAGATTCGCAGCTGCCTCATTACTATGTCGGAGAGCTGTGTAGGACATCATCCAGGTGGTTGCCACACTACCATTTGCGTAACTCCGTAGCGGGATATCTCCGCCATCACGCGATTTCATCAGCTCCCGCCACTGCTCTTTGTACAAACGAGTGTAAGTATTGAAACTCGTGCCTGTCTCATTCATGTACGCTGCGGCCTGTGTCAAAGCCAGAGGTAGCCCATCGAGCAGCTCTAGTAACTCATCTCCCTCTCGGGGAACGCTTCTACCGTACCATGTCTTGAAGATGGCTTGAGCTTGTTCTTTGTCTACTGTTCTCACCTCCCAACCCTCTCCGAGCTGGCCCAGCTGGGGAAGACGGGTTGTGATCAGTACCGATCCATGGTCAGCCTCGGGTAGATAGTCTTGCACATCGTACGCCTCTAGATCTTCACACCGTCGATGGTCCCGATCCACGTTGTCAATTATCAGCAGCCAGTCGCTATTTTCCGGCACGCTCAACCATGCTAGCACGTCTCTCACTACCATGTCGATGTCGCTGCCCTGGGTAGCGGCAGAAAGCCTGCTAGTCTCGGGAATCTGGCCTTCCGGGATACGGCTTGTAAATGCTGCAAAGCTCTGCTTGAGGTTACTTTCGCTGCTCCCATCCAACCACAGCACCGAAGTAAAGCGGTTCTGGTGTCTCCGAGCGAAGTTGGCTGCAAGCTGTGTCTTGCCCGCGCCACCCAGTCCGTGGGCCGCAAGCAATCGCCGTTGCTTTACGTTGTCTTGCGGTAGTAGTACTCGCTCTAGTGCTTCCGTGTCTCGCGGTCGCTCTGCAAACTTTCCCACAGGCACATTCTTCAGGCTGAAGGGGACGTGGTACGTAGCTTTGCTCGCCACTGCAGCTTTCACGACCTCTGGCGCGGGTACAAGTGACAAGATGTCTTTTGCACATGCTGCTGCAGTCGCGGCAGCATACGGCTGCCACGCCTTGTTCTTGTGCGAATCGGCGTAGTCGCAGATGCCTCGCACTACAAGGCACGAAAAGTCGTTCATTAGGCCTGCCGCTTCCATCTCAAAGCATAGCACGCCGCCAAGCTCTTTGCTCAGTCGATCTCGCGTTAGCCCGTCCTTGATCACCTGGTTGCCAGATGCTATTGTGCCGTAGTGGATTGTCACTTCCTCGTCCGACTCTCGAGCCATACGGGGCAGGATCTGGTCCTCGCTGCACAGCTCACACGTCGCTCCGCCGTCATGTTGATACGTTCCCTTGTACAGAACGTCAGACCCAGCTTTCTCGCGAGTGAAGTTTGGGATCTTGTCGAAGGCTGCTAGATGAGTTGAAAAAGAATCGCGGCCTTGGGTGCCCTGATAGCGGCGTGCCCTCAGCTGAGTGACAGCGTGAAGCAGCGCCTTCGGTGGCGCGTTCATGGACCCGGTCCGCGTCAGTTGTCCGTCCTTTCCTGTCTTGCCAAAGTCATATTGCACCACTCCGCTATGCTGTAGCACCGGTTGGCTGACCACGACGTCTCCCAGTCGCACGTCTGCTGCACTTGGAACTCCGCCACCGATGCCCACCATCAGCCCGAGGCGAATTGACGGGAACGTAGATGCAAGATGTCCTGCACTGAACGCAGCAGGGCCGATTCCCATTCGGCCGGCCTGTAAGCATGCCAGAACGACGTTGTGGTTACCTATGCGGCCCAGCGTGTACTGGGTCGAATGATGGCCGTCATGTTCTTCGTCGAGCATCACCTGCGCTGCGGCTAGCTCGACAGGCAGCGCGCATATCCATCCCACAGTGTATTCCGTCGCATCAAGGCGACGCCGAGTCATGGGTAGCAGGGCGGCCTGTGTGCGGTGGTCGTAGTTGACGTATCACGTGCACGCTAAGTCAACGGCCACGTGCGCGGGGCTGAGCTGAGGGGTTCTGGACGTATGGCGTCAAGAGCATCGACCTACAACCAGCTGGCGTGCACACGTAAAAGCAAAGGATCGTCAAAAACAACAAGCTTGTAAGTGTGATGAAGTGAGCGGGGCAAGCAAAGGGATTTGATGATGACAACATGGGGCTGGGCTGCGAGAGCAACGCAGCAGACAAGGCTCGCTTACTTGCAGGACATGCAGCTTTGCCAGCGCGAGCATGACTGGGGCGGTGCAGGCTGATTACGTGCAGCCCAGCCGCTCCGTCACAGTGCTCGCTGGTGAACGGTGCACGGTCTGGAGACGTCTGTTGACGCATTCTTGATGTATTTCACTCTCAGTTCCCAAATCTAAACTCTATCCTATCTAATGTGCAGGAACGACGCATAGGTCCTCTCAGCGTCTGTCCCCAGTATTGACTCGAAATTACTTAAATTTTTCCAACGTGCACACTGGCTCTGACTCCAGGTATGGCCGAGGCAAATCGCCTTCAAACCCCTCGCGCTCGTCGTGGATCATTTGAGGATCAACATGGTTCCATCCTTAGAATTTACCAAACCCTTGAGTCGCTGATTCTGTACGTGTGTCGGTCTCGTCGTGCATGTGATCTGTCTCGCTCAAGCTGACTAACTGAACTCGACAAACTCAAACGCTCAGGGCTGGCCAGAGGCTCATCGAAAACTGCCCTGGGCGGAAGAGGGTCGAAATCTAGAGTAGATTCAGGAAGATTTGCAGAACTTCAACAACCTTTGCCAGTACATTGAAGACTGTGGAACGAGCAGCCAGAGCCGAAAAGCGCCATAGACTATGGCAGCAGCGATGATAGCCCAGATTGAACTTAAGATCCAAACATCTAGCTCTGTTCCTTCGTTGACAATGTCTCCCAAGGAATTGTGGAAGTCGATGAGTTTGTGGGAGATCCAGGTGAGGGATACAGCTGAGTAGATACAACCGAGTGTGACGCAGCGGATACCGAGCAATAGTAGGCCGAGAACACACAAACTGCAGTTAAAGGCTATGTTGTAGACAATATTGATCATGTCGTACCTGTCATGGTAGAGACCGCTAGACAGAAAGGACGCCATTGTCAGTGCCATCGTCCGAAATCCAGACCCACGTGTGGCTGGACCGACGCGAAAGCATGATACAAGAAAGGAGAAGAAGTACAGAAGGAACAGAACTCTTGCTGGCGGGAGGAAGCCTTGAATGGCAGAGGACGCTGAGTTTCGAACAGATACCCAGCGGGCGAAGAGAAACGATTTTAGATCAATCCAGCACTTATGAGAGCAGTCCGTGAGGGACATAACTTCGTCGGGTTCGGGACTGGGTTGCTGATTCTGTGTTTGAAATATTGTTGTTCAAGTGTCGAAGGGATATTCTGTTGCTGCAGAAGTTGCTGAGATGAAGCCGCTAATGTTGGGACCAGCACGCAGTCGTAGCTATATAATAGTACGTAGTGTGATCATCAAACATGAAATTTGTCATCGCTGGTTATGAAAGGAGGAAACCTTTCGCATCCAAAGATGAAAGGGCGAGGCACGGGATGACTGTGGTGAAGACTCGTGAACAAAGAGAAACCACGACAAACGAACGAAGAAAGTCACTGACACGTGAGACTGAATGATCAAGTTAAGTTATCACAAACACCAACTTGAGTTTCCAAGAATGGGAGCAAGATTGGAGAGTGAACATGGCCAACAGGACAAAGAGCGAGCAGTTTGTCATCAAAAACAAGATTGCTCTCTCTTACCAGTGCCGCAAATGATCTACAGGAAAGCTACTGTTCCAGGACCTCAAACGTTTTGTCTCTAGAACATCGTGGTGACCTACACGCCCTTCAGTTATCCAAGAAACGTGCCACGCGAGAAGAAAAATCCAAACCACCCGCCCATCAAGCTTCTTTATGTACTGCCACGAAAAAAAAACCTGGGAGATCTGAACAAGCCAGACGACATTGATGAGGACGAGACTCGAACTCGCGCCACTTTCGTGACCAGGAAGCTCTGTTGAGCAATGCTAAGGAGGGACCTTAACCTGGCGCCATAACCAACTCGGCCACCTCACCGTGTAGATTTGATGGCGGCTTTGAGGCCTAATGATAATTTAAGCCTGGTAAAACGTCAAAAATATACAGGTCGACTCATTCACAGCTTCATGAAAAGACTGTTAGTGGAGACCAACCGTGCAAAATTTGCAGTTCGGCCGAGATGGAGCGAGTAATAGACACAAATGTTACTACCCTGTTGCGTACATCTTAATGTGTCTCATACCTAAGACAATACAATGTGAAACAAGAAGTCATTGTCCACATCAATATTTAGGCGACCACCAAGCCATGTCCAGATAGCAGCAGAGACACAGAGTCTGAGAGCGATCATCATCTGTGGTGACCTCAACCTCGCTATGTGAGCAGCAACTAGTTATCAATCACCTCAATCAAGCAAGACATCCCGACACAATCGTCGGAGGCGATTGACACAGTTTGCTTGAACCCCCATTGTCCGGTAGGTTGGTCACGATTTGCCAACAAACTTCTTTTCACGAGTCGGCCGAGTCGACGGTATAACAGCACACTTATCTTAACTTGATCCTTATACTCAACCTATAATCGGAGGGTCTCCAGGCAGAGATATATGTTTTCGTCTGTATACGAGTCAACGAGCAGCTTTACAACCTGACTATAGCCCATTTATATACAGAGATATGGGTGAACGGAGATTACAGGACCAGATTAGCACCTATCTCCACCACCATAACTGTTCCAATCGCGCGCAATAGTCGTGAAGGGATGACCAGACCACTCCTGGTGAACGGTACTAACCTGGGCTCGGATAGAAGCATGTATACTTCTCCTTCGCTGTGCTATAAGAGCCACTCACAAAAGATCCATCATCAGACCATTCCATCAAGAATGTCTAGGCCAAGCGAGAACAAGAAAGTCGAGAGCACATAAAATCGGGCACATGGCTTCTTCACTCCAATACACAGTGCATAACACATCGAGTGTGGAAGATCACGTTGCGAATCTACTGCACAATACAAAAGTTCGTTCTTCGCCGCCTGCGTTGTGCATGAACGTCTTGATGTCACTGTGCGGACACGGACACATACAGCGAGCTCACTTCTATGATTTTATGATTTTATTGATAAAGCATGAAAATAGGGGTATATCGCGAAAAATTCACAAAACAGGCTAAGGCCCTCTGCCTATGGCACAAAAGTCGTTACGTACGTGTTGTAGCAAAGTATATTCTAAGGATATTAATCTACACTTACGCATCGTGAATTGCGTGCGACAATTTCTAAGAGCTTTAGAAACGCGATGGATTGCGCAAGCTATGTGCGTATGCCTGCAAAATTGACTTAACAATTGCGAGTGCAGCTGTCTACAACTATGGGTTTGATATATTAGGTGGCTCTGTGGGAGTTCGAAATTTTTTCGAGTCCCTGAACCATATTTAACCCGCAATACCATGGAAGACCTGTAACTCTGAGGGTCTTCCCATAGTAGGAGCAGACCATGAACTAGTTGGTGTTCTATGCCGTTCACAATAAGAGCATTCTTACTGTTTGCAGCTGGAGTCCTATTATCTTAATTATCCTTATTATCCCTATCGCACTCATTATACTTATTATCCTCTGAGTGGTTGAATATTTAACCTAGAACAAAATGTTGCTCCTATTTGACTCTAACGGCATCTACACTATCACCCTTGCTGCACCAGCGACACACATTGATCTGGTGCCAGTGCTGTTTACATACCAACTTCGCAGCCTTATGCCTTTAATCCAGGTGGTATTGGACACACCAGGACACATCAACGAGCCGTTGCTACGCGCAATATGCGGCATTAACCACCTTTCTTAAGCCACCGATAGAATGGTCACCTTGACCTTGAACGAATTGCTGGGCCTAGTCTGGTTTGGTTGGGAGGTGGTACGGGCTCGCACACCTGCTCTCACTACACAGGAGAGAGTGAGTGTAAACCGGCAAATTTGAATTATTCGAGACAAGATTACCACAGGCGGCGGGGCAGTTGGGCCTAAGTATAATCAGCTGGTGAACAAGGCATGCGTGGAGTGGCTCAGGTTGCTGCTTATATAAGAGGTGGGGGGAAAGGCGTCTGGTATATTAAGCTTGAAAGGCAGCGCTTAGTGATTTGGTCCTTGGGATCATGGGTATGAGGTTCTGGGCGTTTGGTGGATCTGCAGTGTGACTGGGTTGACTTGGTTGGTAGATAACTGTAATGTGTCAATGTGAACGTGTTTGAAGCTGCCAAACGGCTGCCTAAGACGTGGTGCTTGATCGTTGTGGTGTTGCAATTGGTGTCGTCACTGTCGCTATCGGTCGCTCAGCAATATCGGCTGCCGCTAGTGTACTTGGCAAAATTCGTCTCAAAATCCAGGGGGGGGGGGGGGGGGGGGTTCACGAAATCGGAACACAAAATTCGACCCAGGGTGGATTAGGCCCCGGGCCGCTCACTTCTATATAAGCTCACAAAAAGCTTCCATTTATATAATAAACCACTACACATCGACCACTTCTCACACCATTTCAGGAAGTATCTCGACACCTGCCTCAGAACAATGGCTGCATCCAACCTCCCTCCTTGGCGGTCCCCAGAAGAGTTCGTCAACTCGCCCTCGCCGCCACCTCTCTCGTCCCCGTCAACGCCAGCAGAATCGTCGATACCCGTCCTATTAACAGTACAAGATATCCGAGAATACATCGAAAATGTCACCCAAGCCCCACTAGACGAATACAAGCGCGGCATACTCTCTTTTATGGCTTTCCACGCACGGGTTGTCGTCGCCAAGAACGACCATATTTATGAGTTCTCGAGCGATACACCTGTTGATGAGTTGACTTTGAGCGAGATAGAGCGCCAGTGGGGCCAGTTCTTGGTAGCTGTAGAGGGCCTGAGACCAGGACCGTTGTTTGCTGAGTTCAGGACCCTGAGAGCGCAGATACGGGAGCTTGAGGACCGCTTGAATGAGTACGAGGATGTGACACCAAGCCGCGATCATAGGTTTGAGCATCCATCCTTTGATGACTTTGAGGATGACGACACGTTCGATGAGCATAATGAATCTGACGTCGAACATCATCGGGATGGAGCATCTGAAGAGGGAGACCCTTTGGCCCATGCAGGGGTTGCTGACGATTTCGATGATATGCGCGAGATTTCTGAGAACATCTCAGCTGATCAAACCGAATGGGGTAGCGAGCCTAGTGTTCGAGATAACTGGGCCGATGTCGGGCTTGATGAAGATGTTGCACCTGAAGTTCAAGACGATTGGGCTGATAGATCTGAAGGCGGGGCTGATGCGGGGATTACTGAAGATTTCCCTGGCTTCGGCCAGGTTGACGACGAGGATAGAGCCCCTGGAGTTCCAGGGCCTGATGAAGATGCTATATCGGACCGGACTGGCGCATAGTCTGTCAACTCTCTGCTGTGATCGAGAATCCTAGGTCAGAGATGAAAACTGGCGGGCCAGAATCTTAGCATTATACCTTCACGACTGGTGCGGAAGGCGACTTTTGATGTATCAAAGAGAAGGAGGGAAATATACGTATAACCGACGAACTTCCACCTTACCATTTATAACTTCGATAGTATCTGAGCGCTCACTGTGGGTCTTGCTGTAATCTTCAATCCTTTTAGATTTCCTTCATCTCGCCACTTGCCAATATGTTCCAAGAATGAAACAGTTCCCTCCGCCCACACTACGCCCCTAGCTTGTTTTGCTTTCTCCTCCAAATTCTCTGAGCTTGCCTGCCCATGACCGTTAAAATAGCCAGGTGTGCACCCAGCGAGAGACGAAAAGAACGGTGCTCTTTTGACAATTTCTGCACTGTGCTGCTCTTCGGCCTCCCTGGTCACCTCGATAATGGCGCGTTTCCCTTTACCAACGCGCTTCTCGGCCTCTGTGATCCAGAAAACCACATGACGAGCAATGAGACCCAACATGAAAACATTATTTCCAGTAATGGTCCCTTGTGATGTACCGGAGAAGAACAAGTTGGGGAAGCCGTTGGTCGTGTAGCCGTGCAGTGTGGCAGCGCCTTTCTTACGCCATTTCTCGTCTAAAGACAGCCCTTGTCGTCCAAGCACTTCAATACCCACCCGGCCAGCTGGGCTTCCGCCGTTGCGCTCACCCGCGACGGAGTAGCCTGTACTGAAGATTATGACGTCAACCCGGTATTCCTGGCCAGCGACGACAAGGCCTCGTTCCGTGGCGTGAGACGGACCTTGTCCATCTGTGTCTACTAGGTGTACGTTTGGCTTGTTGAATGCTTGTAGATACTCATCGCTGAATGTGGGGCGTTTGCACCAGGAAGGATACCAAGGCTTCAACTTTTCTGCTGTCTGAGAATCTTTAACAATGTCATCCACACGATGCCGCACAGCCTCCATGTGGGGTAGATCCAGAGCGTGGAACCATGTTGCCCGTCGCTCCTCTTCTTCAACTGTAGGGTTGACAACACCGTGCACAGGTGATCCCATTACTGCAGAGTATGCCGGCATGTCTGTCCAACCGTCGTTCACCAGGTTCTTTTGGCCTGGAAGAACAGCATTCGTCATGTGTCTGTTCAAATTGATCTGCCTCTCAAACTGCCATCCCTTCTTACCCCCAACAGTACGTTTGAACTCTTCGATATCGGTGGTCTGCTGATTACGTGGCTTGACGTATGCCGGCGTCCGCTGCACAACGTAAAGTTCTTTTGCGTATCTGGCTAACGTGGGAATCGCACCTACCGCTGTCGCGGCTGTACCAACAATGGCCACTCTCTTATCACGTAAGTTGCTCAGTGTCTGATCATCCTGCGAACCACCAGTGACTCTATAGTCGAAGCGAGAGGTATGGAAGATATCGCCGTTGTAGGACAGAAGACCAGGAATTTTGGGTACCTGCGGTTTGGCGAGGACTCCAGCAGCAAGATAGACGTACTGGGACTTGACCTGGTACTTGATCGGATGTGTACCAGGGCCACGCCTCTCGATAAAAGAGATTTTCCAAAGCTCTTGAATGTCATCCCACACCACTCGCTCGACGTCGGAACGAAACAGTGTCTTATCTTCAAGTTTCCAGTGTTTCGCAATTTGTTCTGCATACCTCCGAATCTCAGCAGCAGGAGCGTACTTTTGACTTGGTACGTAACCTGTCCCCTCTAGTAGCGGCAGGTAGCAGTAGCTCTCCAGGTCGCAGTGTAGTCCGGGGTATCGGTGCCAGTACCAGGTGCCACCAAAGCCGCCAGCTGCATCCACAATGCGAATCTCGTCTGCTGTCGCAACGCCAGACTCGATCAAACGCACCGCATAAACAAGTCCCCCGAAACCAGCACCTAGAATGAAGAACCGGACCTTATCGTTGTTGCGAATCGGTGATGGTCTGGCGTTGAGTGCTGCGTGATCGGCCCACGGATCATCAAGGAGAGCCCGCAGTCGGTCGTCGCTGGACTCATTGAGAGGCAAGAACTGGGCAGCGCCCTCAGATCTCAAACGTTTGTTGGCTTCCTCAGCGTACTTTCGTCGCACCTTCCCAAGCTCCTCAGGATCGACTTCGGAAACAGGATTTCGTGGAGATGAGGCCGGCATTGGATAGAGAGTCACCACTGATTTGTTTAGCTCGCTTTTTCTCAAGTTATCTAGCTCTTATCTATGTGAGTGTTGCAGCTAAGTGGCTGATACTGATGTTAGCTAACGACATCGAGCTGACAAAACACGCCATAGCCAGGTCCACAATACGCCATCTCGGCAATCACGCAAGCCGCAGTATGCATGGCTCATATAACATCAAGTCCGGTATCGCATACTGAATGTCAATCCGCAAATATCTTACAAATTACTACATCGGGCTTGCCCCAGCTCAGCTTGAAATCTCGATAAAAGTGCCCCAGCTCAGCATACGAATTGCGATCGCGCATTCGTGGAGTTCTTTGCTTTACGTGAAACATTTCACGATAGAATTATCTTGCAGACAAAACAGCAGAGCCTGCCGAGATGCAGGCATAGCTTGTGTTTCGTCTGGACAGCACTTCACCTACTCACTCCCGTTTACGGACCCCTCAGAGCCTTCTTCATCAACTTCTATCTCTACTTCATTCATCTGTTGAAACGCTCGTGCTGCCATATCTCTTGTACGATCATTGTGTCGACCGTCTCCTGTAGCATGTCTGAACACATCTTTCCACAAGTTCCACCTCTGCCTGCTCCACGGCTCCCAGTAGTGGACAGCGTTTTCTTTCTTCATACACTCAACATAAACGTGGCGACATTCGACTGGCCAAATCACCCACTGAGCAGCAGCAACGATGTCAAGATCAGGAATCTTGCGGTCATTCTCGCCCGTTGCCACAATATTCTGGAGGGCGGTGAAGGGTGCACCGTAAATTAAGCCATCGGCAGTGACGCGGGCCATAGCAGATTGAAGATTCTGCCAGCGCGTGCAAGACTCGGGGATATGAGTGTAAGGACCAGCATCTGCTCGAATGCGTCAGTATGCTGATTAGTCTTGACCTTACACCAAAACAGCAAAGAACCAGGCGGATTGTGATGACTTACCATCGCGCTCTCTGCGCAACTTGTCTGCAAGACCTATCCAGTTCTTGCCGAACGCCCAAAATTCTGTCTCAACTACTTCGCCATTCTCATCAGGCCGTGTCTCCGGCGCCATCCATCGGGGAAGACATCTTAGTTCCTCCAACAGGCCGATTAATCGATCTTGACCTCCGCTGTGAGGATAGAACGCCGTGCACACCTTACACCACCATCGAATAACCTCTTGTGCCAACGCACTTGCGTTCGGCGGGTAGAGATCCATCCAGTCATCTGACTCTAGAGCTTCGGTGGTCATGTGATGACTTGCAGCGTAGTCATTGAGCTTCTGGAGGCGTCGTGATGTCTCGGCTCGAAGTAAAGAGTCAATTGCTTGCGCCGCTTGGAGAGGGGTCTGTGTGCCGTCCAACAGGGCTGCTAGAGGGGCTTTCCAGAGAAGGTCTTCTTCGTCATCGCAGTCTTCGTAGAGGTGGGGATTAAGGGCAGGTAACGTGCTATCATCAGAGGCCATTTTTTGACTTTGCGTCTCAGTGAATGGAGAGGAGCATACAGACAGCTGAAGTGCTGACACGATCGTTATACAAGAGTGGGCGGTTGTGCACTAGCCCTTTTGCGTTAGACCGGGAAATAGTGACAACATATATAGAAGTCGTGTCGGCCTTCGGACTTCAAAAAGCCATCGTGGAAACAAGCCTGATCGAGGGCAAGAATTTCATACGGAGTTGGTATCTCCCGACTTTGAGATGAAGTGACGGATCCTGCGGTGTGCTTATTGACATCTGACAATGTCCATACCTAGGGGGGTATTGCGAGATCAGACAGGTCCACTGACCGGACTGTCAGAATTTAGATAACGGTTACCGACAAGGATCGAATTCTGCATATTCTAAACGGCGATCCGGACCGGGCATTACATTACTCATCCAGCGCCTATATCCAGCATGAACCATGATGACATTGTGCATGTTCTTGCGTTGGACTGGAAAAGACTTGCAGTGGTCGGTAATTCAAAGTGTACCATCTCACAGTCCGCAATATCCTTCATACCGGAGGTCCGAGCTACTATCTCGGTATTGGGGACTATGGTGTGGATAAAGACTTGAACGTTCTTCGCAAAACAGAACAAACCTGCATTTACTATCACTACCTACATCTTCCGAACCTACACCACCGAAGATGCACTATCCATCAGTCGTCGTTGTTGTTTTTGCAGCATGCACGCTGGCTGCTCCGGCTCCAATTGCATTCTCTGCAGACAGTCCAGCTGTAAGTTCACAGTTTTTCTTCTTAATACAATCATCATGAATCTAAAATCGCGGCTGAGAGATTAACTTCTAATCAAACATACAGGCTTCATCGCTAGAGGCTCGCGATGACACCGTTACATGCTCGCCCAAATCGAACAAATCCGACACGAAGAAGTTCAAAGTCGATGTCTCGTACGCCAAGAGTCAAGCCAGCAAAGCTGCACTGATTACGGGCATCTCTGGAGACCCACATAACTATGGAGGAGGTGACAATATTGAATGGGGAGTCAGGGAATGTGATGTCAAAGATGCCCCTCTTTGGGAGTACCCGGTATTCTGGCAGGGGTCCAAGGGTCGTTCCGGACAGCTCGAGTGGGATAAGGACCTCAAGACTTCGAAGCAGAAGATGAAGACTCCTTTGAGGGTTGTGTATGTGAACCAGAATGGTGGCGCAAAGTACTGCGGCATCATGACCCACAGTGAGGTTACCGATGAGTATCAGGGCAAAGACTTCTTCCAGCGCTGCGATTGAGTCTGGTCAATTTTTTTGGGATCAGTGAGATCTGTATTTGTAATGTTACGCTCAGTACTAGATGAAATTCTCAATATCACTTTCAGCTTCGTGCGGTAGTCTAGTGAAAGGGTAGAAGAGTGTCGCTCGAAAGCTCTGAGTGACGTAGGTTATTCGTCTTTGTAAAGCTGCAACAAGCTTGCATTGATTTATCGGCCTAGGACAGGAGTCTTGGTAGAGAAGTAACAGACTGTTAGTCATTGACAGAGAGATGAGCGGGAGTATCTGTCATATCTGAATGAAGGAGACCTGTTTGTTCATGATAAATCCGGAAGACCATGTTTCACAATGCGCCACTCGAGTGAAAGCTCAGTGCTACAAGGATTTTTATCGAGAATGCGAGGTCACTTTCACTCATTAGGTATATGTGTCAAGATTGCACATTGTCTAATCGTCCATAATCCATCGAGTTCAACTGCCCAAAGTCGTTGTTCTCAGTCGCCTTTCAAGATTCACGCTAGAGATAACATACACATGTAATATGTGTCAAAACTGTTTAAGAAGCGTACTTCTGAAGACTTGGTAACTTGTGGTAGTGGATGCACGAAACGTTTAGCCCTGGTAATATAGAATATAATTCTTCGCGCTTGGAACGGTATCATGATGTGCCCGTCTGTATGCCATGTTAAATCTCGTTCTTCAGGCGGCTTGCCTTTCATCTCCCGTGCTGTTATATGAACACAGTAGTTCTAGCAACCATGATCTCGCTATACAGGTACAACACGCATTGAGACCCTCCTCCAGTACATGGTGGTAAGCTTTCACAGCTTCGAAGTACCTTTCGTCTTTCGTTTCCCACCCCTCCTCCTCTTCTTTCTCTTCATTTCGGATACAGCATCGAGATTGGAGTCTCCGAGTATCGATGTCTGAATAAGCAGCATTTGTCGGGGTGCATGCTTGCGGGTCAGTTTGCGGACCAGGACGACTTGCCACTTTGCAGCACCGTCATAGTGCGACTTGCTTGGTGAGGTTGAATGAGATGAAAGCCTGATCAAGCAAGTCTTGCAAGCAACTGCGCCGCCTTCGGGGCATTGCATGACAAATTGCTTGACGACGAGATCGCAAAAGTCGCACGTGTTCGCCCCTTCTATTCGAGTCCACCCCAGGTCAATCAGGTCTCCTTCACGACTGGGCGTAGTCCCAGCTACGCATGATGTAGATGAGACATACTCTGAATGCTTCATACACGCATGATCCTTCGCCATAGAGACCCTCGTCAATCGTTCTTGGAGAGCCTGCTGTCGTGAGAACTCCTTCTGCGCAGCTCTGAGCTTTCTTATTGCTTCTTGTTGCTCCCGGAGTCTACGTGCCTCTTCCATGGCCTGTTTCTCGGCTTCACGCTTCCGAGATGCAGCGGCTTTTCTCGCTGCCTTTCGTTCAGCTCTTGCTCTCGCGAGCTCCTCCTTCCTCCTTTGTTCCTCCCGCTTCTCCTTCCGCATCTGTTCTCGAAAACGCATTCGTGCAAGCTCTGACTCTGCTTCTCTCCGTAATGCTTCCTCGTATTCTTCGATTTCCTGTTGACGCAGTCTTGCCTCAGCAGCTCGTTGCTGTTCAACTCTTGCTCGTTCGGCAGCCTCGCGAGATCTCTTCTTAGCTAATTGCCCTTTAGCCTGTCGCAAGCGCTCCCTGGCCATTGCTTCCTGCGCCGCCTGCTGCCTCTCTGCAGCTTTTCGCGATCGCTCCTCTGCCTCTCTCTCTTTCTGTTCCCAGTATTGCCTCTGGGCACGAGCGGCTTCCTCGTCTCGACGAGCTTGCTCACGAACAGCCTCCTCGGCCCTTCGTTGTTTTTCTGCCTCAGCAGCAGCTCTCTCATCTTTTCGTCTTTGTCGCCGATCTCGCTCGGCCTGTCGCTTCTGCTGTTGTCGCTGTTGCCTTGCCTCCGCTGCACGCCTTTGCTCTTCTTCATAATGTTCGCGACGTTCTTCTTCGCGTTTGCGATAATCTTCCTCCTCATCCCATTCGGCAATTGCTTCGCGATAGACCTCCCATTCAAACCGAACTTCGTCGTACATATCGTCATAACTAGCGCGCTCGTCTCTGTCGACGAGTGTATCGTACGCTTGGCGGGCCTAATAGCAGTAAGTAAGCTGCAATCGCGATATGTAGAGTCCCTACGCACCTGGCGAAATTCTTGCGCGTCTATAGTGTGCCCTGGTGCCTTTTTGTCGGGATGGTGTTCAAGTGCAAGCTTGCGAAATGCTCTTTTAATCTCACTAGCAGTGGCATACTGATCTATCCCAAGGTCGAAGTAGTAATCGGGAATCTGCGGACGATCCGGCATTGGTGCTGCCATGCTGACGACGACTGTTGAGAAGCTGAGTTCGGCTTGAGTTGAAAATGCGAGGCGTTACCTTTAGTGAGAGAAGAAAAGGTCTTGGCGATCGTCCCCGGGCGGTGAGGTGAGATCAGTGGTGAAGTGAGGGCGGGGAAACCCGTGCAGTTAGCTCGACAGTAGCTCAACGTCGCGACAGTCCCTCCCAGACAATCTAGGTGAGATTAAGGCATAGCTGGAGTCTCGCCTGATGTAGTTTGGGAACGCCGTAGTCCTGGAGATCAGATTGGATCCTCTCATGAAGATGGGAACGTCTTCTTTTGCCTATGAGTGCCTTTCAGAGATAGCTGATAGCAGCCGTTCTCTTGTGCACGTGGCAAATCATGTAACAAACTCGTAGAGGACTTGGATTGTAAGCACACGAAAGGCGCTGTTCGTTCTGCACCTGCTTAACACATCAGTCCACTAAATAGTCGCGAAAATATGACTGAGTATAAGAGGAATTCCTAGCTTCCTGACAAGTGATTCGTTTTGGATCTTCGAAGATTGCAACTCATCTAGTCTCTTGGTGCAGCGTTGTGGATAGAAGCAATTGTAATTGAGATGATGTGACGCCACATGTTTCCTCACCAAACTGGCTGACACGCTTCCAAGTCTGGCAAGGCAGATAGAAGTACGAGGGACGCGAGAGCACCATACTCTTACGGTTATTGATGCGAGTACTCGGCTTGAGAATGGCTTACCGATTCCCAAAGTCAAGTCTGAAATGGGCCACTACGTCACAAAAGACCCCTAGAGACACGGAAAAAAAACACTACTACAAGTACCATGTCTGTCTGCGGGAGGTGAAGCCAACCGAGGTGTTGGCCATTGGCCATGGTATGAGCTGGCTGGAATCGATTGGTATGAAGAATCTTGCCAGCTGTTTCCTTTTTCGGACGTACACAGCGTTTGATCTCTGCTCTAACCCGGTCTCAGGATTCCGTATCCATCTTCGGTATGTCGGAACTCCAGATAAACCTACGCAGTCAACCCACTGCCAGATCCACAAGCATCTCAGCGTCAATCGAAGTATCAGACGAAACTTTCGAAGAGTTTGTGAGCGACTCTGACTGAAGCTGAAGAGAGAGACTGGAATGATGGTAACTAGACCTAACCGGAGAAGATTGACAAAGTTGATATTGCCATGTCTTATGTTCCATGTCTGTACCGCTACACGCGCTTGGATCTGGGCTGAACGATGGTTGCGCAGCCGTGTCTTGGTACTGGAATCTAAAGCGTCAGATTGTCCGTTCATGTTTCTTGTGGTCCTAGTGGAATTTATTTCGTTTGATCATGGCCAGTGAACAATGACTGCATTCGTGGACTTTCTGCAGCTGACCGGCAGACCATACGCGAGAGGGTGTCCAATTACACATTGAACAGCAGTCGCAGGCTCGTATACCCTGCTAGATCCGGAAATATGAATGCCACCGCTCATTTTAAGGGTTTCTGCGCGAGTGTTGCTGCCGTCGTACTGGTACGCTCGCCCGATCCGAAATACTGCACTGCACTGCACTAACGCACGCCGAGCAGACTCACACTCTGGCCTCACCCTCCGCTTCCTACCATCTCCAAGCGCGATTTCCTCCACCAACGACACCAATGTGTAGGGGCATGACACAATTTCAGGCTTGGGTGGAATCCGATGATGGCCAACTCAGCCGATGTCTTGCAACACAACCACGTTCATATCCATCCTCAGCCATTTCGCGATAATACCTCCATCGCCGTGATCGTCGAGACTGTTGCCAGAGAACAACTACCACAAAAATGTCGAGAATGCACAGTGTACATGATCTCAATCTGGTACCATCGACTCATCGAATGCGTTCGGAGCGATATTACGCCGTGATTGGGACGCCTCGCGAGCGTAAGACCCGTCGCAAGCGAGCTGCAGCGTTTGCTGTCATTCAGATGTCGAGATGTCGACTCCGCACTGACGGAAACCGTACTCTGGCACTATAGATATGATGCAGTCAGCATTACAACGTGATGCTTGAGTCTCAGCGCGTATCTCGGCGTTGGTGAAGAGCTACAAGGCTGAAGATTTGTCCGCACTAGGACCCGATCGCTGGTGATGTCCTTACACACTCATGCCATGCGCACCAGGAGCAGGCTATCTTTGTGTGTCCATGAAGCCTTGCGCATGGGCCGTGCCCCATTGAAAGTGGTTGTTGACTTGATCGTCGCGAAGTCTACGTCGTACACAACTGTAACAACATTTTACACCTTCATCCAGGGTCGAACGTAGAATATGCGGACCTGTACACCTATCATACCGAGATAGTTAAATGCAAGCGTGGAACTGACCGTGCGGGTTGGGTAGCTTGAAGGCGTTGCTCCGATATCCTCTTCTCCGGCGCGGTCTTATCTGAAGTCACAGGAAGAGGATGGATGATGCGACGCAGGTGCTGATTTGTCCGTAAATGTGCCTTTGGCTCTGTTCGTGGCGTGCGCGCTGTTAACCCCGCACGCGCAAGCAAGGTTTCTTCGTCCGACTGTAAAAGTGTGATGCTCGCCTCATCACAACACCGAACGCGAGACCGCGCGGTAACGTCTTTCGGTTGTTTTGTGGGTCGCTACGTTTGTGATTGGCTGTGTTCCCCTTGCACCGCGGGCACTCGGTGAACCACTTGTGAACGATGCGGCTTAGCGCCGAATGCTGACAATGCAAGATTGTCAACCAGCATCACCATCCTTGTCCTCGCTCTTTCGCTAATCCACCTCAACTATACATTTATATAGGAGCCGAGAATGAATGAATCCAAAATAAAAAATCACAACTCATCTGCACAGCAACACATCCTCCACACCAAAACAATACTCACTCGCATCTTAAACAAGACTTCCATCATCTAGTTAAGACAGCACAGAAACCCACACAAAACCCAAACAACAGCAATGTCGAAAGCAATTCTCATCACTGGTGCCACTGGCAAGCAAGGTGGCTCGACCATCAATGCTTTGCTCAAAGCGAACGCCGACTTCGACATCATTGCGCTTACTCGTAATGCCCAATCAGCATCCGCACAGAAGCTCAAGGCAAAGTCGACACGGATCAAGATCATCACTGGAAACCTTGACGACGTCGAGGATGTTTTCACAAAAGCCAAGCAAGCTGCCAATGCCCCGATCTGGGGCGTCTTCAGTGTACAGGTATGTCTTCTAGTTTGTTCCTCAAAGCACAACTCACTGACTTTTCAAGCTCGCAATGGGAGATGGTGCAACTGTTGTAACGGAAGAGGCGCAGGGCAAGGCTTTGATCGACGCAGCTATCAAGCACGGCGTCACGCACTTCGTATACTCATCCGTGGACCGAGGTGCCAACACAGACAGCGATCCAACAAATGTCCCGCATTTCGCCAGCAAGCACCGGATCGAGCAGCATCTCTTCCAGTCGGCAGAGGGAAAGATGAGCTGGACCGTTCTTCGCCCTGTTGCCTTTTACGAGAACCTGATTCCCGGATTCTTCGGCAAGATTTTCACCACAAGCTGGATCATGCACATCAAGAAAAACCAGAAACTGCAGCTTATCGCGACCAGCGACATTGGGTTCTTCGCTGCTGAAGCTTTCCTGAAGCCGGAGGAGTTCAAGAACCAGAAGCTCTCGATCGCAGGTGATGAGCTGACATACGATGAGTTCAAGGCCATCTTCAAGCAGAAGACAGGCCAGCAATTGCCCACTACCTTCAGGTTCCTCGCTGCTGGTGTTCATATGATGGTCAAGGACCTGGGATTGATGTTCAAGTGGTTCGGCGAGGTCGGATACGCGGCTGACGTGCAGGCGGCAAGGGCGAGAAACCCGAACATGAAGGATTTCACTACATGGCTGAAGGAGGAGAGTGAGTTCAAGACTCTTTGAGGTTGAATTTGACGACTGAGCGATGTTTTGTGTTTGCGGAGTTTAATATCCACCATAGATTTCTGTACTTAATCAATGGCACTACAATGTTTTACAGAAAAGGATCTCACATTGAATGTAGTTAAAGCAGATTTCACCGCCTGTTCCACTACTAGCTTAACTTGGTGTATGGATGCGTATACTCTTGCGGAGCACGTGGTGAGAGGACATCACGTGATCAATATCATCTCAGCATACTAGTATCGATACATGTTCGATACGCTATGCATGTGTGCATGCTTTCTACCGTCAACTCAATTCTCTGATTTAGTTTCCTGTCATGAAAGGTTTCAGCAAGGTTGAGCACCAACTTCGGGTGCAGATCGTTTCCCGATTTGATCTACTACATCATCGATATCCGTAGCGTATTGTCAACTACAACGACAGCTTTAGATGGTGTATAATCCTTTCCATGGTAATCATTTACAATCTGGTCTGAGAGTCTGCGGCGAATGTCCACTCTGCATGCCTTCCACTGATCAATTATCTCGATATCACCATGCCAGCACAGTTACTGTCCTACTGGAACATCAAGACACCCATTGATAATGCATGGCACCCCCAGATCGGCCAATGCCCGACCCCCTACACCAAAAACCTACCGCAAATACTACAGCGCACAGATCTCGAAGCTACACTTGTGGATGCCGCGCCCTACATTGCCGGGATCGGCGCGCTTCGACACGCGTCCCAGGCTTTCGACTTCGGCTTCACCGTATCAGCAAACATATTCAAGAACGCCAGGACTTTGAATGCACTGCACGGATCTACGCTCCTTTTCATCCCATTGGTCTTGTCTCTACAAGCTGCTGGCATCGAATACAGGAATCTCATCCCGCGGTGGAGCACTGTTCGAGAGCGTCATAGGGACGAGGAAGAAGTCCGACGGCATGTTGACGTGGGTGCGTATCTGGGTGCTCTTACCTGGGCCGGACGAATGATCATGAGGGTGGGGGTTCGGTACTGGGCGCCGATAGATGTCGTCCTGGGTGGCGCGGTGGCTGATATGCTGCACCGGGAGTACATGCGGACGCACGACTTTTGATACATCGACAGGAAACACACTCCCATCGCAGAGAGAAATAGGAGTTGGGTTAGGACAATTGCATCGCCAGTAAAATACAAGTGCTGATAATGTCAACGCCACAAAACTTGTTCGGCTGAGGGAACAACAGGGTTCAAAAGCATGACAAGGCGCAGAAAGTCGGCTTGGAAATGTGGCTGCGGCAACAGCGTCGAAGAATTTGAGATGGTAGGCTGGCGAAGCCGCAGAGAAGCGACCGAACACGAAAAGAGCGTAGTGGCTCCAAGATAGCTGTCTTGACGAACTCTAAGTTTGTTTCATCGGTCTCGTGCGTGGCAGTCGCTCAATTTGTCACTAAGTCCACACTTCGAGGAGCTGTCTGTAGTTGCGATTTGAGAGCTCATACGCTATATCTCTCTTTCATGGTGTGCGTATGCATCTGGCTATAGCTCAGGCAGGAGGCTCGCGAACGTACATACAGTTGCTGAGGAGCTGCAATGTGGTCGCACGTGGAAGAACAACGGATGGAAGATAAAAACTTATTCAGTCGCAGGACATGTCAATGGCGTCCAGGTTGCTGCATGTTGAGAACGCACGTTGACGTTTAGGTTGTATTAAAAGCCTGACTGCTAAGAGGCTGGGCATGCTTAGGTCACGCGCTAGCTGGCTGGACCCCTTAATGGCGGACCTCGCCATCCTTCCGCGACGGACTTCCCATCGTCATTCGTCTATCGGGAACACAACGATAACGCCTCTAAACGGACTTGTTTTCTCTTGCGACGCCTGTAACGCCTCTAACGTCGTTTGCCGTTTGCCCGTTCGCTACGCGGCCGTTTGCCCTTGTGATACAGCGCCACAACGCTGAGATGAAATGCGAGTCTTCCTGCCAGAAAAATATGCAGACATGGCTCCGAAGGGGCATTCGATGTTCAGAACAAGATGACTGAATGTCTCAGACAATCTCCACTGTGATCCTCCTGGCCGTTGCCAAGTCATTCATTGTCTATCTCAGTAGGAGCGGCGATACAACTACGGCAGTACTCGTTCTTGTTCAGTTGTTGCGAATTGCTTTCCTCAAGTCTGCCCGGTTCGGCAGCCGAATGTCTTCAAAGTCATGACTTGAGTGCAGCAACGGCGAACTTGGACCAGCTGCGCGGGTTCACACGCAGACTCGGCCACTACACCCAGTGCCACAATGCGACGCGTCCGCCTTTTAACCTCTGCTCCCTTCGCCACGCGGCTTCGTACGCAGCAGCCCCACGCGCGCGGCGCCTCAAACGAGCTACAGCGTCGGGATGTTTCAAATCCGGTGCAGCCCTATCCTGACAGCTGTCAACGCACAGTGCACCTGCGTAACATTCTCGACTCGTGTGACAAGACAGCGGCTGTCAGTATCACGTATACACTCGGCTGCATCACGTATACCCTTCGCTGCACCATGTACACCTCCACTGCATCATGCCTATGACCCATTACGACAGCACCGGCATCTTTGCGCCGACGCATACGCTTCACGATGTTTCTGGTTGTGTTTCTGCGTCCTCGGCGCTAATTGGATCGCAGTTCTGCCGAGCGATTTCCTTTGTCTGAAAAAGCGACATTGACTTGACTGTCTTGGCGTTTAAAAACGCAACCGCCAGGAGTCGGCCCAGCCGTCATTAGATAGGACGTTGTCGATCAAGCACGCCTCAGGAAGTCCCCGAAAAAACAGATCAACTGGAGTTCCTATCGCGAAGTCGAGGCCTTCGGGGAGCCGCACTGACAAGCGAGCACGGCCAGCCAATGAATCGTGCCTCCACGACTCGAGCACGGGTACCCTAGTCACGCCCATTTGCTCGTATGTCGGAGATCTGCCTCCTAACGAGGACGCATGAGGCCTTTCCCATGGCCTGCACTCAACAGCTGGACCGCCCCGGCGGCCCACAGTACGTCAATTTAGGTGTCCATGCACATTGAAGCCCAGGCATGTTTCAAACACTTCGCTGATAGCCGCACTGTCTCTCCTCAGGATGCATATTATGAGTGCAGGTGCGCGGCTATCGTCATCATCTCAGCCAGGCGTTCGTTGACTTTTCCCTCTTTTCATTTTTCTTCACGTTGCCGCTGGTTCGGGTTCCATTCTCCTTTATGGGTGCTGTACAGATTCATTACAATTAGAACAGCAAACCTACACTCTTTAAACTCGCAATTATGTTTCTTTCCGTAGACCGTGCTTCGTACTTCCAGGACCCCGAGAGCAACCGCCGCCGCACAGTATGGCCTTCCGCGCACGGAGATGCCGTTCAGATGAGCACACCATGGCACCTAACGCTCGAAGCGGCCGCCGAGACCAACCAGCGAATCACAAGTGTCTTTGATACCGAGGGTCGTGCGGCACGCATGAGTGCCATGGTGGATTCGTCGCTGTTCCCGCCTCCACTACAAGATCGCAATAGACACTCGGCGTGGGTTGGCAAGAGTGCACAAAGGCAGACATGGCTTGCACCCGTAGCTGGAGCTGACTTGAAGGACCGTGTATGGTCTGGCGAATTCGATGTTGAGAGGAGGCCATCGTTCCAGTCGCGCTCATCAAACCGATGGAGCGGCGAGGTTGATCTGGACGATTTTGAGAAAGATGCCAAGAAGGAGCCATACCCTGTCGACTGGGAGGAGGGTGATGTTGAGAACCCCCTCAACCTCAGCAAGGGACGCAAGTGGTTTAATGCCATGATGCTCGCGTTCGCATGCTTCATGGTGTCGATCGCGTCGTCCGGCTTCTCGCAAGGTACTGAGCAGCTGAAGACTGAGTTCGGCATCTCGCAGACAACCGCCCTCCTCACCACCTCGACATTCGTCCTCGGCTTCGCAGTCGGCGCCCTTATCCTCTCCCCACTCAGCGAAGTCTACGGCCGCCGCGACCTCTACATCATCACATTTGGCGCCTTCGTCGCCTTCAGCGGCATCGTTGGCTTCTCCTCCTCCATGACCGTTGTCATCGTTCTCCGTTTCTTCGGCGGCCTCGCAGGTTCCTTCACGCAAGCCGTCGCCCCCGCTGTCGTCGCTGATATGTTCAACGCCCAGGATCGTGGGCTCGTCATGTCCATCTTCACGCTCGCGGGCCTCGTAGGTCAGAATCTCGGCCCGATCATCTGCGGCTTCCTTGTCAAGGCCTACGGCTGGCGCGCAATCGCCATCCTCATCATCGGCGCCTCGGGACCTACCTGGGTCGTCCTCACCCTCACGTTCCCGGAGACCTACGCTCCGGTCCTCCTGCAACGTCGCGCCGAGGCCCTCACCGCGGAGACCGGTAAGCTGCACCAGGTCGCCGGTCTGACACCGAAGCCCATCGCGCAGCAACTCCGCGTCGGCGCCCTCCGACCCTGGATCATGCTGATCTACGAACCCATCGTCACGCTCCTCTCCCTCTTCCTGTCCGTCGTCCACGGCACTCTCTTCCTGCTTTTCGCCGCCTACCCAATCGTGTTCCAACAAACCCGCGGCTGGGAGCAGGGCATCGCGTCGCTGCCCTTCCTCGCCATCATCGTCGGCATCATGCTGTCGCTCGTGTACGTCGCGCTGGTCGACCAGAAGCGCTACGCCAAAGTCGTTGCGCAGTACGACGGCAACGCGCCGCCCGAGGCGCGTCTTCCGCCTGCGATGCTCGGCGCGGCTGCGCTGCCCATCGGGTTGTTCTGGTTTGCGTGGACCAATGCGCCGGAGATGCCGTTTATGATTTGCGTGTCCGCGGGTGCGCTGTTCGGGTTCGGAATGGTGCTGTTGTACATGTCGCTGACCAACTACATTGTTGATGCGTATCTGGGGTATGCTGCGTCGGCGCTGGCGGCCAGCACGGTGTTGAGGAGTATTGCTGGCGCGGCGTTTCCGCTGTTCACAGGAAAGCTGTATTCGAGTCTGGGCATCCACTGGGCGAGTAGCGTGCCGGGTTTCCTAGCGCTGGTGTTCATCCCGTGTCTGTTTGCGTTCTATAAGTGGGGTGATAAGTTGAGGGGGATGACGAGGTTCGGTGCTGAGGCTGCCAACATGGCCGGTAAATAGACGGTTAGAATTTAGAGCTTCACAGTACATATCCTCATCGCTTGATCTTCTTTGTGACCCAGGAAAAGAACACACCATTACGCGAGAGAGACTTGTAAAGATGCACAAGATTTCGATAAACTCACAGTATTCTCTATATGCTGTACATTGTCCACAAACAGCTATCGGTTCGAGTTTCAGATGCCGCTCAAGAAATCCCCTTTCCTTCATGGCGATGTCAAGTTCGCCCACGATGTCACATTCGACCACGACGTCGCATTCGCCCACGACACATTCCTACCACCACTAATCCCCATGAATCCCTCCAGTCCCTGGGCGTCAACTCCGGCCAGGTCACCACCCGAATGCCCGTAAGGATCCATCAAGTCGTGCGGCCACCAGCACTTGAACTTGCGTTCAAAGCCTGCGTCCTTGGGGTAAAATTTGTCGAACACCTTTTCACACGAGAACTCGACGTTGTCTTTCATGACCGGGTTTGGACAGTAACAGTTCTCAAAGCGAGACTGCTTCTTCTCATCGTCGGATTCTGTTTCATAGTACGGCTGGCAGTGACCAGGCTCCAAGGTGAAGTCCACATCGCCCGTGTGCTTGCAGCCGAGGTTCTTCATGACTCCGTAGGTGAGCCTGACTTGTGTGTCTTCCTTCTTGCGACCCTGGTACACGGTGAGGAGAACTTTGTAGCGCATCTGGAGGTCGGGTCGATCGCCTCGGTCGTTGGCGTAAATCAAGCTCATGGCCCTTTCTGAGTCTGAAGTGTCCTTCCAAAGGTGACCTGCCTTGTCTCCGTTGGGGTCTTTCAACACCCACTCGATCGAAGAGGTCTTGTACTCCATAACTTGCGTGAATTCGATAGTCCATCGGCTCTCTCGAGTCCACGGTGCAGGCGGCGGAGGCGGGTCGTCGTTGGCGGGGCTGAATGGCATGCGCCAAGTGCAATAACCGCCGCGCTTCTGAATGGCTGTGTCGCCTGGGTCGTACCACTTGTTGATACCGTCATCGCAGCTGACATCGGTGGCAGTGAGCTGAGGTGAGCTGCACTGTCGGGCACAGTCATCAGAGATCTGCCAGGACTTGCCATCTGCCCGGGCATTGGTCTTCCACTTCACCCAGCACCATTCACTGCAGTGATCGACAGGCTTCGAGATGAGAAACTCGATCTCCGAGTCCAGTGCATTCAGAGAGTCCGTAACGCTTGTGTGCAGCACGTAGCCCATTCTGTAGTCCGGAGTGCGGGTAGGGGCCCCAATATCGCAGGAGATGTTGAAGCCGAGGAATTGGTTCCAGCACTGACCCTCGCCAGCCTTGCAGCCATGCTCGTCCCACAAAGTCCAGGACAAGGTCGCGTTGGCAGGGTTTCGCTGGATACCATGCTCTACCAACGCGGTCCACTTGCCATGCGGGTCGATCGTATGGCCTGCATTGCAGGTCGGCGTGGGCGCATACGACATGGTGAGACTCGGGATCGCTGTGATGGTCATCGTGGTGCTCGGAAGTGACAATACCGTAGTGAAGGGAATTGCGGGCTCTCCACTGAAGAAGTTGGTTGGATTCACCGTGGGGCAGGCAGCGGGTTTGCATGGGCCTCGCTTGCAATAAGGGGCACTGTCTGCACCATAGCACAAAGCTGACAAGCAGAACTTGGCGCAAACCACGGCATCGGAACCATCTGGTTTGCAGGACTCCTTGATACAAGTTGCGAAGACAAGATCGCAAGTTGGGCAGTTTGGAGCGCCAGTAGGTGTCGCCCAGACGCTTGACGTGGATGTCGATGATACTAGTGAAGTCGAGGACGTGATACTCGCAAACGTTGCTGTCAATGATATGCTGGAGGAGTTGGAGGTCTGCGTAGGAATCGACGTGGATATCGAAGAGTTGGAAGGTACCTCGTTGTTCCCCTCGTCGTCATCGAGTGAGAGTGGAGCTCGAGTACAGGCAGGAGCCTCAGAAGAGGTTGGCTGCTCATTGTCTCCCTCATCATCATCCAGCGAGAGTGGAGCGCGGGTGCAAGACGGGCCTGGGGTTGATGTCGGATGCTCGTTGTCGCCTTCATCGTTATCCAACACGAGCGGAGTACGGCTGCAGGCTGGGCCATCAGTCGTAGGGGACGGTTGCTCGTTGTCACCTTCGTCGTTGAGAAGATCGAGCGGTGCGCGAGTGCACACCGGACCTTCACTGCTGGAGCTGCTGGTGATACTCGAGCTTGTGGTTGTACTTGTAAAACCGACGAGACCACAGCCAGAAAAAGTAGCCTCGAAAGAGACGCAGGCAGACGTCACGGTCTCTGTCATAGTAAAGCTGATCGATGCAATGGTAGTAGGCTCCACCTTGAGGTTTTCGAAGCACGAAACGATACGCTCGGTGACAGTCGTCTTGTCTTTCTCTTCGCATTCCGGCTTTGGCGTTTGCTTGGGCTTAGGATTGGGTCCCGTCCTTGGGCCACAGCCTCCGGGTCGGGTACATTTAGGTCCACCGCAAATCTCGGGTGGACACCAGTCACAGCCGCCCTCGACATTGCAGTAACCGTCGCAGCCAAGAATACCGCAACCCTCCTCGCCCCAATTATCATCATCGTTTACCGGTGGAGGTGGTGGAGGAGTGACATCCGGTGGATTGTTGTCATTGGGAGGCGTTGGATTGATGGGAGGCGTCGGAGTGGCCTTTGGACACCCACCAACGAGTTTGCAAGGGTCAGGGCCAAAGAGTCCGCCAGGAAGGATAATGGGCAACGGGATATTCAAGTCCACATCTCCGCAATCACCGCCGATCGGCAGTCCCATCCATCCACATCCTGCTCAAAGTTAGCCGAGTTCCAACGTGGACCGAGTCCAAGCTGTAGCTTACCGCATCCAAAAAGCTTGCACTTTTTGTCCTTCTTCTTCTTCTTTTCCTCCTCCTTTTCACCTCTCGTACACTTCTTGCGGAGACAAGGGCACATTGGCCTTTTGAGGGTGACGAGAGTCAGAACGTACCACGCCGCACACTCCTTCTTGCAATCTTTCGGAACGCAACCTTTGTCTTTGTCTGGGAGGCCCCACCACCAAGCAGCAAACCACAGCAGATCTTTTCCGCTTGACGGAATTTCATCTGGATGCTGATCCGGAGGGACGCAGAGCGGCCTGCACCATTCCAACATAAAGCATTCCCGGGGACAGAGATCTGGTTTGAACTCGATAGGCCTTGGCCAACAGTCTACGCACCACTGGTTCTGCAAACATTCTGGAGGAGGATATTCAGGAAGCTCTGGGATAGTCTTGCTCGCAAGCCCATCGCACCACGGAGATTCGCGGCACTTAGGACAAAGGTCGCCAAACAAGCCGGTCGGTATAGGTGTCGCTGATGTACTGGATGTACTTGAGAGCGATGATGGAGTTGTTGAGGTCGTCGACGTCTGTTCTGAGGCTGACGAAGACCCTCCGATACTTGAACTTGCTGGCTGTGATGAGGTTGAAGACACTTGCGAAGTCAGCGCACCGCTCCCAGACTGCGACGGTGAACTCAGCCCAGAGGACGTTGAGTCTAGGGAAGTCGAGCCTCCTGTTGGTGCAGCAGAGGAAGATTCGGCGCTAGTCGGGGCGAAGTCCGATGTTGACACTGGCGCTGAAGACGCTGCGAGAGAGGATTGCATAGACGACTGTACGCCTGAGGTGGAATATGATGCCGATGTCGACCCTGCAGGTGATGACGTTCCAGATTCTGTCGACCAGGGAGCCGATGAGAGTGAAGCGAGCGAGGTCTGTGAAGGATCGACTACGCTTGAGACTTCGGAATATGTAGACGTTGACCCAACAGACGATGCAACTGATGAAGCTGTCGACGAATCTTGAGATGACCATGCTGCAGATGAGCTTGGAACAGATGATGCCGCGGACGAGAAAGCATTGGTCGATGATAGCGATGCTGACGGCTCTGTGGTGAGTGAGCCGGTGGAAGAGACACTTGGGATTACTGTTGTAGCTCCATCAGACGATTGAAATCCGGACGTGAATGAGGATGTGGGTACATCTGTCGATGTCTGCACAGCTTCAGATGACTGAACCCCGGATGCGAGCGACGAGGTATATTGAGATGCCGTGGACATATCTTGCGACGACTGAACAGTCTGCGAGATTGAAGACGCTGGTGAAGACCATGGAGCAGACTCTGACACAGCAGTGCTTGGAGATATGATCTCGGCTGTTGAAGTGCTTGGAGATATGATCTCGGCTGTTGAAGTGCTTGGAGATATGATCTCGGCTGTTGAGGATGCGATCTGTGATGACTGCGCTGATGTCCAAGCCGAGGAAGCATCCGAAGACCACGGTGTAGTCTCTGATGCAGCTGAAGAGCCGATGGAAGAAACGACCTGTGACGATTGCGCCGGCGGCGGTAAAGAAGTCTCGGACGACCATGTCACAGAGCCGGACACAGAAGAGACGACTGGCGTCGATGACGATAAATCAGGTGTCGAAGATATAGGTGCCGAAGCCGATGGCTCAGGTGTCCACGATGCCGGCGCCGATGATGCAGGCACCGAAGGAGCAACCGAAACACCAGGAGCAGAAGGCACAGGCACAGCGGAGCTTGACTGAGGAGCCCCAGGGCCGCCTGGGCCGCCACCACAGGAAGCATAGTCGATAGCCCACAGCGCCGTACCGCCGAGACAGCGGTCATTGGCGAGCTCCGTCTTCAGTCCTAGAGTCTCTTTGTCGTCGTATCCAACCCACTGGCCGTCGAAGATGATCTGCTTGACACCTGCGCCATCCTTGATGATCTCAGGCTGCAGATTCTTCTGGCCGATGAGGCGCTGAATTTCGCACTGCGAAAGTATGCCTGCGAGCTCGGTGCATTCGCCAGCCTGAGAGGGTCCGTTCCATGTGCATCCGAGGTGTGTGCAGCCCGCGTCAGCGAGGGTGTATCCACGGCCATAGTTGGCAACGCCAAGATTGACCTTTGCGGGAGTCACATCGTTGAACCAGAGGAGGTCGAGAGCGGTGTCAATCTCCTTGAGATCGGTGTGCGGCTTGATGAGAGGACCGAGGCCAGGAATCGATGCATCCCAAGGCTATTATATGTCAGTAGAGGGGTTGGATTGCTGTAGTTAGACACTTACACCATGAAGATCATAGGCGAGGATGTTAAGGAAGTCCACATTTGACTCGAGCGACTTGGGGTCAAGGTTCTTCAAATACTCATACTGTGCTGGCACGACGACTGACAGACCGCGAGAACCAAGAGCTGCACGCAACTCCTTCATGAGATCAATCTGGTTCTGCTTGTCAATGGCTGGATTGCCACCACGAGTCTCAGCACCCGGCCACTCCCAGTCAATATCAATACCCTGGAAGCTCCACTTGTCGAGGAACTTGGAGAGTGAGGCAATGAAGGCGTCGCGGTTGGTCTTGCTGCTGGCCATTTGAGACCAAGTGTAGCGCGTGGCACCAGCGTCAGAGAACTCCCATCCGCCTGGATACTGTCAGTATGTTCAAGTGAGCTGAATCGAAAGACTTACCAATGCCAATCCACTTCTGGGACCCATCCTTGAGAGCGAAGAAGTCTGCGTACAGCTTCTCGTCATCGGGGTGCATAGGTGAAACCGCGAATGTCACTGGGTCGATTGTAGCAAAAGAGAAGATCAGGTGCGTCAAGCCGGTAGTGTCAATGTTGGCAGGCCAGACCTTGTCACAAGGTCGGCGACGAGTGTTCCTACATCACGTCAACAACGAACGATGACCTGTGAGCTCGATGTACTTACCAACCCTCGTAGTAGGCAATCTTTCGCGAAGCCGTACCGCTACCTGTTCCACAAGAAGGTTGCGCGAGTGACTTCACAGTACCGCACTTGCCAAAGCCCTTCTGACACGGAGTGCTCTGACCAGACGCAGTCTCATCACGACAGAACGCCTCGCTTGCGCCGCAGAACCCAAAGTGCGAGCAGCAGACGTTAAGCGGGCAGGCCTGTCCACCGTTCTTACTGTTCACACCACATGGAGCCTTGGCATCGCAAGTGGCTACGCAAGACTCCTTGCAATGCTCGTCGCGGTAGCCGCATTGTCCTAGCGTTTTCAATGATACAGCGTAGTGAGATAGTAGAAGAAGTACGTACCTTGAGAGTTGCAGCAGCTACCGTCGGGGCAGGGGTTGGCGGCGCTACACTGGAGGTTGGTACCACCAAAGGCCTTGACGCTGCCGTCGGTCTGGCTGCGGATGTACTGCTCCTCGATGTCGAGTACAGGAAGCACACCGTCGAGGTTGTGGCGCGGGGCACCGAAGAGAGCGAGATCAGAATCGCCGGCAGAAGGTGAGCTGCAAGCAGCCAGCCCTATGAAGGCGGAGGCGATGAAGGACAGCCGCATGATGTGCACATGCACTGTCAGCGGAAAAAACTGCGAGTGCGCGCACTACTCTGAGGAATGCGGGTGAGCTCAGCCGTATGCGGTTGGTGGTGAGAAGGAGAGCAAGCTGAGCGAGGTGGAATGAACTTCTAAGCGCGGCGGACCCTGCAAAAGTGGGGCAGTGGGTTTAGTGAAGGTCGGGTGTGAGGATGCACTGCCCTGAGGGGATTGATGACGCTAGGGCTCAGATATCCCCGATGTCGGGATAGCTTCACCTAAACTATGCCATGCTCGAGGTTTGTATAAACGGGTGCTCAAACTCGTACCCTCAAGCGGTGACAAGGCATGAGGTACAATGCGTAAACGCTTTCCTAGAACGGACAGACGCACAGTGTACGACCCCTTCGCATTGCGGAAGGTCAGTCATCCTGAGAATTCCAAGACATATGAGTCCGGCCTGAGCAAACGTAATCACATGCTCTGACCTATTCCAGACAGGTCTACGTAGCTCACTGGTTTGTCTCGTCGCAGAAGCTTGCAATCCCGACAGAACCTGACAAGACATGCTCGATCATTACAGTTTCAAGTTTCAATAATGAACAATGCACTGATAAATGGATCAACTATCACCCCAGCTCTTGCATTGTGCATCGAGTGAGTACTCGCGAAGATCAAACACAGGTGAAGATCGTACGCCGAGAACCCTAATCAACTGTTTGTCGCCGATAAACAAGATGCAACGACTCATAAGAGACGTGAAGTCACCCCACCTGCCGCAAGATCATCGCACTAGACCGCGCTAGTAGCACCGGATAGCTCCTGCCATTCGACACTGGGAGATATCACCGTCCATAGTGACGTCTAGTACTAACATCGCGACATCCACGTATTGCGGTACGATTCTCGAGTCGCAGACTACGTACCCACCATCAACCTCAAGCCCCCAGCCCATCCATCTCAACATACACCCTCATCTCCTTCTCCACCATAACCCCATACAACCGCCCCAACTCCTCATCCCCGAACACCTCTCCCGCCTCCCCAAAAGCCAGCATCACGAAATCCTTACACCACGGCAGCGCCTTCAGTCCGCGGTAGAACGTCTCCCGGACCCGTTCACGCGCTTCCTCAACCCCTATCTCGAACTTATTCTTCTTTCCATCCCTGCGTGGTCGCTTATCCGGCCGCAGACGCTGTTCGGCGCGAAACCGCTCGAGTTCGAAACGCAGATACATCTCCCACAGCGCTGGGCAGTGGGCGCCCGCGGCGTCGGGGTGAGTAGCCCGCTTGTACAGCGCGCGGCGGGAGTGGTGTGTTGAGCCTGCGACTTCGCCTTTCAGGCTCTCGTGGTGGATCGCGAAAGCCCAGGTTGTGACGCTCGAGCTCGACGAGGTATTAAGGACGCGCAGCATGTTACCGCGCAGGCGGTCGTCGATGGAAAAGCGCGCCTCGTTTGCGGCGTACACGGAGAGGAGGATCGTGTTGTCGGGGAATGTGGCGATGAGGGGCTCGAGAGCGTCACGGAGGAGCGCGGGTTTTACGATGGAGGTGTGGGTGACGTGGTAGGCGAGCAGACGAGCTATGGCCTGGGCGTGGGTTTCTGCGGGGACCGAGGAGGTGAGCTTGTGCGATGCGAACCAGGCGGTGAGGTTGCTGTGGGCTACCAGAGCGGCGCTTATAGTGCTTTTACCGGATAGGTAGGCGAGCAGTGCAAGGTGATTAGCGTTTAGGACTGCGTGTGCGTAGTTCTGGCTCAGAAGCCCCTCTTCGAGTGAGGCTTGGAACGCGGCACGAGCTGTCTCAATGGAGGCAGATGCAGACTGCTCAGAGAATGACCCGCCATGGTATTGCACCAACCGCCGGAGAGCCTCCACCTTGTCGTCGTCTTGTAATGCCTGCCAAACGTAGCTCTCCAAAAGTTCGAGGCGATCTACGGAGGCAGATTTGATGTTGAGTGCGGCAGAAAAGATTTGAACCGCCTTTGTAGAGTTACTGCGCTGCCCTTCAGCAGTCCCGTACATGTTGTAGAGTCGGACGCTGGAGGGTCGTTCTTTGAGCAGTCGTTTTGCGCTTTTAGTAACGTCTGAAGGAAAGTGCCTTGACTCGAAAGCTAGCAGGTACTCACCAACGCACTCGCTGTCTGGAATATTTGTGACCAATAACTTCAGGGTGGTCCTGACGAACTCCGGACTGAGCCTGGAGCTGTCGAGTGAGAATGTCTGTTGCACCAACAGATCCCTTGTCATCCGGAATCTGGCGATTGGGTTTTGACAGTATCGTGAGAGTGCTTCCTCGTATTGAAGACTTTCCGATCCCATCTCTGCTGCAGTCTCAAAGGAAGAAGTCCTGCTTTGCAAGAACGAATCGGTCCTCCAAGGGCCAATTTCACTCTGCTGAATCATTGCAGGAAGCCCGCAGAAGCACAAGAATGCATCAATCTGTGTATCCGCCGAGAGCTCAGGAAAGTCACCGACATAATCCTTCAGATCAGAGAAGAAGACTGTGTGGAATGGGTCATCTTCGCCCACCTCATCTGTGGAGCGGCCAGGATACCGAAGTTTGTTGATGGAGTCAAGCTCACGTTTTCGAAAGTCCTCGAGTGAAGACCTTGAAGCAGATGTATCGAGCGTGATAGAACACACCGGCGGCACTGCATCGTCAATCGATGTATGTCTCCAGCCTTTGCAATCTGTCTCGCCAATACGAGGTGCCTCGCTCTCCCAAAACTCTTCGAATTGCTTTGACTTTTCAGCGGCAAGGTTCTGGGGAGCCAGCAGGCTGAACTCGAGTACGGCTTGCCAGATGGCCAATGCAAGCTCCTGGTACCCAGCTTGCTGGATCATCGTTGTGAGACGCACAATGAGATGCAGCCTAGCTTCTGCTGTAGCTGTCTGATCTCCCGAGTTCACCGATCGCAGTGCCTCGAGAGCATTTGAGAAGACAGCGCGACATTCTTCATACTTGAACCTCGAGAATGTCGATTGAACGAAGTCGATATATCTGGACCACAGTTTTACACTGTGAGGATATCGCTTGAGCACATCTTGCCAATTCCCTGCCACTTTCGCATCATCCCAATGTCTCTGCGCTTCATGTAAGAGTCCGGATTGGAGTTCGATCTGATTCGTTATGTTGTCGCCGATCTTGCGCAAAGCTTCTTCGTATGTTGAGATGCGCACATCAGCAAGGTTTTGTCGATCGGCCGCTGAGAGCTCAGAGATCGCCCGATCCAGCTTCATCATCGATTCCTGATGTTCGACGAGGTCCAGCCAAGCCTGCAGGTTTCCTGGATCATCTCGAGTCTCTCGAATGAGCCTGGAATTCTTCTGCGTAATTTCAGAGCTGGCGATTGCAGCCTCCGTGTCTGACTCGTAGTAGGTATCCGCGTCGTCAACTTTATTGGGGTCCGGCTTTTCGTCAATGCCACGATAGTCTGCGCGTGGCGCATCATCCTCGCTGTCACTGCCAGGAGTTCGCTTCCGTTTGCCGGTGCCTGACAGCGCAATGAAGTCACGACTTGCGTCGGCATAGTGGTCCTCTGCAATCTTAATAAGCCGCAGAGTACGGTTGCTGTCTCTTGCTGCGGACTTGTCGGTGAGCATCCGCTTTTGACGCCGACGTACAAGAGGTAAGATGTAGATTTTCTTTTCAGTCGAGTATTCGCGGTCGATCTTCTGGCCGGGCAGCCCAAGCACATTGCCGAAGCCACTGCGTCGATAGCTTGGTATGTCGTAGCGGTTCAGCGTCCCGTACTTGACGATGTCGAGATCCCCGCGGCGGTCGCTGAAATAGGCCCTTTTCGAAGATGCATCTCGGTCATGCTCCCGCTGTTCGCGTGGCGGTGTTCTCCTTCGATCCTCCCGCGGCTTCTCCCTCGATGAACTGTGTTTTCTATGCTCCTTCTCTTCGCGGCGAGATTCAACCGACAGAGGCTGCTCGGGTACCTTGGGCTTCGGCCGGAAGCTGGCAAACTTTGGAGCGCTGGAGCTCATGCTGGCACTGCACCGCGCTGAGGGCTGAGGGTTGCCGTAGATGCACCGCTCAGATGATGTTGGCGAGAGGATGGGAACGTGGTCGCCAAGACATTACTCCGGTGATTTCAAGGCTCACGATTCCGTATTATCGACGGCTGCATTGGCCTGTTTATCCAGCATTGTGTTGGCAGTGGAGGTTGCTACACGTCACGTGTCGATAGATGCCTGGCTGCGCTATTGGTGTTAGTGGCGCACCGTAAAATGTTCGGCGTCTGTGCGGCCCAGTGAAATCTTGGCCGATGCATGGATCTTCATGGCGTAGAGAAATTTTGGGCTTTGCGACGCAGACCAACCAGCCCGCCACGACAATAATCCACGCCGTCCTGCTGCGTCCGATGGCTGTTGGGATCCCGCATATCTCCTCATAAGCCCGTAGAAGAACCAATCACCACAAAATGGCGACAGCGCTCCAGAAGCAGCTTGCAGCCATCGCGGCTACGAGCACCCACCAGCTCGACCTTAAGGCACAAAAGTCGGCGCACGGCAAGTCGCTGCTGTTCGAATCCAAGGTCGCCGGGTCGCAATCTTTCGAAAACCTCTATCTCATATGCCATGACGGCTTTCGGGAGCTATGCGCGCTCGATGCCCGCTTCCGCCAATTCGCGGGCAACCTATTTAGCGAGCAGAGCAAAGAGGAGGACCGCCTGCAGATGACCGATGCCGAGAACAAGAAGCTGAACACAGTTTTGGAGGCCTTCATTACATTAGTCGGCCCGCGCCTGCTGCTGAAGCCCGCCCAGAAGGCTCTGGAGTGGCTTGTGCGAAGATTCAAGTACGTGCCATAGAAGCTCTGGCTGCGCGCAATCGCTGCGAGAGCATTAATACTGCGACTTCTGGAAACAACAGCTGACAACTGCATAGAGCGCACGAGTACAACACCGAGACCCTCGTCTTCACATACCTTCCCTACCACCAGACACCGCAGTTCGTGGCGCTGCTCTCGATCCTCCCCGCGCAGCCGCGACATGCGCTGCGTTTCCTCTTCCCGTACATCCAAGCAAAGACGAACCCGCCGCGACAGACGATTGTGTATACCGCAATCAACACCCCCGAGTTCTTCAACGCCTTCCAGTCGTACACCGTCCGCGTACTTGCAGCCGGCCACGAGTCGACACACCTGCTCAACTTCTGGGCGACCGTCACATATCAGGCGATCCATGGCATTTTCAACAGCGGCACATCTGGGAGGAGGGAGATCCAAGCGCAGAAGACGGAGGAGGTGTTGCTTCGCATCGTCCCGGTGCTGAACAGCGCCATGCGGGCTGTAAATGGGCCAGAGGTCGTTGTTGCCTGCTACCTGATCATACACGCTCTCGCAACGAACGCCCAGGTTGGAGATAAGGTACTGGACTCCCTGATGGAGGCTATGGTCATGGCACAGGGCCCCGACTCGCTAGACCAGTGCATACTGGTGCTGGCTACACTTGCTGAGCAGCGCTCGAGCGCACAGCTGTCAAATGCGGTCACAAAGAGGCTTTTGAGAATACCGCAGCTGTCGAGCTCGCTGACAGCCGCCGCGGCGCAATGCTCTGTTGGACGTCTTGCGCTCGGCTGCGCTCTGGGCGCCCTGAGCAGTTCCAGTCGCTCAGATGAGAAGCGTGCTCTGTTCACAGAGATTACCGAGTCGAAACTCCTCACCGCACCGCAAACACACATCGTGCTATCGACACTCCTGCGGTCTATAAGCGACAGCGCGTCCGGCTCAGAAGAGCACGGTCAGCTTCTCGAGCTCGCCGCGAAGCTCTCCGAGGATCGCCTTTTGGCCCCCAAGCTGCAGATTGCCGCCAAGGAGAACGACATCGATCTGGAGTCTCTTGGCCTTTCCATTGATCAGACCATCGAGGATGTACAGGCAATCTCGTTCGAGTCGGACGACGAAGAGATGGCCGATGCCGACGAAACCACCGTCCCATCAACAATACCGGTCCCGAGCTTCAAGGCCAGCAGTTTCCTGGCTCTGACCGCCTCGAAAGACTTCAACGCTGTCGCAGCCGCATTCGAGCAAGCAGTGTCATCGAACCAGACGGCACGGTTCCTGGCGTCTCCTGACCTTGAGCAGAAAGACGCCGACAAATCGAACGTGTACCTTACATTCTTGATCCGCATATGGTCAACATCGCGATCTGCTCCCGTCCGGATCGCCGCTCTCCGCGCTGCCGCATCCACCATTAAGCGCACCGCAGCAGTTGTAGACTTCCAGAACGTCGTCCCCTATCTTCTCCATGCGCTCTGCGACACCTCATCCATTGTGCGCCGATCTGCTGCGGCGTGCGTTGCCGCGCTTTCCAAGCGAACAGTCTCCAAGACACCGAAGACTTGGGGCGCTGAGCTGTATGGGAAGGGTGCTGGAACTGTCGCGGAGCTGAAGGCCGACGATGCTGCCGTTTTCCTGACCTCTGTACTCAGCCCTGTGCTCGAAGAATGCGTGATGGACTCGAAGTTCGTAATCCCAGGTGTCAGAGATGCTCTGGAAGGATCTCAATCAACAAAGTCCAAGCAAGCCGTCAAGGCGCCGGTCCGTACGTCTGTCCTCAGCTTTTTGGGTAGCCACGTAGCCGCCAGCCCTCTCCTGAAATTCAGGATCAACGTGCTGCCGGTGTTCAACTTCTCAGGCAAAGTCTCCGCCAGCGTCCGTGGCGATACGATCGTTCCACTTGTGCAGGAGTGGTGCACACTTGCAGCATCGCAGGTCGCTACAAGGTGCGCAGATGAGCAAGTCTCGGTCGAGGATGCAGACAAGGGACACCTCAACGCTCTGGTCGTCAGGGAAGCCAAGAGCACACAGCTGCTGGGTGAAGTCATTGCAGGATCCCTCAACAAGGAGCGTGTTGCGTTGATCGGTGCTGCTTTTGACCAAATCAATGCGTTCTGGCCCTCCCTCAAGGGCGATGCCAGGCTTGCACTGGCCCCGACTCTGCTGGACCTGTCACTGAAGGAGAGCATCGAGCCTTTTGACCAGCTTTGCCGCGAGCGCGCCCTCGAGACTCTGCGCAATGTCAAGCTCGACTCTGCTACACTCATCACTTTCCTCGACAGCGTCCCTTCAGCACTGCAAATGCCTGAGGGACCACCCACCAAGAAGAGGAGACGGACCAGCCGCAACGAGATGGCACGAGTGGATGTCTCATCCGCAGACGAGTTGCAACGTCTGCTGAGACGCCTCACCCTGGTTCTGGAGTTGATCGAAGGCTCCAACCCCGGGTCGCACCCCGAGCTGTTCAGGAGTCTGTTCAACGTCTTCGGTGACCTACAGCCACTCAAGCAGCAGTCTGGTTCCGAGCTGGTCTACCTTCAGAGCATGATCCTCGGCGCACTGACACCCATGGTCAACTTCTTCAAGGAGCACCCCGAGACAACAGAATATCAGTCAGCAGTCCGAGCCGACCTGCTTATCGATGCCATCCGACACTCCACAAGCCCACAGGTCCAGAACAGCGCGCTCTTGCTGATCTCCAACCTCGCGACATGGGTCCCGGATCTGATCCTCCACAATCTGATGCCGATTTTCACATTCATCGGTTCGACTCTGCTCCGCCAGCAGGACGACTACTCAGCCCAGGTTGTCGACAAGACGATCTCGCGTGTTGTGCCGCAATTGGCCGCGTCGCTGCGCGCAAAGCACAAGAACTTCCTGACTGGTGTGTCAGACTTGTTGCTGAGCTTTACTGCCGCCTTCGAGCACATTCCCCTGCACCGAAGACTCAAGCTGTTCTCGGAACTTGCCCGCACGCTTGGTCCTGAGGATTCTCTGTCTGCGATCATCGCCCTCCTTGCGGACCGGTACCACAACACCAAGACGCAGCGCAGGTTCTCGACCGAGCTGCTGCTTGTCTTCGACCCCATCCACACATTCGATGCCATCAAGGGCTATCTCGACCTTGTAGCGGATGCTGCTGGGCCGAAGCGCAAGGTCTCGGATACATTGTTCGGCTTGAACGAGAAGAAGCCCGCTGAAGTCGAGTCCGCTATTCAGAACCTGTTGGTGTGCCTCGCAGACCTCGCAGCTGATGAGAGACTTCGCGCACACGTCACCAGGGCGTTCCGTCGCAAGTCTGACAACAGCAAACCTCGCGATGTCTTCGCCAGCATTGTTGAGGTCACAATCCAGATCTCGAAGCAGGTCGCATCCACGCCCAAGCTCTACGAGGGCTGCAGTCGCGTCCTGGCGCGGGCCCTGGACTTACTCCCGTCTGCTGAGCTTGTCAAGTCGGCCGAGCTGCTGCTCGCCAAGGCCGATGCCCAAGTGCAGGTCGCCGCGATCAAGTCTGTTCAGGTACGAGCTGGTTCGGTCGTTCAGAACGACAGGCAGTCAGTCGAGGCACTGGTCGCGTTCTTGCCTAGCGTCGAGAACATCCTACAGCAGTCAAAGTCTCTCGACGCCAAAATCATCTCCGTCAGCTGTATCGACAGCATCGTGGAGCGGTTCGGCAAGAAGGATACTTCTGCCGTCGCTTCAGTCGCACAGACCATTGCTGGCCCGCAGTCGCTGAAGCACAGCGACGACAGGCTCCGTGTCCTTTCCCTGCTGTGTCTTACCTCAATCGTGGATGTGCTGGAGGACGAGTTCATCTCCATCCTGCCATCTGTGCTGCCGATCGCGTTCGACTACCTCTCCAAGGCTATTGACGAGGAGAATGCCGGACTGCACAACGCTGTCTACACCCTCATCTCAGACATCGTCGAGCGACTCGGATACGTGTTCTCGCGGGAGTACCTCGAGACAGCTCTGCGGTTATCGCACAGATCCGCTGCTGCTGATCTCGAGGATGCCTGCGACGAGAGCCGCCGTGGTTTCTACCAGAGTGTCTCCGAGCACCTCAGCGCACAGGAGGTCTTTGCTGCCATTCAATCCACATGGCCGCACGCCGTTTCTCAAGGCTTTGACGCCTCGCTGGAACACCTCGAGTTGCTCCGCTCCGCCGTTGATGTTCAGACCAAGGCCAAGCTTATCAAGTCCAGCTCAACGCTGTTCAATCTGGTTCTCTCCAGCTTCAACCTGCGAACAGCGATTGGCTTGCAGAAGGACGCAGAATACGATGAGGAAGAGGTTGAGCAACTCGAGAACACTCTCGTCGAGTCGGTGGTCGCCATGGTACTGAAGCTCAACGACGCTACGTTCCGCCCCTTCTTCGTCCAGCTCGTCGACCAGGAAGGCCCTGTCAGTGCACAGCCGGAGCGCGCCATCACATTCTACCGTTTCCTCGCCGCCTTCTTCGACAAGTTCAAGGTATGTCCTCGTCACTCCATCACATCTACACAGCTAACATCACCAGTCCATCGTCACAACCTACTCCAGCTACATCATCGAACACGTTGCGAGCTTGCTCGGCCAGCTGATCAGGGAAGACGCAAACCCCACCCTCCGCAGCGCCGTCCTCGCCTCGCTCCAGAAAACCTTCCAACACGACCAGGACGGCTTCTGGCAAGCCCCCTCGCACTACAGCGCCATCATGGCGCCCCTGCTCAAACACCTCACCCTCCCCATCCAGGACACCGTCACAACCGACGTCATCCCCACCATCACCGAGCTCGCGGCTGCCTCCGCCTCGTCGCTCGACAACCACCGCGAGATGAACGCCGTGCTGCTCAAGTCCATGCGCGCCGAGGAAGCGCACACGCGCCTCGCAACCGTGCTGTGCGAGCAGAGCCTGACCAAGCGGCTGGGCGAGGAGTGGCTGGGCCTGTTGCCCGAGATGCTGCCGTTTATCAGCGAGTTGCGGGAGGACGACGACGAGCTGGTGGAGCGCGAGACGCAGAGGTGGATTTCGTCTGTGGAGGAGATTCTGGGCGAGGATTTGGAGGGGATGCTGCAGTAAGGCGGTAGTGTTGCTGTGAAAAGCGGTTGTGTTGATGCATTTTCTGGCGTAGATAGTGCGGTGGGTATATTCCCAATTTCAGATGTTTTTATACAAGATGTTGTGTGACTTTGTGACTGTGCATAGCGGTATGTAAAAGGACCGGTAGCGGCTGCAGAGGTGACGGAAAGCGCGTGCGCTAGGTAGGTTAGCGTTTGTCGTCTTGCTTTATCTTCAGCGCACATATCCCACAATTGATCGGCTGAATCTCGTCTGCGTCAATTCCCGAGTCTGTTTGTGTGTATTGATGTCGACCCCTCATCCGTTAGTCATCAATGCCATTGTTTATCCCTTTGCATCTTGGCCGACATTTTCATCACAAGTCTCCCGTCTTATTCTAGATCCCCTCTCGTCAAACATCTTATGGACTCTCATCGAACAGCCATTGTGAGCCATTGGCAATCAACTCTCTCGTCACAGCTTCAATTCAACCAGAGTGTGGCATGCTCTGTCTGTCTCAGACTCCAATATTTTCTCAGTCCCTTTTAACCTTACGCCATGTGTCATTTCATTGTAACTACCCACTGTTTCCCTGAATCTCGCGGTTCAATGCAGTGCTTCCATGCACAACACCAGCGTCACCGCTGTACTCTTGTCCGCACTCGCCACTCCCCATCGTTATGATTCGGCTGAGCCTCGCTTCTGCTCCCGTCTGACGATACCTCCGTCATCTCTCTCTGCATCCGCATCCTGATCTTTCCAACCGTCAGCACTTCGTCGTGCTGTGTCAGCGGCTCTTCGCCTGATCGTGGGCGCCGCGCCACTAGGTCTCTGACGAATGCAAGCGCCGTCTGTATGGCGCGCAGAAGAGGGTACAGAGTCGGCACCGTGCCGCACACGACCAGGAGGAAGAGCTCGGCGGTGACCCACGCGAAGATGTCGTACGTCGCCCACGTCTGGTCGGTGCGGTTACCAAGCTCAGCCAGGTACTGGGTCTTGATGCCCGAGCAGATCGAGGTGAGGATGTTCAGGCCGAAGACGATGCACAGCTGGATGCGCTGCAGCATGCTGATACGCAGCCGCGAGAAGATGCTGAGCGGGATGATGGCGAGGCTGGCATCGGCGAAGGTAAAGAACGCTGGCAGTGTGAGAATCGGTAGCGAGACACTCAGGGCTGACTTACCGCCAGTGAAGATGCCAAAGCCCGCCATGACCTCGGGATCCATGCACGTTCCCTCCACCCGCAGGTCCCACAGACGGCTCGGCGGACTGCACTGCAGGAACGTGAGCAGCGAGCACGCGACGGCGACACAGCTCGTCAGCACGACAGTCACCGTCCAGATGTAGATGCGCTGCCACTTCCAGCCGCCGTCGCGCATGATGTGCAGGAGCAGCGCGGAGATGGAGATCTTGCCGGACGCGACGCCAATGATGCCGAAGATCTGCGACGACCAATTCAGCAGAATCACGCGTGTGAGGTTGTCCACGCCGCGCTCCTGGACATCCCAGATGTGCATGCAGCCGCCGCGGTTCGCGTACAGCGTCAGCACCGTGGACCAGCCCACGAAGCACGCCTCGGGTCGTCAGCTTTGTCGCACCAAACAGCCGCGCACATACCCAGGTCGTCCCCATGAAGATGTCGTCCCAGCCGATCTGCGCCCGGCGCGCGCGGAAGTAAAAGCGCAGAATCACCGTCGCCAGCGACAGCGCGGTCAGCACCCACATCATGACGATGAGGGCGGGCCCGCGGTCGGGAACCGGGCCATCCCGTTGACTAACGCGGTTCATCGTCTCCACTGCCAAACCTCAGCCGGCAGCCATGAGTCAAGTGGTGTGGAGGGTGAGTGAGCGCTCGCGGCGCGCTGGGTCTGCCTGGCTTTTACCGCTGGGCTGCGACACGAGGCCGACCCGCCGTGACGGTTCATCACGAGCATCGTCGCCTTGTTTGGTCCGGATGGCTGCACCCGCGAGCCACAGGTGTTGGGTCAGCAACGGCTCGCACCGCCCAAACCATCCGCGTGCAGGCGCCGCCTTGCTCATTGGAGCGATAGCACGCATGGGGCCTCCCGCGTGCTATTCCAGGGCCTCCCCTCGTCGCCCCGCCGCACCCGAGCTCCTGGCCTGTGTGACACTTTGCGCAACCTCCAAGATGACGTCGCAACCCGATCCCTACGCGCTGCTTGCGCAGCTGCAGCTCCTCGCCGCGGATCCCAAATCCTTCTTCGCCGACGATGCCCAGAAACGCGCGTTCCAGACGCTGGCCCGCCAGGCCGCCGCCGCAGTCGAGGAGCCCTTCGAAACCATGCAGCGCCTGGTGTACGGCGTGAGTGCCGCCTGCGCCGCTGCTCCACGGACTGACACGCACAGCCGCTCCCGCTGGTGACGGCGCGCATAGCACAGGACCGGGGCATCTTCCGCGCGCTTGCGGACAGCGACGGCGGAGCACAGCTCGATGATATCGCGAAAACCACGGGCCTGCCCGCGGGCGTCCTCGAGTCGCTCCTCGACTACCTCTGCACGCAGGACATGGCCGCCGCCGCGCCCGGGGGCCTCTACACCGCCACGCCGCTGACCCACATGCTGCTGGCGCCCCTCTTCGCCGACGCCGTCACCCACTTGTGCGTCCCCCCTCCCCGCCCACACATGTATACACAGTGCTAACCCCGCAGCCACGACAACTGCGCCCCCGCCTTCCTCGCCCTAAACCAGGTCCTCAGCACCCCCGGCGCCAACAAAACAGCCTTCCAAACAGGCCACCACACGCCCGACGACTTCTACACGTGGATGGAAACGCACCCCGTGCAGCAAGGCGCGTTCCACCGGTTCATGGAAGCCCAGTTTGCCAGTCTGCCGTCGTGGCTGGACGTTGTGCCGTTCGCGGAGGTGGTGGCGGGCGCGGGGGAGGAGGAGGTTGTGTTTGTTGATGTGGGGGGCGGGAACGGATCGCAGTGCGCGGCGCTGCGGCGCGCGGTGCCGGAGCTGCGCGGGCGGATGATTCTGCAGGATCGCAAGGCGGTGCTGGGGAGTGCGCTTGAGGTGCCGGGGGTGGAGAAGATGGAGCATGATTTTATGAGGGAGCAGCCTGTGCGCGGTAAGATTCACCCTTTCATTCCATCGCCCTTGATCACTCCCGGGTTTCACGTTTGATATCGCGAGTGAGATCACGTTTGATATCACGAGAGATCACCCGTTGATAAACCCGTTGATGAACCAAACTTACAACCCCCGCAGACGCACGCGCCTACTACCTCCGCCAGATCCTGCACAACCACCCGGACGACACCTGCATCCACATTCTGCAGATGCACCTCCCCGCGCTGCTGAACCCGGCGAGTCGTCTGTACATCGACGACAAGGTGCTTCCGGATGTGAAGGCCGGTGCCTCTGCTTCTGATCCCCCTGGCCCCTCTGTCTCCAGCCCCTCTAGCTCAGGCAATGGTACTGGCTTAAACTCTGCATCTGCCTCCGCCTCTGCCTCCGCCTCCAGCACCGAATACACCGCCGCCCTCAGCCTAGCGATGAAAGCCATGTTCGACGCGCAGGAGCGGCGCGAGTCCCACTGGCGCTGGCTGGTGGACCAGGCGGGGATGGAGGTTGTGGAGATACGGCGGTTTAGCGAGTTTTTTGATAGTGTGATTGTGTTGAAGAGGAGAGTCCAGGATCAGTGGCGGTAGACAATCCTTGAATATATGACGCGGAAGGAGCAGTGTGGGTGCAAGGAGCAGTGTGGAATGAATAGGTGATTCGATGCTATTCGACTTTTAAACTCCGCACCGCGCAATGCCAGCGCCGATTTTGTGTTCAGGAAAGAGATGCACGTGTGCGTGTATTGTCTTTCAAACCCCCGCACTCTCCACATCCGCCTGCTCCCCCCCAACCAGCGCCTCGAGCCTATCCACCACACTGCCCTTCCCCTTCTCCTCCCCCCGCTCCACCTCCGCCCTCAACGGACTCCCCGGCGCCCTAGGACTCCCCCCCTCGACCTTTGGCCGAAACGGCACCGGCGTCCCCGGCCTTGACGCCAGAAACTACTTCTTATTAGCTAATTCTTCCAAATCGCCTCGCGGTCATGGACCCATACCGAGCTAGCCGCACTCAGCAGCGCGACGAGACTCGCCTGCACGACGTCGTGGTGCACACCCACGCCCCACACCTTCTCGGTGCCCCCCGCGACAACACAGCCGATGTATGTCGCCGCCTTGGCGTCCTTGTTGGACCCGATCGTGTGCTCCGTGTAGTCGACGACGTCGAGCTCGATGCCGAGACCGCGCAGGGCGTCGGCGAGCGAGGAAATCGCGCCGTTGCCGCGCCCCGAGATCGCGTGCTCGGTGCCGTCGATGTCCAGCACGCCGCGGAACACGCGGCGCAGGTTGCTCGTCTTGTGTGTTTTGCCGGGCGCGGGGGGCTCGGGGGTCGCGCTGCGGTCGGCGCGGATGTCGTAGTCGATGAGGGCGAAGCGCGGGTTGCGGCGGAGGTGGTACGCGTCCTCGAACAGCGTTGTGATCTCTGTCGGCAGCAGCTCGCGGCCCAGTTTGTCCGTCTCGCGCTGCACGATCTTGCTGAAGGCGATTTGCAGGCCGCGCGGCAGGTCGAGTTCCAGCTGTCGCTGGATGATCCAGGCCACGCCGCCTTTGCCCGATTGCGAGTTGACGCGGATGATGGCTTCGTAGGTGCGGCCGATGTCCTGGGGGTCGAGGGGGAGGTAGGGGATCTGCCAGGGGGAGTCGCTTGTGGCGCCCTCTTGCTTGCGCTTCTGGAAGCCCTTTTTGATGGCGTCCTGGTGGGAGCCGGAGAAGGCGCAGACGACCAGCTGGCCGCCGTAGGGGGCGCGCGGGTGGATGGGGATCTTGTTACACGTCTCGACCATGTCGATGATAGACTTGAGGTCGGAGAAGTCGATGTTGGGGTGGATGCCCTGGGTGTACAGGTTCAGGCCCAGGGTCACGAGGTCGACGTTGCCGGTGCGCTCGCCGTTGCCGAACAGCGTGCCCTCGACGCGGTCGGCGCCGGCCATCTGCGCGAGCTCGGCGGCGGCCACGGCGCAGCCGCGGTCGTTGTGCGGGTGCAGCGACACGGAGACCTTCTCGCGCTCGGAGATGTTGCGGCAGAAGAACTCGATCTGGTCGGCGTACACGTTGGGCGTGGCGACCTCGACAGTCGCGGGCAGGTTGAAGATGATGGGGTCCTCGGCGGTGGGCTCCCAGGCGGCCTTGACGGCCTCGCACACCTGCAGGGCAAACTCGGGCTTCGAGTCGGAGAAGCACTCGGGCGAGAACTCGTAGTTCCAGCGGGTGCCGGCCTGGGCCGGGTCGTCCTTTGTGATGGAGCGGGCGTACTTGGTGCACTCGACGGCGAGGGCGAGGGTGTCGGCGTCCTCCATGTTGAAGACAATCTGCTGGAAGCAGGGGCTCGTGGCGAGGTACAGGTGCAGGATGGCCTTCTTGGCGCCCTTGAGCGAGTCGACGGTGCGGCGGATCAGCTCCTTGCGGCACGGCGACAGCACCTGCAGCCACACGTCGTCGGGCACGATGCCGGGCGTCTGCACGAGGCGCTGTGTGAAGTCGAAGTCGGTCTGCGACGCCGACGGGAACGAGACCTCGATCTCCTTGTAGCCGAGCCGTGTGAGCATCTGGAAGTACATCCACTTCTGCTCGCCGTCCTGCGGGCGTCAGTATGTGCTGCAGCAGAGACAAATGCGACAGACCATGGGGTCGACCAGGCTCTGGTTGCCGTCGCGCAGGTCCGTCGACAGCCATCGCGGCGGCTTCTCAATCGTCTTGCTGGGCCATTGGCGGTCGGGCAGGTTCAGCGGCTTGAAGGCCTTGTATTTCTTCCACGGCTCCGCGAGCATCGGCATCTTGCTATTATTTATTCACGGCCAATTGGCGTGGTGGTACAATGGGTAAATCGGTAAATCTCAGTCACAGCGAAGTAACTGGTAGCGAGTTATAGGTTTAGGGGTATATGCAAAGGGCCAAAGGGTATATTCGAAAAAGGTGGTGAAGAGTCACGCGTGATTCATCGCAAGAAATTGTCGTGCGAGGTAAAGCCGCCGACATGCGCGCAGCTATGACGATGCGGGGCGCGCGAATTTCACAGAATGCGGGGCGCTGCGACATCGGCGCGCGCGAATCGGTCGTACGATTCGCGATGAATTGAAGTCGACTGTGACTGGTCGGTGCGATTGTAACTGGTCGGCAGCGACTGACTGATTTGCAAGGACTGTAAGTGATTTACGACGACTGTGACTGGTCAACGACACTGTGACTCGTTGACCGCATTCTCTCGTTGGTGTACTGTGGCTGCATTCTCTATTGACATACCGTAACAACTCCATATTTTATAGCGGGACCAGCCCGGCTACAGCAGCGGCACTCTCAACCCGCAGCAGTCGACCTCGTTCCCTCTGATCTCGACGCGGCGCGCAAAATACAAGCTGCCAAACTCCTGCACGTACGCGCGGTCCGCCTCGCTCCACGTGTCCAGCCCCATGCGCCCGAGGTCGTCGCGGTCGATCCACAGCGCGTCGCCCTCGTCGTTGTCGTCGTGCTCGTGCTCGCTCTCCACCAGCTGCGACAGCACCTTGATGGTGAGGGATGACTGCCGGTGGAAGTAGGCGATGACGGCGGTCTCGACCGAGTCCTCGTAGGCTGCGATGTCGCCGACGAGCTCGCGGTCGAGATCGCGCTCGGCCGTGGTGTAGGCGTCGCGCTCGCCTGCGCTGGCCCACCACATGAAGCCCTGGTAGGCGAGGCGCGACCATGTGGTGGGCTCGACGGCGGAATCATCGTAGGCCTCGTTAAAGTCGTCGTCGGCGCGCTTGGCGTCGATCTCGTCGTGGGAGATCAGCGGCGCCGCGTCGTCGTTCTGCTCGTCTTCGTCGTGGAACGTCTCGGTGGCCTGCTGGCGGTGCTTCCACAGCTCGCGGTGCAGCACCTTGAACCGCGCCACGTCGCGCTGGCTGGCTTTGATCACGTCGCCCGCGCTGGTGCGCAGCTTCGGCCAGTGCCGCTGTTCGGCCTTGTCGCTGTGCGGTATCTCGACGATGATGTCGTATAGCTGCGGCTTGGTCGCGATGATCTCGTCCGTCGTGCAGGCGACCCAGCCCTCCGCCGCCGTCTGTCCCGGCGTGTGGCCGCCCTTGGGGTTGCGCAGCTGCTCAAGATACGGGATGTCGTGCACGCCGATGGAGAACAGCGACGGCAGCCGCAGCAGGTCCTCCGTGCCCGGCGCAAGATGCTCGGCGTCGCGCGGGGAGATGCTCGAGAGCACCGACAGATTGTACACTGGCTCGTTAGCACCGCCGCGCAACACAACGCATCGACTCACCAAACTCGCACGTCGCCCTCACCGGCGGACTCCCCACAAACAGAATCCTCTTCCGCAGCAACGCCGCCTGCTGCAACCGGAACACCAGCGGCCCAAACAGCTCCAGGTACTGCAGAATCGCCAGCGCCGGGTGGTACTCCGGCAGCCTCTCATCGTCCGTGGGCACCTTGGTCGCCGTCGAAATCGCGCGGTCCCGAGTCACCCCCTTCCCGTCCTGCCGGTCCACCGCCCCCGTCTGGTCCGCCCAGAACTCCTCCAGCGCCGCGGTCGACTCCTCGCTCGCCAGCGCCGCGGCCAGCGCCTCCAGCCGCCCGGCCAGCAGCCACCCGCGCCCCAGCCGCCCGGCCTGGCCCTCGCGCCGCACCAATATCCCGACAGACACAAAGTTCGCGTGTCGCTCTGCCTCGCTGCCGGCGCCGCGCGCGAATGCGCTCAGGCCCGCAAAGCCCGCATGTGTGAAGTACACCAGGTCGCTTTCCAGCGCGTGGAGCCCGGACGGAAGGGCCTTGTACTCGACGCCATCGAGGTCGGTGGTGGCAGCGGCGGTGCGCTTCCAGGCGATGGTGTAGCTGCGGCAGTCAGCGGTGCAAGGGGCGCCGGGGTTCAGCCCACGCACCCGATTTTCTGGTCGAACTTGATCAGGAACAGGGCCTCGACGTGCGGGGCGTCGCTGGCGCCCGCGTCGTCGTCGGTTGCGCTCGAGTGCGGCGAGCCCGACATGTTGGCGTGGGAGCCGTGGTGCGTGGTGCGCGCGCTGGGAGAGTAGGTATGCGCTAGGATGAGGCAGGTGGAGCCGAGCAGGCCGATCCACCCGGGCGCTCGCATCACTTATGGCACGTGACAGAGGTGGCCATCACACAGCAGTCAATTCCCACGAGAAGACCCTGACTCTAGGTAGCAGAATCAAGAATCCAAATCGGGGCAGTGACAGGTACCGTGTGTCTATGTGGGCCCTCGGTGCCGGTCAAATACCACCAACTCAAATACCCACGATGCTTTTTCTCACTCGGTGACACAGAACCGCGTTTCGCATCTGGCGGACTGCGCCTGGCCTCTGCCCTGTGCGGTCGTTGCTACGCGTTACCACATACGGGACTTCCAACGGCACTTCGTACGCGATACCGCTGTGAGCTAGTGCAGCCGCTGCGTACTGTACATGGAGTCATGGACCTCGGTCCACCGCGACGCGACCGCCGAGGCAGCTCAGTATCTCGCGGAGTAGCGCATTGAGTGAAGCACCATAACACATCTCTCACATCACGAATTGAGGACTTCACATATCGAAGACTGCACATCGCACCCACACCACTCACACCCATCCCTAATCCTAGACATCCCCCCCCCCCCGACACCACCATGCCCCCCTCCGCCTCCGCAACCGCCGACGCCCACCTCCCCTCCTTCCCCTCCCTCTTCCGCCTGGACTCCAAAGTCGCCCTCGTAACCGGCGGCACGCGCGGCCTAGGTCTGCACGCCGCCTCCGGACTCCTGCAAGCCGGCTGCTCCCTCGTAATCGTGACCTCACGCAAAGCAGACGCCTGCGCCGACGCCGCCGCCGCGCTCAACGCGCTGCCCAACCTAGCGCCCGGCGCGCGTGCGGTCGGGATCGCGGCGGACTGCTCGCGGGTCGCGGATATCGAGCGGTTGGTTGGGGAGGTGCGGAAGTACACGTCGCATATAGATATTTTGTGCGCCAATGCGGGGGCCACGTGGGGAAGTAGATTCGAGGACGTGGATGAGAAGAACGGGTGGGATAAGGTTGTAGATTTGAATGTCAAGGGGGTGTTTTTCACGATCCAGAAGTACTTCCCCCCCCTCCCCCCTCTCTCTTCGTCACCACTAACACCCCCAGATTCACACCCCTCCTCACCGCCCGCGCCACCGCAGCAGACCCCTCACGCATCATAATCACCGCCTCCGTCGCCGGCCTCGGCGTCGGCAGCACCGGCGCCATGGGCGCATACTCCTACTCGGCCTCGAAAGCCGCCGTCCTCCATCTCGCTCGCAACCTGGCCGTTGAACTCGGGCCCCGCAATGTCCTGGTCAACAGCATCGCGCCCGGGTTTTTCATGAGCCGCATGGCGGCGGGGATGATGGCGGCGCAAGGGGGGGAGGAGGCGCTGGGGAAGCAGAGTCCGAATGGCAGGACGGGGAGGCCGGAGGATGTAGCGGGGGCGGTGGTGTTTTTGGCGAGTAGGGCCGGGGGGCATGTTAATGGGGGGACGGTGGTGTTGGATGGGGGGAGGATGTTGGCGGCGGGGGGGTTGGAGAGGGAGGAGAGGTTGGAGAAGTTGTAGGGGGAGGTGGTCTGGGTGATGGCGTTTCGATGGATGGTGGAGGGTGGATGGAGATGGAGTGCTTCTGCTGTTGCACTGGAACGCGGAGGTCTGGCTCGGTGCCTACATGCAAGATGCTGTCTGCATGTCAGTGCAGGTGCGCTACTATCACTCTAGATCCCGAACTCGTGTCTGATCACCTACACACAACTACATCCATCGCGTTGGAGGATGCACGGCGGACTAAGAAAATGAGCCAAATACACTACACGACAGCAAAGTATAGGGAATCGTTGCAAAATCTATAAAATGCTTTCTCACCTACACTGTACACAATACTTGATAAATTGTAGCTTCTAGCAGTATAAGAGCTACAAGTTTGACGTTGAGGGTAGTTGGCTTGAAGGTCGCTCACCTGCTGTTCTTTCCGGAACGTGGGAGATCACATATAGATATCTGGGAAAGCGCGCTGTTGTTGCTCCAGAGGGTGGTGTTGGTCAGTGCCTACTTGCAAGATGCTGTGTGGATGTCTGTAGGCGTGGTGCTATCACTCCAGATCTTCAACTCATGTCTCAGTACCTACACGCGAGTGATGTATGGATGTCTTGAAAGCGCTGTTACTCCTGAACGGGGTGCTATTGCGCAGTCCCTACTTGCAAGATGCTGCATGGATGTCTGTATAGGCGTGCTGCTGTCACTCAGATCTTGAACCTATGTTTTGGAACCTACACGCGAGATGATGGTGTTACTCCAGAGGGTGGTGTTGTTGGCCAATGCCTACTTGCAAGCTGTTGCAGCGTGCAGCCATCACTCCAGATCTCTAGCTTATGTGTCAGTACCTACACGCGAGACGATGTATGGATGTGTTGAAAGCGCTGTTGCTACTCCTGAGCACGTCGACACAACCAGATAGTATCTCGCACTGCCGGGACTCCGGGTCTACTGGCAGAAAGCTGCCTGGCTGTCCGTGTATGCAATCTCGCTCCTAGTACCTGCATGCGGAATGCTCTTGGGCATCTATATTGGGCTCCTGCACCTAGGTATGCTCACTTCACGCCCTGCCAAGCCCCTGCAGCTATAGTGGAGGGTAGAACTGCATGTTTCATGCATGGCAGGCGGGGCGGCTGGGATTAATCAAAAGAGGCAACTTGAAACTGTGATCGAGCACGTCTGCAGTCAGACGTGATAGGCACGCAATCTTACATGTTCGGAGGGCTAAGTACTTACAAGGCTAAATACTTACCCACCCATCTGCAGGCAGGAGATTTAGCGACCATTAATAGGCGTTGTCCCACTCGCAGATCACTTCGGGCACTCTCGATTGGATTCGTTGGCAAAGTTGCCATGCCCGGTGAGGTCGAGTTAAGGTTGTCGACGCCTCACGTCGGCATCGCACCGCCAGAGTGGAAGACAACGTGTCTCAGTGTTGTACCATGACACGGCGACTCGTGGCAGGCGCGGACTCACGTGCGACGGCTTACTCGCGCGGCCGCAACAGGAAAGCGTCTGGAACGCGCGTGGAAGCCGCAGCTATGCCGCGCTCCGGCGGGCTCACCGCTCGACGCGGAAGTTTCCTGAACAGCACAAGCGTTGCTGGTGGCGGCTCAAGGCGCTGCGGTTCGAGTGCTGGGCGCCACCGGCGTCACGGCTGGTCTTCATTTCGGACATTCCGCAGGTCCGCCCGCACACCGGCCTCGCAGCGCTCGCACCATCGGGCTGGTTGGGGACAGGCTCTCGTCACCTCGTGGCGACCTGATGCACCGTGCAGATCTGCGGCGCGGCGAGAGGGCACGGCGGCGAATGACGGGCGCAGGAGCGCGGTCCTCGGCGGCGCCTTATCGGAGGGCTGCAAGACGCCCCGTTCGAGCTGGCGGCCGGTGCGCCAAGCGCCGCAGCGGAGTGGGAGATGGCCAAACACCAGGCCCTCCCTGGACGAGTTCTGCAAAATCCCATCGCATCGGCTGCAGCCCGGGCGCGGGTCGGCAGCTTCCGCCCACGCAATCAGGTGAGCGATGCCGATCGCCAGCCGTGTCGCTGGCGGTCGTGTCGTGCAGCGGCGGGCACAGCGTCGAATCAATAGTTGACGGCAGCGTCGGCTGCGCTGTGAAGCGAGCGCCGCAGCGACAGGCCACGACACGCGCCGGCGGGCATCAACGCGTGGACATGTCAGACCATTCGCGCTGATCTATCGTATCTGCACGGACAGATCGCATTCACGCAACCGACGTTACAGACGTCTAGTCGCAGCGCCCCGGGGTGCTCCTGCTGATCGCGCTGCCTCTGCGGCCTGCCTCTGCCGCGCGTGGCAGCCAGGACGCCTGGGACCGGCGACGTCTGAAAAGGGCTGCGTCCCGCGACTCTCGGCTGCTGTGCGAGCCAAGGGTCGAGCAGGCCAGGCGGTCTAGAGCCTCGACGGCGCCGGCAGTTGCGTTCTGCGTCGACCTGGCCGGCGGGCACCTCGGCACCCTCACGCCCGGCAGCAGCGCAGCAGGGCGTGCGGGCGCAGGAGCAGGAGCAGGAGCAGGAGCATCGTCGCCCGAGAGCGCAATTCTGCGCGGTGTTTGCCGCTGCGGTGGGGCTCCCGGGCGGGTGTGGACACGCGTTGCGGCGCTGCAACGTGGGGAAGCACGTTTCCAGTGCCACACCAGGCAGTGCCACACCACACCTGCCACACCTGCCACGCCAGATGGTGGCGCAGATGCAGGGGTCGGCGGCCACAACGCAATCTGGCTGGCTGGACGGCCCTCCGCTCGCCAGCCAACGGTGCCCGAACTCGCGTGGGCCCTACCGGAGATGAGCAAGTGTCCGCCGTTTGGCGAGTATCCTGAGATCCCCATCGCACCCTGCTGCAAAAAGGGTCGCCCGCCGGCAGCGACGCCGCACTGCAGTGTTTGAGCGGCAGTCGGCCGCAGTGCGCCGAGCAGCTCGCAGGCCGCAGGCCGCAGGCGACTGCCACTGACTGCGCAGTCGTGCCCGCGAGGGCTCACTGGCCTGTCGTATTCGGCACCGCTCCACCATGACAGAGGCTGCTGCCCTTGCTCATGACGAGAAGCGACCGCCTTGCGTCTGGCCCGCCGCCGACTAGACCTCGTGCTGCGCTTCTAGCCGTGTGCTCTCGCCCCGGCCACGAGAAACCTGCGACTTGCAGCGTAGCGTGCGGCCACCCGTCACCACGTTCCCTGACAGCTTGTGATTTGGCAGTCCCACGAACGCCCGTGGCCGTCATTCGGCCAGCGAGCCATCCTGAATGGGCAGTCGTTGACGACTGACCCAGAGCCGAGAAACGTTCCTGTAACGTTTCTACTAGCACTTCGGATCAACTTCCGGACGCCCACCACATCATGAGACTGCTCGCTTGCATTCGCATCACCACCTGGAGCCGCACCTGGGCAGGCTGTCCGTACCCGCGTCTGACAACCCGTGAACCATGTAGTACGGGCCTGACAGCCAGCGATTGCCCGACTGACGGGGCGATCACTTGTGCAATGCCTGGGGCGCTACCTACCCGCCAGGATTTATCCGCCGGTGGCAGTACCGGACGCTGCGTGCATGGGCAGTACTTATTTCATTTCGACAAGTCTAACTGAAAATTTTCTACCCCAGTACCGTGCATGCCGGAGGCGCTTTCACCGTGAACGGGGACGTTGGTTCCTTACCCAAACGAGCTGCGACCGCAAAGTGACACGTGCCGCGGTACAGGCAAGCCAGTGTGCATTACTCGAGCACTGTCCCGCCGCTGATAGGTAAGGTGGCGGCTAGGCCTATGCTTGTATGGTCTTACAGAGTGCTAATCCCTCTCTACACCTCGGAACTTGGTTCACAGCGCAACGTCACTGCTCGCTTCACACACGGTCCCTGCCCTCCACTGTCAGTGACCTCCTAGCGGCTCATCACCGGAGGCTGTCCGCCCTCTCGCATCCACTCGGGCCCCTGCCATCAAACAGACTATCACTCATTCCAGCCAGCCGCGGGCAGTCGTCTCGCGACTCGCACCCTGCTCCGCTAGATTTGCTTCTCTCGTCTTTCTTCGGCGGCGCTTTCCGAGGCTGCTTGGCTCAGCCTGAACTTGCCCAGCGACACAGAGCACCCGACTCAGGCGCGCTCCAGCGATTCTGAAAGCTTCTACTGGTAGTACTGCAAGACGGGAGCTCCCATTCCAGTCTAGCAGCCCACTCCTGTCAGCCCAGCCATTCCTCACCTCAGTCCGTCACACCCTCCCTCCAGGTCTGGCCACCGCCATGGACTAAGCAGTCTGCTTCCATTGGTCGTCTCCTTTACATCGCCCTCCCGCTGTGCCCACCCTGTTGGGTTTTGGTCCCGACTTTGTCGTGTTCGGCTGCTTCCGAGAAGCAGTGTGCTCCCCCACAGCAGAATTATCTTGCCTGGACGCCCCGGGCCCTTTCGCCGTGGCCTGATTTTCTCTTCAACATAGTTCTCACCGACACACGTGGGTACGCCGCTCGTCTACGCCATGCACCAGTCGCCGCCAGGCTCGTCTGGAGGATCTCCACAGGCTATGATTCCGCCGGCCAACCCGTTTGCTCACATGCCGTCGTCTATCCGCACCACAACCTTGACCGCCCCGTCCATGGCCCAGGGCGAAGCAAGGTCTCCCGGCTACGCTGCAAACTCCTATTCTCACTCGGCAGCGTCCAGCACGGCCTCTGGCAGTCTGCCCGAGATGCAAAGCCATGACACGCCGAGCTTCGGCATCTCGTCGTCGCAGATCTCGTCGGCCAACTTGAATGCTCAGAAGCGAGCGTACCGGCAGCGGAGGAAGGATCCGTCGTGCGACGCCTGCCGGGAGCGGAAAGTCAAGGTAAGCCAACTGGAGTGGCGTGCTGCGAGAGGGAGCTGAGTGCGCGGGGGTAGGAGTCTTGACGTCGTTGTGCGTTGTTGCGACAGTGATCGACTTCTCTCGCTGTGACATTACAGGGACGCTGTGCGTGCCGTTGCTGCTTCGACTCGTCGCCGTCCGGATGCTGACTGTTCTCACAGTGCGACGCCACAGAAACATCGGCATGCTCCGAGTGCTCAAGCAGAAACCACAAATGCCAGTTCACAAAGGAGACAAATAGGCGCATGTCCTCGATCAAGTGAGCGCGCCGCCTCGGTCGTGGTGCCGCATGCTGATCCCTCTCAGACAAGTCCAGGACCTCCAGAGCCAGATCGCCGAGCTGACACAAGTAAACTCACAGCTGCGCACCAAGTCGCTGCCCAAGGAAGATGTCCTCTCAGAGCGCGCAGAACCCAAACGCCGGCTGTCAGACCCCTTCGGACCTCCTGCACTGCGGCACAAGCTCGCCGCGCCCGCCATGCGCGACTTCGACCATGTGCGACGGAATATCCAAACCTACTCCCAGGGCATCTTCGACACGCCGCACGTCCGCGCCAGCACCCCGCTCGAGGACGGCTCCGCTCTCCCGGACATCCCGCCACGGGCAGACTTTGCGCATCTCTCCCGGTCGTATCTGAACCACGTGCACTACTGGTACCCCGCGCTGCACTGGCCGACGTTCACGCAGCAGGTCGACGAGGTGTACACGGCGCGCAGCTTCCACGGCATGACGCGCGAGTGGATCGGCCTGTTCTTCGCGGTCCTGGCGTGCGGCTGCTTGGAGAAGACGGGGTCGTCTGGCCCGTCGAATAGAGGGGTGCCGTACTTTGACATCGCCGCGCAGGCACTGACGCCCTGGCCGCAGGACCTGACCATGGCGCATGCGCAGGTGGCGTTGCTGTTGAGCATATTCGCTGCGGAGAGCAATATGCGGGCTGTGGGGTCGCTGTGGCTGTCGAATGCGGTGAGGATCGCACAGGAGCTAGGCTTCAACACGGAGACAGATTCGTGGCCTGTTGTCGATGGCGAGATACGGCGCAGGCTGTGGTGGGCGATCTACTCGCGAGACAGGTATGTGTTTGCTATGGTTCACGGGACATGACTGACGCTCGCAGAACAACCTCCTTTGAAGCGAACAAGCCCATGCTCATCAATGACCACGACTGCGACGTCGCCCTCCCCTCGCCCGCCGACGACCGCTACATCCAACCCCAGGGCTTCTTCCGGACGCACGCCAACACCGCGCCCTTCACCGGTTCCCTCGCCGTAATACAAATCGCCCGCATGTACGCGCCACTGTACCAAGCGATGAAGACCAGCACCATGAGCCCTCAGACTCTGCAAAGCTTCGATCTCCAATTCCGCTCGCGCCTCCAGCAACTGCCAGAAGCATACCAGCCGCTCTCGACCGCCCCGCTCGAAACCGCCGCCCTCCCGCCCCTCTTCGCCCTCCTCTCCGCCCAGTTCCACCTCCACAGACGCAACCTCTCGCCCGCATGCCACACCGCCGAGCGCCGCGAGGCCCTGCACCAATGCGCCGCCACCGCCCAGGAGACGGCAAAGTACATCTCGCGCGCGCTGCACTCGCCGCCGAAGCCCGACCTCGACAAGCCGTGGCCCGCGCGCGTCGCGCCCCTCGCCTCCAACGCCGCCTGTCTGCACCTCTGGCGCTGCATCCTGCTGCTGTGCTTCCGCGGCGACTACGACGCCGCGCTCATGTGCACGCACATGCTCAGCGCCGTCGGGCCCGCGCGCCCCCTTGGCGCCGCGTGCGGCGCCCACCTCGTCTTCGCCCTGGAGCGCCTGGTCGAGCGCTCGCGCACCGTGCACCGCGCGCCCGTCCTCGAGCACGACGAGGAGCTGCTCGCGTACGTCAGCGGCGACCTGCAGGGCGCGGACGGGTGGGCGTGGACGGGCGCCGAGCTGGGTCCCGCGCCCGCAGCCGCAGCAGCAGCGCGCCGCGGCCAGGACCAGCCCATGCGCGACGTGCCGCCGGAGTGGGAGGGCTGGGGCGCGGTCGAGCGGCTGGTGCGCGTGCTGGTCGACGAGGCGCGGCCGCGGTCCGCTCAGCCCACGCCGTACTATCCGCCGCCGCACAACCCCGTCAAGCGCGTGCAGCTGGGCCCGAACGACCTGTCGCCGCCCAAGCCCGCGCCGCTGCCCAGCCCCGCGCCGTCCAACGCGAGCCGCATCAGCATCGCGAATATCATCTAATCCAAAACGGCGTCTGGACCACACGGGGGGGGGGGGGGGGGGTCCCACACGGGTGTCTGCGCAGCACGACACACGGCTACGGTTCCCTATGTTGCAGAACATGACCTGTCACGATTCGTCTCGATTCGACCTTAGCGTTTCCTTTTAGTCTCCATCATGTGTTTCCTTGCAAACTGGCGGGTTTTGTGCATTTCCATCGGCGGGGGGTGGGGGGGTTAATCGGGTCGGCGCTGCTCAGCGCGGACATGGTACAGTACGGTACTTGCGGTACGCGGCATGGCATCAGCGCGGCACAGCATGGGGGAGGTTACGGCCGGGAGCGTCTGCGGGTAATGCTGGGACGTCGTACACGTGGGCTTGGATTTTACTGCAGTAATACACACACACTCACATACACTCACTCACATACACTTGCGTCTCGACGTCATCAAGTCAGCCCTGGTGGACGCGGATGGTCAGTGTGGTCTGGATGGGCCTGTGTCCTGGTGAGGCTCTCTGCTGACGTATGCTACGGTAGGCCCGCGCCGCCATCTCGCCTGCAGGCTGCCGGCATTCAGCTCAGCGAGATCGCCCAATGGCGCCGTCTCACGCCCACTCCGACGGGGCTGGTGTGAGGGGTTCGCTGCAGCGACTCTGCAAACACTGCAGAGAGTTTGGTGCTCAGCTGAAGCCCGTTCGTGCCAGCGGTGTGCTGTCTGTACGCCGTGCAGCAGCGTGTAGACTGGCCGCATCGAGGGCCAGCACGGCGCGTTCCTGGCCCAGGCGCGCGGCCCCGCGGTGACGGAGCTAGCGCCGCCGCTCAACGTAAACAGGATCAAGCTTCTGGCTGATGCTTGGCCGCCCCACCATGACGATCGCTCAGCGCGCGACAGTCCATGGGGCGCTGCGGCGTCGCGCTCGCATTCGTTGGCACGGCGACGCAGCGCAGAGCAGGCGGCGAGCTCGATGCGCGTGCTGATCGCCGTGACACGTAGCAGCAGCCGGTACGAGCCGGGCGCGCGGTGGTTCTGCAGCTGTGGTGGCAGAGTGGGGTAGCTGCATCACCGCGGGACGCAGTGGTGCAGGATAAAAGTACGAGGCCCGCGGGGCTAAATGCCGCAACCTGTTTCCTGCAGCTTGATTCTCTCCCTTCTTCTTCTTCTTCTTCTCCTTCTCTCCTGACTGCCAATTGCAACCGCAGCCATGGTGCACGTCAACCGCGTTTCGACCGACCGCGAGATCGAGGCCATCAAGGCGCAGTACGCGAACATTGACACGATTCCGCTCACCGAGGAGGAGGAGCAGGATGACTTCACGGCCACGGTGTACGGCAGCAAGTACGCCGGCGAGGACCTGCCCCGCCACGAGATGCCGGAGCGCGAGATGCCGGCGGCGGTGGCGCATCGTATGATCAAGGACGACCTCACGCTCGACGGCACGCCGACGCTCAATCTGGCGTCCTTCGTCACCACGTACATGGAGAAGGAGGCCGAGGAGCTCATGGTGTAGGCCTCCCCTTGACGCCCTGTGATAGTGCTGACCCGCCAGTGACGCCTTCTCCAAGAACTTCATCGACTACGAAGAGTACCCTGTCAGCGCCGATATCCAAAACCGTACGTGCGCGAATGAGTCGGGATGACAGTGCTGAGGTGATGCAGGATGCGTGTCTATGATTGCCCGGCTGTTCAATGCGCCGGCCCACGACGATGCGAACACGATTGGCACCTCGACTATCGGTTCCTCGGAAGCCATCATGGTGGGTGGTGTGCATGAACGAGACGAGCGGAAGCTGACTGAAACAGCTGGCTGTCCTCGCCATGAAGAAGCTCTGGCAGAAGAAGCGCAAGGCCGAGGGCAAGTCGACCGAGAATCCCAACCTGATCATGAACTCGGCCGTGCAGGTCTGCTGGGAGGTTAGTATTATGCACTTTGCCCAGACCCTGCTGATTCCTGTAGAAAGCATGCAGGTACTTCGACGTCGAGGAGAAGTACGTCTACTGCTCCAAGGACCGCTACGTGATCGACCCCACCGAGGCCGTGGACCTCGTCGACGAGAACACCATCGGCATCTGCACCATCCTGGGAACCACCTACACTGGCGAGTACGAGGACACCAAGACGATCAACGACCTGCTCGTCGAGCGCAACATCGACTGCAACATCCACGTCGACGCCGCGTCGGGCGGCTTCGTCGCGCCCTTTGTCAACCCCAGCCTGCTGTGGGACTTCCGCCTGGAGAAGGTGACCTCGATCAACGTGTCGGGCCACAAGTACGGGCTCGTGTACCCCGGCGTGGGCTGGGTGGTGTGGCGCGACCCCGCGTACCTGCCCAAGGAGCTGATCTTCAACATCAACTACCTGGGCGCGGACCAGGCGTCGTTCACGCTCAACTTCTCGCGCGGCGCGTCGCAGATCATCGGCCAGTACTACCAGCTCATCCGCCTTGGCAAGCGCGGATACAGGCGCATCATGCTCAACCTGACCCGCATCGCCGACTACCTCGCCGCCAACCTCGAGAACCTGGGCTTCATCATCCTGAGCCAGCGCAAGGGCGAGGGCCTGCCGCTGGTCGCGTGCCGGCTGGACGAGGATCTCGGCAAGCAGTACGACGAGTTCGCCGTGTGAGTATACTCTAGTCACCGAACCGCCAGTCCCCATGCTAACCCCACCAGCGCCCACCAGCTGCGCGAGCGCGGCTGGGTCGTCCCCGCCTACACCATGGCCCCACACTCGGAGAAAATGAAGCTAATGCGCGTCGTCGTGCGCGAAGACTTCACCAAGTCGCGCTGCGACGCGCTGATCGCGGACTTCAAGCTCGCGTTGCAGACACTGGACGCGCTCGACGCGAAGAAGATCGCCGAGCACAAGGAGTACGTCCACATATTACCGTATTACTGTACTGTTCTGGCGGAGACTAACGCGCCCAGTCACCAGTTCGCGATGCGCCGCCGCACGACGCTGCACCAGCCCGTGGTCAAGGTCAGCACGAAGGATTTGTATGGCGATGAGGAGCATAGTTTGCAGGGGAAGCATGATAAGACGCATGCTGTGTGCTGAGGGGATGGCGAGGTGTGCGGTGCCGCACGAAGTAATGACGCAAATGACAAACGCAATCACGCTCCAAAGCGATCGGCAGTGACACTGTGCTCCCTGCCCGTCACGTGATGCAGATGCCTGGCGCACCGCCTCCACACACCCACCCTACGCCTTTAGGCATCCATACACGTGCCGCACGTGTCCCCCTTCTGCCTCCCATCCCACCCCCCTCCCACTCCCCCTATAAAACCCTCCCTCCCCTCGCCCCCCCTTTGATCTGCATCTTCTCTCTGCCACCCGGCTTAGATCACGATGTAGTATCTGTTCTTCCCAGCGTAACACCTGAGGATCCGGTGCTATCGGCACCCATCCAGCAACCCCTACCGGTTCTTACCCTATGGGTTGGCTGTTACTCTTATTTTTGTCTCGAGTCTGCGGCGGTCACTGTGCTTGCGCACACTGCTGTGGAAGGTGCCCTTCTTATTGCACTATCTGGAAGCGGCGCGGGTTTTTCGTTGGAGGGGTCGCTCTGGGGCGGCTTTTCTGAAGAAGAGCGGGTGTGGATGTGTGGTGGGTGGGGGCGTTAATGGGAGGCCTGTGGCGTAGTGCGCGGGTTGCTGGGTGTGATGGACTGGCGGTCTATGTTTTCCAAGATCGGAATGAGCTTCGATATTGGCATTGAATGATGGAGAGATTGGTGGTGTGATTGCTTCGTTCTGTTCTCTCTGATTGGCGCTGGGACCCCGGGAGGGTGCGCGAATTTCAGGAGCGTGACTTCTTTTATCGCGAAAGAGAGCCTGGGTATGCTTTCCACCTCGTTGCCTTTGTATCATCGAGCATCGAAATCTGACAACTGTCGGTAGCCTTGCGAGTGTCATTATCGTGAGGCAACTGCAGTGCTATGCCTGTTTTACATCAGTGAGCTATACAGTATCAAACAACACGACCCTTCCTTCCTCAAATGCCCAGACATGCTGAACTGGTTGATGAAAAAAAGATGTGCTTACGTTGACAAATCAATGTCAACAAAATGAGCACGTCAGCAGCCCAAGCACCGTACCTGCGTACTGCATTCCACCAGATGGTGCACCGACTGGCTCGGTCGATTCGTCGACTCCTGCCAGCTAGGAGACGATATACCCCAGCAAAGCGCACCCAGCTGGTCTCCGGTAAAGGTCTCCGCAAAGCCGAGCCGGACAGGATCTGAAGCGGCTCACACTCCTCGAAATGCGGCCGAGACAGAGACGCGGTCGGTAATACAACCCACCGACGCCCTCCCCCCCGGACAGCCACCAGTATCAGCAGCCCTGAGGAATGCAGGAAGCGACCTACTGGCTCACACGCTCGTGAGAGCGCGGCCAGAGAAGTCGCCTCCGCTCTCCTCACAACCATCAATCCATTCGGGGAGCGACCTATGCAACCAGCTGAGTGTACTTGCCGAAGATGTAGGATTGAAGCGCTCGCTGACGGGGTCCTCGTGGCTGCCAGCCGAGAACGAGGGCAAACCACAGGCCCATGTTTGGTCCAGACCTCCAGCCTCGACAGTCAATGCCGTGAGAATCTCGACATTCAGACCCGCTTACCCAGGCTGGAAAGTGCGACCGAGGGGAAAGGATTAGGAAAGGAAGGTTCGGTCACACTCCCGTTGCGGACAGCGAGCGCTTCAGTAAAACAAAGGAAGGAAAGTTGGGGAGCTGAGGACGGTCGTGAGTGGTGGTACTTGCCAGGAAGCAAGTTGAAGGTGAGAAGTGAGCGGCGGCAAGTTTGAGTAGAGAGTGAGTCGACGCCAAGCCGCTACGGCAGGCGTGACACGCCCTCACGTGCCTGCCGGGTCCGATTGCTTTCACTCATGCGCCAATCAGCTTAGACAAACACTGTGCCGTAATACATATAAATCTATGCATCATATTTCTACTTGCAAGCCTGTCAGCAAGCCAGTAAGAGCCGTAATATGTTGGTCAAAAGCTCAGCATATGGCACCTTGCCTTACGCATCTTCAGTGACGATGTAGTATACATGACAATTCATCCCCGATGTCGTATAGGTTTCTGTTATTGCGACAGATGCGGTTTTCTCCGATACCGCCAGCCAGTACGTCATTGAGACAAACGCACTGCTACAAACGCACTGCTACAAACGCGTGTGACATACCCGAGTGATAGAATAGGCGATTGCGCCTGGCTATTAGGCGCCCTTCGACACCTTTCACGGCATGCTTGCACGTGTAAAGCATCTAAAGCTTAGCTATTTGACTTTCGAAGAAGACACGCGTCTCAGTACGAGATCCATGGCAGCACTAAATAGTTTCATCGGCGAACAAAACGGTCTAACACATGTAGCCATCCCCGCCCTGCAAGTCACAGATTCAGATTCCCTATCCGCTCAAGAACAGGACAGGAAGCACCCTAGAATATCCATGTCTTCCTTTCGAGCAGATTCCAAGCTGCGCACCATCAACATTCACGCAGGAGCTTGCGAGGCAACATGTAGGACGATCCTTGCAGGCGAGGAAATCATCACAGCTCTAAACCTAGAGTTTATACCAAACGACCAAGCGTATGAACGGCCTCTCCTAGACTATTCGTGGAGCTTCCTTTCCTTTCCATTATTGCCGCATCTTACTCAACTTCGACTAATCGGGATAAACCTCCAGACCAACTACGTCTCCGGGACAGAAAGGAAAGTCCAAATCGCGTTTTCAAATCTCAGCAAATTCGAGGTCATACTTTGCGAAAACGAAGACTGTCTTTTCAAGTTCCTCACTCAGAAATGTATTCTCAATCTACGAATGTTTGTCTACGTTATGGGGAGAAGGCAGTGCTCGGCTGCTGAGCATCTCCTCGATTCTACCTACGCCAACGACATTGGTACCGTGAGCGCCCTGCTGTCGGGCCTTCGTGGTCTTGAGAAGCTTGGGCTTGTGTTCCCTGGTAACATGGAGCGGGACCGTATTGAACAGGTTCTCGAGGACATCGTTGATGAAGACATTGTGAGGAGCTTCGCTTCGTCACTGCAGAAGCTCTACGTTGGCGTTGACTTGGACAGGGTGAGCAGTACACGTTTATTTGATATGTGGGACCAAATCGCCAGATTATACCCGTCATTGCACGACCCGGAAGTGTTTGCCGAGTCTGAATACTGGAATGACCTATTCGAAGATGAGAATGATGCGCTGCGAGGGTACGGTCAGTGGCAGGATTCGGAAACTATGGGAACAAACTATTGGCCAGAGACTTTTCCAAAGGCGCTGTGAAATTTGAAGCAAGCATACGACGCTCTGTTGTGGACTTCATGTGTGGGCTCCTCATGCGACGGTGATGTTCACCAATGTGGTCAGATTAGTCGGCAAGATGCATGGCTTCTGATTGGCTCGATCGCCGCTGGAAGTCGTACCTTCCGTGTAATGACATCGAAGCCTAAGGCATACAGAAGATTTTGCTGCAACGCGCACACGACAAGCCTCCAGATACCTCGAACAACATGTCTCAGCCGACTATCAGCATCGTGGGTGCAGGTATTGGCGGACTCACACTCGGGCGCTGCCTCCTACAGCGCGGCATTCGCGCTGTCCTCTATGAGAAGGCATCTTCCGGTCCCCGTCACAGCTACGCCATCACACTACAGTCCTCATCATACCGACCGTTACTGAAAGCATTGAACATCGACGAGAGTACGTTCAAGAGTCGTGTGGCTGTTGATGCCGGTATCGGCGGCTCCGGCAACATCAACACCGAAGGGTACGGCTATCGCAACCTCGACTCGGCATCATTTCGAGCGAATCGAAAGAAGTTTGAGGAGCTGCTGAAAGAAGGACTTGATGTAAAATGGGAGCATGCTCTGCAAGATGTGGAGCAGAAGCCAGGCGATCGGCTTGTCCTGAACTTCAATAACGGGCAATCAGTCCCGACTGATGTTGTCGTCGATGTTGAAGGACCCCACTCTGTTATCCGCAAGCAATTCCTGTCATCAGTAAACCCAGACGTCCTGCCATTCGTGGCATTCAACGGCAGACGAAAAATACCCCGGAAGACGTTTGATGAACTTTACGCTTCGGCATTCACCGGCACAACGGTCCTGGAGACTAGACAGGACGGCACAGTACTAAATATTGGGATCAACGACGCTACTCAGGACGAAGTAAGTATCGGCTGGATCTACTCTCGTCCTGCACAAGGGTCATCAGACACACTGTACAAGCCCAACCGGCCCAATGCTGCTGCCAAGGACATTCCAGAGGAGTTCTTTGCCGAAGTTGGAGCGCTGAAAGATTTGGCACATCCGTTTGCTGATGTATTCGATGCTGCCAAGCTGCGCAATGAGAGGATATTGTATTGGCTGATGCGCAGCATTGCCGTGCCTACGAAGGAGCTTCAAACATTAGGAGAACAGGGGGTCTGGCTAATGGGTGATGCCGTACATGCGGAGCAGATTATCGGTGGCGGGGGAGCTAATGGGGCGATCGAAGACGGTGTGAGCCTTGCCGAGTGGATTGCGGACAAGGGCACAGAAGACGTTGCAAGCTGGTACGATCAGAGGGCTGGAGATTGGCGTCAAGGGCAAGAGGAGAGCCGCGCATGTATTGATGGCATACATGGAGAGCAAGACATCGACAAGAAACCACAACAACACTTGTAATGCAGTAAGACCTTGTTTTCTACTATAGTATACGACAGGCAACGCAAAATCCGCATGGGCCAGGCGTTCTCCTCAGGCAGCTCTTCCAGAACCCGTGCCTTCCTTTTAACGCGTTGAGGACCTGCCTCCCCTCCTTGCTTTACCTGAGCTCATGCGATTGGGAAAGAAGGTCGGTCTGCCACGCCATCCATTCCAGTACCACTTCTCGCCTTTATTGTACCAATTTACCATCGCGTCTGTTACAACAACGCCTTTCGCGATTTCCACATTGCTCTCGCGGACCTTGCGAATCATATACAATTTAGACTGTGATAGCGGCATGACTGAGTATCCAGCCGTCACGCTGTCTGTGATGGTACGTCGAAGGAAAGCGGTGAAATGGGACTTGCTCGGAACGTCGTTGATTCCCATGTGTCTCAGGAAACCTGGGAAGCCATTGACCTCGCTGATCTCGCGGATGCGCTGAGCCATTGCCGCAGGGACTCCCATGGGTGGCGCACCGTGGCTGTCGAACAGTGCCTCGCGAAGATCAGTCAACGACTTACCCACGGGACGGGCAGAGGAGCTGAATAATTTGAGGAACATGAGCAAGCGGTAGGATGTTGTTGACGCTTCGAACGTCTTGGCCAGTCGGTACTCGGATATGGCAGAGGGCTCTAGGTATGCAAGCTCGGCCATGTCGGCACCTTGAGAGTCGAGCATCCAGACCACGTTGCGAAGAATGGCCTCCTTGATAATCTGGAAGATAAGAGGCTGGGTGAGCCCATCATCCGAGATCAACGCAGCGACTAAGAGGTGACCGAGATCAGGAAACTCCTTTTTGGTGTGGGGGCCTTTTAGGAAACGAGCAACCATCTTGTTCGCAGCCTTGATGATGGCAGCATTCTCCGTAGCAAGACACAGCAACAAATGGAAACAAGCAAAGTAAGCTTCCACAGCCTTCTCTGAAGCGTGGCTCAGAGTGCTGCGCTTGTCGACGTGCCGGGAGACCTTCTCGGCATCTGATGAAAATTGAACCACGACATTATTCATGAGGTAGTACAAAACTTCAATCCCATCAGGCTCGTTGCTGCGCATTTTTGCAGAGCTGTGTATGCTGCGCAGGCACATAGCTGTATTCACCCTCACCCCGTTCCAGTGACGTCTGCTGAGGGGCAGCGGTAGCCACTTTTCGAACTTCACACCCTGAACGCTCTGTCGTACATCGTGCTGGAAGAACGCTTCTTGACTCAACAAGTCGAACTCGGATCTCAAGCTAGGCTTGTTGCCGCCTGTAATCGAGATTCCAATCCCGAGCTTTGCATCCATGTACGATTTCTTGAAAAAGAAACACTGCAACTCCCGAGTACGAATAAAGTCGTACGAGTTGACCGTGCGTTTCACAAAGGGGATCGCGTCTGCAAGCGCCATGACATCATTCGTCTGCATCTCCTCCAACATAAGGAGTACGACCTCGTCGGGCAGCGCCAGCAACTTCGAGACTGTCGCTGGCGGCGCCCTCAACGCTTTTCTCGGAACATCGGGAGAAGGAGTAGCTTTCCAGCCAGGTTCGTATCCACAGCTATCGCAGAAATAATCATGTGCTTGGAATCCCCTAAATCGAGAGTATCGTGGTGCACTCAGCCGTTCGCGTCGAAAGTCCAGCAAATTCACTGCTCCTCCACCATGGTCCTGCTCAAGCGATTCGCTTGTGAAGAAACTCAACAATTGGATGAGAATGCCCTTCAGGGTGTATGCTGGTGTCCAGCCCTCAGCTGTGTTCAGAATGCTGGCGCAGATGTAATCTCCGAAGATGTTGGGGTGGACGATATCGCTCTGGATGGTGACCGTTGGAGCACGGAGTGGATAGTCGTTACCAAACTCAATAAAGAGGTGCAACGGACCATATGCTTCGGTCGAGAGAATGAGGCAGGCTTGGTGAAAGTCCTGCTCATTAACATGCAGGTGGATGCTGGGGTACGGGTTCTGCTGTATTTCGGCGATGTCGTTCATAAGTCGACGATGTAAAGCGCTAGGTGCCATCGCTCCGTTCGAGGCTGCCATGCCGACAACGCGTGGCAGAAATGTTGGACGAGAAGGTTTTGGATGCTGCGCGGATCGAGGAAGCGATATCTCTATCGACTTCTTGATGCCTCATCATACAGCAAGATTCCATCATCTTTATACCCTCCGTGAATCAGCGCTCTCAGCTGAACTCGTCTTCTGGCGCCCTTCATTGTTGTCTCTAGTAAGCCTTCGTGAGGGCTCTGCGCCCATGAAGATTTAGGCAGCTAATCAGGAAAGGCGGAGTCCCGTGCGTCTCTGCCCTTTCCAATCTGAGTCTCAACTCACACAGCAAGGCGCAGCATTAACTAGCTCTGAACGCACGTCTCACGTCTCACGTGAGGCTGAGAGCGAAGACACATAGCCTCTGCATTTGTAAGATGGAGATTTCCGTGAAAGTCTGGAGGACGACGAAGCAGCGCTGGGGTGCGGGACACTCGCCAACGCTAACCTCGGACCACCCCGCAGCTCTCGCTGTTTCGACTGTTGGCTTGCCCAAAATTTGTCCGTGATCACTAACCCCTAAGACACGCGTCGAAGCTTTACGTTCACAACTATGCCTTGTATAGAAGTTCGTTTGGCAATGAGATACATGTTCGGGCTGCGATGAGGCTTGGACCACCTTGGCCGGGGAAATTTTCCAGCGGCTCGGTGCAAGTTATGACCCCCGGCCCATTTCTCCTTATCACAAACTCTTTTCCCAAGGATCGCACATCGGCTGCAAAGGGATTCCCCAGGTTTGTTTCAATGGATGGTGGGTAGCATGACGTCTCGACTGACTGCAGTGACCGATAACTCCACCCATTCAATGTTAGGGAATGTATAGTTCATGTCGTGTCTCGAATCAGAGCGGGAGCGAACGTTACAAACCTTATCGAGCCCGGCCAAGGCTCTTGGAATCTTCGAGGCATAATGACTGGCCAATGATATCGCTGCGCACACCTCTCCGCATGCGCGCATCCTCCCGCAGTCCGTCTGAAACCGTGCGCCGGCGTTCATGCTCCTTTGAAAGTTTCAAGTATGCCATTGCGCCGGGCATATGCTTTCGGAGCCCTCGGGAGCTCGATGGGGATCTCTGTCGGTGGCATTGTAGATTATTGATCTGCTGCCCGCATGCCATGAGCAAGCACATGGACCCTTTAGAGATTGCATTATAAGTGTCCTTTGAGAACCACGACAGAACTCCTCAGATTTGTTTCAATCTGCTATGTGAGCTGCACTATCCAACATCGTTCTCGTTTGTCATCTACTCGTCTTTCACCTCTTTTTTTCTCGTTGTTCTTCCCATATTAGACATAGATCTAGAGCTATGTCATTCCTAGACGACAGCATGTATCCACGCAACGAGCTGGCCTCGCCACCACTCGCTCAGCCGCTCCGAAAGCCGAGCCTTGTGCCTTCAGTTGAAGACCGCGAAGAGGATTTCGAGCCATTCGCTCGCTCAACCTCAGGCCTCAGTGGCCATTCCTCAGGCCTCAGTGCCCATTCGTCCACAGCGACGATCCGCCGGAAACACGAGTCATACAACCTGTCCGGCAGCATTTTCCTTGTGACAGCCTCCGGCAAAACACTTAACCTCCCTGTACCTTCAGATAGTCCAAATGATCCTCTGAACTGGAGTCGCTGGAAGACGGCTGGTGCCATCGCTGCAATAGCATGGTACTCTATCGTTTCACTTACCGTGGTGCAAGCGGCGAGTATGGTATACCATGGCATCTTAGTCGAGTTTGAAAATCAGGTACGCATTCACAACCAATGACTCGAGTATCGATTGACCAACACCTTCTAGAATCTATATCCATGGACGATGGAGACGCTTTCGACAGCTCCTACTCTGTTCATGGGGTTCGGTGCATTGCTTTGGGTGCCACTGTCCCTAGGCATGGGACGACGTCCGGTATTCCTAATTGCGTCGTTGATGATGTCGCTCGCGACGATTGGTGCTGGCCACTCTGCGAATTTCTCCCAGCTTCTTACCTGCTTATGCTTCCTTGGTTTGGGCGAGGGTTTCTCGCTGACATGCGTATGTTGCCGTGTTCTTGGCTGGTCGATCGCGTACTGACAACAATAGGCCCTCCTCCTGATGATAGAGATGACCTTCATTCACCAACGTCCCAGAGCCATTGCTCTTCTCTGGTCGCTTGCTGGATTCGCAGGCACCGCCGGGTTGGCGCTGGTCCCGTACATCTCATCGCACGGAGAGGACTGGCGTCAGTTCTACCACTACTGGTCCATTCCCATGCTCATTTCCTTTATTCTCATTTTTTTCCTGTTTCCCGAGACCTACTTCAAACGGCCTACGGTAGCCTTCGATGGACTGATCTTGTTGCAAACTGCCACTGAGAAGCTCACGGTGTACAAAGACGAGGATGCCGACTCGAACATCTACCGCGATCTTCCCGATCTGCCTTGCGGGCCGCGCACGGGATTCAACGGTATTCGCGACCGTCTTGGACTGTGCAGATCACCGTTCGCGTCATGGACCGCTGTGTGGCACTGTTACTACCAGATGGCATTCTGCGCTGTCAACCCACTCATTGCCTGGGTTTTCATTGCGTCGTCTTTCAATTTTGCTGGCATGCTTTTCATTGGCGCTACCTACGCTCAGATCTTACGAGCTCCACCTTACAGTCTGTCCTCATCACTGATTGTGAACGTCAACATCTGCTCTGGTATTGGCGCTCTCTTTGCTTTCCCGCTGGGTGGCATGCTTATTTCCAAGATTCTCAGTCGTCTTGCCAGACGCAACAAAGGCGTGCGCGAGGCTGAGCATTTTTTGATTGCCTATATTCTCCCTGTCCTCACTGGCGCTCTAAGCACCTTCATCTACGGCTTTGCTGTTCAACGCAAACTTCACTTTGCTTTCTTTTATCTCGCATACGGACTCAATGGCTTCTCTTGGACGACTCTGTCTATCAGCAACACCATGTGGGTCACTGAAGCCTTTCCACGGTGGGCTGCTCCGGCAATTAGTGTCTTGGGTGGTGGCTGCTATATCCTCAGCTTCGCGATGAGCTTCGCGTTAGTACCGTGGATTTCGGCTCATGGATACAAGCTGGTAGGTATTGAACTTGCGGCGCTCCAAATTCTAGGGGGGTTGGTTGCCGTACCAATCGCATTTTGGGGCAAGAATGCTCGGCAGGCTATTCATGGCAAGTGGGCTGATGAACGAGCTGGTGCGCTCCGGCCTTTGTAGAGCATGGATTGATTGGGTTCGGTCTTGTATATTTCAAAAGTATTCTATGATATCACTTCACGTTTGGTCTTCAACCCTTCTGTGCGCTTCTGTTCTTTACCCATCAGCATTGCCAACGGGCCCTTGGGCACATCCTCACGGTCCAGGAACAGCTCCACCATCCTCAGTCCAGTTCCATCTGAAAGTTCCTTATTCGCCAGAACCTCCTCGAGCTCGCCCCATGTCCTCGCTTGGGCAGTGAACGAGCCATCTTTAGCACCGAAGAAGCTCGGTGCACCGAGATATCTCCACGCTGCAACATCATTGTACGACTCTTTGAGCCCATGGATAGCCCTTTCAATCGTATATCCGTCGTTGTTCAGCACTACAATAATGACATCGAGGTTGTGCCGTATCATTGTTGAAATCTCCTGTACTGTCATCTGCAGACTGCCGTCTCCAATGAATAGTATCGTCCTGCCGCTCTTCGTCTCGCTTTGCGGAGCGCCATTCTCCTGCGATTGCATCTGCCGCAGAGCCAATGCTGCTCCCTGTGCGGCCGGCAGCATGTATCCTATCGATAACCAAGTCACAGGTGCAAAGACACGAACGTTTGGTGGTGTGCGCATTTCGCGTACACCGTAGCCAGATGTACCGGTCTCACCCATAACAATGTCGCCGGGACGGAGAAAGGGAGCGAAGAGATCCCAGAGTTTAGAATGTGAGATGACTTCGTCTTTTGCTGTGTTCGTAAAGGATGTAGTCTGCGGCTTGTTCCATGTGAGACATTCCAGGTCTGATGGTGAGTACTTTGCGATCTTGGCTGTGTCGAGTTTTGCGCAGAGCTGGGAAACGGCCAATCTCGCGGGAATATCGCGAACTATCTTGCCTCCAATTTCAATTTCTGTATCTGAGAAAACGATGCTGACTTCTGGTTTAGGCTTTGCTGTTAATGCATAGGAGTTTGTCGTGCTGAAATGCGGACCAAAAACTAGGACCAAGTCTGACTGATTGAAGAAGTCTTGTGTCTGAGCGTCATCGAACATTCCTTTGTATGCGCCCTGGAAGTTGGGAATGCTTTCGTTTATGAGGCCTCTGCCGTACGAGGTCGTCCAAATGGGCCATTGAGTGGCTTCGGCGATTGACTGAACGTCCTTGGAAATGTTAAGTGCTCTGCATTCACCATCGAACAGGATGACCGGGTGCTTGGCGGCGTACAGCTTATCAAGTACCTGATTGATAGCGTTGCTCACTGCTGCCGAATCGAGTGGCTCTGGAAGCTCAATTCGATCTTGCAATCTCGCTGCCCGAACTGGTGCACCTACCAGGTCGACTGGAACTTCGATGTATACTGGGCGGCTGTGTATCAAGCATTGTTGCAGTACTCGATCAATCTCCTGGGGCGCAACCAGGGGATCCCTCAGACTGGTTTGAGCCACTGTGATGTGCGCGTGCATCTGGCCGAATCTACGAAAGTTGCCGTCGTTGAAAGTGTGATGAACCGTGACTCGTCCGTCTTGCGTTGCCCTGTCCGGTGTTCCGACAATGTGTACAACCGGCGCACGCTCGGCATAAGCACCCGCGATCGCATTGATAGCTGACAGCTCGCCGACCCCAAAGGTGGTAACCAGAGCGCCAATGCCTCGAATTCTGCTGTAGCCATCCGCAGCATAACCTGCATTCAATTCGTTGGCGTTGCCAACCCAGAGCAAGCCTGAAGGCTCGACATAATCAAGCAAGTCAAGATTGAAGTCACCTGTGATTTGAGTTAGCAACAAGATGTCATACAACGGGATATATCTTACCTGGCACTCCATGAACAGCACTAGCGCCTAATTGGTTCAAGCGCGTGAACAGGTACTCAGCAAGTTTGATTGTTTCTGGCATTGTGAAAGAGGTCTTGGCAGGAGAGATGCTTGAGCAGGGAACAAAGTCACATTTATACCACCCGCTCTGGTCTTGAACGATCTGTCGTGAACTGGCGTGAAGGGCGACAAGGTGGGGTTCGGCTCAAGGTGAACGGCAAAGTGCGGTTACCGAGTGTGGAGAACTAGTCCGACGCTCTTTCGGGTAAGCGCAGTTTTACCCCACTGTACCTTCAGTGTTGTTTGCAGCGACATCGTGAAAGACTTGACAGAAGTCGCTGGGTTCCTGGCGCTATCCACTCATGAAAGCATGGAGGAAGTCCCTGCAGCCACCACCTGAAACGCACCCGAGGACGCCTGCACGTGGGCCCCACTCTTTCCGCAAGTGCCGGCTTGCAACTACTTTTAGCTACAACTATACTACATACAGGCACAAGGATAGCAGTCACTTAGTCGTACATACCTCGACCGCTACCCCAACAAAAGAGCTCAGACTACGTTGAAAGGAACAGCGCAATCAAAGTCAGCTAGTAGGTATCTCTTACGTTGTTGAAACAGCAACCGCGATCAGTCGTTCCCTCGGCGAGCGAGTTAGTTCGATGGAATTTATACCATGTCATGTTTAGTGATCCCCAGTACAAAATGCGCGACTTGTTTCTCGGTAGTTGTCTCATGCTTCCCTGTGCATATCCTTTCGCGAGGTCTAACGCCATGCAGCCAGGGGCATATCGGCTGCAAGATAGGATTTAAACCCTGCCCTGTTGGCACTTTACCTTTCAGTTCTCGTATGTTCTCACTGCGCTAAGCTCATAGCCTGTTGAAACTACAAAAGCAAGTAACTATTCTTGCAGCGCATAACGTGCCAACTCAGCATACAGTGAACTACCGTTCACTAGACGAATGACAATTGACACATGCTTACTTGGGTCTGCTCCAGCCGACCAGATGGTCCGATTACCCGCAACTGTCACACGTTGCGTGCAGCATTAAAAACCTTCCCATCAGTCAGTCATCTTACCAACAATCAGGCAGCATTCAGATTGACGTGGTCTTGCTTCATCACGAGCTTCGCAACGACAGCCGGGCCGCCATAGATTATACATGCCGGCTGCAGAATGTCGCCCCGGCGTTCCGGACCAATTTATGGAAGGTTAGATTTCCATCGCGCTCGATCCTTTCCAAATTATGTTCGCTCATACAGCCATATCTATTGCTAGCCCTTTAAAAATAGCAAGGACGTCACTGTACCACATAGGCTACATAAGATCTCGATGTCTCGCAGCCGGATGAATCAATCGGTACTCATGCCCGGCCCTTTTAGCATGGATCTTGGGCTTTTCGCTCTTGCATCTCCGGGCGTCGGAAGGCTTGGCCAGGGTCGCGAGGAAGTCTGGGCCATCGGGTGATTATTTGCGGGTGAAAGCGACTTCAGGGCTACGAAGACATATTGCGGGGCATGGAAAGCAGGAAGTCTACAATTAATCGCAAGTAAGGCTCCACTCTTGCCTAATTGATGTGCGGTTTCCTTCGTTACTCTATCACCGCGATTGCGCGGGCCTACCTAAGAAGGCTATATATCACCTGGCCCAACTTCAATCTTTACTCCTTCTCCATCGTCGTTAATACTCTGTTTGCTTTGCTACAGAAACTTTGCTTTCGCTTGGTCATCTTCGAATCATCTTGTTGCTTCAGGAGGAAGCAATTGAATCCGCAATGGAGAGGTCAAAGGTCTAGAAAGCGTCACCCTGACACTAAGAACATCACATGACATTCGAGCGCATTCGATATCCAAGGTGTACTGCTGTGATAAGGATGACAAACGCTCGGTAGAGCTACTTTGGCAAAGAGTACCTCGAACCATCCCCATGACCATAAAACATCATGGTAGAGGATATTCTTAGATCACGACGCCGCAAGACGCTCCACTGGTCTTATCCTTTTTCGACAGAACTGGTTCTCTAGACTGCCTTGACGGCAGCGTAGTCCCTTGGCATAGCTGTGGCGAGTATGTATAATGGCCAGGCGAGTAGGTGGTTCCATTTTGCTTTGCCCTGAAGGCTTTGCAAGGTACATAGAGCCGCCCGATGCGCCCACTTCCAGACTGCTGGCATTGGTGACCGCCACAATACAATGCTCCAATACATGACGAGTAGAAGAGCTGTTTCATTTCCTTTGGCGAGAACGTCAAGGAATTGGGGTTTGAGCGTCAGTGGCCAGTAGTAGTAGTGATCAAAGCGCCGCGGCCAGGCTGCACAGTAATCGACCCAGGCGCAAAGCCCCTTGTAAGCTTCTTGACAGAACCTTGTGCTTTGCTCCTCGTTTGAGTCATTGTCGACTTCAATTGCCATATCTGCAATTGCGCAGCCTAACGATTGTAGACTCGCCTGTAGAGCTGGGTCTGGTGGCACCTCGATCCCAGTGGTGCGCTTGACGATGAGCTGCCAGAAATTGGAATTTTTGAAGTGTCTCACAGCGTCTCTGCCAATCACGCTGTTCCATCGAAACACCTCTAAAGTATTGACGATGTTGAATTCTGACTTGGCGCAATTCGTCTGCGCAGTAAGCTCAAACACGAGCACAAAGACTTGGAAAGCGACGACAGCAAGCCAGTTGTGTTCCGTGGTCACAGGGGTAATAAGTCGAAAGAGCTCCGAAGCATGGACATGGTGCTTGTAGGCTGAGATAGGGTCTCTGGAGTCAGGCTGACCGGGTTGTCGCGGCTGGAGGGACGTAAGACTGAAAATACAGTGATAAAGGTACGGACTACTCTTTGCTTCGGTACTGAGAGCGGTTGCCCACAAGCTGCTTTCTGCTGTAGTGAACCAGGACTGATCGAGTACGGCTTTTGCAAGCCAGAAAAAGGTGCTCTCGGTTGATGGCTGATGAACATATGACCTACAAAGTTTTAATACGATGTCAAATCCGAAAACATACGACGTCGTCAAACAGATAAGAGGGTGCAAACATACCCAGTGCCACAACCAGACGCTGTTGGCCAGTAGTCTTTTATTGGTGTCAAGCTTCTCGTCTCTTGGCGAGATGAGTGGTACACTGGACCAACTGGACGCATTGAAAGGTCTTTCCTAGATAGGCCATGATAGGATATGATGCGCTGGTATTCGCATGTTTCATTCCTTCGGTTGCAATTGCCGCACGAGGGAGCTTGCATGTTGCACTTACGGTCCATCAGTAATAACTCTTCACTTAAGGATGAGCTAGCATTATTGTACGCACCTTTACCTTCCTTCGTTTGCATCGCGTACAGCCATTTCGAGATTTGTGGTGGAAGCTGCGCAGACCTTGCTTTTTCCTCGACATTATTGGGTGGCTCTTCTGTCTTTACCCCGTGCAACAAGCAGTAAGACCTCGTTACCAATCGCGCTTGCTGTTATACGAGCTTCAAACTGGCATCATACATCCTTTTGAACACGGCGTTCCGACAATGCTTACTGCTGTATCTATATCCTCGGCTTCTCCGATGCTGACATGCTGAGGAATTTGGCATAAGAAGCTGACTGTGTCTCGCCGCAGACAGGGGGCATACGAGCAACGTGATTCCGGTTATGTAGCTGCGCCATGAGCAATGATATCAGCATCCTTCACACTCGGTCTCTGCTTATGGGGTGATGTAGGAGGTATCTTCTACGCACGTATTTCCTTTTACTTGCAATCTTGACATAGATTGCGCTCAACGGAGAACGACATTATATCTGTTTCCAACGTTGTATGTCCAGGGGGCAGCGATCCGAAGACTGATTGTTTTCCAATCTTCTTGATTCCCCATGACCCGACGGTTGAGATGTACTCTCACTACTACCTTAGGTAATCCCTGTGTGTACGTGCTAACATGATATCCTCCCAAGTAGCAGCATGACTATTTGGGTAGAGGGACAGCTGTTCACTTCCGATGTCAGATCCGCTTTACATGGCTTTTCCGTACGCGAAGAAGAACTTAATGAGGCCAATGGTGCGCTTGTAAATCGCTTGTTTGCGATTGGCTTACGTTGACGCCCACAGTCTCAGCGACTAGCGCGCGTATTCTCCCCGCAATCGCTATCGCTATCGCTATCAACTTTCCCGAGTGATGGCTACCTAGACAAGCGTTAGTCAGATCTCAACCGTCGGCTTCTTGCTTTGATACTTGCCTTGCGACCTTTACGTACTCTTCGACTTACTTGCATTCAACCTCCATCTTCCGTCATAATTCACCAACAAAATGTCGCGAGAAGATGAACAACAAATGACACCGGACGAATCCCAAGAAGGATTAACGCAGGAGCAACGATACCACAAAAGCAAGCTAGGGTTAATTCGCGATACTGGCGACGAGCCGATGAACGGGTCCATCGTCACCAAGCAGCCCGTGCCTAAGGAACAAGATTCCCTCAAGGAAAAGACACCACTGCAGGCAATCTCACAGGGGGTCTGCTTGCCCGGCATCCCTCTCTTCTCGGCACACGACAAGCAGCGCGCATGGATATTGAACCACATGGCAGGAGCATTTCGTGTCTTCGCTCGGAAAGGATTCACCGAGGGTATGAGCGGTCACATCAGTGTCCGAGATCCAGCGGATGAGCACGCCTTTTGGACGAATCCACTGGGAAAACACTTTGCTCTTCTCGAGCCGTCCGATATGATATTAGTCAACTACGATGGAAAGCCGATTGGAGGTAACACAAGTCGACCAGCGAACGCAGCTGGCTTCTTGATACACTCAGCAGTGCATAAGGCGAGACCCGATGTCAATGCTGCGTGTCATACCCACAGCAAAGCGGGCAAAGCATGGAGTACCTTTGCAAAGCCGCTTGAGATGATTAATCAAGACGTGACTTACTTTTATGGTGATGCTCAGGCTGTATATACAGAGTTCGGAGGTGTTGTATTCAGTGAAGAAGAAGGTCAACGTCTAGCGGCTGCTCTGGGACCGAAGGGCAAGGGCATGATCCTGCGGAACCATGGTCTTCTGGTAAGTGCTTTATAGTGCCTGTGTTTGCAACAAGGAGCCACTGAATCTGACCTTATCAGACTGTAGGAGGAACCGTCGATGAAGCTGCATATCTATACACACTGATGGAGCGATCCTGTGAGGTCCAACTTATGGTCGAAGCTGCAGCAGCCAACGGCGTTCCTAAAGTGTACGTTGATGACGAGGCAGCAGCCTACACTTTCAAGATGGGAAGCGACCCCGAGAGTCTCTACTGGGAATTTCAGCCTGATTTGGAATACGAACAAGTACACAGCAATGGTGCTTTCGAGGTATGAGACATCCTTGTCGCTACAGCGGAGGTAGATATACATGCATATTACTTGAATAGGTCCCATCCCAAGCTATTCTTTTGATGCCGTGCGTGCGCATGGCAGTTGTCTCGATTTCAAATTGTAATTTGACCTGAGCTCATTGTTGGATCATGTGACGTTGTATTCCTGGAGGCCAAGGGTTTCCAAGCGCTCGAGATTGTGCGCCTGAGTCTTGCAGCCAAGCCACCATCTCCCCGCCGCTCTTGCAGCAAAGCAACTTCATCGCCTCAGACCTGACTCGACCCGCCCCAACTCACCACAGCAGTCTAGACTGCAGGCTGTGCATTTGCTCCCCGGCCGTGGATTACACTTCAAGCACCGACACTACTGTATGCCTAGGTAGTTTCGGAACCAGCCGCAATGAGATGAATCCAGCTACCTATCCTCCAGTGGCCGACAACGCCGCAGCTCACAAACGGCGCGTTCGCATGTTTCATCTCCTCAGGCTAAGGATGTCAAATGATGACATATTGCGATCAACCCCAACTTATGCTATAGCGCAACGCCAGGACGGGTAGAGAGCATCGATTGCGCGTTTTTCGATGGTCCGAGCGACCCTCATCTAGGCTAAAGAGTAACGCATTTCCAAGGCTTCGACAAGCATTGCAGACCTCGTGCATCATGTCGCTCCAGTCAAGTGCATTTCGGTGACAACTTTCTGCGTTCAACGGTGCGGCAGTTCGCCATGTGGGGCACGACCTGTCACCCTTGCGCTCAAAATCCTTCCCGGTAGATCGTGAAAGGGAGATCTGGCACAGGATCAGCGTACCGGTCCGAAAGGAAACACATCGCATAAGCCTCCCTGATCAGCTAGGCGAAGCTCTTGCAAGAAGCACAAGGAAGGGCTCTGTGCAAGGTGCGCGCTTGCTTCTCTGCGCCCAGACCCGAGATGTTTGTAGCCAAGGCCGCCATCTCACAATAGGAGAACTATGGCCACCAATCTGCATCTCGTTTCACCACCCGGACGAGGAATTTCCCGTCAGTTCTACAGATCAACCCTAGCATCTCCGAGGTCACGCTTGGTCTTTTGCTCCTCAAGCAAAGACTATGACGCGCCCAAGGCGGTTGTGCGTATGCATAGAAAAATGAACACTCTTGGCGGAGACGGCATTCACGACAGCTGCCTTTCAAGTGTAGTGCTTGCCTTGGCGCCTTACCGCTGCGATGCGTCGCGGAGTGTTGAGCTGCGCAAGGAGGTGCATCGACTCGTGGACTTTATAAGAAGGTCTGCTCGCAACATTTGAAAATCCTTTCCTTCTCCATCAACCCCAAGATTTTCCAATCATGTTTGTATCGTCACTAGCTGTCTTCGCTGCGCTTGCGCCTTCGATCTTTGGATGCCCACAGCACTCAAACAACAAACGATCATACCTGCAAGGGCGCCAGGACAACCCTGCCCAGAACCCCAACGTCAACACAACCCAAAACGTGTGGGCATACGAGGTACACCGAAGATTTCAAACTTATGAAGAAATCGTCGCTGATCTTGTTCATAGGCATCCTTCAACTGGGGAAAGTTGAGCCCTGACTACCGTCTTTGTCAAACTGGGACCCAGCAGTCGCCCATCGCCCTATCTCTCGGCAATGGACTCGCACTCAACCATGTCCCAACTTTCAACTACAGTGGCGCAGTGGCCGGTAACTTCTTCAACTGGGGATATGGGCCAGCGTTCACCCTCGCCCACAACGGAGACTGGACATCACACCCCAGCTTCACATACGACAACGTGACCCTCTACCTCAAGGGCTGGCACATCCACGCCCCAGCCGATCACTCGGTTGGAGGCGACCGCAGCAAGGCCGAGATGCATTTCGTCCACGTCGATGCCGAGGGCCATGAGGGCGCTGTCCTCGCTTTCCGCCTGGATCCTGGTAATTTCAATAACACGTTCCTCGAACAGCTCCCTCCGATGATCGGATTTGATGAGATGCAAGTGCAACAATCGATTGAAATGAACGTTACCCTTGCTCTGGATTCTGTGCAGTACTTCAACGAGTTCTGGACGTACCAAGGCAGTTTGACGAGCCCGCCGTGTCACGAGGGTATCAGATGGTTTGTCGCTAGGCAGATCATGTTCACTGGTGTGGAGCAGATGCAAGCGATTTTGGGTGCCAGCACTTACTCTGCAAGAGCAGAGCAAGAAGTTTGGCAGCATCGCATCAATGAGTAGTTCGGGTATGGGAGCAGATTTGACAATAAGTACACGGAAGACGCTAACGAGACATGATATCTACGTGTATGGATTGGGCATGGGGAGACGTTGTATATGTGTATTTCTCTACGTACGTATATGTTTGTAGTTAATCAAGCGCATCCAAGACTCAAAGTGCAACGGATCAACAAACAACATTGAAGAGTGACGTGTCTTATCAATCGACGTTCGGAGCGTGCAGCAACAGGCACGAAACCTCTCCACATGGAGCAAAGATGCTCAATGCATCTCAACAACACAGTACGTCATACGCGCATCAGCCCCGCAGACTGTACTTACACCAGCATCATTAAACATCGACGGCAAACTCTAAACACATCGTAGTTGTTTCCAGACTTTTGAATCCAGCTCGATATGACTTATCCTGCTCCCACACAATTAGCGACTAGCGATTTGTTTAAGCTCAATGAACACACAATCTTAGGTATAGTCTACGTCCCGGATCGTAGTCAAAAACCAAACTAATAGCATGAAAAAGTGACGGGAGGCGCCGGTGCCGTTGGCACTGTCGTCGGCAAAACAATCCTAGAGAGTGGTGGCGACGTCGTTTTCCTCGACTTAATGCCTCAAATGCCAGAAGACAAATGGCGTAGGTTCCTACTCAAACCCTCACGCTCACTACTCACTCAGACTCCAGTCGATGTCCTAGCATCAGCAGCAATAGGCAAAACAGAAGTACGCTACCACCAACTCGATGTCCAAAATGAAGACAATATCACAGCCGTCATGGACCACATCCGCACAGATTCACGCCACCCGATCCGCGGCCTCGTCACCTGCGCCGCCATTTCCGGCGAAAGCGATGCAGGCGCCTATCCAGAAGCAATCTTCCGCCGCATCCTCGACGTAAACACGACAGGCACCTTCCTTGTCGCGCGTGCCGCAGCCAACGAAATGCACCGCGCCAACGTTACAGGAAGCATCGTACTAATCGCCAGCATCAGCGGCCACGGCAGCAACCGCGGGATTAACAGCGCCGCTTACAACATCTCCAAATCCGCTGTGCACCAAATGGCTCGCTCGTTGGCTGCCGAGTGGGGGCATCCGCAGAATACGTTCCCGGGTAGCACGGTCACAGCGACGAATCAAAACCCCAGTACTGAGCCTAGGAGGGAGTATCCGCCGATTCGCGTCAACACGCTGAGTCCGGGGCATATTGATACGCCGCTGAGCGAGGGCGCAAGGCTGAGGGGCCTGACAGATGCGTGGGCGGGGCAGAATATGCTGGGGCGGATTAGCCAGCCTGAGGAGTTTAGGGCTCCGGTGTTATTTCTGCTGAGCGAGGGGAGCAGCTACATGACAGGCGCGGTGAGTTGCTAAGATATGGGAGTTGTTTAGAGACTGATGTGTGGGATAGGATCTCAGAGTGGATGGCGGCCACTGTGCGTGGTAGTTTGGGGTGCAAGGTGAACTCCTGGACGGGTCTCGGAGTATCTGTCGCGGAGGCCACTCGGCCGACGTAATTAGATGCATTTTCGAAGTGCGGGGCTCCAGATAGGAGACCTCGTGGGTAATCTATTTCTGCAGGTTCCCCGGAATTTCTGTTTCGAGTGACTGTTTTCGGATTAGTTTACAGGGTGCGCCAGGCACACTCGTGGTTGCTTGATCGTCATACTGGACGAGGGCTTCACCTCGATATCATCTAAATCGCGGTTTATCAGCACGTGGATATGATTTGACCGCGTTCAATGCGCCGAGATGTTGCGGTTATGTGATGAGCAATCGATCATGTGTCAGGCGTCAATCAGATCGACCACGACGTATATATAGTCTTTCCTCGAGACCGAGTTCTAGCTCTTTGCAAAGCAGACCAGGTTTTCAGCGATTCTTACCATATCAGACTTGACTGACGCTTGCAATGAAGTTTTCGAGGATCGTTGCCGTCGCAGTTGCAGCATGGAGTGCCTCCGCAATGCCTGCAAAGCGACAAAGCGCTCCTCGCCCAATGGAAAATCTTGGTCGGGGAGTAGTCGTTACTCGATCCAGCCCAAACTCTACCTTCATCAGCTGGCGCCTCCTGGGACTCGATGTCGATAACATCGGCTTCAACGTGTATCGCTCCGCCAACGGCGGCAGCGCCACTCGTCTTAACGCCGAGGTCCTCACCAAGGGCACCAACTACATCGACTCGACTGCTGATCTTGCAATACCCAACCGCTATTGGGTCCGCTCTGTGATCGATGGCAAAGAGCAATCGCCCGCCAGCGGCAGCTTCACACTACCCGCCAACACTGTCCAAGAGCCTCTCGTACGTGTGCCACTCCGCGCTGGTGCTCCTATCAAGTATGTCTGGGTGGGCGACTTCAACGCCGACGGGGAATACGACTACCTCATTGACCGACACGGCGTGCAGCAGGGTCTCGAGGCCTACCGCCGAGACGGGAAGTTTCTGTGGAAAGTATCCATGGGCCCGAACAGCGAAAACCAGAACAACATTGAGCCTGGATCCTCGGGCATTGACGTTGGCCACTGGGATGGAGTCACAGTGTACGATCTTGATGGTGATGGTATAGCGGAGGTTATCGTGCGCATTGCGAATGGTGTTGTGTTTGGAGACGGAACGACGTTCAGCGCGGGCGCGAATAACGATGAGCAGTTCATTGCAGTGCTGGATGGGCAGACGGGGGCGCTGCGCGCAACGGCCAAGATCCGAAACGATTACATCCAACATGGGCCTTTTGCAGCGCGACTAGGTGTCGGCTTTTTGGATGGAAAGCAGCCGCACATTGTCGCGTTCATGAAGAACCGACAGGATGACAAGAAGTTCAACCGGAATCTGGCTGCGTGGACGTTTGACGGCTCGAAGGTCACCGAGAAGTGGGTGTACGACGATCAGAATGCTGGGAGCGGGTCCGACGGACATAATACCCGTATTATCGATGTGGATGGAGACGGCAAGGATGAAGTAGGGGAGATCATGTTTACGTTGAACGGGGATGGCACGCTCAAGTACGACATGACCACCTCAGGGATCGGCCATGGGGACCGCTGGCAGATTGCGAAGATGGACCCCGATCGCCCCGGTCTGCAGGGTTATGGTGTCCAGCAGAACAATCCCAGCAAGCTCTGGGAGTACTACTACGACGCCAGGGATGGCAAGGTGTTGTGGAAGCATTATGGCCCCGAAGTAGCCGACATTGGACGTGGGTTGATCGGTGACATCGACCCAAACCACCCCGGCATGGAGTCCTGGAGCGCAGGAGGCTCGGGGCTTTACAACGCGCCTAGTGAAACTAAGCTCGAGGAAGACACCAAACTATCTCCGTGGGCACACCTGTCGCTGTGGTGGGACGGCGACGATACCGTTGAACTCTACAACGACGGCAAACTTGAAAAGTGGAATCCAGCGAAACCGACCACGTCCAACAGTCTGCCCCGACTCTTCCGTATCGACAAGTACGGCGCCATCAACCCCGGTGATCCAAACCCAGGCTTCCTCGGTGATATCTTTGGCGACTGGCGTGAAGAGGTCATTACGACCAACGCGGCGTACGATCAGCTTATCATCTTCACTACCGATCAGCCCACGGAGCGCCGTTTGTATACGCTGGCACATAATCCGGCTTATCGTAATGGGATGACGTTGAAGGGGTATCTCCAAAACGCACATGTGGATTACTATATTGGCAGTGGCATGAAGACGCCGCCGAGGCCAAATATCCGGTATGTCGGAACGTGATGGGGGAAGTCAAGTTTGAGTCTAAATCCATTGGTTATCTTAAAGAAGATTTTGTGTGCAGCATCTCATGCTTTTGCCTGGATTTCAACAAGCCCAGGCATCTCATAGCCTACAGGTAATCTGAGAAGCTCGAGCTTACTAGGCTCATCTTAATGAAATGAAGCAAAGCGGACTTTGAGAAATGGCCTTGTACGACCCTGAAACTGTGGGCTTCGACTCGGGTATATTGACAACACTCGAGGTCCCACTACTTCCCAAGTGGTTCTGAGCGAGAAAAGAGGGTCTTGGTGAGCTTAAAAATTCGATATCCGCTCATTGAACTTAACCTGCGTTACTGCCGAAACTTACATTTCGACATTGTTGCCCATATCCTGACTACCATGGCAGTTGCAGGGGTGTCGAGAGCTTCTCTGCAGGACCTAGCACAGCCTCGGCTGTCCCAATATCACTTGCAAAGTTAGCTTCACCGATAGAAAAATGCCCGAAAACAACTCACCGTGGTCCGCGAGGTGCCCAGTACTCCCCAGTCTTGCTGATGTCGAAAGTTTCGACCCACTCCACAAGTGACTTCGCCGCGACTTCAGGGGTCACTGCGCCACCGTCGTCCCAGAACTTGTCGAACCCAACTCCCTTGGTCATCTCCGTCCTCATGAAGCCCGGGTGGACGACTGCTATCGCGACGCCTCTATCCTTCAAATCCAAGCTTAACAGCTTCGCTGACATGTTGAGCGCAGTCTTGCTAGCATGGTGTCCGTAATTGCCGCCGCCCTCCTTCTCGTGTCTGAGTCCAATACTGCCGCTTTCTGAAGACACGAAAATGATCTTCGAGTTCTTGCCCAGCAGCTCGTTGTTCTCGTTGGCTAGCGTGGTGACAAGTATCGTTGGTCCAATGGCGCAGGTCCGATACATGCGCTCCTGAGCCTCGAAAGACGGTTCTTTGAGACTCTCAGTTGCGAAGTAGCCGGCCGTAATGATTATGGTATCCAAGCTAGAGACTTTCTTGTTGCGGAGATACTGGATAATCTTGCTGCCTGCATCGGGCGAGGCGATGTCGATATCAGGGATGTATGCGAAATCCTTGGCTATCAAATGTTAGGTGTGAATGGCGTACTTGTGGAGTCTTAAACGCACGGTTGGCAGGAGTATTGGTCGACCTTGCTGTAGCGTACACATTATTGCTCGCATCGGACGCATACAGCTCCGCCAGACTGGCACCAAGACCGCGGGTCGCGCCTACAAGCAAAATATTAGGCATATCGGCTTCAGAGTGATGTGAGCTCCTGGCAAGATTGACGGCAGATGTGAACAGACGCGCGGAGTAAGGACAGCAAGGATGGCGTGGTGATGACGTCGTTGGTAACATTACGTGCTTGTGAATGTACTTATCGATAAGCCGTAGAGATAGACAGCAACAGTCTGTCGTCTGAACCCTTTGATTGAATATCGATCATTATGTTTTCGATCAATCCACACTTTCCGCGTTGAGAAGGTTCTGTCGGCTCGTCATTGGCTCTGCACGCCATCTGACAAGACCAGGTTCCTCCGCTTGCGCTGAGCCGGTGCTTCCTGTTTCTCTCAAAACCTCCTTGTCCATAGCGTCCACAATGTTGCGATAACGAGTGCGCGTCTCACCCCCAAATTCAGCCAGGTCTGGCACCGTCCACTGATCATAAAGCCGTCCATGCGTGTTGGCAGGCACATAACGGCCGTGGGAGCGGAGGAACAGAAAACAAAGATAGCAGAGCCATTTCGATGTTCCGATGACTCGTGGTTGACGGAAGACTGATTCTGGAGATCCGATATTTGTCTCAGTGATGTGAGACGATTGGTGCAGAAGATCGTAGTGAACGGCCAGTTGGACCTCTGCGTGTACGTGACAGCTGGTTGCCCAGGTCTCATATCCGATTGCGGTCGGCACACTACTGTACGGTGTCAAGAAATGCATTTGTAGCTTGCTCTGGAACAAAGGAGCGTATGTTTGGCTTGTCGCCACGAGTGAGGCGGCGATGCGCCAGTACGCAGCGATCTTTTCGATTTGTCGCAGGCATTTGATAGCTGATCCAACTTTTGCTGTGGGTGTCGTACTGGGACTATCTTCTAGGCGTCGTGCAAATTCTGCGACATCCTTAGACCTGCAAAGATGCCAACTCGCCTTGATGAGCTGTTTGAGGGATTCTGACTCAACAGGCGATCCTGCTTCCGACGCCTCGAATGCTTCATAGAATGGTGCTAGATTCCGCAGGTGGTTCTCCACCGACCGTCGTGATGAAGCCTCCCTTTTAGTATACAGAAACTGGACGCGATGCAAAAGATTCGCGAAATCTTGCCATAGCGGCTTCTTGTGTTGCTTGGAGAGGAATTTCGGCTTTTCCCATTTACTGGAGCGAAGTCGGGCGAGCAGTCGACGATAATGCAACTTCACGATTCGATCGAACAACTCGTCAATCCGCGTGGACTCGTCAACCTCGTGGGTCCTCAAGGTCAGACTATCGGCTATCTGTTGCAACGAGGTCTTCACCTCGCCACTCAAGGCCAGATCTAATGCTGCGAATCGTACGGTGAGCCCAATTGGTTGGACATGTTCTTCCAGACACACAGCAGCCACGCTCTGCGCACCTTCCTCAATAGCAGCTAGAAAGGCGAAGTCGTCTGCGAGTTGCTGCTCAACCTGTAGCGGCAACATATAGCCTTCTGGCTTTTCGGATTCTTTCAAGGGGAAGGTTTGCGGATCAATAGGGACCGCATTTGTGCGCTTTTCAAGTTCCAAAAGATGCTGGCGAAACGTCTCCTCGGGAAGGGGGAGCCATATCGAGTCACCTGGATTTGCGGTGCGGGTTTCGAGTCTCAACATACGGGAATGCGTATACGTAAGGAGAGACAAGAATTCAGTCTCCTTGCACTCATGCTAGCCACCTCGCTTAAAAACACGCTACTTTGTCCCATAGGGTAGGCGACAATAACTATTGTATCCAAGACAGAACAGCTACGCTATTCCATTACAAGACATAAAAGGTGTCTCGCAGATGCTGGCTAGCAGTGTTCTACATATGCGAACGGCAAGAAAGCTCATTACCAGCGTTACCTACTCATCTCTTCGAAAAGAGCGAGCGTGTTGTGCGTGTCACTCTCGATTCCACCAGCCCTGGCAAAGTCGCTCTCGCTCTGGCTCTGGCTCTTGCTTTCTTTTTCGCCGTTCTCTTCCTCGACTTGCCCTTCTTCTGCGACCTCGAATTCTCTTGAACTTGAACATGGCTTTGCGGATTTGCCTGTGCGACTGAAGCACTTGGGCTCGAGCTGATAATAACGGATCCAGTAGCTACGTTTTGCGTTCGTGAGGATGGAGCCGCGTCTATTGTTCGACGTCGAGTAAGGGTTCCCTGCGCCCGCAGCCACTCCGCTCCTTCTGCGAGTGTATCGTCCATGTCCTCTGTGTCCGCACTGAGGTCGGATACTTCATCATCCCCGTCCAGTGTGCTAACAGATGAATCATCTTCCTCAACTGAAACCTTGCGCTTCGACTTCTTGCTTCGAAGAGTGGGCACATCTATGTCCTCGAACATGCTTGCGCCCGTCCGAGGCAGAGCAGTGTCGAAAGGATGCCCATGAACGGCTGGCAGATAATCTTCGTCGACGTCCCCATCTTCGTCGCACGGGACATAGGTGGTCTTCTGAGCGATATAACATTTGCGGAACTTGTGGACTTTGTCTCGCTTGATCGCCTCTTCGCGGCGAAGGGCTGCGCGCTTACTCTCTTAACTTTGATCAGTCGCCATATGGAATATTGTGGTCAAACCCCAACTCACCAGCTTCCTCATTCGAGAGGGTCACAGCTACCTGACGCTCATTCGCGACCTCAATACAGGCGTCACAATAGAAGTCCAGCTCAACTGTCGGCAATGCTGACTTCTTGCGCTTTTGGGATGCCTTCACCCTGGCCACATGGCTGCAGTTGGGCGCGCACCGTTCGTCTGGCTCCAGTGTTGAGATCAAATGTCCACAGTCAAGGACGTGATAGAACTGCGAGAACTGGCATTGGTCGTTCTCCGCGCTGGGTCTCACAATGGGGTACGCGATCACCTCACGGACTGGGAGGCTATCGCGCATTGAGGTAGTCGGGCTGTACTCGTTGAGACGATGGTATCTGCTAAGCAAGGCCAAGGTGATGAAGCGATGGAGAAGTGTATTTATCAGTTGAAAGCAGTGACGGCAAGGTGGAAGGAAGGTGGAGGTGCGGAAGCGTTGGGATGAGGAAGGACGTGTTCAAACCCCGCGGCAGAGGTGAAAGGGAAACAAACTGCTTCACCTCATCGCGAGAGCGCCCAAATGTTCATCATCTGAGCAAACCCAAGACGGCCGCAGAGGCAAACATGCACGTTGGCCTGCAGATCATCGGAGCTCAAAGTGAGTTTTGGGCTGCACTTGCATTGTATGAGGGTCGATTCACCCTTCGACACCAGGTACATATTGACAGACATGCTCACGCTGAGGTTGATGAAGGTGATGGTTAAGAGAGGTCAAGCGCGGCTGGGCCGCCCCAGGCGCGCTGCAGGGTCTCCACCGGCGCCGATGTCATTGACGCATCAAAAAAGTTGGGCGCGCCGCACGCCACACGTCGCACGCTGCCATCGCACATTGAGAACATCGCGCCCCAATGCCCACTGCAGGCTTAGAAACTCGTTCTCCAGCGTCATTCATTTGATTGCCCGCCACATTGGCTTCTAAAATCTCCGCCAGCGGGCGCATCACGACCGTCACGACCCGTCGCTCCTTCCACTTCTTGCGCACCGCTCCAGCGCTCCACACGTTGCGAACAGCTGCCACGCTGCACTCGGCGCCATCGCATAGGCCAAACATACCTGCACGTGATTACCGAACCTTCACGTCGACCGCCAGCAGCTCGTCGGTCACTGACCTCCTTGAGTCTCTACAAAAACTTGCTCAGTCCAACGCTGAGGCGCATACGAGCAGGCAGCCGGACACGTCCTCCCACGTGCGCACGTCTCCGCACCTCAGCAAGCGGACTACCGACTCCTTCACCAGACCGGTACGGACGCGCAGGGAACGGCCTGTGCTCCTCGATAGCATCGTCACCGAATTGGTTGCAGAGACGAGGGCTGTTCCGCACGAGGGCCGCTTGTTCGCCGGCGGCATGTCCTCGAGCATTGAGTTCATCACTACCCCCACAGCCGACACGCCGGGCACGACCATAATTCTGCGCACCCAGACTAGCAACCACTATGTCTTCGGAAGCCAGGCCGAGGGCATCCAGCGCGCCCTCGTGCAGCAAGGCACGCGACTGCTGAAAGTCAAGGACTTCTTTCTCTCTGGCAGGACTGAGTGGAGCAATGTGGGTGGCATGGCCGGCATGATGCTGACCATGACCGATGCCACCTCGACCTCGTACGCCCAGAACATGATCACTTGGGAGAAGTCGAAAGAGCGCGGTCGCGTCTCCGACCCGCCGGTCAAGCCTCAGTTCAACATCTATGGCCCACCCAATCTCAAGCACATGTTCGGCACTTGTCGTCGCTTCATCTTCCGCAAAGGTGTGCCGATCGTTGCCACCGAGTACACAGACAAGAATCTGGCCAAGGGCAGCGACGGTGCCCCTCTGCCTGTGTTTGAAGACGACTTCCTTCAGGTCTGGGCGCTGCCCGTCACTCCGCTCCGCAATCAGACAGATTCCGAACATGACGCAGAGCTGGAGGCCGAGATCCAGCGCTGGGAGAAGACCGGTAACACGTTTGAAGACCACCAGGTTGTGGACAACGAAACACGAGAAGAGCGCCAGGCACGCCACGATCGCATTCGAAGCGCCACCGTCAAACACATGTTCGATTCTAGCTGGAGCTTCGATACTCTTGTCGAACGCCACATCTCCGAGGTAGAAATGCCAACAGGTCTGTTCGTGCGCAATCCTGATGGCCACGGCTACAGACCGTATACCGGGCCCAAGCCGGGTGGTACAGAGCCTCTTCCTGACATCATGGTCTGGACCCGTACACCCTGGCCTGGGGCAAAGATCATGTCTCTGCCGCCAACGAGACCTGCCCCCGAATCCATATCATACATTGTACGCACTTATCCTGCTCGCGGTTCTTTCGATGTCAAACGTGCGAAAGAGCTTGGTGTTAAACCAGGGCCAGACTTCGGCAAGCTCAGCAGCGGCCAGTCTGTACAGAACGCAGCCGGTGAAACGGTCACTCCGGAGCAGGTTCTTGGTCCAGATAGGCCTGGCCAGGGATTTGCTCTGCTTGACATCCCATCCATTGAATATCTCGAGGCTGCTGTTCAGCGTGATGAATTCAAGTCGCCCGTTTTGATGAAGGGCATTGAGGCCTTCATCTGGACGCTTGGACCAGGCGTCGCTGGTCATCCTGTCTTGAACGACTTCATGGCCAAGTTTGACAACATCAAGCACATCATCTCTTCTGCCGATGTCACCCCCAACCGCCTAGCCTTCGACTCTGTGGCTGGCCAGACCACAAGACTAGCTCAGGTTGACCCTGTTCGATATCAAATACCTCAATACGACCTAACAAGTCTCCCGCAGAAGAAACTTGTGGAATCGGATCAGATGCAGCAAACGATAGACTTGCCCAAGAACGCTATCTTCGCTGACAGAGGTCTTTCTGCCACGCTCATGCCAAAGTTCGACCTGAAGCCCGAGACAAGGCAAACTCCCTTTGACTCGGAAGCAGCCAAGAAAGAAACAGCTGCAGAGGTGCTGGAGCTCGCCAGCGCGGCGCAGAAGGCCGTCAAGGACTCACAAGCGAGCTTTGAGTCATGGCGGGCTCTCCTGTCTCATCCAGACACCGAGATCACCACACTCGGCACAGGCTCAGCGCTACCCTCAAAGTACCGCAACGTGTCGGCAACACTTGTTCGTGTTCCAGGAGTAGGTAATTACCTTTTTGATGCCGGCGAAAACACTATGGGCCAGCTGCAGAGAGTGTTCACACCAGAGGAGCTCACTCAGATCCTAAAGGAGCTGCGCGTGATCTGGATCAGTCATCTTCACGCAGACCATCACCTAGGTACCGCATCAGTGATCAAAGCCTGGTACCGCATCAGGCATAACAGCGTACCCAATTCCTCGCTTCCCAACGCTACAACAGCTGCCAGCGATGTCGACAACTTTGGCCTTTCTATCATCTCCCACGACGGTATGCTCCAGTGGTTGAAGGAGTACTCCTCCATCGAGGATTTCGGCTACTCTCGCATTCTCCCCCTGGAGATCTCCCCCGCAACGCTCGGAACCTGCGGCTCGGACCTTTCTATAAACGGCAAATCGACATCAAGAGACCGTGTTATCAAGCGGCAAGACTACCAAACACTCTTTGGGCTTGCAGACATCCAATCCGTCCGCGTAGCGCATTGTCACGGATCCATGGCCGTCAGCATGACCTTCCCGCAATCCTCCCCGGACCGCGACGTTAAACCTCTAAAAGTATCCTACTCAGGTGACTGCCGTCCTTCGCGGCCGTTCTCGACGATCGGCAAGGACACAACCGTCCTCATTCACGAGGCAACCTTCGACGACGAACTCTCAGGCGACGCGCGCGCAAAGAAGCACTCGACGACGTCCGAAGCGCTCGGCGTCGGCGCGCGCATGGACGCCAAAGCCGTTGTGCTGACGCACTTCAGCCAGCGGTACCAGAAGATCCCCGTCCTGCAGACCGTCCAGGACGGCGACTCGCCCTCAGCCGAGGACGATGCCCTCGCAGCGCCCGAGGACGCAGAGCCCGAGACAGACGAGGTAGACCCCACCACCGACTCGACGGCACAGAACAGCGACATCCGACCCCCGCCCGCAGTCCCGCAGCCGACCCTCGTTCACCAGTCGAGCTCGCTGGCAGAAAACGGGCGCGTGATCAAAGTCCAGAGCAAGGACATGAAGGTCGCGATCGCGTTTGACTACATGCGCGTCAAGCTGCGCGACATCATCGAGCTGGAGAAGTACAACGAGGCGCTCAACGAGCTGCTGGTCAAGGAAGTCGCGGACGAAGAGGGTGAGGCGAAAGGGGACGAGAAGGGAAAAGAGGTCAATGCGAATGGCAAGCGGATGAGCGAGGATGACGCGGAGGGAAAGGGCAAGGGGAAGAAGCAGAAGAAGAAGTCAAAGGGGACGGAGAAGAACAAGAGTCAAAGGAACAATTAAGTTCAAGGTTGTGATGAAAAAGAAGAAGTAGAAGAAGAAGAAGGAAAGGGATTTCCATCAACGCGATTTTCGCGCAGCTTTACCTGCGGGTCACCGAATTATGAGATGTGGTGTAGAGCGTGCAGTGACTGGGTCATCAATTGTGACATGGATTTGTCCACGACTCACCACGAGACCCGTCAAAGCTACCAACGCGTGATGCCCAGACTTCATAGTGACATTTGAGACTCGTCGCAGCAAAACCGCTGAGCGCGAGATTCTGGCGTCTGGTGTTCGTGTCGATATGCCTCGCCACCTCACGATACAAGTAAACTTGATGACCAGTGTCGTGCTAGCTTGTCTAGCACATCATACAGATTTCCACATGACGATCATGTACCGCGACCACCTCCCATGCCCCCTGGACGACGTTGCGTCGTGCTCACAACATGCCTGATTCAGTGAATTCGCACTTCTGCGACGTGCACATCGAAATGTCAATCACGATGTCTGTATGGCGGGCAAAACGAGCCGCCACGCTCAGAGCACGAGGCGGACTCATGGCCAGCCCGGGCGAACCAGCAGTGCAACGCGATGAAACCGTGCGCGTGATGCAAGGTCCCGTGGCCGTACTACTAGGCTGCAGTTCTACAAAGTGACATGTAGTGTCATGACCGTGTGATCGGGAGCGCACCAAGAGGGGCTCAGAATGCTCAGGGCGCCCAGGAGCCCACTTTGACGAATCAGGTGGAGACCGCACAACGACCGACGGCAAGTCATGCAACAGGCTAGATAGCCTCGTTCAATAGCAGCTTTCGGCGGACGGCGCAGTGCAATTGCACCGCGAAAAGAATGGTGGTGGCAGCCTCAATGGCGTGGGCATCCGTGCCACCCAGGCAGCTTGCGTAGCCACAGACTGCTTGCCCAGAAAACAAAAGTGGCCTGACAGCTTTTTCCTGGAACATGGTAATATCTGGCGATATAATGACTAGGGCCATCGCCGAAGGTGGTGGGATCCTTGCATGTGTAAGTGTACCACGGTGCCGTTGCATGAATACCAATCTCCCTGGACACGAGTCAGCCGAATACCACGTCAGAACAAGGAAATGAGAACCAGCGTTGCGCTGGCTGGTAACGCGTCCTTGCGTGCGAAAGAATGTGCACCAAGCCCGACTGGCGGTCTGCCATTGAGTCAGTCTTGGTTAAAGCAGCGGATGCTGCGGACGGTCTTGGTGCGCAGTCGTGATCGTGCAAATAAGCGTGTGCTACATTTGCAGTCAGCGAAAAAGCACAAGACACAAGGGCGCTGCGCGTATGTGACCGAAATGTACGCAGCCGCTGTCAGCCACGGCGTTGATGGCAGGCGTGCCCCAGGGGTCCGGAGACGACCGGCTATGTTTCGTCTCCACTTCGAGGGATCTGCATTAGCGGGGGATGGGCGATCAGCCAGTTGGAGGCAATACAGGGCGGTCGGACAGACACGCATGTGGCTGAGACCTCATCGATTAAGAAAGGTGCCCCTGGAGATGGCAAGATTGGAGCTGGAGAAACAGCAAAACTCAGGTTGCTCAGGGCTAGAAGATTGCCACAGCAGCCATGCGTAATGGCGAGACACAAAAGCTGCAGGCTTGAACGGTTCGATTACATTTCGTACAGCGTGCGATCGCTTTCGGTGCGATGTTTATTACTCTCACGATATTGCATCCCCCGCGTTGGACCTGATCGCCGTCCAGAGAACGGCAGACGTAGCACCATTGTGGTGGGCCCCGCTTCTGCAATGTGATGAGATGTGATGGATCGTTGACAGCTCGCAGCGGATCATTGGAGATTGGCGAACAAAAGCATGCGTCGATCATAGTTCCGCCGAACTGGTTGGGTTGCTTGCTTCTTACTCGATGACAGCAGCGCCATGTTCAGGTCGCCGGCAGGCACAGGGCGCACCGCATGGGTCGAACGCCTGGTATGCTGCTTTGATCGAAATGAACTTGTGGAGTCGTCGCGAGGCTTCAGTGCATGAGGCCACCAATCAGGCTGCAGTGAGGTATTGCTGAGGGGAAGAGTGATAATGTGAGGCGAAGAGGATCGTGAACCCTGTAAGAAGGGGCGACGACTAGTACCTCTCCCAACGACGCAGCACCGAGGCAAGAGCACAGGTAGCCCCGAAGAAGCCGTCGTCTATAGAGAAATGATGCAATGAAGCCTCGGAAGTGTCTATAGTACTAGAATCGTCTATGGTACATTTGCTGCCCAATCGCACAGCCCAATCATGTCGTCTCGTGCCGTCATATCATCAACAACCCCACAAACCCTGGCGTCCATGGTTCACGCCTCTAAGCTTGGGCACAAGCGAAGGAATGTCTATTGCCACCCAATGTCGGGCGTGCAGACGTTGAAGACCTTCCTAACTCTCTTGTTGCAAGGTTCGAGACCACCGGACGCTGCAGCTGAGCATGGACATACCGGTGACTTGCTGCATGCCGCTATGCCCAGTCTCCACAATACCATCATCCTCCCCGTTTCGCCACTCATTATCGTAGACTCCATAGACTGACCAGCGCCTGCGCAGGCCTGTCAATGCCTGCATTACCAAATCCGCCGTAAAACCTGAATCCAAAAATCCAGATATGCCTTTTTCCCCTCGCCAGCGCCTGTGACATAAACAAAGGATCCACCCATTCCATGTCCCAGAGAAACAGGTGCAGATACCATCCCTTGGCATGCATGATCCGAAGTGGAGAAAGAGACAAAACAAAGCGGTAAGAAGAAGCGGTGGTGCGGTGCGAATCGAGAGCGAATCCGCGGATGCAAATACAATTGACACAGGAAAAGCCATATGCAGAGAGCCGCCCGGTACAGTGTCCACCGCCATAGCGGCACCCATCAATGTCTAAGAAAGCAGAAAAGGAAAAGGAAAAAAACGGAATGATGCATACTCAGTACATGTACAGAAGAAAGGGAATAGACCCGGAGATGGAGCGTCGAACCACACAGTCAGAGAATTAGATGGATACGAAGTCGTGCGTGTAAACTGTGAAGCTCGCAAAAGGTGGCAGTGGTTAAGCCGCTGGCACACTGCAGTCGCTCTGTAAAGTGTGGTGTGTTAACGTCTGCGCACATTCGCGGTGGGGCGCTGTGCAGAGGAGCCGGCGCCCACTTCCTCGAGCAAGTCGAGACATGAAGTCAACACTATTGGCAATTAGCAACGCGCAGGACGTGGGGAACGTAGCACTCACTTGCAATGATCTCCTCCTCCCACACGCCCATCTGATAGTCGACCAGACCGTGCTTCTCCATGTTATCGCAGTTCTTCACGAGCTGCGTGCCCATCTTCTCGAGTGTGTCATAGTCGATGAGCGTTTGCGGCGGCTGTGGTCGCTGGCCCGTGCTGATCATTTCCTGTGTCATGGTCTTCTGCTTCTGGAGCGTCGAGAGCCAGCAGGTGTTGAACTCTTCCCATAGCTTGAGGCGCTGGGCGTAGTGGGTCTCGTCGTCGCGCACTAGGCCTATAGTCAATTCAGCTATTCGTTCAGCCCGGAGCTCGCGAGGAAACTTACCCAGTGTCTCGGCCCAATGCAGCAGCCACTCTGACAGGCGGTGTAGCTGCGCGCCAGCTTCGTTGATGCGCCCGTCGTGCACGTACTGGAATGTCTTCTTCAGCTCGCTCTGGTAGTTGTTGTAGAAGTCGTCGTATTCGTTGCCGCTGCCGTGCTGCTCGCTATAGCTGCCCGGCTGCGAGTAGCCGGCCTGAGCGGTGGCCTGGTGGTTGTCTGACATGCCGCCGGCGGTGTATGCGGGCGCGAGCGGTTCTCGTCCGACCGGGGCTTGCTGCGCTGTATATCCTAGCGAGGGGTACTGGGAAGGGACGTTTTGCGTTGCAATGGCGGCTGCAGGCGCGCTCGTGGGACCACCCTCGCCGGCCACATTGTAGTATTGCGGTTGTGCGACCCCAAAGCCGGTGCTCAGGACCTCTATTGCCGAGTCCCTGTTTTGTTGGTACGGTTCCACAGGCTCATACTGTGACGACCCTGTCGCAGAGCCCTGCGCGCCAGGCACGCTGTACATGACGTTCTGGCCATAGGGCGAGTATTGCTGCTGCGCTGCACGCTGCTGCTGCGGTTGCTGGTCTGGGCTGTAGCCCTGCGCGCCGTAGGACACGCCCGAGGATTGAATCGACGAGCCGACAAACTGTGAGCCTTCCCCGTAAGCGTAGCCGTAACTCTGCGAGCTGGGGCGGCTGCCGGAGGACGGGGCAGAAGTGGGCGGGGCAGGAGCAGTCAAGGGCGCCTGCCTGAAGCGATCGGATGCGCTTACCACGGGATATGAGTTCTGCGGTGGGAGCAGCGTGCCTTGCTGGCTCGCGTAACCTGAGGGGTTTTGCCGCGGCCGACGGTCATTGTCCATCCCACCCAGCCGGCCTTTGAGCTGCAGACTGAAGGGCGGTTCGAGTGCCCGGTACCCTAAGGGCGAGACTGGTGGCGTCGCGTAGTTGGCCAGCTTGCAGACCTAGAGTAAGACTGCGAAGGGACGCAAGAGTCGAGACAAGAAGGGCGCGGAATGGAGCGAGTGTCTTGAAGGTGACGACAGTAAGAGCTATGCTCAATTGGAAGGTTGTGCGAGAGGTACCAAAGGTCAAGACGGGACGGAGTGAGAGAATTGGGGGTTGATGGGGTGGTGACGTCCGAATTGAATCGAATTGGATGGGCCAGAATGGTCGCAGCTACAGGCGCAGATGGATGATATACACACAATCCCGGCGCGTCGACAGGCCCGCCAATGGAGCCCGATGATGCAAAAAAAGTAGCTGCGGGCAGAAGCCTCACTGACGCGCGTGATGTGCCCGGGGTATCCTCGTACGGCTGCGACGAGGATCTGTGGCAGTGAGACTGGCAAAACCCGGAATGCTTGGTCCCGATGTGGAAATGTTGGAGAAGAAACGAGCCTGAATGTGGGCCAGCTAGACACGTAGCCACTAAATGACAGGAAATAGTCCGGCAAAAGCAAGCGTGGAGAACCTTGCGGGCGGTGGATTCTGGTGGTGAGGCACGGCGAGCGTGCGTGTTTGAAGGGCAGTCCTTGCACGCAATTGAGTTTTCAACGAGTCGGAAAGATAGCGAAGCGCTCTAGCAGATCGGCTCAAACAGCTTAAACGTCTGCAGCCGGCGGTAGCTTAACGGCTCTAACGCGTGCTGGGGTGCTCTTCACGATACCTGTACAGGCAGTGTCTTGGACAGCTACCCGGGCACTAGGTGGCGCAGTGCAATTGCAGGAGGGAAGTGAAGCGGTTGGCCCGAGACCAGACGGAAAAGTGCGACAATGGCTAGATTGGGGCTCGCTGCTCGCTCAAAGAGGAAGACAGACGGCGTGGTCGGTTCTCAAATGAAAGTGGTGACGGCACGGCGGCCAGCGTCACGAGCTGCTCGCAGTGGTTTGACGAGGAGCTCGACGTCGGCTCGCGGCTGCGCAGAGCAGGCGTCCGGCAGAGGCCCAAGCTGGGGCAGGGCGAGAACAGAGTGGGGGGATGTGCTTCCGTGCTGGGGTAGCTGCGAGGCGCGGTGCTGGGTGAAGTGAGGGCGCAGAGCCACCTTGAGCGCTGCAGACGTGCAGACGTGCAGGCTCAGAGCATCGACACCGAATGTGCGAAGCGAAAAGCAACTCGCCCACGCGCCACCGGCGAAACAGAAAGTAAATACAGGGCCGGGGTGTCTCTGAGCTAGAGAGGCACCAGCAGCGCAGCAGGCCGCGCTGAGAGCCCGCTTTGAATTGGAAGAGTGGGTGTGGCTGCGCCGAGTGGGCGCACGCTGGCGAGTAAGGAGGCGTGCTCAACGAGCTGGCCACGGTGGACAGCGTACCTCGAAATCTCCGTCTCCGATTTCCGAGATGGCTATGTCCTGCCCTGGACGAGCTTGGGCGGGGCTAGCAGGCTCGCAGCCACCCCTGCAAGCCATGGTTACAGATCGCCCTGGTGGATCTGCGCCTGGGCTGCCAGTGCTGCAGGGCACCAGCGCGCCTGCTGGAGGAGTCGCGTTGGGAGCAGCATGCCCACCACACGCTGTCAACCAGACTGCGCTGGACGCTCGGCATTGCGCGACGGCTGGCCTTTGTTCATGCGCCGGTCTGGTTCGCTGCCCCCTCCCCCCTCGACCCTGCGCGGCTCCACCGCGGCCACACTGTCGCCGTGTTGCTGGGTCTGGGAACACCTCCTGCAAACACGCTTGGCGTCGACGCGTGAGCCTCGCCCGCGAGCAGCAGCGAGGCCCAGCAGCCCAGCAAGGCCCAGCAGAGGCCCAGCAGAGACCCAGCAGAGGCCCAATGCGCGCTGCCAGCATGCCCGGCGCTGTAGCAGTAGCGTTTCATGCACGAGAGGGTCAGGCTGCGAACGCACGGCTGATTCGTTTCTCTGTGCCAAATCATCAAACCGCAGTCGAACCTCTGCAGCATCAGCGCTGCTTGCTGCTTTGCGGTTCCCAGACTGGTGTCGCGGCTGGGCCTGCGCGTGCACTGTGCGCACGACCACAGTCATTTGCTCTACCAGACGTGCTCAGGGGCGGTTATTTCGAGCAGCGTCCATCCTCGAACAGGACATTGCTCCCTATGCGGGCGCCCGCCGTTCGGCAGCGTGTCCAGGATTGCCGCATCTGGGCGATCATCCACTCGCTCCAGCCTCACTTGTCGATCACTCAGCAAGTCCTCTTTCTCCGCACCTCAAGCACTGAAGTCCGCGTTGCCGCGCGCGACCGAGAGTTCGTCAGCAACGTCTCGCAGGAGCCGAGTTGCAGGGCCATGCAGTAGAGCAGCAGCAGGCCAAGCGAGCCGTCGGAGCTTCCGTCCTGGTTGTCTCACTGGCTCCTGTCTGCAAGCTGCTGTCATCTCTCCAACCTCAGCGCTCAGATCAGCCTGCGTCGCCAGCTTCGACACATGACAATTCGTTTGCCGGCGCGGAGAACAGCACTGTCGTCACTCTCACGGTCTCACCGTAGCACGACTCGTGGCCCTGCCTCTGTCTCTTGCACCGGCTGTGCTCTGCCGCGCTCACCGTTCTTTGCTCACGTGCCAGTACTGTAACCTTTACATCTCCATTGTACGGTGTGTTCTTTTACTGCAAGCACACACAAACGACCGCTAAATGAAACAAGCGTCGTTCGAGGTACCCGGTCTGCGTACAGGCATCTTGCGGCCGAGGTGCGTCACTTGTTCTCAACGGCGATCATCTGGCGACCCTGGCGACCCTGGCCCCCGAATGTATCACGATGCGTTGTGGAAATGACACAGGGTCACGGCGAACATGCTTCGAGAAGGTTTCATTTTGTTCGAGAAGCACACATTGACCACTCTTCATGGCTTGCAACCGTATTGCCGACCCCCAGCCCTATCGGCTTGCGAGTCAGATTGACTATCGCAATTACAAACAATCATGTCCTGGAGCACATCAGCTCACGAGGCGAGGCTGGTTCCGCGCTTGCCCGCATCAGGCTGCAATGCGTCACTAGCCCGCTTCTACTGAACAAATCGTCTTCGCCGTTGAGGCTGTTTCCGCCCTACCCGCTGCCGTTGACGAGATGCATCCAAGCGAAATCCTCACGAGTAAGATCGATCAGAATGACGACAAGCGTCGCGGCGTGCAGCAATACGGAATCTCTCCAATTGGCGGAATTGCAGAACTTACCCACACTCGTTACGTCTCCGTCAAATGCACTCACGATGCTTGCCACTGCGAAGTACCGCGTAGACCGCCTGTAGGATCGATCGCCGGTATCGTGTTCGCTTATGCCCGTCAGGTGAGGTCCATGTCTTCGGCCGATGTCCCGTCAAATTTCGCACCCATTTCGGAGGACTGACGCTTGGATCAACGCGAATTCAGCCAGCCAGTGATGTACTTCGGTCGACATCCAACCCAAGGTCAGCTGCACGACAAAGGGGAAGTTACACGCAAATAGCACATGAAGGAGCATTGTCATGCAAGCATTTTCTCATCAATCTGCTTGTCAGCCACCTCCATTTTGCGACACGGAGCATCGCCGAGCTTCAGGCAGCTCAAGCTCTGGGGCTATGTCATCCAGCAGACCCTGTCCATCCTGATGCATAGTGCCAACTGGATCCGAGGTGTCAAAAAGATGTCCGCCGGGTACCAACGGGGTTGCTGTACCACATTCCAGGAATTGGGTTCTTACACGTTCACAACATATCATGAAACGTCTCCACGAGCTGTTTCGACACCCATCCCAGCAGCCAGTACCTTGCGACAATGGGAGGGACACAAACGGTTACTTGTCACACAACAGCCGTCAGCGTTTCAGTCAGTGCCCATCCCAGTACAGATGGTTCTTCCGAGCATGCAACACAAGCATTTGTATTGGCTGTCATGGACACGTGGCGAGAGGTTTCGATGAAGACCTTACTGCCGCGTATGAGAACTTTCTGTCATGCAGACCGCAGCCGGAAATGTTTCTTCTCTGCTCATCATCACGCGACACTGGGTGTCAGTTACAGCACAGTGTAGAGTTTGACAGGCCAACTCGGGGCGCCTGTGACAGTAAATCTTTGAGAGTGATCTCGCCAGTGGGCAATTTCCACTTGCGCAAAACCTGCATACATTTTTAACATGATCTTACAGTACTTTGCCTGGTGTGCTGGCTGTGCGCCATGCGTGCTATCTACATGATCCATCTTACATTCAACTCCGTACAATGCCAACAAGTTCGAAGATATACATGATGTACAAGAAGATGCAACCTCAACGCTTGACCCAGGTAGGCATCTTGCGCGCCTTGAGGTGACCAGGCTTCTTTCTCTCTACCTTTCTCGGGTCACGAGTGACACAGCCGGCTGTGAACAAGTTAGCAATTGCATTACACGCATTGATGGCCCGGAGGTCTGCATGGAAAGTCTACGTGGACTTGCGTTTTGGCGATGCAGACACGACAGCAGACAAAGCCAGAAAAATTGAAGCGCAAGGCGTAAAAAGGGCCAGGGAGAACAGTCACTCGACTTACCTCGTCGCAGAGCTGGTTTCAGCGCTGGCTCATGCACCAACAGCGCTTTCGCCACAGCCAGTGTCATGGCTTCTGCCTGACCAGTCGATCCACCACCTTTCACTAGCCCGAACAAGTTGTACTTGTCGAGTCGCCCGCTAGCCTTCAGCGCCCACACAGCGCTCTCACGGTCGTGCAGGCGCCCAAAGTACTCGGTGAGGGATTGGCCGTTGATCAACACCTCACCCTCTCCTTCCACGAGCCATGCCACCGCAGAGGATGTCTTCCTCCGCCCAACACCTTTCGCCCTACCCAAATCGTCGATGACACCAGGCTCCGGTTTGACATCGCCGGGCTGGTTTGGCTTCTTGTAGCGCTGCATAGCCTCAACCACTTCCTGAGGCATCAGCTGCGGGTGGATGCAGTTCAGCCTGCGCAGAATGTGCATCATCTTGTGGAAGCGCTGGGTCTTGACAGGCTCATTGGTCATGATGCGGTACTGGTCGACAGTCTTCCACGCAACGTTGGGTGCTTCGGCCTTCGGTATTGTGGGCAGGGTGGCAACTGTGCGAAGAAGGGCAGACAGCGAGAGGAAGTCGTCGGTGAAAGTAGGCTTCGCGCTGAAGTAAGATGGCGACGCAGGCACAACGCGCAGTTTCCGCAGGAGGGCCGCGCTCTTGTCCTTTCCATCGCCGTTTCCATCGTCCTCCTTTCCATCTCTAGCCTCGAAGTCGAATGGCTGTGCTGCTACAAAGGGCTCTTGGGTCTGGGTCTCGACTTCGGCGGGCCTCGATACGGTCGTAGAGATGCATCGTGATGTCGGAAGTTGGAGGCTGCGCTGTGCGGCTCGCGCGCATTGTGTCCGTGGCTGGCTCCCGAACGCGCCGGGAGCCCTCGAGAGGCATTGCGCAAGCGTCCTGCACACCATTGTGCCGTGTAGTCGAACCGAGATGTGCGTGGGTGCTGCTACCGGACAGCAGAAGTTGGCGATGGCCTGCACGCTGCTGCTCCAAAATCTAAGCCAAGATTGGGCCTTGCTGCCGCTAGGCCGCTGCGGTTTTAGCGAGAAAGCGAAAACCATCTTACCCCCACTTCGACCCAAACAACCTTTTTTCTTCCCTCCAACGCCTCTCCTTCTCTTGATTGTACAGTTCCGCCCACGGTATACCAGCAATCATGTCTTTCGGAAAGATTTACAGCTACAGCGTAAGTGGTTTGCCCTGCCCGCGCTGCCGTACCACTGTTCGCGCGGGGACCAGCACTTGAACTTGACTGACAGCCCCTCAGGGTAACCCGCGCACCACCTCCCTCCTTGCGGTCGCAAAGGAGAACGGTCTCGACATCGAGTTTGTCGACACCGAGCCCGCCAAGGGCGTCTCTGAGCAGTACCTGAAGCTCAACAAGCTCGGAAAGGTCCCCACCTTCGAGGGTGCCGATGGCTTCGTTCTCTCCGAGACCATTGCCATCGCTGTCTACCGTAAGTACCCCGCATGCCCTCCCCATGGCGTAATATGATGTGCGAATGTCATTCATTCAGTTATCCCTGTCTGAAAACTACTGTTGAAAAAAGTAAACTCCTGATCTACGTTGGCGGCCATTGTGCAATTTTCACCACCATTCCATGGTGACTCAGTCGCTGACCGCCTCCAGTCGCTTCCCAGAACGAGAAGACCAGCCTCCTTGGCAAGACCAAGCAGGACTACGCCACCATCCTCCGCTGGATGTCCTTCGTCAACACTGAGGTCCTCACTCCCCTCGGTGGTTGGTTCCGCCCCATCGTCGGCCGTGACCCCTACAACAAGAAGAACGTCGACGACGCACAGAAGGCTGCCACCAAGGCCGTCCACGTCCTCGAGGAGCACCTTCTTACCCACACCTACCTCGTCGGTGAGCGTCTGACTCTTGCCGATCTGTTCGCCACCAGCATCATTGCCCGTGGCTTCCAGTACTTCTTCGACAAGGCGTGGAGGTCCGAGAACCCCAACGTCACTCGCTGGTACGAGACCGTCTACAACACCCCCAGCTACTCGGCTGTTGCTGGCAAGCTCGAGTTCATCGAGGAGGCCATCAAGAACCAGCCCCCCAAGAAGGAGGCTGCCCCCAAGGCTGAGAAGCCCAAGGCTGCCCCCAAGCCCAAGGCCGCTGAGCCTGAGGAGGAGGACGAGGCCCCCGCTGCCCCCAAGGCCAAGCACCCTCTTGAGGCCCTTGGTCGCCCCACCTTCGTCCTTGACGACTGGAAGCGCAAGTACTCCAACGAGGAGACCCGCGAGGTTGCCCTTCCCTGGTTCTGGGAGAACGTCAACTTCGAGGAGTACTCGCTCTGGACCGTTGACTACAAGTACAACGACGAGCTTACCCTCACCTTCATGACCTCCAACTTGATTGGTGGTTTCTTCGCCCGTCTTGAGGCTTCCCGCAAGTACATCTTCGGCTGCACATCCGTCTACGGCGAGTCCAATAACTCCATCATCAAGGGTGCTTTCCTTGTCCGTGGCCAGGAGGCTCTCCCTGCTTTCGAGGTCGCTCCCGACGTCGAGTCCTACGAGTTCTCCAAGCTTGACCCCACCAATGCTGAGCACCGCAAGTTTGTCGAGGACCAGTGGTCCTGGGACAAGCCCATTGAGGTTGACGGCAAGTCCTACGAGTGGGCCGACGGCAAGGTCTTCAAGTAGATACCTTGCTAGTTTGCGGTGTGCGTTTCGTTAATGATGCGGATGATTTACGACCTGGAACCGGAGGGTATGAGGGATGGGTATAGTTGATCGAAAAGACTGCTATGACCCGAACATAAAAGCCAAAAAGCACATGTTCAAAACGTCCAAACTAGGTCTCTTTGCAATAACGTGATGGTTTTCATATGGTGCTCGCGTCAGTGTCTGGTCAACTTACTCCTGTGGTTCGATGTACTGCTATTGTCAACAACTCTCAGCAGTTCATCTCATACGTCAATCTTGTTCTCAACCTAAGGCTTAGCGTGCAGGTGTCAACCCGAACAACTGACTCACTGGGCTTTGAGGGACTCAAGAGGCCGACTTCTCGTTAGCCTAGTGACAACGAGTATGTAAGCATGCAATAGAATGCGCCGTCCGCCGCACAGTCATCACCAATGCATCAATAGCACAAAGACGCGGTCAGATGCACCGATCGTGCACACGCTACGACGTGCTGTGCATTGGTTCCCGCATTGTTCGGCAGCTTGGCGTGGTGTCTGCGGCTGCTCTTGTCCTCAACGTTGGCAATCTCAGCAAGGCAACAAGATCAGCATGTCGCCGATACCCCAGACCTCAGCCCTATCTGCCCGCAACGACGACATACCTCTAGGCGCCCCGAGGGTCTGGAATCGTCGAGGGCTCGATCTGTCCTCGAGCGCTCGAGAGTTGGTTTGTGGCGCAAACTACCCCACAAAGCGCTCATGCACTGATTGGCCAACCTGAGCAGCCGCAGTCACGGCTTCGTTGGCGCAACCAGCAACGGCGCAGGAAGAGACGGGAAACAAGGGCGCGACTTCTGCGGCCCTCCGTCCTTCGAGTCTTCTTCAACTTTTTGCTTTCGCACTTGCGATCAGACGTCACTGGATCGGCGGGGAACCACACAGTAATCCACCCATCGCGCACCCTCGCGCAACACTTGTTAAGCCTTTCTGCTTTCGCACACCGAGAGTGCGCCGCAGGAGCGCCGCTGTCGTGGGAGCGTAAGAGCCGCATTTTGAGCTGAGTTCTGAGGCTGAGTTGGAAGAAGAAAGAGCTTGGATCATCTTCATCGACTCGACCTCAACTCAGGGTCCGGCTAGCTGCGATAGGGCTGTGGATCGAGGGCACTGTGTGCGACGTCGACGTCGATCAAGGGCGTTCGGGGTTGCGCGGCAATACTCGATCGCGGGGAGACACCTGGCTTGCACGGCCGTCGACACGGTCGTTTGCATTTACAGTTCTGGCCTGGCAGTGGTCAGTGAGGTAGTTTAAAGGCAGCGGCAAGGCCTGGTAATCGATCGGTCACAACAGCAAAGGATTCCACGGTGATTTTCTGCTACACCACTGCGACATTTGGATCACCGCGCTTCGATTGTGGGGCGTGTCAGGTGTGGCTGAGACAGTCTTGGTATTCGCTCTGACTCGAAATCAACACCAACACGCGCGAGAGTCGATCAAAAGTGGTAAAGGCAAGAGAGAGTCGCCGAGGGAATGAAGGACAATGATGGACACAGGGAGGTTCGACGATCATCTGGCCACAGTAATGAACCGGCTATTCAGGTTATCTGTCTGGGTGCTGGAGGCGGTCCAACCGAGGACAACGTAACCGGCTTTCTTGTACGTTCAACAGCCACTAAGTGGTCTAAGAACTCGGTCCTGGCTGTCGATGCTGGTTCACACCTCGCGTCCATCACTCGAATTCTCGAACGACACTTTCCGCTTGTCTCAGAGCTGCAGCCCTCGTCTCCGCCGAAAGTGGATAGCATTCATGGCGGTGGAGCTCTACTCCACGATGTCGGAACATCGCCAACAACCGGACATATGAATATGTCGGATGATGACTCCGGGGTTGAAACGCCATTTTCGGAGAGCGACATGCCATTCGAGATCACGACGCTGTTGGAGGGAGCGTTTGCTGGCTTACCCTTCCCAAATGCGAGTGCTAGAGCAAACGCGCTGCACGTCGTGAGAGAGCATATCTCAACGTATCTCATTACACATCCACATCTGGACCACTTGTCTGGTTTTGTCATCAACACCGCGGCTTTCCACAACACATCGCGTCCAAAGAGGTTAGCAGCCTTGCCATTTACAGTTCACGCCATTAAGACGCATATCTTTAACAACATCATCTGGCCCAACCTGACAGATGAAGACGGGGGAGTCGGTCTCGTTTCATTCCAACGACTCGCTGAAGGCGGTAACATCGCTCTGGGCCAGGGCAAAGGACGAGGCTACATTGAGGTCTGCGATGGCCTGGGCGTGAAAGGGTTCAAGGTCAGTCACGGTCACTGTATGCAAGGTCCAGGGCATGTGCACCGTGGTTCGAACGCAGAAGTTCAGGAAACACCAGGGTTGCAGCACACATCTGCGCCTGTACACCAAGGGGAAACCCGAGAGGGACGTGCACATAGCTTCTCGATGCCGGTACCGCACAGTCAGCCAGGAACTCCAGGGTTGGCCTCGCTCGGCGCTGAGCAGGGCCGAAGATCAAGTCATGCCGCCTCGAACAACATACCGGCTGATCAGTGTGTCGTGGATTCATCGGCATTCTTCATACGCGCCGAATCCACAATAACCACACCAACAAAGGAGATCCTCATCTTCGGGGATGTCGAGCCAGATTCATTATCCCTTTCACCTCGCACAGGATACATCTGGGCTGAAGCAGCCCCAAAGATCGCCGCTGGTATTCTCACTGGGATTTTCATTGAATGCAGCTATACCGATTCCCAGGCGGATGCTGTGTTATTCGGACATCTCGCACCACGACACTTGCTTGCTGAACTTAAAAACCTTGCCGACGTGGTTAAAGTTGCACGTAAAGAGTATGAACAGGCGCGCGAGGCAGCGCGTCAGGGCCGCAAGCGCAAACGCATGAGCCGCGACCTGCTCGAAGGGCCTATCAAGTCTCGCACCTGGCACGCGGGTGTAAAAGGCGTCGACACGCCACTCTCAAGCACATACGGACCATATCACGTCGACGACGATCTAATGACGGACTTCAGTAATACACCCACGGGAACGCACACACCTAATCACCACCATCTGGCACCCAAGACTGAAGGCCCGCCGCAGAACCCGCAGGCCTCACACCCTTCGGCGCCCCCAGAGCTGAAGCTAAACAGCGTCAGCGCGGAGCATAACCGCGCGCTGGTCTCGGCGGCATTTGAGCCGCCGCTCAAGGGGCTCAAAGTCGTCGTCATACACGTCAAGGACACGTGCGAAGACGGTCCGCTCGTGGGCGACACCATCCTCCGACAGTTACAAGAAGGTGAGGCAAAACTCAAAGAAGAGGGCAAGGCGTTGGGGTGTAGTTTTGAGGTTTGTAAAGGCGGCGACGCTTATTGGTTTTGAGAGACTGGAATCGTTTTACGGGATCGGGTGATGCTTGATGATTGGTCTGCTTTACACTTACGATGGGTTGGGGGGGCGTGTGTATACGAGATACGATTTTGTATGTTTTCGTGGCTTAGAACTGGCGAGATGGAGGGGCGCTGGTGATGACTGTCATTATATCTTATATCCTATGTCGTAATGTAGTGATATGTTGGGTCGTGTTTTGCGAAGGTTTGTTGTACAGGTATGCGGAATGGAAATTCAAAGCGATTATTAGAGAAGCCTCATTGACATTTCATGATGTGATTCGGCCTAATCGATGCGTTGCCTTTCTTCCTCCTCCGCGTCATGTTCTGTGTTGTCCTTGTTGGACCCGCGGAATGGTCTCGCGCTCTGCCCAGGAGCATGGCAGTGGCTCGACGGTTCATAGTCAAATGGATTCTCTGGAGCACCCTGGTTCTTGATCCGTTTTCAAAGATCGTAGGCCTCCGCAAGGCTTTGTTCTTGGGGCCGAGTATCCAGTGGTGGACTCCTGAGATCCGCGTGTGCTTTGGTGAGGTATGATCCGACAAGCGGAGAGAACACAGTCGACTTCAAGGAAAAGTGCCTCCCTTATAAAACATCACATCTTAACTCGAGCATCCTTCACTTGACAATAGCATCCACCTCTTTTGCGTCCACGAACCACGCATGCTGCCCGCGCCCATGCAGCCTAGCAGTCGCTCGCGGCATCCCCTCTGCATCGACGGTTCTACTCTCCTCACTCAACACCCCTTCCAACGCGCAGCTCGCTTTGTTCTTCAGACACGCACCCCATGCCAGACTCGGTCTTGCAAACGCGCCCAAGCAATGCGCCGCAGTCGGTCCCTGTCTGACCGCCAGATAGACGGTTTCTGTAGGCCTGCTCACTTCTCGCAAGCTCGCTGTGCTCTGGGCGCCCGGGCGCGCCATGCTCAGTCTGAGCGACTTGTTCGACGTGTGGAACCGCGAGCTAGGATGGGGGATATCTGATCTGACGATCTCGGTCTGCCTTGCCGGCGTCCCGTCAAAACTGTGGCTGCGTGTGGATATCGCCACCTCGGCGCCAGACTGCTGTACCGACCGTGTGTGGATCCTGATACGCCCTGTGGCGCTCAGATACTCGCTGCCATCGAGGAGCCCTTCTCTTGAGAATGTGTATGCGCCATGCTCAATGGCGCCAGTTGTCACGGAGTCGACTGTTGAGTAGACGCCTACAAATTTGCTTGGGAGAGTGTTGTAAGGGTACTCTTCGAACTCAAGAACGAAGAGGTTTGTGGAAGGCGCTGTGAAGCCAAGACGAGCAAGGTACGGGGTGAGCAGTGCATCCATTGGAGCGACCCGCTTTTGAAGCCGATTTCGGGGTTTTTCATGCACTTTTGGCGGTTTGGACAGTTTGGCGTTGTCTTGATAGCCTCCAACAATGAGATGCTCGTTTGCTACTCGCTTGCGTCGCGATACTGATCGCTTCATCATGTGTTGCGTGTTGCGTGTTGCAGCTTTTCTCTGGAAGGGCTGCTGTCTCTTTCTAAAACGATCGTGGTCGCCGACTGCGCGGGTAAGAGGAGAGCAAAGGTCCCTAGAGCTGCCCAGGAGGAGTTACAGCCTCGTTTATCCGATGATGTTATCGACCTTACAACTGTCAACGTTTCATGATACGGAATTCGTCAAGACATGCAGGAACGTCTTCGAGGCTGCAGTCGTCATTGGCGACTCGTGCGTCATGCAATGTTGCTAAGCCACACACCTAGCCGTTTGAGGGTGCCCCATCAGCACTATGGACGTTAGTGAGCACGGCTATCGTAGTGACAACACAATCGTCCGTTTTGTTGATAAAGCTCTCCTCGAGGGGTACGTTGTCCAACGCTTGGTCGTTACTTCTAGTTTTTCCAATGTGCATTGACCAACGACACACGCGAGCTACAATCACAGCCACAACAAGAGCATGGCACAGCAGCTGGTATGAACGGAGCTCAATACTCGACTCAACAAGCGCCTCGGAAATAGGCATGTATCAACATCCCATTCTGGTGACAGCCACTGGTTTACGCGTGCTCAAACCTACTTTTCTTCAACGAAAGGGTTTGTTCGCGCCTACAGTTGGCGTAGAGCTCTTTCGCATCATTATTTCGGGGATGCTGATCGTGTATTTTGTATTATTTTCCTCCGGTGCACTACATTTTTGACACATCGGGATGCTCTCGTGGCTTCTCCGGTAGTAGGATATCCTCTCCACTCCACGCCCTCTCATCCCGACGCATCTGGTCTTCCATCATCCGGTTCCTTCCGTCGTACACCTCAAGATCTTCCTCGATGCTCTCTTCTCTGAACGTGCTGACTTCAATATCTGTCTTCCTCTGTATTCCTCCCCCACTCCGACCCTGTAATTCAACAAAAGGGTGATTCTCGTTGCCAGGATCAGTGTGCTTCACTTTTGTGGGTTCCTTGGTGGCGCCGTAGCCGGATTTTGACAAGTAGTTTGATGAAACGAATTCGAAGAGGAACCTCAAGTAAGGGAGAGAGGCGCAAGTGATGCCAACATGAGACTCGACAATGATAATGAGCACTCCTGGTGGACCGTATCGCATCCATTCTCGGGTACTGTACATCGTGATGAGGAGGGAAAGACGCGCGAACGAGAGACCGAGGTTACTGAAATTGTTTAGCGGTGGATCCGACAATAGAAGCAGTGGAAAGGACGTACACAAGACCGACGGAGAAAGCAAGTATCAACTCAAGTCGTGACCTGAACGGTAGCTTGAGCTTGTACAAGTAGTGTGCAGGCCAGATGTACACAATGATATCGAAAGAACTGTTCAATGCCAGGATGGCGTAATCCTGATTACGCGGGCTGTTGCAAAAAGCATTTTCAATCGTCTTGTTCCAGTAGGCGTTGATGGGCCTGCACTGGAGCAGCGTGGTCAGTCCAGCCCATAACGCATAGGCGAGCTGCAGTCCACAAAGACCCCAGCAGAGCCAACGGTTGGTTTGGGACGGAAACAGCTTAAGATACGTGAACAAGATGGAGATGCGAATCAGACTGTAGCACATGGGGAACATGGAGAACAGTGCCAAGCTGAGTCGTCCGATCGGGTATTCGTTCTTCACTGGAACATCTTCCAGGTCCAAAGCGTAGCCTAACTCATATAGTCGCCATACCATTGCGGTCATGGATATCGAGAAACATGTTGCAATGGCGAGAACGACATCATCCTGTGAATGTCAGTCTTGGATCCAGGCGACAGACAAGTTGGCGTGCCTAGGCGCGGTCGGAGAGGCACGGCGTCTGGGGTTTGGTGGGACAGGGTGCTCACAAAGGTGCTGATCTTCTTCACATAGCGATTCGACAAACGCAGTGTAAAGCATATGATCGCCACGCACAACGTGGTGATCTCTACCCCGTAGAACAGACCATAATTCGGTGCCATGCTGAAGATATGTGTCAAGGGACGGTGGCATAGACCCGCCAATTCATCCACGGTTGAGGCTTTCGGGGTCAGTAAGCAATTAAGAAGAGTGTCAAAACCCCCCCAGCATGTCCCTTACGGCCCGTCAATCCATAACCATATTGATACTCTAGCCTGTGGCTCACCGCGAATCGCAGACACATCATCCTTGCATTCAAACGCCCGGCAGTACTTCGCTGCAGGATGACGATCATCCTAATTGCGAATGCACGACCACGTACGAGCTTTTGTCCAGACTCCAGGCTCTCATAAGAATCCTCCCGACCTGCCCCCTTCGTGCCTTGTTTATCAAACCCTTCAGTGCAATTTCTTCTTCACCACGGCCTCACGCCACCATTCGCCTGTCCTCCCCCGCCAGAGACCCACTTAAAGGCCTATCTCTGATTTCCCCCGACATTACGGATTCCTGAAGGATTTTATCAACTACAAGTGCGAAGTGTGGGAAATTCCGACCCAATGGAAAGCGCGGCAGTGGCGGACATGTACCGGCAGGTGAGGCACGAGGGACGAGCCATGATGGATCGGAAGGCGCGGTCCGACTATGGACACTAAAAGGCGCCATGAGCAACCCGCGCGCTCTGTTCAATGCTTGACCACACAAGGACCGATACGTTTCATGTTGATGCACAGAAGTCAATGCGAATGCGATTTCGCAATGGCAGACAGGTGTGCTGTCGCTTATCTTACCTATCGGATCTCCTCACGGTTACGCAACTCAGCCGCACCAACGCAACATCCTCTCCAACAGTGTTGTGGAAGTACCTTTCCCCGCAGCTGAGCTCGTCAGCCTTCTCACGAAATGACGGAAAGTGCGGTTTGTGCTGCCAAAGATAGAGCATTGTTGCATGGGCTTCTCGTAAATTGGACTCGTGGACCGTTGACTAACCAGCCGCAAGCGTCCATGTAGCGTTGTGCACGGCGCACCACAATGCACCGCCAACCGGAGTCTGGCATCACAGCGTCACCTTCCTTCGTGTCTGAGGTCGACTAGATTTCGACTTTCCGAGATTTTCACGGCTGACGGTTCGCCACAGCTTAGCTGACCTGTCATGCGTGTGAGATATATTGATAGTGTGGTCGCCGTTGATTTGTGCTGCACCCTTCTACAGTCAATCTAAGGATTGTCTGAAAATCTTGGCTTGAAATCGATCTCCTTGAGCTCTCTCACAAACAAGATGAAGGTCACACAGACGTTGGGAGCTTTGCTCTCGACTGCACTGATCGCCAGTGCGGCTCCTGTTGCCCAAGATTGTACCTCCGAGGCTGACTACGATGTCATCGTTGTTGGCTCCGGACCTGCTGGTCTCATCGTTGCCGATCGCATGAGCGAGGCTGGCAAGAAGACCCTCCTCCTTGAGCAGGGAGGTGCGTCGTACTACGTTACTGGTGGTCGTGAGCGTCCCGGCTGGTTGAATGGGAGCGAGCTCAGTCGTGTTGATGTCCCCGGTCTCTACAAGGTACGCTTTGCAACATCGACCCCGCTCCAAGCTAGAACTAACGTTAGTAGACGATCTTCTCGGTGCCTGGTAACTTGACATGCGCGTCAGACGTGGTCAACGCCTTCCAAGGCTGCACAGTCGGTGGTAATACCGCCATTAATGCTGGTCTGTTCTTCCAGCCGCCGGCATCCGACTGGGATCTGTATTTCCCCGAGGGATGGAAGAACTCGGACATGCTAAGCGCGATTGCGAAGGTTCATGCCAAGCAGCCTTCTACTGACACGCCGTCGGCTGATGGTAAACGCTATTTGCAGTCTGGTTACGATGCTGCGAAGGAGTGGCTCGTTGATAGCGCTCACTACTCACATGTTGGTCTCAACAACGGTTGGGAAAACCACCAAAAGACCAAGGTCTTTGGCCACCCCATCTACAACTACGAGGGCGGTCAGAGGAGTGGTCCCGTCAAGACTTACCTCCAGTCTGCGCTTAAGCGTCCCAACTTCCACTTCCAGACCGGAACCAAGGTTATTCGCGTTATCCGCAATGGAAAGACCGCGACGGGCGTTGAGGTCCAGGTTAAGGGCTCCAACACTACCTCCATCATCAACATTGCTTCGAGCGGCCGCGTCATCCTCTCTGGTGGTGCTCTTCTCAGCCCTCAGGTCCTTATGTGGTCTGGTATCGGCGAGCCAGCTACTCTCAGCAACCTCTCTGCAGCTGGCCAGCTCACTCTCCCCGCCAGCCAGTGGATCAACAACACCGCTGTTGGTGACAAGGTCTTCGACAACCCCAACACGTTTATTGAGCTTTTCTCTAAGTCCATCTCCTCCTACACCCAGAGCTACACCGATCCTATCCCTGCTGACCGCGATCTCTACCTGAAGTCGCGCTCTGGTCCCTACTCTTTCGGCTCGCAAACAAGTGCTTTCTGGGACTTCATTAAGCAGGGCGATGATCTCGTTGGCTGCCAGGGCACCATCGACTCATCCGGCGCAAACGACTTCACAGAGAACGGTACCATCACCTTGAACGTGTACGGAACCTCTGGTCTGCGATCATTCGGCCGTGTGGGTCTCGACGAGAAGGGTATCGCGACACCTTCGTCTGGTTTCTTTTACTCGGACAAGCGTGATGCACAGGCTGTTGGTCAGTTCATCTACGACATTTTCCAGAAGCTTCCCAAGACCTTGAGCCCGTTGAACATCGCTGGCAACTCAACCCTTGAGGAGATCACTACCTGGATCAGCACGCCCTCTGACTACACTCTTGGCAACGTTCAGCACTGGTCTTCCAGCTGCAGATTCGAGACTTGCGTTGATGTGAACGCCCAGGTCCTTGGTACTGACAACATCCACGTTGTTGATGCTTCGATCAGCGCGCCTCTGTCAACTAACCCTGTCCTGGGTACTATGATCATCGCAGAGCGCGCTGTCGAGAAGATCCTTGCGTTATAAGGAGAAGTGGGAAGATAACGAGTAATTATGTCTATGTTCAGTGACGATAATGGACCAGAAACTTAATGTATAAAAAATCAAGTATGACTGTTTATAAACTGTTCTAGCCTCGCCTCAAGATGCACTCCCACGTGCCACCGCGCGCTAAACCATCTCATACACCTCTGGAGCATTGCGAATTCTTCATTCGATACTAACTGCTCGTCACATATTCTGGATGTCTCCAAGACGGCTATCCCGGCTCTCAATATGCAACACAGCGCCGCGAACGGCAGCTTTGCCACATCGTCCTCGTTTTCCAGCTTCCCTAGCGAAACCTTCACCATATCCCATGCCATACGCCTTGCGTACCTTAGCGCCAGATTTGCTTTCTCGATGTGTTTACGAAGCTCGTCCGAGTATGGCAGTCCTGCTAGGTAGAGCACTTGAGCTTCCTGGAGCAAGAGGTGCGAGCAGAAACCCAGCCCTATCGCGTCGCAATGTACCCAAGAAGAAGGCCGCATATCTTCCATGAGCATTCTGATGTAACCCGACGTTTGCATATCGACGGCGTCGTAGCTTTCGTAAGGCTGTGTTGTGCGTCTACGAGCATTTACGTAATCGAGAGCCTTGCCGGTGCCAAGGGCAACGACAGTGCGGAAGTGAACCTTCGTACAAGGTGATGGGACATGTGTTGGCATGATGGGCGGGTGGTACTGAGTGAATTCCACATTGCAAATGGGATCGCTCGGTGGTATAGTGAGTGTGAAAGATGGCGACGGCGACGTGACGAAAAGTATGCTGAGATCAGTGTGAGATGACACCGATGATTGTAAAAAGAAGGAAATGCATACCGGTCGAGCATAATCAGAGAGGCTTTTAGCCACTCTGTTGTCTCTAGCGTCGATATGTCATCAATAGCCGTGGCACCGTGTTCAAGTATAGTTAGTATTGCCTTGCAGCTTAATATCGTCTGGAAAGCTTGTGTTCCCATGCCATGACCAACTTCATACACTGCTATTGATAGCCCTAGTTGCAATGCTTCTATATCTGCGTCATGTTTTGTCTGCAACAAGGCAAGAACCTGTTTTAGAACTCGGTAAAGCTGGCAGTCGGAAGGGTGCTCAGCGTGTTTACGGATGTTTTGGGTAACGAGCCACACACTCAGAGCTAGCGCTGGGTATCTAGTTAAAATAACCTCCGTACCTTGATCAAGAGTACAGTCGTAGACTGTCGGAGACCAGTGTCGGATAGATCGGCCATAATCCTCAACGATGGAGGTCAGATTGATATCAGCCAATTTTAGGATGTCGACCACATAATCTGAGAGCTTGGAGGATGCGTTTATATCGGACGATGCCTTCAAGCTTGTTGTCACATAGTGCACAAGTTTCCAAGCTCCGAGACAAGAAAGAAGTGGTGCGCCTGACTGTGAACGCAAGATCAAAGGCTCGGAGGTTGTGCTTGGAACAGGCGGGGATGGGGAGTAGTCGCAGCTGAAACCTTTACTATCTCTCTCGTCAGGACAGCTGCCACATAGTGTTGGGGCTGATAAACTTACGCAGCACACCTTAGGCAGCTTGGCACTGTACGATCACAAGCTTGTTTCCGCGCCCTGCAGTATCCGCACACATTCGGTGCTTTTTGAGTGACTGGGATAAGACTCGGGAGTGCACTCATTGGGTTTGTAGGATAGGTATCGGCCGTTGCATGCACACGCGCGCCTTGTTCAGCAGATGCCGTATTTATAAGGTACGATGCCGAAATTTGCCATGCCGCGCACGAGAATAGCTTACCCATCAATGCCGCTGGACACGAGGCTTTCGATGGGCTCGCTAAGATGCCGTTCGAACAATGCCACGGCCATAAATCAAGGACCGCCTGAGGGATTCTTTGATGACAGAGGCGCTATACTATATGAATGTCAGCAAGATCTGCAATCCAGTTTCTGTGAAGTATCATTGGCTAACACACTGCTCCAGCGAAGTTCACTAATCTGCTTTGCAACGGCTAGGTGCAGCAGAAGCAAACAGCTCATAAATCAAGTCTGTCAAGCGAGGACTCCTGACGTGACTGGACATGATCCGTGGCGCAAGATCATCCGACTAACTTGGTTGTTTGACTCAGGAACCCTGGTTTTGCTTGGTTGACGTACGCCTTCATGGCACGCCGGGTTGATACATGATGCCGGTGCGGCTTGTTACATGGTGCCGTCGCGGCAAGCCAGAGCCTCAAAAAGAACGCCACGCTGCTCCAGAATGGCCAACTTACATCGAATACTCATGAGCTAAAACTCGAACGAGATAGTGTCTTGTAAAAATAACGCACATGAATGCGCCCTATCGCCACGGCTTGACAAGCCGACATGATAGGAGTACACTAGGGATGATCAGTAGCATCGCTTAGCGAAAATATAGTCACGTGAGCCCATGTGGCCTGGCATGTGCGCCTGAGACAGATACCTAACTAGGAACTGAGGCTGATAGGACCCACTCTATCAAACAAGTACTCTAAGCAGTCAAGCAGGATGTGTCGCTTGAATTACTTGGTGTACGGACACTTCTAGATCAATTTGCTTGATTCGATGTTACAAATCAACTCTGGGAGGCACCAAGGTAGATATGCTGATTAAGCCAGCTTGCTTATTGAAAATTGTGAGCCGAACAAGTGACTGAAATGGACATCATACATCACATTTATGTAGACCTCGCGTACGCTCACTCTGTCACCCTGCGCGGTCTAGAAGCGTGCGTCTGAGTTGTTGGCCGAAGGACTTGGAGTTGGAAGGATTAGCATGGCGGAGAGAACTATCCACTATTCGCTCGCTTCGACTATTTGCAAGGAATATTGACAAGCAGTACGAGTCAACAGCTGTTACTGCACTGCTTGTAGTTGCTCGTGCGTTCTCTGGGTCACCCATCGGTGTAGCTCAACCCGTCGGTGAGATCTATCATGTATGCACCCGTCGGCGAAGCCGAAGCACATGCAATAGAATGTCCTGAGCAGCAGCACTCGTCAGCGGCTGAAAAGGATTGCTTACGTGGCGTTCGTTATTTGGAATGACTCCGACTCGCCGTCCGAGTAGCCTTTTGGTTGTTTCGAAGGATCGAAGTCTTCTTTGGCACCGCCAATGGGTTTCCAAATCAGGACTGGATGCCTGCATCTAAGCGCAACTGCACCAGCAAGGAAGCTTTCTATCAATGATACTGATCTCTCGTGTCTAGCTTTGCAGCTGCATTAAAAGCAACACGACCGCTCCTGGGTGCAGTACATACACAGCACATACATACCGGTAGTACGTCCAGCAGCTTCTATTAGGCTATCCGGTATTGCTGATATAACTACATAGGAAGCAGATCGTAACGGTCTCGTTGTCCCTGGTTTGTCAGAAACGTCTATCATCCATCCTTGGATATTCAACCGCACCCCAGATTGCCAAGCCGGCCGATTGTTAAACCGACTTCGGGTGTATCCACTGTGAAAGCAACAGATTTATGCTAGGTGTGGCGATTCGACTGCCATCAGAGAAAAGACGTCTATTTCAGAAGACATGCGCCTCCGGGACCTACACAATATGTGCATTGGTAATCTAAAAAGTACATATCGTGCTACGAAACTCGAATGCTAAGTAATGCGAGATTAATATTGAGGAGAAAGTATAGGCACGTCGCTCGCTAGTCGCTGGAGAAACCTGACAAACCCTCATCGTCGAAGTAGTGGGTGTAATGTCCTTGCGCCTCGAAGTCTTCGTCGATGACAATACCAGCAAGCGCTCTTAACTCTTTTGCCTGTAGAGCTTTGCCAAAGCCGATAGAGAGTTGCATGTCCGGCTCTTCAAGAGTTTGATACGTCCAGGTGTAGTCGATGTCCTCAATGCTATGAGGCTCTTCTATGGCTCCGGCACGGCAAGCGACCTTCATCAACTCAACAGCGAACACTGACTCCTTCGCATCCTCTTCCTCGGATTCGAGTTCTGCAGAATCGCGGCGCTGGGGCACAGGTAGCCGGATCTGGTGGCCAGAACTCTCAGCTGCCGAGCCGTCCTTCGTATACGTTCGGCAGTACGAAACATTTTTGAGCTTCTGGATACCAGTGACAAAATATAGTGGCTGACGCTGCAGACCGGATCTGCGAAGGAAACTTTGGGCTTCAGTGTCGCGGCGAAGCGCCTCAAAGGCGGCAGACGGATCGGTGAGTGAAGCGAGAGTGGATTCCTCAGCATTCAGTACCACGACGTTGCCAACGGATGGGTCTGCCTTGCCGAGGCTAGAGATGAAGCGGCCTTCTTCATCGCGTAAGATGGTGTCCTCGTAGCGAGGTTGTGTGGTGGGCTTGTTGTAGGCTGGCTTGACTGTTGGCTTGAAGGAGATTGAATCAGAGCTCAGAGGATCGGTGAGCAGCTGCCCGAGAGCGAAAGAGCTCGAAGGAAGAGGGGCTGGTAGAATGAGAACCTTAGACATGTTGCTTGAAGAAGTTTCAGGCTGAATTGACAATGCGGAGAGGGACTTCCGGGACGAGCCCTTTATGCTCAATCACATCTCTGAGCCCGGCAACCATTCCGAGAAAGATCCATGGACTGATCTCACATCGAGCCGAAAAGCTTCTGAAAAGCCTCAGCACATGAATGTCGAGCCATGCTCGTGTGACGACATGCCGTATGCAACCGAGGTGTCGATGTGGAGGCGGGATTGCGTCGAATTACGTTGGGCTCCGCACTTTCCTGCATGAAGCTGGGAGTCCAGTCGTGGTTCGCTCGGCTGTTGTCGGTCGGAAGGACTAAAGCTCTGGTTGCTGTTCGCTGTTAAAGGTAATGGGTACCTGACGATCCCGAATAATCCCGCATCGGCTGAGCCTTTGCCGGATTGGTTGAAAAGGGACCCGTACAGATGCACAACGGAGACATGTTGGTCATCTCAGGAGAGTCGGTGAGTGCACTCTCGTTCGATTTAGGGCTTTCCGGCGACAGTTTGCCCGATTGCCGCAACGCATGCAAGAAGTTGAGGGGTTTCAAAGTCGTTGTCGAGTGGTCGTGTGAGCACTGGAAAAGCTCTGGCTCCGGAGGCTCTGACGACCTGGCGGTATGGAACGTAAGATGCTCGTACTTGCGCGACGTGCAGTATACAATGTGCAGTTTGCAATCCATACGCATCGGCACCAGTGCCGGCGTCTTCTCTTGGTGAGTGACATGCACACAAAGTCTGGCCGCTTCACCGCAACCCACAATCTGTTCGATTGCAGTCACACGTCGTAGGCGGCCAACTGCATGCTCGCCCAACCGAACAGGAAGACTGTCCATGGCACTCTCTTGTGGCTTTTGAACGCTATGTCCGCAGTTTGTTGTGCATAGAAAGTCCAGTGGTCGTGAGTGGTGACCACTTGGCAGACAGGGAAGTGGCGTTGCATTATGTGGCTGACGGCATGCGACCAGGCATTTGAAATACGCTTTCTATACGCACTCGCACATGCCGTCACGTATCGGCGCGGGTTCCTGAGCTACAGAGCCCCTGTTTCCTGATGGAAACATAGCCCCTTCTTGATGGATCGCCGACCGTCTGTGGCTGGCGCTGCGTTCGGCAGTGCCGGAAAGACACTGCCACAGCGGAAGACACACGTTCCTTGGATACCGGTATGCTGACGCCGTAGCCAACACACATACATGCCAGAGGTACACCCGTGCGACCATGGCAGGAATGGTAGCCGAAAGTCACGGTCCGCGCCAGAACGCGCTGGCAGACATACAATTCGCATCGATCCTCGACGACGATGACCTCACGCCCGTCGAATCCGGTGACGAGACGGAACAGGAGCAGAGGCTGGAGCTGGAGACGGTCCAGTCGGCCATTGGGGTCAGCATAGGACAACAACAGACGCGTCTGACATCGCCGAAGACGCCCGCTGCTGAGAAGGCCGCTGCGTTGGACGACATTGAGGGCGGCGCGCTCTTCGATGGCTGGGAACAGCATGCGACTGCTGTAATAGACGCTCGATCACGACACCATGTATCCTCTCCAGGCGATGCTATTAGGAGTCGTGCAAAGACTGAGGAGCAGATCAAGTACGGGTCCAGCCCAGATGAGGCTCTCGAGCGCCTGCCTTCTCCGTGGCGCGCGGGCCCCAAAACCTTCCAGGATCGCATGAGCGATCACCGCGCCTCGCTGCGCCAGCACCTCAACAACGGTCGGCGAAGAGCGTCGTCGAGCGGATCAATGGCCGACACAGTACGGAAATACGTGCCGTTCAACCTGCCAAAGGCTCCAAAACACCTGCAATTCTCGCTACCATCCTTTTCAGCCCTGACACTGGACCAAGAGCGCGGGAAACCCAGGCCAGGCACAAGCTCGCGACCCAGACAAATAGAAGCTGCAAGCTCTGGCGGCATACCTCAGCACGATGGCAATTCCGAATCAACTATTGGCCGCCGCAGGAGTCTGAGTTCACCACAGCAGGCCAGCACGGCGCCGCTGACCCAAGGTGAGCTCGAGATTGACAGCGTATCTACTCTTATTCCGAGAGGCACTCCTCGCGTATCGCACGATCGACCTGCGCCTAGGCTTCGCAGGTCAAACTCAGACGGCTCTATGCTACTCTATCGGTCCAAGTCTATTGCTTCCTCCCTTGGCGACGACTCTCGATTTGAGAGTGTGTCCGAGATGGTCAACAGCAGATTCAAAGCTATCAAAGACAGTTTCCAAGACTCTAACTTCAAGCTTCCAAGTCCTTCGTTATCGAACTTCAACTTTTCACACAGAGACGAGATATCCAGAAGCCGTAATGGTAGCATACCACCTCGGAGCCGAACAGTCGACGAACCTTCCATACAACGATTCAGTCTTCGCCCCAGTCCATCGACATTTCCGCGAAATGGCTCGTCCGTATCCCTTAGAGCAATGCGACCATTCAAGGACGGCGGCTCAGAGGCCGACACCCACCCTAACTTTACAAGGGCGCTCGAAGAATTGGAAGGTGACCTTGTAGTCCTTGGCGGATACCGTGGCTCTATCTTGCGTTCTGCAGAACCCCCGAACCGCCAGCTGTGGGTGCCCATCAAGGTCGGTCTCAATTTGCGGAAGGTAGATCTGGAGGTGCCGTTCGATGAGGGCGCAGACGAGAGAATGGAGCAAACCATTATACCTGACGGCATGTTGACACACATTGGACCCGTCGACATCTCAAAACGCCTTCTCAAACGGCTACGAGCATCTGAGAATTTCAAGAACGGGAAACTCAGAGTCCACAATTATGGCTATGATTGGCGGTTGTCGCCGCACTTCCTCTCCCAGCGACTCATGAAATTCCTGGAATCTCTTCCGTGCAACCAAGCAAACGTTCCTCCTGAGAAGAGAGGTGCTATTGTAATTGCACACTCGCTGGGCGGTCTGATCACCCGCCACGCTATCAATGAGCGACCGAATCTTGTCTCAGGCGTAGTTTATGCGGGTGTACCGCAGAACTGTGTGAATATTCTTGGTCCCTTCCGAAACGGCGATGACGTTTTACTCTCATCTCGCGTGCTGACTGCGCAGGTGAACTTTAGTATCCGCACCTCCTTTGCTTTGCTGCCTCTCGATGGAAAATGCTTCTTCAACAAACAAACCAAAGAAGAATATCCTGTCGATTTCTTTGACATCAACACTTGGATCGAAGGCCGCTTGTCGCCCTGCATTGCCCCACCTTTGCCACGTCCGGAGCTGCCTAAAGACAGTAGCTTCAGCGTGAGTGGTGTCTTAAGCGCTATGTCGCAGGCGCTACCGACGTTTCCGGGTCGAAAAGGGAGCATGTCACGAGGCAACGGCGAGACAAGCAACAGCGCTGTAGATACCGTGGGACAAAAAGTTGCCGAGGGCAATGCTGAAGTGGCAGGTGGTGGAGTAGAGCCACAGATGATGGCAGGACGGCGGATGTCGCGCTCCACGTATACGACAAACGACCCGAATCCCGCGACAGCGGTCACGATATCGCGTGAAGATGCCATCAAGTACCTCACTCGAGTCCTCGCAGAAACCAAGCGATTCAAGGAAGCGCTAGCCCACGAGCCCAGACACACGGAAGCCAATGCGTACCCGCCGATCGCTCTCATGTACGGAAAATCTACACCGACGGTGTACGGTGCCAAAGTCGAGTCTCGAGAAGCGATCGCCAGAGCCGATGTCTACGATGAGTTGGCATTCGCGAGCGGAGACGGTGTTGTACTTGCGCGCGCAGCCATGGTACCCGCAGGATACTCAGTCGCCAAAGGTGGCGCCGTATCGAGCGACCGTGGACACGTCACTTTGCTAGGAGATCTCGAGGGGGTCGGCCGTTGTTTGCGTGCTGTTATCAAGGCGCGGCGGGCTGGAGTTGGTCTAGGTGCGAAGGAGAAGAACGGCGCGGATAAAGTTAAATCCCGGGGCCTAGGCATTCAAGAGCCGCAGGTCGTCGCGTAGAGTTGTACGGAGTGCGCAATTTCAAGAGGACTTTCTGATATTCCGCAGCGAGCGATAGGATGAGAGGATCATTATGGCCATGAAAACCACACGTGACACGCTGACTGATGACTTGTCGTACCATTAGTATAGACATAGAAATATATAGAAAATAATGTTAGAGTCATTAATCTTCATGAGCCAACCACCCAAGGTCACAAACTGCCTGAGTCGAAAGCGGATGTGGTCATCGCCAAAGTGACTAGTATACTTGTGAGGTAGGACAATATTTTCATTATTATTTATAGGTCTGGTACGATAGTTTCAGTACTAGTATCGAGGTACATTAGCAGACACTATTCTGAACGTCCTCTCCTCAGTTCGCGCAATTCTGAGACTTAGCAGCAGCCAAGTTCTTCTGGTTCTGCTGGGTGCCACCCTGCACCTCGGTGACCAGCATCTGCAGCGTAGTCGCATCGGTGGCGTTCCCGTTGAGTTTCAAGACCTGGCTTATCTCAAGAGTCTGGGCCATAGCAACAGTGGCCAGGCCAGCAGAAGCGGGGCTGTTGATTTGCTGAGCGAGCTTCTGGTTGTTGGCACGGATGTTGACGCCCTTCTGCTGGATGTCGAGGACGGAGATCTGCATCGCTTGGAATGTTGTTGCCTGCGCAGTGCCGGCTTGAGACATCTTCTGGAGGGATTGAACACTATGATGAGATGTCAGTGGGTGCTCTGCATTCAGTGTCGGGTATGGAACGTGATTCATTGACACCGTAGTGTATGTCAATGTCATCTGAAAGCAGTGCGGGTAGGATGATACGATGTGTAGAACGGGTCAGTGGGGCTTGCATACCCGATAAGTTCCTTAGCCTGGATATCTAGGTTCTTCTGGATTCCTTGCTGGAGCTGTGTCTGAGTCTGGCTGCAGCTGCCTGCGGCAGTAGTAGAATTAGCTGCCGCAGAAACGCTACCAGGAAACTTGCTGGCCTCCTGAGCCGGAGCAGCCAGAACGGCAGCGACAAGATACAAGATGGCGAAGCTCTTCATATTTGTAAATGTGTCTGCTTGTAAGGACTAGAACGGTGACTGAAGTTGGAAAGCCGAGTAAAACAAATGTAAGAGTAGAGATGAAAGGAGCCCAGCCCAGCTGAGTAGAGATTAATTCTCGAATTAAGTAAACGAAGTGAATTGCAATGTGATGAGTTGAGGCAGAGAGAACCGCGGAGCTCTCTTAGACTACTTGTACTCAGCATGTTCTGTCAGCAAATAAAAGGCCGAACCAAACCTTCAGGTACGATAAAACTTCGAGGTGCGGCAGATCATGCTCCTTCGTTTTGAAGCCGTTAAATGTCTAGGTACAGCCGATTAAGCTTTCAGCTATGGCACTATGGAGTCTTGAGTGCGGGAGATCAGACTGCCGGGTACTATGGAATCGAGCCGAGCTATGAAACTCCGGGGAACTGGTTCAAACATATTTGAAGTGAGCTCACAGGCGCCGTTCGGCGGTACTGTCATACGTTGGGCTTGATACATGACACTCACGCGGCGCATGTCGTTGCAAGCCAGAACTCAAGAGCGAACACCTTGACGTCTTAGGTGGAGCGGATTTTGTACAAATACCTGTGGACTAGTATGTGATGAATACCGGGCTTAGGCTGTCGCCAGAGATCGTAGCAAAGAAGTCAGTCAGAGGCGCAAATCCATGCGCTTGCCTGGAATAGTAGGGATTAAACCCACCAAAGTAACTGCTAGGCTTACTAAAGTAATCGTTCCTGCCTGTAGATGCGCAAGCAGGTAAGAAAGATACATTGTCGTGGTACCTTCCTGGCTCGACCCAGTGCAAGCAACGCATGACTAGCCAGGTAGGTGGCTCTTTTGCCTCTTGCTCGACTGTCGTTACGTGTCAAACTCACTGCATGCTCCAGGAAGCATCAACTGCCAGTGTCATCGTCTGCACTGCGGCCAGGTGCAACGTCGGCGCTTATCTGTACCGCCGTTTGAAATGCGCTCTTGCTGGGGTCGGTGATTGGTCCTCATTTTGATTGTATCTTGCCGAACCCTGGCTCGGCAACAACAACCTGGCGAGCCTCTTGCGTCACCGACTGTGAACACAGCCTGCAACTTCCTCACACTGTCAATGATCGACTACAGGGCTTACTATCGCCGGGTTCCCTGATTTCCTGCGTGCGCTGGTCGCCCAGCGTCTTCTGCATCATCACATATCTATCGCCGCCCAGCTGGACTGAAACCTCACGTCTCATACCTCACAACTTTTCTTGAGATTTCGTTCTCTGTACATTGCATGCACCGCTGTTGTACATCTCGCTTTCAGGATGCGCTGTTCCCCTAGCACCGGCTGGGCTGGCCAGTACCTATGCGCTGCGCTTCTTCTCTCCACTGAAATCCCTCTCGTAACAGGGCTTCACCACATGGCTGTCAAAGCACCTCGCAAGCTAAACAAACGAAAGTTGGACATCACTCCACTGCTAGTCACGAACAATTGTATGGAAGACATATGGCCAGGAATCTCAACCCAGTCCGGGAATGGACCCGAACTCAATGGCTTCAAGCTCTCGCCTGGAGAGACCAAAAACCAGACGGTGTCGGAGGATTGGCAGGGTCGAGTATGGGGCAGGGCGAACTGTAGCTTCAATGATGATGGGAGTGGACCTGCCAACGGGCAAGGCAAAGCTTGCTATTCAGGCGACTGCAACGGTGTCCTGGACTGCAAGGTCGGGGTAAGATCACATCGATATGCCTCCATTGATTGAAGATGACTGACCTCGCGACAGGGTGACGTTCCTGTTTCGCTTGCCGAGTTCACATTGGACGCGGGCGACGGTCACACCTACTATGATATTTCCTTAGTCGATGGCTACAATCTACCCATAGCAATGGTACTCCAGCCCCTCGAAAACGTCACGCTAGATGACATTCCACCGAACCTGACAAATCCTTCCTGTCAAGGTACCTCCGGTCTCCTGGAACCGCAAGGCTACGATCCATACCCCGATCACCCAAGTTTTCTCAGGACGAACACTTCATACCCTCTCCCTTGGGAAGGACAAGTCGACCAAAAGAAGATCTCTCGATGGTGCCCCTGGGATCTACAGCAGACTCCTCCTGATAAGCCTGGTGATGGCGTCTACCCGTATCCTGACGATAACATCCAGCGACCGTCCTTCAATCCCTGCTTCTCAGCCTGTGCCAAAAACAACAGACCCGAGGACTGCTGCACTGGGGAGTACAACTCCGCTAGCAAGTGTCGCCCTGGTGATTATTCGAAGAACGTCAAGGAAGTCTGTCCAGACGCGTACAGTTTTGGTAAGTCTCTTCTACTACGGGACTTGTACCAACCTGCTGACTTGAACAAGCATTCGACGATCAAACTTCGACATTCATCATCCCCTCGGGCGCCGGTTTTGAAGTGGTATTCTGTCCAGGCGCACGCTCGACGAACATTTTGGATACAAGTATGGCTGAGATGCAGCAGCTTTCACAGCAAGGAAAAGTCGACCACCAGAAAGTCAAGATGATGATGGAGAGGAGGCAGGAGATGTTCAGGAGAGATTATGAAGCGCCAGGCCTCTTTTCCAACTGGTTCTCATTTTAAGGATCGTCCTCCTATTAATGTCGACAAAGCCAAATATGGCTTGTGTTATTCGTACGGTTGCATAGTTCTATACCCTTTTGGTTTTGCTCATAATGCAAGGTGCTCGCTGTTGCTATTATTGATGTGCAGGCAAATTCTTCAAGTACTTTGACGGATCTCATTCCCGTGTAGCAAGGTGACCATCAAGGTCTCATTCCACTTTTGGGGACGATACGTATGTTCCAGCCGCAACAACGTTTGGAGTCTTACACGATGGAGACGGAGCGTAGTGACGGCGGTACCGTCGGGATCGTTGCGACCGTCACACAGACCAGTTGCTTCACACGTTTGTGAGTCAACTGGTATGGTAAGTCTCAACGACGTCAAAAGTATGCAGGCAACATGCTCCTTCGAGAAGCTGGCGAGTGTTGAGCGTACAGGTCGGAAATACGAGCACCCACCCCCGCGTGGGTGCCGGCTCAATCGGCAGCTTTGCCCTACTACCTGCGACCTCTAATCACAACGTTTTCGGTTTCAACGAACCAACTTGTACCGGAGGCCCCAACCCCGCTCCTGTAATGATATTGTCACCGTCCGCTTGTGAAGCATGGTGCCTGAGCAGCTGACCACTACGGGCTTGAGCCAATTGTTCCGAGGCAACTTGGCACGCTAGCCCAAATGCACACGGAGGATGTCCTCCGTGCACCTTTCCGTCCACTATCAGAGGGCTACGAACCGTTTCATAGACCTTAACATGGCCTTCATGTTCCGACCGAACTTCTGCCGTACCTGTGTCGCCTAAGAGCCGGTAAAAATATATAGAGAGAAGACCCTTTCTTTACTTTATAGTAAGAAGGCGCTTCTGCCTATAATCTACCCCGCAAATCGGCTGAACCAGCGACTATATGATCTTTGGTGAAGCGACGACGGACATTTGAAGCTCTACAACATGGCGAAAGCTCAAGCACTGTCTGTTCACCGTCTCTCCGCCGGTTGGACATTCAAGCAAGCAGACGACACCGCTGAAGATGCCTGGCTCTCGGTCAAGACGGTCCCGACGAACGTTCACTTGGATCTGATCGAGCACGGAAAGTGAGCGAACCAATTGGAAATCACGTTCCGAAGAAACATAGCTCACATGGCAATCAGAATCCCGGATCCTTTCTTAGGCTTCAATGAACTGAAGGCAGAATGGGTTGCAGACCAAGCCTGGACTTACAAGGTCAAGCTTCCCGAAGTCGAGGAAGCCAAGCAAGGCACTGTTCATGTGCTGGCATTTGACGGACTCGACACCTTTGCAACGGTCAAACTCAATGGCAAAACCATCCTCGAGAGTGATAACATGTTCATCCCGCACCGTCTGGACGTTACGGAGGCATTGAAGCCACAGGTGGAAAACTTTCTCGAAATTGACTTCAAGTCCGCCAGACTGGAAGCAATCAAGATCCGTGAGGCTCACCCAGAACATACATGGGTGGGCTTTAATGGTGATATGTCACGACTTGCGGTCAGGAAAGCACAGTATCACTGGGGCTGGGATTGGGGTCCAATTCTGAACACTTGTGGTCCGTGGCGCGAAGTGCGGCTCGAAACTTACCAAGTTCGTCTAGAGGATGTTAGAGTTGACTACAAACTGGACGACAGCCTGAAGTCGGTGCAAGGCACGATCTCGGCGGTCGTTGAGGGCTCTTCGGCGAGGAGTGTGACTTTTAAGGTTCACGACGGCGATAGACAGGTCTTCAAAGAGAGTGCAAGCGTCGATAATGGCGTGGCTAAGGTTGAGTTCCATGTCAACAACCCTAAGCTTTGGTATCCCCACGGCTACGGCGAACAACCATTATACACAGTCACGGCAACAGTTTCAACAGACGAAGTCGACCTACATTCGATCACACGCCGGACCGGCTTCCGAAAGGGTGAGCTAGTCCAAGAGCCTGACAAGATTGGGAAAACATTCTTTTTCCGCATCAATGGCATTGATGTCTTCTGTGGTGGTTCGGACTGGATTCCAGCAGACAATTTTACACCGCGAATTACCGAAGACAAGTATCGCAAGTGGTTGGAGATGATGGTTGACGGTTACCAGATCATGATAAGAGTCTGGGGTGGAGGGATTTGGGAAGAAGACATCTTTTACGAACTCTGTGATGAGCTCGGAATCCTGGTTTGGCAAGACTTCATGTTCGGTTGCGGCAACTATCCTGCATTTCCTGAAATCCTGAAGTCGATCAAGGAAGAGTGTATTGCCAACGTAGCCCGATTGAGACACCATCCCTCGCTCGTCATATATGCCGGCAACAACGAGGACTACCAGGTCCAGGAGTCGTTTGGTCTGACATACAATTACGAGGACAAGGACCCAGAGAGTTGGCTCAAGACCGACTTCCCTGCTAGGTATATCTACGAGAAGGTAAGTGAGCACCGCTGCATCTATCGTATGTCAATTCTAATCAGCTGCGATCAGATCCTGCCTGAAGCTGTGGCTGCCGAAAGCCCACACGTACCATACCACCCAGGTTCACCATGGGGCGATGGTTTAAAAACCTCAAACACCACAGTTGGCGATATGCACCAGTGGAACGTCTGGCACGGTACGCAGGAGAAGTATCAGATCTTTGATACACTCGGCGGCCGTTTCAATAGCGAGTTCGGCATGGAGGCTTTCCCCCACATCGATACCATCAGATACTATTGCACCGACCCTACACAGCTGTATCCTCAGAGCCACATGATAGACTTTCACAACAAAGCAGACGGCCATGAACGACGGATCGCGACTTACCTGGTAGAGAACTTCCGTACCAAAACGGACCTTGAGGTGATCCACCCGTGGATAGTGTATTCATCCACAGTCGTGCTGACCAGTCATAGGCATTTATCCACTTGACCCAGCTATCCCAAGCTGAGGCACTGATGTTCGGCTATCGAGGCTGGAGGCGACAATGGGGTCAGGAGCGTTTCTGTGGAGGTGCTCTCGTGTGGCAGCTCAACGACTGTTGGCCAGTGACCTCGTGGTCCATCGTTGACTACTTTCAGCGAAAGAAGCCTGCATACTATGCTATGCGTCGTGTACTTGCCCCTATCGCTGTCGCCGTCAAGCGTGCACATTTCGATTGGAGCGTTGTGCATGCACGAGTGCCACCGAAGAGCGACTTCGAGCTATGGGTTTCGTGCCAGAAGCAGGAGGAGGTGAAGGCAACAGTTGAGCTGAGGTTCATCAGCGTCAAGACCGGCAAGGAGATCAAGGACAAGATCGTCAAGAAAGACATCACTTTGACCCAGAACGGCACAACGGATGTGTTATCCGGCACAATCGATAACGTAAACGAGGAGCCCCACGTGCTCGCGGCGCGTATATGGGTCGATGGTGAGATCGTATCGAGAGATGTGGATTGGCCGCAGCCGCTGAAGTACCTTGACTTCGAAGACCGTGGCCTGGAGGTCATTCCCCAGGGAAGTACGATCTTAATAAAGGCTGACAAGCCTACAAAGGGCCTTGTCTTCGAGGAAAGGTCGGGTGTGTTGGTTCACGACAGCGCAATCGACGTGGTTCCCGGGGATGAACAAACCATCAAGGTCCGAGGGCTGGGTAAACAGGATGAATCGTTGAAGTGGAGGTACCTTGGCCAGGAATGAGTTCAGGCTGCAACATGAGGGGAACAAGTTAAAATGCTGCACGTGGATTCGGAAGCAGCGATGATTATGCGTACAAAATTCAGTGGTTAAATCACAGCTTTACATGCTCGAATCCTATTGAAGGAAATGCTTGAGCGTCGTCTCAACGAAGCAGGTCGCTAAGGACTGGGCGTTGCAGATATCTGGCGGTGGTAATACGCACTCCACCAACAACGAGAAAGTTATCCGTCTTTTGGCACATGTGCAGGCAGAATCGTGTGCTTCGGCGACGATCCTGCATCATCATCACATCGACAACGGCGTGTCCGCATCCGCGACCGCATAATCTGACAGATGTCATATGTCGATCAAGTATAGTTTGCGATGTGAAACTCGACCTGAGGTTTTGTTTGGGCTGCTCAAGCAATTTCCAGTGTGCAATGCGTTGCTAGTTAACGCTGTCCGCAAGGCAGTTCGGTGGTGTCGATGCGCCCGGATCCGACTTGTGGCGAGTGATCAGACCAGATGTTTGCCGTGTGAGCATTGGTACAACTCCACCAATCATGCAATTCTACGTTGCTGCACCCCAGCTTTGCACACCCCTTCGGACGCCAGCACGCGGAGCTATTGGTTGCCAGTGGATCTTGGGCAAGCGTTGTACCGGACTCCTGCGGGAGGACTGGGAATGGGGTGCAGATGTACCGAAAGCCGCCGACATCGCATTGCCCGAGGCATCTGATGATGACGGCCAACAATCTCTCGCCATCGCCATTCGATCGCTGACGGTCCAATAAATATGGCAATATGATCTGACACGATATTTGACGTGCATTTGTTGCCGCGCTAGTCCCCAGCGTCCCAAACCACCTTAACAAGCTTGAAGGGCGACCCTCAATCTCGCTTGGCCTCCGCTTTCTCTTTCCGTCCATCCGTCTCCACACATCGCCCGAGTGTGATATTGCGGGGGCGAATGGTAAACGTTATGTGAAAACCATCCTGAGCACTGTCGCTAATCAAAGTGCGCAGAGAGGTACTGACCAAGAAATGAGCGGCAGGCGGAACGCAAATTGTCGATACGACTGTGGAGCCTAACTTTACGCCCATACAGTAGTGTTTGCTGCATATCCTTGGCCACTCACTACAATCTCGTGCCGCTGTCTCCGATATAACGACCTAGATCCTGTCTTTTGGGGCCGCTTGCAGTCAACTTGAACCTGCGTTAGGTACCATTACATACACTGGTCTTTGATCCCGGTTCGTCTTTCTGCACTGCGCACCTACCGACACCCCTTCTGAGCAGGCTGCTTCACTGATTTCCTTCAATCCTTGCACATGAAGTGCGGCGCGGGAGTGCTGTAGTATGTTTCATACGTTCCAGTCCGCTGCGGGGCAGCGACAATCTGCTGGCGAGGTTGACCTTGCGGGGAAACCAACGCGTTCGACCGGCTCACGACGAATATCGACAAGCAACGCGTGCGTCGAGTGTAGACGGCGCAAGATTCGCTGTGATGGAATGCAGCCATGTGGGCAGTGCCAGTGGTACCAGCATCCAGAAGTAAGTCCTGGACCGAGGTGCCCTGCAGACGTGGGCACGGGATCGCCCCATGCTAACATGAACGAAGGCATGTAACTACTCGAAACCCGCACAGCGAGTTGTACCTAGTCGCAAGTTCGTATTGAACAACTGGGACATGGTCAGAATTGCACTGACAACCGACAGACTGGTCGATAAACTGTCGGGCAACATTGAGTTGTATAGGAATGTCTTGATAAAGCTAGTAGGACACACCCAACTTGACCAATTATCCAACCTATCTCGGGAAGAACTCCTGCAGATCGCTCTGGCTTCGCCGGATGTTAATCAAAGAACTTCGCCGTCCATAGCGAATGCGCGAGCCATGTCGGAGGTCCACACCGGTTCGGACGGTGCTGACAGCCTTGAAGCGCTCGAGCAAGCACCTCCAGAAGATCCATATTGGGACGAAGCGCGGAAACACCAAATTCGAGTTCAAGGAATATCCGATGATGTCAACGGCCTTTCCATGTCTGTAGACAGGCTGTCGTCGTATGTTGGAATCTCATCGATTACGGCAGCGCTCAAGGTCATCGTCCGTTGCGCACCGCAAGCACGACCGCTGCTCACACATAGTAACCAAGCAGAAACTGCAGTACCCAGCAGAGCGAATTCCCCGCCACCCGAGCTCTCTAACAACCACCCACACGCATTGCCTTCGCAAACACAGGGAGAAGGCCTCATCGAAAGCTATTTCGACCGATGCCATCCCTTCTTTCCTCTGATCGACGAACGGAAATTCTGGGCCACCTATCTCCACGGAAATCGAACGGATTCGCAATGGCTAGCACTCCTAAACATCGTTTTCGCTGTAGGCTCACTAGCATCGTCAACAGCTGATAATCAAGCACACTACACCTACTTCAACCGATCTCGAAAGCACATGTCGCTTGACTCTTTCGGCAGTGGCAATATTGAGGTGTTACAAGCTCTAGCCATCATGAGTGGCTACTACATGCACTATCTCAATCGACCGAACGAAGCACATTCACTTATGGGCGGGACGCTGCGCATGGCGACATCTTTAGGCCTGCATCGTGAATATTCCGAGCGCAATGAGACGAGCAGGCATCTGGCACCACCCGAAGAGGAAGAGGAGGCCATTTCACCCGAAATGAGGCGACGTATGTGGTGGAGCTTATTTTGTCTCGACGCCTGGGCATCGACAACTACCGGCAGACCATCATTGGGCAGGATGGGACCATCAATTACTGTCATGAAGCCTGGCACAGCCGCCAATGCTGTGGGTATCTCGTACTGAACTGGATAGAGTCTTTATTGACGCTAAAGCAGGTGCCGACCATCATCATGCCAAACAGCCCGCAATACATGGACCAGCTCAAGCTGCTCCCCCTAACCCATGCCTCCACATTCTGTGCTATTGCTACAAAAATCCAAGATCGCTTGGTTGAGTCGCCGCTTCTCCCAAATGCTGAGACAGCCGCGTACGATGCCCAGGTCTTGAAGTGGTACGATGAGCTTCCGTCGGTGTTGTCTAATTATGATGAGCAATGCCCGGATTTTCTGCATCGAGTACGGCTGGTCATGAGATGGCGCTTCCACAATATTCGGATTGTGTTACACCGCCCAGTACTACTGACAACAGCTCTTCGAAGATGTGCGTTCGCTACTCTGACTGCAGAGGAGAAGATTGCAGTGGAAAGGTGCCGTGCAGTTGCAAGCAATACCATCGACGAGATCAGCAGGGATTGCCTGCTTGATCTGATTTCTGGGTGGAATGCGGTCTGGTTCTGCTACCAAGCCTGCATGGTTCCACTGGTATCGCTGTTCGGTGATGCGAGCCAACCAGAAGAGATCAAGAAATGGATGGCCAGTATCGAGACAGCTCTGGGTTTCTTTGAACGCATCAAAGACTGGAGCATAGCAGCGAAAAGAAGTGCAGATGCTGTTGCTCGGTTGTATGCAGCATACAAAGCTCAAAAGGCAACGCCTCAGCCGTCCATCCCACCGACTCCGCAGATGCAGATGCAGCAGACGTACAACATGCCGGACAACTACCCGCAACTTAACATGATGCCCTCCACACTCGATCCAAGCCAAAATCCCTTCGACTACAACGCTGTTGGGATGCAAAATTGGCCTACCACGAACGTGAACGACCCGAATTATTTGAACTACTTTTGGGATGATATGATGTGGGACACAAATTTACCCGATATGCAAGACACGCCATACGGCACAGGCAATGGTTTTGATTTTCCCGGCACAGCGCAGGACTCGGGCATGGATGGGGCGTACTGGATGCATGGTAATTGAGCAAGAAAATTCTGGTATGAAGAGCAGGACTTCGTTAGACGGTCGCTTTAATCTCTACGTAAGATACCCTAAAGTTGCATCTTAGATATTCATGAAGGACGCTGAAACTTATACTCGGTCGTCCAGCTAATCTGTAAAAACTGCTTTTTCAAAGCCTGACTGCACTCTTGTCACTTATTTCGTACTGCGGTAAGCGCTGTAATGGTGAGCTACTCCGCGGACTTTCAGTTTTTCTTCTTCAATGCTCCTCCATCGACCGTGATCTCCTGACCAGTCACGAAACCAGCTTCAATCAGGTACAGACACGCGTCAATAACATCCTTCGGCCTACCCGCGCGGTTCGTCGGGTGATCACTGACATCCTTCTCAAGGATCTGCTCCTCCCAATTCGTGCCCGCCTCGTCACCGGCCCTACACTCATGCGCAACCTTGATCCGGCCTGGCGCAACCAAGTTCACCCGGATGCCCAGAGCCCCGAGGCTGATCGCCATCGAATGCATCAAGCCCAGCAAGCCCGACTTGCTCGACGCGTAACCCTCCTGATTCGCGTCCGACTGGTGCGCGCGGAAACTGCCAATGTGAATGATGCACGGCCCAGCGCCTTGCGTCTTGTGCGCGCCCTGCTCGCGGTCGTGGGCCCGCGCCTTCATGTACGGGATGCATGCTTGGCTCATTGCGAACGGGCCGCTCAGATTGGTCTCCATGTAGGCCTGCCATTGCTCCCACGTGTCTTTGTTTTCCATCGTCTCACCGTTCTTCCATTGCGGTGCTGCAATGCCGCCGTTGTTGACGAGCACGTCGATGCGGTTGTCGAAGAAGGTCTCGGTTGCGGTGGCGACTTTCGTGCGGATGTCTTCCACGTCGCGTAGATTGCAGAGAGCAGAGTTCAATTTTTTCTCATCGTGGTACTGTTTCAGATGTACCTTTGTCGTGTAAGTGAGCTCTTCCTCGTCGATGTCAAAGATGAACACGTGATGGCCAGCTTCGAGGAACATTCGAGCCATGGCGCGTCCAATCCCGCGGGCTCCGCCGCTAACGATGATGTTCTTTGGTGGCGCTTGGAATGCCATAATTGATGATGGTTGTTTCTATACACTTGAATCTGGGGTGTGGACAGAGATAATACATTCGTGTGCCACGCAGTATTTGGTGCGTACACCTGACGTCATGCCTTTGCTTCTCAACACATTCAGCAGTCACGATAAGGAAAGTAAAGGCCCTGATACGGGTTAAGCATTAAGGTCTGGCTTAAGGCTTTGATAGTGATTAGACTACTGCTGATGTTATACCCTGTCACGTCTGATCCCTCATCATTCATTCACCAAGCTAATATACAACACTGCGTCAGGTTGCACAAAAACGGTACACAAAGACGAGTCCATTAAACATAGTTATTTACAACATACCACTTTTTCAATTGTTATGTTGAAAACCCTTGAGCTCGTTGCCTTATATTTCATTAGCTGAACTTGTCTTTGAACTTGTCTGAGGTCATTGCAGTGAACTATGTTGGAGTCTGACTGGACCATCAACTAAACCGACATACCTCCCAATCAGACGAATTGGTATAATTCGCATCCTGATAAAAGCTCTTTATCCGACTCCAGAACTATTGCTAAGCAAATCCTGTGTACGCTGCAAGGACGTCGCCTAGCTAACATGCATAGATTGGCAATTTATGCCCTGGCGTAGTCCTTGCTCACCTCTGTCTGCCCATCTCACCTAATTTCTAACCTTAGGAAACCTCAAGGAAAACCTCTGGGCGGGTTGCGAGCGCTTTCTGATATGGATATCACTGCATGGTGGTCACAGCACCACGACCTGCATTCATACACAAAATCATGGAACATTGTTGTACTCTGCATGAGCTTCCACACATCAACAACCAAATTCAACAAGAATGTCTCGGCACTCCTCCCAGCCCACGCCCCCAATAAACCCCGTGTCACGCTTCCAGAACGCCCTTACCTCGCCGCCTCCCTTCTTCAGCCCCGCAAAACCCACACTCCACACTGCCCGACTCCGCAACATCAAACACCGCCAACATGCACTTTACCTTCGCCGCCGTTCTCGGTCTCTGCAGCGCCACCGCGCTGGCCGCGCACACTCTCGACACCCGTGCGGATCGCAAAACGAATCTCTACGTCTGCACAGAGAAGGCGTGGGCTGGCACGTGCAAGAATGTCGAGCTGACAATCGGGAAGTGCTATAATATGGGGAAGGCGTTTGACAAGAATGTGTCGAGTGCGGGGCCGGATGACGGGACGTTTTGCACGCTGTATTCGTGAGTGGCTGAGGCTGTTGGTAGGAGTGCTGCGCTGATTGTTTGATAGAGAGCAGGGCTGTCGTGGGAAGGCGATCCCATTTACGAACCCGGGGATTGGCAACTTCGACAAGTATCAGTTTGATAATGAGTTGAGTAGTGTGCGGTGCGATCTCATTTGGGGCTGGCCGAAGAAGAGTGGGTGAGCGATGTGCTGATTTATCTTGGGGGCGTGAGATTTGTTTTGTCAATGTCGGAATCACGCAGGAGGTTTCAAGATCAAGTGAACGTTACGAAATAGATTCATCCAAGCCTTTTGGTAGCCAGTGTGAGCTCCGGTGCCCCTAACGCCGATCCCATCCCAGAGTACAGGTATATGTCCATGCATCATAAATCAAACAACATCGTATCAAGACTCTATTTCGCGCGCTCGTAAACACCAACGACCATGGCGTGGTCACGCTCGAAGGGCTCGAGGGTAAGCTGCTCCTTGGGCTTGATGCCCATCTCCCTCAGCTTGGCGACTTCCTGAGCGAAGACAGCCTCGGGGGCAGCAGTCGAGTCGATACAGTTGGCCTTGATGGAGATGACGATACCACCGCCAACCTTCAGGAAGAGACCGGCGTTGAGACCGACGATACGGGCCTGATCGGGCTGAGCAACATCGGCGAAGATGCAGTCGACCATGCCGACGAGCATACGGTACTTGAGGGGGTGACGGGCATCCTCAACGATGGGGATGACGTTTGTGCGGTGGGTGGCCATGTTGATCAGATCACGGCCGGAGCGGTGGGAGAACTCGACAGCGAAAACAGTTCCCTCGGGGCCGACGATATCAGCAACGTGGGAGACGGAGGTACCAGAAGCAGCACCGAGGTACAGGACCTTGGAGCCAGGGCCCATGTAGATGTTGTCGACACCACCGAGGATACCAGCAGCCAACTTGGAACGGAAGGGGTTCCAGACGCGGTACTCAACAGCGGAAGGAGCGGTCTCCTCGCCATCGGCCTTCTCAGCACCGACGCTGATGCGCTTCTCGCCGTAGACGCTCTCGCCGGGAGTCAAGTTCTTGGTGACGAGGAGATCCTCCTTGCCGCGGGCAACAAAAACACCGGCGTGACGATGGGGCTCAACAACGACCTTGCTGCAGGCTGTTAGTGGCTATCACCTCGAGCTTCTGATGTTGAACTTACGCTCCGCCACGGGCTCCGCCGCGAGCACCACCACGTCCACCGCGAGCACCGCCACGAGGGCCGCCGCGACCACCTCCACGGCCTCCACGGTCGCCGCCGAAGCCACCACGGCCTCCGCCACGGCCTCCGCCAAAGCCACCGCGACCACCACGGTCACCGCCGCCACGTCCGCCACGAGGAGTGAAGCCTCCACGGCCACCACGGTCACCGCCGCCACGTCCGCCTCTGCATTATGTTAGTTCTTTGTCAAGGAGTTGTGATCAAAATCTGCAGATGCAGTACGCAGCAGGTTGGCATGCGCAGGTATTTTCTCGAGCAGCTGCTGCAATATAGCAGCTGCCTTTCGAAAAACTAGCTGCGCAGCCCAGCTGCAGCGCAATGGCAGGTATGCTCGACCTTAACATGGATGGAGTCGTACCTGGGTGTGAATGCCATTGCTGATTATGGTATGAAGAAAAAAAGTGTCGAGTTGTAGCTGTGCGACGGTGCAGACAATGCGATGGAAGCTGCAAAGTTCAGACTTCGAGAATTTCTCTGCGAGCTCACGGCGCTAATGCCAAAATTCGATAGCGCCAAGCGCACATCCCTGCGCGAGGTGGTCCGCGCGCTCGCTTCGGAGTCCGCACTTGCGATTTTGCTCGTCGACACACTTCGAACTGCCTGACAATCGTTCGTCGACTAACAACACAGGACCTCATCGCCCGCCAAAATGGTGAGTTGCCGCCCGCCGTCGCACTGCTCACAGGAGAGCTGCTGCGTATATCGAATGCGAAATTAATTGCTGCCGCAGGTTCGTTACGGAGCATCCCACCTCGAGAACGCAAAGAGCGCCCGCGCTCGCGGCTCCTACCTCCGTGTTTCTTTCAAGAACACCCGCGAGACCGCCCAGGCCATCAACGGATGGAAGCTCGACCGCGCTCTGACCTACCTCGGTAACGTCCTGGAGCACAAGGAGGCCGTTCCCATGAGGCGTTACGCCGGCAGCACTGGACGCACCGCCCAGGGTGAGTGACCCTCTATCTCGCACGCACGAACGCACGACTGGCACTGGACGCATGGAAGCAGTGGAAGAGGAGGAATGCGCTGGCTATTGGATTGCACTGCGTTGCGATTTTGCCGACTGAAATTTCCATGGGCAATGGCTGACTCCCGCAGGCAAGGCTTTCGGTGTCTCCAAGGCCCGCTGGCCCGTAAAGTCCGCCGAGATCCTTCTCGGTCTCCTCAAGAACGCTGAGGCCAACGCCGACACCAAGGGTCTCGACACCGCCAACTTGATTGTCAAGCACATCCAGGTCAACCAGGCCCCTAAGCAGCGCAGGCGCACTTACCGCGCTCACGGTCGCGTACGTACCAGTACTTCACACGCACAGCTCTGGTCCTAACAGCGCATAGATCAACCCTTACATGTCCAACCCCTCCCACATCGAGCTTATCCTCATCGAGGGTTCCGAGGTTGTCCAGAAGTCCACCGAGTCCGTTGAGCGCCGATTGAACTCGAGGCAGCGTGGCCGTGAGGTCCGCAAGGCCATCACCTCTGCGTAAGCAGTTCGAGACGAGGTGTTGAAGTTCAGCGAGGACAAAAGGACAAGGCATGGGCAGGGTCTAGGAGTCAATGAGCGATGAATTATAGGGTCTTTCATACTCACTCATCATGTGTGCATGATTGGGAATTCGATTTCTCCGGTGTCTGGTCGATAACAAACAGGGCTACGGCCTGATTCCCAAACTCAGCGCTTTCTCTGCATGTGTCGTGCACTGTCATTGCATGCTCACGACCGCCCTAGCGCTTAATGCAATGTATTACGAACCTTCAATCGCAACTCCACATTTGAGAGCCAAAACTAAGCCGTACAACCTGGGTTTGACGTCGAACGGCCATCGTCACTGCTAACAGCATATCCCCCATGAAATTTCCAGTTGGCTGTAGCGCTAGTCCCCAGTAAGCACTAGCGTGTTATCGACCCAGGTTTGCATGCTTCTCTAACACTCCCGATACTTCACGACCTCATCGAATTGGCTTTGCGTAGTGCGTATGCTCCGTGAATATCGTATGATCTTGGTATTCGGACCTCCCCCCTGGCTCGAGCAAGGCTGCTATCTTGTTCTTCGGCGCCTGCCAAGTTTTGGGATCAATACCATCATGACGCAAGCCCAGCATACCCATGTGCACCGCCGCATCTTGACTTTGTTGTGAATGGACTATATATCCGACTTACCCTCGCGCCCACCTGCAATCGCTACTGGGCTTTCCTTGTATATATCTACGTGACTTCCACTAATTTGTGCTCCAAGTTGAACACAAGAATGTCATCCCTCCAACATCTACTCAGTGCAGTAGCACTTGGCCTTCTCGCCACCACACAAGCACAAGACAGCAAGAGAGGGTTTGCCTTTATAGGAGATACCCATGCACCAGACAACAGACTTCTATCATCCAACAACAGCCCACTAGCGTGGTATTACAACTGGAGTCCCTACCCAAATGGCGACCTCATACCGACAGGCTCACTCGAATTCGTACCCATGATCCACGGCATCGATGCGACACAAGATAGCAGAACAGAACAAGTAATCGGTGGTCTCGACCAATCAAGCACACACCTCCTCTCCTTCAACGAACCAGACGGCACAACCGGTAGCGGCGGGACAAGCATAGACCCCGAAGACGCAGCACGCGCCTACATCGACTACGTCGTGCCCTTCCGTAACGGCACCCGAGGCGGCCGCAACTGGAAGATCAGCCACCCCTCCACCACCGGCTCCCCCAACGGCCTGGAGTGGCTCCGCTCCTTCAACTCCTCGTGCTACGACATCGACCCTGAGAACGGCTGCCCCGCGGACTTCGTCGCCGTGCACTGGTACGGCAACTTCGACGGGCTCGCGGCTTGGGTAGGCACGTTGAATGAGTTCTACAACGTCAACTCGACTAGGGATGCGAACCTCACGCTTTGGGTTACGGAGATGGGGCTGCCGCAGCAGTCGGCCGATGAGACAGTGGCTATGATGAACCAGACGCTTCCGTACCTCGATGGGCTCGACTATGTTGAGCGGTACTCCTGGTTCGGTGCGTTTAGAACCGACGACGCCAATGAGTGGACTGGAGACGGTGTGGCGTTGTTCGATGACGATGGCGGTCTTACAGAGCTTGGTGCTCTATATATGGGCCAAGGGTTCCAGGAAGGGCAGAAGGGTGAGGGCGCAGATTCGGGTGCGGGTCTGATCAGTGTCAACCTCGCGGCTGTGATTGCGATGGGGTTGGTCAGTGTTGTCATGATTACCATGTAGATTTCTTTACCCTGCATTTGAGCGTTAGATTGCAGATACCCATGATTATGTAAACAATATTTACACTCTATCTGAGAGAGTCTCGCTTGCTTCAGGTGGTGAGACTGTACAGTGTCGGCGCCGCCTCGGTTGCACAGTGACTGAGAACACAGCTCATCGTCAGTTTCCAGCCATGTTATGCGTTAGAGGAGAGGGAGAGTGGAATACATTCAGCTCGTACCGAACGTGTGACGATACATGTAGATATCTGCAACGCATATCGAACATGTCGCAATCCTCCCTGGGGGATGTGACATCTCAGTGATGGCAGAGCTGAATTCATTCGTTGGAGATGTCTACGAGGTTCAGACGGGTCTTTGCACTTGGGTCTGCAGTATCAAAGGCGGATATCATCAGCCGTCGCTATAGAAAAGATAGTGGCGTGTTTGGGTAAGCGTAGAAGCGTATGGAGCACTATTAGTGTAATGACTGTCGTCTTGCAAGCAAACAGCAAGCGCAAGATGTCAGCTTGTCAGGTCAAGCAATGCATGAACGTCAGGAAGGCAAGTATTACAGCGCATGATTTGGCATTGAATTCATGAGAAGAAGATCACCACACCTATTGCAGTCTGTCGGAAAAGAAAATCCACGTAGAAAGGAGAAGTAAGATATTCGAAAGAACAGCAAATGATGAAATGTGAAACCCAAAAGAGAAACTGTCCGCAGGGAGTCAGTGACCAAGACTCGGCCAACCGCCTCACAACCACAGAGAGGAGAAGCTGATACTTCCCCGCGGCCCGTTTCCAACAGTAGGGCCCCACCATCCGTTCTCCCTGGGCTCGTACAACATCTCGACATCGATTTTCTCACTCGCATTGTGCCCATAGCCCACATCCTCAGCCAGGAACACTTCACACTGACCATCGTACTTGAAGAAGATAGCATTAGGCTCTGTGGCAGCGACGCCACAGCAGGCCGTTGCGTTGGTGATCTCGCTCCAGTCAGAGCGGATGATGGTCAGGTTCTTGCTGTACCAGTCGTCTGCGAGCCTGTACAGCGGGTAGTCGTTGTAGGAGTTTACGACGTTGTCTGTGGCGCATGCGGCGTAGACTGAGGTCGTTGATGATGGGTATTCAGTGGTTGTGGTCTACAAGAGGTTAGCTGAGTAAACAAGGGCAGATAAAGTGAAGATGGAGACTTACGGTTTCGGTGTTGGTGCTTGTCTCGGTGTACAATGAGCGGATTTCCAGACCGGAGGCCATCGAGAAGGTGTATGCAGACTCTGTGGGCGAGATCTTGGTAGTCACGGTTGTTGTAGTGGTTTCGGTCGTCACGTACTTTGTGCGAGTGTATGTTGAGGGTACTACGTAGGATTTAGAGGTAGAGGTGCCTGAGTCGTAGATGTTGACCATGGTGACTAAGCAATCGACTTTTGAGACTTGATCAGAAGGTTTGGTATACCCTGCACTGCTCTGAGCTTCACCACCAATGGGTGCAGCCTCTAGGCTATCGAAAAGTTTGGGCTGTGAAAGATCGAGGGGAATGGCCCATGGCTCGGATCCCTCGTCCTGCCAGTAGGTATCTTCGACGCTCCAGTTCTCCCGATCAGCCCAATCGTCCACGTGCTGTGTGGCCTCTGGATGAATAGCCGCAACTGGGGTGAATCCGTATGGTGTAGGCACGATGGTTGTTGAAAGCACGGACGTTGTGATGGTGGAGGTCGAAGAAACAACTTCGGTGGTTGTGATGTAATTGGTCCAAGTGTACGTATCAGTATAGATTGTCTTGGTCAAGTTGTTAGGTGCGGTTTCGATTTCCGTGTATGTGGATGTAGCTGAGACGCTCGTAGTGAATGGCTTTGGTGTCAAGACTTCCGTTTTGGTCCTGTACGCGTACGAGGTGCTCGTGAAGTAATTAGTGGGAGCACCCCAAGGAGGCGCGGAGGCTCCATAGGTTGTCAAGCACCGAGAGACTGAGGAGACTGCTGCGGGCGAATTTCCTGGCCAAAGGCGAGAGTCAGACATCATTGTGCTGAAGCCAGCTGCTGCCGCCATTGTCGTGTTCATCGCCATTGGTCTCATTTTGAATTGAGCTTCCTGTCTTTTGAGGGAGGTAGTTTGTAGATTCTGCTGTTTATCTGATCTGGGTTCGCAGACGATCTTATAGTTTCGTATCCTTGCAAAATAGTTGCTGCCAATTTCCTCACAGCCACAAAGCCTTCGATAGATGAGCACAGTGTCACGTACTCCTGGAATGCAAGACTTGAAGCAAGGTTGATGGTACAAAAGAGAATTCGATATCGCCAGGGAACAAAGCGACTGCCTATGCAAGTAAGTACAGGCGAAGAAGGCATCTGTGTTTCTCGGAAAGGCAGCCGTAACTATGCGGGGTCAACACGTCTATGGAAAGCTTGGCTTGGTGATACAGAAGCGTGTGAAAATCTCCTTGAAAAGCCGAATGCTAGGGCATATCCAATATGTCAGCTTACAAAGTTCGTATTTTGAAATGACAAGTATGTCAGTGACGTTTATTCGCACACGCTGCCATGTTGTTGTGCTATACTTAGCTCCGTGGGAATGCATGGCGGAAAGGGCAGCTCAGGTGAGGGGTAAAAAGCTTTTGTTCACAAGCTCTGTGTAAGCCGAGGCTTGAGCGAAGATGAGGTGCAACGTCATATTCTTCCAGGAATTCAATGCAAACATCACGTAGATGAAGAAAGGTTGTTTGTGATGGACAACACACCAAAGACGCGCGAATTCGGATGCTTTCCGAGAAACATGCAGGGACCGAGAAGCGATCCAATCATCAACCGTACGTACCTACGCTAAGAATGGCCCACCTGGATTCGTATCCCTTGTTAGATTCGACGTGACTTCTCTCGTGTCAGGTGTATCACACTGATGTATGCCAAGCAACATGGTTTCGAAACCAACGGTGGCGTTCGACATATCGAGCATCCTCTGAGGTAGGTGTCCAGGAGTACGGACTGATCACATAAAACATGTCTACCGAGAAACCTCCAATAGACTCCAAAAGAAACAACAATACCGAGAAGGGATTCCAAGTCGCTGCTGCTAGTGAACGACAGTTTGCGGTATAGACGCATTTGTCCGCGGAAGTGCGAGCTGAATCAAACAAGACTCTATATAACAGACTGCCAGGCATTCCCAGCAAACTAGCATCGATCACATCAGGGCGCACTGCGACGACGTTAAAAGAACTCGATGCTGACCAGGCACCAGACAGATGTCGTGACGAGTTGGCGGACGCTAAGAATTGTGGGAGTATCAAGGGCAAAGGAGCGATGAGAATGTTGAATCTGCAAGAATCATTGATGTGTGATCTAGGGTATATTGCTCATCGGGTGTCACCGTTCACTCCTGCCGCGCATCACACCCTCCGTACAAGAAGTACGCTATGCTCATGATTCCAAAACGCCGACGCTATGCGATGTGTATGCCCGAACTTTTCTGCAGGCTCGTACGACCTATGAGCTCGACTTAGTTAATAGGAACCCGACGTTGCTCTCGTTCTGCTTGAGCACTTCAAGGAAGACATCGTCGTCCACTGCAACAGCCAGCTCCTCCTCTTCGACTCCACCCTTAGCATCTGCACGGATATGCTTAGTGTCGATGTGTCGATACTCCATCAGCATCCGCAGCTTGGGTATCTTCGCTTTACGCCTGCTTTCGATCTCGGCTTCTTGCTCCTCAATATCGACTTCACTGGCTTTTCTGAGGCCAGGGAGAAGCGGCTTGTCATCGTCGCTATCTTCATCTTCTGCGATCCCAACAGGCTCTTCTGGCTTGGCCTCTAGGGTACCCGTGCAATCACACGTGCAGCCGAGCAAGTCGTGCGTCTGGCATGTCTCGCGTTCATCAAGACGAAACAGATCGCGCAGCTCATCTCGGGAGAAGGACGAGGCAGACTGCTTGTTGTCGACGACCGCATTGGCCAGCCCCATCTTCATGACTTGGCGCTGATAGATCTTCTCGTCGAGGCCACCTTGAACGAGGAACCTGTAAACCTTGCAAGGCAACTTTTGACCGTCGCGATGGATACGGGCCATGGCTTGCAGATCAGTGGCGGGGTTCCAGTCGATGTCGAAAAGCACGATGCGTGATGCGCCGATGAGATTCAAACCTACACCACTAGACTTGGCCGAGAGCAGGAAGGCAAAATTTGCAGCCTTGGGAGTCTTGTTGAACCGCTCCACGAGGCCTTGTCGTTTGTTCGCAGGCGTGCTCCCGTCCATGCGCATGTAGGTGTATGATAGAGAGTTCAGAAGGCGTTCAATCATGTCGAGCGTCATTGTGTAATTCGAGACAATGACAATTTTCTCTTCCGTGGTGGTGTAGATCCGATGCACTAGGCTGTCTAGCAGACGTAGCTTGGTACTGGAAGCGTGCGAGTTCAATATTTGCGGCGGTATCAGTGGGAGAATGGATGCTATCGTCTCCGACTCTTTCCCTTCCGTGTCTTTCTTTGACTTCAGCAGCGAAGGACTATTGCATACTTTCTTCAAGATTGTGATGAGCTGCAAGGCCATTTCCATGTTGCCATAAGCTGCGGTGAACAGTGGTGAAGAAAGAACGCTGCGATACGCCTCGGCTTGGGCCTTTGTTGGACGGCAAAAAACGATGTGCTCCGTCTTGGGTGGAAGATACTTCGACAGTACGTCCGCAGTACGGCGGATCATGAACTTGCTGGTCAACGACACTAATTCCTGCCATCGTGCCTCGCCCTTTTCTAGCTCCGACTCACTTGCATCTGGCTGACGGCTGCGAACGATTGGAGCTTCGAATGCTCGCTTGAACGCAGATCGCTGACCAAGGAGTCCAGGGTTGACGAAGTCGATCGCAGTGTAGAATTCACCTAGATCGTTTTGCAGCGGTGTGCCTGACAGAATGATGCGCCTTTCGGTATTGAGCGACTGGATTGCCTGCATAGACTTGTTGTTCGCGGTCTTCAGACGGTGACCCTCGTCTGCAATGACGATGTCGACACCTGCACCCCTCTTGAGCTCTTCTTGCATAGTCCTGAGCATCTCATATCCGATGATCAAAACATTGTAGGCTTTACCCATTGTGAAGTTAGCAATCTTCTTGTTCTTCGCATCGGCAACATAAACGCCAATCCTCTCGTTGCCGAGCCATTTTCGAAATTCGCGCTTCCAGTTATCGACCAGTCCAGCGGGGCATACAATGAGAGCCTTTGTAATAGCGGGTCCACTGTCGTGGATAGGATTCTGCTTCAGCAAGGTCCATATCAAGGCGATGGTCTGCAGAGTCTTCCCAAGGCCCATCTCGTCAGCCATGATGGCACCTTCACCCTCGCTGCGCATGCCCATTACACACTCGTACAAAAACTTTACACCTTCTCTTTGGTGGTCTCTCAAGTGCTTACTCAGAACCGGATCAACGACAACGTCTACGACTTGTTTTCCTTTGGGTATGGTGGTCGGCGGCTTCATGACTAGCGCGTTCGGTGCGTTCGGGTCGTGGCGAGGTGTTGGTATTGACGTGTTGCGCTGTGGAAGCACAGTATTTGACAACAGTGGGGTCTTGAATTGCTGTGTCCTGTTCGAAGACGGAGCGTATTCAGGAACAACGCTCTTAGTGCTGCTTGAAGACTCGGTCCTCTTCACCTTGGACTTGCTCGCAGGAAGTGGTTTACCCACAGGCAAAGGCTTGTACCCAGGCTCTACCCGTTTTGTTGTCTGCTCGACCGGTGTTGCTGCTGCCTTCCCCATGAACATGCGGCCAGACAGATAGTCTTTTTTCTGAATAACATCATCGATTTCCAGCTCCTTCCCGCCAATCGACAACTGGGAGCCGGGAAGAAGTGGCCGATTGCACGCCCCCTTGCCCATTTCCTTGCCTGAATCGCTATCCGTGAGCACCCCGACGCCGTTCACCACCGCCAGTACGCCGTCACCGTCCCATGTTTTGTTCTTCTTGGTGGTGAACTTTCGCCACAGTACAGTGTAGTAGCTGGCATTGCTTTCGACTGGGGGTGTTTGAGGCGGCGTGGGATTATGTATGTCGATCAACGGCTTTCGGATTGCTGGTGCGGCGCGCACCAGAGGCTCATCATCGTCAGACTCGGAGAGACGTCTTTTCTTTGCCGGTGGCGGGCCGTTGAGATTGTTGAGTCTCCCAGCGACTGAGAGGGGCCTGAACGGCTTGTATGGCTTCATTGGGTGTGACAATTGCAAAATTGCAGCATCGCAAAGCTGTGAGAGGATCAGGTTCAGTGGCAAGGCAGTCGCGAACCTGACAGGCGCCATCGACAATTTAGGGATAGCGCCAACGCGTTCGCACGTGAGCACGAGCTAACACTTTCCTCATTATTATCTAGCAGACAAGAGAGGACGTCGACTCACTGACATCGTGCCAAGTTCTCCACACCTCTACCTGTCACGTTGTCATGCGGATGCGCTTCCAGATTGGCATGAGCTGTCATTGTTTGATGTTGTCTCAGCATGCAACAGATGCGGAAAAGCCGCTTGGGTATGGTATCAAGGCACTCTGACAGTGGAACAACGTGACAAACACAATAATAACGGATCTGCCCGTGGTAAGAATAGTCGCCCAAGTTTAGGTATGAACTACAATCTTCAAAAGTCTCGTTCCTAAATATCCAAACAGCCAGAGCAGACCTCAGAGGAACACATCGGATTGTTGTACTGAACACATCTTCAAAACATCCAGTTTGCATGACGTGGCCCACCCGGTTTCACACCAATGAACTGCTCTGCAGATACGAAGATACTAGATCGACGCTAACAAGCTTGGTGCCTGTACAGGCAGCCCGGATCGATACGTGCAATATCTCTGAGACCCAACGACCAGGTTGACGTTCTAACGCCTTCTATTTGCAGTGCATTGGGAAGACAGGTTGTCGTATAAGAATCGGGCTCCTGCAGACAGATGCAGACTCACTATCATCAAACTGCAAACTGCAAACCACAAGCAGTCCTCATCGAGTCACAATCTCAAGCAAATCTTAAAGAACAGAGTCGATCAACATCATTCCATCACACCTCCGCCATGAAGTTCACAGCCCTTCTCTTCGCGCTCACCACACTCTCCGCCACGGCGTGGGCATCCTCTCCAAAGGTCAACAGCGAACCGCGTCTCGCCATGTCCAGAGCTAGAGTCTCATCGAAACTCGCCAGAGCGCCTGTGGAGCCAGCGGTGGAAGACCACGTTGCACTCAACTATCTTTCAAACGCCATCCGTGATGCTTCCACGCTCGTGGTCAAAACGAAGAACAGTGCGCGCGGCATGAGCGGACGCATGGCACGCACGTCCGCGGCAGGTCGGGCACAGCGTCGGTCTGCGGAAGTGCCGGCGCAAACGAATGTCAAACGAGTTGAGAGGACGGGTGGTATGGGCAGAGTGCAGCCATATATGCCGAGATCGGCTCAAGCGCAAAACCCACAGCAGGAGCAGGCAAAACAACCCAAGGGACAGCAAAAACAGGCCAAGGGTCAACAAAAACAGGCCAAGGGGCAGCAGAAGCAGAAGCAAAGCAACAGCAACAGCAGCAATGGGGCTGTGTAGAACCCAAGGTGTTGACAGCAAGTGGTGAACAATCGAAAATGTTGCTGGTGTGACTGTCTATCTGACAAATTATTCTATTATATGTACATACCTAAAGTCAATGGAACAATCTTGAGCAGCCGGTCCATATTTGGCATTTCTTGCGTCCATCCTCACGCCCCTACTTTGCTTACTAGGCAGCAGCAAAAAAGTATCCCTCTAGCATTTGAACTCCTTTTCAAGAGGCGCATCCACCAATACTGTCTTCCCTCCTAGCCTTCGGAAGGAGAACTCATACTTGGAAACGTGCAGTAGGCCAGTATCTGATTGCAGTATTGGAGTGCGACCTCAGGCTGCTCGAAACACTTTTCTGCTGAATGGAAGCAATGATCAGTAATGATGTATTCCATAAACGCCGAAGAGGCGTAAGATTGACATGGTCTTGGAAACGTGGTATCGATTAAAGGATGTGTCGAATAGATGCTCTTGGTGTCAACGGTGTTGGGAAAGCCACCAGGAGCCTTTGAAGTGGCAAAGATGATGCTAGGTCTGAAGAGCCCAACGAAGTCACAACCATGCTCACTATGCCTTGCAGCGTAATGGACTGGTAACTCATTTGCATTACGTACACAGTCTAATCATCGAGGGCAGAATATCGCCGTGTCAGACCCTTAGCTCGAAGTCAGCGCTCGCTGGACGTTCAGTCTCCTGTCTAGCGGCAACTGGGAAGTGCTCTGCTGATACGTTTGCCGTAACAAAAATTGGATCATCTGGCATGAACTGATATCTGATCTTGTAACAAGGCACCCCGACAGTGGTGTGTTCATGATATCTGCAGGACTTGTCGAGGTCTAGCGGATCTTGCATGTCGGTCGATTTGGCGGACGAGGTGATAAAAGGAGCTGCAGCTGTGAGGAGATCGAGTTGGAACGCGATCAGGAAATCCTTCAGCCGGTTCTTTTCAAAACCATGGGGTCCCTTTGAATGTAGACACAGGTCCTGTGCGAATCTTCGTAATGACGAGCCTTCTTCGGTCATGGAGTAAATGGTCGCAATCTGGCTTGCTGTGAAGCGGCATTGCCCTTTGAGAGCACGGAACTCGAGTATATTCTCCATGAGAGCGTCAACTATAGCGTCCTGAAAGTCTGTAGCTTCTAGGTGCCTTGCCACTTTGTACAAATGCAGACACCTTGTGAGTTCTGCGATATTAGGCTCCCTCGTGAACATCAGGCCTGTGTACAGAAACTTCGCATAGACAATAAAATCCTCGACTGCAACGTCTGGAAGGTTGATTGGCTTTTCGGCGGCTGCACCTTGCAGAGCTATTGCGATGGCCAAGTGATTGGAGCTGCTACGTAGAACATGGCTGTGCAGCATGAAGGTCTTGCGGTCAGGCTTAATTCCGACGTGAATGGTGATTATGGTCGAGAAATCACTGCTAGTGTCAGCAGTGTAACATTAAGCTTTTCCATATGCTTACCTTGGTCCAGTCGATGCAGAACGACGCACCTTCCGTGGGGGCTCAGGCGACGCAGAAGTTTTGGAGTCAATCATGATTGCGGGGCTTGAGCTTGCGCTTGGTCTCTGTATCGCCAGACGCCACTGAGACATTGTCCGCGGCCGATGTGACATGTCGGTGCTGAGGCTGTGAGTAACTGCGAGGCGAGCTGTCTCGGTGGCGTGGACGGTCAGGGCGCGCGTGAGGACGTGAGGGGCAACTACAATGTCTAGGCAGAAGTAAAGGAAGGCACATCTGTGTGCGAGCTAAGCATGGGCACGAGGAAGATTTAGCAAGAGGGTGCGCAGATGATAGAATGTCATTATTCCCGGGCCTGCATCCTGAACGCCGATGAATGCATATATGAGTCGAGCTAGTCTTGCGCAGCACTTGAGAACTCGGCCTTGTAGAACTATGAACGAGGTCAGCATGCAGGTGGCAGCGCGCGGGCTTGCTTGCACCAGGGTGCCAGACCTCGAGGAAGGCGGCACTCACCTCTTTGACGTCCTTCGCCAGCTTTGTGTCCCTCAGTTTCGTCTCGGGTATCTTCCAGTTATTCACGCCCCACCACCATCTGCGTATCTTTGCACCAACGCTCTTCCCGCTGAACGCGGCTGACCTATTCCAATGCCGCCAGCCGCTCAGAATGAGTGTCCATACCACGCCCTGCGCAAAGCACATGAGAACCTTGTTCAGTCAGTACAATAGCAAGAAGCGTGCTCTATGATTTCGCGCACCTGATCGCGCAGTGTGATCCATGCCACGCCCTGCCACGACTCTGCCTTCTCGATGCTCTTGAGGTAGCTCTGCTCGAACCGAAGGTCTGGGAGTGGGGGCATTGTCTGCTTGCGCGGCACCGGATTCAGAGCACTAATTGGAATCTCATCTTCGTCCACATCTGAGTCGATGTCAGCGTCCTTGTCGAGCGTCACAGGCTGCTTCCCGGACGCGGCGGTCGATGGGTTCAGGTCATGGCGCGGCGAGGGATTGCGCTTGATGGAGCCGAACTGCAGTGTCGATGCGAGCTCGGTGACGCCGGGTTCCGTCATATTGTAGTGCTACGAGATGCGCTGATGCTTGCCAATGGCAGCTGTGGTGATGCCTCGGGAGCACATCTCCACGTCTTGGCGTCTTTGACGTCGACAGCCCTGTCTTAGAGGCTAGCGGCGGCGGGACCCTAGAAGTCGTGGACCCCACGCAAGCTCACATCAACCCCGGACACCCTGAGCCACCACACCGCCCATTCCTTACCTCACACACACGCCAAAATGGGGAACCAGCCGTCTGCGATTCTCGACAACATAGCCTCCGGCTCGAACTGTACGTGCCGAAGCAGCGAGCGCCACTGCTCGTGCAGTTTGCGGGGCTGAAAACAACTGCTGACACACCACAGTCGACCGCGAGGAGGTGGACAGACTGAGAAAGAGGTTTATGAAGCTTGACAAGGTGGAACACGATCCGAATAACCTACATCCATGCATCAGTACGGCTAATGCCTCGCAGGACAACTCAGGCACCATCGAGCGCGACGAGTTCCTAGCCCTGCCCCAGATCTCTTCGAACCCCCTCGCAACACGAATGATCGCCATCTTCGACGAGGATGGTGGCGGCGATGTCGACTTTCAGGAGTTCGTCTCTGGACTCTCGGCGTTCAGCAGCAAAGGCAATAAGGAAGAGAAGCTGCGCTTCGCTTTCCGTGTGTACGACATCGACCGTGACGGCTTCATCAGCAACGGCGAGCTCTTTATTGTGCTCAAGATGATGGTTGGCAGCAATCTGAAGGATCAGCAATTACAGCAGGTACGCTACACAGCATAGGAGCTTGAAGCACGCAAACACCCACTAACCCCTATCGCAGATTGTTGACAAGACCATCATGGAAGCTGACCTGGACCGCGATGGCAAGATCAGCTTCGAAGAGTTCACAAAGATGGTTGAGAACACAGACGTTTCTATGAGCATGACCCTGGACCAGTTCTAAGCCGATTTCCTAATCACGAATGAGATGGCATACTGGGCATACTACCCCCGGCGAGGCGTTTGTGGTGTTACAAGCCTACTTGGACGGCTTTGAAGATTTCTGAATCCATCAATACAAGATGAAATTTGCGGGCTCTGACGATGATCCGCACGTCGCACACTGACCTGGCTTGCAGTGACACGCGTGTTGATACTTAACGACAGCAAGCTTAGGCGGGAAGACACCGGAACGACACAATAAGTGGACAGATCTGATCCATCGCCTTCAAGGAGTCAGCTGCACGCAGGCGCAGAAGCCGAACAGGCAAGGATTAACCACCCGCAACGTTGAATAAGCTTGGAGAAGCAATTGGACGCATTTGGTCGGCACCGGGCCGCAACATGCTGTCTTCACCCGTGTTGCATGTACGAAGTTTCTATCATGAATACACACGTTCCCTCATTGGCATCCAAAGTTGTTTGTTTGCTGGTTTGTTTGATGAGTTTCGGCCGGCCTTCACCGTCCTCTATGCCTCCCGTCTGCAGTTGACCAACACTAGAGCCGAAAACATCGAAATACCTCAATGCCAGAACTAAGGCAGCAGTTTCGTGGTTAGTGGTTTGGCAGGCTGCGATGTTGCAAGATTGGTAGCAAACTTAGTGCTTCTCTACTGTACATAAGGTCACATAGCTCCCTTTCGTGCAGACGTACTGTACTCTCAGGAAGCAACAATTGGCAAGGAACTGATTGACACACACCCAGTCGTCTTCCTAGTTATTCAAATTCCGCACTGCCACAGCATCGGTTCAAAGCCAGTCTCGCTCAATTTGTTTCCATCATCATTGAACGCCGCTTTCCATCACACGAATTTTCTTCGGCTAGAAAATCTCCAAGTCCTCGATTCCGCGGCGGTTACTCAAGTAAAGATATCTCAGCCTTGGCCTATTCTTCTCGTCATGGCAGATAACTCTCGTCGATCTCAACTGTCGAGTCGAACCATCCAAATTAACTTGGTTCAAGCCAAGGTCCACCAGCAGGAATTGGAGTCGTGTATCAAATCGAATTTCGACAATTCCTTCGAGTATTCATCCTTACGAACATGGTTCAAGGATGCGTTGATCGAAAAAATACCCGAGCCACTCCTACAGTTCCTAGGGGCTTCCCAGTGGTATCCCGGACGTGTCCTTGTTGGATATGTCAAGTCAAAAGAAGGAGGACGCCTCTGGGCCTGCGTGTTGAGAGAATCTTCAACCAGAGAAGGTGCACAAGTGCAGTATTTCTTGGATACCAATTCCGGTTACAAACGCTACCAGCTTACGAAAGATGGTCTAAACATCCAATACCAACCTTGGGTTCTAGGGCCGACACATGATACAGAAAAGTTCAAGCGCGACATGAGGTCCCTCATCATTCAGGCTTTGCTTCTGGGCGACCGCTTCGATGCGTCAGTTGTACCTCCGAATCTCAACTCCCAGCCATACAAAGCGGTTCTCGCTCTGTTCCAACAGATCAGTGCCAACTTAAAGAAGAGGTCACCGAAGGAAAGTTCTATCGGCAATGTGAAGAGAATTAGAGTATTCAACAAACCAATTTCTTTATGGCGATCTCCTTCCAAGTCTCCAGCTCGATCTCCATCTCAGTCATCTCCAACGTCAGCAGATGGCTCACCCAATCCTACACCTACGCCTCAGACACTACTTCGAGAGAAGCGACGAGTGGGTAAAGATGTCGCTCCAACAAGTGTTGCTAAGAAGCCACGGCTGGATAACTTCAACGTATGTTAAGTTACTCTCACATTGTGGCGTACACTGACTGACCCCGCACAGGTGATCGATCTTCTCAAAACTCAGAAAGCTTCAGAAGAAGATGAACTGCGGACCCTTAAGGCTCAGCTTGAGGAGAAGGAGCTTAGCGTCGTGAGGCTCACTGATGCCGCGAGATCAGCAGCAGAAGAGAAGAACAAAGTTCGAGAGAAGCTCGAGATCCTCACAGTGAGTGCATCGCATCGTCAGGTCAAGCCATGGAGTTCTCACTAACAGCTCAGAACGAGAACACTCGACTCATAGACCGAAACAAGGCGCTCGAAGATCAGAACACAGCAATCAAGACTCGAGACTCGATCCTCAAAGCTGACATAGAGGCGCTCAAATCTCATCAAGAGCGTGAGGAAAAGCACAAACAAGCCTACGTCCGACAAAACGAGACATACCGAGCTGCGATCAGCCTCCACCGCAAAGACAAATTTGTTCTCATCCAAGCACCCATGAAGCAACTTATGAAAGAGGAGGGACTCAGCGAAGAGAAAGCAAAAGAGAGGGCTGAAGTTTGGTACGAAGACAGGTATGAGGTTGCTATCGAGCCGCTGCTGCTAGCTGCCCAGCAGGATGCAGTGGAGACTGTCGGAGGTTTGAGTTGAGGAGAGCTAGTCACGACTTTGTCTAGTCTAGACAACTTGCCTGCGGGTCTTGACTAAGTAAGTCTGTAGTCAATCAACCCGTCTAAACTCACGTTGGCCATTACTTTGTATCTTGGTTGCTCAATGTTTTCTTCATGTAAGGAAATTCTGAGCTACAAGTGTATACCACAACGTCTCCTCTTTTGAAGCACAAGATCAGTGAGTACTAAGGCCAACTACATTATCGTCGTCGGAGCAGGGAGGGAGCATCGACGCTCTATCCAAAATGTGTGTCAACATAATCCCGACTAGGCAAGTCAGATGTTGCGCGTAGAGTAGGTGCAAAAACAAGATCACCAATGCACCACAAACTAGCAAAAATAAAATTACATACAACAGTGGGGATTCCCCAGTGGTCACCCACCTGAGTACTAATCCACCGGTACGTTGCTTAAATAGGGCTGAGCGAACGGGAAGCCTTGTTTTCAACGTCCTATGGTCGTATGTGGCAATTAGGTGAAACAACACAATCTAAGTACCAGTAATCTACTATCCCACGGGCGCTTTTTTTACCTTCGCATCGGTCTTTTCACAGCAGATGCTGGATACATGCTCTATATTACGACCAACGAATCAGAAAACCGAACATCCGGCGTTGGCTTCGAGGAGCTCTTGACTTAAAGGACCCACCAGGATCGGCGGAGGGAGGGAAGTCGTCCTGGGGTTCGCCGAGAAGGCCGGACCGGTATTTTCAAGAAGATGTGTAGGCGACGCAAGGTATTCTTGAGAAGAATTCACATGTCAACGTCATTGTTAGCAGAAGCAAATCTCTGAGCAATCTGTTCTCAGTAAGCGGACGGCTCGGAGGACGGAAAGTTCAAAGATCCAGGGTCCGGATGTCTCGCCACGCTGTGCTGATCTGCCCGACGCGACCGATCCTCTTGGCTCTCCTGACAATTATCGATACCCGCTGCCTTCCTTTGCGCGCAATCTTACGGTACTTTTCATAGCAGCACCTTTCCGCTGCTTTTCGCTCCTTACCATCCTCTGCATCTGCGGGCGCTGTGTCTACTCGTGCTTTCCTTTGCCACCGCCTCCTACACGCGTGCCGTGGCACCGATCCCTTTCTCGCATCGATTCGCGCCCCGCCAGGCCACAACAGCCCTCGCAATTCGCGACATCGCAAGCTTCTGGGCTCCCAGTACGTCGAGCGCATGTCTACCACCACCACGATGCCAGCCCTCAGCCTTCCGACCATTCCGACCGCTGAGGTGCAGGCACACAACAACGAGAAGTCCTGCTACGTAACGATTGGCACGAAGGTGTATGATGTTACAGACTTCCTCGATGGCCACCCCGGTGGTGGCGAGCTTATTCTCGAATATGGCGGCAAGGATATCACCGACATTCTGAAGGACGAGATCTCTCACGCCCACTCGGATTCCGCCTACGAAATCTTAGACGAGTGCTTGATCGGTTTCGTTGCTGGCGAGGAGATCATGGACGCTGTCACCAAGAGCAGCAAGCCATACGAGATTGTCCCCCTTCCCCCGTCGGAGGTGGGAAAGATCGAGCTGAAGGGCATGGATCAGAACCAGAAGCCGGTCTATGCTGCCACAGGCATGTCAACCGCCGAAGATCTGTCTCGCGAGACCGATCCCAACCAAGACTACAAGCAGCATAAGTTTCTCGATCTCAACAAGCCTTTGTTGATGCAAGTCTGGAACGGTGGCTTTGAGAAGGACTTCTATCTTCAGCAAGTCCACCGACCGCGCCACTACAAGGGCGGTGACTCAGCTCCCCTGTTTGGCAACTTTTTGGAGCCTCTGAGCAAGACCCCATGGTGGGTAATTCCGACACTCTGGTGGCCCACGATCACGGCCGTGACCTACATTGCTGCTCAAGGCGACCTGAGTTATCCAGCCCTTGTTGCCTACTGGGGATTCGGACTTGCTTTCTGGACTATCATCGAATACGTACTACATCGTTGCCTGTTCCATCTTGACGAGTAAGTGTACACCTAGGTATGGTGGCTTCCGAAAGCAAAGACTAACATTGATAGTCACCTTCCCAACAACCGCGTCGCTATTACCTTACATTTCCTCCTTCACGGCATCCACCACTACCTCCCTATGGACAAGTACAGGCTTGTGATGCCTCCCACGCTGTTCATTGCGCTTGCGGCACCCTTCTGGAAGTTTGCGCATGCCGTGTTGTTCCACAACTGGTATGCTGCGACCGCTGCGTACTGTGGCGGTGTCTTTGGGTACACGCTTTATGACATGACCCACTATTTCCTCCACCACCAGAAGCTTCCTCCTTGGTATCAGGAGCTCAAGAAGTACCATCTGAAGCACCACTTTGCCGATTACGAGAACGGCTTCGGCGTTACCAGCCGCTTCTGGGACTGGGTGTTTGGCACTGAGCTGGAGATGGGCCCGTCGAAGGTCATCAAGACAACCTAATGTGAAACTGAGTAGACGTGGTTGAAGGCATGATTGTATAGACAGCTTTGGGTTGGCGTTGTGGTTTTGTAAGTGTACTCATGACACGACAGGCGATACGTTCCTAAACTGAGCTGGTTGTATTTCACGATCGGATATGTTATTAGTAATATTAATGTGCGTATAAGCGCACGACATTCGTTCATAATCGTCGCTATTCGGATTTCATTAGTCTTGGTGAATGCGTTTTTCACGTGCGCGTGGCTGCCTTGGCTGCCTGTTTGCTCAGGTGCTGTTTCCAGGTTTTGCCGCCACTAGCGCAAACAGTCTCGACGCCAACTCAAATACTTTCCAGCCTTTCCCCCTGCACCTCACCACTGATTGCAGGTTCTGCACGCGCCAACAAGTACAATCCACCCGCAACAAGGCTTCATACGGTCAATTGTCGCTGATAAGATTGCTTGGAGTATTAGTTGCTACCCGCTACGTTCAGTCGGCAATATAATATCTCAGCCTGAAGGCTTACCGCAACTACTTCTTACCACGCATTACGCCTGCACCGTGACTGCGCCCGCACTGCCGACCGACTCAACTTATCGAGCGCTAGGACCCAACAACTATCAACATGGCTTCACGCCCTATGGACGTCGATGCACTCCTCGAGGAGGCCGCCCGCGACGCCGAAAAAACATTAGAGCGAAAGGCCGATGAGGTCAAGGACGAACGACATGGCGACCGCCGTGACCGGAACAGTGACCGTCGCGACCGCAGTAGGGATCGCGGTGATCGCCGAGGCGACAGGCGTAGGAGTCGCGAGCGAGATCATCGCCGCCGTGATGACAGCCGCCCACGTTCCAGTAGAGGTGACGATGACAGATACCCACGCAGCGGCTCGCGCGACCGATACCGCGGAGGACGAAGGGACCGAGGCGGCGATTACTACAGCGGTGGAGGTCGTGCCCGCTCGCGTTCTCCACGCGGCGACAGGCCACGTCGTGAGAGGGAGCGATCAGGCGAACGCCGTGCTGGTGAGGAGCGCAAAGGAGGCCGTCGTGAGAAGACCGCTACCCCCCGAAGCCACGGAAGACGATCGTGACAAGCGTACTATCTTCGTGCAGCAGATCTCCCAGCGTGCCGAGACCCGTCATCTCCGTTCCTTCTTCGAGGTCATCGGACCTGTCGTCGAAGCCCAGATTGTCAAGGACCGAGTCACCGGCCGCTCAAAAGGGTAAGTCAGATGGCATATGAAGAGATGTGAGCATACTGACCGGTGACTAGCGTTGGTTACGTTGAGTTTAAGGATGAAGATTCTGTCCCCAAGGCTCTCGAGCTGACAGGACAGAAACTGAAAGGCGTTCCCATTATCGCACAGCTCACTGAGGCTGAGAAGAACCGCGCTGCCCGGCCATCGGAAGGAGGCGCAGCACCAGGCGCCAACGGCGCCCCGTTCCACCGCCTATACGTTGGCAACATCCATTTCAGCGTGACGGAGAAAGATCTTCAAGAAATTTTTGAGCCCTATGGTGAGCTTGAGCAGGTCATTCTTCAGCGTGATGAATTGAATCCTGGACGATCCAAGGGGTACGGATTCGTACAGTAAGACGCTCATTTCCGGCTTGTACCTACAGACGCTAACTGCAACCTGATTTGTGGATCCCAGTAACGCAAAGGACGCGCTGGCTGAGATGAACGGATTTGAGCTGGCGGGTCGGCAGATCCGGGTCGGGCTCGGCAACGACAAGTTCACGCCAGAGTCGACTGCCACTTTGCTACGCACTTTCAATCAGCAGGCACAGAGCTACCAAGGTTCTGCGTTCAGTGGTGCTGGCGGACGTGGTGCCTACGCTGGCGGCTCTGGAGGCGTATTCGATCGTGCGCATAGCAAGGACGATCGCGGGGTCAGCGGCGCTTCTGCTCTGGACGATACTGATGTTGCTGGCGTAAATTTCAAGACATACGACCGATCGAAGCTGATGGACGCATTAGCTCGCCGCGACCCTACAGAGGCAGCAAAGCCGGGGGCTGCCCAGATCATTAACAAGCCTCGCGCTCCTGTCATTGATAAACCAATGGCATCAAAGTGCATCAAAATCGAGAACGCGTTCGACCCCGATGAGTAAGGCAAATCTACCCCTTCACATAGATTTTAAGCTAACAATCGGAACAGGGAGCAAAAGGCCTGGGGCAATAACTGGGTTAAAGAGCTGGAGGGTGAGGTCAAGACTGAATGCGTCAAGAAGTACGGCAACGTCGTTCACATCGCTGTCGATCCGAACACCGATGGTGACATCTACGTGAAATTCGACTCGGTGTCTGGTGGAGAGAAAGCTCTCCAGGGTCTCAACGGTCGCAGTTTCAATCACCGCACGATCATGGCCTCGTACGTCGTTGACAAGATCTACAACTCACTTTGGGGTGCTGCTGCGAGCAGGTTTTAGCAAAGGCAACTCGACTGCAAAGGTACGTTCTCATCTTTCTGACTGCTTGAGCATGAAGGAGATTGGTTTGGGTTTACTCTTTTTGTGATTTTTGTGGGATCTTGGAGCATGGGTTGGAGTTGTATGGACTGGGGCGAGACTTCACTTTGAGTACAGATTCGTACGAACCTGGACATAGCGGCCAACACTGGAGATTGTTTTTGATTTCAAGTAAAAGCTGGAATCCACAGGAGGACGGGAAAGGCGCTACAGATAGCGTCCTGTGAACGAGCACAACTTGCTTAAGTTCACTTGAAGCGCTTTCTCGAGGACCATGGTAGGCTCACGGTATGCCAATGGCGACCAAGCTACTAATGGTACATAGGACTAGTTTGTGATTTGCACGCGTAATAATTCACAGATACAGTAGTCACTGCTCTCGCCGCCCTATGTCGATGCTGCTGGACGAACCTTTAGGCATAAACCATTTACATGGTGTCCTTCGAAACTCATGGTTTGACCTTTCCCCCATCTCTTCAACAGGCCTTGACTGATTGCTGTGTCGAGGTACACCATCGCTACATGCTGTCACGGTTGGCAGTTCTCCCGAAAGCAGCAGATATTCACCACTCGCAAAACCATGCACTGATGTAGCGTGTCCTGTATGTTGAGGCTAAATGTCTGCACGTAGATCCCGAGGTCGGTCCTGGATGCGCGATCGTACCATCGTCTAGCTGAGTAGATCCGGGATAGTGACGTTGATCTCTTACAAGTTGTAGCGTCCCCTGCACAGCATAGTGACAGCCTCCACTTCCGGATCATAACTCTGATTGGACACTGCCTAGATGTTTTGCATACGCTTCGCATCTACTCTGATAGTGCAAGACCAGCGCGGGATCCACTGTTTGCTACCGCATCTTCCCGTCGACATGCAAGAAACTCTATAATAGTATAGTATCACGCGACTGATCGACTGTCATTTACATGACGTTAATGCTTTTCTTATGCGCTCATGATGAGCCTTGCTACCGTTATACGATGACGTCCTGTAGATGTCAAACGACATGACGCTGTCATATAGTCTCTAGTGGATCTACGGTAACTTTTTGTTAACTCAAAATCGCAGCTTGCGAATAAGTACCTCGCATCTCGACAAGCAATTATCTTACAGCCCGATAACATATTTCATTCCCTTACTCTATCAACTTCGATCCTTTACGATGTCTCAGAACCCCGCCAGCGTGTCTAATCAGGGCGAATTTTCTGGCCATGTCAAACCCAGTGAGCCACTCATGACAGGTGGGGTAAGTCATTAATTCCAAGTTTGATGATGGCCTCGAGGAGTCTTTGGTGACGTATTTATGAAGATGTGCTCAACCGCCTTTGTTGGAAGCTGTTGGACTTGCAAGTACGGCCTGAACTGACACCCTGCAGCACCAGCCCGGAAAGAAGTTTTCAGAAGCCGACCATGCGCCTGAATTCCATAGCAAGACTCTTCCAGCTGGCACAGCTCCGAGGGCCAATACATACACCCCTAACCCCGATCTTAACAACCAGAAGACTTTCACTAGCGCTTCATCAACGCTTGTCGGAGCCGACTCACAATCCGTGCATACTGGTCTCGGACACCCAGGTCAGGGTCAGTCAAGCTCTGAGCTCCGCGACAATTCGAAGCACAGCGGCGGCAGTGGCGGGCTTGCTGGATTGAAGGAAACTTATGAGCAGGGCGACATTGCAGAGCTGAAGGACGACCCTACACATGCCAAACAAAGGAACTTGAAGGAGGATGCGGCCGGCACACGGGGTAACACCGGTGGTCTTGCAGCGCAGGAGATGGAGCCTGAGCAGGCTAGGTAAACCTTTTAGCACATCACGATGCTTACTGTCACCGTGACAGGCTTGCTAGCATTACAAATAAGACCACATAATTCACGCGTCAGCTCGTCTTGGTTGGTTGGTTGTGCTCCATTCTCTGGTAGCCCTTCATTTGGACATGTTTGTGCGGATGATGCTCCAATATGATATGAGGCGTTTACCATCGCACCGGTACTGGCAAAGCCAACTACCAAACAAGGACAATTGAGCTGCCGTGATATCACAGGAATCCGGGGTCTCTTCTCTGATGGTCAAACGAGGCCCATAAACTTAAGGTTTGATGCCATCCTCATTCCCATCACTTGCCAGTACGGCGACCAGCTGTCAGTTTCTTACCAATCTGAAGAGCTTGACGCGTCCATGTTTGTTTTGGCTCAAAGATATTAGGTTCCGGGCGCGATCGCGGCGCGTCGTGCCAGTTGCGCGCCTTTCACCTCTGGCTCCAGGGACCCAAGTAGCAAAAACTTATCTTCTAGTGGCTCATCTACTCGCTTGAAAAGAGTACACCTTGGCGCGACGACGGCGCATCCCACCTTGCCGACGGTCTCACAGTACTGTGACTGTCGCTCCCACTGCTATTCTATCCATCAGTATCCCAAAGCTGACTCACTTTTTCCAGCACGCCCTCGCGTAATTTCCCGGCTTCGGCGCGCAAACTTACAGCTTCCACGCGCAAGAAGACACAAGAACATTTCCACACTGGCGTAAATCGACGACAAGTGCAAAATGGAATGTTTGCTTGATTTTCGCGGCCACAAGCATGCAGACACCTCTAGTCTTGACTACGAGGGATATGTACTGCAGGAAGAGCCGCCCAGCGCCTGCGACATATTCGAGATGTCAGGTCTAGCAAGCGCCGACGGGCTTCGCAACTATCTCAAGGAACGCCTTCAACCACACCACATCATCGACGAGTATGGAGACGAGTGCACCATCTCTGAGATTTCCACGGGTCATCTCCCCGTACTACAAACGAAGATGTGGTCTAGAGCCACTTGCAATCGCTCACCAACGAAGTCAATAGCCGGATACCCTTCTGCAGCGCAAGTCCTCGTCGCGAATCACGTTGCGAAGATCTCACAGCTTCTTGAAGGTATGTAGCTTGTTCAACTTCTTCACAGAGTTTTGAACTGACTTTGCTTAGAGGACCACGTCTTCGTTTTGAGTAATACCACTCTCAACACTTGCCAATACATGAAAGGCCTCCAACCCACCTCAGCGCGTACCTGCCAGTCACAGAGTGTCAGACTCGAGCCTCTTGTCCATTGGGGCACACTCACACCAGGCACCGAGTCACGCTCCATATTCTCTTTCCATCGTGACGGTGAGCTCATGCAACAACCCGAGTACATGGTGCTTGTGAGGAGATTGGTCGGCGCAGTGGCACCAACTTATTGCCTGGACTGTTTGGACTACCTCCGGAGTAAGTGCACCGAAGCTCTCGAAGCCACGAGACAGCTTCAATACGCCGTACAAAAGCCTGAAGATAGCGAGTTGAGGAAAGAGTTTCGTCTGGAATTGCGACTGAAGCTCAAGGACTATGGTTCTACTTCAGGTTGCGTCGACATGTTAAACTTGGGTGCGGTGGGGACCCAGAACAAGTCACCAGAGACGACAGAATTGTACGATGGCTTCGGAAAAGTAAGTAAAGACTTCAAATTGACTTGCGGACGAGTAAGCTGAGAAACGTGTAGACATTGCCTCAGCTCGATGGTGCTCCAGACTCTTCTGAGAACGATTCACGCCATTGTGCTTCTAGCAAGAGTCAGACATCTAATACAATATGGTTAAGCTCCGACAGCGAAGAATACGGAGAAAACCACAACCCATCTGCCACAGTGGGAGTGGCTAAGAGTAAGCATGGCTCGCAGATTATCGACTTGATCACTCCTCCACGCGCTAAAGAACGCACATTCGGCCTAGAACTTGATACCAATGCCAGATTTCCCTTAGTTCAATTAAGGAGGTCACCGCGTAACCTTAAGACAGATGTACCGGCCAAGACTTATCTCTCACCAGTGCGGCCCATGAAGCCTCTGAAGGCAGTGTCGAAAAGAAAGGGGCTGGCAGAGACGACCAAGAAGCACAAGGTTGTTGATCCACTTCAGCAAACAAACAAGCCAAAGAAGCCATGCAACAAAGTACTTAAAGAACGACAATCAAATCCTAATGTTCAAGTCGGCACAACGACTGTACTTCAACAGATTCTCAAACCAGATTCGACGGTCCACTCTATCTCGCCTCTCCAAGTCATCGTATACTTCGCAAAACGAGCTGCCAACACAGAGGTGCCTGACGGTGTTGCTACTTTGACATACGAAGCCTTCCAGGTCACGAGTCCAGTGGCTACTGCAAAGATTTGCTGCTGTAATAAGCCTGCGGGCCATGGTACCTCCAAGAAGAAGGGCGCACCCCAGATCGCAGAGTGCAACAACCTCAACTGTCGATTCCGATGGTATCATTATGCCTGCCTAAACCTATCAGACAAAGGCAAGGCTCGGTTCGGTACGTTGCTCTGCCAATACTGTCGCGGCGAGGAGGAGCTTGCCGAGCAAGGCAAGAGAGCAGGCTGGAGTATGGAGAAGCTGGTAGACTTCAAGATGCCATGGACTAAGCAGGACATCGACGCTGAGATGCCTGGTCTGGGCGGACATGCTCCTTTGGTTCATCCATACGGCTTAGGCATATCTGTCGACAATGAGCCTGAGCACCAGATCGATCCTGAGAGGCTAGGTGCGCTTGGTGCACTTGAAGAGCTTGGATATGCACAGTCGCACCCTCATATGCTGGAGGAAGCATATATTTACCCTGATACGTATGCTGACCAGAGAGCGGAGCTTGTTGACTACGAGGGAGACGAGGAATGGTGGTACGAAACGCGCCCGGCCGAGAATGACTACAGCGATGTTGAAGATATGCTCGACGTTGAGACAGAGACAGAAGAGGAGTTACAGGATGATTGAAGCGTGGGCCTAACGACCAGCTGATGTTGTTGCACGTACCACGACCTGGTTCTCTAGTGTGGTCATGCCATCTAAGTGGTTTTGATGTACGGGAGTGTAAGATACGAGAAAGTTGGATGCTACGTGTCATTACAAGGAACGACAGGTCAAGTAACCGTCAACGCCCTGCCGAACGTAGCCGTTGCCTAAAAAATTCACGAGATGTTTTCGATGCTGTACATTACAAGGCGCCTCAAATGACCAAAGTACGTGAGGATCACTGCTGATCCACTTGAGGATCATGATCGTGAACGCCCACAGTCTACTCAAGCTTGCTGTCCTTGCAACCCTTGGGTGCATTGACAGGGTTGCACCTAGCAACTCTTCCATCCTTCAGCTGCGCAACGTAGTCCCAACCCCACCTCGCACTCATGCCCCAAGACGGAAAATCCGTGCTAACGATGTGCGCTCCTGATGCGAACGCCGAGTCGCGCATCTCAGTAGTCTTGTTCAGCACAGTATCGAGTGGTACATCGCTCCTCGTCCTCACGATGTAGCCTTTCTTCACGAGCCGTTGAATCTCAGCTGTGTTGTTACCGCGCGGCTCGTTGTACTTGATGACCGCACCATCGGACGAGCCTTCGAGCGAGTTGGTGAAGACAGTACGGTTTTGAAGAGACTCGTGGCCTCCAGATTTGTACAGTTCGCGTGGAGAATTGGGGTCAGTTGGCTTCGGATCGTTGTCGAAGAAGAACATGAAGCGGCCGCGGGCAGCGCTAAGCAGAGGCCAACCCTTCTGCAAAACACTCTGCTCAAGCGTTAAGTTACCCTGACGCACATCGTCTGGACGGATGAGCTGCTTCTTAGGGAACACAGACAGAATCTCGGCGTCGACGTTTAGAAGGCGCGGCAGCGTCCAGTTTGTAGCTTCGCCGGGGCAGACACCGCCGAGTACGCAGGCTGGCGCATCGGTCTTGAGCTCGAGATCGATGATGATTGGAACATGGTTCTTGTTTGCATCTGACCAGGTCTTGAGCTGCGTTAGACAGTCGATAAAAGTGTGGCACACAGAGTCAGGATCGAAATCTGTGACGTGGAAGACCTTGATACCAGGTTTTTGCAGCACAGATCCATCAAAAGGAGTGGTGGCGTTCGTAAGATTGGAAAGCGTCCAGATCACTGGAGGATAGTAAAGACCGCCTTTCTCATCAGAATGAAGATCAAGCTCGAACGAGCGTACCGCCTGATGCTCTAGCTGGTTGGGTAGCGTAGAGTGCGAGTAGTAGTAGTCCTCCGGAGAAGGCACATATTTCTCGAAAACAGCACGTTCTGCAAGCGAGACCTCGCGATGGTAGGAGTTGTGTGTTCCAATGACCTGAATGTGGTTCATTCGGACATCGGAGTTGGTCGCCTTGCTTGCGGCAAGAACACTCTCTGAACGCTGTCAGTTCCGATATTGCGAAGTGGCTCCATTATCCATACGTGCAATGAGCATGTAGCTCGTGAAACCCTGGTGTAGTCAGCTCGACATGCCATCACAAATTCATTGCAAGATGATGGATACCGATTGACCAAACATCCTGCCTGTTTTATTCGAATCGTGCGGGGAGGATGAAATCGCTCAACGAAGCACTCGAACAAGCAGCAAGAGGCTCGTCCTATGTATGATCCCACCCTTGTTCAAGCATGCTTTCTATTCCGTGTACTAGAGCTGGAAGGGCGAAGCTGTTCACGCATGCCTCGGAAGCTAGTGAACACATGCGCGCTAACGGCCATGCTATTGGCCATTGCACTGATGCCTTCGATACCAGTACCTCGCAGAGCCTGCTTTCTCAAGATAACTGCCGCATAAGCCTCACCACGTGGGATCTTACGACATTATACGCGGGTAGCAAATTTCCGAAGTTTTGATGTGGTGATTAATAGTGATGTCTGCTACTGAGAAAAGCGGGGTAACTCGCTAACTACACACAGTATGGCAGGGGTATGTAAGTAATCAATGTGGATCCCCAAATATTCTTCTTCTAGCAACACCTCTCTGTAAGTACCTAACAGGTAAGCGTGTAATACTAGATCGTAAGGTGCTAAGAAGGAAGCTGAAATACTTTGTATACACCTGTAAGTCACTTTTCATTATCACCTAGCTTCTGTGAAGTCTTGAATCTACATAGAATATTTGTTACTGCTACACCGTGGTCTGACATGTCGAGGCAACCCTTTAGGTTCTGTTTATTGTGAACATTACCAACGAATAATGACACATCGCGCCTATTATTGTTCTCGTAATCCCGACATAGACAGCTGCCTGGTCAGTATCAATTACATGACTGATGGAGGCCTTCAAGACAAACAAATGAATGTCTTTATGTGGCAAAAGCTAACCAAACAAGTGTTCAGCTTTCATGAGAAGCCCGAATGCTACCAGTCATAACGCTTCCCATATCTTTGAAGGAACTGGCCAACCTCACTATCTCGCTGTCCCTCAAGGATTTCCAAGATCCCCTGCGCGCTCGTCTCTGAGCTGTCACATCCTTCCATGGTCTTTCTCCACTCTTGGTCCCCACTGATATTTGTTGCGACGAATCCAGGGCAGTAGCTCCAGACCTTGAAGCCTTCATCCTTCATCTCCTGGTACTGATACGCAGTGAGCATGTTGAGTGCAGACTTGGTCATACGGTATCCAGGTACGCGAATGCCGTTTTGCCCAGAGGCGCACAGAGATATGCTACCGACACTGGAAGAGACGTTGATGATCTTGGGATCCTTGGATCGTCTCAAAAGAGGGATCAGAGCTGCACTCAGGATGGTGGGGCCGAAAACATTGGTTTCAAACTGAGCGCGTAGATTTTCGCGCGAAGGCCATTGGCTTTCGTACGCTTCCTTGCTTATTCCAGCGTTGTTGATAAGAACATCTAGTCGGCCGAACTCTTGTTCTACATGATGCACTGCGGTATGGATTGATGTGTCGTCATCTGCGTCAAGTTGGACAAGACTAGCTGTACCCTTGGGGTTTCTGTCCTGGATCTGCTGAAGAGCGGTTTTGCCTTTTGTCGCGTTGCGCGATCCGATGAGGACGTGGTTTTTGGAAGATACGGAAGCAAGCAACTTTGCGGTGTCAAAGCCAATTCCACTATTGGCACCTGAGCATACTAAGCTTGTGTTTTGGACAAGGATGGATTCCAACGCACCTGTAATAAGGATGACCTGGCGTTCTGCAGGAAACGAACCCATGGTGGGGTTTCGATAAATTATAGGAGTGTGAAAAGGATGTAAGTCAATGGTGTTGATGAGTCTGATCGTAGGAGAGATGGTACCTGGCTTTATACGTGTTTCAGTGGCTTGCTTACAACCCAGCGAGCATATTGTGTGCCCATGGCAGTAAAGTATTCTGGACATTTCGGACTTGAAAGGCCTTAAGTCCGGTATTGTTCAACAGTCGGGCGAAGGGCATTGGTGATGTCTCGAAGCTCGGTGAGCTGCTTCGGGTATCGCGCGGATTATTGTGGCTTTTTGGCAATGTAAGACGTTGCTTGGACTGGTTCATTGTCTATGGGGCTAAGGCCCTGTCAATTTACCAAGAACAAGGTTGGGGATCCCACCACGAAAGCCCCTCAATGTTTAGCTAGATATGCACCCAGGTTCGTCCAACCAGTCACTTAGCAAAACGCAGCATCAGGCAAGATCAGAAGTCTTATAAGAATTCTTCCTTGTTAAGGTATCTGCTGTTAGAGCGATTATCTAATGGTAGCTCTGTGCCTCATTGGATGCAAGAAATATGGTTCAGATTCTGCAAAGCTCGTAAGTGGCTGGTCGGACGTGCATGGGTGGTGCACGTAGATTGCACATGAGTAGATCTGAAGATACGCCATCCTGCAAACCAGACCACAGGCAGGTAAAACAATGTGTTACACCTGTTCAGCATGAATTTTCTGCGTGGACACAGCATTTACTTGAGCAACAGGGTATTATATCTAGTCCCTCAAACTCCAATGAGACCTACTAGCATGGGCGAAGCATACACCACTGTGTCAAACTATGACAACTCCAATGGCAATTCGTGAATCTTCTTCAAATGAGATACCTAAGCTCTGGTCTCAGCGTCCACCTTTTCCATCTTGACTGAACTGTGATCGAAGCCGCCGATCTTCTCGGGGTCGATGATACCCTGCTCAGCACGGCGGGAGTTGCCGAAGTCGACCTTGGTCTTCCAAGCCGGAATTCCCTCCATGAACATTTCCTCGATATCTTCAAGTGATTTACCGGCTGTCTCAGGGAACAAGAAGAAGGTATGGATTGCCATGGCTGCACAGAAGATAGCGAAGATGAGGTAGACCTTCCACTGAATGTTGACAAAAGCAGGAGGCACGAAGTAGGATAGAGCGAAGTTCTGTAGAGACGGTCAGTCTGTTGTCCTAGCGCATGTGGTGCTGATATTTCTTGACTTACGAAGATCCAATTCGCGGAAGTGGTGAGAGCGATGGCCTTACCGCGGACTCGCAGCGGAAAAATTTCTGGAGGATAAACCCAACTCGCGGGACCCCAGGTAGGCGCGTACGAGGCGACGAAGAGGTATGTGCAGGCGATGACAGCTTTAGCAGGAGCACCTTCAATTTGCCACGACTGCTCGGCGATGTTGTTGAGACCGCCCGGAGGAGCAGGACGGCCATAGCTGGCCATGAGACCGGCATTCGCAAATAGCCAGGTCATCATGAGAAGAGCGCCAATGACGAACATAGGTCGACGACCCCAGCGGTCCATCCAGATGAGAGCAGGAATGGTCATCAGCACGTTGATGATATATTGGATAGACGATGCAATCAAGCCAATGTTACCAGTAAGTCCAGCCATACCGAACACGTATGTGACTAATGGTTGTCAGTTGAGTCTGGAACAATAGACTTTGATACTTACTGTAATACATCATAACGTTCATTCCCGTAAGCTGAGACCAGACCTGTGTAAAGATTCCAATATGAAGGCGGTTGAGCATGTTAGGCTTGAAGAGCTCCTTGACGGATACATCAGCGTTTTGCCTCTCAAATTCGATCATCTGTTTAATTTCGGCCATCTCGAGAGAAACAAAAGGCGAGTTGGGATCGCCATGGCCGTGGACGAGGGTGAGAACCTGATGACATTCTTCCCAACGATCCTTGCGTGCCAGCCAGCGAGGACTCTCAGGGAGAAATAGGAGGCCAATGGCGAGAATGATAGCCGGAATCATCTGGAGCGCCCAGGGTACCCTGAATGCCTTTGCACCAGTCAAAAACGTGCAGCCGTAGGAGATGTAGTACATGATAAGGATCCCCCACGTAATTGCCCACTGCTGCGAGCCCACCACTCTCCCGCGTTTGGAGGGCGGAGCCAGCTCGGTAACGTATACGGGGACCTGCGCACTGCAGATGCCCACGCTGATACCGTTGATGAACCGACCAGCGATGAGCATACCAATATTCTGAGCACCACATGAGATAATGGAACCAATAATCCAGACAAGGCAACCGATCTGAATGGCGCGACGACGACCGAGCTTGTCGGTCAGGTAGCCGGAGATGAGTGCACCAATGAAGGAGCCACCTGGCATAGCGGCAGTGATACCGCCCTGGACGTTGGGCTTAGGGCCAGAGCAACTCTCATTTGGGTCCCCAGAGAACTCAGGGCCACGAGGGCCCTGGTTGAAGTAGCAGCGGTATTGTTGCGTAGGTAGACTTCGTTGTGTTAGTGAAAATTTGGACAAAACGAACAAGGGACAATTCGTACATAGCGCTCATGGAAGAGATATCAAAACCAAACAAACCACCACCAATAACCGCAATGGCGGTAATGCCATAGATGTTGCCAATTTGATACATCTTGGCTGATGTTTGATCGTTCTTGAGTTGAAAGGTGCAAAGGATGCAGTGACCAGACTGATGGGCGGAAAAGTGGACTTATATGCTCTTTCACTCGTCTTCTTTATGGAGACCCGCAAAGAGCCTCCACATGTGGACCAAGGTCAGGAGAGTAACGGGCATATGGACAGTCTGCTCATCGGGAGAGAGCTGCTACACTTCCTGCTACGGTCTAGCCTCCGAAATGGTATGTTGTAATTGGTGAACGATGGTGGAGCTTAGTGGCGGTAGACTGAGAGAATAAGCTCTGACACGGCCGGGGTCAAGTGATGCTTGTTATGCGAGTCGTGAGAGGGACGGCTACTGAGTCGATGACACGGCAGCTGGGCAGCGAGCCACAAAAAACGGTTTTGATACGACTGGAGACTGCAGCCAGGTACAGCCATTTAGTAAACTGCAGTGTCAGGCGAGCAGAGAGTATTATCTCAAAACAATTTTTTGAATGGGTTCTAAATGAGATGTTTAGTTATAGCTGTACAGTTTAGTAGCTGCGAAAGGAATGAGTCAAGTCCTAAACATGCGGTTGGCCGTGCTTGGATGCAGTACTCAACCTTCCACGACCTTCACTCCTGCACGTCTGCAAATCCCCAATCCCCAGACACCCACATTTCGCTCCCCTCTCTCCCCAAGTCAAAGAATTTTCACCCCAATTTCGCTCCGCTGGAGACTTCCCCACTGGGGGACGTCACGTATCGACAGAGAAATTCGAGTTGTCAAGCTTCGACCAACCAAATTATGCGCCGCTGACGTCGGCCCACTTCTCTGAAATATCCCATGCATCAATATCGCGTTAGCGCAAAAACGCCTCCCGTTTGCCCAAAAGCTTGGTCCTGTCGAGTACCGACGATCGAGTCCTGTTACGTTTTGACACGAGATGGTGAGCGACTGTTCTCGCTGAGGAGTGCGGACGGTCCGAAGGATTGTTGCCTCTCTCACAGGCCAGCTGACTCTGAGGGCCTCTAAAGCAACCCCAGACTCGCACGCAGTGGTGAGATTCTGGAGAAGGTGATCCGTCGATACGAGTTCCATCTGCCGATAGTGTCTACACCGAGAATTGCGAGACGCGACCGGATGAAGAAACAGGCTTTACGGACGCTTGGGCCGATATCATTTATCCAGAAGGATCGGAGTAGGTCGGGCAACAACATGCAAGAGCCGAAGGTCGTGGCGGGAAAAGCGAGAAGACACATGCCCGCCCAGGTGAGCAAACCTTGTCTTATTCAACATTTCCCCGGACTGGAGACTCCATCTTAATGTGCACAGCATAGTGTCGCTCAACGACCCCAACATCCCAACAGAATGCTCGTTCTCCAGCTTTTACTCCAGAAGTTGGGATGAGGAGATAAGGATTTGTGCGGGTATATTGCCTGATTGGGACTTCTGGTGCCGATCGACGTCAGCCGCATGAACATGTCACTAATGTCCGCACCAACACGCGAGCCTCACGCCTTGTTCCCGAATTCCGAGAATACCCTGGGACGCCTTGCAACTGTGCTGGGCCAGGGAGAGCTGTGCATAGCTTCATATGACCAGCATCCCTTTGTGGTATTCGCCAGAGCCTCAGACGTCATTGGCGTTGGACGTGCTAAGCTCGCCTGGCACACATCTGACCGAGCACGGAAAAAGACACAGGTTGCTTGATGGACAATTATGTTGTCAGCTGAACAATGATCCCTTTGCCCCAGCACCAGGTCGAGGACCGTGCTCATGAGGTGAGCACACTGAGCGCTCATAGCTATCAGAAACTTACGTTCTAGGCTCCACGGAGTATTCTAACAGGTCTTCTACCGGATCTGCCTTACCCTACCCATCCCTAGCCCTCGTAATCCTTCACATGGAGACCCAATAGAGCGCCCATGTCCAAACAAGACCAGACCAAGCTCATCTCCACTCCGACATCCGCAGTGCCGCAAGCCGTGCCGGCGGCGCAGAGCCGCACTTACGGCTGACGCGATCTGAAGCGGAAGCGCAGCCGATGCACGAGTCGAGCTTGGGGAAATCTTGCCTAGTGAGCTCGACAAGTTGCAGTTAGATCCTTTACGCTGCTGTGAATACAGCATGAACAGTATGTAAGTCTTTCAGGTATTTCAGACAAAGTTAAGCAGAGGTTCGGGAGTTGACAAGCAGAGACGAGACTGCAGCTTCTCTCGTTATGAAGTCTACTCCTAGGCACGCCTGATCAGCCACTTGACACTTTTGTAGGATCCGAACCATCTTTATCGCCGCCAATAAGCCGCAGAAGTATGACTGAATACCTCCAGTCAAGTAGTTCTTTGGCGAATATGCCATCGATCTTATGCCGTATTCTCTGGCGAACATGCCATCGATCCCATATCGAATCATCACTGGAAACAGTAGTATCTTGACTTCCTCCAGCAACAACAAGGGCCAATATACCGACCGACAGCTCCCGCAGTAATCGCGCTCTCCTGGACAACCACGACCCTCTTGGGGAATTGATCTGCGCTCGATGCAACAAGCACCGGCGCAACGAAGGTGTTCTCCCTGACAGGGAAACCTGTCAGAAATACCATGCCATGGACGAAGAGCTGTACAAGAAACGCGCCGGTCGAAACCAGACTCCATGTCACTGCTGTAACGAACCGGCGAAACGACGATCAGTATGATTCCTTCCCTGCTCTCGGCAAGCAAGCTTGCCGACAGTGCTACCAATACCACCTCAAGCACAAGGAGTGGCCATCCCCCACAATACTCAAGCGACGGTATCGACTTCGAGCTCACTACGTACCCGAGAAGGACGGAGTCAAGGGCCCTTGCTACAACTGCAAGACGCCATTCGACCACTACTCCCAGTGGTGGTATGATGTACGGTTAATGGCATGCAATGTATGCACTCTATATAGGAGAGAGCACGAGATACAGCCATCAGAGCTTCAGTTAGAAAAGCGTAAAGCCCGCGTTAATCAGTCCCCCTGCTAGCACTGTGGAGCAGCCTACGTAGTAGGCAAACACAAACTTATCCCTAGACTAGAGGGGGTGGTAGGATGCCTAATCTACCACAAATACTATCTTGAAAACGGGCGTTAGCCTAGCGCTACAGCCATGGCGAGACACCAGGGCTGGGCAGACGGCAACTGATACTGCCACCACTGCGATGCTCTATACGTCAAGGGCAGTCACAAGAGGGTAGGCGAATCAGCTACTATGACGTGTGGTGCATGCAGGCAGTACTTCCGCAACAACAAAAAGTTTCCCCCGGACGAAGTGCTCGAACAACGCCGAGCGAGGGCTGAGCGCAGAGCCAAGAAGGCGTGAGGTGCTCTCCCTCTCTAAACTGATTCGCATTTCACCGCAGATATAGAAGGATATACCACCAAGACCATACAAGATATCTCGTATAGCAATATGAAGCTTCTCCTACCGAAGGAACATCTCTATAACACATGCAGAACTCGATTTGTGTTGGTAAACGGCAAAATGTGTGCATCTGGTCCACCTTACAACTGACCAACTGTGATGGCGTCTGGATAGCTGCGTACGCCTAACACAACAATGCAACCCTGAGCCATTGAAAAAGCCCGGGATAGAAGGTTTTGCGCAAGAAAGGCAAAGCCCAGTTTGTGGTGGAGCAGCGAAAAGCCTGGTCCGGCTATCAGCACATTCCCCCACATCTCGTGTACGTACCATCGCTGCATATTTGTCACGGGGCGGGTCACGCTGTGTTATGAGGATCTTCAACTGTTTGAGAAACTAATTGCTTTCGATCCTCTGATCTCTCGAAGGGCTCTACACAGTCTGGCTCGCTCAGGAAAGCCGTCAAACCCGAGCCCCTTGCGACGGCTTCTGACATTTAGGCGCACTACCACGTGCATGGTGTTTCTGTAAACTCCCATCTAGAGCACGTTTGCCACTGGCCACAATTGGTATGTTCGGACGGCTGTTGCGCGAAACAGTACTTCTTGTTTGGTTGGTTCGTCCAGTAAATATGTGCCCTTTGCTTACTTCCATCTATGCACATCTCCTTGACAAACGAAAGGCCTGCGTTTGTACAGCCACTATCTCTGAATCCAATGTTATGGTAATGATTATCGTCGGTTATGAGGACTCCAGTTCGAACCGGCAAGAAAACGGTGACGGTCTGCTGAAACAGTATCTTGGTGGCTGCTGCTTCGTTTGCTACAAGTAACACCAAAGGAATAAGATTGAAGCTGAGGTGCATTTTGACAGTAGCTGGTTGAGAATTGATTAAATCCCTCCAATGGACGAAGGGGAATAATACTTACTCGCGATTGGAAGTTTCCAAGACACGATAGTACTCAAAGATCAATTGTATGATTGTACTTGAAAAAAGAGATGAATATTCTTCTCTTTATACTGAGTGTTTCGCAGTTGCCAGTAGTTAGACTGGGCACTCTATCTGTTCGAAATAACCGGACGTTGGGTTAGGTGTTCAATAACTCGTATTATCTCATTAGTGCTTACTATACTTTGTGGTGTGGTCAATCCGGTCACGCATGAGCCCACATCAACTGGCTGTACCTAAGAGGTGCGATGAGTGAGAAGACTGTGAATGCTTGGGCCTGTGTTAAAAGCAATCGACTGCGGCTTGTGATCAGGTATCGATCCTCTCTGATTGCTGTGCGTGGGGCGCAACAGGATACGCAGGTGGGAGTCGACTTTGGATGGCAGCGAAAACGGTTGCTGCATGGTGGTACGCGCCGCAGCAGGGTGCCGTATTGCCAGCGGAGGCTCATATAATGCGTGGAACATGCCCGGATGGGTAGTCGACAAGTGGGTGGGAAAGCCCGCAACGAATGAAAGGCGGGGCAGCCAAGTAATGCCCAGGAAGTGCTATAAATTGAGGAGATTTGTGGAAGGCGGTGCCAATGGATGCGTGGCAGTGTTGCCAAGTCTGTGTTTGGCTGCGTCTCCGCTCCAGGCAAGGAAAGTGGTTCCTCTACGTAGAGTTTTAGCTACCAAACAAGCTTCTTCAGCGAGTACCCGATCTGCTCCAGGTAACCCGTACTCTTTTTCGCATCTGCAAGACTGATGATATCCTTCTCCTCGATCTGTAGAACTCGGCCTTCAGAAGCGCTACTATCGGTCTCGGGACCCGGTGCCACTTTCTTCGCTTTGTTAGCCACTCTGACTACCTCCTCGCAAATCTCTCTCACGACGTCAACCTCGTTCTCTACTTTCTCGCCTTCGCTTGGCACACTGCTGCGCGGCGGCAGAGCCTTGAAAGCTAGGAACCTCCCTTCCTCGGACTTTGTTTTCTTTTCGTCCCTCTTCTGCTCATCGTTTGCAGCGCCGGAGTCCAGCGCTCTTGTATTTCGCCTAATGAGCTCACTCTCTGCGTCTGCCCTGAACCTGATTACAAACCCAACGTTTTTCTCGGCATCCGTGTGTCGCTGCGCAAGGGTACTGGTGATGTATACGCCGCGTATCAAGCCCTGGACGTTTTCAAGCGCAATGTGCTCGAATTCGCTAACCTTCTCTGTTCCCCAGTCCAATCGGCAGAAGTACAGTGCTTTCCCAGTAAGGAGGAGAACCGCTTCTTCGAACGTGCTTGTCTTGACGTGGTTCGCGGAGGTAGGCACGCTGAGAGTCCAACCGTGGAGTAGATCCTCGTCTTCGTCTTCGATGACCCGCGCAGCGCAACGCTCAATGGCTGCTTGTCGGACTTTGCGCACGTCAACGAAATAGTCTGAAGACTTCATGTCGGCTTCAAATTCAGCGAAGATAGTGTCTGTTGCTCGGCCGAGAAGGTAGTCGATGACTGCTTGTGCGAAATAGTCATTGACGATGTTATTGTAGTAGCGCGTCAACGTTAAACCGAAGTCCGTAAGTGCGCCGGTGATCTGTCGTTTGCGAGTACGAGTAAAGTCACCTTTGAGCGCTGCAGTGCCAGCATATTGACGACTGATGTTATCGCCATTGTCGGCCCAAAGCGTATTGAACCAGGACGTGGAGGGATCGTTTTGTAAGTCAATAGTGTAGTTGCCCACTGACAGTTGCTGTTCTAGGGCCCCACGAGCAGTCGCGCTCTGTACGACGTTAGTGCGGTCGAGACAATCCATGCAGTTCGTGCGTAGGATGCCAGATTGTTTGTGTGCAATCGAATCGTCGGAGATTTCTGTCCAACCAGTCGAGTCGAGATATGGGGCAAGAGAGTCCATGAGCTTGGAGACGTTCTCAAAGTGCATGCCGCGGCAGACGTTGTGAAAGTCGAACCACTCAAAGCCGAGTCGCTTTCCCTTGCCGTCAATGCCACCATGCTCATTGAGATTTTTGGCATGCTGCTCGTACAGTTCACCAATCTTAGCCTCTGTGCCGTGCTTGTCTATGAGCGAGGCGACGTAAACCTCGCTGTAGCGGGCGGCTAAATCATGAAAGTGACGCCTGAATGCTTGCCCGTTGGTCTCGAAAGAGCCCCATGTGCTGACTTGTGGCTTCAGGCTGTATGGGGATTGCGAGAAGTACAGTGGAATTGAGCCGCGAAGTTGTGTGAAAGAGTAAATCTTATCTTGTGACGTATTCCAAGTTGGCACAGAGAGCATCTGTTCAGTCTCGACGGTGTTTGCTGTACACCCCTCGTCGTCCGTTCCACGGCGGAGATAACGCAGACCAGCACGCTTGATTGAACGTCGAGAGATTAGCGTGAGTAAAAAGTCCTTTCCCTCTGCAAGGTCCGCTGCCATATCTTCCTTGGAAGACTCAGATGGTGCAGCTCCTTCCTCGTGCCACGACTGTAATTGTATATCGTCTGGCGTGGCGTCCGAATCTATAACTAAGCTGTCTGATTTGCCGTCGGCGATCTTAATTGTAAATGGACGTTGTCCGACGAACCCCTGGATGACGGGAAGAACAAAGGAATGTTGCCCAGCTTCTATAAAAGGTGCAATAATGTGCTGGTTCCAGAAGAACTGAGACGAGTTAGCAGAAAAGTGCAGCTCAGATAAATTCAACTAACCAAAGGATCGTACTGCTTGAATAACGGTACGTTGGTATTCACTGATTGATCGGCAATCCCATGTGACAAGTCATAGTCGTACGAGTAGAAAAAATTCCCGGACGAGAAGTACATCTTGGTGGTTTGAAGCACGCGCGGTAACAGGGCTATCGTAGTCGCGTCTTTGTCTCCTTCCAAAGCCTTTGGTATATCTTCCGGCTTGACTGTGTCTGGCGTTGTCCTCTCGTCACTCGGCAGCTCGTGTGATTGCGATGGGTCCGCCTCTTCTGTAGGGCCCGTAGAATCCACGTTCTTGGGGACATTCTTCGCAGCAAGATCTTCCTCTGAGCTCAGACCCTGAGTTCGCCTGCTGTCTGCGCTCCAGCCCGTGCGTGAGAACCACTTGTTGGCAAACCTTCCATACACACCCTTCTTCTGCATGACATCTTCTGCGACACTGGATCTCTTGTCCGCGGGACCTCTCTGGCCTGTGATCGGATCTTTCACCTCGATAGGAGAATGCGGCGTGTCTTCGACGAGCGAATCGGTGACACTGGGGGCATCATCCTCGCTTTCGCTGTCTGTATCATCTTCCCCCACTCCTCGTGTCTTGCTGTGTCGGTGCAGGCGTTCGCGTGTGGATGTTATGGCTTTGTCCGCCTCAGACTGGGACGCAAGAGGGATGAGAGTAACGTCTGTGATCTTGTAGATTGGCTTGCCGCGCACTTGTGCGACTTGTTCTCGGCCGCATATCGATATCAGGAAGACTGAGGTAGCTACTTTGAGCAATCCTTATTGGCGTCAGCGACATCCGATACACGTGCTCCGGACGCGCATACTGACCTAAAACGCCATGCGACTCGAAAGATGATGCCGTAATATCATCGATGTCGTTGTTCCTAAGCAATGGCCCTATGTTGCCCTTGTAGTCGATCTTTATAGCCTGCTGATGCTGCGCATGAGGAGGAGAGCGGGGCTGGAGCACGAGCCCATCAACAGCAGCGAAAATCAAGAGCTTCCTGGCTAGGGGCATATTTCCGAATTTGCGATTTGCGCTTTGCGCGAAACCTGTGGTTGCTAGCACTTCATTGACAGACCAGAGTAGGCGTCTGCCAGCACTGCCGTGGTCGGCGGACCGATGTCTGAATGACGTAGTCATGCCACCCCACCACTACCATCGTCTCAGCCTTGCCCACCACCTTACATACGGGTGCGACATCGCTCTTATCTGTTATGAGCCTCCAGAATACACCCCTCCATTATGTTCTCAGGTGTCCCTGGGGATTCTCTGAGAAACCCTATCCGTCACGTCGCATTGATACCCCAGCCTCAACGCAAGGCCGGCTATGCGTGTGACTAGACCAGGATGTTGCAGGAGGTTGCCTGAGCGCTCAGTGAGGACACGAAGACGAGCGAGCCTCTTACTCTTAATCTACAGAGTTGATCTCGTATCATTCGCGAAAATTACGAAATGCTGTATTCCACAGTACCGCTGTTGAAAGCCCAAAACTTTCGGGTCATGCACCTGCAAGCAGGAGTCGCTGATGACCCCATACGCTTTTCTCTCCAGCTTACAGCATGCGATGCTGACCCTCAAATCGATTATGAAGCTCTTTCTTACACCTGGGGAGATTTGGCAGACACACGGGAAATCTCTTGCGGCGGTGCCGAGGTCGGTACCTCGCATTTGATGGTAACAACCAATTGTTACAGCGCCCTCAATAGCCTTCGAATGCCTGATAAACCGCGAACGCTCTGGATCGATGCGATTTGTATCAACCAAGACGACTTTGACGAGCGTGAAGCTCAAGTGGCAATGATGCGGTCAATTTACAGCGGCGCAACTCAAGTGGTGGTGTATCTTGGAGATAGCAGTGATGACAGCGACTCTATTATGCGCTATATTGAGGACCAGTACGAGCCTGTCGAATACCCAAGACGAAAAACTTTTACAAGACTGAGTGAGGAGGTCTGGTGCAGCTTCTCCTCTCGCGCTTGGTTCAATCGAACTTGGGTCTTGCAAGAGCTATTCAGCGCATACAAAGTAGAAGTGCGCTGCGGACAAAAGTCAATTTCCTGGAAAGCACTGGCGGACTACTATGCGAGATGGTATTCGGGAGCGCTTCGCAACAACCTTCGTGTACCTCCTGCGTACGAAGTCGTACAATTCATGGCATGGGTCCGAAAACGCAGGAACGAAGAGATGGGACCCAGGCTCCTCGAGCTGCTCATGAGAACCCGGTGGTGTACAAGCTCCGATCCCAGAGACAAGCTCTACGGTATACTCTCTATGCTTGGCGCCGATGACAGCATAACCTTCCTCCATCCCAATTATCGTCGCTCCGCAAATAAGCTATACACCGATCTAGCACTCTATCTCTATGAAACAATAGGTTCCGAGATGTTCAGAAGGGCATCAAAGTATGCTTCTGGTAATGGTCTAGACTCCCTACCAAGTTGGGTCCCTGATTGGACCTGCGCTGGAGTGTTTGGCGTCGAAAGCTCAAGTATAAATACCGGCTCAGGAAGGGACTCAGCTAAATTGAGAGCCGGGGGTCCGTTCATTGCTGGGGCAGAAATAAGTGGGTGCCCACCTGTGCAAGGGGCCGCATTTCGACAGCTCAGCGTCAAAGGAAAGCTTGTTGACTCCTTGAAAATCGTCTCAGATGAATGCGACCTGGACAAGAATGTATTTCCACTTGCTCAATGGTGCAAAATCGCGCGGAGATTCAGTTCTGCGAAAGAGTTTGAGAAACTGCTCGTGTACGATCATGTCATATATCGTGACGTCCTAAAAAAAGCCCTGAAAATAGTCCTTAACTGGCAGAAGGATGGATCCAACAGCACGCTCACCGAGCTGTTCACTAAACGACGATTGCCGCCCAGCTACCTCCGGCAGATTCTCCAGATGCTGAAGTGCTGCGACAGACGCAAACTTGGTGTCTTGCACAATGGCTTACTAGCATTGGTTCCTGTGTTCGCCAAACCTGACGATCTCGTGTATTTACTACCTGGTGCATCTGTACCTTTTCTATTCAGAAAGCAGGATGATCACGTTGTATTTATTGGCGAATGCTTTGTGCAAGGCATCATGTCTGGAGAAGCCTGGGACGAGAAAAGTACGCAGTCGCTGGAAACATTGATAGTTGAATAAGCCTCAAATTATTCATGTCTACGTCCAGCCGCAACGAGGTCGATTTTGGTTGCTGGAAGAGGATTTGAGTGTCAGGCTGTTCGTTGGTCGCATCATCTACTGCTTTCCGCCTCGGAGTGCAATGCAGTTGTTGAGGTCTTGCAATTCGATGCTTTTATCCAATACCTGATCTGCAGAGCTTTCCTGCTGTGTAAGCAGTTAGATAAACAGTGCAAGCCACAGATGACCTCGCTGCTGTAGGACAGGCGTGGGTTCGAGAGCTGCGTACGAATGGCAACATTGACGTACTCACCACCCCACCATTTCTCCGTGAAGAAGCTACTAGTGGTTTATGTATTGGACGAACGGGGAGAAGGAGGCGGGGGGTGGTTGATGGGGTTGAGTTAGAGTATTGCATGAGTCTAATTGAGCTTTCCTCGCGAAATCGACGTCAATATCCGCTGTGTAGTGTATGTAAGTCGGGCCTGCGGGCTCCTGGAAAGGTTGGCCCCTACTCGCACTTTCTCACGTGTTAATATGCCTGGGCGCAGTGGAGATGGATCTTATTCAGCCCAAGTCGAATCAAACCTGTAAGTCTTTTTCGAAGTTCGTTTCACAAACCCCTCCATTCGTTTGGCTTTATACTCACTTCTAAATGTGATTTCAACTTACGTGAGTGCGCGTGTGATTTGTTTGAGGTGCTTTTACCCTCATTATCTTGCATATGCAGGGTGTCGAGTTAAGCGAAAAACTACATGCTACATCGGGCCTAGCTTTCAATCATGCAGATGCGAGAAATGTGGTAGCCCTGCAGCAGGCAACGAACACTCTTTGTTTCTACCGGCGCGACACCTACTCGAACGGGCAAGTATCTGGACATACAGCCGCAGATGGTCCACACCTGCTGTTGAACATGCATCCTACTTGCCACGTGGGCGCGCCGTTGCCACGTCCTGCGGCGGACTCGGCGAAAACCCTGACGCCTCAACACCAAAGAAGTGGTTGTAAAAAGTGTTCGCGATACTACTCCTGGAAGGTAGCTTGCGGTATTTAGGGTAATTTTCTCCGCTGGCTTCCATTCCTGCAATGTTCTTATCCGGAGAGGATCCACTTTTGCAAACACGACATGACGTGGAGGCAAAAAGCCCCGCAAAGGTAGGAATAGTGTGCGTACAAAGCCCGAACGGTCTGCACAGCAGTCGAAGACTTCTGAAATCCTGAACATCTGCGCAAATACATACACAATGTCGACTCAGACCACTCTTGAGCTCAGTCAGACATTGGGCGAGCGACGCCGCTCCTTCATCGTCACCGGTCAAGACGAGCAAACCCCAATATCCACACCAAAGGCAGCAAGCATCTCAGCGCGATCATCATACTTCCCAGATCTACCAGGTGGACCGGGAGCAAGCAAAAAAGTTGGCTTCTCAGATCTGCCTCCAACAAGCACGTTCGCAACCACCCCCGCCGGCACCCAAACACCTGCCGGCGCATCGACGCCAGGATGGACTACTCCCGGTGCCCAAACGCCTGGTAACGGTTGGACAAGTCCCACAGGTCCAGCGACGCCTGGCTGGGCGACGCCCAAGTCTTCGCAGATGCGGCCGTTGATGTTCCCCGAGACAGCATATCCAGACATCGGCTCGATGCAGACATGGCAGGGCGTGCTGATCCTGTGCATCACGTGCGGTGCACAACTAATGGACAATGTCTTCATGACGGCTGTGAACTTGTCGCTACCGGAAGTGCAGGCGGAGTTTGGCGTCAGCGCGGGCGATCTACAGTGGCTGCTGAGCGCGTACACGCTCACGTTCGGTGGCTTCTTGCTGTTTTCCGGTGTTCTGGCAGATAGGTACGGTCGCCGCTTTATCTTCAGCGCGGGCATGATATGGCTCTCGATTTGGACGCTGGCAAATGGGTTTGCGACGTCGTTTATCCAGATTGCTATCTTTCGTGCGTTGCAGGGCATAGGCGCGGCGATGACGGTGCCCTCTGCGATCGGTATCATCAGCTCGTATTTTGTGGCTAGCGAAAGGACGGTCGCGCTGACGTTCTTTGGCGCAAGCGGTGCAATCGGGTTCTGTGCTGGCCTGCTGTTTGGCGGCTTCGTAACGGAAGCATTGGGCTGGCGTTACATCTTCCGTATTGCGGTCGCAGCCACAGCCCCACTGGGTCTGTTGGGGTGCTTTTATCTTCCCAAGGACCGTCGCGAAGGTAGCGCAAAACCGAGCCTGGACTTCCTTGGTGCTGCTCTCTCGACTTCTGGCCTCATTTTGCTCTCGTTCGTGCTCTCCAGTGGCGGCGAGTATGGCTGGAACAAAGCCTTCATCATCGCTCTACTTGTGATTTCTGTCATCATGCTCGGAGTCTTCACGTACGTCGAGAAGAAGGTGCGGAACCCTATCATGCCGATGTCACTTTGGAAGATCCAGAACTTTGCGCCCCTGTGGATTACAGGCTTCGTGGTCTACGGCGCGTACCAAACTGTTGTCTACTATATCGTATTACAAGCACAAGAAGTCGCAAAGCTCTCAGCCGGCGCGACTGCATTGCGCTTTCTACCCATGGGCGCGGCTGGTTTCCTGACTAACATGGTCCTCGCAAAGTGGATGAGATACATGGACTTCCGGTATCTGATGACAGTTGGCATAGTGACGACCATGATAGCTCCCGTACCTGCTAGTCTGATGCCAGCCGATGATCCCAATTTGTAAGTCAACCTCACCATCAGCCACTACATTCCACTGACGGTGTCGACAGTTGGCGCTACATCATGCCAACTTCCATCATGGTGGTCGTTGGAGTAAGCATCTGCTACATCTGTATAACGAACATCATGCTCGAGTCTGTTCCGACAAACGTGAAGTCTCTGTGCGGCGGGCTTGTCAACACCGCTTTCCAGATCGGGTCAGGCGTCAGCCTCGCTCTCGCTGCGGCTGTGGTCAATGCAGTTGACATCAAGAAGGGCCATACGGTGGCTACGCAGTATCAGACAGGTCTCTATTGCTGCATTGGGCTTGGATTGTTGGGGCTTCTCGTGTCGTTGGGCGGCATGAGAGGGCCGAAGAAGCAGAGTGTGAACACTCAGACTTTTTGACTGCTCTACACGAACATCAGTCTAGGGACATTGATGCAGAATCCGGTGGTTTGTTAACTGGGGTGATTAGCGCTTCTATAACCACCTAAAAGAGACAAATTTTGTTTGACCTAAATCGAACCGAACCTATGAGTTCCGTGTCAAAGTCTGAATCACGACCCCTTCCACTCCTTTGGCTTTACACACACGGCTCCCAAGTCTTGCCACTGCAATGATAGTGTGACCACAATCAAAGTCTGCCAAGAATGAATAGCATACTTCTGACTGTCGGTACCATCTGAACATGGTACTAATCGCTTTCGAAAGTTCAGCGTTATTCGTTATGTCAATGCAGCAAGTGTCTACCCAGAGATACCGAAGGTTGTGGCTTGCGGCCTGCCTCCCACAAGCCTGGACCTTCGTGTAACCAGTTCTGGTCCTTTCTGTACCTCCTACAATGTCTCTATACGTGACTTCGGTGTGACTTGGGCCCCACGTGTGCGAGAGGATGGCGTATGCACACTCTCACGATCGGTACACTTCTCACCTGCTGATACCTCACTAGGTGCGGGGCAAGCGGGGTCAGGCTGAGAATCTCGCGACAGAGCCTCTAGTGTGGTTCTAATCATTCAATCCGAGGTTTCCACAGCCCTGTTGCGGGCAAATGGATGTTGGGTGTTTTCCATGTCAGACTATTCGACGAATAATCATTGCAGATCCAGATCCGCGCAATGGTGCAGAACAACTCATCCAGCCGCATCTCACCTTCCGTACGTCTTTCACATGGACAACAACCGGTGTGTGCTGTCTATAATATGCCTGTTGTTGCTGCGACGATCAGCAGCTCAACTGCATCCACAAACACCTCGAACCAAGACCTCCTGCTACACAACAGACCCGAGACAGCGACATGGATAAAGGAAAGTGCACCGTACAAACCCCGCAGCCATGCAACTGCAAACAATACACGCCGTCGCCCACTGAAAACTTCTGCGAATGTGGCCACCATAGAGATTATCATGTCGACGCAAATTAAGACGGAGAAGGGAAGTCAGAGCCTTGCAATGAGTGTAAGTGAAATTGCGGACACTGGCATAGGACTGATCATCTCAAGGCTATTCCGCAGTCGGCTCTTCGGCGTGGAACTATTGTGAAGGAGTGCTGAGACGGAGCTTATTTTCGCTGGCGCTACACTCGCTTTGAAATGTTGCTGGAAGCTGGAGTATGTATGCATGTTAGCTAGCTAGCCCTGCGTGACGGTCTTTCCCTAGTGAAGGAGTGTCTAGGAAATAAACATTGCCAGCCCCAACCTAGATGTCTCGTACATGGTCTCCGCGCGAACTAGATCATCTGTTGCTCGCGAGTGCTGCAGTGACTTTGCCTCCACCCCAGACTCTGATTCATACTCATCTCGTCAGGGTGTCAAGGTGCAATCAGGCTACAGCTGCTCTACAATAGTCGCTCCCGCCGGCACAATGTTCAGTATCAGGAAGATCGTCTTGGTGTAGCGACTGCGTCCAGTTCATTGTTCTGTCTTACATGATCTGTTTCCGTGAATGGTTGTTTAAGAGGTTTGCTGCGAAGGTGGATCCTCTGAAGTAATCTTAAGTTAGCGAGAGCTGAACTTTGCTAGAGGGAATTTGGACTAGCGTTTAGGGTAATCTGTGGGGCAACAAGATAACCACCCTTGCTGGATCGCGGAGTACGGAAGGGGCTGGAAATCGAAATTGCCAACATCCAGCTCCGAGTCTGTGCCTTGCCTCGTCGTTCGACTACATCGAAATTTGTCCACCATTGAGGTTTCAATTACTTGCATTGCTAATTGCAATCCTGTATCCTGAGTGTGGTATTTGCGGGCGATCGTTCAACAGCTGGCAGGCATGTCATCAGCATATGGATGCCACCGGTCACGGCTACGAATGCGAGACGTGCGTCCACGAGTTCTATACCTACGACAGTGCGTGCGATCACATGTACGAGTACGACCATTGGCGCAAACAGTTCGAATGTGAAGGCTGTTCTTCCAGCTTCGACACCCGCGCTGAAGCGAAGAGACACATGCAGCAAGAAGACCATTGGCGGACCTACCGATGCCAATCCTGCGACAGAGGCTTCGAGAATGAGAACAACCTGCGACAAGTGAGTCATTCCAGGTGACGCCCAGCGCGAACGCCCATTGATATCGCATAGCATCTAAATAGTAACACCCACCGCGGCACCGACATCACCTGCCCATTCTGCAAACGAAGCTTTGCAACCGCAACGGGCGTAGCTCATCATCTTGAAGCTGGCTCATGTCGGAATGCCCGCTCGCTAAACCGCGACACCATCTTGACTGAGATCTGGCGCCGCGATCCCTCCCACCTCATCACCAAGAAACTCCTCACCTACCACTCCGAGCCTTCACTGACTGCCACCTCTGCATCGTGGAATCCCTACATTGGCAAGTACGAATGCTACCTCTGCCACAAGGCCTTCAGCGAACTACATAGCTTAAACAGCCATGTCAACTCACCTGCCCACAAGGATAACGTGTATCACTGCCCAGGCCAGACGTGCCGTAAGGAGTTCCGTGCACTTGCTGCGCTGTTCAATCATCTCGAGAGCGAGACTTGTGGGGCTGTGAGGTTTGATGCTGTGCAGAGGAACGTTGGGGGCATTTTGAGCGGCCAGAGGAGGATTTGTCTTGTCTGAGCTATTGATATTAGAAAGCGAGCAGAATCATGTGGACAGGGTGGTCGTTAAAAGCAGTAGAGCTCTGATATCTGTGAGATGAAGTATTTGGTAATAGTACTTATTGCAAGTATACAAGATGAACTTTATACGCTTTACAGTAACACTAAGTCTGTGTCTTAGACTACCTGAGCAGCCATTTTAAGCCCCCCGCCAAGTGGCCACACAGTATGTGGAAGGGAGCAGTATATACTACGCACGCCATATTGTTATAAATGTGATACTGTAAGACGAGAATCGCAGAAAGTGCACGGAGACACACTGTACCCCACTTCATTGGGCTTGCAGAGCCGGCAAAGTTGACGTGGTAGAGCGGCTTCTCGCCGAGGGTTGTACGGGTGTCATGAAATGTCACTATTCCTGACTTCCCCAATAATTGGACTTCCTGGGCTACCACTGTGTTCCACGGCAATCATAGATTACTAGACAGCCTGTTCGCACATCAGCAGACTGCTTTAAGTGAATCGACGAAACAATCACCTCCAGAGGCGGTATCACATCTCGGGACAATGTGTGACGGCTGTTAATAGTGAACGATTGGTCAAGAGATCAAGAAAGCAATAAGAAGATAAGACTAGTGATCCTGTGCAATTGCAGCTATCTGATAATACTGATAGCCCCGCTATTATGTTGCAAGATAAACGACGGACTGAGGACACAAGCTAAGTACACTACACGACAGTGAAGTAGGGAACATATCAAAAAATAGACAGAACGTCTTTTCACCGGCAACGTATATAACACTTAAGTAAATTCTAGCGTTTAGTATTATAATAGCTACAAGCTCTATGGTAATGTTATTCAGCTTGAAGGTCACTTGTCCACCGTGAGAGCCCGGGTTGCGAAATGGATCGAGCACGGTCAAAGCCAGAACGCCAAAGAGAGAGCCAGACGCGTCGACTAACGTGATCCCATCAGTAGCATAGTTATTCCCTAACACGAAATTGGATATGCTCGCACTGATTGGATAAACGAGTACAAATTTCAGCGACACGTTCCCTTTTTTACCCGCGCCGCTGCGCTGCATATATACTCACACCACTCGCCTGCGGCGGACTTCTCCACCATCCACCGGGCTCTCGCCCCTACCTACTTAGCTCAACTAAACCTGCCTCGGCGGCTATAGGTAGCATTTTCAAAGCTTTGGCGGCTTTTTGCTTAGTTTTCTGCCTTTGGGCGCGATTTCCAGGTGGCAACCGCCTGAAGTTTGGGCTTAGGCCCTGGTATCGTACCAGTAAGCCTTGTTTCCCACGTAGCGGCACTCGAAGTCAACTCTTGAACCTTGCGCTTCTGTTTGCGCAGAGATCGCCGAAGAATAGGCACATCTTTCCAAGTGCCCCACTTTGCTTCATCGTCAAATCCAAACTCAGCGAAAAGCATGTCCATTCGGCCGCCAATGCCGTCAAAGGCGCTCTTCTCGGTAGGCTCGCACAGGGAAGCAATGCTGTGTCGAATGTGCTGACTCTCGCAGTGAATAGTAGCCCACATGGTGCTGTACTCGTGCACCACCACGCTGCGGTAGATCTTGTCGCACATGACGCCAAAGTAATTGCGCCACATGGTGGTGTACTTGGGGCTGTTGGCGACCTTCTGGATGTCGGCAACGTTGCCCGAGCCCCACAAGAACGTGGTGAGAGCGGTCTTGCTGTACAACTCTCGAATCCAGATTGCTGACCTCACTTCACCAGAGATGAAACAAAGTGGGTTTTGGATTGATGCCAAGATGTTGGCGTGGGTGACAAACGTATTTGCGTCCATCTGGCACTGCGGAGGATTCATTCTCGTTAACCCCCAGTGGTTATATCTGCGGGACCACTCCTCCCCTTCCGCCGTGTTGATCTTCTCGGCCTTCTTGAGGGCAGCGTTGTTGCGGTGGTCGAGGTAGGTACGCTGCCACTGTTCGTCTAACTGCCTTAACGCCTGTCGAAACACATCTTCGTGTGCGCGACGTTGATCGGCTTCTGCTTGCGTCTCGGCGTCTGGTGGTGCAATCTCATGGTAGCGAGCCATAAGAGTGTAATTGTTTTTGAGGGTTTGAATCTTGATGCTGTAGGCCTTTCCGAGCACAGCCTTGCGAAGCCACGACTTCGGTCCAAACTTGTTTGTCCTCTCCGCAGATATCATTTTGTCAATCTTTGATTCGGTCAAGCCATGTGAAATTTGAGAGCTTGCATCCGGGTTGATGGTGAGGTGGTGCACTTCGATGACACGTAACAGATTCTGGACATCTCGTTGAACTACCTGTACTCGAGTACGATGTATCGGAGAGTAGCGGTGCTGACTCCAGGCCGGGTGAATTCTGTAGCAGTGATGGAGTTGAACAGAGTCCCTCCAAACCTCGCTGCCTTCTGCTTAACAATGTTGTATGTAGTATGTATCTTAGCATACTTTGTCCGAACTCGTTCGCGGCGGTTCTGGTGCTGTAGAAGCTGGGGGTCGTCTGGTGCAAGATTGAGGTGCACAACACCTAGGTCATACGCTGCATCTACGTGTGCATCTTCCGGCAACGTATTGCTGACAGGGGGACGAATCTTGACGCGGAACCACGAGGCTGCGGGTTGGTTCAGAGACAGTCGAAGGAGGTCCGCTTCGTCAAGGTCTTGGCGGCATTCTGGGCAGGGGTAGTTGCTCCAGTTATCAAGTGTTCCTAAGACTAGTCCATATTGAAGATGTCACTCGGATGCGCCTTCGCGCAGGCAGAGAGTGAAAGCGATGTCCCGCACTTGGCGAGCACTTCGTCTGTCCACAGTTATGAGCGATTGTTGTAGATACCGTGACTTGATATCACTTACCTCTAGGAACTTGGGGCCGTCACTGTCCATTAAGCACAGCGGACATGTCAGTCTCTCCCCGGTGGGATCGACTGTAATGTAACGAAAGTCGCACGGCGGCTTAAGGAACTCTGCTCGACACCTAACTGCTGGACACACACGAATCTTTGGCCGAAGTGGGTCGTGGGGAGCGGTTCCTTCGAAGTACGCCCTTGCACATCTGTCATGGCACATGTGTCGGCAGTGCCCATCTACGACCTTCTCGTCCGGGCAGATTTGTTGGTTGCAGTAGTTGCAGAGCTGATCGCCGGTATTGGGGTGTGAATAGAGTAAGGCATTACAGGTGTTAATTCTGCAGACGCCGCGCAGTGCTGTCATGAAGCGGAAAGGTGGGTGTGGGTAATTGTGTTGGCAACAGCAAACCAACAGGCTCCCGAGTACCTAGGTATCTGGTAGCCAACCCTGTTTGGTATAGCGTGGTTACACATACGCAATACTGCCTGAATATTTCTCTTAGCAGATGTTACGTCTTCTTAAATTTCTGATCAAACGGCGGATAAGACCCTAAGCTAATTACCAACTTCCAGAACACTCAACTTGTAGCTATTATGATACCTAAAGGTAGGATTTGGTTAAGAGTTACCCATATTGTAGGTAAACGAGTATTCTATATGGTTTTTTAGTGTTTTCCCTACTTTACTGTCGTGTGATGTACTTGGCTTGTATTCTCAGTTCGCCGGTTATTCTGCAACGTGAGAGACGTCTCAAAGTGCCAGCAACTAGCGCCAATGTTCACCTTAATCAATCGCACTGAGAGAGAGTGCGCGGGACACCTTCTTTCTACCTCTGGACTGGAGTAATGAACTCAAGCCAAGCTGCACGCTTGAACTCGGCATTGATTACAGTACGACAATCGCATCTCGCTTCAGTCCAATCCTTACCTTGTCATAATCCAAACATACGAATTCCACTTGGTCTTTCTAATGCGCCAAAAATGTCTTCAGATGCTGCTGGTTTCGGCGGCTCCGGCGATGTACCAGGTATCATTGATTGTCTAGAAACAAATTGCCATGCATTCTCGCTATATTGGATCATTCGTCTATTACGGACACTCGGGGTTAACATACGCCCACTTTCTGACCATCTGTGGAGGGAGAATAGAGTCTGGAGCGATGCAGTCATTGAAATACCTAGCACAGGTTGCCCCCTTCTCCCGGTCCATCCACTACGTAAACCACTACCGCCCTCGCCCGCCCCCCGGCTCCACAAACCCCTCCGGCCCAAAAAGCCTCGTCCGCCGCCCAAAACACACTTTATCCCACCCCGGCGCCGGCGGCGGCGTATCCCTGAACACCTCCAGTTTGGCACTGAGCGCGGGCGTCGGCGGCGGAGAACTATACACCGAGGACGAAGAAGGCGTTGGACTCGCGGTAGGCATTTGCTCGCGCGCTTGCACGTTTGGTTGCGGCTGAGGCGTCGAAGCCGAGACAGAAGTCGACTGCTTGTGTGCGGGTCTGTGAGGTGGCGCGGGAGCGCGCCGCGGCGTGCTGGTCGAGTAGTGTGCGAGGATGTCGTCGATGGCGGCGTCCAGGCGGCGCGAGAGCTTCTCCTGCTCGAGGGCGCGCAGCTCGGCGTCGGAGATTGTGTGGGTTGATTTCGAGGGGGCGTGGGCCGGGTGGCAGGATGTGAAGAGCGAGCGCGAGTCCTCGGGGGAGAGAATGGGGTGCGAGATTTGCGCTTTGCTGATCTTGGGGAGCGGCGCAGGTTGTGAGTTGCGCCGCGAGAGCGAAAAGTAGCGGCTGATGCGTCTGGTGAGTCGTGCCATGGTGTTTGGAAGTTTAATCTCAACACTGATGTGTCTGGTGCGGAGGAAGAAGAAATGTGCAGTGTTGGGTGGAGATTGCGCGGATTCGTAGTCGGGGTGCGCGTCTTGAGTTGTCTGCTTCTTTTTAATGTTTCCAGGCTCCATGCGGACTATTACGCAGTCGGACGTCCGCGGAGTCACGTTTGCGTGGTGTCTGTGTGAAGTCCGTGTCTCAGGCCCGCAGTTCCGTTGTGACGCTGCGATGCTGGCCCCCAAAACATCAGCGGACATCCGCACAGATTGCGCTTGAAACATCATCGCGCGATGCAAGAACATGGGAACCTGGGTTTGGACTCTGACTTGATACGCGTCAACGTGAAGTTTCGTAGTCTAGTTGAAGGTTTGTGGAGTACCAGTAAAATTGTACGGCAAGATCGTCGCTCATATATCTACAACACCATCTTGAACGATGGGGCTCTGTCGTCGTCGGTGTATCCCTCAAACTGCGCGTATTTACCAAGAACTTTGTCACGATTAAGCTTTGCGACCCATGCAACGTTTGCGGCGATCAAGACCCACGCAGCACATAGCAGCCCCAGCATGATCTGGTGACTCTTGTGAAAGTTTGGCCCTTCACTCTTCGGATACACGAAACTGGCCACAAAGCCTCCTGAGTTTGCAATAGCCAGCTGCAGGGCAGTGGTCGTGGCCCGTTTGTAGTGTCCAGCAGAGTTGTTGGAGTTCCAGGAGAGGATGCAGGGCACAGAGGCGTACATGCCGGTGGCCATCATAAACGTCATGCCGTACTGGACTTTTGGATTCGTGGTCACGCTGATCACTGCATAGCCGATGATGGCGATAGGCAGAGTGACAAGCATGACCGGTCCGCGGAGCGCGATGCGGTCAGACACGAAGGCCGCGACAACAGTGAAGGCTGCCGCGACGGCATATGGGATGACGGTCCAGAGCTGCGCTTGGTTGGGATCGGTCGAGAATCCGCCCTTCACAATCGTTGGAAGGAAGAGGCCGAAGGAGTAAAGACCGCATAGAATGCAAAAGTATGCTGTCGCGCTCAGCCAGACTTGGAGATTGAAGACGCCACGGCGAACTTCGGCCCACGAGAAAGATTCGTGTACTGCAGACGTATTCAATCGAATGCGGGAGCACTGTTTCTCGGATACGGAAAGAAAGCCGGCGGATTCGATAGAGTTGGGTAGGAAGATGGCGGACGACACGCCAACGAGAAAGGTAAGGATACCCTCGATGATAAATATCCACTGTGAACGACGTTAGAGACAGGACATAATCGAAAACGAACACCACTTACTCTCCAGCCTTCAAGACCACCTGCAGGCCCGATAGCATTGAGGCCCCGCGCAAGCAGACCGCCAAACGCACCAGACAGCGACGCAGCGGTATAGAAGATACCAATCCTTAGCGCAAGCTCAGTGCGCTTGTAGAAGTGCGAAAGGTACAAAACCTGACAGAAAGTTAGACCTGAACTACGCAACTGAGCACACCCAACTCACCATGCCCGGCAACAGCCCACCCTCCGCAATTCCCAACAGCGCTCGCACCGCCACGAACGACGAAAACCCCGTCACGAACCCCAGACACATGGTCAGAATGCCCCAGACAGCCGTCAAAGCTACACCACATTAGCTGCATCACTCCAAGCAGTGGACTCAGCGTACCAGGCAGCCACACCCGCGGTGACACCTTCTTCAGCACCAAGTTACTCGGCAGCTCACTGGACTTTCATCAGCACTGTTCGTGTCCGGGGCGCGCGCTTACTCACCTCGCGATGTACGTCGCGTAAAACACACACAACCCGATTGCGTACTGGCTGTCGTCCATCCCGAGATCCTTCTCCAAGCCCAGAATCTTCGCGTTACCGACATTCGTGCGGTCGATGAAAGAGCACAGGAAGAGGAGTGCGAGGATGGGCAGGATGCTGTTGCGGGTTAGCTTGTGAGGTCACGTAGAAGATTTAGTAGAGAGAGAAGATAGAGAGGCGGCAGAGGGGTTAGTGAGGACGAGGAGTTGAGTGTGGCGACGGGGATCGTGAGGAGGGGAGTGGCGTACTGGATATCCAAGCGCCACAACAGCGTCTTCACCTCCGCGGGATCGAGGGCGTCGAGGCGCTGCTCGGCGTTCTCGGTTTTCTCGTCCATGGGTTTGTCGTCTGTGGGGTGCATGGTGGAGCGCAGTGAACGCCGTGAACGTAGCGGATGCCGCGACCGTCGTGAGCGTGCTGAATACCGTAAACGTCGTGAGCGTCGTGAACGTCGTGGAACGCAGCACACAGCAAATCCGGCGAGACAGTGACACAATCGACCGATGGGCCCTCGAACACAACCCGCCGTATCGCCTCCCACACCGCACACCAGCACCCTTTATACTCCACACACTCACACTCCCCGCAGCCGCACACCGTCACCCCGCCCTCGCACCCGCGGCACGCCCGGCGCCCACCCGCCCCAGCACCGACACCCCAAACAGCAAAGACCGACGCCCGTAGGCGCTTCTTCTGGCCCCGACCCAGGGTGTGCAGCTACTGCACGTGTGCCCATTGCACGCCGCTACCTCCAACACCTGCCCAACCGTTGGCTACTTGTACAGTAACCCTGTCGCCTGAGTGCGCCAACCGGCGCCCGCTAGCGATCGGCGCTGCACGATCCGGAGTAAGCATGCAAGCGGCGCCAGGTAAGCATGCACGGTCCGAGGTAAGCAGCGGAAGCTTTGCTGGGCGGGCACGGCGGGCTGAGCTTGTTGGGTGGGGGGCACGAGGGCTAGGCTGGATTGGGCGGTAGGGGTGGGGGATGGGGTACAATAGGTTGGATGGATGGAGTTAGGGTGGGGATGGGGTTTGTGGGGCAGAGGTGTTGCGGTGGGCTGCGGTGGAGGGCAGATGTGCGGGTTAGGCGAAAGTAGGTATGTGTGTGGACGGTGGAATATGCATGGTCTGGGAATATAATATGTACAGTGTTGGAAATGCTAGTGGTGTGTACGCTACAAACTAACGGTGTGCCTACGCACCCTCGATCCGAACCTCGTCTTCCATGTTCTTCAGGTCGTCGGCGACCTTGAACTCCGCGTCGGTCTTCTCCCGCACCTGCTCGACCGTCACCCCGTCCGCGACCTCCGTGAGCGTCAACCCCCCATTCACCCGATCAACCTCAAACACACACAAGTCGGTGATGATGGTGCTCACGCACCGCGCGCCCGTCAACGGCAGCGCGCACTGCTGCACGATCTTGCTGCTGCCGTCCTTGGCCACGTGCTCGGTCGCAACCACGACCTTGGTCTGCTCGGGGTTGGACACGAGATCCATGGCGCCGCCCATGCCCTTGAACACCTTGCCGGGGACCATGTAGTTGGCCAGGTCGCCTGCGGCGCTGACCTGCAGCGCGCCGAGGATCGAGACGTCGACGTGGCCGCCGCGGATCATGCCGAAGGACTCGCTGCTGTCGAAGGTGGAGGCGCCGGGGAGCAGGGTGACGGTCTGCTTGCCGGCGTTGACGATGTCGGCGTCGACTTCTTCCTCGGTGGGGTGGGGTCCCATGCCCAGGATGCCGTTCTCGCTCTGCAGCCACACCTTGACGCCGTCGGGGATGTAGGATGCGGCGTCGGTGGGGATGCCGACGCCCAGGTTGACGTAGTAGCCTGCCTTGAGCTCTTTTGCGGCGCGCTTAGCGATGCGAGCGCGGTGGCCGCCAGCGGGTTTGCCAGAGGCTGAGGGGTCGCGCAGCTTCTTGATCTCGATGCTGTTCGGGACTGTAGCCGGGACGATGCGGTCGACAAAGATGCCGGGGAGGTCGATCTCGCCGGCGTCAAAGGTACCAATTGGGACGATGTGTTCAGCTTCGACGATAGTGAGGCGCGCAGCCTTGGCCATGATGGGTCCAAACGCTTTTGTTGTGTATCTGCATGTTGACGTTAGGAACTGCGGTTGGAAGTGATTCAATATACGCACCGGAATACGCAGTTGCCTGCCTCGTCGACTTTGTGTGCCCTGATGATCGCCACGTCGCCGGGAAGAGCAGTCTCCATCAAGTACTTCTTGCCATTGAACTCGCGCACTTCTCTCTTTGTACCATATCCGATAGCCTTGCCTTCTTTGTCGAACTTTGCTGGGATCTGGCCGTCCTGCAGTAATGTGTTCACAGCAGTAGGTGTGTAGAAAGCTGGAATTCCAGCACCGGCTGACCTGATGCGCTCCGCCAATGTGCCCTGTGGGCAAAGTTCGATCTCAATACCACCACTCAGATACTGCTTCTCAAGAGCTTTGTTGTTGCCTAAGAAGCTAATGATCAACTTGTCGACCTGCCCGTTCTTCGTAAGATGGGCAAGCCCGCCAACTTCCTCAATACCAGCGTTGTTGGACACAGCAGTCAACGAATGTAACGATTCCGGGCCACGCTTTTTCAGAGCTTGGATAAGAGTCTCTGCAATGCCGCAGAGTCCAAAGCCTGCGCTGAGTACTGTGGAACCAGACTGGACATCGGCGACGGCTTCATCGGCGCTGGCCCATAGCTTCGACTTCGAGCGATCAACAGTCGGCGCCTTGTCTGCCACCGCGCTGATGCTCCTTATCTGTTTTGTGAAGCGCCAGTGTGGTGGTGCTATGCGCGCGGCGCGCAATTGTGAAGGAAGTGGGCGGCGGGCGCATAATCGCGCGGGGAGGGCAGCAAGGAGCCGGTACGACGAGGGCAGTGTATCCATGTTGGTGGTGATGTGTTGTTGCGCAGGAAAATCAGACAGCAGTACTATTTACGAGCTTCGCGACCTCGGGCGACTCGGGCGAGAGCGGGAAGACTTGTGAATCCACTCCAGAACAAGAGCCGTCCGACGCGCAGAGAGCTCCATCGGCAACACGATGACGCGATGCAGGGTAAGAGCTTCCAGGGACATCGGCTCCAGAAGTATTCCCGAGGCGGAGACCGGCGAGTCTCCCGCATTGGCGAAGAGGGGCACTAGAGCTTAGTCACGCGCAGTCCGGCAAAGCTCCTGTTGCAACGCCGAAGCCACTCCGAGCCTGAGCCTCGCACATTGGGTAGAAGTACTTCCGACGTGAGATGATGTGCCTGTTCGGTGATTGAAGTCCGGGCGAATCTGAGGCTCTGCTGTCTACCACCCCACCCAAACTTCAATTGCAACATGTCCTGAACAAAACAGCTTTCGAAGCCCTCAATTGCAAGGAAAGTTGAAATCCGGGAGATTCATCATGTCGTTCCACATGTACGAGTTCTCGTCGTTCCAGATGTCAAGCTGGGGCGTTGCGAAGAAATCGAGATTCGTCACCGTCTCGTTGACCTCGTTGTAGGACATGGCGGAGAACGGGAGCGGGTCGCCGAAGCCTGAGATGGACTCCAGAGAGGGAAACGGCTGTGTTCCATCTGCAAGGTTTGGTGATAGACCCAGATTATGCTGCAGTCCCTGTACTGCGTATGCTTGTGAAGGCATTGCTGCTGGCGCATTCAAGGCCTCCAGGCTTGGCGATTGCTTGACAAGAACGCGCAGGAATCGACCGTACACAACAGATGCGCCGTTGCGGTGACTCGGAGTGCTTCCGATCCGCTCCAAGACTGCGGCTGTCTCTTGGATAAGTTTACAAACGCTAGGTGCGAGATTCTGGTTGCTGCGTTTTCCAGATGTTGGCTGGCTTAGGGCCAGTGCGATACTTGCAGCAAAGCAGATCATCGTGACAGTGTTATTCGGCATGGATGTGAGGCTCGATTCGCCTTGGATAGCGGCTCGCATAACGTTCAAAGCCGAGGACACTGCAGAGACCCGGAATGACCGTTTTACCTCTGGCGGTGCGCTGGGGTGGTTCAGCAGCATGCTGTACGTTGACAGCCGAGTATGAGTGACGAGAATCTCAACATAAGGTGGCAATGTCTTGTGCTCAAAGTCGCCGATGACTGATGTCCATTTGTGGAGCCACTTGTCGAAGAAATCATCGATGGCCCCTTCAATCTCATGCGCCACTTTGAGACCGACATCGATAACGCGGTAGCTGTCGCACCTCGCTCTCACATTGGCGAACAAATCATCGAGATCTCTGCGAAGAGCAGCCATGGACACCAATGGACCATCCTCTCGAACCGATTCCAGACTGGATGGCCAATAATCGCAATGCTGGAGCAGCGGTGTCTTTGGAACACAATAGCTGCGGCCGCGGGCTAGACACACACCCCGCTCCAGGACAAACAGTGCAAGCCAAGTTCTCTCCCTCCGGCGCAGTAGCCTCTTTCCCCATGAAGAATTGGCATCGACATCCTCAAGGCCGTCCATGGCTAGAGCTTTGCCTGCGTCGAGACAGTCCCCTCTCGGGATCTGTCTTACCAGGTCTGCATCGAACGTCGAAGATGGGGTAATCACTTTATCCAGAGACAGATCTAGGGCGATCGAAACCGCCGTGGCCAAGTAGAGGCTTGTATCATCATCTGTAGCATGCTTTCCAGGCGGCAGCCAAGGAATGCTGACCATGAACCCGAGAACGATCTCAACCGATCTGAACTTCTTTACGATGACTTGCTCTGCCAAGTATCTCCGGTGAATGAGTAATCGCTTGGCTAGGGAAGCAGTCTCGGGCAGGAAGATCGCGGTGAAAGCTAGAAGAGTAGTGAACAGAAACGATGAGCGATTCCGAACGAACTCCAATGTATGCACCTCAGGATCAAGTCCCCAGCGAGTGTGCGCCAGTTTCTTATGGAAACTGTTGTCGTTAGCAACCAGAAGTGCAATGCAGATATAAACGTACTATGCAATAAGTGTGGCTGCCTCCTCTTTGGTCACCAGTCCAATATCGATGGGGTCGTAACCTGGTCCTTGATCCAGATTGGCTTTCATCGGCAAGAAAAATTGATGCACATCCAGAAAAGCACTGTGTTCACTACCATTCATTTTACTGCCAGGGGTCGAAACGGCATTTTCTAAGCTGTGTGGCGACGTTATACGCAGATCTAGCAAGGGTCAGTGTTTTAGATCGGACATGGTTGCGGGATGTTTACCAGATGCACGAGCAAGTAACTGCAGGGGATTCTCGACATCCTCAACAGCAAGGTGGTCGTCACCAGAACCTGCCGTAGCTCTTTCGGAACGTGGAAGGCTTGCCGGAGGCTTCATATCTCCAGAGTCAGATGCAAATAGGTCGGTGATGTTATTCTGTCCCAGAGAAGGAGAAGGAGGGCTGTCCTCATCTTTCGTGTCGTTGAGCAATTCCTGCAGCTGTTCTAACGTACGCCTGTGAGAGGGCGCATCAGACTTGCGCTTCTTGATTGCCTCTTCAACCTGGAAGATAGCTTTTTCGAGGCCAGATCGTTTGCTGGTAAAGTGAGTACGGTATCCAGGTTGGTGGTGCTAACCTTACTTTTTTACACCCTTCTGCCTGCCAATATGGAACTCGGGAATCACACATTCTGTTCCAAGATGCGTGCATCTTTCGCAATTTGGCGCCCCCTCATCACGCCTGCACTTGATTTTGCTCTTCCTGCAGTTCAAGCACGCTTCTCCAGTCAGGATAGCACGACGACAAACAACGCATACGTACCCGCTTGCTTGCTGTTCATGCCTCGACCGCAGTGCGACTACCCCCGTCTGTTGGCATGCGACACCGGGGCGATGTTCGTGATTGCGTTGCGTGCTCAGTAATTGGTTGGGCTGGTGTTGTGCGACCTAAGGACCAAAATCAAAGTTGTTACGGTCTGACTCGGGTATGATTAATGGTGGCACTCGCTTCTGGTGCTCGAAGGTTTGTTAGATATCGATTGTTTGCACAGTAAGTCAGTGGATGCTTGCAAATGTGAGGAGAAACACGCTCCGGCAGCTGTCTCGATCATGGAGTGCATGACGCTAGCGAAGACCCTGGTCACAAGTTGCAGCCGAGACTGAGGCTTCCCCTCCCTGCACGGCTCCGAGACCATGGCAGAGGCTCGGGGCTCTAGACCAGGCGAGTCTCGGAGCTTTAGCCCAGGGCGACCGAGTCTGTCAGAATGGGAAAAATAATTGTGGTATCAGATCTAAATAATGCGCGTAGAGCACCCCACCAATCGCACAAGTTCAATTACATGATGGACATACACAGGTCGTCATCCCCTACAGCTTGGGTGTGCTATCGGTCTGCTTCAAGCGAACAAGTCCCTACACAAGATTAGCATGGGCGTCGATACTGTCGTTGGTGGGTACGGACCTCTTGTACGCAGCTGGCTATGAGAGTGCCGTTGCGAGTGTACATTCGCTGGAACACAAGGCCGCGTCCATCACCGGCCCAGGTTGTTTCCATCTCGGTGAAGATCCACTCGTCTGCCCTGAAGTGTCGGGGATTATGGAAGTAGATGGTGTGGTCAAGACTGACCATCATGCCAATCTCCGGGGTGTCATCCTCCTTGAAGCTCGCGCCGTTCCTGACCATCTGTATGCGCTTGATGTCAGTCGCATCAAGGTATTTCTGGCGCTTCAGTTCTGCATCGTCCATGGCGAGCAGCTTCTTGAGGACGTCCTCGTCGACACTGGCCTTGGACTGGCTCTTGCGGTGTTGTGAGTATCGCCAGAGTTTGTGGACACGGGCGATGGTTCCGATGAAGTAGCTGTCTGACATGTACGCAATGGCGGACAGGTGTGCTTCGTGTCCGCCCTCGGGGGAGATGGTGCCGCGTGCTTTCATCCACTGCCTGCATTTCTTGGTATGAGGAAATGGGGAGGCATCTAGTTGAAATCAGTGTTGTGTATAGTGTGTTGTGGGGAAGGTAGTCACCATTCAGTATGTCCAATCGCTGGCTCTGAAAAGGGCCGGTGTCGTTACCGCCACGCGTCTCCAAGTCGTCCATGCCCTCCTCTGGGTCTGGCACGTCTGGCATAGGATGTGTGTGCTCGACCATCTTCTCTCCTCCACTGTTCATCCGGACAAAGCTCATGGTCGTTGTGAAGATGACCTTGCCCCGTTGGCGCGCCTGGACAGTCCTTGTCGCAAACGACTTGCCTGAGCGCACTCGCTCGACATGGTAGATGATGGGGATTTCGGCGTTTCCAGCCAGCACGAAGTAGCAGTGCATAGAGTGGACAGTGAAGTCGGACGGCACCGTCTTCTGGCCGGCAGCGAGACACTGGGCGATGGCAGCACCGCCAAAGATGCCTCTGGCACCCGGCGGATGCCACATGGGCCGGGTATTAGTGAACAGATCCGGGTCGATGTCGGTCAGCTCGGTCAGCTCCAGGACATTCTCGATCAGGGACAGGTCCCCGTTGACGGGCGGCGGACGGATGAGGGTCGCCATGGTGTGTGAGTGTGGAGGGAAGGGAACAGGAGGAGCTTGTGAAGAAGAATAATAACCACAGCGTGTGAGGTTCTGCAGGGGGTCACGGTGCATTCATGTGTAGAGAAAGTGTGACACGGGGTTGTCCATTATCCTCGAGCCGAGGCATAGATAGCTGCACCGAACGGACGTGTTGCCGCAGAAAGCCCGGCGTCGCAGCGACATGTGGACGCGCCGGTGCGAGCAAGACGCTCTGGCCGCGGTGGATGTCGCACTGCAAGAGACGTGCCAGAGGTGCTGCGGGTGCGACGGTTGCAGGCGCGTTGCAGGCGCATAGCCAGGCGGCGTCCTGATGCGTGCGAGACGCGGTGCAAGGCTCGGTGGTGGCAGCAGGGCTGGCCAACGGCGATCGGGCGAGCGCCCTAGCCGAGTTCAGCGGCAGGACGTCATCCGGGCGGTCCTTGGTCGGGCGTCTTGTGCCTGAATTGCTGCAGTGTGCGCGTGGAGCTGGCGCACTCTCCCGAACATCTTCATCCACCGCCCCGCCGTCACTGAGGCTGCTCCCGCCGCGCAGAGCCCGCAGAGCCCGCGCATCCCGCCCAGACACGCGCAACGACGACTGGCATGTCGCGAGCCGCCGCCACCCGCCCCGTTGCTCCTTGATTTTGGCGCACCATGGCCGACCACCCCGAGCTGCAGGCGCGGCTCCAGGAGCTGGACCACGAGCTGGAGGAGGGCGACATCACGCAGAAAGGGTGCGTAGCCGACAGCCGCGCCCACCGCTTCCCCACACCAATTTCCACGGCGTCGTCACGGCGGCCGTCGCGCTGCAGCTCACCCGCCGATCCGCGCTAACGCCCCGCACAGCTACGAGAAGCGCAAGACGGTGCTGCTGTCGCAGTTCCTGGGCCCGGACTATGCCGCGCAGCTGCAGAACGACCTGCGCGACAGCCCGGCGCAGAGCGAGCACTCGGGGTCGCGCCACGCCTCGCTGGCCGCCCTCTCTGGCCCGCCGTCTGGCCCGCCGTCTGGCCCCCCGTCCGCCTTCGACCCGCGCGCGAGCATCGCCTCGAGCAACTTCGAGTATGCGCCCTCGGCCACCACCGCCACGGGCGCGTCGCAGTACATGGCCTACCCGCCCAGCCAGGTCGGCCGCTTCCAGGAGAAGCAGCTGGGCCTGCGCACCGCGTCGCTGCAGCGCGCCCCGTCGCAGGGCAGCGAGACCTTCATCCCGCGCCCGCAGACGCCCGAGTACAACTACTCGCGCGAGGGCACCATGATGGGCTCCAACTATGCCTTCAACCCGGACACCCAGCCGCAGGCCTACGACGGCGGCTTCGGCTCGCCGGGCGAGATCAGCCGCCGCAGCACCATGCTCGACGTCAACCAGGGCTACTTCTCCGACTTCACCGGCCAGCAGATGCAGGACCAAGCCGACGCCTACGGCGGCCCCAACCGCTACTCGTCGGGCGACGCCTTCTCGCCGACCGCCGCCATCCCGCCGCCCATGATGCACCCGAGCGACCTGCCGCACGGCGCCATCATCCAGACCATGATGCCGCTCGAGCCGCGCGACCTGCCCTTCGACGTCTACGACCCGCACAACCCGAACACCCAGATGGCCAAGTTCGACAACATCGGCGCGGTGCTGCGCCACCGTGGACGCACGCAGCCGCGGCAGACAGCCTTCTGGGTCCTCGATTCCAAGGGGAAGGAGACCGCCTCCATCTCCTGGGAAAAGGTGGCGAGCCGAGCGGAGAAGGTCGCAAAGGTCATACGCGACAAGAGCAACCTGTACCGGGGCGACAGGGTTGCGCTGGTCTACCGAGACACCGAGATTATCGAGTTCGTCGTCGCTCTGCTCGGCTGCTTCATCGCTGGCGTTGTCGCAGTCCCCATCAACAGCGTGGACGACTACCAGAAGCTCATCTTGCTCCTCACGACCACGCAGGCGCATCTTGCGCTGACCACAGACAACAACCTCAAGGCCTTCCACCGCGACATCAGCCAAAACCGTCTTAAGTGGCCGAGCGGCGTTGAATGGTGGAAGACCAACGAGTTTGGCAGCTATCACCCCAAGAAGCATGACGACACGCCAGCACTGCAAGTCCCAGAGGTGGCGTATATTGAGTTTTCACGCGCCCCGACTGGTGACCTGCGTGGTGTCGTCCTCAGTCATCGCACCATCATGCATCAGATGGCCTGCGTCAGCGCCATCGTTTCGACCATTCCCACAGGGCGCGAGACCGCCGACACGTTCAGCGGCAATCTACGAGACAAGGATGGCAAATTCATTGCGCCACCTCCACGATCGTCGCCGACCGAAGTCATTCTCAGCTACCTGGATCCGCGCGAAAGCGCAGGCATGATCTTGGGTGTTTTATATGCTGTGTACGGCGGACATACCACAGTCTGGTTAGAACCGCCAACGATGGATACCCCTGGACTATACGCACACCTCATTACCAAGTACAAGGCGACCATCTTGGTTGCAGACTATCCAGGCCTGAAGCGAGCTGCGTACAACTACCAGCAAGACCCAATGGCCACGCGTAATTACAAGAAGAATGCCGATCCCAACTTTGGATCGGTAAAGATATGCCTCATCGACACGCTTACAGTTGATTGCGAGTTCCACGACATTTTGGGAGATCGTTGGTTCAGACCGTTACGCAACCCACGTGGAAAGGAATTGATCGCGCCCATGCTTTGCCTACCGGAGCACGGCGGCATGATAGTCTCGGTCCGCGATTGGTTAGGCGGAGAAGAGCGCATGGGCTGCACCTTGAGCATCGAGGAAGAAGACGAAGAAGACGATGCGAAGGAGCTGGAGAACAACACTAATGGCTACTCAAGTCTGATTGGCGGCGGTACCACGAGCAAGAAGGCAAAGCAAAAGAAGAGTCGCAACGAGCTGTTGGAGATCCTGTTGGACAAAGAAGCGCTCAAGATGAACGAGATTGTGGTGGTAGCTATAGGTGAGGAAGCAAGCAAGCGCGCAAACGAACCAGGCACGATGCGAGTGGGAGCTTTTGGATACCCCATCCCAGACGCTACTCTTGCCGTTGTAGACCCAGAGACCAATCTGCTCTGCTCTCCGTACAGCGTTGGAGAGATCTGGGTCGACTCGCCGTCGCTCTCTGGAGGGTTTTGGCAGCTCCAGAAGCACACCGAAACCATCTTCCATGCTCGTCCATATCGATTTGTCGAAGGGAGCCCGACACCGCAGCTTCTTGAGCTGGAGTTTCTCCGCACCGGACTACTTGGCTGCGTGGTCGAAGGCAAGATCTTCGTACTCGGTCTCTACGAAGACAGGATTCGCCAAAGAGTTGAGTGGGTCGAGCACGGAGTGCTGGAAGCGGAACATCGCTACTTCTTCGTGCAGCATCTAGTCACGAGCATCATGAAGTCGGTACCGAAGATCTACGACTGCTCGGCTTTTGACTCATATGTCAACGGCGAATATCTACCGATCATCCTGATCGAAACGCAGGCTGCGTCGACAGCACCGACAAATCCGGGCGGGCCACCGCAGCAGCTTGATGTCCCTTTCCTGGATTCGTTGTCAGAGCGTTGCATGGAAGTACTCTATCAGGAACACCACCTGCGAGTATACTGCGTTATGATCACAGCACCAAACACCCTGCCTCGAGTCATCAAGAACGGCAGGCGGGAGATCGGTAACATGCTCTGCCGTCGAGAATTCGACAATGGCTCGCTTCCTTGCGTTCACGTCAAGTTTGGCGTAGAACGATCCGTGCAGAACATCTCTTTGGGCGATGATCCTGCGGGCGGAATGTGGTCCTTTGAAGCTTCCATGGCTCGACAGCAGTACCTGATGCTGCAGGACAAGCAATACTCGGGAGTTGATCATCGCGAAGTTGTCATTGACGACCGCACATCAACCCCGCTCAATCAGTTTTCGAACATTCATGATCTTATGCAATGGCGCGTATCGCGCCAGGCAGAGGATCTTGCCTACTGCACTATCGATGGCAGGGGCAAGGAGGGCAAGGGCGTCAACTGGAAGAAATTCGACCAAAAGGTTGCCAGTGTCGCTATTTACCTCAAGAATAAGGTCAAGGTTCAGGCGGGCGATCACCTTCTGCTGATGTACACACATTCCGAGGACTTTGTTTACGCCATCCACGCCTGTTTCGTCCTAGGTGCCGTCGCTATCCCAATGGCACCCATCGACCAAAACCGGCTCAATGAAGATGCACCTGCCTTGCTGCACATTGTTTCGGATTTCAAGATCAAGGCCATTCTCGTCAACGTCGACGTGGATCATCTCATGAAGGTCAAGCAGGTATCACAACATCTCAAGCAGTCTGCGGCTATCCTCAAGGTCAACATACCTCACATGTACAATACTACGAAGCCAAGTAAGCAGTCAAGTGGCTGTCGTGACTTGGGCCTGACCATCCGGCCGGCTTGGGTCCAAGACGGATATCCTGTTCTTGTCTGGACGTACTGGACTCCGGACCAACGGCGCATCGCTGTTCAATTGGGCCACAGCAACATCATGGCCCTCTGCAAAGTCCAGAAAGAGACATGTCAGATGACCAGCTCCAAGCCTGTCCTGGGATGTGTGAGAAGCACTATTGGTCTGGGTTTCATCCACACTTGCATCATGGGCATCTTCTTGGCTGCACCTACGTACCTTGTATCACCAGTCGACTTTGCACAGAACCCGAACTTGCTGTTCCAGACTATGGCTAGATATAAGATCAAGGACGCATATGCGACAAGTCAGATGTTGGATCACGCCATAGCACGAGGAGCGGGCAAGACAATGCATCTCCATGAGCTGAAGAACCTGATGATTGCGACTGACGGTCGACCCCGCGTCGATGTTTGTAAGTATTATAAAAGGGGTGTACGACTCTTGCTGACTCAACTGCAGACCAACGGTGCCGCGTGCATTTCTCCCCCGCGAACCTCGACCGCACAGCCATCAACACAGTGTACTCACACGTGCTGAACCCAATGGTTGCCTCCCGGTCATACATGTGCATCGAGCCCATCGAACTTCATCTCGATGTGAACGCTCTGCGACGTGGTCTGATCATGCCTGTAGATCCAGACATCGAGTCAAATGCGCTACAAGTACAAGATTCCGGTATGGTACCCGTGAGTACGCAAATCAGCATCGTCAATCCAGAAACCAACCATCTCTGCCTGGTCGGAGAATATGGTGAGATCTGGGTGCAATCTGAGGCCAATGCACACAGCTTCTATGGCTCGAAGGAGCGTCTGGATGCAGAACGCTTCAACGGGAGAACTGTCGACGGGGATCCAAACGTCAGATACGTGCGTACTGGAGATCTGGGCTTCTTGCATAACGTCACAAGACCTATCGGCCCTGGAGGAGCACCTGTCGATATGCAGGTTCTCTTCGTACTAGGCAGCATTGGCGACACATTCGACGTCAATGGCTTGAACCACTTTAGTATGGACATCGAGTCATCGGTGGAACGCTGCCACCGGAACATCGTCCCGCAAGGCTGCGCCGTGTTCCAAGCGGGAGGGTTGGTTGTGGTTGTTGTGGAGATTTTCCGCCGCAACTTCCTCGCATCTATGGTGCCTGTCATCGTCAACGCCGTGCTCAACGAGCACCAGCTGGTCATCGACATTGTCGCCTTCGTTCAAAAGGGTGACTTCCACCGCTCACGTCTCGGCGAGAAACAGAGAGGCAAGATCCTCGCAGGATGGGTCACTCGCAAGATGCGCACCATCGCCCAATACAGCATCCGCGATCCCAACGGCTCTGAAATGCAGCAGATGATCAGCGAAGAGCCAGGCCGAGCAAGCACCTCGACCTTTATGAGAGGTCCGCCAAGCACTAAGGGCTCCCTGCGCGCAAGCAGTACACTGGGCCTTACAGCACAGGCACAGCTGAACAGCATGCACCTCTCACATCGCGCTTCGATGCACGAGCTCAATCAGCAAGGTCAGCAGTACGCGCAAGGTGGCGGCCAGATGTCCGCACAGGGGCAACAAGACTACGGCGATTACCTCCCGCGACAGAGCATCTCGGAACTAGACAACCGGACACAGTCACTGTCTCTCGACCCAAACCACCCCGGCCTGCCCTTTGACGAGGGGGACAGAAACGAGCGGACACCCACCGACCTCCGCCGCGACTTCCTCCCAGCCCCAGCCCAGCAGCAGCACTCAATGGACTACTCGCCCATTGACCCCGCCGGCGCCGGTGTCTTCGACAGCCCCATCGACGGCCACCAACACCAGTACGAACCCCAGCAATACGAACCCCAACAATACGCACCCCAGCAGTACGAGCCCCAGCAGTACCAGCAGTACGAGCCCCCACAACACAACTCTCAGCCCCTCCCCGCCATCCTCCGCGTCGGCACCGCGCAGTCAGACGACCACGCCCAGCAACAACAACAACACCCCCCCGCGCAGCAGTTCCAGCTGCACAACCCCGAGCCCGAGCGCCACGACTCGAGCGACGATGAAGGGTACAACGGCCGCGCGGGTGGCTTGCGCGTCGCGAATAGGGACTCCACGGCGAGCAACGACTCGTGGACAAGGGAAGCGCTGGCGCAGATGGACTTTGCCGGGACGGCGGGCGCGGGTATTGCGAAGTAGACACGGCGCGTGGAGCAGCGGCGCGGAGTGCAGCAGAGTGCAGCAGCGCGTGGAGTAGAGCAGTGTGGAGGGTCGTGTAGGGAGTAGTGTTGCGCAGGAAGCAGGGTCACGCACGAAGTACTCTCACACAGAGCAGTCTCACACAGAGCACACACACCAACACCCCCATAGACACATCCCCAACCGCAGGCGCGGTACGTACTGTATAGGTAGACGCAGATAGACCGCCAATACAACCCGCCAATACACTTCCCACCACCCAAGCCTGGCCAAGAGTTGCCGCGTTCCCGTGCCGTGCGCGCGGGCGCTTCAATCTCGCGTGTTTGCTCCCTCTGTGTGCGCACTGTGTGTGCACTGTGTGCGCGGCGAGTGTGCGCCGGGCGTGCGCGCGCGCGGATGGAATTCAGGAGGTGGGGGGGAGGAAGTGCTTGTTTGGGGGGGAGGGTGGAGATGGGATGGGGGTTGGGGGTTGTATGTCTACATGCCTACCTGCTGCAATACTACTACACAGCCTACACAGCCTACACAATACCCACAGCACTCCCACTCCCGCCAGCCGCCGCAATCGCAATAGCCGTTACGCTACTGCGCATGTATAGTCGCAGTCTTGCACCCACACCCTCGTCCCAGCCGCTTTTCTGCCTGGTAGCAGACACGTCGCAGCCCCTCAAACGGACCGACACCTGGTCTGGATTGTGCTGGTGGGTGCATTGGCTGCTGTGCTGTGCGAGGCTGCACGCGAGGGAGGTCTCTGCGTTGGGTGTGCACGGGGGTGTTGTTTGCATTGCATGGTGGGTTGCACGGGGGTTTGCACGGGTTGTTTGCACAGAGGGGGGGGGGGGGGGGGGGGGGGGGGGGGGGGTTGCGTCTTGGATGGGGGATTGGGAGTCTGGGACGGGGAATTGGGGTGGCATAGGATAGGCGTGGGCGGTTGGCGAGGGAGAAGCGAGGCTGGTCGTGCGAGCGCTACCTCGTGGCACCGCCAACATCCGTCGAGTCCGCTGTCCAGCACGGTGTACGGAGTACGCTGCTGCAACAGCACACAGTGCCTAGGTACATGAGTACATACCTACCATTTCCCGGCGCCACTCGTCTCAACACCTAGTCTCACACCACACTACGCATCCACGGCAACGTAGGTAGCCGCGCAGCTATCTAAGTACACAGCAAAACCCAATATTGCCTGCGTGATCACCGCATGGATGCGCGGTTTTGATGCCAGAGTTGCTGCGCAACAGTATCGTGGACTTGGGAGCCAACCAGCATCCTCCCAGCGGCGATATCGAAACGTTTCATGTTTATCGGCAGCGAGCGGCGGCGCTGGATCGGGGCTAGCAGGGCCTGTTTTTGTGCTGGGCTAGCTGGGTAAGGTAAGCGCGCAAGGCGAAGCGTTTCATTAAGCTTTTCTGACGGGCGCACGGACGCGGACGGTCAGGACGGTGGTAGCTTCTCGAACGCAGTCACGGGTAGGCGGCTGGAGGTTCTTGGAGGGAGATGTACCGTAGGCGCCTGTGCGACAGCGGGCGTCCTTGCGTGCATCGTGATTGCTGGCTCGGCGGCGCGCTGCCGAGAGCTTGTGTGTCAACGGACGAGCGAAACCTCGGCTCCGAGCAGAGCCTGCGTGTGAGTATTGCCAATGGGACTGCTGCCACGAAGGATCGTGAAGTGGGCTCGCGCGAGCGAGTCGCGGTGTTGCTCGATCAATATACTACAATCACACGTGAAATTGGCCATGTCCACAGGTCGAGTGATGAGTTCATGCACGCGCCCGCATCGGGAAGAGGCTGTTTCGGCATTTGCACACAAACGGGCGCCTGTCACGATAGACGAGCACGACGCGAAATGCGGGTGGCCGGTTGTTTTGCGTGTGGACAGCGGTTCCGTCAGCGAAACACGGCGTTTTCATGCGCACCCGGCGAACGACCGGCAGGCAAAAAACGCATCAGGATTCAATATTCCTGCCGCTATTGGGTGTTTGACGGCTATCTGGGGAATGCCTGGGCGCGCGTGGCGGGCTTCGTGCAGTTTTCAAGGGCGCGTCGCGTGGCGCAGGCGTGAGCAGGAGCGTCATGGCTCCTGTCTGTCATTTCTCGACGTCGACGGCGGCCACTCAGCGCCGGACAAACGACGTTCAGGCAACCCCCGTATCCGCCTGACAGCGGACACTCGAGTCCGCGTCGAATCGCAAGGCCGCTCAGCAGCGGAAGGACAGCTGCCAGACGCTGATAGTGGAGATTGGCAGGGTGTGCGGATTCTGCACCGGAGTAGAGGAGATTGCAAGATGAGGGCAGGGGCGGCGCATCGGAGGGCTGCTGGGCAAGATCACGAGTTTGGCGATGTGCGCAGGCATCATGACGGAGCGCTGTTCCAGACGCCCGGAGTCTGCGCACAGAATGGGATGAGCAGCTGGGTTTTTCCGCGTGGGAGTCTTGGGTCCCTCGGGTTCATCTGTCCATGCTGCTGATGCAATTTCAGGGATCATGGCGCTGCGGTGGAGAGACACCGTGACTGCGACGGCGATGCACGGGGGCAGCTGAGCCGCGCTGGCAACTGGCACAGGTGTGACCGAATCACTGTCGTGACGGCGGGCTCACGATCGTGTCGTTGGCTGCTGCGATGGCGCCAGACCAGCAGCGCGCTCAAGACGGAGCTCGGCAGCACCGCCAGCGTCAAGCGCATTGGCGGCCTGGCCCGCTCGCTGGCCTCGTTGGCCACTCGAAAGACGGTGAGCTGAGCCTCTGCAGGGATCTCATCCTGGCCGTTTCGACGGGCCTGCCAGGCACGGCGCTCGACTGGTTGGCCGTCGCCCCCTGCTTCCGCTGGCTGTTTCACGCCGTGCGATAATTCGAGTGGGCCCAGCGCTCCATTGGCTGGCCCTCGCTCATAGACTCAAGACCGGCCCTCGTCGCCCACAAGTTCGTGCTGTCCCCTCGACCAGCTCTTCACGCCGCGGATCTTTTCCCTGTTGTCCTAGATTTCATTCGTTTCTGGACAGTCCTGTTTGCTCCCTCGTTACGGCAGCAGTGTACATACAATCGTTTTTCTCTCGCCTGATCCACGACCCATTCAACGCCACACGTCACTCACTGCCACCCCACCCCGCCCATTCACTGCGGCTTATTATCGACTGCAAGCTCCCACTCTGCACCGCTACTCTTCACGCCCACGCTCACTGACATTCGATTCCTTGGAAGACGTCATCTTCAACACCTCGACAGTGCTGTGCATTGTTTAGACTTTCGTCCTTGTGCATTCACTCTAAGCCCGCAACACTGTTCAAGACACTGTGATGCATTCACGGTGACCAGCACTTCACTTTATCCCACAGCCAACCTCGAGCGCGTTTCGACTTCGTTCACGCACATCGCTTCTTGGGATAGAGCTATAGCAGCCCGCACACTTCTACCTTGCACATCTTCTCGCACCAGGCCGTGCAACCGTTTGACTCTTATGTCACAATACGCCCACTTCGACAGCCACCTTCATTCTCCGCATTCGCATTCGCATTCCGCTGCGCATAAGGCCCTGGCGACCCTGATCAACAACAAACAATCCATCCGAGACATTGCGCAAATGTCTGACCTCGCCGTCTCCCCGGTGGAGCAGCCGGTCATCAACACATCACTTGAGCGCCGTCATTTCCTGGAAGGCTGGAACGCGGCCGACTTCGATGGCCTCAAGTACTCGTACGGCCTGACCGGTGTCGACCAGGATGGCAACTTCTTGTGGGTCGACACCTTCCTGTACATGCTGGTGGGCATGTCGATAATACTGTTGGGCCTGCGCATCGCTAACATGTGGTGGCGCCACAACCGCCATCTGACCGTTATGGGCAACCCATCGCGCCAGGCGTACTGGGCCACTAACCAGACCTCGTGGTGGCCCTGGCTCAACCGCCACCTCCTGCAGGCGCCGCTGTGGAAGAACAGGCACAACGCGCAGTTCCAGATTAGCAGCGCCATTGACAACGGAACACTCCCAGGAAGATGGCACACCATCATGCTTGTGATTTACGTCGGCCTCAACATCGCATGGTGCGTCGCGCTGCCGTACAGCGTCCTCGACCACAAGGAGACCATTGCCTCGCTGCGTGGACGCAGTGGAACTCTGGCCGCCCTCAACCTAATCCCCACAGTCCTCTTCGCGCTCCGCAACAACCCCCTCATCACCCTCCTCCAGGTCTCGTACGACGACTTCAACCTCTTCCACCGCTGGGCCGCTCGCATCACCATCCTGGAGGCCATCGTCCACACCATCGCCTGGATGTACAACACCGCTGACGGCGGCGGCTGGCAGGCAGTCTCCAACGGTCTCGCTCACGAGGGCTCCTACGGCTGGGGAATGGTCGGCACTATCGCGTTCACCATCATCGGCATCCAGGCGTGGTCGCCCTTCCGCCACGCCTTCTACGAGACCTTCCTCTCCATCCACCGCCTGATGGTCATCGTCGCCCTCGTCGGTCTGTGGAAGCACCTCGAGCTCCACTCCCTGCCGCAGGTGCCGTGGATGTGGCTCATCTTCATCTTCTGGGGCGGCGAGTGGTTCTGCCGCCTCCTGTCCATGACCTACTACGGGCTCTCGCTTAAGCAGCGCTCGCGCGTCTCCGTCGAGGCCATGCCCGGCGAGGCCGTCCGCGTCACCATCGACATGGTCCGCGAGTGGAACCCCCGTCCCGGCTGCCACGTGCACATCTGGGTGCCCGCGCTCGCCGGCCTGCACAGCCACCCCTTCTCCGTCGCGTGGGCGCCGACCCTCACCGCCGACTCCAAGGAAATGACGCTCCCGATCCTCGAGGGCGCCGCGCAGTTCACCCCCGGCAAGCAGCAGAAGTCGAAGCAGATCTCGCTCATCTGCCGCGCGCGCACAGGCCTGACGCGCAAGATGTACGAGCGCGCGTGCAAATCCCCCAACGAGACCTTCTCCACCTGGGGCTTCATCGAGGGCCCCTATGGCGGCCACCACAGCCTCGACTCCTACGGCACCCTCGTCCTGTTTGCCGGCGGCGTCGGCATCACCCACCAGGTCATGTACCTCAAGCACCTGATCAACGGGTTCCACCGCGGCACGACCGCCACCCAGCGCATCGTGCTGATCTGGACCGTCCCGGACAGCGAGTGCCTGGAGTGGGTGCGCCCGTGGATGGACGAGATCCTGCGCATGCCGGGCCGCAAGCAAGTCCTGCGCATCAAGCTGTTCATCTCGCGGCCCAAGGGGCGCGTGGAGAGCAGCAGCGACACGGTGAAGATGTTCGCGGGCCGCCCGAAGATGGACACACTGATGGAGGAGGAGGTGCGAGCGCGCGTGGGCGCGATGGCGGTGACGGTGTGCGCGTCGGGCGGGATGGCGGACGGCGTGCGCAAGGCGGTGCGGCCGTGGATGACCGAGGGCTGCGTCGACTTCATCGAGGAGGCTTTCACGTACTAGCCGTTCTGCCTCGTTGCTGCGCCGTCGTGCCGCTGTTGTATATACCCAAACCCCCCGCGATATAATCACTACCTCTCTCTCACTTACTCACACACACCTTTCTTCTTCTCGTCCGTGGCGTCGTCCCAAAGGGCCCGCTTTCTTCGCTTCTTGTATGTATTTGTTCCTAATCACTTACTGTTTTCGCACTTCATGTCTCTCCTTGATTCTTTCCGTTTTGCATGAGCGCAGCATAGCATGAGCGAGGCGAGCGTAGCGAGCGTAGCGAGCGCAGCGAGCGTTGCAAGTGCAGCGAGCGTTGCAAGCATCGTACGAAGCGAGCATCGTATGAAGCATCACATGACGCATCGTACGAAGCACCGCACGAAGCCACGCCGTCTCCCTCGCCGTCCCATTCCGTTTCTTTCCCGTCTCGAGCCGTGGTGGTAGAAGGGGGCAGTAGTGCAGTAGATACCCGGCCAGCGCGTGTCTGGCAGTCCGTAGAAGGGTCGAATAAGCAAAAGTTCAGTAACCGTCGCACCAACATGAGTGAAGAAGAGTACTGTGAGAGATGGAGACGTGGGTGAGATGTTTACCGACGGCAGCATTGTAGTTATAATCATGTGTAATGCATCCCCCCTTCCCCACAAACAAAGACACAACAAAGCAACGCCTAAAATAGCAGCTCCAGACGCCCCGCGTCGCCGTTGGCAGAAACCTCGAGCTGCGTGCTTGCGTGGAGTGTGGTGTGTGGTGTGCAGCATGCCTGTCGTCGTTCGAGCAGCCCAGGGCGGCTCGCGAAACGCGTGCGCAGGAGCGGATCGGGGCGCTGGTAGGTTCGCGTAGTCGGAGTATTGCAGTGCAGTGCATGTCATCAGACCTCAGACCTCGCACCTCGCGGCATGCTTACTGAGCACAAGCAAGAGAACGCTAGATACATTCTGCATGGGTTTTGGTAGAGATAACGCGGCGTTAGACGCCGCGGCGTGCAGTGCAGTGCACCATACACTACACACCACACACCACAGCATGCCATCCAACGAGCGATCGGGCGCGGCTCCAGTGCAGACAGTCGGTGTAAAGCGACAGTTGCATGTCGAGGCTGGAGGCTTGTTGGGTGTAGGCAGTGTGTGGTGTCTGGTGTCTGGTGTCTGGTATCTAGTATTCAGTATCCAGCATCCAGCATCCAGCATCCAGCATCCAGCATCCAGCATCCAGCATCCAGCATCCAGCATCCAGCATCCAGCATCCAGCATCCAGCATCCAGCATCCAGCATCCAGCATCCAGCATCCAGCATCCAGCATCCAGCATCCAGCATCCAGCATCCAGCATCCAGCATCCAGTATCCAGTCTCCCGCCACCATGTATCCAGCACCCAGCACCCAGCACCCAGCACCCAAGCCCCTCCACACCTCAATCCAATCCAGCCCAGTCTCGTGGGATACGTGTCTATTATGTAGAGCCAGTGACCTACCCCTACCCCTACCCCACCCCTCGTAGCACGTATATATGTATGCATGCATGTATGTATGTGTATGTATGCATGTCCATATAAGTGCATGTACATGTCCCAGCCCACACCCGCGCAGCGGGACCCTAGGTCGCGATACATTTGCGGTGCTGCGGCGTGCTTGTCCAGCACACTGGGGTGGCGTTTGGTATTGCGTTAGTAGTCCATTAGTAGTCCATTAGTAGTCCATTAGTAGTCCATTAGTAGTCCATTAGTATCCTACTGGCATTCCGTCGGTACTCCATTGTGTATCTAGTCCCGGGATATGCACAGTGTGTATAACAGCGGAGGATGCGTGCACGGGTGACTGTAAGTCTGGTCTGGTGTCTAGCTGGTAGTTTATATTCACTGGGACCCCGGCGTTCTCGAGGCCGTGCAGAATACAGTGTTGTTGGCCGTGGAGCAGCGGGTTGGGAGTTGTTGGGCGCAGTGAGTGGAGTGTCTATCCTGGCTCTCGCCTTGATGCGCAGCATACACCCTGGTATCCATCTCGGCGACGTAGTATTCACCTTCTCGACTAGTTGGTAGACGTTGTGATATCCATCCACTTAATATATATCTCAGTATTCATACCGATGCCTGTCTCAGTACTATCCCATGCTATGCTAAATACACCTAACCACACCGCTCACGGCACCAGCGCATCACGACGACGCAGACGCAGACGCCGACGCCTCGCCCTCGGCGTCTGGAGCGCGCTCCTTGCCCTTGGCGCCGGGACCCGTCGCGGTATCTGCGTTCTCGCCCGGCAGCGCAGCGTCCATGAAATCTCGGCTCAGCGTCTGCGTAGCGTTGCGGTGGAGGACCGGTTTCTCGCCCGTGGGCTGTTGACTCGCAGCCTGTTCACTCGCGCCGTCGTCCTGCTTCGCCTCGCCCTCCTCTTGCTTTGCGTCGCCCTGCTTCTCCTCCTCGGCCCTCCGCCGCTCCTCCTCGCGCCGCTCCGCCTCCTCGCTCGCGGCAACCCGGGCAAGCCGCTCGCGCTCCTCCTGTGCAAACACCATACGCTCGCCGATCCCCGGCCACAGACTGGCCACGAACAGCGCCACGCCGCGCTCAACGCCCCGCACGCCCTCGCGCGCCCACCCCATGACATCGGGACGCTGCTGCTGCAGGAGCCGTCGCGCGGCCTCCTCGGGCGTGAGATTCACATTCGCATTGCGGCGGGGCTCGGGAGCTCCGGGAGCCTCGGGGGCCTCGGCGCCGGCATTCGGCAGCAGCCCCTCGAAGTAGCGTCGGGCGAGTGCAAAGTGGCGCTCGAAGACGCCGAGCTGGGCGACGTAAACGACCAGGGCGATGCTGCTGAGCATCAGCGGGCGGTACCAGCCGCTGCCGCCGGCGAAGATGTAGACGAAGACGGCGAGTTTGAAGATGAGCCAGAGGTGGGCGGCGACGTTGCCGACGCGGTCGTTTTCGGCGGCGGCGGGGTTGGCGGCGGCGTTTTCGGCGCGCTCGTTGCGGTTCTGGATGATGTTTTGGATGACGCGCTGGGCGGCGGCTGGGTCGAGGCCTTCGGGTTGGGCGGGCTGGGGTTGCACAGGTTGCGTGGGGGTAGGTGTGAGGCCGCCGAGCTGGTTGTGCAGATTCTGCGAGCTGTGGGCGATTTGCTGGCCGAGGCTGGCGATGAGTTGGCGGTTTTGGTTGTACTGGTCGATGAATGCCTGGGACGACAGGGTCGAGGCGAACGGAGCGGTCGTGTAGGTGCCCTGCTGGTCGAAGAGAACGCCGACCGGCCCCTGAGGGCTGGACAGGAGGAACAGCTCTTGAGGCGCGTCGGCAGGAAGGGTCCGTGTCGCGGCTGCTGCTGTGGCAATCAAGGGATCAGATGATGTCGCCGCGCCCGCCTCTCGTGCATCCAGGGCCCTGCTAAATTCATTCGCCTGCCTCCTCACCTCGCCCGTGGCCTGTCGCAGTGCGATGACGTCCATGTTGAGCTGCATGGCGGGGTCGGAGAGGCCGCTCTCGACCATGTTGAGGCTGTATGTGATGGTCCGCAGGTGCTCGCGAATGCGCTCGGCGCGCCAGCTGGGAAACGCGGCCATGTTGGACGCAAGCGCGGCCTCTTCAATGGCAGACGGGGCAAGCAGGGTCCGGACGTTGTCCACCTCCCGAGCGGCCTCCTGCAGTGTTCCGCGAAGCCTCGGCAGAAGCCAGGTCAAGGGCACGCTCACTCCACCGGGCGCTGGTGAGCCAAAGGCGCGCGGCGGGACGGCGAAAGCTTGTGGGAAGGGCACAGGGCGTGGCAGGCCTGGCTGTCCCGGACGCAGGGGTATGTTCGCGGTGACGTCTTCGATTGTGACGGACCAGCGGGCGCCATTGGGGCCAGTACCCTCGTGCCGCACTGCCCTGCCGTTTGGAGGCGGTGGAGCGCCATCTGCCGGCGCAGGTTGCGGGGCTCCATCAGCTGGCGGCGCTGTAGCTGGCGTGCCTGGGATGCCTGGAGCGCCTGGAGTGCCTGGAGCGCGGGCTAGGGCTTGGGCGATCTGCTGCTGTACCTGGGGCGGCAGCGGCATGGCGCCCAGCGGTCCCAGCGGGGTGCGCGGCGGCTGGACATGGTGGTGGTGGTGGACGTGCGGGTGGGCGTGGTGGTGGTGGTGCGGCTGCGGGACTGCGCGGAACGGGTTCGTCTGCAGCGGCGGGCCGGCGGGGGCTGGCGGCGTGCGGTAGGGATTCGGCGGGAGCGTGGCTGCGCGCGCGGCGGTCGAGGTAGCGGGCTGCGGCAGCTCGCGCAGCACCAGGTGCAGGCTCTGGTCCTGGGACTCGCGGAGCTGGACGGGGTTAGCTGGGACAGGCGGCATATGCTTGGCCACGCACGTTCTCAGCGCCGAAGACGGTCTCCAGCGAGTCGGCGTCATTGGCGACGACCTTGCCGCGGTAGATCAGGCGCATGCGCTCGGGACCGGGCTTGGAGGGCACGGCGTCCTGGATGCGGAGGCGCAGCTCGCGGACCGTGGTCGAGGCGGGCAGCTGGGGCAGATGCAGGCCGCCCTCGATCTCGCTGGACGGCGACAGCACCTTGAGGTTGACGGTCGAGCCGGCGGCCGAGGCGTCTGCCATGTCGTCGGCCATGTCGGGCGCTGGGTGCGGAGTGGTGGTGCGGATGCGGTTGGGATACGTTGCAGTCGGTGGTCAGCGCCGTGTGGCCATAACCGGCAGGTCGGTGGAGGCAGAGAGCAGTGAGGCCGGCACGGCAGCGCAGACACGGCGAGGACACGCAGCGCAGTCGCAGTGAAGGCCAGCAGAGCACCGCAATCGCCGTCAGTGCACGCTGGAAGCTCCACACGCGACGTGAGGCCAGCCGGCGCACCTCCGAGGCCGCCGACGTCATCCTGATTGGCCGGAAAACATGCTGCTCCCGCGCGTCATCGTCTGGTGCCACCACGCACAGCAATTGACTGACTTTCAGTCGCTGTCGCCGTCGCTGTCGCTGTCGCCATGGCCTCGCCCTGCGCCCGCCAGCTCCTGCGCGCCCCGATGCGCCGGCCCGCCTGCCCGTCCGCCTTCGCCCGCACCCCGCGCACACCGCCGTCGCGCACCTTCTCGTCGTCGCGCCCGCTGCACGAGCAGCAGCAAAAAGAGTCGTTCCGCGGGCGGCTGGGCGCAGCCCTCGGCAAGACCAAGATCAAGTGGGAGCCCATCCCGATTGCTCTCGGCGTCGGCTTTCTGGGCGCCTTCCAGCTGTACCGCATCCAGCGCCGCGAGAAGCACACCCAGGCCGAGCAAGATGTCGACCAGCAGGTCGACCAGCAGGGCCGCCCCGCCCCGCGCGAGCGCATCCGCCCCAGCGGCCCGTGGACCGTGCAGGTCATGTCGACGCTGCCGCTGAAGGCCCTGTCGCGCCTCTGGGGCCGCTTCAACGAGGTCGACATCCCGTACTACCTGCGCGTGCCGGGCTTCAAGCTGTACTCGTTCATCTTCGGCGTCAAGTGCGTGTCTTGAGATATCTCGCGATACATAGCTAACCTCCGCAGCCTCGACGAGGTCGCCGAGCCCGATCTCCACGTCTACCCCAACCTCGCCGCCTTCTTCTACCGCAAGCTCAAGCCCGGCGCGCGCCCGCTCGACCCCAACCCCAACGCCGTGCTGTCCCCCGCCGACGGCAAAGTCATCCAGTTCGGCACCATCGAGCACGGCGAAGTCGAGCAAGTCAAAGGCGTAACCTACAGCCTGGACGCATTGTTGGGTTCCTCGCGGCCCTCGCCCGAAGTCCGCTCAGAGCACGCCCACACCCCGCCCGAGCACCCCGACGCCGTCCGCGCCGACCAGGAATTCGCCCGCGTCAACGGCATCTCCTACACCCTGCCGAACCTGTTCTCCGGGCCTGCCCACAAGGACGGCGAACCCGCACAGCCGCCCACCGACCAGTCGACGCCCGCGCGCCCCGCCTCCGAAGCCGCCGTCCGCGCCGAACTCGCCGCCGCCCCAAACACCCCCTGGTGGTCCCCCTCCCACCCCGCCCCCTCCGCCCTGTACTACATCGTCATCTACCTCGCACCCGGCGACTACCACCGCTTCCACTCCCCCGTGCCGTGGATCGTGTCCTCGCGCCGCCACTTCGCCGGCGAACTATACTCCGTATCACCCTACCTCCAACGCACACTCCCCGGCCTCTTCACGCTCAACGAGCGCGTCGTGCTCCTCGGCCGCTGGCGCTGGGGCTTCTTCAGCTACACGCCCGTGGGCGCGACGAACGTGGGCAGTATCAAGATCGCGTTCGACAAGGAACTGCGCACCAACAGCCTCACGACCGACACCGCGGCCGACCGCGCCGCCGCTGCCGCCAAGGCGCGCGGCGAGACCTACACGGGCTTCTCCGAGGCGAGCTACCGCGCCGGTGTGCTGGGGGGGAGAGCGCTGCAGAGGGGAGAGGAGATGGGCGGGTTCCAGCTCGGCAGCACCATTGTGCTGGTTTTCGAGGCGCCGAAGGGCGAAAGGCCGAGTCTGGATCAGGGGTTCAGGGGCGGCAAGGAGGAGCGGAAGGGTGGGTTTGAGTGGTGTGTGGAGCAGGGGGGGAAGGTCAAGGTCGGCGAGGCGCTGGGGTTTGTAAGGGAGGAGTAAAGAAGGTGAGGTTGGGTGTTTGTGATCTTGTTGTGTATGATAGCGAGCATCTGGTCTTCTTGTACATGTTGGATGCAAAGTTCGAGGTTTCATGCCCCGGCTGTCGTTGGCGACGGCATCGCAGTAACGACCGTGTAACCCTCCAGGCCCGCAGCACCGTGGCCGGAAACCCACACTCCCCCGTCACAATCACAATCACAGCGCACACGTGATGAGTCAGCATACATTGGGTATCAAAAGCCACCAACCCCCTTCCAGACCGCTCCCGTACTCTGCGTCCACGAACACGCTGTGACATCTAAAACACATACAACCCCCTCATATTCCAAATCGCCTCATCGATCATCCCGGGCGTCCACTCAGCACCCGTAAGCTGCGCCGCAATACCCTCTCTCTTATCCCTGCTCAGCACCAAGAACCTTTCAATCAAATCTCCATCAATCGTGCTTTTCACGGGCGCAAAGTAGCCGCGGAACGCCAGGTGGTCGCGGCCGGACAGCGGCGCGTCGTCGGCGCGCAGCTGCAGCTCGAGCTGCTGGAACATTTTGTGCTGGCGGCGCGACTCGAAGGGGATGAGTGCGCCGAGGGTGCCCTGCAGGCCGGCCCAGAAGATGACGCGGTTGCCGCCGGAGAGGAGGACGGTGCGCTGCAGCGCGATGGGCATGTCGTTGGCGAAGAAGTGGGTTACGAGGTCCAGGCGGTTGGGGGTGCCGCCGAGGTAGGACTTGTCGACGAGCAGGTCGGAGCCGTCGGGGGACTCGTCCGAGGACTCGGAGACTTTGGGCGGGCAGCGGACGACCCAGATGTTGCCGAACTTGTCGCCGCCGACGGTGGTGTCGTAGTCGAGCATCTCGGTGGCGGTGGTGTGGCGCGCGACGGTGTCGTCGACAAAGGGGATCAGGCGGTTGGGGTGGACCTGGTCTTTGTGCACGACGTAGGTGACCGACTCGGACGCGTCCGAGACGACGAGGCGGCTGCCCTGCGTCTTGACGTCTGTCACGCGGTTGCTCACGCAGTCGGTGGCCTGCGCTTTCCGCAGAAGCGACCGCATGCCGCAGTCGTACAGGCACAGGTGGCGCCCGACACCGGCAATGAGCTTGCCCTTGAAAGCAAGGAGCGCCAGCGGGGGCTCGCTCACTTCTGTCTCGTGGAACAGCTCGAGCTCGCGGCCTGTCGGGGAGATCTTGTAGATCTGGATCGAAGCGCCGGAGAACTTGTAGGTGGGTGTGAAAGTCAGGTCCCTGGCAGTGCCGACGGCCAGGAAGGCGTCCTCGCCGCGGCTGTCGAAGTAGACCAAGGCCAGACTGACGAGCGATACGTTTGCGGGTATGTCCACAGTAAACGCAACGTTCTTCTCGGTCACGGGGTCCACGACCTGAATGCATGATGCCCAACGGCCCTGCACTCGTGAGTAGCCGAAGTCAACCGCCGAGAGCTCTCCGTCAGCTGCCTCGCCATCGACCTCCATCTCGCCATCCACGCCGTTCTCGACCTTGACACCGTTCTCCTTCTTGACCTTGGCAGCCTCGATGAGATTCTGCCTCGTCGCATCGTTGAGGGTGTTGTTCTCGCTCTGGATGACGTAGAAGAGGCCCTGGTCGTGCTGGCCAACCATCTTCCTCGGGGTGTATTTCAGAGGGATCGACTCGTAAGTTGTGTTGTCCGTCAAGTCGTTGAAGGTGAAGATTCTGCAAGGTCAGCGCAGGTCTCAAGCAATATCGAAGCATCGGGAAATGTGACTGGTTTCAGTAGGAACAATTGGAATATTGATGTTTGGCCCACACGGTTGTTAAGGGGTATGAGTATCATCACTGCAGTTACAGAAGGGAAAAGATATTGTACATACCGAAGTTCGGCGGCGCTCACGCAGATGATGCCCTTGAACTGTGTGCCCTCGAAGTTCCAGGCGGACTTGAAGGGGATGTAGTTCAAAGGCGTCAACTGCAGAACGCCAGTCCGGGGGTGGGTGTAGCCGAGCCAGGGCCGCGACGTCATTGCGATGATGGCAGGCTCGTCGGCGACAGTGACTTTGGCAAACTTGATCGGCTCCGGGCCGAGGAAACGCCTTCGGGTATCTCCAATGTCACCAGTCATCTCCTCCAGCACAGATCGAATGTAGACACCACTCCGCAGACCGATGTGGAGGTACTGGCTGTAGCCTCGCGGAGACTTGTCGGACATCATGTTGATGGTCAGATCACTCGGTGGCGATGTCAGTGCCTGGACGGAGATGCTTCGCAGGATGTTGCCCTCCATGTCGGGGCTCAGATTGAAGATCCTCACGGTCTGGTCGCTGCAGCCGACGGCCATGAAGAAAGCGCGCACGCTCCCCTCAGGCACATCGGGCATGGTCAGACAGTTGATGGTGCTGTCGAGAGCGATTTCCTCCTCGGCCATGGCAAGCGAGCCGTCCGAGTCGCACTCAAAGTACAGGATCTGGCCGGACGAGAGCGCAATAGCAACTTGACGGTTGTTGGTGGCGCATGCAACAATAGTCCTGTGTGCGGGTGGCTGCCAGTCCGTCAGACTAGCGTGTGTGGCATTCGCATCGTCATTGGGAAACGAGATGCCCTGGATGTGGCGGATACCCTTGGGGTGGATCTGGATGATGCAGTCTTCTCCAAACTGCTGCACACCCAGTGTGTTTGTGTCAGGCAAGAAGCCGGTGTTGGCCGCCTCCTCGACATCTTCGCCAATCTTCAGGACCAGCGTCCTGCTGTGCAGACACATGACGATGAGCGTGTCGGTCTCATCGTCTGAGGTTAATTTTGTGGTCCAGACATCGGAGGCGTTTTGCGGTAGCGGTGACTCGATGAGATCGAGGACTTCCAGGGCGTTCCTCGTGGTGCGGAATGTGCTGCGCGCACCAGCGCCGTTGATGGTGTAGATCTGGGGCGCGTCCTCGAGCGCTGGGTTGGCCACCTCCATGCCCATGATGGGGTTCAGGCTGGGGATGGTCTCGACTGGTGTCAGGTTGGTCAGGGCTCGGGGGGTGAAGAACGGAGGCGCATAGGCGGCATCTGGGTCGGAGGGGAACTGGCTGCTGTCAAAGAGTGGGTCGTCGGTCTCCTCGCCGAGGGATTCGAGCTCGTAGAGGATCCTGTCGCCAGATTCGCACGCGGCGTAGACGAATCCTGCCCTCAAGATGCAGAGGCTGGTCACAATCGGGATTGTGTCGAAATATTTAATCTTGATCTTCTCTACTGCACCGTCTTTTGACTCGACAGTAAGCTTGAATAGGTCGCCGTCGTCAGTCTGCAGGAGGTAGAAAAAGTCACCGCCCTTGAGCGAGTAGAGTGTGCCGGCCACGATGGTTCGCTTGCGGTTCGGGTCTTCGGTCGGGCCCTCGCGGCGCGGAATGGCCAAGCGGTGGACGCTCGACTTGGTGTTGAAGATGCGTCGGTATGTGACGCTGTCCTCGCCGCACACCAGGACTCCGCTGGGCGCGTTGGGCCCTCCTGGCACGCGGAAGAGCATGTTCGCAGTGCGGTCCACCGGCTCGGCCCACTTTCGCACAATGTGGTTCAGACCGAGATCAAGCTCGTAGTAAACCAGCTCTTTCTTAATCTCGTTGTACGCAGCGTCTGTGGGATCGGCCTCGGAGGCCGAGTAGTCGATCTCGAGGGTGGCGAACATGGGGTTGTCGTAGCCGACGTCCAGGCCGACCAGGCAGAAGACCAGGGTCTGTGGCTTGTGGGCCTCGAGCGGCGAGGATATGGCGATGTCGGTCTGGCCGCTGCGGGTGAGGATGTAGACGAGCTTGTTCTTCTCCGTCGACGCGACCATGATGGCGCGCCCTTTCGGGTCGGCCGCCAGGTACTCGCCGGGCACGACACGCCGTATTCCAGACTTGCCGTACGTCTCGAAGTGCACCGTCTTGAAGGCGTGCTCCTCGGACATGTACTCGTACGTGACCAGGCGCCCCGAGTCGGTGGTGATGACAATGTGGTCTGTTTCGTCAGCGCGGTTCTCAGTCTCCACGTCCAGTGCGCCACGGGTTTGGGGCTGCTTCGAAATCACTAAACGGGCTACAGCGGGGAGCAAGACAACATACCCTTGGTGCCGCCCGCAACGCGGAACTTGGCAATGCGGCGCACAATGCCGAAGACGTCCTGCGAGTAGATCTCGTGGAAGCCCTTCTGCCGCCGCGAGACCTCGAGCAGGGACAGGCGCGAGCCGTTCGCTGTGAGGATCTGCTGCTTGCCGTTGCCGAGGAAGTCGCCGGAAATGGCGTCTTGCGTCGCCGACGGCTGCTTGACCGTCAGCGCGTACAGCGACATGGAGGAGAAGGTCGTCATGATGGCGGGCGGGCGCTGGCCCAGGCTCTGCGCGACGCGTCGGCGGGGGGAGAAGGAAGCGCGGGGATGCGGCCGTCACAATGGCAATGCGACCAAACACAAATGACGCCGGGAACAGGAAAGAAAAGCGCGACCGACGGGAGAGTGGGACGGAGCTGGTGGTCGAAAGTTTCGAGTTTACGCTGCCGGCCCAAGCTCTGTCGGCGTTGGCTTGCGGCCTGCCGACGCCCCACAGCACGCCCCACAAAAAAAGTGAGAAGGCCGCTGCAGCACATGGCAGGCAGCGTCAATCCCTAGACCAGACACACACAGGCCAGACACATCCCAGCCACGATGAAGCGCAAGGTTGGCGCTCTCGAGAAGATTGAGGCGGACCATGCCGCGCTCCGCTTCAAGATCAAGCGCGACCCGCAGAGCTACCGCGACGACTTCAGCAACCAGTTCCAGCAGTACGAGACGCTGCGCGACCTGTTCCTGCAGAACCCGTCGACCCAGGGCACCGGCCTGGCCGACCTCAAGGACCTGGTCGAGTTCGTCTCGCACGTCGCCGACCTGTACCCCGACCTCACCGCCCAGTTCCCCGCCGACCTGCAGCAGATCCTGCTGCAGCACCACGAGGTGCTCGAGTACGAGCTGCGCGACAAGATCGTCGGCAGCCTGTGTCTGCTGCGCAACAAGGACGTCATCGACTCGGTGGCCCTGCTCAACACCCTCTTCCCCGTACTGATTGCGACTCCCAGCAAGTCGCTGCGCCAGCTCATCTTCACCAAGATCCTGTCCGACCTGCGCTCCGCCAACGTCAAGACCACCAACCACAAGCTCAACCGCACCATCCAGACCGTGCTCTACAACCTGCTCGAGTCCGACAAGGAGTCGCCCAAGGGCATCTGGGCCGTCAAGATCACCCGCGAGCTGTGGAAGAAGCAGATATGGACCGACGCCCGCGCCGTCGAGGTCATGCGTCTGGCTGCGCTGAGCGAGAACGAGAAGGTCATTGCCGGCGGCGTGCGCTTCTTCCTCGGCGGCGACAAGGAGCGCGAGGAGGCCGCCGACGAGAGCAGTGACGAGGAGAACATCGACATCGCCAAGATGCGGCATCAGGCTGGCATCAACAAGAAGACCAAGAAGAAGGCCCGCGACCTGCGCAAGGCCGCCGCCACCGTCAAGCGCAAGGAGAAGAAGAAGGCGTCGCCGCACATGCTCAACTTCTCTGCACTGCACCTGCTGCACGACCCCCAGGGCTTCGCCGAGAGCCTGTTCGCCAAGCACGTCCAGAACACAAAGGCAAAGCTGCAGCTCGAGACGAAGCTGCTGGTCCTGCAGCTGGTCTCGCGTCTGGTCGGTCTGCACAAGCTGACCGTTCTGTCGCTGTACTCGTACTTCCTCAAGCACCTCACCCCCCGACAAGCCTCCGTCACCAGCTACCTCGCCTGTCTCGCCCAGGCAACCCACAACTACGTCCCCCCAGACGTGCTCGAGCCGCTCGTCCAGAAGATCGCCAACGAATTCGTCTCCGAAGCTTCAGCTGCCGAGGTCGCAGCCGCCGGTCTGAATGCCATCCGCGAGATCTGCGTCCGCCAGCCGCTCGCAATGACCGACACCCTGCTGCAGGATCTGGTCATGGTACGTTGTTACTCTCCTGATTCTACCCCTCGACTAACATCCCCAGTACCGCAAATCCAAGGACAAGGGCACCATGATGGCCGCCAAGGGCCTGCTCTCGCTGTACCGCGAAGTCGGCGCCGACCTGCTGCACAAGCGCGACCGCGGCAAGGACGCCAGCATGGGCATCCGCTCGGGCGCCATCAAAGAGCAGCGCTACGGCGAGGAAGCCGCGGGCGGCATCGACGGCATCGAGCTGCTGGGCGCCTGGAAGGAGGAGGAGCGCCGCAAGAAGCGCATCGAAGCGGGCCTCGACCCCGACGGCACCGACGGCGACTCGCAGCTCGACGAGGCCGAGGACTGGAAGAAGTGGGAGCTCGAGAGCGACAGCGACAGCGACGAGGAGGGCTGGATCAACGTCGAGAGCGACGGCGAAGATATCAACATCAGCGACTCCGAGGACGAGGACAAGGGCAAGCCCAAGGCGAAGAAAGCGAAGCTCGACGCCCCTGCGTCCACAGACGCAGCAACTCCAGCACCCGCCCCCACCCCCGCCGAAGCCGCCGCCGCCACAGCCGCCCAGATCCAAAAACTCCTCACCACCACCATCCTGACCCCCGCCGACCTCAAACAGCTCAAAGAACTCCAAGCCTCGACCGCCATAAACGCCCACCTGCCCTCCCACAAACGCGCCGCACTCCTCGCCGCCCGCCACGCCGACGAAGCCATCACCGCCTCGACCATCGAAGCCGCGGCCTCATTGGGCAAGAAGAACACGCGCGAGGAGAAGATCGCCATGGCCAAGGCGGACCGCGAGACGAACCACCAGAGCACGACGGCGAAGCGCAAGATGAAGAAGGAGAGCGAGGGCAAGAGCACGACGAATGCGGAGAAGGCGCGGAAGAAGAACTTTTTGATGACGCTGGGGAAAGCCAAGAGTAAGAATAAGAGGAGTTTGGGCGATGTGAAGAAGACGATGCAGGGGCATGTGGATCGGAAGAAGAGGGGCGGGAAGAGGGGGAATAAGGGGAATTAGGGGGGGAGTGTGTGTGTGAGGTGTTTGAGATGTTGAGGGGGGGAGATACCCAAATAGATACGTTGAACTTGTGGATGAGACTTGGTGTGCGTGTTGTGAAGGCTAATATGTTCTGCATTCGAGGCGCCTTGTTTGCAATACTGTGCTGTTCTCCACGACGGGGCTGTGTCGCAGTGAAGTGCTAGCCGCTGTTCGACCTTACTCTGACCTGACCCTCGCCGGCGCCATCCTTGTCCTGCCATCCATCCCCATCGCGGGCAGAGACACCGTCCGCGCAACCCGGTCCACGGTACTCGGGACATCGCGTCTCAGCAGAGGAGACGAGACGCAAGCACCGTCGGACCGCACGCGCGTAATGCCATGCGAGTCGACACTGGCAGCTCCGTGACTTTCACCAGCCGCCTCAGCCTGCCCGCCCTCTCGTACCTCGTATCTCGCCAGCGCCACCACACTCCCCACCGGCGTCCCCACCCCGTCCTCTCCGTCCTCACTATCCCCTCCACTCTCCCCATCCACAACACCCCCAGCCCCCGCCCCATAAACATCCGCAACACCGACCCCCGACCCATCCCGCCAAAGCACCCCATCCGCCGCCAACAGCCTTCTCATCTCTTCATCCCTCTCCCTCCTCTTCACCTCGACCTCCGCTTCTGCCAGCCCACGACGCCCATCCACCACCGCAAGCCTCTGCTTACCCCCGCCCGCACCACACGCGTCCCCCTGCTGCCGCTGCGCCGCCTTCCGCGACTGCCCCGCCTCGAACTCCAGCCAGTCCGCAAGATGCTGGCCCTGCACCGACGCCAGCAGTCCGATTTCCGCGCGCAACGCGTGGGCGTCTGTGGAGTGGGGGTATGCACGTAGCAGGGCGTTGAGGAGGGAGACTTGTTCGACGAGGGGGCCGAGGTGGAAGTGCGGGTCGGGGAGGATGATGGGTGTCGGGTGTTGGAGTGGTGGATTCCCCGTGGGGTCTGCGGGGCGCGCTGGTGGACGCCAGTATTCTTGGACGTATTGGGCTGCTTTCTTGCGGAGCTGGTCTTCGTTTAGGGGTAGCGGTGGCGGAGGCTGAGCGTATGGGCGAGGTTGGGGAGCGAAGTGTTGGATTGTAGGGAGTGCGGGAGAGGTAGTTGTCCCAGCCTTCGAGCTCGGAGTCAGGTGCTGAGTGGGTAACGAAAATCGCATCTGTATCTTGGGGAGCAATCGGATTTGCTCTCTCGTGCGCGGAGCTGACTTGTCAACCTTCGAGATCATAGCCGAGTGCTGAGCGGAGGCTGGAAATCGCATCTGGACTGGGTCGGGCAATCGAAGTCGCTCACGCGTGCGCTGAACTGAGTCTTTGCGATGCACGCTGCTACTTAGCAGACCGGTGACCATGCTCCTGTTCGTCGGCTTCGGCGTAAGAGCAGTTCGCGGTGCTTCGGAGGTGTATGGCCTGCTGTCCCTATCATGGAACTCATGGGATTCAGTCCTACTCCGCTTGTTCTTCCCTTTAGCTGTTGCTCTGGGCGAGTCCTCTGTGAAGACGATAGGATTCTGAGAACTGCCAAGTGCACCAGTTTCGTGCAAGGTCGCTACGACTGATTGATCTGAAGATCTGATTGACTGGTGTGATGAATGATCAAGAGTGGAGTGTGAAGTTACTCTAGACCTCTTCGGCGTAACTGGAGAAGTGAGAGTAGGCTCATCCATCTTGCTACTCAACTTCGACAGGGCTGTGCTATCTGCTGCTTTGGAAGGATTTCGTGAGACGGCTGTTCGAATCTTGAGAGGCTTCAGAATGGTCTCTGGCGTACCGCTGGCTCTAGTTTCTCTCCGTCTAGTAGGTATTTGGGGGAGATTGGCAGACAAGTCGGCCTCTGCACTGCTTCGCCGCGTAGTCACCATGGTGTGTCGTTCTTGCTGACCTTGTTAGCACCTTGTCACTACATGGGTGCATTCACCCACTGAATGTGAGTCCGAAGAAGACAATTATAGCAAGAGTGTTCGGATTTCGTGTTCGTGTTGGTAGTCTCAGTGGTGGCTGGGTTTCGCAGATCGACTGGCAAGTTCTTCCTATGAATGCGAGCGGTGAGGTGAAGACCAGCGTGAATAGAGACATGTCAACACAGAAGCCTCACAAACATCGATACTGCCTGGAAGACTTTGGAAGGTGCAATCGCTTCAGGAAGGCGCAACTCGCCCTTCTGGTCGACTCATCCACTGCCCTTGGGAAGGTGCGTCTGGTAGTTGCAGACTGCGAGATGAGCACAAAGATTGCAGAGGTTCGTAATGATTGGAAATCCACACTGCAATGTCTATAGACATCGTTGTCACACACTAAGAAACGCTCGTAGCTTCGCCAGCTCTTCGCTATCGTTCACTTCATCGACAACGCGATCAATTGCTCCGTCGTCCCACGCATATCCGTGCCAAAGAAAGACCCCAGCATCTCGCATGATTCGGACTCCTTCTTCGCTACCCCGGAGTTCCGGTATGAGGCCGGCCAAGCTGGTCCAAAAGGCCTCTCGAAGCTGCGGAGCGTTGGCATAGTAGACGAAGTTGGGCGGCTGTGAGTCTTGTGATGGCCTTTGCAGCCTTCCCAGAAGATGCTCTAGACCATACAAGCACGTTCCAAAAGGGAGCCATTCGGCTTCCGCCCAGTCGACAAGCCCCGTGATCTGCCAGGTCTCCTCGTTCACCAGGATGTTCGACGGTATCAGATCGCCGTGATTGAGAACGACCGGGTAATCAAGGATCTTGCGAAGCTTATCCAGCGTAGCCCTAGCCCTCTCTCTTAGCCACTGATCCGGGAGTTTCTCGGATAGTTCTTCGAGCTTTTGGACGATGCGCGATCCTACTTTGCCTCTGCATTGCGAAAGAAACGTCTGCTCTTCTGTAGCAAGTGGTTCGGGTCGCAGAACGCTGTCTCTTCGCCTCCGGCTTTCGCGGACCGGCCAGCTCTGGGCGATGATATTTGCGAGGTTGATGATGAGGGTCTTCTGTTTATCTCGTAGCTCGGCTCTCGTCGACGGGAGACAAGCCTGGAGGCGAGAGAATGGGACGCCTTCCAACGTGTTCATCTCATATGCTTTTAGATACCCAGGTAGGCATACTTTGGCTGCTCGAACCACAGGGGCAAGCGATGGGTGCGCCCTTCTCGCCGCTGCAGCCGTATCGAGGTCAAGGGAGTGTTGTGCTGCTCGAATCTGGACGATGAGCTGATTATTAGTCTCCGATAGGGCATCGCTCTTATCTTTGATAACGCCAACGGTAGCACTTCGTCGTGGTGACAGAATGAGCGTGAAGCTGCAATGGCCCTGGTGTCCGAATTCTTTCACATGATAGCCCTCGTACGTCGCTTGTACAGCCTCGAGACATCTCGCCCTGTCTGCTTGCAGCCCTATGTACTTCCAGAGCTCGATCTGAGGAGATTTCATCCTGATCTTACTCTAATCCAGACTTCTCAGTCCTAAGGAGACACCGCGATGCCGCCGCCGAGCCGCCATATTGTCTGTAAGCCACCTCGTGTGGCATCGCATGCAAAGCCTATCTTCCAAGGCACATGACCTCAGCTTTCAAGTATCGAGGGTGTGTTGTAGTCGTGTGTGGTTCGCTGGCCGCTCGCCGTATTATGGGAAGGATGCAAGGCGGGCACGGAAGAGCCAGGTCAGGGCCTGTCAAATCATGCATAATGCGCGTCAGAACACTAATGCATGCAGCCGCAAACGGCATCAACACAGCGATCACGTCAGGAAGGTAAGATCTCTTGTCAGGCATTATTACATAACATTTTAGCACGACTTCTATGTGTCGTGTCGCCTGCACGGCAGAGTAACTACAAAACGCCTCGTAAACATATGCATACACTAAAGCCAGTTCAGTCGTAGGGTGGTATCAATAAATCTCGTCGAGCCCAGAACTCTCCTCCACAACGCGCAAATAGCAAATCGGCTTCCGTCTTTTACCACAAAGCAAGGACGGCGAAAGCAGCAGCGCCGAGGCCGAAGAACGACTGGCTGTTGAGCGCAGGTGCAGCATTGACAGTGTTCTGTGCCGGGTTGGGGATTGTGCCTGATGCACCGGCGCCGAGTGTGGGTGTTGATCCAGGTGCTCCAGATGCCGCGCCTGATCCGGAGGGTGATGCAGATCCGCTGCCACTGCCACCAGAGCCAGAAGATTGACCGGGGCTGAGGTTTTCGGAAGCTTGAGCAGCGAGCGCGCTGAAAGCTTGCATGGTCTTTTCGCCGGAAGCAGGACTGCACGTGTGTTAATTCTGATCGGTCGGGGAATGCGGTGTGATTGTATACTTACGCATTAATGGCTCCAACCATACCACCCTGGCAGTGCTTGGCCTGTGAGCAGTAGAACCAGATGGGCTTGCTGTCGGGAACACGGATGGTGTATGTCAGGAGCTGGGATGTCGAGTTGGCAGCAGCCGTGGTAGGCATGAAACCCGAGAAGAAAGCATCTGTCTTGTTCGCCATAATGTTCTGGATGGGTACACATGGGTTGTCAAAGGTCGACTGGACTACGGAGTGGTTCTGTTCAACATTAGACAATTTTACCATAGTCGTATACTGCTTGAACATACCTTTGGGTGGAACTGGAACTGGACCATGTCTCCGGCATTTGCCTGGATGTTGTTGGGGAAGAACGCAAGCGACCCGTTCGGCCCTCCGACCTGGATCGTGTGTGTGACGAGGCTACCACCCGATGGTGTCGAAGTCGATGATGAAGGCGCAGGCCCTGTAGAGTTTGCCATCGAGGCAGGAGTCTCTGAGGCTGCGATAGATTGTGATGATGCTGATTGTGCTGTCGCGAAGCCAACCAGGGCGGATACGAGGAAAGCTTTTGAGAAGTACATAGCGGCGATGTTGACCTCGAGTAGATTTTCAGGTGAATTATTACTATGCGAATACGTGAGGGAGTGGTGTAGGCGACTAGCGCTCTGAAAGCTGGACTAGCCAGATATTAAGAATTGAAGAGACCGTAAAGGTGAGTTGAAGGAAAAGAGGAGAAGGAGACGCAGCGACAGACGTGGAGCAGGACAGATGTGGAGCTGAGAAGTGAGCCTGAGGAGTGGAAATAGTTCCTTTAAGGCATTGAGAACGGGCACGGAACGCTCGCTGCTTGCGTTTTGCTTAGGCGTCGCTGCAGCGGTTAGTAGCTATTCCGACACATGGAGGGATGTCTGCGACGCGCTGGAAGCCGTTCGTGCTTCAGCCTCTTGCACCCCGGCCTTTGAGGCTCACGGTACGCAACAACAAAATCGTCAACGAGGGCACTGCACAGCTTGCGAACACGAAACAAAGTCTCATGGCATTTTGACAGTTGTCTCTTCAGCACTGACTGAAAATTTTGTTGTGCTGTCGATGTGCAACAACTGTTTGTACGTGATCGAGATGTTATCGCGAGGTTGGGTTTTCGTGGTGTGGAGGCTGCGAAGCACTCCATGTTCCAGGCTTGTTTGAGCACGCTCCTAGCCGAGCAACATCGACATCTGGGCGCCGGCAGACTCAGAACCGTTCATAGGCGTTGCTCGGAAGACCTTAGGTAATTAAAAGGTACACAGTGCCAAGGTGTCATGCCGGATGTATTGACCTGGCGCAGCTGGTCTTGCGCAGCTGGCATAGGCAACTACCGATGCCAATGTACGGTATCCAAACGAGATTCAAGAGACTATGAAGCCCTTAGTCTGTGCTCCTGTATCTAGTTCATGCTGCCTTCTTCTTGGTCATGCGCTCTTCCCAGGTTCTCCAGCGAATTGAGACTCTCATGTGTCCTGTCCAATCTGCGATACATTGTCCACGTGCTTGCCCGCCTTGGTGTAACAACGGAAAAATTTCGACGTGCGAATCTTTAATTTCGAGACGTGAATGTGATTGACACTTGACAGCGGCTCACCGCCATCTGGAAAGACTTTGATGTCTGTCTGTCGTACACGCCAATCGGAAGTCGCGTTCGATGCAGTGTAGACCCGAGCAGGCATGGATTTCATATTGTCGCAATGGGCGCGCATGCCTCCTAATTCTCTGCATGACGTGGCTCAGAAATCCAATACTAGCTGCGGTGCAAGCTTCTCCAAATCTTCGACCTGCAAAAAGCCATCTGAAAAGCCATCCTTTCTGGCAGACCTGGCGCGCTCATGCTTTGCCCGAGCAAGTGCCTCCCGTACAAAGATCTCCATGTAGCGGCCTGTCAGAGTCATTGCGCCTTTTTGTATTTGCGTGTTGGGGTCTTCGAAGTTTTCATGTAAAAGCCGCGCGAGCAGTGGGGCTGGGATTGGATGTGCTGTGGTCAAGGGCTCGACAGTCCTGGCGGGTACCGGTGCTGGTACATCTTCCATCAGGTCGTCGCTAAGAGCGTCGAATTCGTCTTCTTCTTCTTGCGCATCCTCTTCGTCAGATGATATGACTGTTGCTGCTGGTTGGAAGCCAGCCTTGGTGGTGGTAGCGCCGGGCTTCTTCGACGCGCCTGTCGCGCGTGACGCGGTCGCTGTCGATGCTTTCGTGCCCGATTTCACCGGACGAGGAGGCTTGAACTGGGGCCCCTTGCGCGTTGAGCCATTTGCACTTGCATTCTTGGGAGGCATGGTGAGGTTGAGGTTGAATTTGGGTTGAAGTGGTGGGTCTTGTCAGCGCATTGGTGGAGCTGCTGAACAGTATTGACACGACCAACGCGTAAACACGCAACCGACGTCATACATAGCCCAAACATCGCAGCGAGCGCAATGCTCGAATTACAACCCCAACTTGAGTGCTTGCACGCCTTGGTTGCGGAATTAACAATGTCACTAAGCGTACCGTTGTTCCACTTCGACACAGCAGTATGACGTCCTTCATTGCTTAGGCATTCCATCTATGAGTGGCATGATGCAGGTACGTCAAGGACCGAGACTAAATTGAGTGCATAATCCTTATTAAACGCACCCGAGGCGGAGCAGCCAACGCGGGCACTGCCTCCACGACCAAACATTTAAATGATCACATGCTAGGGCAGCGGGTCGGTAACGCACATTGGCCCTTAATTAGCAATCGCGAGTACCTATCTTTGCGCAGAAGGATTGCTACCCCCGGATGCTGCATTTAGCACACATTTAATCCACATCTGCGTGCTGCTGCAGGGAACGGCGCCCCCAGTCAAGCTTTGTGACCAAAGCGCCGGCTTTCTCAGGAACGTATCTTCATCGAATCATGCGGGCTGTCCCGTCACGTAATTACCGCACAACAATCCATTAGCAGCGTTTGTGGCAGACGACATCGAACGCAAATGCTTAGATGCACGATCGTGGACGCTTGTGGCGTAAACGGGCGTTGGCGACCAGTTTCAATAAGACGTTGGATGTGGTATCTATACATGAGCTCATCCAATCGATGCGCATTCAGAAGACGCAGTTGCCCCCAGTCTGCAGAGCCCATACAGCACAGCTCGGGGTACGTTGTTGCACTGCAGCGCGCATCCAAAGATTCATTTCCAAAGGGTCCTGACGTGCGTTATGCCGTACTGTGTGTTACCCTCAACGTCGCACGAACAAAGCAGCTGAGGATCGAGATTGAAGGAAAAACCAAACGTTTCCATTGTGCTCCGATTGGTTTCGTCGCAACCAGGCGCGCTACGACCGCTATCAAAGCATTGCGGTTTGAGGGTAAAGTCAACAATCGATACTTACCCCGGCTAGTTTACAATTGAGAACGTTAGCTCAGCTACCGCGAGTACGTGGTAATGGCGACGATGCACCGTGGATGATACCGACTTCCTGTTTGAGCATATCAATGGCACATAGTGTGGTGGTCACCTTGGTTGCCGTGCTGCCTGGTCGAGGCCTTAGAGGGAGGCCTTGAGATCGTACTTGCAACGGTGCAAAATGAGCAGTCATCCGCCTGCAGGTCCCTCGCAACCGCAAGATCACTTGATGGTGACGCATGTGGAGACGTGACCTTCCTCAATACAGAGCCAGGCGCTCCCTGTGGTAACGCTGTGGCATCACAGAGCGGCAGGACGCTCGGCCGGGTCGTATTTGTGTGCGCATCTTCGGTTCGATGCCGGATTGACAGTTGTGTGCAACGCAGGCAATCTGGAGAAACTGATCACGGAGGACGACAGCGCCCCACCATGTCGTGTGAGGCTGGTGATGCTGGGCGCGACAGGATGATGGCTTTGTGGTGTCTATCGGGGAATTGGAGGGCAGACAAGATCAACAAAAGCACGGCCGCCGCTGTCAGATCCAGGAACCTCTAGACCATATGGGCGAACACGAGTAATTGGAGTCCAGCCAGGGCAATCCTCGCAACCATTGGCGGGGTATGAGGAATGGGCACGCCGAGTTTAGTCTTAGAGCTAGCATGCACGACCAAACGGCTCCAGGAGTGTTGCGTGGCTCTGGAGAGTCAGGCAGCGCTCGTAGTCGGGCGATCAGCTGCTTGCGGCGCTTGGTGGGACTGGAGGCGCTCGCTGGACGGTACAGAGATCGGTTTCTTTCGTCGATTGGAGAGCCTAACCCCGACCCCGACGGTGGTCAGCGGCGATGCAGCGCATGCGGCGTCCATGGAAGGCTGAGTGGGGTGAAATGCAATTCGACGCCCGTTTTAGCGTGAGGCTGCTGAGGCAGACGAGCACTGCGCCCGCGACGCCCATCGCTGAGACGGCTGGGGGGGTGTCCGACGAGCGGAGCGCGGGCACTTGGCTTCTGTCGGCGCCCGTACCCCAGCAAGCCACATACAAAGACAGACAAGGGCGGCCGCGCATAGCCCATCCTGTGCATGTCTCCAAAGCGAAAGGCGCGTGATGGAAACACACCCCTGCTCGCCGGTTTCCCAAAGCGGTTGCACTTCTCGTCGCTCGAACCAGACCGTCTTCATGTAGTCTATATATCGCAAAGTGGTTGCGCTACCGGCAGACTCCTCAGCGTCGGTCCTGCCTCTTGTGATTCATTCTTGCTCTTCTGCGGCGTGTCCCACCGAGACTTTTGACCAGCAGTCTGCCCTTACCACCTTGCGTGCATATCATCGATACATCACCACTCCGCTCCCCAGCCAAACTCTTACAGGCCTCGTGTCTTCGAGCAAGGTAGCCGCCGTCTGGCCATCCGATTCTGATAGGAGCCGAGTCACGCACAGATAACGCTTTCGGCCACAGTCGAGCGCTATAGGTTGCACAAACCGTCTATCATCCATATCTAGCGAATCCCAAACCTAGGGATTCACCTCAGGAATTCGCGGGTCCCCACACCGACCAAACAAACAACTCGCGTCGTCACACCCTTGGGTTCATCTATATTTCTTAAAGACCCTGTCATGCCTCACTCTGTCAACAATTCCACTTCGACTGGGCCTAAGATGTCGCGGCCTTCATCCACCTCCACCTACTCGGCGTCGAATGCGAATGCTTTCCCCAAGCAGGCTGGTGCCACCACCCTTCTTGCGCCCGAGTCCAACGACGCTCCAGCACTCACATCGCCATCGCAGCTTTCCTTCACATCGTCACCACGATCAGTCCTCGACGCACCTGCATTCGACGATTCAAGACTAAGGCCTGCTGCATCAGCCGGCGCTAACATCGCGCGTCCTTACTCTCGGCAGCGAGCTCAGTACTACGAGGAGCAGTTCTCGTACAAGGAAGGGACCAGCTCGAACGCTCGCGACCGTGTTACCAAAGATGCACCGATTGTTGCAGAGCTGAGGACGAATGTCATCGTATGTTGCTAATCTCCATGACGCTCCACTATTTATGCATGCTAATCGGTGCCCAGATCAAGGACGAATATACCCTTGTCACCGACCTCTCGCACCATCTCTCGACCCGTTATCAGAAGCCGGAGACATCGATCATGATAACAGTCAACCACTCAGCGTGTCTGCTGCTTGGTGGCTCTTTCGAGCCTACTTACATTCTCACCATCAATGCGCTCCCCGTGCAGCTGCAGCCAACACTCAACAAGCGCAACGCTGCCTTGATCCAGAACTTCATGACGGAATCGATCGGTGTTCCAATCGATCGTGGCATCGTCAAGTTCGCTGCCATTCAGGAGGATGCTTTCGCCATGAACGGCATGACTATCCTGGGCGAGATTGAGAACCTCGAGCGCACTCAAGCTGAGGAGACAGGCGTGAAGCGGGCTGTGACCAAGAGCTCCCGCCGGTCTGGCGTCTCCAAGGCAAAGAGTAGCATCACGCTTTCTCGCAAGACTTCCAAGGCTAACACCAAGGGAAGAACAGTCACCCCTCCGCTTCCTAGCCCTGGTCCACTCGATTCCGGAATAGCTGTAAACGAAAAGGGCCTCCCCGAGACTCCCGTTGCACAGCCTGCAAGCAAAGGCATCAACCACAAGCAGTCTGAGCCGATCATGTCCAAGTTCGGCAAGAAACCCAGCACCAACCTTATCCCACCACCTATTCCTGAGAGCAAGACAGCGAAGCACTCTGTGCCAAAGCGTAAGAGTCTGCTGAACATCTTCCGCCGATAGGTGGCTCACGATCATTACTACAACGCAGCATGAAGTGCGACATGGATTCTCACAACATTGTTTTTCATTGTGTACATTTCGCGAGCAGCATCTGGTTTACCAAAAGTCATGACTCGTCGAGGGCACGGAGGTGCGCCACGGCGCTGAAGTCGCCATCGACTTAGGTCGGATCGTAACACAATCTTACACATCGTGCGCCTTTTCTGGTGCACTACTCACTATTCTGTCGGGCTCCGCATACGAGGGCTCACAGTGGCATGGTACACTGTCGCAGTGTGCGAAAATGGCATCATGGGCGTTTTGGGACAGTCAGTGCATTGGGGCGACGGGACGCCACTTAGGCACTTCGCGGATGGATCTACATCTCTTCATTATACCCATATCAGCATTCGTTTTCAATCGAGGTCGATTATCCTCGCCACATAGAAAATATTCAAATTAATGAACCACACTGCACAAGATTTCTACCTGTCCTCTGCCACGTAACGCCTCTCGACCCTCGAAGCCAAATACCCTGCATGGCTCTAGACCGTCCTGCCCTTCGTGAAGCATCAAGACAACACATCAACCCCTTCATGTCTATCGTCAGCCTGTTCGCGAACTCCGGTCTGCACCCCGTCGAGTGGCGTGTCTCGACGACCAGGGATGTCCCCAGTGAAGGCCGACACCTTATCAACAGCACGCACGCGCACGTCCAGACGACCCACTAGCAGATCGTGGAGAGCTGAAAAACGTAGCGACAGACGGTCTGGGCTGGAGCAAACTTCCCACCATCCATGCATGGCTGAGCTAGTGGAACGGGAGAGCGTCCTTCAGACCGCTGCTCCGGATCTAGCGGCTAACAGACCAAGTGTAGTTTAAGCGCGGTAACACGCTCGTTGGGCCTTTGCGGACGTGTAGGGCTGGTTCCAGGTCCCAGCCAAGCACGAAGACTCTGCTTTTTCTATGCGTGCGGGGCGGTGAGGCGTTGTTTCATTGCTGTGCACGACGCGCTGTTGAGCGCAGCGGTGCAGGCGACGATGAGCCGGCTTCGCTGTGGGAAGTGGGTGTGTGTCTATCGCGCACTGTGCTTGTGGTCGGGGGTCCGCATGCCTAAGCGACGCCTCGCCTGCAATATCACAGGATGTGCTAATGTCAGGTTCCCATGCTCCCTGCTGCGCTCGGATGCCGTGTTATCTGGTGTATCTTTGCGAAAACCGACAAATGAACCTCCACACCATAATCTCGCAGGTAGGTAAGCACTAGATGAGGCCTCTCGTAGATATGCCCAACACACCTCACACCCAACAAAACATTCGCGCAACTTGCCGCAAAAGCAACGCGCGCAAAACAAAACCAACTGGCAGCAGAGCCTCATTCTTATGTTCCCCGAGACACTCACCCTTGGGAGTCAGGATATCTCCGAGCCTGGATCGTGATGCGTGTGAATCCCTACGCGGCAAAGAAGTCGCCGACACCCTCGCTCGCCGCACACCCATGCCTGCCATGAAACTCAAAAGCAGATCCCGCTGATCACCACAAGGTCCACGCCGGAACGTAAGGCACCGCGCCTCGCGCTCCGGTCAAAGACTTCACTTCCATTCAAGACCTGGGCGGTGTGCGCGGCGCCCCACGGCACATCGCGGCGAATGGCATCAGCTGCGAGGCGTGCGCCATGTGTGTGAGCTGCGCGAAGGTCTGTGTTGGTTTTTCACGATGCATCGCAGATCGCAATTGGGTTTGCGACAGGGCTGATCATCTGCGCTAGCTGAGCTGGGGTGCGTCAGGGTCTTTACACTGACGTAAGCAGAGGGGAACAAGACTGCCGCGATTGTTTCGGTGATCAGCATTCAACAGCTTCATTTACAGTTTGGGGGTATGCGCTTCAGAGAGGTGGCTTGGGATAAAATGAGGGCCCGTTCGGTGGCGAGCAGGTTGAGGCTCTTTTGCGTGCGATCGTCGGATTTGCTAATGTGCAAGATACCTACTTCGACGTCACTGGAGATGGCGAGTCAGTGTGGTGTCGTGAACAAGGAACATACTTTAGTGGCGGAATGGCATGGACGTGGGTGATGCAAGAGGCATACAACTGAGGTCTTGGCCATACTCAGTTAGGTATTGTAAGGTATTGTAAGCTAATGTGGAATATGGACTACCCGAGTCGGATTCTGAATTGAGATTGCTGCTGCATCACTTCATGTTCTTTTGCGTCTGTAATTAACATGCATTCACAGTCTTTGTGTCTGTATGACTTCATTGTTTGTTGATACCATATGAGGTTGCCTGACCTACCGAAATTTCGCTAATGTGTAATTCGCACCTTCGAATGTCCAGCATTCTGGCTCCCTTGATCTTGATCTCCTTGCGCTTGAATGGCCAGCATTCTTACTCCCTTCACTTAGGCCTTCTTGCAATCAACATACACACCGTGGGGCCCAACGCGCAGCGCCAGGATGCCGTTCACCGCACAGTCATTGACAACTGCAGCTTTCACGAGGCGTAACTTTTTGTCCAACACAAACTTAACTTCCGAACCGTCCTGGCCGGTGAGCTCAACAAGCAACTCGAGAAGCGATTCTTTGTTCACTTCAATAAGCCGCTGAGCTTCGTCTCGCAGGTCAGAGGTAAGCGATTTGGTGAGGGTATACTTATCGGCGCGGACCTTGCGTTCAGTCTGCCAATCGATATTCGAAACGTCGCCGTAGCGGTCCAGGATAGTCTCCAATTCGTTCTGATACATCACGAGCCAATCGGAGAGCGGTCCCCATGGAACAATGGCCTTCTTACCTTCAAGACGATCGAGAAGGTCTACTTCCTTGAACCAATCGTTGACCTTGTTCTTATTCCAGCGGCGATGGAGTTCAGTGAGGCGGAAGGCAAGCCCAAGCTCGGAAATCAGTTGCTTAGCCAGTGCCTCACCCGTGAGATCATGGTTGGGCAGAGCTGGTTGGCGTAGAATGTCATCTGAAGCGTTGAAGTCCTGGAAAAAGGCGTCTAGTGAGAACGATGGGGTTTTGGCACGGGGCTGACGAACTCGGGCAGCTGGAGCTTGGGGCTGGACTTCAATCGCAGGTTCTTGTTGAGTTTGCTGAGCTTCAGCAGTGATGAAGTTCTGCAGCGTGTCAGGTGGGTTCACGTCTGCCACGTCGATAACCATTGCATCTGAGAGGTCATGGTCATACTGAACTGAAGGGATTGAGTCACCAAGTAGATCGAAGGCATCATCGTCTACCAGTTGATTACCGTAATTCGAACCGCTGAAGTCCGCTTCCTGAGTAGCCTCTTGAATAGATGGGCCGGAATCAGTCCAACTGTAGTCAGCCTGTAGTCCATTAGCTGGTGATCCGAGGTTACAGTAGAAGTTGGGATCAATCAACTCATAGTCTGGAAGCATATCTTGACTCATACCTTGGCTTGGATCCACGGGATAAGTCAGGAAAGGCTCCATAAAGAGCTCTGGCTGTGGGTTCTGGTAAGTCACTGGCATCCGGCCGGGCAACTGAAGAGATTCTAGGTTATAGAGCTCCTTAGTTTGATGCTGCAGTCGGCGTCTTTGCTCACAGACTTCCAGGGGCGACGGTTCGTAGATAGCTGGATCCGCAAGAAGGTAATTAAGGGTCACTCGCGGATTGCGCTGCTGCTGCCATTGTTGTTCGAATTGCCATTGCTGGTGCTGATCGTGCTCTTGCTGCTGCAGAGCCAACTGGAACTGCTGCTGTTCGGTAATGTGCAAGTTCGCCATGCGCTGGTCCAGCGTGTAACGCATGTGCATTGCATTGGCAGTTTCCGCCTGACGTTGGTTTCGCAATTTCTCTGAGCAGACGTTGCAGGATTTCCATACCCTGTCCTTGCGAGTAAAGCTTTCCTCGGGCAGTGGGCGCCTACATTGAGAGCAAGGCTTGTGGAACGGAGTGGGGATGAGATTGCGGCTCATTTTGAAGTCTGTAGAGAGTAGCAGTAAAAGTAGAGATAATGCCGGAATCGATATCCGGTATACAGTCAGTTCGTTCTTAGTGAGTTAATTGTGCTCGGTGTGGTGGTTGTTTCTGCGGATTAGAAGGTTCAGCTGGTAATGCACGGGTTTTATCCATGTCTTCCTCGGAAGATCGTGAGCACTGTGAATGCAAATATAGTTGTGAAATCTACGTAGTTCATGATGGTTTCCCTATGCTGAGCTGGCATTATGTAAAAATTCCCTTTGTCTTGGTCCACGAAACGATGCCTCACGCGTGTCTGTGATCCACATTGTGAGCACCATGGTAAATGCCGGAGTAGTTGGCCCGGAAATGCGATCAATGATCGTAAACATCGATCACCGCGAGCGTACAATGCGAAGTACAGAGAGGAACCCAGTTTCACCTGTAGGAGTACCAGACGGCGACAAGGAGCTTACACAGTTGCGATAAACCAGAGTGAAGGCAGCGAAGACAGAACCGTACGGCGAAAGCGATGCCACGTGGGTCTGTTCAGTGGACATACTGCCATGCCTTGTTGATGTCATGCCTCAGCTCAGTTTCCATCCAGGATTCTCGCTAATGCAGCTCCTAGGGACACGAGGGCCGGGAAGTGTATCCTCCAGAAAGATCATCATCCACGTTCCTGGCTCCTTATACACACTGCGCTTCTTCTGCAACGTCTTTGCCCACTGCTTCTCCTTCAACGAAACCTCTGCATACGGCTGCTGAATTAACCTGCTAAGTGTCTTCCAGTCAAAAGTTGTCAAATCGCCAATATCGAGAGGAATGGATCCGTTACTTTGGGGCATCGGCTTGGATGCCTTCGCAACGAATTGTGGATGGCGGAGATCGAATCCATCGAGTACATCATGATAGTCACCGTTATCCAGTTCGTGGGCGCGCTTTTGGAGATATTCTTCAGCCTTGGTGAAAAAGCACTGCTTCGCATCGCGGTAGGTCCTGCTGTCCATGTCTAACATCTCGTGTGGATAAAATCCAAGTTCGGCCTTGCATCCGCTCGACAGCATGATGTTGAAGTAAAAATTCGTCTCCATGATCAGCGTCTGCGAGGTGATCACGCGGTAATTTGACATCTTGGCATTGTGCTTCAGCGCATGACTGCGGAACGGAATACGATATTTGATCGAATCGCCCCAGCGAGCCCGGTAGTCAGTCCAGGACATGATCGGCTTGTGTGGACCATTTCCGTCCTGCAGATCCCACTGTGCGCTTGTGAGGTCTAGAACAACCTTTGAACCGCACTTCAGCGTGATTTCGTAGACGCCTTTGGTATTGCCGTGCTCATCTTGATCAGGATACAGTTGATCGTGGCGTCTCGTCTCGAAACCGAATGTACCTTGGGCATGTACAATGCGGGTGGCTTTATAGGTAGGATAGTGTACGACCTCCTTAATATCAGTCTGAACATCATTTACCACGCCTGTGAGGATTGTTAGCCATAGTTGAAGCTACTTATAATCCTGTTTTACCTTGAAAGAGGGCTTTCACTGCAGCATGCATGACCACAAATGCCCAGATAGAGCTGCGGTCGGTCAGAAGCGCATGTTTTGCATCGTCGTCGAAGATACTGAACGAATCGGCTGGGAAATGTATCAGCCAGCCACCAGCATAGTCCCTGCCGTCGGTATGGCCTCCTGGAGCTGTTGCAACACCTGCACCATCGGTGACTTCAACAGCAAAAAGCCCGTGGTCTTGATCACGCTTGATGCACACGTTCTTCATGTCGTATGTCCAAGTGTTCTCCATAAACAGGTAAAAGAGCGACTGTACGATTGCTCCAGCTCTGACGGCGCGTTCCATGATGGGTTGCGTGATGCGAAGAGCGTTCATGTGTACCTTGAGGTGCTCAATCTCATCCTTCTTCCGGCAGTCGATGTCGCAGTAGAAGCGCGCTTTGACGATAGTTCCATCTGGGTTTGTCTCAGCGCAATGACCGCAGTAGTTAACGGTATCTTCTTTGCAGACATGACAAGGTTGCCAAGTCATGCTGGGCGTGGGATGTAGGAAGGTGGAGAAGTGATGCAGTGAGAGAGGTGAGAAAGCTCAAGCTTGAGAAAATTTAGCAAACGGCCTGTCAGCCACGTGACGAGACGAACTAGCCCACGAGTGAAAGTGAAAGCGAGTATTCATTTTCCAAATTTCGTGCCTCCAAAGGCCATATCGGAAACCAGACGCTCTCCTCTGTTCTAAGGCAGCATAAGAGCGCATGGCAGATCTAAGTATTGAGGCGACATCTTCAGTATGATTCTTTGGGATGAAGAAAGGGCACTGTTGAACCGTCGCAACTTGATGTAGGTGAAAGGGTCGAGATCATGCAAACACGTTTCCAATCTTGCAAGGTGTGATTCTGCTGCTACTGACATCAGGTCATCATATCGTAGTCGCGGTCTCTCTCCCGTGATACCACAAGAATTCAAATTTGGCAAGGATGCAGATGTGTCAGAACGACGCGATGGATGACGTTGTGAACGATCTCAGGTGGCTCGTGCTCGTTGCTGGGGGCAGGGATGACTCGCTTAAGTTTGTTGACTGCGGCTTCTTTCTGAACTTCGTGAACACACTTGGTGCTACACAACCTGCAGCTAATTAAACATTTTGCATCGAGCGACTGCGCGTACCTCTATAATAGGACTATCAGCGTAAATACCGTCATACTGGCGCGCCTCAACGAATCCCCCATCCAAAAGATGGATCCTCCTTCTTTGCCGGCCTCGCCCTCCAAACAGGCAATGTCGCCCAGCATGCCATCCTCTCCCGAGCGACGCGCAAGGCCTGCGTTCGGCGGCTCGGTGTTGCTCTCGCCTACAACTACACGATCTGGCTCGCGCTCTGGGTCGCCACTACGAGATGGCTCTCCGCTGCGATCATCACATCGACGAACCGACTCTGACGTATCGGTCCACGGACTGGCCACCATGTTCGAGACTCTCGAGGTTAAGGACCCTAGAGAAGCCAGGGACAGGTACATGGCGCTACTTGCCAAAGAAAAAGCCAAGTTTGAAAAGATCGAAATGGACTACAACATGTCTGCAGGACGGAAAGAGATGCGCATCGAAGAGCTAAGGAACGAGCTCAAGGACGTGAAGGAAGAACTGGAGCTAGCAGTGTCGAGAGATGCATTCGAGAAAGAGCGCAAAGCACACAAGGCGAATGTGGCCAAGTGGGAGAAGGTCTTCAAGGAGCGTGAAGAAGCGTGGAAAGTGTCCAACGCTAAGCTGGTACGCCAAGTTTCAGTGGTCTAATGGTGCCTTACTGATAATCTGTAGAGCGAGTTGGATTATAACAACAAGCACCTCGAGGCTAAGAACCGCGAATACAAGAAGCGATATATGGAGAAGGACAAGGAACTTCTGAGAAAGTCTGGCCAAGTGCCAACTCTCCAGGCTAAGATCCAGGGACTGGAGCGCAACATGAAACGAGCCGAGTCTGATGTCAAGTTCAAGACGGAGGAGGCCGCGAAGTACCAGAGCCAGCTGTACAACGTGGAAGTCGAGCTGGAGGGCCTTACAGAACGTCTCGGAGAAGAGATTCAAACATTGAAGGACCGTCTGAAGCTGGTCGAGAGCGAGCGTGATGCGCTCAAGACAAGTCTGAAGGAAGAGGAAGTTCTGCGCATTGCCACAGAGGGACAGCTCGCGCTCCCTGCGGCTACCCACGACGAAGAAAACGAGTTCAGGTCGCCAGTTCGCTCCCCCCGCAAGCCCCTTGCTCTTCAACGCGACGACGAAGACAAGGAAAACCAGTCGCCGAGGAAGTCTGCAGTTGACCTCCGCTTCTTGCAGCAGGAGCTGGCGGCGGAGAGACACAACCGTGCTCGCGCCGAGGATCAGATTGAGTTCATGAAAATGGAGTGCCAGTTCCAGTGCTGCTCTTGCCGCATTGCTGAGAACAAGAGCAAGGCTTACATTCACGACAATAGCTATGCAGCACAGATGGAGGCTATTAAAGCTTCTGTGCCTGCTTTGACTCCTCCAGCAAGCAACCATGGTGACGATGCGATGGACATTGTCAAGGACGACGCCAAGCGACCGTTCACACCGCCGTTGGAGGAGCAGACTTCCGAAGCCACTGTCGTACTTCACCCCCAAGACATTGAGCCTGAGGGCGTCATCGCCTTCTCACCTACGACCGGCACGTTCAAGTCTATTCCTTCTCCATTGAAGGCCCTGCCAAAACGTTCTCTTTCTCGCCAGTCCGCTAGAGCATCGTCTCGTTCAACCACGCGCTACTCAGATGTTCGCAGCGAGCTTCCCCCTCTGAAAGCAGCTTTCGAGTATGAACCCGAGTCAGCAGTGTCTCATGTTGATGTGGAGGAGAGTAGGAACGCAGATATTGCCATTCACGAAGACGAGAGCGACGATGATATGGAGCCACCAATGCCAGCTGCGGCAGGACCTGGCACACCATACTTCACCAAGACCACCACAACGACAATTCCTATCGCTTTCTCACCAGCAACACCAGCCCCGCGACCCGGCAAGCAGCTGATGAGCCCTTTCACAATTGGTCACGGCGCAGTCAATGGCCGCACACCAGTTCTAGGTGAGCTGCAGCTGAACAACGTGCCGTTTGACCGCGAAGCTGCACTGCAGGCCATTCGCGAACGACGGGGTAGAGCCCGAAGCATGGCTGAAGGCACCGGTACACCGATGAAGCAGATGCTCGATAAGGAGAGGCGAGACATCAGTGCGCCGGTCTCTAGGATTGGCCGGACATGAGTTTCGACGTCGGGACTTGGAGCATTTGGAGCATGACTACTTTCTGGATGATGACTTTTTACGTTGTTTAGCTTTACGACTTGCTGAGCGGCATTGCACGGCGTTTTGATTTGCTGCTCTGCCTCAGCGGTCTCAAAAATGGCGTTTGGGGATCCCTCGCATTGGATAGGCTCGGCTGGGTAGATACCACGGTTGGGCTGCTGGAGTTTGCATAGTATAAATGATGTGTCGATGTTTAATGCCTTTTCCTGCAAGACCAATCGCTATGCACGATGAAACCGACTAAGCTTACTAACGACATGCTTGTGGTGTTGTTACGGGTGGTTTGGGGGTGACGGTGCTCGCACGGACGCTCGCTTGAACAGCCAATGAGAACCACGGCCAGCTCCACCTAGCCAACATGAAATTCGCACCTTAGCCTCTCTGTGTGTGATTTCGACTCGACAACTAACCACCAGCCCTCCGTCCTTCCACATCAGCAACCGCAATCATGTCTGACAACGGCGAAATCGAGGTCGAGAGCCAGGCTGCCTACCCTGTGCTCCCCAAGGAGGTCACCGAGGAGATTGGCAGCATCAAGCTGTTCAACAAGGTTTGTATTGGCACATCGGCGGCGCATTGCTGCACGCAGAACGCAGGCTGACAGCGCGCAGTGGTCCTACGAGGAGGTCGAGGTCCGCGACATCTCGCTCACGTACGTTTCATAATCGCATCCCCGTCCGTCCGCGCGCACATCGAATACTACACACGCTGCTTGCATACCGTATACTTTGGCAACCGGGGAATGGGAGATAGCTTTGCTGCGAAGTCCATCGGCTAACTGATGCTCCAGCGACTACATCCAGATCCGCTCGCCTGTCTACACATCGCACTCTGCTGGCCGATATGCCGTCAAGCGATTCAGGAAGGCCCAGTGCCCCATCATTGAGCGTCTTACCAACTCGCTCATGATGAACGGCCGCAACAACGGAAAGAAGCTCATGGCTGTCCGCATCGTTGCCCACGCTTTCGAGATCGTACGTTTGTCATTGCGGGAGACTGGACCGAGGAGGAACGTACGGTGCTAACGCCAGCAGATCCACATCATGACCGACCAGAACCCCCTCCAGGTCGCCGTTGATGCCATCGTCAACTGCGGTCCCCGCGAAGACTCCACCCGTATCGGTTCCGCTGGTACCGTCCGTCGCCAGGCTGTCGATGTCTCGCCCCTCCGCCGTGTCAACCAGGCTATCGCCCTCCTGACCATCGGTGCCCGTGAGGCCGCTTTCCGCAACGTCAAGACCATTGCCGAGTGCCTTGCTGAGGAGCTGATCAACGCCGCCAAGGGATCCTCCAACTCGTACGCCATCAAGAAGAAGGACGAGCTCGAGCGTGTCGCCAAGTCTAACCGATAAACGGTTCAGGGCTATGGTGTACTTGCGGGTGTCTGGGAGGAGTTTTTTATCCTGGCATGGTTCTATGGTACGGGGGATCTGATGCATTGTCAACGGTTCTCTAGGCGAATAAACACCTTTCATGGTTGCATGATCAAAATGGACAATTCGATATCACTTCATCGGACCTCTTTTGGGTGTTGTGTTGAATGTGAAGGGTGTGCTTGGGACGAAAGACAGGACTGAGGTCGCCGCGCCGTATATTCAGGCTAAAAATGCCGGCTTCAAGTAGACGACATGTAATGAGATGATGAATCCAGACATGTTCTATGTACTCCCCCTCCCCTCACGATGTAAATCACTATGTCGATCTTACAGCCTTAACAGGCTTTGTCCTCTGTGGACTTGCTACTAAAGTTCCTTTATTGAAGTTCAGTGGCCGGTTTGTACAATTGATTCGTATCTCATGATTCTATATGCGTGTGTATCTTGCTTTTAAGCCTATAGGCCTTCGGATTTCAGAATCCACCCCTCGCCCGCACAGCCCTCTCTAGCATCGACCCAAAATCCTCAAACCCCACATGCCCCTCATGCTCGTCACCATACTTTTCTGCTTCCGCGTGCGCCTGCTGCAAAAGCTCCTGGTCAACTTTGACCAACCAGCCTTGACTCGTTATCACGATCTTCACCCCGTCTGCCCCCAGCTGCGCTAGTAGCCCACTCGCCCTCACGAGTCTCTCAAGCCACAGCTGATCCTTCCCTTCTTTCCACGCAATATCCACCAAGTTCACGGCGCCCCTCGCTTCGACCTCCTCTCTGACGATGTCCACAACCCGTTCCCTCCTCTCAGCCTCCTCGTCAGCCTCCCTCTCCCTCTCTCTCTTCTGCTCTTCTCTCTCCTTCTTCTCACGCTCCACAATCTCCGCCTCAGCCGCCGCCCTGCGTGCCTTCTCCGCTGCAAGCGCAGCCTCGCGCTCTTCCTTGCCCTCCGCCTCCTGCAGACGGCGCAGCTCAGCCTCCTGCCGATGAAACTCGTGGTATGCGCGCCGCTGGTCTTTGCGAGCGAGTGATTTGGCTTTCTTAGCGCCGACAGCGCGATTCCCGGGGGTCGCGCGCGGGCGCTCGTTGAAGTTTGCGGGGCCGGCTTCGCCTTCTGCTGGGCCAAAGTCGGCGGGTTGTTGGGGCGGTGGCTGGTCGGCGGGGCCGGGCTGCATGACAGGTGCCTCGTCTTCGTCTTCGATTTGCGGTTGGAAGGCGTCGCGGTTCTGTTGTATCGGAGCTTCGGGGGGTGCATCTTCTGTGTCGTGCGGGGCTACTCGCTGCGTCTCGTGTGCTTGATCGTGGATTTCATCCTGGTCTATGCTGCCTGTGTTATGTCCCGGCTGCTGTGTGTTGTACCATTCCGCGATTTGTGGGGCATAATAGAGCGTTCCGCAGAGGATTGCGGTATGGATGAGATCTTGTAAAATTGGCGTGCCCGGCTTTGTAAAAGGTAGAAGGAAATTTAGAAGAGTGATTGGGAGAGACAGAATAGCACCCATGATATCGTGGGGCTTCTGCCCTTCGACTACTTTGCGGGTATGCTGAGGACGTCCCAAGGGATGCAATGAGATCTACTGCATAGCCCAAGCGTAGAGCTGTGGTGACTACGAGTGTGCGTGGTTGCGCAAGTGTCGCGAGAGGTACAATAACCGATGATGCAGCGGTCGCTGTAGGGCTGAGCCAAACCGTTTCTTCTCTAGCGTATCATCCCACACAGATCACAATACATCCAATGCCTACCACAGTCAGCGTTACTGCTCAATGGCAGTGAATACACTAAGACGCTATTGGTGCTTCGTCTGATCGCATCATTACTTTGCGGCCGTCTGACAGATCGGCTTGTCAGAATCACGACTGAACCTCCTGCTTTTTCCACCACTTCGCCGGACAGGTGGTATTACACGAATAGCATGTCCCGTCCACAGCATGCCGCGCCGTTGCACTGACACGCGCCCTATCCAAGCGAGGTTTTGCACAACGCGGCTGAATCGCCTAACATCTCTTCGACCTGATATTCGCCAACGTTTGCCTAATGCGTACAAGCCTCCTTATCTACTTGAACCCAGCTCCCTGGACGCATGATCGATCAGCGCTTCCGGAAGCCAGTCGTCGCACTGAGGTTAGTATGCAGAATCCCAAACTCTGGCTAGAATTTGTAGATTCTGGTCGAAAACTTTGGTGGCTAAACCACGCATGCGTCCAAGGGACCTGGGCAGTTTGTTCATCTCGCGGTCACAAATGATACCACAGGGGAGCCGTGATAAAGACATCACCAAGCAGCTTACGCCATCAGCTGTCATCATACTTAGACACTGCTGAAAGTAGAGGAACTCTCGCGTCCACGACTCACATTCCCGAAGATGCGGTCCCCAGATCGCCAGGAGATGTCGTCCTACACGGCTCGCTAAAAATTGCAAGGGCAAGCGACTACACGTGCACTAGAATGCGCCGCCTCCCGTCTTGGACAGACAAGAGTCGTTGTACGTATGCTATGGCAGTGATCGGAACAGTCTTCAACACGGCCTGGAATCACATCTGCTTGGCAGGGTTGCAGCCATTGCGTTAGTGTCTAAGATGGCGTACTTAGGTTGACGTCCATATCCGACAAGCTGCCCTACTACATCTTTACATTGACCAGCTACGTATGACATACTATCCTACTCATCCCCGTACTCCCTGTATGATACCCTAGCATTGCAACGCAGCTGTACGATTTCGACCTCCCTTGCCGACAAGCCAAGTGGCGAACCAACTCGGACCTATCCCTACTCCCACTGACTACTTTGTCGTACGACAATGGTTTCCTGGCCAAACGATGTTGGATTTGATACAGCCTACGAAGAGCGCGAGCCAATCACACTAGAAGTCAAGGGTAACATTCCGCGTTACGCCGGTGGCGTCTTGTACCGAACAGGGCCGCTGGGCTACAAAGCGAAATCCAAGACTGGGAAAGAGTTTGCTGCAAAGCACTGGTTCGACGGGTTCTCCTCAGTCCATCGATTTCAAATTGACTTTTCTGACACACCCGGGCCACCGCACATTACTTACAGATCTCGACGTACCGTAGACGAGTATCTTGAACATGTCCGCCAAACTGGGAAAGGCGAAGGTCTCACATTTGCTTCGAAACGAGACCCATGTGAGAGCTATTTTAAGAAGGTTATGGCCATTTTCATGCCACCGGGGCGCGATAATAAGAACGTGGGCGTGACGCTTTCGATCAATATGCCTGGGGGTAACCAGATCAAGGACTCGGAGAAAATGTCCATTAATGGTCACACCAACGGCGTCCAGACCCTCCATGCAAAGAGCGACCATCACATGGTGAAGAAGATAGACCCCGAAACTTTAGAACCGCTAGGTGTCGCCGTTCAAGAATCTTTGCATCCGGACCTGAAAGGACCCATTTCCGCTGCTCATGCCAAATCTGATCCCAGGACAGGCGATATCTTCAACTTCAACCTCGAATTTGGCAGGAAGTCTACCTATCGCATTTTTAGAACATCATCATCTTCTGGCGAAACAGACATTCTTGCTACCTTTACGGGCGTACCGACATACATCCACTCGCTCTTTCTGACCGAGAACTATGTAGTCTTGTGCCTTTGGGGCAGCCGTTTTACTTGGGCAGGTACCTCACTTCTATATCACCAGAACATGGTCCAGGCTATTGCACCTTTCGATTCTAAATCCAAGGCAACCTGGTACGTCATCGATCGCAAGCAGAATCGCGGCCTCGTAGCCACATACGAGAGCTCTCAATTCTTCGCCTTCCATTCTGTCAATGCTTGGGAAGAACCATCACCCGACGATTCATCTCGAACAGACATCATCACGGAGCTCGCGGTGTTTGAAAATACAGACGTTATCCATCGCTTCTACTACGACAACCTCCTGTCCTCGAAATCTAGCACAGACTCGGCATATACAGGGACGAAGCGCAGCTCATGTCTACCCATGCATGCCCAGTTCCGACTCCCAGGAATCACAGCCAACGTCCATACTTCAACACCGAGAAAGGCAGAGCGACTTTTTCTAGCAGACAAATCGATCTCCATCGAACTTCCCACTATCAATCCCTCCTACTTGACTCGCCGGCACAGGTACACATATGGCGCCACTGATCGTTTGAAGTCCTCATTCATGGACGGTATTGCCAAATTTGACAACACGACACAAACCTCGATTTTCTGGGAGTGCGAAGGTCATACACCTGGCGAACCTATTTTTATCGCAGACCCGAACGGCAAAGCCGAGGACGACGGCGTACTGTTGACGGTCGTGCTGGATGGCTTCGTGGAGAGGAGTTACCTTTTAGTCCTCAACGCTAGAGATCTGATGGAGTTAGGGCGAGCTGAGGTGCCGGGGCCAGTAGCGTTCGGGTTTCACGGGGCGTTCAAGGCAGACGGGACAAAGTACGCGGGAGATATTTGATAGCCTCAACTGAAGAAGATTTTGAAAAGGAGTTGCCCACAAGCTGCATTTAGTCTGTATGATTCATACTCGATCTCAGTTCCAAACGTTTCCGGAGGGATAGCGAAATGAATTTTCGGAAGGAGTGGTTGGGAAGAAGGTGCGGGGCAAACCCCGGCGCGTCTCGCTTCGCGTTGCGGCTGGTTCTCACAATCAGACCAAGAACCTCGTACACCCACCAAGACACAATGCCGTGAGAAAAGGTCGGTGCAAATGGCACCCGACTGGGGATGAGTCAGCAACTGACATGCCACTTACAAAAAATGTTGCTCGGTAACCACCAGCCCTCGCCAAACACGTCCGATGGAAGTCTGCAGTTGTAATGCACCTTGACTGCAACAGAATCCAGGACGCCCCACCGTTCAGCGACATGGACACACCATACGTTCCACTTAGCCTGGCTCGGCGGGAAATTCGAATCCTCGAGTTGACTCCCGGAAACTACGCTGACGATCTCGTCATTGTCCTTCACATCGAAAGCTTACACCAGAAGCTTCCGGAGTATTACGCATTATCGTACGCATGGGGCAAACTACCATCACTTCAGAAGGCATTGGTCGACGGTAGGGCGATGGCTATTGGTTTGAATCTTGACTGCGCCCTTCGCCATATTCGTTGCACCCTCACTCAACCAATCCGGATGTGGGTTGATGCTTTGTGCATCGATCAGTACAATATAGACGAAAGAAATTCACAGGTCCTGCTGATGAAGGAAATTTACTCTTCGGCCGAGCGCGTTCTCATATATCTGGGCCCAGAGCATGCCGATAGTGCAGCCGCTACAACGTACATACGGAGAAATGAAGTTCCTCGGTCAAAGGAGGAGTACTTTTCCCTTCTAGACTGCGTTGAGTCGATTTGCCAGCGTCCATGGTTTGGAAGGGTTTGGGTCGCTCAAGAACTGGCTCTATCTCGGCAAGACCCGACGGTGTACCTAGGTACAACAACAATCCCTTGGTCACAATTGTACGACTACTTCGTGAATCTAGATCAAGCACCACGTGATCTAGACGGTCATCCAAGAATCACCTCTTTCATGGAGGTCATGTATCGGGTGAGGAGACTAGGGCGGGTTCGGGTTGTACGGACGACAAGTCTAAACCTACAAATCTTTCGCTCCGCGCCTGCTCTAGCGACCGATGAAAGAGACAAAGTATTTGGCCTGCTTGGCATATGCGCTTTCACACCCAATCAGATGAGGCTTGTTCCAGACTACACTAAATCAACATCACGCGTATTTGCTGAGGCAACAGTCTCTATGCTGCAAGAAGGCGGCAATCTGCCATACGGGCTGTTGCCGTTACAGCCTCCAAGCCTTCTTCGAGAGGGATGTCTCTATCAACGTCTCCCTGATCTGCCAACGTGGGCTCTGGATCTAAACATATCCTCACAAGCTGCACAGCTGCATGGCCAAAACGGTCCATATTGGCTGATTCCTAATCGCGCCGTTCACCCTGGATTGCTTCTTTCAAGTACCGACCACATACCAAATCGAGTGCAGGTCTGCAAGGATTTCAAGCGCCTCACTACCTTCGGCGTACACTTGGGGACTGTTGTAGCGACACATTCGTCAGTCATTAACGACGATGGATACAGAGGCTTTCAGAAACGCGCCACCGCATTGCGCAGCATCTACAATGTATACATGAAGCCGCGCCAGATCTCTGCATACTCGCTACTCCAAGCTCTTACTGTGGATTTTAAATCGCCCGTTCTTGACTCGAACATATCGGAAAATTTTCCAGACTTGTTCGAACAACTTCTGAGCTCTCAAGCGGATATCACCTTTCCTTCTCCTTTCTTCGATATCCTTGTGGCGATGTCAAACCACGAGACATGCCTCCTGTTCTTCACTGATAATAATCACGTCGGTATCACAAACCATCACGATCTGGATAATGGTGTTCGTGAGGGCGATGAAGTCGTGGGTCTACTTGGTATCAACTTTCCATTCGTTCTTCGATCGCTTCCAGGAGGACTGGAGATCAGTTCGACATACAACATGATCAACATTGCGCACGTAGCAGATCACCAGTGGGAGCATGACTTCTTAAAGGATGCTAGACCAGGTGCGCAATGGTCAGACTTCCAGGCTAATGGACTGAAAGAATACACAATAGTATAACCCATCGGAGTTCCCAATACGGCGGCTGTAAATCAAGGCGTTCTCGAGCTTACTGCTTTGTACACTGAGCGATCTATATCATTATTACTGTTAAATGGTATGCTATAATCAAATCATTCTGTTGCTGCGCTGCCCCCAGCCTTCATCTCCACAGTATCGTGGTCCGTCTTTTGATCGTCAGACATCCATGGTTCTGAGTCGCCGAGTCGGTCAGCTGTCAGCCCAGCAGAGCCGGGATTGCGCATTCCAGCTTCGAGTTGTCGTGTGTAACTGACTTGTCGCAAGCGCTCAGCCTCTCTTGGGGTGAGATGCAGCTGTGTCCACGTCAGCTATACATTTAGGCAATCAAAAACTGGTTGACTTACATAAACCTCAACACCAATCGCATGTAACGAGAATGCAAGCCACAGCGCCATACCAAAATTCAAGCCCAGTGCTGCGCCTGCATTAGCAGCAGAGGTACCGTCCATATCCGCAAGAACTGCGGACACCTGGTCGGGATTGCTGCCATCTGCATATGATGCACAAGCAGGGTATTCAGACAAGAAGTTGTCATTGTCATCACCAATCGCGAAAGCAATCTTCGCACAGGGCCAAACAACGTGGTGACCTTTGCCCGATAAGATCAGCGCTGCGATGATCATAATGAATCGGTTTGTGATAATCGAGCCAGCCTACAGACGTCAGTAAATGCATCCAACATCGTGTATGATAGTGAGAACTCACGTAGAACCAGCCCCTGAGCATCCAAGCACGATGTTGCTCGATTTGTAACCTCTTGACATTGATGATAGACAAGACGAAGCAGACGAGCACACCGATGCCCACAAAGCCGATCCAGACTTGTATATCTATGCCCCCACCAAATGCCATATGGGCAATCATGAGGGCACCGACAAGGCTCACAACGTATAGCAGGACAGCTAGGTATCCCGATATACGGTGAATGAGAATCCACTTATGACGGATGAACGGTGTGAACTGCACACAGACGAGAAGGCTGGCAGGCATGATGCCAGCGAGATGAAGAATGATTCCGACCTTATCGCGGGTAAACGTTTGGTAATAGTAGCACTCTCCAGGCGCAGCAGAGTTTCCTCCTTGGGGATTTTCGGGGCAAAAGTGTCCACTGAAGTTGATGTACATGAAGCGTGCTAGCGCGAAGCCGAAGAGTGCGCCAGCGAAGATGAAGTATAGGACGAAGTTATAGGCTTTGCTGAAGCCGAGTGGGTTGTAGACCTTGCGGGCCCAGGCATTGAAGCCATTCTTTGCAGGACGGGTGGGCGCGACCATGGTGATGAATTGCCGGGACCAAGACTTGTTCGAGTTGCGATGATGAAGTGAAAAGGGCAGGTCGCTCGTTCGACTCTAGCAGATAGTGGGTGTTGAGGAATGTTTGAGTCGTTGTTTCATCCCCTGTGTTCCCTCAAGTATCTTATAGACATCTCTCATCGACTTTCATCACAGCCTCGAAAAGATGCACCAGCAATCAGCGCAACGCTAACCTACAATGGGGTTCCATTGTTTGCGCTGCCTTGAGATCAACATGGGTTTCAAAACTATGCAGAGGGGGCAGTGTCCGGTCAATTCGTTATACCGACGCGGCGTGCGTTATCGCAAATGAGCTATAGATGGCCCGCTTGGTTGAGCTCTGAAAACAACCAACAAACTGAAGGCTGGAGCATGACCCGTACAGTACGGCCGCAACGCGGGAGGAACCCAGCGCAGATCTGCTGCGGCACGAAGCGCAGCGCAGCGAGTCTCATACCGTCCTTATCGATTATTGGGCACAATGTGAGATCGCAGTCGCAGATGCAAGGCGTGGCTGGTTTGTGCATAGTCGTGTACGTCACCCGCGTCCACCTGCCTGGCGCATCATGCACCCAAAGCGGCTAGCCTCATCGGCTAACCTTGCTCAAACAATGAGAAAAAGATGGGGCCTTACCCTTTTCATTCGCCAGCACGAAGCACGAAGCACGGGTTGCTTATCCTGCAAGTGCTCATTGCTCTACCTACCAACAAGTCTGACGTTGTGAACCACTGCGCCTCAGATGCGGCTACGGGCCTAATCTGACAAGACAGGTGTTAAAACACGATGGACTCCCCAATGCGGAGGATTATGCGCCGTTAGCATTCTTGCGAGGGCTGAACAAGCAATATCTGTGACGATGGTCGGTGTGCCAGGTCGATCCAAGGGTTGTGTGACGTGTAGGCAGAGGAAGAAGGGCGTACGTTTAACCCACCTTTGACATTCGTCTTGACATGACTGTTGTCTACTGATTTAGTCACTAACAGAGTCGCAGTGTGACCTGAAACGTCCTTCTTGTAGTCAATGCCTTGAACGCAACATCAGGTGTGGAGGCTACGACCTGGGCCGAGTCTTTATCACCAGTAAGTATGAGTCCACGCCACAGGCCAGTGTGCGGCCCGCCAAATGTAAAAATCCCGCGAAAGATATGGTGGTCGTCACAGCCTCTACATACCATGTGATGCCTCAGTCTCTCGCACAAACTGCCTTCCGTGCAAAAGGCATGGAAGCCGCCTTTGATCTGTTTCCTACACACCAATGCACACGAGCAGCCCTCCAGTTTGCAGGCCAATTTTCTACGCTTCTCCCGACTCTGAGTATGCAAGATGAGGCGCTTCGTCAGATGATTTTCGCCGTTGGCTTAGTGACGCTCGGGAAAGGATCCAATGACCAGATGGTTCTTCGCAAAGGCCGGATGATGTATGGGAAAGCACTCCAGGAGCTGGGAACATCACTGCAAAATCCCCAACAACGGGCAATCGAGGCTTTGCTCGCTACCACCAGGTTGATGGGTCTCTACGAGATCTTGTACGGTGCTGACGGGGAAAGCTCGACGCAGGCTCGGAACTGGATGAGCCATGCCCAGGGGGAGATTGCTCTGATTGTATCGAGAGGTCCTGAAGCCTTCACCACAGACACTGCGCATCTCATGTTTACACTTGCTCGATACAACTGCGTAAGTTGCTGCTACGGCTTATGTGTTCCATTCTTGCTGACCATGTGATAGGCTATCACCGGAATACGGTCTCGTAGACCGGTTGTATTCAATGAGAAACGGTGGAAGACAGTTCCTTGGCAAGGAAGAACAAAGTCTGCCAACGATGGCATCATCGACATCCTCTTGGATATCCCTGCTCTCCTTGCAGATCTCGACTACTTGGATCACATGTTACCCGACGACCAGCGCTTTGAAGAACTCAAGAACAAAACTACCACGAACTGTTGGGCAGTTCATCGCGAACTCCAGGCATGGGTTGTAGAAAACTCACATGAAGTCTATACACCTAACCTAGAGGCACCAGTCCCTATTGAGTTTCCTAGTCTGGGCGTGGCGACGCTCTCTGTACGCTACTGGGCGACAGCAACTATTCTCTACCAGTCTCTCGAACGTGCCTTACGCTACTCAGCAGGTCAAACGCTCCCGCCACATCTTGAACGCCCACGTGGTCGAGTGTACGCCCGCTTCATCGTGCGTTCTGTATCCTGGCTCTTCAAGAGGGATCATGGGGTGGCTGGTCCCTCGACTGTGTTGTTCCCGCTCGGCATAGCCTTGATGTACCTAAGGCAAAGCGAGTTACCGGATCCAGAATACATGGATCTGGTATTCGCTAAATGGGACGACCCTGACTGGCCTCGGTCGGTGAAAGACTTCTTGAGAAGCATGAGCAGAGCTATTAATTTACCAACCCGGACAATCTCGGAGAACCCAGTCACATGTTCAACGAGCGAGCTGAGACCAGTGTACGACATAGATGGTAATGCTCTCAGTGGTCCGCGTCTTAATCCATCACGATTCAAGTCAAAACAAGTAGACATTATACATTTGAATGGGTATTCCAAGGACTCAACACGAGCAACAAACGCCAACGCTATGCAACAACACGTATCACCGGCAGCTACCAGTACGAGAACTATACCTTAGTCAACCTCGATTAACCCAGGCCCAAATATCGCCGCCTCCGCCATCTTATCCGCACCCGCAAATTCATCCGCTCCCATCGTGACCGCCGCAATAGTCAACCCGTTCATGAGAAAGTCGTCATACGGGAATGGTGCTTCAAAGAACACCTTGTCGCCATCCATCTTGACGTTTTCGAACTTCTGCACAATCGGCTGGTTCTGGCCGTTCAAATACGTCAGCCGCATATCGTTCGTGTCGAACATCCCGGCATCTTTCATGTTGAACGAGAACTTGATGTTTTGGTTCTCAGCCGGAATCGTTTTCGTTTCAACAGTCAGCGGCTTGAACCTCTTCAACGGAATGCTACCGATGTTTGGACAAGAACCTTCGACAACAAAATCCTGGATGGCAGTGAATGCGAAATCGCGGGTGGCTGTTGTGAGGAAGGGCTGAGATGATGGCCGCTTCTTTTGCATTAACCGGAAGAATCCTTCTTGCTCGGCTTCATTGCCAACGACAGATGTGACGGCGCGCACAAGCCCATCGTCCTGGTTTTTGGCGAAAATCTGGTTTACGTCTTGGAGAGTACCCAGGACGACGTCGGTGAAAGTGCCAGCTAGTGCAATGGCGGATTGAAAGTCCGTCACTGGAACTGTCGAGATATCATTAGACTAGGTATGGGTGATATGTGTAGTAAATGACTTACAGTTGTACTTGCATGGCTGTATTTTCTCTTGGTTGAAGTGCTCAAGTGCGCCGTTTGCATTGAGTACATGCAATTCTTCTTGGTTGACAATGGCATTCAACGAGTCAAGCATGTAGTCGTGGCCCATCCCCAGATCGTATCCCGAGACTTTGTTTGTGACGTTATAGATCAACTCTGTGAAGAAGGCTACTTCGAAAAGCTCGTTCAGCGCGATCAACTTGAGGTTGGTGACACCCTCCGCACTGAGCGCAGGTGGCGGTGGGCCGTTTGGTAAGGTACCATGTGCCCCATCCTGGATTGTGATTTCGCCTTCTCGGCTAGGGGTTGGGAATCCATTGGGAAGCGGAAAGTAGTTGCCATCTGGTGAAAGACCAGATTGTCGCTTGCCTGTAGGTGCTGCTGAGGTGAAGCTGGTAACAAGTGCAGCTGCGTAGAGTATACTAGTATACATCATGGCTGGTGTGTATATTGGTTAATGATATCAAGTGACTTATTGAACTCATAAAGCCTGGCAAACAAGCCTCTTGACAGGTGTCGGGGCACATATATACTAGGCATACTATCGTCTCGGCATCGTCGCGCTTCCGGCTGGCGGTAGTGGCACAGCCAGTCTGCACTACTCAAAGCATTCTCGTCTTCTACCGTCTCACATCCAGCCATTAGGTCCATCTTTTGTTGCTGGCTTATCGGAGTAACTGTGCGCACTACATCGACGGATGGTGCGGCAGCCGGAGGCCTAGTTGGTGCAGAGAGGGTTCCGCACAGCCAAGCTTCAGACACAAGAGGCTGAGCCATAATAAGAAGACCAGAATGCTAATTGTAGAATGCTTGGCATTTATCATTGGCAGATCGTTTGGGAACCATCAATTCAGAAAGCTTGTTTTGCTAGTTTTGAAGCTTAAGTGACACCCTCGGAGACGTCAATCCAGGGTCCGTAACAGGAACCGTGTCACAAATCCAGCTTCGGGCAGGACGAGTGGACGCGGGCTCCCCACTTCCGAGGAACATACCCGGTCTCATGTTTCTTTGAGTACCTCGAGTCCTGAGTGTAGAAAGCATTGTTTGGAACAGGTGTGTGGGAACCAAAGGTCCCTTCTCGAATTGGCGCGAAACGCTTCATCGATCTTCGAGACATTCTTAGCCTCAGCGCCGTAGCTGCGCATCTGTTTTGAACTAAAGATAACATCGCTCGTCTTCCAATAACAACTTCCAAATCGTGCTTCTAGAGGAGCTCTCACACCTGGTAAACGGTTTTTCCTATGGAAGGCAATACAATTTTCGAGAATACCATTGTTAGCACCACACCCTTGTGCAAGCAAAGATCCACAGGAGAGTCCAGAACCTGTTCCTGGTAGTCTGAGGTATAGACAGCCAGTACGCAATCTGGATAAGACGAGTGGTCCGACAGGGAGGGACGGCTGATGACAAACGTGAGTGATCGAGAGAAAAGAGCGATAGTCTCGGACCGACTTTTCCCACGCTAGCGAATGAAGCGCGTTTCGACGCGTCTGCACCATCGTCCTCGTCATTGCTTCACGCACATTTGAAGATTGAGTACGCTTGCACTTCGCAGTAGCGTGTCTCCCTCTTGCAATAGCGTTCAAATTTCCGTCTTGTGGTTTCGATTTGCTGGGACGCTGCGATTCACAGAAGTGAGCGAGCATGGCTTTGGAGAGACGTACCATGTTCAGGACCGTCTGAAAGATCACGCGTAAGGAGAAGCCTGCTCAACAAGCACAACATCCGCCCAGCATGGTCCGTCCAAACCTGGTTTCCAATCTTGCGACTCTGAACACACATGCCTGGTTCTCCAGAAGCCGGACACTTTGCGGAAGCCAGAAAGCTTGGTCGCAATTCGAATCGACGGACCTTGTACGGAAGTATAGACCTACAGCCACGATGCACCGGGAGATATGGCCCACAGGAAGAGAAGGTGTTGCTCACCAGCGGTTGCCGATGTTACGAGAGCTCCATCTGTTCATCCAGCTCGTCATGCTTGTGAACGCTTCCCCATATCTGGCCAGCAGGCGTATAGAGTGATGCTCTTGTCTAACATTCACCCCTACTAGCTAAACTTAAACAAATATAAGTAATAACCTTACTATTCTCTAAGTTGCAGATAGCTCTAATAATTATAGAGCAGGGTCCTAAGCTAGGAAACTCTTAACTTAAGTGCAACTTTGCATAGATTATAGACATACTTAAAGAATAGCTTAGTGTTCTAATTAACTTATTATAAGTAATAAAACAACCTAATGTCTAAGATTCTACTTAACTATAGCATCTTTTGCAGAAAGCTTTGTTATTGCCTATAACATACGCATTATGTCTTTAGCACTGTTAAGTGCAGAGGCAATATGCCCAAGGCGTTTGATACAATGCAGGAACGCCATATCGTTTGACAAGCTTTGCTCTGCTGCAGATCTGCTGCAGATCTGCAGGGTGCTTGATCATGAAAGCTCAGTATCGACGGCGAGCAACAACTGGCCTCGTCCGATACTCTTGTAGTAGCCTCTGAATCAAAAGATAACTTACAATCTGCTCTCATTTTGCAGCAACCATGTTACAGAGTAAGCCTCTTTGGACGCATTGTTGTTCTGCAACTCACAACTGTGTAGAGTCTATGGATTTGCTCCGACGGCCTACTGGCATATCGACTTTTAACTTATAGAGTAGCTCTCTTAGTTGCCTACTTGCTGATCGCCACTGGAGGCACTGCGTGTAGTTTCAGCCGTCTGGGGAGCGTCGGCACGACTTGAGAGCAATCTCTCACGATTGACCAGCAACACACCATACTCTAATTATACACGGAAGGACGCAGATAAACCTACTCGTTGTGAAAATGCATGAATTACTAATTCGAAACGTAAGTCATGGCTGAACGTCGGCTTGCAGCTCTATCTCTTTGTTCCGAGCTCTCGGGTGCAATACTCACCTTGTATGCACACTTACTCTTTCACAGCATCGCAACAACAAAGAGAACTCTCTAGACTCGCTTACCACATCTGTCAATTGGATACAAATGCCGGGTATGCACTGACACTTTGCACGTGAAGGGATTCACTGACCCAAGATATCACATCGAACACAAGCTTGGGTTGAGCACCGACCAAGGGCTAAGACGTCCTTCCTTTTCGATGGTTGCGCAGATACGATAATGACCAGGATACGCGAAGAAGGTGCGTCGTCCTCGTGGTTGTGTTAGCGGTGATCGATCGTGCCTTGATCGGTGTGGACAGGAAGTCCGGGTGAACTTGAGTGGATGACAGGCTTCTAGAAGCCCTGCCGAACCGTCTCTAGTGCCATGCGCTACAATACATGCTAGATCGGTGTGGCGGTGGTCAGAAGCCCATCGCGAACCCGTGCACAGCCTTACACGTACGATCGCACGGTGCGTTGACGGATGACCAGCCAGGACACCCCACGACGATGGCTCTGGCGCTTCAGCTTGAAGGTCAATGGAGGAAAGTTAGTGACAGATGTAAGCACTTCCCCAACCCAACGTTGTCTGGGCGATTCAGGCTTCCAAGATCTGCAGAATCCAGGTCCTTATGCACTTCAATGGTTACCTCAAGACGTTGCAAACGGTGCCTAGGGTGTGAGAGTTGGTGTGTAGGGCGCCGCTGACAACAACAGATTTAGAACACTTGGGCATCCATCTTCATGGGATGTTGGGGTAGAGAGGCGTAGTGCTTGCTGCCGCTACCCATCTGGAGTGGTTGGTCCTATTCTGAGACCGAACAACTATCTCGAGCCGGCATGCGAGACCACCTTTTCCTCACCCACTACTATTCGAAATGAACAGAACGGCATGTTACATGTCTCCTCAGCTTAGTACACCATGTCAATCCCGTTCTTGCAGAATCGTACGACGCCACAAACAATGGATTTGCGGAGGAAATATCGCATATGTCGATCTGGACCTGCATGGGGCGCAGACGCGGCTATGCCGAACGTCCTTCGTCCTCTACCGCGATTGCAGGTTGAATGCGCCCTGACCAAACCTACCTAGGGAGAATGCTGGCATTGATAGTTTCCCACCGTCCAGCTTCAAGATACCAAGTTATACACAGAGAATAAGATGGCAAGAAATAGATGGACATGCATGAACGAAGTTAAATAAGGTGTTAGGGAAAAAGAATGCCATAAAATGTCGTCTGCATAAGGTAAATACTGGTCGTTGTAGAAATTCGTCGTGCGTGGACGATAAGTCATCGTGCGCCAGGATTGAATGTCAGACCATGAAATTGTGCGTAAGAGCTGCATCTATGGGGCGATTTTCAATTTGTGTCACCATAAGTACCTAGAACAGATGCACGCATCCTTGTCTCCCGTTGGATGTAACCTCGCTTTCAAACGTCACAAAAGTGAGGCATTGACACCGATTTTACCAAGTCTGAACCTTGTCTGACTGGGTATGTCAGAAAAGAGAACGCAAGGTTCAATCTCCTGAGAGCCTCACCGGGAATAACTGTCACTGACTTTGATTGCAGAAGGTGTGTGTGTTCGCTTCGTTTGCCCATACTGTTGTTCGATCTTGGCAGTCTTCTCGTAGGCCAATAGATACAAAGCTGAGATTCACGTCCCCAGGGGACTAGTCAATGGACCCATCAATCATGGGTTCCTTCGTAACGATCTATCGAGCTGTCGAACTCATCGTCAAAGTCTCCAAGCGACGGAGATGAACTCACATTCGGAACGAGTCAGGACAAGCGACCTTTTCTTGGTGATGGATACGGGTGTTTCAACTTGGCTGACTGCATGGCCAAGAGCGTCGTATGATCTGCAGAGACGCGACCTGAACAAGCGCATGGCGTGTACAAGACGCTCGACATCCGAACAATGGAGTCTATTGATGAGCGGAATTCCCCACAAGTGCAGCCAACCTTGTGGGGGATTTCGCAAAGCTTCCACGAAAAGCATGCCAATGCATGGTGACGCTTGCAGTTGCGCCACGTACTGCGCCGTTAACAATTACGCCGCCAATGATGTTCCTGGACAATCGAGAGGAGCTGGCGCGGTTTCATTGTCCTGTGCGCATACATGGCTGGCACCTGGACAGGGCCCTGGGCAGAGACCATCTTGCAGATGAAATAAGGCATCAAGGAGAACGGCGCAAAAGAACTGGATCCTTCTCGGCAAACCCAGCTCGGGGCCAAAATGCATGCATCACAACTGGAATGCTTTCACAATGGAATTTCTCCTGACCCCAATCAGTGCGCCTTCGAATCGCCTCCCGACTTACTAGTATACGTCGGCGTCCCCAGTGAGATTGAGCATCGCCAAGTCCTCACCGTCGAGGCGTGTTGGCCACATGTTCACTCTGTCCTGATCGCCAAGCACTTCACATCCAGATACCTAGCCACACCCTGTCAGCGTGCTGCAGGCATCGCCAATCCCGCACGGGGATGGCGGCTAATCGAGCCCGTCGTATCGCTCAATAGCCGAGATAAGATCCACTAGCCAACAGATCGTGCGTTCTGCAGGTCTTCGAAATCAGTAAGGCCCGCCTGCAGGCGTAAAAGGCGCGTTGGCCCGTTGACCACTCGTATCCAATACCGGGTGTGGGGCGTGATTTTAGACACGTGATTAGGTAGTGGATTCGACACATGGAATCTTGGTTGTGAGTAAGCACGCTACCCTATAGCGGACCAGAGACGAACGCATGTCGACAGCTGGCCAAGACTACCTCACCGAGCCGTGTGATGCATGTTGACGGCACGGCGAATGCCCGATGTCTCATCAGCCCAACGAAATAATCGTTCTGTAGATAACATGTTCGACTGGAATGTGTTCTGGAAAGTATGTCTATTGAATGTTGAAGATGTAGGTATGCTGCATGTCAACGTCCGCTGTACAAATTTGCGTATCGCTGCTCGAAACACAGGCTTCCCCAACGCCGAATCAGATCCCTAAGGAAAAGCGTGGAGACAAATAAGAGAGCCTATAACATGGAACGTTCCACATATGTCGGCCATGGTGATTGCTGCTTCTTCAGCTTCTCCTTCTCGTGATGTTGCCTCAGTTTGTCTCGAAGTCGCCTGATGAGCTTCTTCTCCTTCGGCCCAAGAATTTCCTTTAGCTCTTCTAAAGAGTACTTGCGGTTTTTCCCCTTACGACCGCCGCGATGCAAATGTGTCCAATAATGGTCGCGCAGGTTGTCACCACGCGAGAATTCGGAAGTTTTGCATTCAGGGACCTTACATTTGAATTGCCTCTCAGGGGAATGTTTGGATCTGAAGTGCCGTCGAAGATGCTCTGGGCGAACGAAGGATCCTTTGCATCCTGGCTCAGCACAAACATACCCTCGTGTGACTGAGTGTTGGATGTTGCCGACGGAGACAGTCCATTTGTCGATATGAGGGCGCGGAGATTCAGTCTTCATCTTGGACGACTGGCTGTAATTTGATCCTTCCTCGTCTGTATCTGAATCCTCGTCGGACGAATCTTCTCTCCCATTCCTTCTGGCATCAGAAGGAGAAACCCCGTTGTCAGCGATCATCATTGTTTGGATGGTCTCTGACATTGGGTAATTGCTATGTGGAGAATACGGATGAGGCAGGAGAGCAATGTTACTGGTATGCGCAAGGTCAGGAGCCATACTTGGGGAAGCATAGTCATCGTATGGGCTAGGTATCCAAGATTGTGTGGCGAATGGCTGAGTATCCCAGAGCTCACTCTCCGCGAATTGATGCGCCCAAATCCCACCGTTGTTTACCCAGTTCGGATGACTTGTGGAGCGACATCGAAGTGGTCGAGGTTGTTCTAGAAGCTGGTACGCAGGCAGTTGCAGCTGTTCGGGATAGGGTGGAGAATAGAAGCCATCTGATGAAGGTGTTGCGATGCCTTGAGAAGGGCTCATGGACATTCTCGACGATTCCGGACTTGTAGAGTCGGGCATGTCCATCATGAGCCAGGGGTCTAGAGTGTCGTTCGCTACTCTAGTCACTGGAAAATTCAGAATTTCCTCGGGCACAGTGTTGAAGTATGGGTTTCCGTCAAATGACTGCTGGCTAGAATCTGGTGTACTTGGATTGTTTGACGCAGAGCGAAACGGCAACTCCATCATGCTCGAGTAGGAACTATGGCCGTAAAGGGCAGATTTTGGCTGCCTCATTGCGTAAACGGGGGCTGTCGGGCCGATTAGATGTGCAGTGGATGTTGAGATTGACTGTACGTACCAAGACGTTTTGTATGTGAAGGGTATCGAGATGAGAGGAGAAGATCGAGATGAGCAAGAAGCTATATCGAGTAATTCTGTGATGGTTGAACAGTGCTGATTGACCGGTGGGGAGGCAAGCCATTATATGAAGGCTAGCACTGACTACAAATCCGGCCCTCCTGGGTTGTGGTTGGGCCAAGTATGATAGACTGCCCCAGTCGTTGATCGGTGAACACACCACAGGTTTGAGTCCCAGAGGCTCGGTACCTGACTATCCTGCATTTGAGCCTGCATACCGCACGCACACGGCCGTTCCGTTATGCTATGAGCTTAAGAGACAATGAGCTGAGCGGGACGAACTGGCAAGGGTACTCTGTGTGCTCTAGTGCGGCGTAGTCGCGTCTGAGACCGGCTTTGTTCGATATTGCGGGAAACAGCGATCATGCTGTTCACAATGATGCTTGGCGTTCCGACAACAGATCGTTCGCCGACGTGATTGGAGCTGCAGCTGTGCCTTCGTAGGAACCCACAGTTGTGATGTTAATCAGTACTCACGAGAGTAGCAGCAAGTGGAACCATCTGCTACCTTCACCTGAGAAGACCTGGCCGTGTCCTGACTGGCTACGGCGACTCCCTGGCCAGAATCTGTTAGAGCTTGGCATGTAGACTATTATCGTGCTCGCAACGTCTGTGCACGTGGGGAATTCATTGATGGCTGCCGCGAATCTTGTAGAATCCGCTATCAATGTGACGAGGCCTGTTTGATGGCGCTAGTGGCCTTGACAGGACCACGACGACATGGGTTGTATACATGCTAACGCCGGGAATGCGTCTGTGCCCCACATGGACCAAGATAGCAGCATTGAGTCTAGTACCTAGTCCTGCTGCAGCGGCAGCCCTGCATAGGTTGGCATTTTGAAAAAGGCCGTGCATACCTGATTCCTTTGTTGTTGCTGCGGACACCCCGTTTCACCAGCGTACAGTCCTTGACCCAACTACGATGTATTCTTTTGAACATACCGGTAGACGACAAAAATACTCCTAAACACCCAATACACGGTATCAGCCAGTGTTCTTGGTCTCCGATGAGCATGGAAGTTAGACTGTGATACTTCCAAGGTTGGCTGCTTCGCCATGCTACTATGTGGCGCAGGGAGGAGAGCAAAAATATAGACCAATGAGAGAGCCCAGTATCTTTGAAATTGGTGTTTCCGTTGCCTGCTGGAATTTCGAATGAACGTGTGCGTTTGCGCAAAGGGAGTTCGGCGCAAACAACATGGCGATCAAAAGAGCGACTTGAACTGCTGATCCCGTCGTCATTTGCATATTGATCTGCAAGGAGATTGTTATGTTGTAGACAAGAATACTTCCGGGCACTTACGCCCCATGATGGTGGGCGCAGAGATCGGGTCGTCTATCAGACCCGCTGACGCGCGGAGGCCCGATCGATTCAATTCCAGATTCGAACGATTTGGCAATGGCCTTTGAGTGTTCCGATTACCTAGTGAGAAATGCGTTATGTTCGCGATACGCACGTGTTGATCAGACTCCGGCCAAGGGCAATCCGGCGTGCAGATGTGGGATAGCAGCAGCCATCGAGGACAGGATCGCGAGGCTACCTATGAACGAGAAGCTTGAGCGAAGCACTGATATTCGTCAAGAATCCATATACACGCGTGCCACGAACATCAGGCATGCCCCCCGATTGGCGAGGTGAAAAAGATCAGACCTCAAACTTCGCTCTTGAAGATTGGTGAGACGATGAAGGCATCAAACCAAATCGGGGGTGAACTGCGCCGTTGCAATCGGTGGACGGTCTGATCGTGGATGACTCAACATTGGTTGTCAAATGAGGGTGAAGCTAAGTGACAGGGTGGGACGGATATGCGGCTCGTTGTCTGCATAGAGGCGCGGGTGCACCGTTGTTAGCGGGCACACCTGAGCGCAGGAATCGATAATCACGTGCGTGGGCTGACGATGGATGAAATCCACGAAATGATCGGGCATCAAGACCAGATAAACACCGTGTAGATCTCAGCTCCATTGCAACCCCGCCTAAAGTTGAGGTAGGAATGAGGGGCCACTGCATGCATAGATATTGCTGCAAGTGCATACGAACCTCAAACCATGGTCAGTTGAGGACCTGTCATCCAGTCATGGATAGATATGGCTGTTCAGTCGTGAGTCCTGCTCTCGAGGGCTCAGCTCGACCCCAAAAAGCTGCGACTCGCGCAGATCATCGACGGCGTTGCTGAACAGTGCGTCCATGATTAGTGTACGCGCAATCTTCCTTGTTGTACAACTGACCAGGCTGTCGGGTTCCTTGCGACCTGCTCAAAAGTGACAGGTATGCAGTCCTAGTAGCTTTAGCTTCAAAGAATCGCTACCTGTGAATCTTAATCAACTTTCGCTACATCCGAATGATGTCGTGAATTAGATGTGATGTTTGCGCCATCAGACCCCTGCTTCTTATCGCGCCAACGTCGCGCTTGCAATCCTTCCTCCAAGAGGTCGCCGACTGGCAATTAATCCGAGTGGCTGGAGGCACGCATCGCCGAACTCCCCGCATCGTCGTTGCATCACTACCCGCCACAACGCTTCTGGTCCAAAACACGCGAGCAGTGCATGGCCGGAAATCTTCCGTGCTTATATCACAGTGTTCGTAATCAAAAGTCCAGGGGCCACTACTGTAGATGTTACTAGTTCAATCTTAAGGCACAACTTCACAGCGCTCGTTAATTCGTAGAGAAGAGCAGCAGTCTCAACTTGATTCTTGGACTTGTTGTCCCAGCTACGGGACCCTCGAGTACGTGCTACTACCTATTCTGACACCTTGATAATGACGTGACTCAAACGCTTGACGACCGCACAGTGTGTCTGCATTATGAGTTGGCACATGCCTTCAGAGGTTCAAACCTGAGAGCTTCAGCTTTCGTTACACTAACATTGGAAGAGCGTCTCGTGAGCATTGGGGTTGTGTCGTTCTAGAGCGCGAACGGAAAGACCGCAGCGTTTGGGTTGCTGGGCGCGTTTCTTGGCAGCATGGGACCTTGCCTATTTGGGGCCTTGCTGGTTTTCAGCCTTTTACCCTAAGTTCCGCTTTTTTCGATCGCTCTCATCCCGTTGAAGAGTGGGCCTACTAAGCTGAGTACGGAGCGCCTAGGATAGCGTAGCAAGCCCTAATAATGTGATATCTTGGGGTACCGTAGCCGACCATTACACCTTCGGTAAAAGACTGCAAGGTTGAAGTTCTGCGATCAAGCGCTGAGATGCACTGTTCTGTGCTTCGCGCGTGTCATGATGACGGGACAAAAGCTGGGAAGTCTACTATGCTCCACGATTACTATTATACGTCTGGCATGCAAGAATGCTGGCGTTGAAAACCAGTTACAGGCTTATCGATGACGAACGAGCGTGCTTCCTGGAGGGTCCCATGAGCATCCTGTTGTTGAGGTATCTCTACCCCGTCCAGCAAGGTCCGTTGTAACCACGTTGGCAAAAGGAAGTGTATCGACAGATCGAGGTCCGGCTTAAGGATACCGTCCGCAAAGAATAATTGCTTGGACCATTACTGCGACATTGCTTAAGGCTGAGCATGAGGCTGCCACTTACCAGTGTCCAGGGGTAGCGCTTCTGGCGATACTGGGTAGACCGCGTTCGTGAAGCCAGCAAACGGCACCAACAATCTTCGCTTCTTGATACTGGTTTCTGTCTGCACCGTTGATCGTTACAATACTCCCTGCAGGCATGTTCGACATTACGTGATCGGGCGCTGAGGTTGTGTGGAGCTGTGCTGTCTCGCCATATCTTCAGCGCAACTCGTACCGGAGCAATGTACACGTACACGCATGCCACGATGGTAGTGCCCGCCCTGGTGTGATGGAGTGATCCACGACAAATCACCATCTTCCTCTTCCTCGCCCATGCCAGTTGCCGTCCGGTCCTCCAGCACTAACGCCGCCTCCTCTTCCTCTACCGTGGCCGGGCTCACGCTCCGGTGGTGCTTCACCCCGCCTCCATTCACCAGATGGAACACCTCCACTTGGTCTCCTATCGTCGTATGGTCTCCTGTCGTCGTATCTTCCTCCTCTACCACCACGTCCGAAAGCGAAATCACCACGTCCGCCGTACGCGCCAGGCGGGCCTCTTCCTGGTGCAGACACGGGCGGTGGAGCTGCTGGAACGCTGCCATCAGGCAATGGTGGGAGAATTGCGCATGTCACGTAGTCTCCGATCAGATATTTGGCATCGCTCAAAGTCTTGTCTGGATCCCCATTCAATTGCTTTAGCGCATCAGCGATCGTTGCTCCGTCGCCATCACCCATGTCGCCATCCTCGTTCGTCGTACGTGCGCCAATTATGACCGATCCAATGTCTCTAGTGATGTAACGCCCTTGCGCGCCGGGCCTGTTTGAGCCTTGGATGTCAGGGTAAACCAGCCGAAAGGCAATTCGTGAACCCGCGTATGGCTGTGGTAGCAAATTGGGCATGGCTCCCAGAAAGAGACCACACAGCTCGCGCAATGTACAGCTTTGCCATGTGTATATTTGGAGGTGAGTGGGCAAGCGTGGGAGTGTTGGATCGAACTCATCGAGCCTGAGCTGCACGTCAACATCTGGCTTCGTTGCACGGCTACTTTACGCACCTGTGGTAAGATCCTTGTTTATAAAACAGTCTTAACAAGAATGGGGTCGTAGCCTCCCTGTCGATGTGGGTAGCCATCTTGACGTACTGATTTTGTGTATGAGAGCTGGTGAAGGCGCGTCATGCTGGGTTGAGCTCCCCACTAGCGCGGTCTTGGCGCGTCGCCAGATTCTTGATCTGTTTCTTGAGCTCAATGTAAGAAAAACCTACACGCACGATGGACTTCGCGAAGTTGATGTCAGCGCAGATCAACAAAGGGAAGCAAAGTGCTTCGCCTGCCGCTTCTGGCGAAAAGAAGTACCTCAAACGTAGCGAAGTCGAAGCGCAAAGACGCGCCACGTACCGGGCGGAACAAGAGGCCGAAGAGAAGGCGCGTGAGGAAAGGTTACAAAACAAACGGAAAGCAGATGAAGATGAGGCGGCGAGAGAAACCGAAAGGCAAGAGAAGCGCAGACGACTTGCAGAAGAATCTCGGCGCATAAGAGAGGAGGAAGAAGAGGCAGAAGAAAGGAAGAGAAGAAAACGACTGGGGCTGCCCGACCTGCCACCTAAGAACCAAGTTGGCGAGGACAGTACAGCAGTGCCAGAGGAGGAGGATATAACCGAAGAGACTCTGATCGAGAAATTGCGAGCCTCGAACGAACCCGCGCGGCTGTTTGGCGAGACACACAAACAACGGTTGAAGCGGTACAAGAAGCGCATAGGTGCGGAAAGCCTGGCAGCGATCATGACAGACGGCCCAATACCCACCACTCTGCAGCTGGTGCCAGAGAAAGACATGAAGGTTGAGGTTCATGTACCGAAGGAAGCCGAAGCACGGAAATTCCTTTTCAGACAGCTTGCGAGCTACTTTACAATGGTTTTAAAGGAATGGGACGTCACGTTGGCCCGGCGAGATGGAGATGTGAAGGAGAGCTACCAGGGCAAGCAAGCATATGCTGCAATGGTGCAAGCACGGGAAAACATGCGACCTCTGTTCAAGAAATTAGAGAAGTTCGATCTTCCAGACAGCATTGTCCTGCCTGTTGTGCAAATTGTACACGCGGCGCAAGAGCGACGCTACGTCGATGCGAACGATGGTTATCTCAGACTCAGTATCGGCAATGCCGCATGGCCGATCGGTGTTACCATGGTTGGTATCCACGAGCGCAGCGCACGCGAGAAGCTGCACGAGAATGAGAACTCCGCACATATTCTGAGTGATGAGAGCACGAGGAAATACCTGCAAAGCATCAAGAGGTGTTTGAGCTTCGTACAGACCAGGTGGCCTCCTACGGACCAGATGCAGCTGATGGGGTAGATCACCTTGATTGGAGCAAACTGGAACTGGAATGGACGAAGAGAAATATGTCGAATGCCGAGGAAACGATAGCGCATCAATCCTACAGCAATATTTACGTACAGCGCGGACTCGGTATGTGAGGCTTTCGCAACGAGCCAAACTATTTCCCCCGTCAACGCATAAACCTAATCCCTCTTGGCCGAGTCTCTTGTGGTGGTCCGCTCGCCATACAAAACTCTAGAAAGGCACCGGGTCTTCATGGGTTTTTGGGAGTCGCGCAGATCTGGATAATCTATTCTGTTATTCATTGATCTTTCACATACGACCATAGGACGTTGAAAACAAGGCTTCCCGTTCGCTCAGCCCTATTTAAGCAACGTACCGGCGGATTAGTACTCAGGTGGGTGACCACTGGGGAATCCCCGCTGTTGTATGTATGAGATTTATTTTTGCTGTTCTGCGGAGATCGATGGAGGGTGGCTGGTGATGCAAGTCATTTAAAACCTATCGCACCTGCCCCTTCTCGTGCGACTGCCCCAGTTGATAGACAGTGTGACTTTTTAGTAGAGCTCGGCAACCAACTAACAAAGAAGTCGAGCGCTGACATCAGTTTGAGGCAATCATGCCTTCATGAGCATTGCACATCTCGTTACGCATTGGTATCAATCCATGGCATTTGAACAAAACGACTGTTTTGCTCAGGATTATAAGAGGTCTTTCCGCCCCCAGGTGCTAAGTTTCAGCCTTGTCGAACACATCTTGGCATGTGGTGATGGTACAACATGCCAGCCTGCCCTTCATCCCTTATAAAGAGAATCGTTGCTCTTCTCTTCGCACTGTTGCCATTCTCGGTAATAGTTTGCAAGGCGATCGAGTATTTGAAAGTCCTAAAACATCTACTTATTGTATCGTTCGCCTCATCAAATCGACGACATGAATCGCAAGGCTGTGCCTAGAGCACATGGGCAGACTGAGCTACCGTTTGTTCACCCACCCCAATTCTGTTTTGACTTCGCTAACCTAAGTAGAAATTGGAGTTCGAATGCTCGGCTGTTAGACGTTGAACCAGTGGGGAGGAAAGAGACTTCACCTCAACCACAGAACTCGAGATTACGGGACTTCACAAGACACGTCCGTCTCTCAATGCCGAGTAATATTATCGGCAAAGCTCTACCTTGGCAGTCGCCTTTAGAGCAACGCAAAGTGGCTTTATACAAGAGTCGACGTATGGCAGCTCTGAACAGCTTGCTCCATGTGATACCTTTAGCAGGAGCGATTGTCTTGTTATTCTTTCACTGGACGAAGTACTGGGTAGGTGGGGCTCTCGCTAACGTCACGACGCTGCAATTTGCAGCTAAGGCCCACGAGCTTTTCATGCAAGCCTCACTCCTAGACATCCTTTGCTATATCGTCCGAGCCCAAGCACTTGGAGGTTACCTTCCACTTGGTGCGCTTACAGCAGCGGCTCAAGCACCCCAACTATCATATCTGTGGTCGTTGAACTTCATTTCGGCTATCTGCACTCCGGGGTATAGTGCGTGGCGCAAACTCACGTTTTCTCTGTCGATATTGACGCTGCTCCTTATGACTGCAGTCGTTGGCCCGTCCTCGGCGATCTTGCTGATACCTCGACCAAACATGCCGCACACCAACAGTGTCACGATCCGGTACCTGAAGACTTCTGAGGCAACTCTATTTCCTGATCACTTGAACAATACACATTACCTCGACTTGTAGGCCATCACTGATCCAGCCCGGAACAAGTAAGCTAACGATCGTGATAGTGCAAGACAGGCCGAGACTCAAGGTGCCATCCCGATGGGCACTGAACATTCTTCCAATGGTCTAGAGTCTCGATCTACTAGCCTATTGGTGACCGACTTGGATCCTACTCGCCCCGATAATGGGGACGTCTTACGAGTTGGTCTGCAACTGGATGTTTTAGAACCCCAAACCAAGTTGCACATCGCTAATTGGTCTATCGGGGCCTTGCCGACGGTATTGAGCACACTGCAGCTACGAAATCACAGCTCAATACCCAATGTTGTCAATGCTGATTACAGAGACTTAATGTCTGCCAACGCAAACTGGACTCTTCAGACCACACAGCCTGTGGTTATGGTAGCTTGTACAACCTCATTCAACACAACCGGGGAAATTGCTTACTACCGGACCGACGGGTTGAGATACATCCTCACCGAAGCAGACGATCTGTACGCAGAACTCCGATCCGACAAGTCTAAAGACCGTTCATCTCTTTGGATACCAATGCCGCAGGATTCAACGTCAGTACTTGGACTGTTCCAGACACGAACGGTACTGAAAAAAGAGTATTATCATGTTTGTACTGTGTCGCCTTTCTGGTGGACGGCTACAACATCACTGACTCCCGGCAAGTCAGGAATTCTTGCGCAAACTGACTGGCCTGAGAGGAGAGAGGTCATGGAAAACAAAACCTTAAGACCAATTACTATTGATCCTGAGGGAATTCCCTCAATGGGTACAATAGACATCAATACATGGTCGCAAGCCCATGAACAGAGAAAGACCGTGCTAGCACTCTTCCTATCTGCACTTTCACAACTTCCCGGTCAGAACAATGCCGAGGTGAAAGACGACACCGATGAATTGGGCGGCTATATCGATCCAGATGATGAACTTGGTTTGGGCGAAAGCAACATCGACATTGCTGATAACGGTATCCCGGAAGATCTCTACACAGGATACAGTCAATCGGAAGTGGGCGACACCACGTCTTCTATGTCTTTCAGGGTCGATGCATTCATTTATGGTCTCGGCTACGGTTCGACTCAGGTCTTGTTTGGCGTTTCAACCGCAGTCATGATCACCTACTGTCTAATCACACTCCTTTACCTCACATATATCAACATCACAGGCCATACATCGTTGGCATGGAACTCAGCCACGGAGCTTATCATGCTTGCACTCCAGTCTAAGGACCCAGGCGACTTGGGACATATATCGGTTGGTATTGACTCAATGGAAACGTTCCGCAGGAGTGTTGGCATCAGAGTCAATACTGTCATTGTCGGCGACACGGAGGCACCGAAGCCACGGTTGGAGCTAGTCTTTGAGCATGACACGAGCAATGATGATAGGGTGTTGACGAAGGTTGAACGGAACAAGGCTTACTGAGACGGGTTCATCTCGGTTTCTGTAGCGCTGTCCCGAGTCCGGACCTGCACCCCATATAACGGTAGTCTTGGTCGACCGATAATCTTGATAGCACTCTTTTCATGAGTGGTTTACTTAGCAGTTAGCGCTGTGGCAGGCATGGTGTCACTTGCTTCGAATCTTCATGCGGCTTTTTCTTTGCACCTAACCGCAATTTTCAAAGTAACATTTCGTCGACCGTCCGAATGTTTATCTTAGTCCATTTCCCACCAACCGTCGCTGCAACATCCTCGTAGGGGGTTTCGACAACTTCTTCAATCCAATGCTTGAAGTCTCTTAGATTCAGTTTCACCTTTGTAAGGCTGTAGATAATTATCTTCCAGCCAAGCATGACTTCCATCGACAACACCGAAATTGAATGCGACCCTTGTTCGCGCTCCGGTTTGCCGCTAAAGAATGTGGAAGATTGCCATGCATCAGGACCAAGGTTCCTGCTTTCACATTGAGTTATTTGAACTCATACGCGTCGTACGCATCTTTCTTTGAAGTCGGAAGGTCAACGATATCCACCGCATCAGCATACACTGGCGCTGGAAAATTGACAAACTCCGCTTGTCCGGTGTCGTTTCTTCGACAGCGTCGCGTAATAGGCGTGGTATTCTGATAGTCCTCCCGAACCATCAGCTGCCTTCGTGTTTCTAAGCGGTTAATCAAGCTAATCCCATCTGGCTCATTCGAAGAGATTGAATTATTGCGCTGTATGCAACCCCATGATTCTGCACCTACACAGTATTACCGTCCGTACCGCGCACCCCAGGGTACTTGATTGATGTGAGACATCGTGTATACAACATATCACGTCTTAATTTTGAATCAGTGTGATATGCCCGCAACAAAGTATCAGCTTTGCAGCACGTCAAGGCTGACATAATGTCTGGAGTCTGTTAGAGGCCTGCTATGTTAGAGCTAGAGGCAGGAGCAGGCCTGTACCTTCCCTCGCGCACGAACATTAACACCTAGCACTAACACCTAGGCCGCAGGTACATACACCTGCCTGCAGATACAACTACCTGCAGAGGGTGCCTCTATAGGTATGCAGGCCTGCTGCACCTTTCTATCTAGGTTGCAGCCTTCTGGCGTGCACCTCTATAGCGTGAGAGATAAAGTAAGAAATGCTAAGAGATTGGAACACTAACCCCGTGACATTGTTTAGACCTGATAGAGATTGGACAGAGCAGCAGCTTGACATTGTGTCACCCCTGACATAGCAGCAGCCCTAACAGCGTGTCACCTTAACATTAAGGCAGCTCTGACATAGCAGCAGACCCTGACATACTTTTATCTATAATAGAGCTGTGCCACTCTATTAAGACTTGACATATTGTCTACACCATTTCACTCCTCTGACAGCATGTCCTACCTCAATCAAGTACCCTAGGGTGCGCGCTATGGGTGGCAACAAAATGCAGGCGTCACCGCGAACTCACCCGAGGAGAGAAGGTAACAGAACAGCACAACAATTGGCAAAAAGAACTCGGATACATACAACAGCGGGGATTCCCCAGTGGTCACCCACCTGAGTACTAATCCGCCGGTACGTTGCTTAAATAGGGCTGAGCGAACGGGAAGCCTTGTTTTCAACGTCCTATGGTCGTATGTGGAAATGAGGACGAGCAGTATAATCTATATTCCTACTCCATGAAAAATATTGATCTTTTCCTGCGAAGCGCTCACGTCACATGGTCACAGACTTATCGTGTGACTATCAGATACACCACAAGATTGTACAGTGCACAAATTGTATATATTTGATGCTGTTCTCACCACTGCCTATGAGGGATCAGAGGTCTTAGGTACGCAATCATAGTGGCACATGCAATGATACATGAGACCAGCCAATAGCACAGCCGCTCAAACCCAGGTTTGGGTTAGACTCGGTCATATACTACAAACTCATGATTAAGCCAAACTCCAGATATCCTATGGTTCACTACATGGAGGTGTTGAATGTTACATGCAGCTTAATTCAGTCCCGCTATGACGAATATTATCTTGGGTAAACTCCTCGAGATAACAAAGCTGAAGTGGGCATCTTCAACTCAAAAGCCATACTCTGAGGGGCAAGAACATCATTTCCACCGTTTCTATCATTGGCACTATTAGCACCGTTGGCACCGTTGGCATCGTTATTATTGTTTTGGTTGTTGAGCATCAAGGCCAGGAGAATCGGACGTTCGAGTGAAGCAGTCAACAGGGAGCGAATCTAACGATGCGCATCATGAGTATGACCACGCATACGACAGCTGTGAGCAAATTGCAAATTGCAAATTGCAAATCGAAAGGCCAATTTTTGAGACGACCTTCAAGTTAGCGATCACGTACGGAACGACTGGATGTTCACTGCACTCTGGCGCTTAGCCAGTTTCGGCTAGAAAGCGGGCGAACATTTATGTGCACACAAACACCAACAACGCCAAACATCTTCAGGCTGCCGCGTGAGACTTTGTTCAGCCAGTCTGCAATTACGCCTGGCAAGAGCCATGCCGACATAAGCAACGGCCTCTATGGCCCAACCCTCTTGTGATCATTGACCCCTTCTGGGCGGCCGACCCCAACTATGAGGCTGGCCCTACTGCACGACTGCCTCTTTGTGACGGCTGACCTCTTTAGTTATCATTCTGCTGATACGTCGCTGATGGAACTTATCATGGCCATTGCCTCGTTATAGATTCCCCTAATGATGTCATGAATCGTATTGTATCAGGCGTCGAAGATGACGGCAGTGCCACAGCCTTCTTCTGGCTTTGCTTGCATAGTGGCGCTGACTTCGTTGCTCCTGTTCCCCGATATTCATCCATCCTGATGAGCATAGCGAATCAGAGCAGCTCAAATGCGAGCCGACCAATGAGGACTCGTGCTTTACTAACTGTTGTTTAGTGACGAAAGAGCCCGGAAATACATGGACCTTTTGGAGCAGTCGATGAGTCTATCGGAAATTGAAAGGATGCCTCACGACACCTGTCTACCTATCTTAAGGCAGACGAATGCTCTTACGCACATCGAAAAACGAAACGCTACCTTTTGTACCCCTTACTAGATCTGACCTTCTGGAAGACCTTTAATGCAAGTTGTGAATCGCAAAAAAGTTAGGTCAGGGTGTGGTACCTGCAAGTCAGTTTCCCTCCACACCCGAGCAGTCCCGGTAGATAGCTAATCTGTTGTTAGAGCTCGGAAGGTGAAATGCGACGAGCTCAAACCCGTGTGCAGGCGGTGCCAATCGGCTTGCAGGGTGTGCGAGGGTTATGGTGTTTGGGGGGGTGGAGGCAACGGGTATGCGGAGCGATATGGCAAGCATGCATCGCTGCTGCATCGTCAACCCCGATATGCACAGTTTCGATTGAATGATGAAGAGCAAGGACATCTGGAATGGTTCCATCACCGCCTTGTGCAGGACATGAGCGGTCGTTTCGCAGAAGGCTTTTGGACAGCCCTGGTTGTACCCGCCTTGGTACAAGAACCTGTAATTGCACATGCTGCGATCGCCCTCAGCTTAGCCCACAAGGATGCTGTCATGTCAGGAGACTGCCCAGAACAGGACAATGAGCTTTTTGTAGTGTCGCATTACAACAAGTCCTTGAGGCATCTTCAATCTGCCATTGGGTTGGGCGGCAAGACAGCAGCCGTCATCGCATTGATCTCATGTCTCCTATACACTTTACTTGAACGACTGAGAGGCCGAATTGAGCAAGCCGAAATGCATCTTCAAAGCGGACTGCGACTCTTGAAGGATGTCAACCAGCATATGTGTGTTAACGCGTCCGGAACCACTTTGCTGAAGCGAAGCACAGCTATCGATGCTGGTCAAGTCAGAATTCTGCAAGCTTTCGCGTCACTTCATCTTGAATCGCAACTTCTCGGAATATGTTCGCCGGGAATAGACTTGCTGGTACAATCTGGGTTGGAAGACGTGCCGTCACAGGCATTTGAATCCACCGATGAAGCGAAAAATTCTTTGGACAAGCTTATTCACGCAATCCTGATTATATCACGGCGGTTTTCTGGCATAGCCCCAGTTGCCAGTCACCACCGGCTCAGCGTGCCTGAAATTCAGGGTCAGGTGCTGGGCTTACTTGGAGCCTGGTTGAGGACCTACAAAGCTACAATCATCCGTGAGACGAGCAAAGATCGCCAATCCGCGTACGAAGCACTCCTCAGCCATCACGAAATGGCCTTCATCATGTGTGGTCACATCGGTTGCACATCGGAATCCGGGTATATGTCGTATACTTCAAACTTTGTCGCCATCCTGGAGAATTCCGTGAACCTCTGGCGTTCGTTACCAGCACTATCTCCAAGTCAAAGAACCATCACTGAAGACAATTTGCTTACTCCTTTGTTCTTCACGGCTCTCAAATGCCGTGTCCGCCGCATTCGCTTCCAAGCCACCAGGTTACTTGACGTCATTCCTGGTAGTCAAGGGGGCCGGAGCTCCAGAAGTATTTCTATAATCGCTACAAAAGTCATTGAACTAGAGCAAGGGGATGGTTTCAAAGACGAGTGTGACTTTGCTTTGACCGAAATCCCTGTTCTTAGTGAACTGGACAGCCTCATTCCTTCGACCACAAACTTGATCCGCGAAGTACGAGTCGGGTCCTGCGATGAATCGCCCGATTTGTTAGTCCTTCGTTGCGAGCAATGGGGAAATGACCATGAATTGAAGACCTTCTACCATCACGTTAGGAAACCGAGACAGCCGTAGCCAACTTCAGTACCCCAGTAGCGTGGGCACACAATATGTTGCGATGCTTAGCTCGTGTGGCCTTGAAGAGCTTCCTGGGTCCACGCCCAAAGTCTTTCTCCAAGTTCTTTATCCTTCGACAACTCGCTACCTTTGCCCAAGATGCCAACGGGCTCGTAGTACCTGCCGCTCTGGACCCCATCAGCCGTGATGGCCCAAAGCCCGCTCTTTACGCCCTCCTCCAAGCTCACACCTAGCCGTGGTGCAACCTCTCTGGCGAGATATTCAATTTCGGGTCCGCCACCCTGCGCGCCTTTTGTGAAAAGCTGAGTTCTCACATCCCCGGGGTGAATAGCCACAGAAAGGAATGAGGGGTAGCGCTCTGCGATCTCCCGGGCGTATATTACGTTGGCAAGCTTTGACTGAGTGTAACGCGTTACTCCTGAAAGCTCCAGCTGGGCAGATTTCAAGGTCGAAAACGCAATGCCTCCCGGTGGTAGCTTGTAAGCATGGCCTCGAGAGCTTACCGATACCACTCTAGGCTTCGTCAAGGAGGCCTCGGCGGCTTTGAAGAGAAGCGGAGTCAACATGTCGAATAACAATGCGTGTCCGACGTGGTTGGTGCCAAATGCTACCTCATACCCTTTAGATGTGACGCCTGGAGTTCCTCCCATCTGGATCATGTATTAGCCCCATTTCATCAAAGAGAGCGACAGTGACAGCCACTTACGATTCCCGCATTAAGCATCAAAATATCAAGCTTTGCCACTGCAGCAAGTAAAGTATTTGCAGCCGCCTTGATCGATGCGAAAGACGCCAAGTCAATCTGAACGAATCTCACATCAACGGTTGGTCTTGCTGCCTGAATATCCCGAACAGCCTCTTGAGCTGATGAAACCGTTCGAGCTGCGACCCAGATCTGGGCGGGATTGTGCATGGCTAGCTCGAGGGCAGTTTGCTTTCCGATGCCACTGTTCGCACCAGTGATCAGTATGATCTTCCCGGAAAGCGATGGTATATCCACAGATGGATTGAAAGCATGAGGGGAGCTAGGTTGGAGCTGGTCTAGACCTTCCATTGTGGCGTTAGTTATTGTAGGGGTCGTGTAGAGCAGTAGCTGAAATGTTGGAAGCAGTTGAACATGGCGTTAAATGGAATGGCTTTATAGGTGGCCTGTGGCCAGACAGTGATGTCAATAGGCCGGCAATAAGATCAGAGATGGCATGATTGAGTCACAGCTTGAATGTACAAACGCTGCGGCCGAGTGTGGTGAGAACAAGTGTGAACCTATGAAGTCCGAGCTGTCCAATCGCGGTCAAGACTCACCATCAAGGGTAAAATCTCACCACGAAGAATCCCGTCGGAAGAGATGCATTATTTCGTCCGTGAACTAGGGAATTCCAAATGATCGAGCACGGCAGACGTTAGCACAGGTCGGAATTAAATACAGGTGCTTCAAGTCAACATGGTCCATATGCTTTTCTGGAAGTAGGCGTTTCGCGTTTATCAAAGTCGTGACTTACTCTATACTATTTACTTGCTTTCTGCTATTGCCTTGTTATTAAGCGCACAATAGTTGCACGTAGCACGTTCACCAGCCTGTGCACGTCGTTGCATTGACTAGAAGAGATCTTTTATGCGAGCTCTATTCCCTCAAAGGTCTTCTGAATGTTCTAGCACCAAGCATGATATGAAACTTCGTGCTACATGCAGTTGTGTCCGACATTTCAATGTATTGGAGTATCTTCCCGTTTCCAATCGCCGGCGGTCCAGCCTTGGTTTGAAACCATCACTCGCTCGGTTCCTTGCCCATGTTCTCATCAATTTCCGTGTTGCTTGCGGTAGCATGCTGCGACACGCGGAAAACATCGTTGAGCAACCACTCCTCCACAACACTCCACTTGGTGTTCTGCTGGCAGTGAACACCCAGCAGGCCGCACTTTTCTATCGCCATTCTCGCCCCCGGGATGTTGTTGAACGTGTTCAGATCCGCGTGGTTCAAGCGAGTCTTGCTCGGGTTGCTGTCGTACCACCCGTGTTTCTTGTCGTCCTGGCCGGAGTAGCTGTGGAAGTTGTGGATGACACCGAATTGGGGGAACGGGTTGAAGACTTTTGCTTCTATTTTGCAAGAATTAGTATGCTGTTCTGTAGTTTGATTGAGCACGGGGATGTCTTACTGAAACTCTTGCCAAGCACGGGTTTCACAGTGGTGTCTTTCATGCTCTCCGGGTTCAAAAGCCTGCGTCTGCAGTGCCCGACCGCGTAGGAGTCCTGTATGATATGGAACATGATACCGATTGCCCTTCGTTCGATGATCACTTTGTTGTAGCTCGGCGTGCCGCCCAGGATCAGTTTACGCAGCGTATCCGAGCCCTTTGGCGAATTGAACTTTTGGAAGAACGCTCCAAGCTGCGTGGTCGCGATTTGATCGTCGGCGCGGATTCCCTGCCCGGTCGACAGACAGTACATGGTCCTCATCCACGCCATGATCTCGTTCCGTGTCGCTTCGGGATGTTCGCCTTTGCCCTTGCCCATGGCATGCAAGGCCTGCAGGTCGCCGAAATGCGAGCGCCAGATAATGTTGTCGTGTTTGAAAGTTTTGACTCTGACCAGGAAGTCCGAGCCCCATTTAGCACCCCAGGCAAAAGACCCGTTGTTTGTTTTGCGGTCGTTGAATAAGGAGCATGCAGGATCGTCGTTCCAGAACACACCACGCATGACCTCCCATACATCAGGTATGCCAATGGAAAGGCTCCCTTTGCCGACGACCTTATCGTATGAGGTTGATGCGTTGACTTCTTTTGGTAGGACACCATGTGCATACAACGCCGCTAGTGTTAAGTTCTCGTGGATAGGCTCACCAATGTTTTGGCCTTTACCAGCAGCGATTTTGAAGAAGGGTTGATTCCGGTCTTCCCAAGACTCTTGAGTGCCATCTGGGAGCGTCACGGGCGGTGGGGGGTTCCAAGTCGTGTCTCGCAGATAAAGCGAGACCACAGGGTTTTTGTGTCCCCAATATTCCTCCAAAGATTGGTCGATAGGGACGAACTCCTCTTGCGTATCGACAGAAACCTTGAAAATCGTCAGCAATGTCGTATGAAGATGTGATGAAGTGGCATGCCCAAAGCTGGTGATCATCATCATCGTTTCCCATAGGCCAAACGATTGCCGTGGATAAGCCCACTTCTTCCTGCTTATCTTCGTTCGTTTCGAGGTTCTGAAGAAGGGCAGTATCAAATGGATGATCAGCCGTAACGACGCGCGCCTGTGATGGTTAGTACTTCTCGAAGCACACGAGTCAGGAAAAGTGCACAGCCAACGCACTTTCACATCGAGAATCGATTCTTGCGGACTCATCGAGATCCACAGCACAAGCTCATGTCCTTCGAGTCCGAAGTCAAAGAACACAAATGCCGAGCCGTTACTCGGCTCCGTTGCTTTGAGCACGAACGCATCGAATGTCTTGCCGTTCTGGTCTGCATCAGGAGAGATCTTAGTGCCTTCCTCACACCCGCGGAAAATAGATTGAGACTTTGAGGATCGTCCGAGAGTGAGGTCTGACTGGTTGGCACAATGCACAGTCACCGTGTTCCGGGTAGCGTTCTCCATTTTGCGTACGAAGTGCCAAACAATAGCGATGGTCTCGACTGAATTACAGGTTGCTGATCAAGAGAGGAATTGTGCTACTCCTGGTCCGCGTGAATTTAGAGAGATCCAGAGACCAGGTAACCGATTTATATATCGTAGCAGAGCCCATGTAGGCAGCAGAAGAGCAGCTACATCACCTGGATCTGGTCACTGTCGCAGTGCCGTCATTCATAGTCTTGGCTCCGCCAGCCACAACTTTTCATGCAAAGTGTTCAGCTCGCTGTGTGAGCGCGGTGGCGAGATCTGTAATGAGAGTCGGCTCATGTATGGTCGAGCAGTGGGATAATGTACTCATTCAGCTCACTGTTGTCACTTGCTCTGCCGCCACAGAGTGTGGATTTGTATCGCAGAAGACGAAAACCGGGGTTGCGAGAGGGGAACCTCTAATTCATGCTAACCTATTAGCAAAGCGCTTACCTAGGTATTCAGCCGAGGCCATTGGAGTTACGCTAGCACTTCACTACCGCCACCAATACTGTATGCGTCTTAGTCTGACTGCTTCAGATACCTACAAACGTAATCGTGTTGCCGACTAGAGGAGGTTAAGTACAGTATTGCAGTTGGAATGCCGATCAGTAACTTGTGGAGAGCTGATATGCAGCTACGAGAGAGGAGGGAGCTGAGTATGGGGCGCATCGGGGACTGCTGTACAGGCGCCGCCTGAGTTTGTGCATAGCTGAGGATGCCTTGTTGCTTTAAGAATGCTGAAGCCTGTAAATGGGATCTAGGAGGAGGGTAGCACGGCTGTGGTAGTTGCAAGCGCCCGGTTCAACCTCAGAGCAACGTCCTATTCTGTAGGCAACCCGCAAGCAGTACCTCAAACTGGCTGATCGGACCGGGGAACTTGTTATAGTCGTATGTGGAAGATTTGGCCAACAGCACATACTATATCCCTACTTTTTCTGAACATCAAATCTTCGCGTAACGTTCAATGTTGATAATCGGATGTTAGTCATCTACAACATAACTAGCAGGTGCAATATAAGATGACATGACATACGGGTCGTATACATACAACGCAGCTCTTGCTACTGTCTAATTTACACTCTATCGTCACACGTATGTTCCCTCTACGCTGAGTCACCGCCAACGAGCAAAATGACGCTACCGAGCTGGCGCTTCATATCTTCTCGCTCGACGTCGTGCGTGTCCTCGACCTCACCCCAGGCCTGGATCTGCCACCTGACCTCCAAGCTCGCGGCCGACGCAGCTTCCTCGATGCCAAAGGTCTTCTTCGCGTTGGGCTGTGGCGAGCTCGTAAGACCCTCGGCCCACTCGTGCAGGAGGCGCGAGGCGATCAAGACGCTCTTGCTGGCCAGCACGGCGCGCTCGAGCCCGGCGAGTTCGTAGGCAGGCAGGGCCGAGATCCAGCTGCGGATGACGTCTTTTGTGTTGTCGGGCTGCTCGATGGGCATGATGCTGTCGGCGTCGAGGATGGGCTTGATCTGCACGCCGGGCCACACATGGGTGGTCAGGTAGGTGATGATGCCAGTTGCAACCTCCTCTTGCAGCTCGCGCAGGGTCTTGCCGTTCTGCTTTACGTCATTCATGACTTTGGCGGGCGCCCAGCAGAGCAGTGTGTCGGTGGAGAGGTAGCGGTCGCACAGCTGTAGAATGGAGTCGCGGATACGCCCGTCGCCCTTGATGTCGGCCTGGGCGATGTCGTTGGCGCGTGCAGCGAGCGAGGTCATGGGGATGTAGTGCGTCTTGAGGGCCTGCTGGGCGCTGACGAGCATGTCCCACTCGAGGGCGATGGCGGTCGCAAGCTGGTGCTTGGACAGAGGAACGGTGAGTGTCTCCTTGTCGGGGCCGCGGACCGGGCGTTGGTCGAGGAAGACCTGGAAGCCGCCGTTGGTCTCCTTGACGGTGACGTCGGTCCAGAAGCGCTTCTTCAGGGCGCTGGCAGGCTTCGCGGCACTAGCACGATTGCTCCTGGCCTGCTGGATCATCTCGGCCTGGCGCTGCTTGCGCGCCACGCGCTCACGCGCATCCGACGCAGCGGACGTGGGCGACTCGGGCGGAGGGCCCGGCACCGAGGGGTGTGGCAGCGGCGTGGCACATCGCGTGGCAGATGTGTGCAGGCACTGGTAGAGGGCGCCTGCGCGGCGGGGGGCGGAAAGGCGCACTGCTGCGAGGGCGGGCCGCAGCGACTGCATGGTGGACGTGTGCGGTGACGGTGACGCGAGGCCGGCAGCGGCGCAACTTTTCTGGCCTCAGCGCACGCCCCACCGTTCCGTTCACCCCCAGACTCTCCGCACTCTCCCGCCGTCTAGCTGCCGCGCCGCGCACCAATCCTTGCCCGCCAGACCGCCGCTGCCTGCTGACCATGCGCCGCCCTCTCCGCCTCGCCGGTCCGCTTGTGTCACGCCCTCTCCACTGACTGTCGTGCTGCTGCGCATCGCGCCCCGCTGGTGCCCCCCGCCCCTCCCAGCTCCCCCGTGTGCCTTCCATGCTGGCTCTGTGATGAATCACGGGGCTCTCTCGACGGCTGCTGCAAATGCGACTGCGCCCCCGCCGAAGCCCATTCGCTTCGTGACCAACCACGATGGGCCCTACGCGAAGCGCCGCAGGATCAACTCGGCCTGTCTGACCTGTCGCCGCAAGAAGACGCGCTGCTCTGGTGCGCCCTCTGCCATTGCCCTTCCACGCTGCCACTGACACTCCACAGGCGAGCGGCCTGTGTGCGGCACATGCGCCCAGAACAAGCACGAGTGCGCCGGCTATGGCGACGACACGGCCGCAGAGCCCGGCCGCGACTCCAAGAAGACTGCCCGCCGCGAGAGCGTCGTCTCCACTGCCAGCGCGACTGCCCGCAAAAGCGAGGCTCCGGTCGACCCTGCCGAGTCCAGTCGACCGCGCCTGCCACACCTGGCCTCGTCCAACGTGTCGCAGCTCTCAGACTCCTCCGTCAACCTTGGCGCGCTGAAGCAGGAGGACCAGGACGAGGATGGCCTCCTCAGTCTCAACACGCGCAATCGGATGCCCTACTTTCGCTACTTCGGGCCCACCGCCATCATGCCCGGCTTCAGGCAGATGGTCGTCAAGGTCAGAGGCCAACGCCACGGGAGCAATCAAACCACGTCCGATCAGCATGGAGTCGACTCTTCGCCCGCGGAACCCCACGGCTCGCCCACAGGCGCCGAAGCTCGCACACCGCTCGAGATACCCGTCTACGACAACTCTGACATGTCGCCCAGTCCACTCATCACCCACTTGTGCAAAGTCTTCTTTGTGAATCTGGGCTGCTGCTTTCCTTTTCTGCAGCACGAGCGCTTCATGCGAGATCTCGAGGAGAAGCAGGTCGACGCCATCCTCGTCGACGCAGTGTGCGCCTTGGCCGCCAGGTTTTCCACCCATCCTATGTTGGCTCGAGGGGGGACTCAGCAGAAAGAAGGCTCTGAGAAAAAGACCAAGACTTATCACCCTGAAGCCGGCCAGGCTTTTGCCCAACGAGCTAAGTCAAACATTCCAGACGCTTTCCCCTGTCCAAACGTTGCCGTGGTGCAGGCAGCGCTACTTTTGGCCTACGATGAGTTCGGAGGTGGTCGCGATAGTGGTCTGTGGATGTACCTCGGTATCGCTATCCGAATGGCTCAAGATCTCGGCATGCAGACTTTGGAAGGCTTGAAGTACGAAGGCCGAAATGGAATCACCCCCAAGCTCGTCAAAACAGACACGAATACCGTTAGTGCGCCCGCATTGCACCATTCTACTTCGCAACAGAGTCGAGAAATGACATCTGATGAACAGGAGCGAAGAGCAGTCGAGCGCGAGCGTTTAGACACATTCTGGTCCATCTTCTTTCTTGACCGTGTCATTTCCTCAGGTACAGGTCGTCCAGTTACCATCCGTGATCGGGACATCGAGATCAGCTTCCCTTCTCTTGACGAAGTGGACACAGGCTCCGGATGGCCATTGCCCTTTCCCGCCCTGATTCGCATAATTCACCTTTATGGGAGGGTAACGGACCTACTGAATAGAGTCAGGGACGTCTCGGACATTACGAGAGATCTTCAAAAGCAGCTGGATGCGCTAGAAAACCGCTTGACGGAGATCTATCAGAATCTCTCTCCCAAGCTCCACTTCAATGCCGTCAACTTCCAACAATACGTCAAGTTCAATCAAGGGACCAACTTTCTGCTACTTCATTGTTGGTTCCACACTTTGATAGTTTTGCTGCACCAGCCGACATTGTTGAAGCCTTTCGAGGGAAGTCCGCAATCTCTCTCCGCTAACAGCAGGGAGCTTTCAATGTCTTCAGCAAAGACGATTGCCGACATCTTGTCTTTCACTGAGCTAATCGATACAAAGACAGGGGTGTGCAATCCCTTCACAAGGTTCGTTTCCTCTCCTCTGGCACTTTGCGAGATTCTTACACACATGTAGTCAACCGATATATATAGCCGCGTGCGCCTTTCTTCAAGAGTCTGCAATGCACTCGGCATCGTCTCAGCCCCAGTCTCGACCACAATCGCGACCTGCATCCCCCGGACCACGGAGCGAGCAGAGGGCCCCGCTTACACAACTGAACCTAGACAAGAGCATGTCAAATGGAGATAGATCGAATCATCTGCAGGATCGCGAGCAAAAACAGGCTGCCAAGCATACACTGCTGGCCTCGGCAGCAAATCAGAACTATCAGCGCTGCCATCGTGCACTAAAGTCAATTGAGACGTATTGGGAAGGCGTCAAATACATCATTACTGTATTGGATCAGAAAGCAAAGGGTATTGACAATCCGCTGCTATACACAAGAGAAGAAATGGAGAGCGCTCTAGAAGTACCTCGCCCGGAGCCATCATTCTCAAGCCCAGGATGGCGGAGGAAGCTGAGTTGGGGAACGTACTTAACAGCGCAAACGCCAGACGGCGACATGGCGAACATGCCTGCAGCGATCAGACAGGGTGCCAGGACGCCAACAATACCTGGCTCACCGATGGGACATTCAAGTCAAGGTTCGTCGACTTCGTCTACTAAAGTTCGCCACTAACGTGCTCGTAGCCATCGGATGGTCGCTCACTGGCACGATGAACTCTCCATCTACAAACGTCGCTGTCATGTATCCGTCTGAGACTGGCACTGGACGCGATGCAAAGTCAGGGCCGCCGAAACGTGTACCCACTAGTACCCAGCCGTCCATCGCCTCGCTCATATCCAACACTCCGATCAAGTTCGAAGCGCCGCAGCCGCCTATGCCATCCCCATCCCTCTACCCACCTTTCGACCCCGCGTCGATGCCCCCACCTCCGGCAAACAACTCGTACGGCATTATACCTGCGCCCGACCCTGCGCTAGTCTCCGACGCCGATCTTCTGTTGAACCTCCACTCTCCCTTTAATAACGCATCACCAGGTCAAGGGCCTCTACAAAATACTACGTCCTACGTTCGATCTGCATCCATGCAGAATAATCAAGGTCGTCAGGTGCCCAGCGAGTTTTCTCCAACATTTGGCCTGTATCCCACACCGTCAGACAACGTGTTTGGCGACATGGTCATCGACACCCAGGACGTCGACATGTCCGTGCTAGGCGCCGACATGATGCCGTGGGATCTAGAGTATCTGCCCCACGACATGCTCTACTTTGGTGACGGCACATTTGGCACCAATGATATGGGTGGTGCACAGTGAGATGGGGTTAGGATCAAAGGATCCATGTACAAATGTCAAATCAGATGCTAGCGCGGCGTTCCGGTTATGGAGACTTTAGCTGCCAGCGCATTTACAGGCGAGCTACGTAAGGTTTACGCAAATGATACCACGTTCTGTCTTTTGGGTGAATCGTCGCTCTTGAGCGATATCGCGTACCATGCAAACAAGCCTGACACTTCGAAGTGCTTGGCCAGGACACAAAGACGATCGCATGAGGTAAGGGAACGTCATTGAGATCTTCTCCACAGCCAGATATCTACTCTCTTTTCCTTGTCTACGATCATGACCCGCATCGTTCCGACTACGCGACATCGTATTCTCGCACGAAATCCGGTGTAAACCATGCCAGGACGAAGAATGCGCAAGTATCATGCCATCTATCAGGATCCGTGCGAACCCGACGGACCCACCGGGAGCCTCATGCCGATCCTGATGGTGGCGGGAGCGCGACCACGCACGAGTGCACAATCGATGCGTTCACTGGCCAACGACGAACAACATTCTGCATGGCGCTTAGGATCAAGCACGATCCCCTGTTGTTGAGGCACAAGAAGACACCAAGAAGAAAAGAAGCATTCTTACAGCCCTGCGTATGCAGGTTGATGTCATCGTGGAGTGCAGATAAGACGTGCGCGTGCCTACGTAGGCGCCAAGTGCGATTTGCGTTTTCTCGCGACTTCAACAAAACTCTTTGCGGTTGGTCTGCGAAGGGACAATTATCGGCCAGACTACGGCAAGGCGAATGGTCCCTGGCCGTATTGAAAAGGTTTCGGTCCACCCTCGACGTCATGCCGCACCGCATGCATCATTCGTCTGGTCTTGCCGGGCGGACCGCAAGATAAGTGGGGCTGTGCGAAGATGAGGAAGGTGAAGAAGGGGTGGCGAAAGAGAAAAGACGTTACAATCCTGAGAATGTTTGCGACAAAACAGTCTCATGATGTTCTTCCGAGTAGTGCAGGATATTCATAGGAAATCTATTTCTTCTGGTGGCGTCTCCGAGGGTTGGTGGTTGCCGTCGCTGGCCGGGTGCTTGGATCGGTCGCCCCACCAGGCGACACCCCTGTTGAGATCCCGCAGAGCCTCACCTTATTCTAGCCTTGCAGGCGATACACGCTTAGGTGTCACTGTTACAGGTGTAGGAAGAATTTTCGGCCTATCACATCTCTTATTTCGTCGGAAAGTCTCGAACACCGACATCCGATTGAGAGTTCCAAAACTTCGCAATGACGTCGATGCCGATATTCATCACTGCATGCTTAGCACAGCTTGCGCTCACCTGTCGGTAGCGTTACGGTCAGATTATATGTGGACCTGATAACGGTGTTGAGATCCACACTGACCGCTAACAGCAGCATGCCAAACAGGACAGTGTGCCTTGGAGGCCGAGTATCAGCCTGCTGGCGATGAACAAAAGGCGCATAGCTCCCCATCTTCTCCGCATAGACAAGCCTCAACACTTCCTCAACCGTCAACAATATGTCAGGCTACTACGGTCCTTCGTTCTCCAGACCGGCTTCGAGGCCTGGCTCGCTGGCTGCGTCGAGGGCCAACTCAATGATCCAGTCCCGAAACAATTCTTTCGTAGCATCCAGAAACAACTCCTTCACTGCAGCAAGCACACCCGTCACACCACGGGCTCGCTCAACCGCCGCCACCACACCGCAAGCCTATCTGTCCAGAACCAACAGCAAGGATGATGACGAAGCCTATACTCCAGACCACAACTCAGAGGTTCTTCGCAATGAAAAGGGCGAGCTCATGATCGGGAGGGTCGTCGGTGGAAAGCACGTCAGTGAAGAGAACAACGACATCGATGCGGACTGCGGTCCCATAAAGACTGTCGACATTGATATGCCCCTGACTCTCACCGAGACAGTCAAGCACAACGACAAGGAGTACATTGTCCTCACCTTCGCGACCGGCGACAAGGAGAACCCATTCAACTGGAATCCCTGGTACAAGCGTTCCATCACAACCCTCCTGAATCTGATGACGCTGTTTATCGGTCTTGCGACAACAGCCTACTCTTCAGGTATCAACAGTATGTGTGAGGAGTTCAATGTCGGCAGTATTCAGGGCCAGTGGGGTCTGTTTACCTTCAACATGGCTTGTGCTGTTGCGCCCATGGTCCTCGCTCCCTTCTGCGAACTTGTTGGTCGTAAAATCGTTTACGCGTCCGCCTACCTCTGCTTCTCCCTACTGTTCATCGGTCTTGCGCTGGCTCCCAACATCAACACGATCATCGGTCTGCGTCTCCTGCTCGGTTTGTTTGGCTGCGTCGGCACCATCCTCGTCGGCGGCACATTCGACGACATGTACCCAGCCCACAAGCGTGGCCGCCCGATGGCCATGTTCAGTTTCGTAGCCATCTTCGGCACCGTCTCCGCGCCTATCTACGCCGGGTTCATTGACCAGGCCATTGGCTGGCGCTGGATTGAAGGTGTCCAGGGCATTGGTAACGTGCCACTGCTCATCGCCATCTTCTTCTTCTTCCCTGAGACCCGTGGCGGCGTCTGCCTCCACAAGCGCGCCCTTGCCCTCCGCAAAGCCACAGGCGACGACCGCTACGTCGCCGAAGACGACATCTACACGCCCGATGTCAAATCCATGCTCAAAGCCTCCTCCGTCAAAGCGATCCGCATGCTCGTCACCGAGCCCGTCGTCTTCGCCTTCGGCCTGTGGATCGCCTTCTGCTGGGCCGTGGTCTTCCTGTTCCTCTCCGTCATCCCCATCACCTTCACCGAGAAGCGCGGCTGGAACGAAGGCGTCGCCGGCCTGCCCTACATCTCCCTCGCCATCGGCACCTTCCTCGGCTGGGCCGCACACCACCTGCAGATGCGCAAATACAACGCCCTGCAAGCCGACCCCACCGTGCAAGTCGTCCCCGAGCACCGCCTCTACGGCGCCATGTTCGGCGCCGTCTGGCTCCCCATCGGCCTGTTCATCTACAGCTTCACGCAGTACGGCTACGTGCACTGGATCGCGCCCGTCATCGGCCTGGCGCCCATCGCCTTCGGTATCTTCTTCGTCTTCGAGAGCACGTACTCGTACACGGCGGATTGCTACGGCGAGTCGTCGTCGTCGGCGATCGCGGGGCAGGGACTGATGCGTAATACGCTGGGCGCCGTGACGCCGTTGTTCGCGAGTGCGTTTTTCCACAACGTCGGGAGTCAGTACGCAGGTTTGATTCTGGCGCTGTTTGGCACGCTGTTGAGTCTGATTCCGTTTGTCATGTTCAAGTATGGACATCAGTTGCGCGCGAGGAGTAAGCTGGCGCAAGACTTTGGCGGCAAGTGAGGGCTTTAGGGACATTGCAAAGCTTGTATTATTTATTATCGGTGGTCCTGTTGGAAAATACCATTGTAATATCACCATATCCATTGTTCTTCGAAACGAGCTTCCCACTTGGTATTTGTCTTGAGTCTTGTTAACATCATCTTTTCCACCCTTGGAGATACATTGAACTTTACTCCGGTAATGAAGTGCAGTTTTGTGAGGTTCCTTTATTTGTGGAGGAGTGAGACCCGTCACGTGAGCGGGCCGGACCACCTGACCCCGCCTGCCTCCTCAGGGTGTTGGTTCTTGTCTTACAACTAACGGGCCTTACATCGTGGAGACCTTTTCATATCGTGCATCATCGACTCATCGCGCACAATGGCTGGACTGGATTTCCGACGCTCTTGTCAAAAGTGGTCAACGAAGGATTGGATGGGTCAGCACTTGCAGGGGTCTGCGCTGCCGTCTGTCAGATACATCAGCCCTCGGCCTTCCACGCTGTGAGATCTTACTTTCTAGGATCATTGTTTCTCGTTGGGTCCTACTACATTGGGCTCACATCGTCGATCCGTTCGCAGCGCGCAGATTGCGGAATGATCACTCAGGAGGACTGTCATACCTTCACTGAAATTTCGCACTGTAACATCTGACTCGCATAAAAGTCTACAACTCCTGGCTATAATCATCTTGCAATCTTGCTATGGACGAGTCGTTGTCGACTTCGGCGCCAGATGTGTCGCCGTATACACCTATCGATCAGCCAAGCGAAGAGATTCGACTGCTCACACTGGAGGCAGGTGCGTTCGATGACGAACTGGTAATCAATTTGCGCATGAAGCGGTTGGACAAAAAACGGCCAGCGTACGAAGCCCTATCGTATGTTTGGGGAAAGGAAGTATCTCCGCATCGAGCAGTGCTCAATGGTAGATACGTTACCATTGGTCGTAATCTGGATTGTGCTCTCCGTCACTTGCGTCAGATCAACACAGAACTATTTCCCGGGGAGACATTTTTGTTCTGGGTCGACGCGTTATGCATCAACCAGGCTGATTTTGTCGAAAGGGCCAAGCAAGTCCAACTCATGGACAAGATCTATGCATCTGCGAAAGACGTATCAATATGGTTAGGACCTGAGCGTCAGGATGATTTGTTCCTTTTGAACAGCATCGGGAGACAAAGGGTCCCACAAGAAATTGACGATGTCCTTGTACTTCTCAAAGCACTCAAACGACTCTGTCGCCGGCCATGGTTTGGTCGACTCTGGATAGCTCAAGAATTAGCGCTATCCGATAATCCGAAGCTTCTTCTTGGGCATCGATTCATACGCTGGCACCGATTCTTCCGCTTTGTCGACAAAATCTTCTACAAAGCGGACCTGGTCGTAGAGGGATATTCTGTCGAATGGCCATATCAAGCATGCTTCTATTTCACAAATGCCGCATCGCGAGTCATGAGACTCCATCTTATTAAAAACAATGCACGCGGTACTCTTACGGAACAGCTTGGAGAGACTTCACCACTCCTGGCATCTGATCCCCGTGATAAGGTTTTTGGGCTTCTCAGCATCTGTCGCTTCTCGTCTCACCGAGAGACTATCAAAGCTGACTACACGAAGACAGTCTCAGAGGTGTTTGCTGAAGCTACATTCAGCATGTTGCAAGAAGGCAAACGTCCCGGATATGCTTGGTTCCAGCTGCAGCCTGTCCTCCAACGTGGTGTCGCGCCTGCGAAACTCCCTACCAGGGCTCCTGATTTACCAACGTGGGCGCTCGATTTTACCATCGGATGTCAGTACTCTAATTGCCGGAAAGACCTGCAGTACATATGTAAACCATCTATACTCATACCGTCACGTTGGAGGTACTTCATTGATGGAACAAAAGTTTCGAAGCTACCACCCCCCTTCAAGAGGTCTTCTGATCCAGCCGAGCTCTCAACTTTTGGAAAGTTCATAGGCACTATCTACCAGACGACGGGCGACTTGTTCGATTCGAAGGGTTTCGATACCCTCTCGCCAGTCGTACTCAATGTTGCTTTCCACGATATCATCAAGCCCCGCAACATCTCAGCGAGATCGTTTTTACAAGCGTTAGTCATTGATCGCGATCTCCCTACCGAAAACTATGCTGAATTTGAGGATCTTCTTTCCGTGCAATTACACAAGCATGACGCCCCGCTCTGGCCTACCTGGCCAGCTACCTACACGCTCAACCAGTATCTTGTTCACAAAGACCAGGTCGTCTTCGTCACGGCAGAGAAACATGTTGGAATGGCGTACCACCCAGAGTTTGGAGACGGGATTCGCCCAGGCGATATTGTCGTTGGGCTGTTTGGGATCAACTACCCTGTCATCCTCCGAGCAGTCGAACAGGGACATGGGGGAAGGCCCTTGTATAACATGATTAATACGGCACATGTAGCGCACCATAAGTGGGGCCATGATTTCGTGGAAAATGCGCCTCCTAAGGCGAGGTGGCGGGACTTTAGGGAGTTTGGACTGGAAGAGTACACTATTATATGACAGGTTCGTTTTCCCGCTCAGACGGAGGTTGTCGAGATATGTGGGAATGCCGAACGAGCGCTTTACTTCCAAGCAACGAAAATGATACCCTGGTCTGTCGTTCAGTCCTGACAAGAGAATGCTACTTATACGACAACAGTTAGGCTTAATGCTTCTCTTGCAACAACCGGAGATCGGTTACATGAGGTGACATCTCATCTTTGTTGCTCCTTGTGGTAAGGAGTGTGCGATTGCTAGCCACTCAGAACGAATTCGCAGTCAGGCTCAAGCAGCAAAAGTAAGACAAGTTGAGGGGTATCTCAATTAAAGTTATATCAATCTGAGCGATCGTCTGAAAGACAACTACAGATCACACGATCCTCCCCATATGTCGTAGCGCTAGTGTGCCTTGCATCCACATGCCAAAAACACACACCCGCGTTTTCGAGAGTTCTCAGCAAATCTAGATCTTCTCGACCTCAAGGATGTTGCCGCGGGCATCGGTGGCAACCTTCTTCTTGGCGAGCGACGCCTTGCGGGGGTTGGGGCTGTTGAAGATATCATCGATTTCCTGCTCGTCGTTAGTACTGAAATCTGCCAGCTGTGGAGAGTGGATGGAACTTACCTCGAGCGTCCTCTTCTTGGTCTCTGGAATGAACACGTAGACAACCGCGGCCTGAATGGGGCACCAGATGGCGAAGACAATGTACAGCTTCCATCTGATGTTCTTGAGCGCGATGGGGTACGCGAACTGGTTGATCATCATGGCGACGGTGAGAGACAAGTTGGAGAAAGCCATGCCCTTGGCGCGGATCTCGAAAGACAGGACCTCGACGGGGTACAGAGCCTGGAGGGGCGTGATACCGAAGGCGTAGATGGCGTTGAAGATGAAGATGAAGGCGATGAAGGCGTTGCTAGCAGCGTCGGCATGGGTCTTCTCCTGCATGGCAACGGCGATAATGGCTGCGGCCCAGATGAAACTGATGCTGCCAAAGGTACCGATCATCATGGGACGACGACCAAGCCTGTCAACAAAGAAGGCACCGGTGACAGCCTATTGCCGGTTAGTGTTGGTTTCTCGCACTGTGGGACTGAATACTTACGAAGGTCAGTTGCATGCAAGACTTGCCCAAGTTGATGTTCATCTTCTTCAGCTGCTCGGTGACACCAGCGGATTCCAGCACACCATCGAGGAAGTAGTCGACCGCACCGTTGCCGGCCCACTGACTGAAGACAGTAACGCAGACGTTGCAAGCAAGACGGTAGCGGGAAGCGCGGTGCTTGAATAGCGCACTGTAGTCCCACCAGCGCTTATCGGCACCATCCAAGTTCAGGTACTCCTCGTACTCGTTGATCTGCATGTTGACCCAGACGCTGTCCTCCTTTCCGAGACCATGGTACTTGGCGAGGACCTTCTTAGCTTCGGCGTGTTTGCCGCGAGCGTAGAGCCAGCGGGGAGACTCAGGAAGGAACCAAGCGAGGATAAGAACCATCGCGGGGAAGAGGATCTGCATCCAGACGGGGACGATCCAGCTCATGTTGCCGGAAAGGCCGACGGAGCCACGAGTGACACCGGCGGCGAGAAGAGAACCAACGAACCTGTAATCGAGTCAGATGTTTTCTGTAGAGAAACAAGCGGCTGTTTCACTTACCAGAAAGTGTTGTAGAGACCAGTGATGATACCGCGGTGAGCTGGGTGAGCGGTTTCGATGACGTGAAGGGGTCCGGCAGTAGTAAGAATCGGCACACCGAAACCAAGCAACAGACGACCACCCATGAACTGGCCAACAGCGCTGCCACCGGGCTTTGTGGTGGCCTGGATGATAACACCTGCGGCGGCAATAGCACCACCGATCATCATTCCATATCTGCGGCCCCAGGTATCGCAAGCAGGTCCGATGAAAGGAAGAGCGCAGACACCGCCAATCTGGTACATGGAAGTAACGATACCAGCCCAAGCACCGGTACTCTCGACTCCGTAGTACTCCTTGAAAGTGGAGTTTGTGAGGAGGGAGTTGAACATGGATCCGTCGAAACCGTTGCAAGTGGAGCACATGAAGCCGACCAAAGCACAGACGTAGAGGACAAACGCGTGCCAGGTGACGAGGGAAACGGGCTCCTTGGCCAGTGCCTCTAGGAGTGCTTCGGATCCAGTAATGACCTTGACTTCAGCAATGCCGCTCTTGAGGTCCTACATGACTGTCAGCTTGATGTAATGAGGCCTTGATACTAGGCTACCTACGCCATTCTCTGAGTTGGTCTGGTGGATAACCTCGTTGGTATATTCCTTGTTGTCAGCCATTGTAGCGGTGTTGCTTGGGGTGAGAGCAGCTGCTGATGGATGCAAGATGTGCGACTTCGACGAGCTATAAAACATCTGCGACTACTACAGGCTCTTGGTCTACAGGGTAGGGGCCCCGGCCTTTGGGCCCGCAATATCCGGGTAAACGCTCCATCTCAAAGCTGCTGTATCGGAGGTTGGTTCTAGATACCGTGCCCTGGTAGGATGGGGACCGGAGAACACCACTCCGCTGCCGCATTGGGTAAGGCGCGACTGGGCGCTACAGCAGCCTCAACCGTTCGAGTGGACACGCCGCTCCATTGCAGGGTAACGAAAACGCGGGGACAAGCGACTCAACTCCGCAACGCCTTCTCGATAAGGACTGTGACCTGTACAAGCATGATCGTGCAAGCGCCACGACACATGAGCCCCAATCGGTCTTGCAGATACAACGATACCCTAACGAAATCGTGCGGGGACCGCCCCATGGAGAGCCGGCCTCTTCTAACCACTAGAACGGGGTCGAGCGGGCCGTGTCAATTTTGACAAGGTTGGAACAGTCCAATTAGGGTCGCGTTCTTTTCGCGACAGTGCTGGCTAGCCGTTCTTGCATACCTATGTTCGGCAACATGTATCACGCAGGTCAGCAGCCCGACGATCAAGTGTTATTCAGAGCTGGTCTGGCCTTCAAAGCAAAGACTTGCGAACGGGTGACAACTGCGCTGCTCACTTGTTTGTATAGGTGGAACGACATCTGAGAATAGGTGAGAGTTTCATCGTACATTCGGGGTGGAGCGAATTATCCGCGAATGGTTTTGGAGGTCCGCACTAGCGCTGCGATGCAATGCAAGGGCGAAAACAAACGCCATGCGGGGTTAGACCGCGCTTCAATGGTCGGCTCGGACTCTGACATATGCAGCAAAATAGGATGGGGAAATCTGACAACCTTCCATGTGCTTGAGTGGAACTTAGCATAAGGAAGACGGGTAGCGAAAGCGTGACTGCCGAACCTCGCACATTGAGATGCGCGGGCGCTAGATTCCACACCCTCGAATGGGCAAACGCATCGTATGTTTCATGTGTCTCGATCACGGAATTCGACACTTTGTCAACCGCGTGCGACGGGAGTGGGCACATGGCATGACATGCATGTGTCATTGTCGATTCTGCTCACTCCGCTTCGTTCTAGTCGGTGTTGTGTGGCGGATTCTCGACAAATATTCATTGATCTTTTTCGTATCATCACCCGTCTGCTGACGGGGTGACGGGCCGTGGTCTAGCCACGCGCTGTATGCCTTATTTTGTGGTCGGTCCTGTGAGTGCATACACAACATTATCGAGACGGGTCCTCTAAAATGCGTCCCGGGAAGAGAATTCTCGCCAACACAAGCTTTACCAAGCCACGTTCCTACTTACAGGCTCTGCCAGGCGAGGACGGGAGCATCTCCTGGAGTCAGCCGCCTCGCTGCAGGTTTTGTTGTTCATTTCGGATCAGCCACCCGTCTGGCAGCCTTAACAACTGAAGTAGTCCCGGAGACCTAATTCTTGCCACAGACGGAAAGGTAAGATCGACTACGCCTTCACCTCACCAAAACATATCAAATACTCCAGTGCGAGTTGGACCTTTCGCCTCCTGACTCTACTAGCAAGTGTGATCTGCTACCTAAGCTGACAATACAATGAAAGACAGCGTGTGGAGAAGTCCACATGACGAGATACATCCACAGCTGACTGGTCAGAATGCATAGGTAGCGGGCGCTTTCTCGATCTGTGACACCGAAAATCGACCGCACTCCAACCACAGTCTTCACCGCCTCCACCAATCGTTTGTCGGCTGTATCGCTGGCAACACACCGTTTCCGTCAACCAATCCCATAGGAAGGCGACCCGTCATGCATTGGGTGTCAATACCTTCAGATATTGACTTCCAGTACGACACTATTCGAAACGCACATCTGCAGATACTATTTGTCTCAGTTTTGATGCTCGCCCTTCGTTAAAATGAGCTCTATGGTTGTAGCAACCTTCTCTTTGTCAGAAGGCAAGAATGTCCACCACACTAGAGGGTACATGGATCATTCCCACTGTTATACTCTGTGTGACACGCAGGTCTTTCCAAGCCTTCTTATTGGAATAAGTGAGTGTTGCAATAGAGTGATTGAGCATAGTCACTAGCAGTTTGGACACCCTGCAACTTGCTCACCACAGTACAGTAGCTGATTGATTCGAGCCCGGACGCATATATATGGAACCGAGCCTTTTGATCTTCCTCAGACAACTCTCCAGCTTGCGTCTCTCCTTCGAGAAAGTTCCCTGCAGCTTTGAAAAGACAATCCTATTGCGGCCGAGATTAGGTCTTCGGAATCTCCACTGCGCAAACAACGTCCAACCCAAAGGCGTTTGGGAACACGTCTCTCCAGATAAACTTTCGCCTCCATAAGCCAAAAATCGCTCAACATCGGTGCGTGCAGCAATCAGTACCTGCCATACTTACCCGGACAAAGAACCAGACGCTATCTTGTGACACATATCGCACTCAGACTCATATGATCATGTCCCTTCCTTAACTAGTTTGGATAAGCAATGTCTGTTTCACTGGAGTCAAGAAAAAATTACGAGAATGATACGCAAGAAACATTCGCTATCATATTGATTTGTTGGTAGATATGTCTGGCTGCTCTGTGTAGGCCACAACGAGTCGCGCCTAATTGATCCTTCCAGGACATGACAACATCCCAGTAATGCTTGGAATGACACCCCATGGAAAATGGAGATACCGTACGTTCTAGTCCTGCCATAACTTCACCAGCACCTTTAGAACAGCAAGTTGACTCCATCCGTTCTATAGTTACGCCGCCTCCACAACCGAAAAGCGTTCGCATTCAAAGTCAACGCCTGCCGTTCGAGAGCCTCCAAGTCCTCCTCGATCGCATCAGACACGTCTGCACGACCCAATAAATTCGCTTCAAGCCACTCCGTACGCTTCGCTACGATAGATGCTTTCAATGATGGTGGAAGCGGTAGTCCAGACCTTGATTGATTTCTCGGTGTCGGAGGATTGATATCTGCGGCACGCTGACGAAGGTTTCTCCGCGGAATGTTGAAGTTTGGCAAGGATCGTTTGCGAGTTTGGTCCGTCTGTGTGGCTTTGCTTTGCCCACTGATTTTACGACGTGTTCGGGTTCGCATGCTTGTAGTTGGATAATCTGAATGCGCTGGGTGGCTTACTGGAACGTGGACCTTCAGGTGGACGAGCAGCGACATTTGGGGAGCACGAAAGTAGATTGGAAACTTTATTGACAGGACAGTTGCAGGTACTTTTAGTACAAAACAGTTGCAGACAAAGAGATCTGGGTCGGCATTGTTAAGAGTAAATCCACCTTGTCATCTGCTTTGTTCGAAGAAAACACGCATACGCGATTGGCAAACATCTACCCATCAGCAAGCGCACAAGAACATTTCATGCATGGAATAGCATCTGCTACGTTTGTATAGTCGTTGGCGATGTGTGCAAACCCAGGAAATCATGCGATGGACTGAATAATGTAGATATATACCATGACAACAATGAACAAGTCATTCTATTGGTCAATTCTGTTCTATCATCCTATAGGACATCAAATAAAAATGTAGCCAGTCATAGGCCTTTGACACATTTCTGTTCCATGGGTGAGGAGAGTCTGCACATTCTTACAAGCACCGATACATAGGCGTAGGGGACTCCAAAGATGCTCCACCAAGAAAGACTTTGGTGTCAACTGTAAAGGATTCCTGACTGATTTGTGTGATAAAGGACGGATCATGAACATCACATTGGTAATAATGTATTAGGCACGATCCATCGCCTGCCACCGCTTCCCTACAGGAACTTGATTGATACTCTTCACCTCCTTGTGAACACGAGCTTTCACCAACAAGTTCGGCCCTCTTCTCCAAGAGAGGTTCGGACCCTTTTCACTCACCTTCAAAACCTCTTCTCTTTTCACACCACTCGCCACCAATATTCTCTTATAATCGCTGTTCCGCATCTCAGACCCTGCAATAGAGATACTACTTCCCGTCAACTTGTACACAATGATTGGCAAGCGCAAGCGCAGCGACTCGCGATCCGACACACCCAATGCAGAAACCATTGATTTTACTGCGTTCCCCCAGAAACGACAAAAGAAACACGACCTATCCACCGAACCCATATACACCATCGCGCAAGTCCTCGCGTTCAAGACTGAAGTTAGGAAAATCAGAGACTGGACTAGTTCAACCATCGCCCAAAAGCACATCCAAATAATCTACTGGTCCGACGTCGAAGGCTTGAGCAAAGCTGAGTGTTGCAAACGGTATCCAAATAGAAACGGCAACCCCAGCTCGTTAACGACTATCTTCCAAGTGTACAACAAGTGGGCGCCACAATTCTATGCCGAGAAGGGCGTTGCGTATGTACCACTGAGCAAGCGTACTGCAGCTCGTGGGGCAGTCGAGCGTCCTCCAATGCAGAGGAAAAAGCGCGCCCGAACAACCAAAAGTTCAGACATAGACCTCGAATTGGAAAAGGCTTTTGCAACACTCCCCAAGTACGCACTATCAGCGTCAACGCTGACTGAAACGTCTGCAGCATGCTCGTGTCCAGCATCGCCTTCCGACCTCTCCGCCTATTCCCGAATCAATAACGTAGTACAATTCCTCAGCAAGCCCGACATCGACACCGACACTCTCCCCTCAGGCCCTCCCATCCCCCTCGCAACCCTGCTCAAACACTGCACTGCCCTGCGCGCACCACTCCTCGCAAACCCACTGATTGACGCTATCTACCACGGCCCCGAAGTCAGCGCAGACACCGTCTGCCGCTTCGCCGCATGCATCTCCCCCACGCTGTGTTCGCGCCTACCGCCCACGGTAACGACGCCCTACGGCGTGTTCGAGCAAGCCTGGAACACCTCCGAGCTAGAAGACCTTTACGTCTTCGCCGGGAGCGTGGGCGCGTGGGGCGTGTGCGATCTAGTGCTCGACCGGTGGAGCGAAGAGCTCCGGCGGCCGGAGGCGCGGCAGGTGCTGAACGAGTGGGGTGACGTTGAGGCGTTCGATGTGCTTGGATTCGGTCCTGAGTTCATGAGTTTCTTGCAGGCGAACGATGGGAAGGGGTTTGCGTTCTTTGGGAGTGTGCTTGTGGGTGCTGGACAGGAGGGGTGGGATAGGATGGGGGCTGTGGGGTTGGCGGGTTGGTGCCGGGAGACCAAGGAGGCGCTTGTGGAGATGGTGAGGGAGGGAAGGGTGGTTGATTTGCGGAACGCATCGCGGGACGCGGTTTGTAAAGCTTTTCACCACCGGGGTTGGGTCACGGCAGCGCCTACACGTCCGACACACGATCAGCGGCCGTCCTGTTTCAACGTGGACGAGAACGTGCTGCAGCTCACCATCCCAGACTTCCCCGCCGTCCCCTCACAGGACATCAGCGACGACCTCACAGACTTCATAACATGCAAGACCGACCGCCTTCGCCAACACAGGAACGATTACCTTCTCAATCGTATGCAATACACAAATCCCAAATTCAACGCCATCCACAATACGCCAGAGATCTGTGCTGAGAAGCTTCGACTGGTCCGAGAGAAACTGACACTTTTCGAGGACGAGGGTATCGAACTGAGTGATGAAGAGGCAGCGAGAGCCCTGGTCCGGTTGAGCGTTCTGAGCGTGGGAGAGGAAGGGGAGGATGAGTGCAAATACGAGAGACTGTGAGAGTGAAGAAGTTTTGCATTGTATGCGCCTTAGGAACTCGATTGCCGCAAACAAATGGTTAATGACAGAAAGATGGGCAAGCGGCTCATGAAGGCTCTAACGGAGCTCAGCTCGGTTTGCCCTATCGGACGCGTGTTTGTTGCCAGCTTTATTAAAAATGTCGAACTTTGGTATCTACTCACTACAATACAATGCTTACAGCAACAGACACCAACATGTGTTCTGCAACCGTAACTTAGTCTTGCTCTCTTCTCGGCACGTTTTTCCATGCCACTGTCTACAGTTCTTTCTTCAAAAAGTGCTCTGGTCTATGATCGGTCTCGTAGTCCACATGTACGTACGCCCTCTCAACATCAGGCAGGCTCTCAAGCTTAATCTGTAGTTCCTCGGCAATATCGTGTGTTGCGCGCAGCGAGCTCTCAGGATCCATAACCACGTCGACTTCGACAATGAGGCGAGGGCCAGAGTGGTAGGCGCGCACAGTGTCAATCTGGCGGATTGCAGGAGAGTGTGTCATGGCTGTGAACACGAGTCAGAGTTGGATGTCAAGTCAAGAGCACTGAAGACTTACAGATGTAGGTGATGTGCTGGAGCATGTTCGTGTCTGCCGTGACACCAATCAAGAGCTGGAACTCGCTGTACGCCGTCCGACTCCACAGGAAGATAATCAGAACAGAGAGAAGCATAGCACCCATGGGGTCAATCCACCACTTCAGCTTCGCGCCGCCCACGCTGGTCAAGATACCAAAGCCGTTGATGAACAAATCGTTCCTGTGGTCTTCCCACAAGATACGAACCTGACTGTATTTGTTGCGGATTGCCCAGCAGTACAAGAACAGACTAAATTTTGTCGCGAAAGCGATCGCAACCGCGATCACAGAGGGCAAGAAGAAGTCGTTTGTGTCACCGCCGGTGTGCTCGGCAATGGTGCGAATAGCCTCAACAATAATAACAACGGAAACGGTGATCATGAGCGCGCAGAAAGAGAGGTTGCCGGCGGTCTCGATGCGTGCTTTCCCCGAAGGAAATTTGCGCGCGTCGACGCGCGACACGGCGCGGGCGCACATGATCAGCGTCAAGTTGGACAGCGGGTCGAAGAGCGAGTCGGCCATAGTCGTGAAGAGCGAAAGCGACTTGGAGCTGATAGCTGCGTAGAGCTGCAACACCGCGAGGATGACGTTGGCCACGAACGATCCGATGACAGCAATCTTGTACTTGAGGTGGTTCGCGTCGCCCTCCTCCTTTGCGGCACGTCGATGGTCGTCAACAGGCTTAAGGAGCCGTTCAATATTCTCGTTCTGCGCCTCGTAGAACTCCTCCAACTTTTTGGCATTGCGAGCCTTCAGGTTCAAGCTTATAGGACCACAACCGTCGCGCTTGCGCGAGCTGTTCGCTCGGATTTGGGCGAGCTCATTCTCAGGCTTGATCGCCGAGGCGAGTTGATATGGATCGTTGTCGGGCGTGTATTGAGGAAGCGACTGCGATTCGACGTCGCTGGAGCTGTCAGCACGGCTCAGCACATGGCTGGGACGTGCGACTGGGTCATGCTCGTGGGTGGACGCGGTTTCGACGGCTGTGCTGTTGCCATTAAACTTGTGAAGAGCACTTTCAGATACGTTGGCTTGTGCCGAACTGGGGGCGGCGTGAAAGTGGGGGCTTGCTGTACGTTCCACGCGATCGGGGTGTTTGTGGAAAGGATGTGGTTTCATCGAGATAGCATGGTGGAGATCTGGTTCCGACGACATGGCGACGTTTGACGCTGTAAGCCACTCAGGGTGCTTGAAACGAGATGTGAAGGAGGAACAGCTTCAAGGGAGGATGCTGTTTTCCAGATGAAGGAGGGGCAGGCAAGAAAAGAAACAGGTGCATCGCTGGCATGTACAGTAATAAGATCGACGCCGTCCGACCCAAGAGATCACCACGTGGGGAAGATCATGGCAGGGAAAGTGTAAGCGCGCGGACTGTACGCCGCGTCGCCGCGCCGCCACTTCCAAGGAACGCGCGTGTCTGATCGCAGTGAGTAGCGCCAGGTTACAAAGGATTTGGCCGACGCCTCGTAAGCTTTGTCTGGCAAGTGTAAAGTGCCTCGGCGCATACACAGTACTTGAAGACGCAGGCAAATAGGGCCACTATCGATGAGCTATGCAACCCGGTGCGCTCCTCGGTATGATCCTTTGCATGTTGATGATGCAGCTGCTTCAAGCATTACAAGCGGTCTCATCTGCTTCTGTCCTGGTGACATTGCGACACTCTCTTTCCAGAATCGCTCCTGCCACCATCCGGTCAGCACCACGGAGCCAAGCCCGCACCTGCATAATTAGCGCCATCTGATAATTCATCTTGGCGCCGCTCATCATCTCCCAGATCGAATATTCGCTTGGGTCTCAAGGTAACGTAATTATTTCATTATGTGTGCACGTAGTGGCAGTGACGTTCGAAAACGTTATTTGGATTAAACACCACTACAAGGGGATAGCCTGCCGAACCAAGCTGGTATGAACGCCGTGCGAATGAACCTGATCAATGAATTGGGATATCTACTCTCCTGACGAGCAGTCTACTGCTTCGTCTTACAAGACTTGTGGTGCTACATGACATTTGCGGAGATGTGCGAGGCGTGACGATGTGAAGGCGAAGGCGAAGGTGAGGGCGTATGGTGTCGTGATTCTGTGCCGGGGATTGGGGCGGGGATCGAACTCGCGGGGGATCGGATGGGGTTGTGTCTATGGACCGCGATAGCGGGCGAGAAAAAACGCGGCGTGGCGTTGTCTGACCAACGATCTCAGCCCAAGAAGTCGGCTCTACAAGGCACGAGGGTGGTGACGGTAATCTCATCGCCGAGCCAACGCTCCAAAGACTGTACCGGATAAACCTGGGGTGGCTCGGTATAATATCAGTGGCTAGAGTCAACTCGTGATCATGGACATCCATGCGTTTGGAGAAGGGGGTCAAACCCAGCCCTACAAGCCTAGCCAAAAGCTCAATGAGTGATCATCTAGCAATGCGACTCAGCCCCATTTCGAGCCCGGATTTGTAGGGCATGGGAAAGGGCGTTGGGATCTCAAGCCATGACGCCTGTGTTGCCGCCTGTTGCAGGGTGGTCAGACAGAGAACGGATAGAACATTGCGGGATGTGTCGGAGATGACCACATGTGATGAAGTGCGATGTACCATCAGGGTTCAAGGACGTGTTATAACATACCAACTTGACGCTTGATCTGTTCGCGAGCCCATCGAGCGGTATCACGTGTGCGCCCGCTGAAGTCCTGGTTTGCGCGAGTCTCCCTTGCCATAGCAGTAAGGAAATCATGTCGGAAGTAATCTCGGATCTCGCCGTTCTGGAAAGCATCTGCAAGGTCACTGTGGACAGTCAGTCACAGTCTGTGAATGTGTGGGATATTCATCCACTTACCCAACGACACCACACGCGGATCTGAGAAGGGCCTCAGTCCTGTTGGGGTCTGATTGAATCGTGCGCAGCAGGTCGAAGATAGAGTCAAGGAAGGGAATAAGAAGGTTATTCTTGTTGCTCGCCTTCATTGCGTTAATGGCACCGTCCCATGAGTCAAGAATGCCTTCCCTCAACGACGTGATGTAATCAATCATCTCGTAGTTGTTCTCAGTGGTCAACGTGACTTGACCAGCTTGCTGAAGGACTTGAGCAACGACAGTCAAGTAGGTCTCGAAAGCACCATGAATGGCATGGGCAATGTCGCCGAAGCATTGCAGGATAGCAGGCTTGAGCTGATTGCCAAGCGCCGGGCTCTGTTGACAGTCGTTAGCAAAGGCGCAATTCAGACTAGGTTCAGTATGGCTTACTCGGAGGTTGTTCAGCAGAGAGTTCATGAAAGCATCACAGTACGGCTGAACCTTGTCGCCTAGCGAGCGTGTGATGTCAGAAACGAGTCCGATAGCGACGGAACACAGAGCAGGCTCCTCCTGGTTGTTCAAGGCGTTGTACAAGTAAGGAGAAAATGCGTCCATGTACTTCTGGAAATCATCATCAAGCGCAGTGGCGATCGATGCAATCGCAGCAAAGACTGTGTCAGGAACGCTTGACTTCGGGGGAAGAGACGACAGAGTTCCAAGCAGAATCTGCATAACGCGGTCTGCCTGAGGCCTGATATCGCCTTCCAGACGCTGGACGATCGACATGACAACACTGGCTAAGCTGGTCTGCATCTCCTCGAGGGTCAGCTTGTCTTCGACGCTGACGACCTGTGACTGGAGGTTGATCGACTTTTCCAAACGCTCAAGAATAACGTTGGAAAGCTCGTTGACCAGGGGAACACTATCAGTGGCAGCGTTTGTCACGAAAGAGTTGAGCACCTCATATGCTGCAGTCCTCAGCTGGTTGTCGGCGTCAGCCCTTTCAGTGACCTGCAAAAGGTGCTGTACGCTCTGGGCAAAGTGAGCGGAGAGGGGGTTGCTCTGGCATCCGGGTTCTCCAGCAAACCTATCTGCAAGGTTCATGAGAGACCAACAGCAAGAGGCAGCCATCTTGGGGTTACTAGACAGACCATTGAAAAGCGCCCCGATCAGGGGAGGCAGGTGCTGCTGTGCATCGAGAGCGCCCGGCACAGCCTCGCAAATGCGTCCCAAAGCATAGGCTGCCGAATCCTTAACGTGGATGTTCTGGTCGTCCATCATGCCAATGAGAGTGGGCAAGGCTTGCTTAACGATGGGATCCAAGACATGTTCCTCGGGTCCTTCCATGATTGCACCAAAGGCGGAAACGGATGCATCTCTGTAGTGCCAATCTTCCGAGCGGATGTGCTTCTCAATGAAAGCAAGGACCGGGGGCATAACAGCACTGCCGACGCACTGCGCCCACAGCTGCAGACACTGGTAAGCAGCACGTGACACGTTGTACTCGTTGTCATCAGCATCCTCGTCCTGCTTGGCCAGAAGCTCAAGGAGAACTGGGACAACCTCTTGTGTGGCAACACGGGCGAAATTGAAGTATTCACGCATCTCGGTGGAACCCTCGGCCTGAGCTTGCGTGTTGTCGTCTTCGATCGCAATTTCTTCCTCGCACACTGTGCACCAGAATTCAACGGCGAGCTTGGCAACGTCCTCTTCATCACTCTTCATGCCCTGGATGGTGAGACCAAACAGAGCCTTCTCCATGTAGAAGCGCATCTTGTCGTAGTAAAGACCCATGATGCGGTTGAGGCATCCATACGATCCTTGCTGGATGCGTGTGTCGTCCGCCTGTGTAGCCTCACAGATGACCTGCATGATGTAGTTGCGCTCGCCCTCGTTCTCGAAGTTCGATCGCACAAATTCGATCGAGTCGCTGAGAGCTTGGATAGCCGCGATTCGGACATCGCCGTTAGTCTCCTCCTTGCGGGCACCCTGCACGACAGCGGTCAGGATTGCATTGGAGTGGTGTGCCAGCGCCTCCCGAAGGTCGACGTCGTCGGTGTCGCAGATGTACCCGATGGTGGTCAGCGAGGCCTGCTTCTGGCTATCGTTGCCCTGGCCGACGTTCTCGACGAGGGTTTGCATGAGCTCTGGCCATTGATTGCGGGGTATTTCGATTGCGGCGATGGAGGCAATAAGCTGGGCGACGGTGGTACCGACTTGCTTGTTCGGGGTCGTCAGCGTGCGGAGAGCCAGCTGCTTAACCTCCTGCTTGATCTGCGGGTTCAGGGCGATCCACCGTTCCTGCACCTGACGTAATCTGGCGTATTCGCGGGCTGTGAACGCGTTCTTCAGTGCCAGGGCGGCAGCTGTTCGAATGTGTGCTTGAGCGGCTTCATCCGCAAGCTGCCCACCGAGGATCTGGAGGTATTGGGACTATCGAGAGACACAGTCGTTAGTGGCTATGTTTGAGTGAGAGCGCATGCAGCCTTCTCGCTGCGTGGGGCACTTACGAAGTCAGAGTCGGCGGCCTGGGACAGCTGCTGCTCGGCGTTCTGGCGAGTCGTCGCATCTTTTTGGCTGTTAGTAGGCCTTACAAGGCCTGCGTGCAGCACGCGAAAGGCGACATACCCGGAGACAATGTCCCCTCCAACACCTGGTTGATATCCATGATTGCAGGAGGGTGCTTCAAGGACTCAAAGAGGGGTATCGAGCGGCGAGACAACTAAAAGAGCCGCAGTGGCGGTAGGTGTGCGAGGTGGTGCGGCGAATAGGGTAAGGCCTGCAAAAGTTGCGGTGGGCGCTCGTGTAGAGAGGGAATTTGTGAAGCGAAAGAGGTCGAGGTTGCCAGGCCGATCTATTCACGTGTTTGGCTGCGCGGTAGTTTTCGTTCTGACGGATTGTGCCCCACTACGGCGCCGGTCGACGAGGCAAAGGAGTAATTAGAAGCTAGTGCGAGCGAAAACAACAAACAAAGCCGGCGAGCGTTGTGAAATGTGAAAGACAGAAACTTCTGGAAAGTTTGCATCCTAGGCGCAGACAGGCACCTGCGCTCATCAGTCTGTCCGGAAGGCAGCGCCAACGCCCGATGGCCGCCCGGCAACCACATTGGTTCGCTTGGGCGCCTTCTCCAGGTCTGCGTTTCCCCGCGGCTGCCTTGACCCTGCGCCGGACGGTCCCTCTCAGGACGAGGCAGTCGGACGAGGGTTCGAGCGATCTGCTGCATTGCTCGCGCCTGCGTCAGTTCAGACTGAAGTCGCCGTTTTGCTGGCTAGACATTGTCGTCTGATGCCCCTGATCCACAGCGTTGGACGCGTGGCGTGGCTGCCGCAATGCCAACCATGGTTCTGTGATTGGGCAATAAGCGCCTCGCATCATCACCATTGTCCAACCCTGAAAGATTCGAAGTTTATACGCAGAAAGGAAACTCGGTGGTATCAATGAAAAATGAACATGTGAATGCTATAGGAGAACCCGTAGGCGTATGTACAATTAACGACACGCGACAACGCCAGCTATGCAAATACGCTTAGCTTTCAATCCGTGCTGCTGGCGACTGCCAAGACAGTAACGTTGGATGACTTACGCTGTCTAAGATACTCATGTCCTGCCTCGTCGAGGATCGTTGGCCTCTTCCTTCCTCCAGTCGCGCATTTCCTTTGTGCCCAAGCTCCCCAAACCTCCTTCGCCTCTCCTCTCCCAGCCGCCTAGTCTGACAACTAACCCTGTGGCGTTGTCTGCACCTTCGCTGCCAGACGACGTCTCAACCGCAAAGCTGGTGAGGTCTCGGGCGGCCTGATCAGGAGTCTTCGCTTCCTTCACGATATCAACGATCTCTTGATCAGACAGATGGCCACAGACACCGTCAGAGCACAGTACCATAAAGGAGTACTCGGCGGGTGAGAGCTCAACCCGACGAATTTCAGGCTCGGCAGACACGCCAATGCGCTTTGATGACATGTCGCCGAACGCTCTGGTGTTGGCCAAACCAGAGATGCGCTCTTCACCGAATGAATCGGTCACAAAAGCGGCGGCGAATCGGCGCAGACGTGTCGCTTCTTCGGGGAGTGATGGGTGATGGTTGGAAGTGAGCGGCACAGCAAGTCCAGTCGCAGTATTGCAGAGCAGGATTCTCGTGTCGCCAACATGTGCAGTGAGTAGCGAAGAAGGCGATGATGGGTGCCAGAACGGCGAGGGCGTGGGAGTAGAGATCAGAGCGACGCTGCATGTGCTGCCACCTTTGAAGCGGTTTGTACCGCCGATATTCTGGCCTGCGCGTGAGGGTTTGCCGAGGATGTCGTCGTCGTTGATAGCCTTATCTGCACGAACAGGATCTTCCTCCTTCTTGCCTACTTGCGCAGCTACAAAGTCGTAGTCGGCTTTGAGGAAGGCGTACTCTAGTACTGTCTCGATTCCCACTCCCTCGATGGTCTCGTCAGATATCCTAGAGCTTGACGAATGGTGCTTCGTGACAGCGTCCTTCTCATGAGGGTGTCCTCTGCCGCCAGCCGCCATGGAAAAATGCTCGGGCTTGAAACGACGAAAATAGCCTCCGACGAGCTCTTTCCAGTTCTTCACAAGCTCTCGCTCCATCTCTTCAGCCTTACGTATGCTGTCCGACTGTGGTATTGGTGGATCGCCGGGTATAGACCCATCTCGTTGCTTGCCAGGCAGATCACGTCGATCTCTGCCGTTGGGCGGCTGCATCTTCTCTATGCCGGGCGGCGTGTGTGTCTGGATAGCCTCCAGGCTCTCCTCGTCTTTTTTCTGTCGGCTTTTTGGAGCAGTGGCTGGATCCTGCATGCTGCCAGGGAGCGAGGGACCAGCCCGGTTCAAGCTACTCTGCAGCTCAAATTGCTGCGACGCCTTCTCGAGGTAATCGTGCAATTGCTCCTGCAAAAAGCCAGAGCAAATGGCACCACCATGTCCATCGAATACGCCAAAGTAGAAGACTTGCGGGTCTCCACTGGCGCTGTCGGCCGGTGTGACCTCGTTCGCAGCCCCGCCCTTCCTCGTGAGGGACATGGGGCGCCGTTTGGCGAATGCAGGCACCTCAATGGTGCCAGCTTGGAAGGCATCTTCGTTGTATGGCCGCGAGCCTCGCGACAACGAGACGCCGAAATGGTGCTTTGCGCTCTTCAGCGGTATTCGCACCACTGTCATGTCGCGGTTCGCGCCCACGACAGCAGCCGGTGAGCGACTGTCTCCTTTCGATTCATGGGGAGTGCTCTTGTCGCGCGGGAGCTTGTGGCTGAATCGAGGCCCTGAGTCTGGGTGCAGCGAGGACGAGGGGATGTGGGTGACGAAGTACTCGTGGAAGCAGCGTCTAGAGAGGCAGACGTGGGCGGGCGGGCCTATCGTGGCGGGGATGCGTGGGGCGCGATTGCACGCGAGGCAGGCGATGGGAGGCCTTCCAGTGGCTGTAGAAAGGCGGACTGACGGTTTCCACATGCTGTCCCTGGCGGCAAAGGACGCATTGTGTGTAGTAAAGGCAATTATGTCATGGTAGGGGATGGGGCTTGGGGCTGACCTGGCTGAGCTGCGGCCAGTCGTTCCGGGTCCCTGAAGAAGCCCCACAACTTCGGATCCTGCACTCGCCTCCGCCAGACGTGCACGTAGCAATCTCAGACCACAACTTCCGGCCGTTGTCTTCCCGACGCACAGATGCTGGATGGAACAGTCGCAGATCGTAAACATTAACATATCTTCTAAGTAGGCAAATGAGTGCCAGCCTACATAACCGGGGTATATACCAAAACGCCCTCCGCAACAGACATTATATGTTCATTATACGCAGCCTCGTCCCTACATTCGAGTCGCCTCGAACGCCTAGATGTACCGCCTTCCCTGAGGCTGCGGCATGGGACTCCCTCTCCCGTTGACCATCTGCACGTTGATCACCTTCTGTACGCTCGCCTGGCCCATTGTCACCGTCGGGCTCCAAGGATCTTCACCCCTCCGACCATCATATACATTCTCCCTGCCCCACTTATCATCCTTGCTTGTTCTCATTTCACCGTTATCGTTACCGTTGACATAGCTCTTGTTTGTCGTAACGGTCGTCAGTGCGATGACGCTGTCGGTGTCAGAGTCCCTTGGTCTGGACGACTTCGATGTGTGAGATGACCCTGGGAAAGAAGCTTTGCGGTCCTTGTATGAAGACACACGTTCCTGTGTGTCTGAAGCAATCTTGCGAATGAGTGGGCGTAACACGGCGATGGAAGCAGCGATGATGCCAGTCCCAGGTTCGGCGGTAGCCCAAATCGTGGCTTTGACTGCATTGGCTGTAACGTGTCAGTACACCCATATCGCAACAGAGAGTGATAAAGACAACATACGGTGAAGAACAGGACTACGTGTGAATAGAAGGCCTTTGAGATACACCATACGAAGGATGCTCGATACACTTCCAATAGCGCCTAGGCCCATGACGATACTGACGCTGATCTTAGATCGGCGATCGATATCACTGTCAAGAAGGATGGCGATGGGGATGAGAACGAACGTCCAGTCCGCTATAACATTGATAACACCGTAAATATAGCCAGTGGCCAGGATCAAAGCGGATGGAAGGCATTTCTCGGAACCGGCAAGGCTATCCGCCAATTTGAGAGGATCTCCGCACACGAAGATAGTAATGAAGGTATAAAATAGGCCATACGTCGCACTGACTCCGAGAATGGTGTGGAAAATGACGGTCTGCCAGCGCTTGGTGAGGACACGGAGGAAGAAGAGTCCCAGAGAGATCTTCAGTAGTGTAGTCGTAAGTATGTAAAAGACCTCACTCAATTGAACAAACTGTTTCAGTTAGTGGCATGTAAAGCAAATTTCTCTCTTGGGCGGCGTACGACTAGGCTTCGGTAGCGAGCTTCTGCGGTAAAGAGCATGCCTTGGCTACTTCGCATGATAATCGTCAAGATGAAGGCGCAATATGTAGTGAATAGAAGCTACTTAGGTCAGTTTAAGCATCTCAAAAGCGTCTATAGGCTTACCAAAGTAGCGACCATAGCCACATCGTCCCAGCCTGGGGACTTTGTGATGCGAAATCGAACCCATAGTCGGAGCCCTACAGCCAGCCATGCTGAGATGACAAGCGAGATGGACGTGGCAAAGATTATATTGCCGAGAGTAATTAGTTCTTGAATCTGAGCCTTCGAGGCCATATTGTGAATTACCACGTAGGGTGGGGACTAAACAGAGGATCGGACGGTTATGATAGAACGAGATGATGCTGGCATTAAGAGCAGGTTGCAGGGACGGGTAGGCGCCGGAGAGACGACAGCCGGCGGACGTCGTCGCACGTGTGGTAGAGGATGCTGAACTCTATTCCCAGTGTGGCAGTCTGTTCGGCAGTGCCTATTGGCCAGGCTGTTCTTCAGTAACCCAGGTGGTTGCGCATGGACAACCCAGACGTTTAATGTCTAACGACACAACTAAAGTGGGCTATACTCCGGCATGCCGCCCTTGAGAACCCTGAGTTACGTGACAGTCCCAGTGCCATGAGATCGCTCAAACAACCTTCCGGAAATACGCTGTCTACCAGCGAGTGGGAAGGCAGGTTGCGTTGTCATGTCTCATGCAGAACAATACAGCGTGTGGAGCTGTCCAGTAGCAGTGCTGAGCTTTAATCTAGGCTAAAAGGCAGTGACATTCCTCGAAGCATACGATGGCATGCTTCTTTTTGAACATTGCAGTCGGACACTCACAACCCGATGAAGCCTTCGGGAAATGTGTCTTCATCGCGATGGGTTAGAGTACACTCGTGACGAGGTCTGACAAGACAACGTTTGTCAATTGACATGCGTCTCTACCCTCCAAAGCGGCACTGGAACCGTGGATGACTTGCGCATTCGAAGGCCTTCATGTTTCGCCATGGATTCGAGGTGTCGTACCTAGACGTTTCAAGAACCCGCGAAGAAGCCCTGGCCTCAAACGGGGCCCACTAATTCTTGACACACGTTTGGTCGATCTTGAAGTCGGAGGATCCGACAAATAGTGTGACTGAGGCGTAAACTGCAGTTCAAACATGATACATGTTCTAGGCGTGATGATGGTGTGGATTCGACCTAAGACAGACTAGCGCATTGCTTAGTCACTAGTGTTGTCGGCAATTTTTCTTTCCTACGACCCGGGCAGCTCACAACGTCCTTCATCAACAACCACCGTTGAACCAGAACAAAGCACAGCAGATCTGCTACGCACACAGCTGCATCAAAGTCGAGCAGCTCAATTGCAGGTGTATCGCTGCACTTTTATGGTCACTGTCAATGCGTTTCTGCAATCAACTAACCTAGTATTTTACTTCTCGCTGAGGATTTGAACACGGGCATTTTGCGACTGGCAAACACATAAGGTAAGCCCAACTTTTACTCTCATCCCCCATCTCCTGATGAAAAGCAACAAATCTATATATCACAGACCTGTTCCAAATACATTATGTGGACAACGATTGTAACATCTCCTGACTCCTACTCTTTACGGACATTCATACGATCTCGCTCCTCAAAATGCACACACTGACGTACGTGTCCCAGATTTTCAGCTCTCGATCGTCGCATGTATCGCACCTTCACTGCGATGCATCACGATGCTCAAGTCTGTAGTTTAAGATCGGTATTGGCACCACAATGCATTATTCAAATTCTCAACAAAGGCAGCACCTCTAGGTGCTGCTTGTCCTTTGAACCCTCTTTATGACCTTTGCCCAACCTCGACCTCGAGACGTAGTGCACGTCGCCTCTTTGTTCGGATCTATTTCGGGCAGGGCGCCCTAGTGATGAAAGAGCGTTGTCTGTCCGCAGATATGTATTTCGCACATTGCGTCCCTGTTTGTGAATTGTCAGAAAGGTTTCCAAATCTACACCCGTCCCCGGACAGCAGCCGACTAATCAGAGAATCCTACAACACCCTGTGCAACAGATTCACCTGTTCCGCGTAAGCAACTGCTCACCAAGTACACATTCGTTGCAAAAATCACAATGTCTGATCAGGGTGCTGGCCGGTCCACATCTCGACGCAACAGCACTGTCTCTCTGGGCTTAGTGGGTGTCCCACATGTGGTAGAGCCAATACAGACTGTGGACGAATTCATTTTCGACTTCGATCCCGCCGTCGCTGGACTAGACACTGATTTCAACGCACGTATTGATGCCTTATGTGCAGCTGGCCTGCCTGATGGACAGGCGCTACAAGAACTGCAGACCACATCGGACTCTACCCTAAACACAGGTTTAGAGCCATCCGGATCATTTGAACCATATGATCTGACGGATTACAGCTCATTTCCTGAGCAGCAAAGTTTCATGTACCCTGAGCCCCAGGACTACTTCATGGCTCACGAAGCACCATATTTCAGCAGCGGCTATGGTTCCCTAGATCCAACGTTGGACTTCTACAACACTATGGGCCTAACTGCGATACCTGGAAATAACACGTTCATTGAGGATGAAAATAGTCAAGCTGCGTTACAACCTTATGAGCAGACAGATTACATCCCCGGCGACAATAGCTCATGCAACAACACATCAGTACAATTCGCAACCTATCCCCCCGAGGAGCTACAGGTAGCCACGACGAACTCAGTCTTTTCAGCTGAACCGATTCCATCGCCAGTCGGCAAACCTGACACGCAATATGAAACAGACTCGGGCTCCGACGACGAGTATCGCAACACTAAAGTGAAGACGACGAAGGCAACGAAGGCATCCAAGCGAGCGACTCAAAAGAAAAGGGATTCTGTAAGCTCTGCTAGCACTTCCGCAACTCCCGCTGAACCTGCAAAATATCTACCCGGAGAGAAGCCAAAGAAGGTTGACACCAAGCCTTGGATCCGCACCAACGCCAACACAGAAGGAGACACACGTACCTCAAAGATTAATAACTGGAAAAATAAGTACGGGTATAAGCCATTGCCGCTCGGCACGTGGAGCTTCGGCAAGCACACATTTACGTACACACAATATGAGAATGTTGACTTTCTTACCGAGGCGCCCATGTCTACCCGCAAGATCAGCGATTACATATTCAAATATCCGAGCGACGATGATAAACGCCTTATTCTTTGGATTCAAAAGATGCCTGCTGACCAGGGGCGACGCTATGGCTCAAAACAGCATTCAAAGTGCGCCTTCAGAGACTGTCCCATGCAGCGGTATGTTGAGGGCACCATCAGCACCGGTGAGTATCGCGTCGCCTTTGATGAGAAGCACCACACATATGGGGATCGCGTAGATCCTTATGACTGTACAGCCTATGCTCATCTTTACTGCATGGAACAATTCCTGGACTTTGAGCGAGTGTGCCAAGAGGCTGACGTGCGTATTGACACACGTCTCGATATGCCACTCGAGCCCAATGGTAGAGCAGCATTCTCCATGGTCGATGTGCCTGCTCGACACGAGATAGGACGCTTCCTCAAGGCGGCTTCACAGGGCAAGCTGCGCCAATCACAGCACTGGTACAATTATCCCCTCCATGCTGACTACAAGCGTGACGAACAGAAGCCCCACGAGTGCACGCTCACCTACTTGGCGCACTGTATGTATGAGGCCCATCAGGACGACTCACATAAGAGGCAGGCCGCGCTCCGTCGTGTGACTGTTTCGCAGCGACGAGTCCATCTGGGTGACTTGGAGATGAGCGTGGCTGATAAGCGCATCATGCTCGACGTTTATGGCGGTAAGAAAAAGGCTCGAAATGCTAAGCTTGAAGACCACTATGACGAGCGCATTCTTTACCACATCACCCGGGCCGAACAGGAAGCCAAAGCTTTCCTAGAGGGCAAGCGCCGCAAGAAGACATCTGCGAAAAAGAGCAAGAAGCGCAAGATTGGTGAGGGCGATGACACTGATGAAGAGGAGGAATTCACTTGCTCCACTCAATCGCGCGGGACGCGAACGACTCGACAGAAGAAGCAGCGAGTCAACTACGCAGAGTCGCCAGTCATGCAGCAGTATGCGCAGGCATCATACGCGCAGCCCCGGCCTGTTCAGCCGGCCTCAACCCTCGAGCAACAAGTTCAGCATCTTCAGACCCACGTTGCGACAAACTTCAGTCCCCCCCCAAAGCCAGCACCGACCCAACCCCCCATCGATCCCATGCTCGCGCTCGATTTCCCCTTTAGCCCCTATACCGTCCCTGCAACCCCCAAGTTCGACATCTCGGACTTCCCTACCTGCGAAGATGACCTGCCCAGCGACAATCTCGAGAAGGTACTGGCCCTCGAGCGACGACAGTCGTTTGCAGCAGAGCTCGGCCCGACAAGTATCCTGAAGAGCCCTGCATATGCACGCACGCCTCGATCAGTGACATTTGCGCGACGAGTGGGCTTTGAGGCTCAGCCAGTGAGTGCCAGCAAGGTTTACCGTGTGGATGACCCGCCGACCTACATGTCTGGGCGGCGGAGTGCGCGGCTGGCTAAGAAATAGAAAGACGACTGGTCGTCTTGATGAACTTGTTCGTTTAATTGTAGCGTTTTATTCCTGTAGCGTTTCGGTTTTGTAGCGTTGTTGAATTCATAGAGTGGTTGACATTGCACGATGGAATTCGAAGTAATGATGATGTAAAATTTTGAGCTTCAGCAGCTGTCTGCGATACTCTGTGATCCTCGCGGAAACTTGATCATGCAAGCCACAACGTCTGTACACTCGCAGTTCTCCATTTTACTCCACACTTCGACTAGATTGTTTTCCAGCCTAAGTAGTGAAGAACGTGGCGACATGCTTACAGATGCTCACACGAGAAGAGAGGTCGGCAATATACTCGGTTGGTGCCGAGGTAGGGACCAAGAAAGTCTCCACTTCCCTGCAGAAATGCGCTGTCACCGCATGTTGTATAGAGTATCGTCTGTACAGTACAGATCCAGATCTGCCAGTTCCTCAGGGTCTGAAGGGTCACAGGCCGAGCTATGTTTCACCGCCTTGTTTCGGATGTCTGCAGAACTGGCCCTCACGACGATCTTAGACGCTCGGGGAGACTGTTCTCGATGCCGTGGGGCCACTGTTCTACCCTGACCGACAGAACGGCGTGTGTGAGTTGTTCGAAGGAGCGCAGCAGTAGACCCAGGTACTAGCTGTGGCTGGGATGGTTTGTCAAAATTGGCGGCAGCTAACAACGCTAGTGTGCCCGTTTGGGTTACCCTGAGCAACGCCTGTTTACAGTACACCGCTGAATTGAAGAGGCTGGCCTGCTCTGTGCACCATGGTGCTCTGTGCTTCCCAGCCAGCGCATAGATGTCCCGCGGTTCGCCCAAATAATGGCAGACGGTATCCCTGATCCATTCCACATTTTTGAACGTTCATTGAACCCTGAGTGACACCCGCCCGTTGCTGCTTGCATATGCTGTCGTACAACGGATCCAACCAGCAACATCGATCATGACGACACTTGACGAGCTTCGAGACCACGGCGTCGCGTCCTTTGCGACTCACGAGGACCGGCAATTTGGGGAACCTTTGTCGCCGGGCACTATGTTCGGGGGTGACACCTCGTTCAACTCTGACCTCGCCATGTCGATGAATGGCGACGACGCGTCACCTATGGAGAGTGAACGCGACGAACGAGACTTCGGCGATGAATTGCTGCAGCCATACCAGAGCTCATACACATCACGCAAAGGGCATTCACGGCGTCAGTCTGCTACGACAAATTACAGCTTCGTATCTGCTATGCCATCCGAGGCTGGCTCCATGTCCTCCAAACCCGTTGCCGCCGGCAACCTGCCCATTGACACACGATACGCCCCACGAGCGGAGCGACCGCGATTCCGAAATCCCGAATCAGTACGCGCGATGCAGATGTCGTCGCCTGCGCCAATGTCGCCCTACGAGAGTAACCGAGAGAGGATGAAGAACACATACGGCCTCGCCACACCAGGCAGGACTGGGCGGTGTGAGACACCTGTGTCGAGACACTCTGGCTCTCGCAGGGGAAGCATCAGGAGTCATCACAGCCCTAAGCCTCAACCAGCACCGCAACAAGCGCCTCTTGTGCTGCTCCACGTCACAATACTGCCCATGCAGCTACCATTCTCCCACGACCACATGGCACGGCTTATGCCCCAGTGGCTCGCGGAGAACTTCAGGCTGCTTGAGGAGAAGCTTCAGGACATCATTCTTATGCGAAGAGGTCTCCTCATCCCGCATCCCAGAGATGAGTATGAGCTGCTTGAGGAGCGCATTCTGGAGAGCCTGGAGCTCAAGACACCGCGCCTTCTCAAGTGTGGACACTTTGTGTCACCAGATGAAGACACAGAGGACGGCGATTCCGCAATTGGTGCTGACGACGCTGCCAACCGCATGAGTGGAGCCACTGGGTCTAATGATCACGAGGGCATACATTCAAGGCGAGACTCTGCCATGTGCTTCGACTGCCATCGCGAGCTCAAGAAGCCAGGTCAGGGTGTGGGTGCCGGTACACGACGCTTCGACATCAGAATCTACGCCGCCAATGGCCTCATGCGCTCTGAAGCCTGGACAGCAGCTTGGACCGAGATGGAGCGTTGCGATGTTGAAATCACACCCTGGATTCCCGAAGAGGTTCGCAAAACTCTTGAGAAGAGGGTTCTTGAGGAGCAGGAGGCGGACAAGCGCAAGGCAGCATACAACGCTGAGCTCCAGCGCAAGATCCAGGAGGATGCTGTTCGGCAACAGAAGCTGGCTGCTGAGGCCATCGCAAAGAAGAGGCAAGACGAAGAGGAGCTTCAGAGGAGCTTCGAGGCTGCCACTGCCGCTCTGCAAAGGAGTATTGAGGAGAGTGCAGCGGACAAGGTCAGCTTTGAGGAGACTCTGGAGCAGAAACTTGAGGAAGCCAAGGAGGCAATCCGCTTCGAGGTTGAATCACAAGCCATGATGGAGTCAAACTCTGTCGCTGAACGTTTTCGTGCGATGGAGGAGTCCCTGAGACAATACCAATACCTGTCTTGTCCCCAGTCTCCGCTACCACCATCACAAGCATCCTCGCGCTCTCGAGCGTCGACTTACGACATCGACCTGCGCAGCGTGTCTCGCGGCCGCCGCGGGTACACCTCTACCCGACCGCACGCGGCCCAAATCCCACTCAGCACCCTGCTGAAGAACTACGTCTTGGTCCAGCTGGCCGACCCCAAGAACTGGGCCATCGTACTGTTGACTGTCGCCGTGGGTCTGATGTCGATGAACATGGGCAGCCAACAGCCCACCACGCCGCTGATCAGCGACGTGCTCTCGGTCGACATGTACTCCGCGTCCGCCGTAACAGCAACAACCACCGCGTTCTCCACCCTCACCGTCACCGAGATCCAGATGGCGAGCAGCATCTACCCAACACCCTCCTACTACTCGTCTTCGTACGCCACACCCTCTTCCTCCGTGGCCCCATCCGCCCTCCCCACCATCATCGCCCCCTCCACCGACATCATCGCGGACCCGCACGAAGCCCCCGTCTTCGAATCCTCCTCGACCGTCGACGACGAGCCCCTGCGCCGCGACTCGGAGACCTCGGAAGCGGACCCGGAGGAAACCGTCGTCGCCGAGGACCCCGTCGTCGAGGACCTGACCGAGCCCGCCAACATGGACGCCAACCTGTTCCAGCACACGTCGGAGCTGCTGGGCGCCGTGCACGAGGACGACATCGTCATGGAAGACCCCGTCACCCCGCAGGCCGAGGACTCGGCGTCCGAGACAGAGAGCATTGCGGATTCGGAGTCCGGCAGCGTCGCGATCGAGTCCGATGACGAGATGGAGGTTTGTCCGATTGAGTACGTGCTCGACTCGGACTCGGACACGTGCAGTTTGGACGGGAGGTAGAGTGGCTTCTGCCTGCTGGGAGAGGAGAGCAGAGCGCCGGCCTGAGAGCGGGCCTGGTTTTTTTTTACATTTTCTTCTTCTCTCAAAAAACGAATTCTGACGATCTTTATGACTGCCGTTATGGCGTATTGGGCGCTGCATTGCTGCGTTTGAGCGAGCATTTTGAGCGCGAGGAGTTCTATGGGGTTTTATCTTCCACTGCTGTTTGTGGAGTGTTTAGCATTAGCATGTCGATGGTGCAATGTCGTCTATAGTTTACTTACCATTGCATATATTGCCGCTCGTTACGATGCGTTTGTTCAATGATCACAAATCTCGCTCGCTCTTCAACTCGGACGCTTATCTTCGATGTGTTCAGCGACAAATCTGCTAAGCAAAGTCGATGCAGTAATTTCGCGATCTGCCGAGTCTTTCTCTCGTGACAAACTTCCCGCTGCGTTTGGTCACAATGCTTGAGGACCCCTAAGTGTGAACTCGTGTACAGATGGGATGATTTGACTGCATATCTACATTGTTGTACATATTCTACACACCTAACCAATCACCACTACGCCGTCCTATCACTATGCACCTCGACCTCCTCCTCCTTCTTCGCCGTCTCATACCGCTTTCCACGGAACGCGTACACGCCCCAGTTACTGCACGTCACATCATGCGGATCCAGGTCATTCAGATCCCACCTCAGACTCCTGAACAGGTTCTCGCCTGGGGTCAACAGCATATCCATTTCATTCCCGTACCGCGTCGTCAGGTGGTCGACGTCCTGCTGCACATCCCACGGCGAGTAGCCGGTAGCGATAATGGGGACCTTGGTCTCGAGCAGTAGCGGGATGGTCTCCTCCCACTCGTGCATGGACGCGGCGTTGCCGAAGCCCGGGTGGAAGACGACGAAGCAGTCGAAGTAGGGATCGTAGGGGTAGAAGTAGCCGGTCTTGTGGATGTTTTCGTAGCTCTCGACGAACGTGCTGATTTTCATGGCGTTGGAGATGCGGTCTTCGATGACGGCGCCGAAGGGGTTGAGGGGCGTGCGCTCGGGCAAGGGCAGCTCTTTTTCGCGGTTCGCCATGGCTTCGGGGCCGATGAAGTGCAGCGAGAATTGCACGCGGTGGAAGAGGTAGGCTAGCTGCATCCAGGTCTCGCGTGGCAGCGAGGATTCGGCACGGGCGCCGAGGATGAAGAGACGGACTGAGGGAGGCGCGATACGGGCGTTTTTCCACGAGTCGCCGCCACCGGTTCGCGGGGGGTGCAGAGTGTGTCGCAGAGCTTTGAAACCGTCAGTACGCCAAAACTAGCTAAGTGTTCATTCCGACTTACCGCTGAAGCTCTTGAGTCCCTCCGGGGTCATTCTCCCACCCTTGCGGATGTTGTAAGGACTCAATTCATTGATGACACTGGCAATAGTCATGGGATAGGTGAGAAGCTTCGTAGCTTGTCGCATCTCTCGGTCCTTGTTAAGCGCATCGAAGTCTCGCGTGTACAGATAGGTATCCCAGCTCGTCATGTTCACAAGGATCTCCTCCATCTGGGGCTCAGCGAACTGAAACTCCTTGAAGAACCTACCACTGCGCAGATCGTGGTCGTCCTCGTTTGACTGGCGCAACACATCACAGACCTCCAAGTGTGCCTCGTAGTCATCCGCCCAATGTTCCTCGCAACAGTAAACCGGTACTCCGCAGTCCGGGCATTCGAAGTCGACGTGAGCTGGTGGGGCACCTGTTTCCGAGGACTTGCGAGCCTCGAGGTCCATAGAGTTCTTTGCAGCGCGAGTCGGCTTGTGATCTGGATGCGGGCAGTACGCATGCTGACGCATAAAAGCCGCTCTCTTGCGGATTTGCGGGATGGGCGAGTTCGTAAATGAGTTGAAGAGGTTGTCCTCAGTCAACACCAGCGTCCGTTTGATACCCTCGGGGTCGATGTACTCGTACGGCTCGAACGGCTTTTCGAAGCTGCGGTGGGGTGTGGTCGAGAGCGCTCTTCGAGGAGTCGCCAGCTTCGACTGTGCTGGACTTTTGGTGGAGTGTTTTCGCTGCGATGTGACATTCTGGGCAAAGGGCCGGAACGCTTGGGCAGGTCGCAGCTGGGTGCGCGAGCTCTTGACAGCAGACAAGCACCGCGTGCAGGTATATGAGGGCCTCATCTTGATCAATTGGCCTCTGACCGTGGAGCAGTGGCAGCTACAGCGCGACACATAGCATGATGATCCGTCGCTGAAAGCTACTAGCGTCGGTACCTCGAGTCACCGACAATGTCACGTGTATCGGTCATCTTTCGTGGTCTGTCGACTTTACGATATCTACAGTAACCAAATCGTGTATGTAAGAGCCACATCATCAATTGAATCAGGTGTGCAATTGATGATCTGGCCGAGGTTGCATGTGTTGTTCTTGATCGGTCAGTTCGATAGAGACTCCATGTATATTATGATCCTCCTATACATCTAAAGATTCTAAACCATGTCCTGCCGGATACCGGGACTTCGTGATCTTCCAGAGCCTCCGGAAGGCCGGAAATTTTCAAAGCATCTTATCGTTTGGTGCGCACTGCAACGAACTTCCGAACGAAGAAAGAGTGACAGGGGGGGCCTGCACGTCAGCTGCATGAAGCGAACGGCGCTAAGAATAGCAACGAACACAGCCGGGACGGTTCGATGCACAGCTGCAGGAATGCGGCCCTGAGTTAGGTGGATTGGCCCGAGGAATTCTCAGCCTCACCGATTAGGTCTGCTCTACAAACATGCAGTAGTGGATATGGCAATGAAGGCTGCGGGCAAGTCTAATTGACTGATGGACGGTGTTCGAGTGACACCATCTCACAAGGCTGGAGCTGTACACTAAGGATCAGCGACGGCGGTACCTGGTACCCGCAATGCGTAGTAGTCTTGCCCCAACCCAGAGATGGACCAAGAGGTTCGTGTCTGCAGCCAACTCTGGCGGGTGTCTGTCTCTGCTGCAGTCGCTGCTAGACTGGGCCAAGGATAAGCTGAAGAAGTGGCATCAGTGTAGGTCGAGGCGTGGTCGAGCAATATAACTCGTGCATGATCCTTTGCGTCTAGCTGGTGTCCGTCAGGCACTGCCACCGCCGCGCACTGTCAGCAGTGCACCGGTGTCTAGCGGGGGTCTCTAGCCCGCGTTCACAGCGTGTGACGGGCTGGTCTGCTCGATTCGCTGGCTGCTCTGCAGGTGCGGCTGCCGGCTGAGAAGCTTGACTCTTGCTTGAGCAGCGCGCGCGTCCACATCACAACAATGTCTCACGAGTCCGGATAGAAGCGTCTTGCATTGGAGCCTGCTGCATCGGTGTCCGCTGATCGCCTGTTATTCTTAGCGGAGGCCATTGCCGTGCCTCGCCCCGCATCCCCATCGTGCAGCTTCGCGGCATAGCTCCAAGCTGCCACCCGCGCGACCACGATGCCCAAACCTTGGTTCAAGTCGAACAAGTCGCACACGTCTGTCGACAATTCGTCTGGGCAACCGTCTCCGGTGCCTTCTGGTAAGTGCGCGGTTGGAGATCCAATAGTCTTGGGAGCTCGTGCGGCTGACAGCACGCGCTGGCACAGTGAACAACGAGTTCCAGAGTGTCAACGGGCAGCCGGCCCAGCTTGGACAGCAACCCCCGCAGCAGCCGCCTCTCGGTATCGCCCAGCAGCAGCAGCAGTACAGAACGTCGCAACCGCAGTCGTACCCCCAGCGCACCACCAGCACGAGCCACAGCCACCGCCTGAGCGCGCACGACCAGCTGCAAGGCTACCAGCAGCCCGCCGGCCCTCCCGACCCCTCGCCCGCCTTCGATCCAGCTCGCCCGAGCGCGCAGCAGCTGCCCGCCCCCGTGTACGCGCAGGAGCCGCCCAAGAAGTCGCGCCTCAGCCGCATCGCCGCTGGACTGACTGGCCACAAGGACGACGACCCCGCGAAGCAGGCGAGCAAGAGCTCGGTGGGCCGCCGCCAGTCGACGAGAGGCAGAGAGAGCCGCCCGCCCGAGTACCACCCGCAGGACGCGCCGCGCCTGGACACGCCGTCGCAGCAATACCACCAGCGCCACGGCTCCCAGCAGCAGCTGCCCACCTCGGTCGAGCAAGACGAAGGCAGCCCGGGCCTCGACCCCTTCCTCCAGCAGAACCCGAGCACGCCGGAGGTCCCCCCGAAAGACATCCAGTACCAGCAGCATCCGCCGCAGTTTGCGCCAAACTCGCACCAGCCTCAGTACAGTCGGCCGCAGCTCGACAGGGTAAGCACCGAAGGTAGCTACCAGAAGCAGAGCGGGGTAGAGCACTACAGCCCCAACCAACACCAAGGCCCGCAGCAACCACAACCGCAGCAGAACCAGCAATACCAGGACTACCAGCCGCCTGCGCAGCAGTCTCAGAATCCAGACACATACCAGTCCTTTGCCCCGCCTGCCGCACCAAGCCCGCGACTCGGCAACGTCCAGCTGCACGGTCAAGACATCGCACAGCAGCAGCGCAATTACTATCAATACCAGCAACCGCAAGCCCCTCAGCAAGCACCTCAGCAAGCTGCCCAGCAGGCTCCCCAGCAAGCTCAGTCGCAGTCACCGCAGGACGGCCACACCCAGGGCAACCAGTATCAGCAACAGTTTGCGCCCCGACCCCAATCTCAGCCACAGCAAGCCCAAGAGTATCGTCAGCAGCAGGGTCACCCTACTGGGACCGTATCACTGCACCAGCCCGAGCTGCAGCATCCTCAAGCGACTCGTGGTGTGCCGCAGATAGCTCAGCAGGGCCAGCCGGTCGACTCGCAGCACCTGCAACAATTGCGTCCACCGTCTTCTCAACAGCAGCCAGCCCCACCATCACCGCTGCAGCATCAGTACCAACCATACGACCAACAGCAGAGCCAGCAGTCACAGGGTTCGGATTCGCCAAGCTCGAAAATCTCGGCCCTGAATCAAAGCCAAGACAACATGGCACCTAGCAGCCAAAGCAATGGCAGAGTACGCAAGGTGGCTGATGGAGGCCAACAGCAGTCCACAACTTCATCGAGAGAGTCGTCGCTTCTACAACAACCTACACCACAAGGTCAGCCACAAGGACAGACACCTGTGTCGCCAGGCGTCGCGACATTTGGAGCTAATGTTGTACCTACAGCTTCGCAAGGTCAGCCCTACCGAGGCGACAAACAGGGTGGGGAGACAGGCCGTGCGACACCTCCAACACGATTGGCCCTCGCCGACATGACTGAAGAAGACTATGAGAGGATAACAAAAGAGCACGATGTTCTACGTAGGTCTGCGTGTGCGAGTAAGATAGAATTTTGGCTGACTCAAACAAGGCGAGAAATACCAGAAAGTGAAAAGGTACTTCTTCGAGCAGCAGAGTCAGGTACATCAACTGCAGAACACTCTGGCAAACCAACGTCTTTCCTTGTCACGCACATCGTGGGACGACAGCGAGTACTCAACCCGCTTCAACAGACTTGATGGACTAATAGCACAGCTTTCCTTCTCGATTCGAAAGGACTGGAAGTCAATTCCGCCATGGCTGCACCCGGTAGTCAACAAGAATGCAGTAGAGATAGGCAAGCAGGAAATGACTGCCGTTGGCCGTGCCTTCATGTCACATTGGCTAGTGGAGAATATTTTTGAGAAATACTTTCATCCAGACCTAGAACCTGGCTTCTCAACCCAGCTCCGGATGATCCAACTCAATATCCGCAAGTTCGCGCCCTCGTGTCATTCTTCAGAGGACGAGGATTCGCTAGCTGCTAAGATGATCAACTGGCGGCTAGCGACGCTTGAGGGCCTGGCAGACCTGCTCAGAGCACCCCAGGCGGAAACAAACCGCCAGAAACTTACGGAAACACTCAACGAAAAGCTTATCGCATCGCTACAGATGTTTTTGAACGATCCCGCCCCGCCCGATCTTGCTGGTGGCGTACCGATGATCGTCGAGCTGGCTGTCAGCATCGCTCAACATCTACCCCTAGAAAGTCGAGAAGTCCATATCGAGTATTTCCCGCCAGGCCATGGTATTGTGTCTGAACACATGAAGATGGAGTCCGGCATTCCACCCTTGACAAGCCCAATTGCCGAGCTAGAAGACGATCGGGTTTCATTGAAGAGCGTGGCTTCTAGGTTGGACGACAACGCCTCCGTTGGTGATCAAGACCTGCAGTTTCAACAAGCTTCTCAGAACGTGAAGGAAGATAAAAAGCGTGGCTTCTTTGGTGGACTGAAGAAACCGACGACTGCACCGGCAGTGCTTGGTAAACGCGAGTCATCATTAGGTCAAGGTGGCAGCCAGCAGAGTCTCACAGGACCGCCTGGAAACTCTATCGGACCAAAAGATGAGCCCCCTCCACCCCGCGTTCGCTTGGCTGTGGGTGTAGCTGTGCAGATCAGAGGCAAGAGCGTCTTGATCAAGGCACCTGTTTACAGCACTTGAACGAGCTACTACGTTGGATATAAGCACTATTTGGAGTCGATTTTCTTGGTTCTTCTCCGTCGACAGGGTGTGTAGAGGATGGAATCCTGGGAAGGCATCATAGCTATATTTGAAGCGTCCAAGCCTGGAAGGCATCGTTGTATTTAGCGAGCGTTGGATTTGATGATGGACTGCAACACCGATACCCTCGCTGCTTCTACGGTTGAGCAAAGCATAGCAATAATGATGGTATTTCCCTGTCCACTAGTGCGAATCCGGGTGCATTGAGCTGTCTTTCTTAGTGAACGTCTTTCGGACCGCCTGACGCTCTGATTGGTCAGATTCTAGCCCGCCCGTTGTTTACGTCTGTCAACACCATGTTCTGGCACTGAAACACACAGCCTTGCTAAATCACAAACATGGAAGACCTGGAAATCTCATCGCTGTATAAAGGTACAGCGTTGAGTTGAAATGTGCTTGAGAATTGCGCTGACACGCTCCAGCGACATCTGTATCCGTACCCTCGCCGAGCGCAACACACGCCGCATGCCTTTCGAACGGCCGCCTACAAATACGCTGCCTCGTCACATTTGAAATACAAAGAAGTATCGGCCTCCCGGCCTCCTTCGACACCAAGACCGCGCGCCTCGCGTGGTCGCCAGCTACTACTCCCCACACCGCCTACTCTGCGTCGTCGTCGTCGCGGCGCCCACCCCGCTCGGCCTCAAACCGCGTCCTCATATACGACGACACCACAACGCGCGTATACGACTTGCGCGACGATAGGTGGAATGCTGTCGTCAATAATGGCTCCGGCGGCATGGGCAGAAATGTGCACGTCGAGTTCGGCGCAAACGAGGAGGAGATCGTTGCGTGGAGCGACTTCGGTGCGTGTGCCAAAGTGTGGTGTTTGAGGTCCGGACGAGCTATTGAGATTAGGGATCCAAAGTTCCCTGGGAAAGAGGGCAAGGGGTGGGGATACCGCGTTGTCAGTCGCGATAATGGAAGAGGAGGGGTTATGGCCATGTTGTGTCGCTCGTCGGGCATGGATGTGCTCATGCTGCTTGCGCCGCGCACGTATGCGCTCATCAGCCGTGTCGAGCTGCCGACGATTGATGCGGCTGGGCTGAAGTGGAGTCGCGATGGTCGCTGGATCGCGGTCTGGGATGCGACGTCGACGGGGTACAACCTGTACATCTTCACCGCGGACGGGCATCTATACCGCACGATTACACGAGAACCTTCGACTGATGCTAGGGAGTGGACTGTAGAAGGATTGGGTATTAAGAGCGTGGAGTGGGTGCCTGGCACAGAATGGCTGGCAGTCGGCGGCTGGGATCGGAGGGTGCGCATTCTGTCGACACGGACGTTTGCTCCTGTTGTGTTTCTGGACCACACTGCCAGCATAGACGTGCCTGGTGCTCCAGTTTACTCTGAGAAAGTCGACGGACAAGGGCACAGGACGTATACGATCACACCACAGCCCGTTACGCCGCCGAAAGCTCCGCTGGAAAAGAACGAGACGACCCTGATGAAACAGGGCATCAGTCTGCTTGCATTCAACAGCGATGGCACATTATGCGCCACAAGAGACGATTCAACACCAAGCACAGTATGGATATGGGATCTTCGGAGTCTGCAACCTCGAATGATCCTGATTCAGTACGCGCCGGTCAAGTCATTACACTGGCACCACGACAATCCTGGACTCCTACTCATCCAGACGACTCACGATTCGCCTACATTATACCTGTATCAAGCTTCCAACCTTTCCGCTTCAACATCTGCTTCTACGTCTGCATCAGCGCCACCTCCCGCCATCCTCGACCTTTCTTCCCATATCAACAAGCCAGCGAGCACTCTACCAGCAAGATGGACAACATCCTGGCTCTCCACACCGACTGACAAGAAACCTGCCCTCACACTCGCACACCAAGCAGGCTACGTTTTCAGCTGGCCTTTTGGCAAAGACGTCATCTTGCGTTTCAGCACCCCGGACGGTAGCGAGGCCAGCGATGACAGTCTGTACGACATACTGACCGGCCGTACACCGGTGCCAAGGCTTCCAGACAGCGATGAACCAGACATGGACGACAGCATGCTGGCGGAACAGCAGCTCGTCGCCGAGGACTCAGAGTACATGATGAGCTTTGACGACACATTCCGGGGCAAGTCGGTGGAGCATGAGGCTCGCAGTCAGCGAGGCAGAAGCGTGTTGGACGACGATAGTGGCCTGGACGAGATATTTTGAAACAACAATATTTCACAACACCCGTACAATTTTAATATACCACCGCACATCTCGTCGGCTTACACAGACCCTCATCCCTCCAATCACCTCCTCTCCCAATCCCGCCCCCAATATCCCAAACCCCCCTTCACCGACTCATCACCCTCCGGCCACCTGAGCCCGCACGACTCAGCCTCGCCACCCCCCGACTACCCAACACAGCAACTCGCCCAAAAACCATCGAAAACCCCTTGGAAAAGGGCCGCAAACTCACCCTCCCAACTTGCCCCAACGGGCAAACTGCACTTCCCGCGTCGAACACGGGTGGCGTAAGAAGGCCCGTCTTGCAGCGCAGCAGCGCACTCCCTCCAGCGAAAAGGCGAGCGCCGCGCCGAACTCGACCGCACCCGCCGCGGCCTGCAAACCTGCCCGAAGCAGCAGTTCGCGCTGCCGTCGATCGCGGCGCGCTAGCGCTTCACGCAATGCCGCGTAGCCGGTTTTGCTGCCGCGGCGCGGTGTGGGGCGGGGGGTTGCTAGCGCCGACGGTGTTGCGCGCAGCGCTACGTCATGGGCCGTCGTGTAACGGCGAGGAAACAGGAAACTGGCTATGCGGGGACGCAGCTGTGACAGACATATAGCGGGCGGGAGCTAGTGGTGTTCAGCTCATACATATTCGCGACTCGTTGGATCTGCTACTGTATTCATTGTTGGAGCCTGAATCGCTGAGCTGCGCTTATACACACTCCCACCTGTACGCAAACCGATACCGATACCGATACGCACCAACACCAGCCCGCAATGGCCGACGCGCAGGAAAAGCCCCAGGAGCAGCCCAAGGGCGGCGACCACATCCCCTCCACCACGCAGGAAGAGGAGGTCGACGAGCAGCCCAAGGGCCTGCTGAGCAAAGTCGGCGACCCCCTCGGTACGTCTAATCACCACTCGCATTCCGCATCGACACACACACACACGCTAACGCCTCCGCAGGAAACGTCCTAGGCACTGTTCTGCGCCCCATCGGCGCGCCCCTCGAGAAGGGCCTCACCGGGCCCCTGGGCAACGCCGTCGGTGGCGCCACACGGCCGGCGCTTGGCCCGTTGATGGGCGAGAAGCACGAGCGCAGCGAGCTGCTGGGCGGCGAGAACAAGGACAGCTATGAGAGCAAGCCGGAGAGTATTGCAGGCAAGGAGCAGACGGGGCAGAACCCGCTGGGCCTGGACCAGACAGGGCGGTGGGGGTTCGCGGATGACGACAAATAGATGCTGAGACGGGAGAACGAGAGCATGATATTACGATTGAATGTAACGCAATGAATTATCAAACGAGAGGCTATCATTGATCACCCCATCATCGGCTGTGACGTCTCGCATCAGCCTTGCGCACCTACTCAGCGCCTCGTAGGACCGTCGTGAGTACGTCAGAGCTAGCCAAAGAAAGTCGCAAAAGAACCGAAAACTGAAACAAACTTTTCACGAAGAGGCATGCCTCGAAACCACCAGCTGCAGCGTAGAGCCTCCATCGATGTCAGGTGTAAGTAGCTTGACGTTCAGACAACCTGTGAGCGTAAGTGATAAATTTCAAACCGGGGCTTGGAAGTCATACCAAAGGGCTGCATGCTACATTTCGGACTCCAGCACGGGGATGCTCTTGGGGTCGATTACCTCCGACGTATGGGCCTGGAACACAACCTTGTCGATTACCTTGCCAAACTTGTGTCCGATCAGAGTGAAGTGACCGGCCTTCTTGAACCCGTATTCGCCCAGATAGCCTGTCGCCCATTCAATATCTTCGTTGCCTCGCTCATAATAACGGAGGTCCATAAGAATGGTCTTGACAAGCCGAGTCTTTCCGCTCCTGAGATACTGGAAGTTGTTGACGTATTCGTAACCGCCTTTCTTGTTGTATCCAGGGTGGCTGATATGCATCAGCTGGTCGAGCAGACACTGACCGACACCTTGTCTAACATATCCAGGATGGATGTAGAGGGCTAGCTCGAAGGTAAATCGATACAAACTGGAACGGCCAGCGTGTTCTTCGAGATGAGTGAAGCCGACGATGGTCTCCTCCACAAAGCCTTTCTGTTGGTTACGCTGGTAACGTTGGCTGCGTTTAGCTACTGCAACAAGGCAAGGCAGACCCTCTTGCACAATTTCGTCAATCCAGGTGCTAATCTGTGACTTGGTTCGTTCCTCGAGTTCGGGTGCGTGTATTGTGTTCTTCACGTAATAGTTGTAGATAGTCTACATTTCGATTAGCCAGAGCTCTGTCGAAGAACGTGTTGTCCGAGGACTTACCATGATGCCGCCCACGTCAGCAGGCTGAACAGGGCGAATATACATATTGGCTTTTGGCTTCAAACGCATGTCCGGTACTTGAGGTGCTTCATACACGGGCGCAGCCACTGGCCGGTTTCGCCTTTCTTCCTGGCGGCGTTTTGCGATCTTCTTCTGCTCATCCAGCCTTGCTAGACGGTCTTCCGTGGACATCATAGCGAAAGGATGGTGCAGTTCGTTTTCGGCGTTATCTAGATCAATGAATGCATCTGGATTCGCCAAAGCAGTCATGAAACAGTGGCCAGGATGTTTATCTTCCCATCGGTCCCAGTATGGTGGATCTATCGTGATGTCGATATTACTCAAAGGAGCAGGCGCGCGCTGGGGAAACTCATGCCAAAACTTGCGTAGAGCGGTGTCGTCAACGGAATCATGAAGCCAGTAACGCGGCACTAGGTCTTTGTTCAGGCACTTACCGTCGGCTTGTTTTATGCCCGCAAATTCTGGCGTGTTGATGCTCATGACGTTGGTGCAATTCCGGCTAATACCATCCGCCCACTTCTCGATGACATCCTCGAAGTGGCGAGCGGTGTAGCCTTTGCGAGCGGCCCATTCTTCTGGTGGTGGGAGCCAGGTTCCGTTCCAGGCCATCAACTTCTTTACATCGTAAGTGGGATCACCATCGCTATCAGACCTGCAAGGCGCTCCGCCGTCACTGTCGCTGCTGTGGGTTGACAATCTCTTTGGAATATCACGCGACTTGAGCCAGACATGTTTCCCTCTTGGTGGTGCTGACCAACGTTGATTATCCCACTGTGGGCTTGACCAAGTTGGGTCAGGCTTTCCCCAGCCTTTGATCGACTCAGGCTTTCCCCGGCCCTTGCGCGACCCAGACTTTCCTCGGCCTTTGAATGGCTTTGACGATCCTGAGAGCTTTTCGGCTGTCCTTGCCGGTGTGGGTGGGGCACCACCTTCGGCGACAACCTTATCGCTACTTTGTGTAAGAAAGACAACAGGACTAGTAGAGAGCAGAGAGTGGCTTACGAATGAGTTGAAGACTGAACAGGCTGAGCAGCCCGAGACTCGGTCGACGTTGGCGGAGTTTGCTGCACACTAGGTGTCGGTGGTGTGGTGCCTTTGCGCAGGTGTGGTGGAATCGACGGAATCGAAGGCTGTGCAGTCGTGAGAAGATGCGGTGGAATTGATGGAGCTGGATGCTGTGCAGCCACGCGAAGATGTGGTGGAACTGACGGAGTCGTATGCTGTGCCGCCACGCGAAGGTGCGGTGGAATCGACGGACCTGCAGTCATCGTTGAGCCTGAAGCCTGTGCAGTCATCGCTGCTGGCTCGCGTTCGCCGCGAATTTTCTTCTTCTTCTTGTTCGCACGAGGCTTCTTGGTGTTGTGGTCGTGGGGTTGTGGTGCAGAAGTAGGGCTGGCAGCCTGTGTGTGGTGGTGAGGTGATCCTCGGCCACGTGCCTTGTATTTGCGTCCACGTCGCTTCGCCAGCTATTGTGAGTCAGTGCATGTGATGAAGAAACGACAAGGATGGGTGATCAAGAGAAAGAAACAGGAACTTTCTAACTACAACCAAGGAAGCGGTGTGGGGCCGGGCAAACAGGCAACGAGGCGCTGGACCTCACTTTCACCTACTTTTCCGCTGCTAAAATCTTCCTGCTGTTGCCAAGTCAATGGGTCGTTGACCTCAGCATACTTTGGGGGAGAACCCATGGCTGTGTCGAGTGTTGTTGAGTTAGCCGGAGGCATATCGACAGGAGCGCAGGTTGTCAAGTGAGCCATGACGGGCAGGTACGAACGTCGTCACCCGAACGAGGGTCTCGGGACAAGAGAAGGAGACAACCGTAGAGATATAATCATGCAGAGTATGCGGTTTAAGAGAGATTAAAGGTCGAACGAGGAAGTTCAACAGTGACTGAGTGAGTGCGTTTGAGCCCAGCTCGCAGTAAGAGAAACTCGGCGCAGCCTTACGCAATATCATGTGCCCTGCAGTGAGACCCTAGATTTTTACTTGGGACAAAAGACTGAGTAAGATGCCAGGCTGTGAAAACCGATGTCAAGAGACTCATGTTTGCCAAAAGTACTGGCCATCTAGGAGGGACATTTGTTTGACGACCACTGACTTTCCTGCGCTCTACACAGACATCCTAATATCCCTACAGCAGTAAACCTTGGAAAATCTGACTCGGAAGCCTCATGGTTGGAACTCAGACTCGATTAAGATTGGTAGTATCCGTCAGTGTCCAATGGGGAGCCACGAAAACATGTATTTTTCGACGACCAGGACCCGTATATTGAGGGACTGTATTTCGGCTCCAAATCTGAGAGTCATTCGGCAGAAATGGAAAATAATATGCTAGACAGCATAATGCCCCGAACTATGCCTCGAGGCTGTCAAGGCAACATTTGCCGAGGGGCAGCTCCACCCGACCCTCACAGTTTGGTGCTGCGTGCCTTGAAGGCAACAAACGAAGACATCGAAACAAACAGAGCAAGATGTTGTCAATTTTGCGAAAAGCGCGACTGAAGGACAAGGAGATGCGAATTTTGATGCTGTAGGTACTGAATAGTAATGATCGTGCTTCTTGGGACTGACCGCATGAGGGGTCTGGATAACGCAGGCAAGACGACGATTGTAAAGAAGATTATGAACGAAGATGTCAACAGCGTCAGCCCTACCTTAGGCTTCATAATTAAGACGATTGAATATGAAGGGTACGTCAGCGCACTCACAATCGAAGATTGCAATGCTGACAACGAAGATACAAACTAAACATATGTATCGCACCTGCATGATCCTGGCTGAGCATCGACTGACTTCTCAGGGGATGTCGGCGGCCAGAAGACGCTACGCACGTACTGGAAGAACTATTTTGAGAAGACAGACACGCTCATTTGGGTAGTCGATGCCACGGACCGTGAGCGAGTAGGCGATTGTCGGCATGAGCTGGCAGGGCTGTTGCTCGAGGAGGTGCGTAAGCAAGGCGTGTCGATCCAAACAAACTAACAGCAGCAGCGACTATCTGGCGCGAGCCTGCTAGTGTTCAAGAACAAGAGCGACGTTCCCGGCGCCATGAGCGAGGACGAGGTGCGCGAGGTGGGTGACGTTGGCTTGGGACGGGTTGCTAGGCCAATGACACTGACGGTACGCAGGGACTCGGGCTCGACGCCATCAGAACACACAAGTGGACTATCATGAGCTGCAGCGCCATGACAGGGCAGAACCTGCAGGAGGGGCTTCAGTGGGTGGTACAGGATGCGAAATCTCGACTTTTTCTTTTTTAGGAGGCGGTGTTTGTCTTCTTTGATCTTGACCAGCGACGGCATCAGAATGGCATTGTCAGGTGGGATCTTGTTCTCGGCCGTCTCACGGTAGTACGGTACAGTAGCCTACCAAAAAGCAGCAGCAAAAAGACAAAGTAGTACACGTAGCAAGATCCTCTACTGTGCTTGGATTGGACGTACCGCATGGGTGCAAGGGGCGCTGGTAGTCGCGAGCTGAATGCGGGTACCGTAGGACATAGGCAGCGCGCCCAACAGCTTCGAGTGTGGAGAACGGCTTGGTGGTGCAAGTGTAAACAAACATCGGCTGGTGTCCATATCAATATCAACCACCTACCTGCGTGTCCTTGTGCGCTCCCTTGCCCCGCAGCCGACTCGAGCAGATCCGTGTTTCAGCGCCGTCGAAACATCTGGGGAGAGACTGACAGGGCGCTCAGGCCAAGACCAAGCATGCACCGAGCCCTCGAAGCAATTTACCGACTGTCTAGCTTCGCTCCCGTCCTAGACCGCCTGACTGCTGAGCAGCTTCATTCTTGACGTGTTGCTGTCTTGCAATTGCAAGACGTGTTTTACGTGTGTTTGTTTATTTAGGGGTTGTCGACCGTCGAGCGGCCGTCCACCAGCATGTCCGAGGAAATCGATCCGCAGGAGTTTCAGCAACGCATCCGGCAGCTGGGCGAGCAGCGTGACCAGCAGGATGCAGCGAGAGCCAAGAAGCTGGAGGACGATTTAATGGCAAGCCGCAGCGAGCGGTTAGCGCGTCGAGCTGGTGGGTGCAGTTCCTTTCCGCCCAGAACTCCACTGATGTCTTAAAACAGACCGCGCGCGATCCATCTCGCCCGACAAGCCCCAGTCGCTGTACCGCTCTTCCGTGCACACGCCGCAGCAGGTGCAGGAGCAAGCCGCCAGCACCCCTACGCCCGCCATGAGCCCGCCGCAGCACGACGACGCGTCTGCGCGCGAGGAGTCGCTGCAGCAATTGACCAGCGCCCCGGCGCCCGACGACGGCGATCCGCAGAAGCCGACGAGTGCAGCAGCATTGGGCCGCTCGGGCACGCTCTCGTGGAAGCAGCGCCCGCAGTCTGGCAGCACCCGCAGGCCCCTGTCCGTCGCCAGGCCGAGCTCGCGGGACGCCTCTGCCCCGGCCTCGCCCGAACGCCCGCTGTCGAGGACCCAGATTGCAGCATCGCTGGGTGCGAAAGACCCGACCTACTTTCGCCAGACGGCAGACCGCGGCGTGGGCTCGGCGGCATACAGGAAGAACGAGGACGACAATGCTTCCGATGCCGGCTCCATAAGCAAGAGACAGCTGCCGGGCATGTCTCGTGACTCGACCATCTCGAGAGAGTCGACGGCATCCCTGAAGGCGCCCGAGTTGGCCAGCCCGCCAAGCGAGAGCACGCCCTCGAGCCGGCCTACGTCGAGGGGCGGCTCTACGCGAGGCAGCACCGCAATGAGCAACCGCTTTTCTACGGCCACATCCACAAAAGAGCCCGAGCTGGCGAGCCTGCCGACCGAAAGCACGCCCTCGAGCCGGCCTACGTCGAGGGGCGGCTCCACACGAGGCAGCATTGCCATGAGCAACCGCTTCTCCGCTGCGACGTCCATGTCAGGAGGCGAGCTGGACACAGCATCGATACGGTCGCCCCTTCCAACACTCGAGTCGCAGAAGTTTGCCCCGCCTTCAGAACAAGGGGCTACAGGAGAAAGTGGGGACAGTGCAGGGGCAGCACGCGAACCTTTCATGTCACCGACGCAAGGGAGGATATCGCCAGAGCGTGAGCGGTCTACGTCTCCAACAAAGGGCATGGGCAGTTTCGTGTTGAGCGCAAGCATGAAGCGCGGCGACAGCGTCAGCAAGAGATGGAGCACTCAGACGCCTCCAACACCGAGCAGGCAGGGCTCAAGCTTGAGCAACCGAAGTAGTGCCATGTCTGGGTTTGGCACCTTGTCCAAGCTTGAACGGCCGACAAGTCTGAGCAGAGAGCAGTCTGCTGACGACCCTCCCTCTCGCCCACAGTCGAGCTCCAGTAACACCACTATGAGAGGCCTTGGTATCGACGTTGCACCCAAAGACGAGTTTGTGAGGCCTGCAATACCGAATCGTCACAGCCGCAGCAAGTCGGTGCATTCCACGTTCAGCAACAGGGATAGTGGCGAGGACGGAGATCGTCCCTCCACTCCGTCCAAGCGCTGGAGTCCAAGCAAGTCAAGCTGGCTTGAGAATGCCTTGAACAAGCCAGAATCGCCGAAACTGATGGCTCCAGCGTCCCCCTCACAACCAGCGTGGATGGCTGAGCTCAGTCGTGCAAAGCAACAGCGTGGAAGCGTCGACCTTGGTAAAGGCAGTCCGATAATGACCCCCTTTGGTGAAAAGTTGGAATCGCGGCCAGCATCACCGCTCAAAGAGGTTCACCTCAGACCAGTGGGACTTCGTAAGACACTTGATTCGCCCAAGCTAGATTCTCCTAAACTGGACTCACCACCTAAACTGGACTCCCTCAAAAAGGAGCCTGCTAAATTGGAGTCTACGAAAAAGATGTCTGCCAAACTCCATTCTCCTGAACTGGAGCCCACTAAGCTTCAGTCTCCTAAACTGGAATCCCCTAATCTGGAGTCTCCTACATTGGATGCTCTCAAACTGGACCATTCGAAATTTGACCCGTTCGGAAAGGAGGAGCCCAAGCTATCGCAGATATCGCCGTTACAAGCGCCAGTCGCTGAACCAAGACCCTCATCACCCCTGAAAGAAGAGATCAAGCCATCAGACAAGACGGGGGACGTCGAAGAGCCCGAACACATCGAAAAGGCTGCACCTGTCGAGGTTGAATCTACACAGCCCGAAGCCAAAAAGGCCGAGCCAGAAACTCCAATGACACCAGTGGACGCTCCTGAAAAAGACAAAGAGGTAGCGGCATCACCAGCTCCAACGAAGTCAGTTTTGTCGCGCTTCCCGCCCGCTGTCAACGCGAAGCCGAATACGCCGCCTAAGAAGGATTTTCGTGCGGGTCTGAAGTCGCGGCAAGCGGCTCAAGCGGAGAGCCCGAAGTCTCAGAGTGCAGCGCAGTCAGAACTTCAGAACGTGTTTGGCAAGTTGAGAAAGGCAGAGACGAAGAACTTCGTCGCACCCGATGTCTTTAAAGCCAATATCGTGGGTGGTAAGAACGCTTTGAACATCACAGGTGGTCCCAAGCCTACTGTGCGTCGCGACGAGTTCCGAGAGAGCCTGAAAGAGAAGAGATCGTCCATGCTAGACAAAGCTCAGGAGGAAGGTTCGACGCTCAAACGATCAGAGAGCATATCGAAGCCTGCTGAGATACCAGAGGCCATTGCGATACGAGGAAGACTTGATCGATCAAAGAGCATATCAAAGTTCCCCATCGCACCCAAAGAAGAAGAGAAGAAGCCTGTCCCAGAAGCGCTAGCAAGGAAGAAGAGTTTGCGAGGAATCGAGCGACCTAACCTTGACATGAAGGATGACAAGCCCGCGTCGCCAGCTCCACTCTTTGCACAGAAGTTTCCCCCTAAGGAAGAGGAGAAGAAGCCTGTCCCAGAAGCGCTAGCCAGGAGGAAGAGTTTGCGTGGAATCGAGCGACCTAAACTTGACACCAAGGACGATAAGCCCGCGTCGCCAGCTCCGCTTTTTGCGCAAAAGGACAACAGCAAACCCAACAAATTAGCAGGTCGGTTCAACCCTGCGTTAGCTGGGATGTTAGCTCGAGGTCCTCCCATGGCAACAGAGAAGTCAACTTCAAGTGTTGGTGGATCATCGCCCTCAAGGCCTGCTCAGGACGAACCATCAGGGCCCGCTCCTGAGTTGACGCACATGACCAAAGGGCGCGCGCGTGGACCAAAGAGGAGAAACCAGGGAGCTAAGAAGTCGACCCCGGAACCAGAGAAGGCCCCCGAGAAGGTGAATGCCACCATCGCTGCTGCCCCCTTGATCAAGCCCCGCCAAGTCCTTCCCAGCTCTGAACCACCCAAGGCTAACGGAACGGCAGAGGAGCTCTCTGCCAGAGAGCCCATAGTCGAGACACCCGTAAAATCAGTCGAGCCACGCAAGCCCTTTGCAAGGTTCGACAAGGCACCGACCCCCATAGTAGCTAAGAAGCCGTCGTCGATTGAACTGAATAGGAGAGTCTCCGGAACGCCAAACACCCCAAAGCAGTCACCCAGACCAGATTCTATTGGGGAATTCAGAGCCGAGAGCCCTGTAATCCCGGTCGAGCCACGCAAGGTTTCGGCGAAGTCTGACAAGGCGCCAACCCCGGTAGTAGCTAAGAAGCCGTCGTCGATCGAGCTGAATAGGAGAGTCTCTGGCACGCCAATCACTTCACAGCAGTCACCTAGGCCAGATTCCATTGGGACGCCAAAGACGGCATCACCAGCTGTGCCGAAGAAGTCTGAGAGGATATCGTCTGGGTCTTACAGCATTGCATCGCAGTCACCTAGACCAGAGTCTATTGAGACACCAAAGACAGCATCGCCGGTCGTGCCGAAGAAATCCGAGAGGATATCGTCTGGATCTTACAGCGTTGCACAACAGTCACCCAAGCCGGAGTCGATAACATCACCTTCCGTTTCATCGCTGAAATCGTCAAAGGCCGAGTCAAAGCCCGCGTCACCATCGCCACCCACTTCGTTCTCATCCTCGAGGTTCTCGAGGCCGTTACCTACACCTCCTCCTAAAGAGTCACTAAAGCCTGCTGCGCTGAGGGAGACTCCTACTCCCAATGCTGAGGTATCTCCAGTCAAGAATGATGATCACTCACCGCAGAAGTCAGGCTTTTCCTCTGTCAGGGCCGCAACGGCTTTGTGGGGTCAACAATCGGCGCCTTCGTCACCGGCAGTACCCAGGACAAAGTCCCCAATCAAGCTTCCCACTCAGGCAGACGAGAAAGCTGCGATGAAGGTTGCTGGTCTTGTTCGATCTCCCGAATCAGAGACTGCCCCTAAGCCTGAGGCCCTGGCCCGCCCTGAATCCCTTGGCTCGAAACCTCTTCCACCCGCGCCTCTGCAGCCGAAGTCTAAACCAGCAGGCCTCGGCTTCAAGCTAAGCGGATTTGGCAGTTTTGGAAGCAGTGCAGCATCTCGCTCACGAGACCCGAGCCCACGATTCTCCAAAGACCTCCCAATGTCACCGCCCAGGAGCGCGGATAAGCCACAGCCGGACACTCCCAAGTCAGCCCGTGCACCAGTTGCACCCAAGCATGACGGGATGTTTTCCGAATTCTTTGATGAGGCTCCTATGACTGAGGGACAGCTGCCTGAAACTATCGACGCAGTGCAAGTGCTTCACTCGCCACCGTTCGATCTCGGGCCAGCCGGGAAAATACGAACTCAGAAGCAAGAGATTCATGAAATCACAGGAGATGGCAAGATGCTTTCGATTGCATCGCACGAACAGCACATACTCTTCCAAGACTCTATGTACATCTGTACACATGTGTACATCAACTCAAAGGGCGTTAAGAGCACCGATGTCTACTTGTGGGCAGGAAATGGAGTAGCAGAATCGAATATCGAGGATGCGCAACTGTTTGCACGAAACCATGCAAGGCAAAACCAGGCGAAGCTACTTACTCTTCGTCAAGGCAACGAGCCACCTAATTTCTTCGATGCTCTTGGAGGCATTGTCGTCACCAGGCGCGGGTCCAACCCGGCGTCGAAACAGTTTATGCTTTGCGGCCGTCGTCACCTTGGACACCTTGCCTTCGACGAAGTTGACTTCTCATTGAACAGCTTCTGCTCCGCTTTTGTCTACCTCATTTCTACCGAAGCTGGCAAGGTATACCTTTGGAAGGGTCGTGGTTGCTCCGCCGAGGAGCTGTCTGGCGCAAGACTCATGGGTATGGATCTCGCACCTACAGGGGACTTCCAGGAAATCGATGAAGGCTCTGAGCCACAACACCTCATCAACATCTTCCCCCCGCCGACGCACAAAGGACCCGCTATCCCCCGCTCGGCTGACCACTGGCGTTACAAGGCAACATCGGACCGCTACCGCGCACGGCTGTACAAGATAGACCAGCAACAAGAGGTCTCAGGAGGATGGGGACAAAGCCTGCAGGTGGGTTCCTTCTTCGCGAACCTGCGCCGCGGCTCGTTTGCGCAGACGCTTTCTCCCACTTCCACTGGCGCACACGCTGAACACGGCCCACAGACGCCCATCACCCCTAAGAGCCCACTGCCGCCGGGAATCACGACAAAGGTTGTGGAGATTATGCCCTTCTGCCAGCGCGATCTGGAGCCTGAGTACATCTACGTCCTTGATGCGTTCTTCGAGATGTACATGTAAGTACAACCGCTCTTCAAATGCTGCAATAGATCCTAACATCTCTCTAGTATCGTCGGCGCTCTAGCACGCAGTCAGGCTCCTGCGTTCTCTACAGCCTTGATGCTCGCGCAGGAGTACGGCATCCTGGCCGTCTCAGAAGAAGACCGCCCTTTCATGCCTGTCACCACAATTGTTCTCGAAGGCGTGCCACGCGATATGAAGGCAGTCTTCAGACACTGGAACGACGCAGTCATTCCCACTGGCGAGCTCATGAGCGGCAGCTTCAAGCGCCGCAAGAGCTTGAGGATCGTTGGCCTCGAGAAGGCCATCCAGGGGACAAGGGGGTAGACGAGCTAGGAACGTAGTGCGTTGTGTGATATTGAACGGCAGTGTCTCTTCCTGTGTATATATACCTTAAGCTTTAGTGTCCTTGACGGACAAGCCTGTTGGCAGTCCGATCCGGTGCATTTCAAGCTCCCATGGAGCGCACCAAATCTCGAAAGCAATTTAATGCAAATCCAACATTCCATTCCACCATCCAAATTCGCCATCCGAATTAACACGAGCACACACACATACACAACATAAGCCTCAACCTCTGTAATGAAGTGAACAAGATGGTATTCGCAAACACAAAGCCTAAAAAGTCAGACAGACCATCCCGGTCTCCCAGGCCCTACCCAATAACGCCTTCCCATGCACAAACTCCGCTCCTCAAAGATCAAACCCCCTACATCTTCGAAACCTTCTCCTCCAGCGCCTCCAGCGCCGTCACGCCCCCGCTCAGCACGTTCCGCGCGCTGGCGTGCTGGTGCTGCCACCGTGTGCGTGCCATGTCCATGGCGGCGCCTTCTTTGCTGGCTACGACGTAGGTGTAGGAGAATGCGCAGACTGGGGGGGTTGTTAGCGTTGGGCATTGGAAAGGACATGGAACGGGGATGGAGATTGGGGGCGGGGGAGGCGTACCCATGAAGCCGGCGAAGGCGGGGAGGAAGGACTTGGGTGTTGCTGGCATTTTGGTTGTGGGTGATGTGTTGGGTTTGGTGTTTAGTGTTGGTTGTTTGCTTTGGTGCTCGAGACTGAGTGTTGGGCCAAACAGTAGTGTTGCTTTGGTTGCTGGATTGGGAGGCAGAAGGTGTAGCTTGTAGTGCAACTGGTAATGTGGCTGGTATAGAAGTAGGCTTGAGTGCTTATTGATAGATGCTTGAGTGAATGGCGACAGTAACACAGAAACACCACCAGCTTATATCCATCTCGCACCATGACTCCCACGGCGCCCGCCGCCGCCGCATCCAACACTCCCATCATCGGTAGCGTGATACCCTCCCCCTCAGCACCACAGCACGCCCGACCTCTCAGCCCTGCGGACCGCAACCAAACGGCCGCACGGAATCGAACGAGCAACCTAATTTACAAAACCCCTGATTGGCTAGCACAAGGCCGTGAGCGCTCCTTCGCTCGCTCCCGGTACTTGGGTCACACGATGTCGGGACTGGAGAAGGCTGTGGTGGCGAGAGATGAGCGCTGGGTTGCGCGCGGGGTGGTGTGAGAACTGCGGGTCGTACGACAAACGTCAATTTTCGGTTCGCTGCCGGGACGGGCAGGGTTGTGAACAGGCCTGCCGAACGCGATTTTGACAACTTGCTCGATCTTGGGGATTGTTATGACGGCGTTGCTGCAATGATTTTTCTCTCTTTTGGGCGCGTGTTGCATTGGGCTCTTGGTTTGCAGCCTGGTGCTGGTGATGAGGTCGGGTGGTCACGGCATGGGGAAGTACACGGTCAGTCCTAAATCGCACACGGCCGTCGCAATATTGGAAAGTCATTACAGGACGATTTCACCTTGGACACACATCGATTTGGGGTTGTGGTGGTTCAGTTGCGGGAGGTCGAGTATGTGTGGATAGCGAAAGACTCAGCTAAGTTTAGACCTCAACGCACAGGCATCTCCCAGTAAAGCGGTCGATCACCCGTAAGGACCAACGGAACATCAACACCAGTGCTCCATATATCTTTTAGTTTCTGGAGAACGGAAATAGAGTGCGTTGGACGACAATCTCGCCTTGTTCGTATCGCAGGGACGACTCTACACGGAAGGTCGATACTTATCTCTCCTACGTGTCAGCCTCAGCTCTGCACAGAGGCGCCGCGGCCCTGGTTCCATTAACTCTAGCCTCCAGCTGCAGCGCTATCGCACGCCAACAAGTCTCAACCGCCCCTTCCGGACATAAACCATACTCGATAAGGGCAGGGTCGACGCAGGTACCATTGTTTTCTTCCTTAGGCGGTCTCGAATTCAGCTGTAGATATGCTGATATGCAACCCATGAGCTCGGCGTGAGCGATTGCAGACTTTCTCTTCAATCTTCTGTTCCTCGTACGCAAAGTCTGCGAGAAGATCGCATACTCATTTCGCGCGCTGCTATTGATATACACTCCGTCTAATCGATAATTACTACACAACCACGACCATGCGTGCAACAACCATAACCTCGCTCCTGGCAGCCCTCACCCTCAGCACCGCCCAACAAATCAACATTGACGCCGCCCTGGACGCTCCCATCCCAAACCTCGCCATCGACCCGCTCGCCGCACCTCCAGCCGTCACCTACGATGCGAGCAGCGCAACCTCCTCCATCGCCGCCGCCGCCGCCGCCGGCTCACCACCAACCATCCTAAAGCGCCAGGACAACAGCACCTGCACGCCGCGCGCCCGCGGCGCCGGCCCCGTGCCCTCCCCCGACACCTCCATGTCCTTCCTGGCGTACCAGCCCTTCACCGACGCGGCCAAGAACGCGCCCGTGCCCGCCAACTACACCGCGGCCTTCACCAACCTGCACGCGTCGACAACCGCAAAGTCGTATCTGGGCGTCGTCGAGCTGTCGTCCTACGACCCTGCGAACTGCACCGCGCGCTGCGACGAGCAGACCGGCTGCACAGCCGTCAATCTGTTCTTCGAGCGCACGCCGACTGTGAATCTGGGGCCTGCGTGCACGAATCCCGCGTCTAGCACTGTTATCAGGTGCACGTTCTGGGGCGACGCGGTCACGAAGACGAATACGGTCAACTCGGGGTATACGGATAATGGGTTCGTGGTTGCGATTGCGGGGAGTAATGGGTATAATAAGGGGCAGGCGGCGCAGGATGCGAAGAGCGGGGGCGCGCGGGTGGAGGTTGCGGCGCTGCTGTTGGGTGCTGTGGGGCTGGTGATGGTGGTTGTGTTCTAGGGGATTCAGAGTGGGTGGTAGGAGAAGGCCTGTGAGGGCCTGCTTTGGCCGTTTACGACTGTTTAGATTTCATGGTTCTGGGTCAGGAGATTAAGGTAATACATTCTCTGTTAGAGACGCTGTGAGACAGGGTGATGGCGTTGTGGATTTGCGAGGGTCTTGATCTGGGATCGTGAGTGGACGTCAGGATTAGATCTTGGTGAACCCCTTCATATCTCTATGGTTTGGCAATAGACGAGTCCCTTCTCGGCATGCAAGGGCCACGGAACCGCTGTGGTTACGAATCACGAAATCATTACCATAATATCGCGTGTGGCTGTGCTAGTTTCCTCAGAGTGTACGGCCGGTTTGTGGTTCGGTTCGGGTCGGGGATGAACTATACAAGATCTATCATCACCATTACCTAGTCGTTACAGACAACCAGACACATTCAGACGTAGAGCACGAAGTAGTAGACCACAACAATCAAGAGGCACAGTGTAATGGGATTTTGAGATCCATTCAGTTATCAATTAGACCGGCGTTGTGTGTGTTCGCAATCACAACGCCGATCCAATCTATATATACACAATGAAGTGAAGACCTAAACACCGGCCTATAATCCAAGCTCAGCGCGCCCACAACAGGCCGTCCGAGCACCCAAACAAAGAAAAAGGAGAAGAGACAGACGCCAGAGTTCCAGCGGCCCACAATAGGCGCAGCTTGGTATATGGGGGACAAAAGGAATCGTACAGTCATACAGGCAGTCTAGAAGTGAAGGTGGTGGTCTCGCTGTAGACCGAGATGAGGCTGACAAGATCGCTAAGTGGCACAAGAAGATTGAGAATGAATACGCAACGCGAGCTAGAAAGTGTCAGGCTATTCAGCAGTCGAGCATCGAGGTAATCGCAGCTATTCTTTGGAATGCGGGTTCCATCGCGGCCATCTTCTTCTCCAGACGTTCCGAGAGCATGGCCTCGTCGGCAACTACTAGGGTGAAGCGGCTGGGCTTCTCGGGGGCGGTGAAGGCAGTCTCAAGGGGGGCGAACGAGGCAGCAGAGGGAGCGGGCGAGGAGCGGTACAAATCGTACTCGTCATCGACATCCTCCTCCTCGATAGCGGCCATGGTAGACTGCTGGGTCTGAGCTGGGCGCTCAATGACAGGGTACTCAGGCTTGAGCTCCTCCTCAGAGGAGGCCTCATCCTCGGCAGCGAAGATGGTGCTGTGGCCCTTGCCGGACATGGCAGAGATATCGAGCGGGTTGGCAGGGCCCTCGGGGAGCTCAGTGACAGCAAAGACGCGGGGCTGGTAGCCGTTGAAGCCATTGATGTTCCAGTTAGCGTTGTTGGTGTTGTTGTTGATGTTGAGCATGGAGAAGTCAAGCTGGGTCTCAGGAACCATGGTCATGCCGGCCTGGACGTTCTCGGGTTGCGAGAACTGGAAGGGGGCAGGGGCTGGCGCCGGGGCGGAGACGACGGGAGTCGAGCTCGAGGGCATGGATGCCAGGGGAGCTTGCGACGAGATGGCCTCCTCCTGGACGAGCTCCTCAAGGAAGGGACCGAACGCCTTGTGCCTAAGCAGACGCTCGATGAATGCGCGCGAGCGAGCGTTCTCCTCCATCAGGGCACGGTTCTGGCTGCGGAGCTCATTGGCCTCCTGGACCTTGACTGCGACCTCGCCTTCGAGCTGGCCGATGTATTCTGTAGCATATCAGCATTGATCCGACGGTGACATGGCAATAAGACTTACCCTTCCTTCGCGAGCGGAATGCGCGAGCAGAAACCTTGTTACGGAGCTGGCGGCGCTCCTTGCTGCTGAGCTTCTTGCCCTCTTCCGAGGCAAGCAGACGCTCGTCTTCGTCCATGTCGTCTTCGTCCTTCTTGGCACGGATGATGTGGGGGAGGACGTTGCCATTGGCGTCTTGCGAAGCCAGAGCAGCGTTCTGGCTGTCTGCGCGAATCTGCGCGACCACACGCTGGATGGTCTCCTCTGTGCGGGCGTCGCTCAAGGGGCTGGACGTCTTGCGGCTGCTCTGTGCGGGCGAGGCACGCTGCTGCTGCTGCTGTGCTTGTAGCTGGGCCTGCTGCCTCTGGTGCGCGAGCTGCTGCTGTTGGCGTTGCTGCTGCGCAGCCTGCTGGGCCTGCTGGTGCGCGGCCTGCTGTGCCTTTGCAAGAGCAGCCTGCTGCTGGTGCATTCCAGGGTACAGCCTGACAGCAGGGACCTCCTCTTGCTGGATGGCGCTGGGGTCGACGAAGTCGTCCTGTTCGGTGCTGAAGGGCATGTATGTGTTTTGCGCATAGTCGAGGCCCATGTTGATGTCCATGCCAGCGCCGTTCCACCCATCCATCATGGAATCGCCGCCCATCATGTCCAGCCCCGAGGACGAGAAGATGGGATAGCCGGTGTTGAAGCCGGCGTTCAGGCCTGCGATGGAGCCAGTGGGGATGCCGGTCTGCTGCTTGAACCGCTCATACTCGTGGCTCGGCTTCGCGGCCTCTTGCAGATCCTCGTCAATGGTGGTGCTGGTGGGGCTGGCGATGTTGGAGACAGAGCTGGACTCGCGCTTGAGGCCGGGCTGGGTGGGTGACGGCAGCTGGCTGAAGTCGAAGAACTCCTGGTCGGGGTCCTGGCACTGATTGATATGAGGGTTAAAGGCAGGTGCCATAATCATCGCGGGTTGGACGGCAGTAGCCATGGTTGCGTATCAGGAGGGTCCTGGGATGCTGTGGTAGTGCCTCGAGGCAGGCAGAGACGGTCTTTGGGGTGCAGTGTTCGGACGAACCAAGGCGGTTAGTAGGCTTCAGAGGAACGCGCGTCCCGATCTTGCCGAGTGTGGCTGAGCCGGTGCGCTGGACTCGCGTCGGTTGGTCCTGGGCTGGAAAGTAGGCACGGAGACGGGATGCGGCAATGGTATACTGTGTAGAGGGAGCGAGTGTTGAGTTCTGATAGATGTGAAGTATTGGGAGCGAAGGGAATGGGGACGATCAAGGAGAGGGCCGCAGCGGTCTTTTGCTGGGGCCGTGAGGCGTTTCAGGGAGGGCAGTGCTGAATCGCACTATTTCTGGACTAGACAAGCCTATCCCCGGCCAAGTTGAGTTTTCAGTCGATCCCTTCCTCCCCAGCCCGGCCCACCGGTCAGCCTGTGGATACGGCCAGCTTACCAGGCCAAATGTCATCGCGCGACGGTAATCTTTCGTGCTTTGTTGACAGCTTGCAGCGTCTCCACTCCACGACTTGCTTCTGTGCTTCTGCAACTTGAACGAGTAAGATGCGAGTCGCGGCAACAGCAGCAGGCATCGCAGTCTGACAGCCATGGTTTTCAAGGCACTTGCAAAGACACCAAGGCCTGGCATTACGACACCTCGCACGCGGTGGCTGCAGAGCCCCGACTCCGATGGTTTACGGACGAACCATAGGTCCTCCAAGGTGGCTGTGTCGACCCATCGGCAGTATGGCTGCGAAGCCAGTCTGATTCGCCAATAATCTTGCATTAGTGTACCGGCGCAAGGTGACCTCTTTCGAGACATGCCACCACCCAAACCAGAAGATGCCTTCGGGACCTCTTTCCGGACATCACGTTACTTCACAAGCTACCTGACCTTGGAACTTGGCAACGGCACAAACAAGACACCACTCACGTGTTACACGTGTGCAGTACCAAAGATGATTTCCACAGACTCTCCGGGTCTTGGGCCGAAAGCATTCATGCACATCTTGCAGCTCCAAACCAAGATTGTTGTTGCTCGGAGCCGGAGCGGAGCACATGCCGTCATATTTCCTGCTCTTCCGTAGCTGATCCGCAGTAAAACCTAATTCTTACATGCTTCTCCGGCTCATGGTGACACTTCGCTGACTGCCGTAGATCCGGGTGAGGAAGGACCTCCAAAACATAGACTTAGTGCCCAACGCTTCGCAGGAAGCTGCTCTCGACGACCACGATTGGAATGATGGCATTGCATCAACTGCCGCCAGCCTAGACGTATTGTATTTTTCTAAACGTGTGTGACCTAAGCGCCGATTGCTCTCAAGGTCTGAGCGAACGCTGATGGCCTCTCGATCCGATTCCACGGCAATTGTGAAACGCGCGAATTTCATGGCGCTGGGACGTCAGAGCTGTCACTGCACAGTACCGCTGCGGCACCTACCGTGCATTCTCCGACCAACGAACGCTGGACCATTCGCCGCCGCTCTGCGCCATTGCCTAATCCAGTATCTCAGGGGAGAAACCCGTGATACCGACCTATATGCCTTCAGTATGCACGTTTCGCAGTCGGAAAGCGCCTGTTATGCTCGGAACTACCCAGCCATACGTTTGGACCGATAGGGTCTTCGTCGCTATGAAGATCTTCAGGCTAAGGACTTGTTCGGTCTTATTGTTTGATTTACGCACAGATTCAAGTCCGCTTCCTTGGGATATGGCCGAAAGTGGCACTATTCCTGGCCGCTACAGGCTTATACCTGCGCAGTCATTCTACTGCGCCTGACTGCACACATAAGCAAAGCTTCCAGCTTGTTCAGCAACCTGGTCGATAGTGCCGGCCAGGCCCCCGGCCAATCTGGTCTGATGATCCAAACCTATTCTGCAGAATGATATGAGATAGGTCGCAGTATCCAGCAGCATCACAGTGGACTGAGCTGCGGCCAGTTCTCACACCCAATGAAGTCGTTGGCATACAGCAATTACAAGGCAAGCTACCTAACCACGTCTTTCCTATACAATGATCAATCACATACTTCATCCCCCCAACCAACCCACCGCTCAACTCAGTGTCCACTCATTAGACATCGTCGATCCACATCCAATCCACTTTACTAGCAACGTACCCTTCACCCAACTCACATCCTTCGCCGAACCCTGTCTTACTCCATACCAACTTCAGCCGAACAGGGTTTTTATTACTCGAGTCTCGACCTGAGAAACGACCGGGACACTTGCCTAGCATATAACACCGCCTCACACATAGGTACAAGCCACCGTACAACGAAGCGGACTAGCATGAGGTCTACAAGCAGCTGGACCGCCGTTGCTAGTCGGCATCCATCACGGCGCCCCGTGGGAGTCGCACCAACAGCGTTCGAGCAAGGGCACACGATGCATACGCAAGACAGCGAATCCAAATCTCCATTCCTCGTCAGGAGGCCTTCCAATCAACCCAGCTAGCGGACCACCTCCCGCAGGGTCTGAACTCCCGCGGCACCGCGCCGACATCCTGTAGTCACTTCATTTCATTTCCGCTTAGCACAACTCCGCCCCGTGCAGTGCAGAGTGCCACAACGGCGGCACCGCCAGGACCGCAGCGCAGCAGCGGCGCAGCCTCACGAAAAAATAATTGCCTGGCTGCGTCGCATCAGCCTCGACAAGGCATCCATTCCCAACGGCGTGGGTGCCGAAAATCCCCCAGCTGGCGCGCAGCGAGCGTGTTTCGGGGCTTCCAGAACACATGCGCGCGCCGCGCAAACGGGCGTGCGCTAGAGCGAGTTGGGATGTATCGGGCTGTGGCGCGCGCGCCGCGGCGCGCCCCGAGCATGTAAAGCATCAATTTCAGATGCAGTGTTGAGACGCTTTTCCTGCCGTACGCGTCAGACACAGGGTGGGGCGGCGAGATCGGTGTTCGCATGTACTGTTGTGCGTAAACGCTTTAAGCATTGCCAAGGGGTTGTGCGAGGGTTGTGCGAGCGAGCGGTACAGTTTACATTGTTGTACATGAGATTTGACGCGACGACGACGGGCTACAGATGTACAATGCGTGTGTGGCTTGCCGCGAGCCACGAGGCCTATAGCGTTGCCATGCATGTATGCGATGCGCCTTTGCATCGAGCTGACGAGTCCCCCAGTCTACCATTGTCTAGGCTCAGCATCAGTGCCGCTGTCTAGGAAACCGTGAATGTCTTCCTCTGCCGGCTCTAAGTCGGGTCTGCTCTGCTCAGGGGCTCTCTGCTCAGAAGCTCTCTGCACAATAGACGGTGCCCACTGAGCCCCAATCGGTTGGCCTGAAGCCTTTGGCTCTGGCTGCATCCCAATCGCCGTCTGCTCCTCTTGTGCTCCCGTCAGGTCGTTCCTCATCGTGAAGCTGTCATTGTTACGCTCTTCGTTCGACCCGACGCCTAGATCTTCTGCGACTGCCAGAAAATACTTTTGATCTTGGTAGGCGCCCGTAACGCCGCCATTCGCCACGCCCTCACCACGCTGCACATCGCGCACAACAAGGCGCGCGCGATCGACATCGCCGGCAGCAACCAAGGCTTTGATAACGGCGGTAAGCGCACGAAAGCCCGGGTGATTACCAGCTTTGGACATGCGTGTGAGCACGCTCATCATCCTGCCTACTTCGCCATGTTGGGCATATCCTTCGATGGCGCGGTCGAAGAGGATTTTGTCTGTAGATTCGTCATGAGTCTCGAAGATTTGTTGGAGCAACGAGTCGACTGCTGCAATAGCTGGTGGCGTTTGTTGGAAGTAAAATGTGATGATTGACGTATAGGCATGTGCGCTGGGCGACAACTTGCGACTTCGCATATGTTCGATGAGTGCGCGCACAGCCTCGAGACTCTCGTATTGCTTCAGCAGGCGGTCGATGGCTGTGGAGTAGATCCGTTTCTCTAATTTCATACCACCAGCCTCAAGCTCTTCAAACACTCGGATAAGATGTTTTGCTCGTTCCGCATCAGTCAAGTCACCGAGTGTGCCGTTTTCAAAAGCTGCTGTAATCAGCATAGTGTGTGTGGCCATGTCCGCTTCTATCCCGTTCAGTTCCATCTGTTTCAGTATCTTGAAAGCTGTGGCGGAGTCTCCTGCGCTAAGATACATCTGTATCAAGATATTGAATGTGCGCGTGTCTGGCCTGACACCGAAGTGTGTTGCCCACTTCATAATCTTCTGCACATAATCAACACGCTTCCGTTGATGTATCGTTGACAGTTGAACAAGTCCTGAGATAGCACCGTTGATCACCGCCACAGATGGTTTTGTGCAATCGTTGATCCTGGGCTGTTTCTTGGAGGCCTTTGATTTTGACGGAGCGGCGATCTCTGCTGACTGCCACCTTCTGCCCATGTCCTCGAGAGTTTGAAGACCGAGATTGATTTGACGAAAAGACATCAGACCGTGTACACGTGTCGTCCAGGCATGATCATCCGGCTCCATTCCTGCGCTCTGCATGCGCTGCCACATGGCGTTAAAGCCGTCAAGATCCTTTGCTTTTGCGCAACCGTCCAGCATTGCAACCCAAGTTCGCATCTCAGGATTGACTCCATTTGCGATCATATGATTCCATACTTCGACAGAGCGTGGGGCTTTGTGAAGGATCAGATACCCGGAGAGGAACGCGTCGTAGATTTTAGGCGGAATTGAAGTCTTTCCGTCTTTTGTATAGTCCCTTGAGATACGTCTCCAGTGGCGATCAAGCGATGCAGGTGAGCCCTTGACCATTAGCAACTTCCCAATGGTCTTGAGGTTGAAAACCTCCAGATCAGCCATACTTTCCTCGGCGGATACAGGGACGGTTGCTGCGGCGGACTTATTGGCGGTGGCTGAGAGTCGTCCCAGAGTGCCCAAAGCCCTCGCAGGCGCTGCGTCAATCTCCCTTGTAACCTCAACCTGCACATCTTCAGGGAGAGTTTGGAACACTCTTGAGAATGCTGCATGTTTATTTACCGAGGATACCCTTGCGCCCGATAGAACACGGACAAGAAGTTCCAGGAAAGGTGCTGCCTGAGGGCGCAGCGACTCACTCGCGATTATGGCGTCGGTCAGGTTGAACAAGTAGATCGCACAGAATCCGAGAGCTGGACTACCAATAGCTTTTGGATGAAACTCTTGCAAACGGTGACTGAAGTCGTTCGACTCAAAGACGAAAGGAATGGCATCAATGGCGGGCAGGTTCCACTCTGTGCTTATAGCCTCTAACGGATCATTGCCTGGTCCTTTGCACTGGAAGAACAATCGCCACAGAGAGATCAGCTCGGAGAGCAGGGTCGGTAAGTCCCGTTGCGGAGTTGTACTGACGCCGTTGGCAGCGAGCATTACTTGATGTGTTAGAGGTTCAATCGCATCTTTGACCCATAAGCCCGCGGGTGCGATGCCGAGCTGCTCGTATTTCAAGAGAGCGGCCGTGGGAGTGACTGTTGGCTCTCCCTGTCCGTCACAGAATTCCTTTATGACTTGGGCCAGGATATTGGGGAAGAAATACTGTCTGTCAATCTGTTGGATGTCTGTCGTGGAGGGCTTCTTGAGGGCTTCGCAATCAGCCGAAGTGTATGTCCTCTCGAATAATTCCCAGGCGCCTTTCAGTCCCCCAGTCCGTAAACGGCTGCGAATGCGTACAGTGTAGTTAATTTCTTTCTCCTCAGCGCCGTCGGCCCTGTTTGCATCTTGAACCCCCGGCGCATCGACATGACCGTCGCGTAAGTGCTTTGAGTATCTTCCTAAAGATCGTGATCCATTTCTAGCGGGTGCTGTCTGATCACGGTCGAAAAGACTGTAAGAAGATGGCTGGTCGCTCTTGGGTGCGACGCCCGCGTCCTCCGGCTGTGCCTGGGCTTCAGTTTGTTCGGTGCTGTGTTGTGGCCGTTGTTCGCGCAGCGATATGAAGGTAGCTCTCGATTGCCATTGAGAGTGCTGAGCAGCGATGCGACGAGGTTGCAGGTGCGCTCTGCACTGGCGACAGATGTTCGCGCTCAGCATAGCAAGCGATTGACTGCGAGGAAGGAAAGAAAGCTAGCAGCCGAATTAGTCGGGAGAACTGGCATCAAGGCTGCTACTCACAGTACTGTACAGTCTACCAAGCACACATTACGATTGTACACACCGCAAAGCCTCAGATTGATACTGTGCGCTACTGCTTGACGTGAAGCGTGTAGATGAGCGTGGAGCTTTCCGCATCTCCAAAATCCACACGCCAGCCCGAAAAGGAAAGCTCCGGCGACGATGCCGGGGCCTAATGACGTATCACGTGTGTCGAGCGACGAGAACGACTCGCTGCCTCCGACGCGTCTTCAACATTGCAAAAGCTCAAAAAGTGGACTATAAATCCTACGCATGACCACTGCGCACTTGTAGTACGCTGCCATCGTTCTTTGCGTTGTCTGCGTGCCACCTCTGACCAGAGTCGGCTACCGATATCATGACAACCCATGTCCCCAGAGCGTTCTACTCGCAGGAGGAACTCGACAAGCTTTACCCAAACGAGCTGCAATTGCAACTTGTTCAAATCGTGAGATAAAAGATTGAGCGGATCTGAGCTACTCTTACCATCCCACAGCTTCTACGCCATGGCGAACGAACTCCAGTGTCACCGCGTTTCCAGAATGTACGCCAACTCTGTCCCAATGCTGCACAACGAGACGCTGACGTTCACTCTATTAGACTGGCCTACAGCCATGTATGTCAACTGAATAAGATCCTGAGCAAAGTGTAATAACAGCGTCAGATTGGCCGTACTGTAATGCTGCACGGCAACTGTCCAGCGTCATCATGAGTACCAAGGACTTCTCCCAGTGGGATCATCTCAAGTATCGCAGGCGAATCGAAACTTTCGGAGTTGATGATGGGCCAGGTACATTAAGGCCACTCAGCATATAATATCATGCTAATCTACGACAGATATCGCTTCAGGACCGAATAATGAATTCGATGCCGTCTGCCAACCAGGAGAGCTCACCGACAAAGGTCGCCAAACGACCCTAGCTTTGGGTCAACGACTTCGTCATCTTTATGTTGACCAGCTTTCTTTCATGCCAAAGCTTATTGCTGACAGCGATATGATCTATCTGCGGGCTACGCCTATACCAAGAGCCCTCGAATCTGTCCAACAAGCGTTCTGGGGTTTCTATCCACCGTCTGCACGAACGGCTGACTTCCCTCCTCCCACTATCATTACTAGGAGTCCTGCTGACGAGACTCTTTTCCCCAACGATGCCAGCTGCAGACGGTTCGGCCAGCTCAGCCGTGCGTTCGCGCAGCGAGCCGCTGAACGATGGAACGACACCGACGACATGCAGTACCTATCAAAGTTGTTCTCAAAGTATATGCCCGACCAGGCTAAAGTAGCTGTGGACTCTCGACCAAGGCTTTCCGGTGTCATGGATACACTCAACGCCACAGATGCCCATGGCCCTGCGACCAAACTACCCAAAGAATTCTACGATCCCAAAGCGCGCGCCATCATTGACAAGATTGCAGTAGAGGAATGGTTCAAGGGCTACACCGAGTCGACCGAATACCGCATGCTCGGCATTGGTGCTCTCCTAGGCGACATTACATCTCGTATGGCCGGTAGTGTGGAACAGAATGGCCGCGACGGGCTTCTTGAGATCGGCGGTAGTAATGGCGCACTAGGCCGTGGCCGAGGAGGAGAGACGAATACCAAACTCGCTCTCTCTGGCTGTCACGACACTACACTCGCTGCAGCCCTGGCCTCTCTTGGTGCATTTGATGACGAGAAATGGCCGCCATTCACAAGTCACATCGCCTTTGAGCTCTTTAAAGCGAAAACCACGCCGTCTCGACCCGCAACACCTACGCTGAATCAGAACGCCCCACCAAAAGCGCAGAGCTGGTGGTCTTCCCTCTTCGGTAGCACGAACCTCACGACTACCTCCGGTGCTCCTCAGCAGAATGGCATTGCACGCAAGCCTCTTTCTGAGATGACTTCTGCGCAGCGCGAGGAAATCCAGGGCTTTTACGTTCGCATCCGCTATAACGACAAGGTCATGCAAGTTCCGGCCTGCAACGCTCCAGGGAAACATCTCGAAGGCGACACAACCTTCTGCACACTTGAGGCGTTCAAGGGTGTGGTTGATAAGATCACGCCTCCGAACTGGAAGGTAGCATGTAGCTCGAGACTCGATGCCCCAGCGTTTCCAGAGAAGGTTGAGCTTGCTGGATACGAGTAGATGATTGGCCCTGAAAGCTATACAGTGTATGTTTTACTTCGTAGACTACATAGACATATCGATTGTATCGTCACTGATCAAAAGCACATGGCAAGGCGCTGTGAACTGGGTTCTGATCAAATACTTCAATTATACTTTATCTGGTGGCATGTCTAACGTATGGCATATTGCCTGACGAGCAAAGCCGCCATCGCCGATCTTCGAGAGCCAAGTGCCACGTAATAATTACATGTTTGCTTTTTCGACTATTTCCAATATTACGGACTGTACAGCATCGGATGTTTACTCCTACCATGGCGAAGAAATGCTTAAGACTAGTAAGTTTTGTTGGAAAAACATGAGCAGGAAGATCGTCGACAAACGCTCCGTCAATAGAGCTTCGTCTGAGCAGTTAGGATGACCTACAAAAACCGTTGCTGTCATAATCTGCCACCCAACCTTATCGTACCGCAAAGCGTTTCATGCAGGAAGGAGGGACGACCGCATGGATTCTCGACACGTTTAGCAGATCGTGCGCCAGCCATCGGCGCCACTTCTGCTCGATCAACGCACATCGGGATCACGAAACAATGCAGCAGTCCAGTCCCGCGTGCGCGGCTAGGGCAACTGCTGGTGACGGCCGGATGTGACATGTGTCGCGAGAGGCCCCGCGGTAATGCCAGGCGCACCTTGCGAGGTTGACATGCAGTCCACCAGCGAGGCAGCAACAAACACACTATCCACGGCATATGTTGTTGCCGTCAGCCAAACGTGTGAAAAGTTTCCTAGCTGCCTCGTATGGGCGGGTGAGCGGGTGACACACTTGGTACGTCGCACCAGCAGTGGAGTGTGCGTTACAGTGCCTGACAGAACGTGACAAAGGCCCGAGCACCATCCAATTTTCCGCATCGAGAGCCGTGATCAAATAAGGTCATCTTCACTGAAGAGGTTGCAGCTGTCAGGATGGATTCGGTATTGCTGCTCATCATTCATGCCCCGGCTGAGTCTCAATAAGTCCCAATACCATGGCCACGGTTTGCAGGTGATTTTGAGTCTGGTGCCCAGTCATCGAATGATCAACGTCTTGGTCTCATGAAAGCCTTTCATGCCAATGCCGTTCGTATGACGCGTTGGGTGGACGGAAGCGTCGTTTTGAGAGTGCTACACCGCGTCACCTTACTCTGCTCGTGAAGATAGTCACACACAAACGGTCATATTCCGGCACTACGGCTCGGTACATGACGAGTGGGGTGTCCTACCCTCAACACTTGCTGAGGGTGATGCTGATTACGAATTTATTGGCCTCCTATATTGTAGGCAGGTCGACTTCGGCAAGACGGTTGTTGTGTATGAGGCTTGACGCAGGGGCAAGGAGGCATAAACCAGTCAGAACAGACTCAACAGCTGATTCTCAGCTGTATCGCCACTCTTGTCAATATTCGTGTGGGGCTTGTGCAATGTCTCGGTGAAAGGGTCCATGATAGACAGTTGCTCAGCCGGATGATTGCCGATTCGTCCTGAATGTGGCATCAGCATCTCCACGGCGATTTGCCGGGCATTTGGTCGAACTTTACAGGCTCTAGCTAGGAAGAGCAAGAGTGATGCAACCTGCCACAGCGGACAAGCGTCGAGCCTCCTGCTGGTCTGATACAGCCACATTCTCACCGCGTTACTTCCCCGCATCACCTGCTCTTGCCTGACCAGAGTCTTATCGTATCGAAAGGAAGAGGCGTACTGCATTCTTGGTCAATGTCTAGAAGCCGCACACCACGCCAAAAGCGGACGTCGCATCCACACTGTTAAGGTTTGACGTCCACGTTAACGCTTCCTCGACAGGAACGAGGCGAAGCAACCAGCTTCTAGAAAACTTGACGTGAAACCTTTCAGAAGTGACAGCAGGGCGAGATGCAAGGCGACGTTCCCCGTCATCCGAAGTTGGAGGTCAAAGATGCACGGGCTGCATAAACGGAGAGTCGCTGCCGGACGGCAAGATACAGTCCTACACAAAACTGAAACGACGGCAGTGCCTGTACGTGCCGCTCGTTGGTGCATCCAGGCCGCGTTCAGACGTTGGCTGAGGAAGCGCGCTGGCGTAGGGTGGTCTGACGGGTGGAGGACTAGCACGCCAGCAGAGCTGAGAGCTGTACCTGCATCCTCGCCGGACACCTTCGGACGATGCGGCAAAGAAGATGCGAGAGTTCCCATCTGGCTGCGCTTGGTATGCAGCCTAACGCGGTGTGTCGTGTTGGGTGATGTTGCTCTGACGCGCCAATCGAAACCCTGTTTGTCTGAACGGGAAGGCGCTGATCATCAAACGGTCCGCGCACGCACATCAACCGCTCATCCTCGAGCTTCCATCCCGACTTCTCTCTGCCGCATCGACACTTCCATTGACCACATGCTGGCCGTCAAGTTTCGAGGCAACCAGATGACACCTATACAGAAGCAGCATAGTCGTGCCTGCTATGGGCATTGCAAGGTTGCAGTCTGTGTACCAGTGGCGGCGCCTGTGACACAGCTCTCCGCCATGGCGCTGCAGTTCACGCGTCTTCTCCCTGTACTGAATGCTCCCTTCAGGTCGCACAGGGTTCACCCCTCCCAAAAATGAGGGACACAGTTGGTCGGATGCTGCCGATTTGCTATTTACCCTCCCTTGCTGCTCTTCGTCTTGGGTTGCGCCTGAGCTGATTCTTGCCTACTCTCTTTTCCAGAGGCCCAGTCCATGTGCATGTTTCCATCCTGCTTCATCAGTTCCCGGCATCGAATCGCTCCCTGGCAGGTGTACTCTCTCCGTTCGCTTAAGTGACATCTGATTGACCTGTCCCGCACCCTCGGTAATCAGCTGTCTTTCACTCCTTCTACCGTCCTTCCCCACACCCTCGTTCAAATAAGAAAGAGGTGGAGCCTGATAGACATACCCTTCCTTCACTTGTTACTCGTCGACTGTGGCTTGCGTCTGCCGAGGATCATCTTACAGCTTTCCCACGACGGTCAGAAACATCCACATTCCCTCGAGGGCCAACCAGACAACATTTGATTAGCTTGTCCCCTTCCTGGGCTTGAGCACATCACCACTGACAAGCCCACCACAACATGGGCAGGATGGCGCCCATTTGGACACGAACACTCGACGGCAAGGCAAGCAACACTGATGCGCTCGGGATCACATACGTTGTCGTTGCCATTGTGTACACAATCGCCTTAGCATGTGAACTTACACTTCTCTATCGGCGAAGAGATGCTTTCTGCATACAGATACGGAATATCAAGATCGTCTTTGCCGCGGTGTCGATGCTCCATGTCTACCTCACACTCGTCTTGCTGGCGTATCCGTGGAACGGACTGTATCCATGCTCAGCAGAGTTCTGGGTAATGTCCGTCTTTTTACCATCAGGCATGGCTTTCTTTCAAGGTAAGTTTCAACTAACTTATCTTCTACATATGCGCTAACTCTCTCAGCTTGCAATGCTAGGGTCCTCACAGCGTATGAGAGTCAGCGTCGGATGACGCGCAACTTTCTCGAGGGTGCTCGTCGGGAGCGGATTTCATATACGCCTGCAGGGCTGCTTAGGGCGTGGAAGAATCTCGATGCGGCGTGTAAAGTTTACGTACTCACCGTCTTGGGCTTGATTATCTCGGTATGCTACTGGTTCCGCTCGCCTCGTCAAACGGAAGCTAATCTTCGCAGTTTGTCCCCACCATCACCCTCTACTTTGGCTCACGGCGGTTCCATGCGTCTTATGGCTTCTTTGGCACAGCAGCTGGGTTTATGGAGTGCCGCAAAGGATTCGAATGGCAAGTGGTAAACACGCCTCTTGGCTGATCAATCACTAACTCGAATGTAGGATCCCGTCCATCTTCGTACAGCTTTTCTGGACAGCACTCGTTGGGCCCTGGATTCTTTGGAAGATTCGCCGCATTCAAGATGTCCACTCCTGGGCGTGGCAGACCAGGCTTGCCATCATTGCAGGGTTTGTACCGTCTTGAACGCAATCAGGATCAAACACTGACGTGAACTGCAGCCTACCTGGAACACCACTGTGGATTGCGTTCTCATACTCCAATGCGCCTCAGGTCGCTAAGATCAGAGACTACTTTGCGCCAGCTGGATGGTTTATCCCATCTCTTATCGTGTGCCAGCAGGTCCTCATCCTCATACCACTCGCCGATGCCTTCAAGTCGAGTCCTCGCCAGAGGCCCATGTCGACAACGACGGAGACTGCTTCGTTAACATCCACCATTTCACAAACATCTCAAAAGTCAGCGCAAGAGTTGTTCCGCGAACTGAAACCCAAAGCCTCAATGCAGGCCCTGGAGCTTAGCATTGAGCAGAACATCGAGCCTCTTATTGTCTGGGCTGCGACCAAGGAGTTTACAGCCGAGAACGCAATTTTCCTGCGTGAAGTTCGCAATTGGCGAAGGAAATGGTCATCTCTGAAAGTTGTTTCGACATCTCAACGTCGCCAAATGTTCAACGAAGCCTCTCTCATCTACTTCACCCTCATCAACCCTTTCACCGCTGAGATTCCCATCAACATCGAATACAAGATCTTCAAGGTTCTGCAGAACCTATTTGCTGGCATGGAATACGACCCTTACATGCCTCGCAGCAATACTCCAGACGAACAAAGGTCGCCCATCATCCGCGAGAACGTCATTTGCCCGTGGGAAGAAACTCTGAGCCGCCCGGCCAGTATTCTGTCCAACGTCACTTCGTCATCCTCGGCCAGCACCGGCAACATTATCCCAAGCGAGTTCAACGAAGACATCTTCGATGCAGCATACGAGAGTATCAAATATCTGGTTTTCACAAACACATGGCCGCGTTTTGTAGACGCCGAAATGGCCAGCAAGGCGTCATCACCGTAGATGCAGGATATCGCGAGAGAGACGAGAGACGAGAATTAGAGTATCAGTAACATGAGCCGATGAGCTGACGAGCCGACGACACATTCTGGGCATCTCCATGCTCGCTCGACGGGCACCGCGCGATACCCCCGATGGCCTGTCTGGCACACGTCATCGGCTAATACAGCACTACACGGTCCCGGGATAGACACGGAAGACGAGACATTGTATTTGCGGCTTAGGGGAAGTGTGTATATGCGCGCCGCATTTTGGCGGGATGGAGCTTTGCGGGAGGAAAACTATACCCTAATGACACACTTCGCTTTCCTTTCACGTTACCGTCCCTGCGTACACACAGACTCATCTCGATTGCGATCTCACACCCGTGCCGCACGTCCTTCACCGCTACGCCGCCTCAGCAAAACCAACCCCCGGCTCTCGCACTCAAGCCAGGAAGCGCTGTCCGGAAGATTGACCTGCTGCTGTGCCGTCCGGCACCTGGATCTGCAACGCATGACGTCGCGGGCCCGTTGGCGTGGTTCGGGTGTTCCAGGGCTGAGGCAAACATTGCGGAGTCGTGTCACGCGTTGCAAACAGAACTGAGTCGAGGCAAACAAGGCTGGAGCTAGGCAAGCATAGCCGGGTTGAGACAAAGGTTGCTGGCGTGAGGCAAACACTGCTGGGTCCAGGCAGATATCGCAGGCTGCGGCGGACTGGGCGGGTGTGGCGCAGGAGGAGGGAATCGCGGAAGCGGTGTGCTGTGCCGCTGTTTCAAGCAGCATGATAATGGTGGTGATGGATATCGATCGATGCTGTGTTGGCGGGCGAAAGGAGGCGCGGATACGAGGTGGATCTGCTTGAGCGATGGGGGAGAAGATTAGGGAGTTGCATCGGGCGATCGATACAGTAGGGATGCTATGTACTTGAATATAGATCAAGTGTTCGGTGCGTAACGTTATGCGTCAGTCAGGCATGGATCACGTTCGGTGTCGTCTGTCTTCTCGTTGTGAACTGGAGACTATCCTCATCGTTTGATGCACACCAACATTGAACAGCGTTGTTGGCAATGGAGACAATCAATCTATGTTTTGAATGTTTGTATTACTATGTCTGAAGCGATGTCGCCTCACTCGTCCTCATGGCTATTTGCCGTCCCTAGTCTTGAATAACGAAAGAAGTAACTGGCGGGATCCCCACATGATGAATCGCAAATGGCGAGAGTGATGAAAGTAATTACGAGAAAGCGCAGAATCGAAATATGGAACCAAAACTCGATGGCATAGGTCGACTGAGTCTGGAAGAGTTGGCTGCTGAAAAATGACAGAGAGCGAATGTCGGCGAGAGTGGAGCTGCACTGCTGGCTGTATTCGAGCGTGATGGAGTACCTCGGTCGCAGAGAAAGTAGCCACGTTTTGCGTGCATTTGCACACATTGCCTGGTGTTGCGACTCATCTACTGAGTCTTCTTCGACAGCTTCCTGGGCAGCCCCTGGGCTCGCCTCGCCGCCCTGTCGCCCTCAGCAAGCCACGAAGCCGCCTTCTTCATCTGCACCACGTTGATGATCTGCTTTGCCAGCATGATGGGCGCGCTGATGATCATGCAGATCCACGGCACAGTCGAGTCCATCTTGTTCGCACGCGCCGCCTCCATAGCGCCAGCAGAGAATGGCGACGCGAAGAACATGCTGGGCTTGGGCGCAGCGGGTGTTCCTGGGTTGAGCGAAGAGGGATTGGAGGAGTCGGCGAAAAGCGTGGGGCTCAGGTATGGCGAGGAGAAGGACAGCAGATACAGCGCGATGAAGAAGGTCTCGTTGAGAGCGCAGAAGGTGAAGAGGACCCACTATGTCAAGTTAGCATGTGAGTTCAATGCAATTGACTAGCACACAAGTGAGAAGTGCATACTTTGTTGGTGTAGTACTGCCTCAAGATCCAGCTCCGACTTGCGGACACGTCCTTGTGGCTCTGCGAGCTTCCGCCCATGCTCAGCGTCGCGTACATGTGCATGTAGTGGCTGGCCAGATCGAGCGAGATAAGGCCCTGGAATATGATGCTCCAGCGAGGGAAGGCTTGTGCAAGAAACACGAGCAAACAGGATGTGGTGCAACGATCGGTGACCATGTCCAGCACAGCGCCGAACTTGGTGCTCTGTTCATAGTAGCGGGCTGCGTAGCCGTCGAGCGCGTCTAGGAGACATGATACACTGTAGAGTGCTGTACATGTGCGCGGGTGGAGGGGCATATAGTAGAGAGAAGTAAGGGCGAGAAAGACGCGGGCGTAGCCTAGAACCTGTCAGCATGCTCTGTCGCTGGTGTTTGACGCTGTGGAGGAACCAACCGATCAAGTTCGGGACGAACAAGAAAATGTTCTCCTCATCTTCTTCCTCGCCGGCTGTGCGCACAGCGGCGCCGTTGCTGTTCATGGGCTGCTGTGAAGAGGCCATTGTGGTGTGGTGCCGCGTGCTGGCAATCTCACTTTCGCTGCGCAGAAAGTGCTGATAAGATAACGGAGCTCTAGCTCGCCAGGGTTGTTGACAGGGGGCCTCGGTGGTGATCGCGGGGTCGCGGTGCGAAGGCTGGACGCGCTGATAAGAGTGCAGGTAGTGGGGGAGAGAGTGGCGTGCGAGGCAGGAGTGAAATACACGTAGAGAAGTGGCCTTGAAATTGGCTTCGAGAAACAGTTTCGTCCGCCCGCGAGATCCGGCTGTGCGGCTAGGCTCGAAAGGGGGCCGTTCTTGGCATGGACCTCCGCTGCTATTACGTGTCTTGCTCACTTGATGCCAGAGCTGACGACAGCCTTGCGCTCTGTTTGCAGCGATGAAATGAGATGTGAACTTTGTACATTGATCGTCGTACGACTACTGCCCCTGCTACTACCAAGCCGCTACCTAGCGTCCGCCTCGCTTGGCCTAGAGCTTCCTCTTGCCATGTACTGCCTTCTGTGTCTTCGCTTTGATATGCGCATTCTTCTCCTTTGACTTGGCTGTAGTCAAGCCTCGGTCTGCCTTTCCTTTCTTCCACTGCTTGCCTTCTATGCGGTCGTCCTTTGCCTCCAGCTTCTTCTTGTCCTTGTGACTGAGTTTCTGCTTCTTCTTGACTGAGCCACCTGTGGCGTTGTTGAGCGCTTGGGCACCCTTTTCTCTCTCTGCCGCCTTCTCCTTCTCTGTCTCGAACCACGTGCGTTTTGGTCTCGAGTTAATCTCGTCTTCATGTCTGATCATGTTCTCGCCGCGCTTGAGGTCACGCTCAGTTATGCTCAGCACACGCTCCTCCTTCTCTTCCTTAAGAACCTCCTCGATCTCATCTTCGAGGTCTTTGATCTTCTTGATCCACTTGTCCGCTTCTTCAGCCGGAACTTGTCGGCTGACGACCTTTGCTCCTTGATCGCGGCTGGTCTTGACTGCTTGCTTCACGACCTTACGATCAGGCTCAGCAGCAAGTGTGCACGCGCGACCACTGCGTCCAGCACGAGCGGTACGACCAACACGATGGAGGTAGATTTCGTGACTCTGCGGTGCTTCATAGTTGATGACTGTTGCGACATTCTTGATATCGAGACCACGAGACGCGACATCGGTGGCGAGTAGGTGAGTTGACGCTCCGGAACGGAAGGCCTCCACGGATTGGATACGCTGCATCATTGTCAGTAATTGTGTGTGAAATCTCGGACTTCGACCATACCTGTTCCTGGCTCATGTTACCGTGCAATTCGCTCGCCTTCAATCCGCACAACGCGAATACGATGCGGACTCTGTGCGCTTCCTTCTTTTGCCTAAAGAAGATGATAACGCGCTCAGTGTAGACCTTGTCGCAAAGATACATAAGGTACGCAAGACGCCTATCCTCCTTGCCTAACCTCAGACGAATGAATTCCTGAGTAAGACCAGCAACAGTCTGCTTCTTTGCATCAACCATCAAACGCACAGGCTTGTCCATACCAACGCGCACGAGCTTGTCGACTGAGCTGGTCATGGTAGCGGAGAACAGCATTGTTTGCCTTGACTTGGGAATAGTTGTGAGAATCTCGTTCAACTGGCTCTCGAATCCCTCTTCAAGCATACGATCGGCCTCATCAAGAACCAGAATCTCGAGGTGCTCGACTTGGAAAGAGGCCGAGTTTGTCATGTGATCGATGAAACGACCCGGTGTTGCAATGACTACATCTGGTCTGGTCTTCAGGACAGCTTCCTGGTCGCGCATGGAGAAACCACCGACCATCTGCGCAAATGTGATATCCGTAAAGGAGGCCAGTTTGGTCGCAACGTTGAAACACTGAACAGCCAACTCACGAGTGGGCATGAGAATGGCAACGCGAGTGGTGGGTACCTTCTTCGGTCTGTAGAGGAGACGTTCGAGAATGGGTATGAGGAAGGCAGCTGTTTTACCGGAACCAGTTTCGGCGCCTCCGACCAGATCCCTACCGGCGACAGCGATGGGAATAGTCTTCACTTGAATTGGTGTTGGCTCCGTGAAGCCTATAGCGGCGAGACCTCGCAAGATGGGCCGAGATAACGACATAGACTGGAAAGATCCTGTGACCTTCGCGCCCTTCTTGCCCTTCTTGACCGGGACGTCCTCCTCTGGCGCGAAGAAAGCTGCGGCCTTCTTCGCTTCTTCTGCGTCTTCCTTATCGCTCATGTCTTCGTCTTCCGACTGTGCTACGTCTTCTGGGTGTACGACTTCTGAGGCGACAGACTCAGCATCTGAATCATCGCCGGACTCCCCAGCCTCATCTTCGTCGGCAGAGCCGGCTTCATTATCCTCTTCCTCGTCTTCCTCGTCTTCCGCCTCCGACTCGGTGTCGCTGCCAGCACCCATGCCGAAGGCGTCGTCTGCCAAGAGTTCGTCGTCGTCTCCAAACCCTGTGAAATCACCCTCGTCTTCTGGGTCAGACTCGTTTGCTTCTTCCTCCTTCCTCTTTGAAGCGTTCTTCTTCTTGTTGCGCCGTCTCTCGATGATCTCATCGACATCTACAGCCGTCGAAGTCCTTGCGGCGGCTTCCTGCTTCTCAGCGCTCAAACCCCAACCATCGAAGTCCTCCACGACACCAGTATCAATATCGCCGACCGCAAATTCGAAGTCCGAGTCAATGTCGTCGTTTCCGTCGACATCCTCCCCAGGTTTGATCATCTCGGGCTCGTCCTCCTCGGGTTCTGGGCTCGCCTGCTTCCCTTTCTTGCCCTTCTTTTTCTCTTTCTTGGCCTTCTTGGAACCTACTCCCTTTGGCAGCACGTTCAGATCTGGGTCCTCGGTGTATTTGCGTTTTTGGCCTTTGCCAGCCAGTTTTGCGACCTCGAGGTCTTCGGCGCCGCCATCGTCGGAAACGACGTCATCGTCGTCGATCGTAAAAACGAAATCGTCGTCTTTGGGCGCCATACTTTGGTGGGACTTTGAGTGAAGCTACTGAACAGCGCAAGACTTCGAGATCACGCCCGAAACCAATCTTCGAAATGTATGGCAGAAAAAAAGTTAGCGTGGGCGGTGAGCTGACACCCCTGTTCGGAGCGGAGACTACACGACAGAGTATCGACGGTTATCAACAGCCGACATGAACAGTAAGTACCTGAATAACCGAACATGTCCAATAGGACTTGATTAGTTGCGCCATTGGCGTATGGCTGTGCGGTCCAGCATTGGAGCCTTGTTGCGGGCCTCATTGCAGCCTACGCGCTTCTGCCTGATTTCTACTTGCACAGATGTAAGATCATTCGCTCAGCCTGATCGGTATCAACGATATATAGCTGCACCATGGCCAGGTTGAGATGACACCATCGGCCTCCAGCTATTGTAATTATACATAAACATTAAGTCCAGTGCAAGCTCTTGACAAGCTTGAGAACACCGTCAAACACTAAATCCCAACATGGCCAAGGTTCCAGCACCAACACGAGTCCTTCGCTCTCAAACCAAGACCCTTGCACCCACACAACACATACCAACAATCACATCAAGCACCAGCCGCAGAACGCATAAGATAACGAAACGACGGCCCCGTCTGGACCCCTGGTATCCCAAGCGCAAGACCAACAAGAACCCCAAACCTCGTCCTCCACCTGCTTCACACTTCACATGCCGGATATGTATCTCGCATCTCCCCAGAGCAGACTTTATCCGATGGGCGCCCAAAAAGAGGTTTTACGAACTAGAATTAGACGCGCCGCGGCCCTGCATCCCACATCTCGCGCGGAACCCGTCGCGCCCCCGCATCGACCCGGTGTGCAAGACGTGCGTGGGCGCGTTCATGGCTGCGCGTCTGGATACGCACGGCGCGCGGCGCGTGAGTGTAGGCTGCATCGAGCCCGGGTGCGAGACGCCTTGGCCGTGGGAGCTGGTGATGGCATACTTTCCGGCAGAGAAGCTGGAAGAATACAATCTAGCTACGTTTGAGCACTGGCGTACCGACACGAGTCTGTTTACGTGTGTGTCGCCCAGTTGTGACTTCACAGGGCTTTTGGATCTGTCGGCGCCGGGGTATCCGCACGTGGAGTGCAATGCGTGTGCGTTCCGCGCCTGCGCGTCGTGCTGTGTGCCCTGGCATGTGGACCAGACTTGTGCGGAAGTCAGCGCTGCTGCTGTCACTGCGCAGATGAGCGACCCGGAGAAGGAAACGCTGCAGCTTATGCAGTCTAGAGACGGTAAGCGTTGTCCGAATTGCCAGCTTGTGATTGAGAAGGATGGCGGCTGTCCTTGTATGTTTTGTCCTGGCTGCAAGAAGAGCTTCAATTGGAGCACGGCGGCGAGTGCGGTGCCGGGCAGGACGAAAGCTTTGCCAGTAGTGGTCGGGCAGGAATTCTGGCAGATCCCTGCTTCTATGGTGTGTGAGGCCGACGGTGGGAAGAAATCGACGGAGCCAGAAACTTATGATGCATGGCAGCTCAATGACGCGACTTTCTTTCTTTTGCCTGACGAGGATCACGCAGATCTATAAGTGCACAATATGGACTACAGTCGATCAGAATCTCAGCGAGTTTAACGTCCGAATTACTAGTTTTGGCCCAGGTGAATTACATGGTTTTGTAATAGATGAGCAACCTTGCCTCTACTATAAGTATGCAAATAGCGAGAGCTTAGGACCTGAAATATATTTGAATGCTGCTTCTGTCAGCTCGTGAACACTCAATGCCAAGTTGATAATCCTGCGATTTTGGTGAGATGGTGATAGTGGCAAGTAAGCCACGTGGATTCCTAGTGAATAGGAAGTTACGATGTCCATACTCACTTCATGATATTGCTCAGGTCGTGTAGAGGAGACCGCTCACTTGGATTGCACTTCGGGGTCTTAATCAAATGCCTCCAATTAGCATGGGTTGATGAAAACAGAAGCTCAGGACTTGCTGGCAACTACGACATATAGCCCGATTGCATGCTACCTAGGTAGCTCTCCTCCCAAATGCACTAGTCTCTACCAAGGATCACGGCATCTTACACCTCACTAGGTGTCAATTGTTTCGTCAGCACTATTCATGAACACCTTGTTAGATAACCCTCTGTCCGATTACAACCTAAGCTATCTCTAGAAATTTTACTAGGTACGGTAGAGAGGGAGAGGGGGCCGCTAATGTTAGAGTCAGTGATAGCCGCTAGCGGCGTGCCTGTGCATGCTAAACCTCGGCCGAGCAGCTCTGACCGGCTCGGATCCTCGACTGCAGCCGAGCACATCAGTAGGTCGGCTGAAGTCCAGGAAAGCATCCGGGACCTCTAAGTCTGCTTGCTTCTGAAGAAATGGTTATCAATTTCGTTTTTGATCTACTGTGACCCTTTGAGTACATCGGCTGATCCGTTATCGATAGACATCATACGATCAGAGTCTTTGGTACGTATATATGACGCTTCATTGCATATCTTCTCTTCATGTTGACGTCCTTCGTCTCTTCTCCCAACCTCTCTTTCCACGATCTCAGGCTTCGCCCATAGCTCTCACTCCGAACATGGACACATCCCAGTCCAAGCCTTTACGATGGCGAAAGCTTGCGTTATGGTCTACACTATCATGTGTAGTAGCTCTTGCCTTCGTTGGATCTTATCTGCATAAAAAACCCAAGAGAGGGAGCTCGGACTTCAACATCGATCCCCATTTCGATCTTCCCAAACCTCCTACCGACTTACCGTACTCGCGGACCAACAATATCATATGCATGGTCGCCATGACTGCTACTGGTCTCATCGCTGTTCTTCTTGGTGCCCGAGACGCTCGAAGAACGCGAACATTACTACCTCTGGTACTACCCCTCAGCGGAGCCATGATTGCATTCCCAGAAACCTTCATTGATGTTCTGGGGTGTATATACTATCCATGGACAGACAAAAACGCCTCGTTCCACATCCTGGGTCGTGAGATGCCGCCCTGGATCCCCATCTGGTTTGGCTATGGGGCGTTGATGCAAACGCTCTTACAGCTCTTGCACCAAAAGTCGACCACTAGGACGTTATGGTGGTTCCTAGGGTTCATGATGCTGTCGGATCTTGTTGTCGAAGAGATCCTCCTCCCTATGGGTGTCTATCACTACTATGGAAACCAGCCCTTGATCGTGTTGAATATGTTTCCCTGGTGGTGGATGGCTCCCAATTCTGTCGGAGTATTTCTGGCAACTGCCCTTGCCTACCGTTTGCGTAACGTTCTGACTGGTTGGAGATCGCTTGCTGTGCTCTTTCTCACACCAATGTCCGTAGGTGGGATCTACGGATTTATTGCCTTTCCGGCTTGGGTTGCGGTCAATGGTGATTGGGGATGGTTTGTGACCGACGTGTTAGGCTGTCTGACACTACTCTTTGGGGTTATTGCCTTTTGTGGAGTCTTGGAACTGGTTCTCGGAAGGAATCCATTCTACCTAGAAGGAGATGGGGAGCAGGCAAAGGTACTGCCGGCTTCTCCCGAAAGCCTTGACCCGTTCCAAGATATCCCTTGAGGGATTGCGACTCACCAGAGATCTACGCGCATCTATCATTGCACGGTATAGGACCTAAGACCATGAGTAATGCGATTTTGGGTGTGTTACCTGTGACTGGTGTTGATGATCCACAGTGCGGGAGGCGACATTCGATTTTGCGGAGCCCCGAGGCTCCAAACGGTGGTGGATTATTGTTTGTGACTGTTCACTTTATATACACGATTCCAATTCAACCATCACAAAACGCATCGTTCCCTGCTGTGAGTCGCCGCTCATCAGTAGCCGCTGAAGTCAAATTTGTATGCTACCACACGTTTCCCGCCTCTTTCCTTTTCGCCTGGACATGCATGTTGCTGAAAGAGAACGCCCCCAAAACTGAAATTAGATCGGAAACTGATCGGGTAATGCGGTATCGAAGAACAAGTGGAATGACTGCGTCGAGCTCGACATGATTACGGACAAACCTTTTTGTATTTGTAAAGGTGGCACGAAACTGCTGCCATTTTTACCTTTTTTTGTTGCTTTTGCTGCACAACCAACGTAAAGCGTAACGCTGGATTGTGTGGAGGCGGCAATAACGGCCATGTCCGCGCATTGACTGACAACACGTGTTCGTCGGCTACAATCGCGAGTTCGTCATGGCGTTGGTCTGAGTATTTTGGGATGTGCAATGAAGCGCAACCGTAACTGGAAAAGGGTACTGTCAGATGACCCGTATCCTCAATGTGCGAGCATGATAGGGGAGGAGGGATATCGAACATGTGCGAGCTTAGCTGAAAGGAAGCTTATGCTGCCACTGGCGGGGATGCTCCGTTCGTGGCATGCTCGGACTGTTGACGCTTCGCTGCTGCAAGTTGGCTGTCCTATATTAGCACAATTGTCAGCATGAGAGTTTAAATGACTCCCGAGCCGCTAGATTGCGTCTCGGAAAGTTGGTGTTTCGTGTTCTACGCACGTCAAGCCCTGTCTCGGCAAAGTGGCGCTTAGCAGCCTTGGTCGCGTCCCTCTTCTTCTCTTTCTTGGGGGCTTTCTGCGGTCGTGTTTCGCCTTCACTGAACAGATCATCGGGAAGTTGGTAGCTAAGCTATTAGTGACCGATTTATGATCATAGATGTGGCTTCTTACTTGCGCGTGTGGACTACACGAACAGACATGGTCTTGTCATCGTAGCCATTGTTGGTTGTGACAATATTCCTAAAATCGCTCACAGGATAAGATATGTCGAGCGACTTGGTGCCATCTACACTTCATGTCAGTTGCGACTCAATGTTATGGGGCAAAGATGCAAGTACCTGGCTTCAGCTTGAGACCGACATAGAATGTCGTGGTATACATGATGCCTGATGGTGGTTCTTCGCCCGACGCCACAGTAGGAACCTCTGATGCTGGAATCTGGTGATCAGTGTTTCCTTGGATGATCTTGTCTGCCTCCTCTTCGTTCTCGTATCGGTGGACTCGGCTGATTCCCTTCATCCAGGGTCGCGCAATGTCAATGCCACACTGACCATCTTCAATGTTCTTGCACAACAGACGAAACTTGGATTGAACCAGACCAGAGAACGTAGAGTGCGCTTTCTCGGTGCGACTTGCCGCAACAACACTCAGGTAGTACTTGTGGTCCTTGGTGAAAAAGGTATGCTTGTTGAACAAGTCTTTCCATTGCTTTTTGCCCTCAAGGACCCCGCTCCCGCTGTTGATGAGCTGATCAGCCCTTTCGAACTCTTCCCTCATGACATCCAACGTTGAATGCATGATGGTATGTGTAGCACACATGGACGGGAACGCAGGCGTGATGATGGGCATCAAATGAGCCCGATCTCCGGGGTACTGTGTCGGATTCCACACTCGAAGATTCAGTGTGCCTTCCTCGATGTTCTTCAGCATGACAGGTCGTGGAAACGGCCATTTGCCCATTAACCTGAAGAACTTGGTGAGGATGGTGGCACCGCAAGCCATGGGATATAGCTGGCAGATGCGAGCAACCATGATAGCCCAGGCAATACCTCCTGGAAATCCAAATACAGCTCCGTATATGCCTCTTTGATTACTCCAGAGCTTCACCGCGCGCAAGGCATGTCGGAAGCTTTTGATCTGGGGTATCGACTGCATGAGCTCTAGCGTGACACGAGTGCCGTTCACACTGCGCATCGCTGTGTCATCAAGACCACGCAGCATGTTCTTATCCACACCCTCCAAGTCCTTCGGAATCTGCGTCATGGAGGGAAGTGAAACGAAGAGAAGATCGATGCTGACGCCTGAGTATTCCATCTTGATGAGCGGGACGAAAGCTTCAGGGACGGGGTTCATCTCGGTGATGAGTTTCTCGTCAGACATGCCTCTGAAGATGGTTTCGAAGTGATCGAAGTAGTCGTTGAGTGAGACTGATTTCGGCGCAACGATAAGTGTATCGATATCAGAGGCTGAGGCTAGCTGTCAGCTTCGCTTCTATGGGAGAAGTACTATGTATACTTACAAGGTCCGTGGACGCCAAGCGCGTAACTGCCAAAGCAGAAGATCTTCCCGCTCATGGTATCGATGGTCGATTGCGGCAGGCCTTTCAGCTTACCAACATGCTGGCAGAACTTGTTGACGACCTCTTGCATGTGCCGAAGCACGCGCACGCTATTCCGAATCAGCTGATTGCTCTAGGAGCATTGCAGGCTTTCCATACCGCGTGTCGGAACCTTCGGGGCTCTCAAAGACGTTCTGCCTCTTGAGCTCCTCGACGAGCTCGTCGTTCAGCTTTAGGTCGGCCGGCGATGGCTGCTGCGTCGAGATGGGCGCCGTAACGCCCCATTGTCTGGGCTGTGTTTCCGCCATGTCGGCGACTGGGTGGTGCTGCGAAGGAAGGGCGTTCTCGAAGCGCACTCGCGGCGGCGGGCTGGGCGCAAAGAAGATGGCAGCTGGCAGAAGCTACGTAATTGAAGGAGTGGGCGCTAGCGGCGTGATCCTGCGATGTTAGTACTGACGGTATGAGCGCTCCCACATGTCGACGCGACCTTTGGGTCTATGTGCAGCAAAAGGACGTAGTGAGGTTCGATGCTGCTTCTGTCTTTGGCGCAACCATCAGGCGCCAAGCTTGCACGCGCCACAACGCCTCACCGCGGTCACAACGCGTCCATGATGCCTGCAACACCATCATCACCGACTCAAGGCACATCATGGCGTTCAAACTTCCAGCGCATCTTACTTATAAGGCTGCAATTGCACTACTTCCGCCACCCAGCATCACGCCTCCGATTGAAGCTGTGCGTGCTGTTCACGACAAGAACTTCAAGAGGTGGCCGCCTCACATCAATCTGATCTATCCATTTCTTACATCACCACTGGAAATCTCTAACGGCAATGCACCTCGCCTGAATCAAACCATACAATCACGACTCGAGAGAGCCACCTCTAACATCAAAGCGTTTCAAGTTTCACTCAATGCTGACCCACCTGGCATGTTCACACACAGCAAGACAAGCAAAACTGTATGGCTTGGACCCACTCCTGATGAGAATGTCAAGCAGCTGCAGGCCGCATTGCAAGCCGAATTTGCTGAATGCGACAGCGACCATCGGGCATTCACACCTCATCTTTCTGTTGGCCAGGCACGGACTGACCAAGAAGCCGAGCAGCTCAGCAAAGAGATCAGTGAAGGCATCTCTAGTTTTTGCCAACCCCAAGACGGTGCGGCTACGAGTTTACGCTGGCTTGTTGATAAGGTCTATGTTATTGAACGGACAGGCTTCCATGGCAGATTTAAGGTTGTCGGCTCAGTGGACTTGACACAAGAACAACAAGCGTCTTGAATTTGCACACTACAGATAGGCGTCCAATGCCCAAGCAATCTTAGTTGTCCGCGAAGAACTGCTTCAGGTTCTCGTCGAGCCATTTGACGTCTTCAGTGCTTTGACCGGGGCCTGGATTTGTTAGCTTTGAGCGTACGCCCTTTGTGACGAACTCTTGCACTTACCGCCAGCCCAGTGGCCCCAAATGCTAGGGAACACCTTCAACGTCCCGATTCCAGGCCGCATGGCCTCGACCTCCAATTCCGAATCTTCCGGTGGGAAATAAAGATCTGTCTTCCCCGGCAGCACCAGTGCCCTAGCCTTGATACCTTGCATGGCCTTGGCCCAGTCGCCGTTGTATGGCTCCTGCTGCGAGCAATCACCGGCCTGCCAGGTATGCGCCATGGTAAGCATATTTTCTGGGTCCTTGGCTAGAGCCCATGCTTCCCAGAAGTTCACAAGAAAGTCATCCAGATTCTTGTATCCAAGTGAGGGCGCCGTCTCGTACAACTTCTCACGGTAAAATGCCTGCGAGAAGCCCCACCCAGCATACACACGGCCTAACGCCTTCAGTCCGATCTTTGTGTTCTCATCAGAAAACCCGGTGTACGACTTCAACCGCGCCCCTTGCGCATCTGCCGTGTCAACGTCCGCCTTTGCTACACCCGCTGAGCTCGTTCCTTTCGCGGCATACAGTGCGCTCTTGACACCTTCAAGGAACACCTGGTTATGCAGGCTTGTTTTCGCGCTTCCACAGAATGGTATGCCAAGATCCATGAAGTCCGGATATTGCGTCATCCATTGATACGTCTGCCCTGCACCCATGCTCCACCCAAGTACAGCGCGCGCATGCTTGACGCCGAGGTGCTTAGTGATGAGCTCGTACTGCGCACGCACATTGTCGTAGAAGAGAACCTCGGGGAAAGGTCGTAGATTGGGCGTGTTTGATGGCGATGAGGACTGAGAATTGCCGAAGAGCGCGGGAATGATTATGTAGTATTTGGATGGATCGAGGGTCTTGTCCGAGCCCGTAAGCCATAGGTTGTCTGCTATCACTATGCCGGGGTCAGTCGCATATTCGAAGAAAGGGCAAGGACAATACACACAACCGGAGTACCATGTTGGATAGACAATGGCAGGTAGGGAAGGGTCACCCAGGGTCTTGTATGCGATAAACGCATCAGGAATCTCCCCACCAGACTTCAGCTTGAAGTTCCCAAGCTTGTACGTCTCGTAGTCAGCCATGATCAATGCCGGAGATGAGAACCTTTGCCAATGGGCCTGTTATATTGATCACTCGAGTAGTCTTGTTGCAATGCGTTGCTGGTCTTATCGTGCGAGATTGTGTCACAATATTCGACAGAAGAAGTACCTAAACTGCAGGTTAAGGTTGACAGTGATGGCCGGCAGAGCAATCTCCGAAGTTGGCGCAAACAAGACCGATGTATATGTATGCGAGTATATCTAGATAGGCTAATTGACAAATGCCTGCTTCTGCTATCTTGGAACCGCCTTTAGTCTCCTGACCGTTCATCAAGCTGACTGATAGCTCCATAGCTTTGGTGGGGTAAAGATAGCTTAAGCTGCGGCGGGGTACCAACGCTGGTATCCGCCTGACGCGTACCTTCGGCTACATCATGATACCGGTCCTAAGCGTGCTGCAATCCTAGGCATGAAAGGAAAATTCACAAGTGGCGCGCGTTTTTGTCGGAGATACTTGCAAGGCCGCTTCTTAGAGCCATGCCGATGAAGATTGATACCTCATGACGTAGGATTGGCTTGTAGCTTGAAATGGTGTAGAGCGTGTGTGTGTTCCGCGGCTCGGAATTGTGTCCGCCGTGAGTTTCCGCCCTGCTAATGCCTCCATCTATCCTCCCCTAAGGCCGCTGAATAAGTATGAATCGCGTCATCACGTATAAGAGACTTAGCCGCCACATAGCAGTACCCAGAAATCGTCACTTTCGCACCAGCTCGCCCATCATGTCTGCTAAAGACTACGACGCTGCCAACACGAAGTACGACGCGGAAAAGGAGATCAAGCGCAACCCGCATGGCGATTTCAAAGCCGTCGAAGCCTCGCGCCCAGCTTTTGACCAAGCCACATCATTCCACTACACACAGACACCCAAACCAGACTGGAAGACTGGCTCAGGCGCAAATGATGGCTCCAATTCTTCGAAGGAACACCGCTCAATCGACCCTTACGAAGAAGGTCGCCCCGTAGTACACAATTACAAGCTGTTGATCAGCGCTGTTATTCCGCGACCCATTGGCTTCACGAGCACAATTAGTGCAGATGGAAAGAGCACGAATCTTGCGCCGTTCAGCTACTTCAACATGGTGAATCACGACCCACCGATTTTCGTCTTGGGTTTCGCAGGAGGAATGGACCGGGCAAAAGACACGCTGAAGAACCTGCTTGAGACCAAGGAAGCAGTCATCAACATCATTAGCGAGGAATACGTCGAGGCTGCGAATTTCACGTCGATCAACGCACCGGAGGGCGTGTCAGAGTGGTCCTTTTCTGGACTGACGCCGGAGAAGAGTAAGGTTGTCAGACCGGATAGAGTCAAGGAGGCTGTATTCAGCGTCGAGGTGAAGCTAGTGGAGACGCGGGAGTGGACGAGCAAGAGCCCCAGTACACCAGGCAAGAAGACCGGCGTTACAGCTCTGCTCGAAGGCGTCAACTTCTGGGTGCGCGAGGATGCGATTGATGAGCAGGGTGTGCTTATTGATCCAGCGGTGTCGAAGCCGATTAGCAGGCTAGGTGGCATTACATATGCGAGGACGACGCAGGCATTCGAGCTCCCAAGGCCGGATTACGGCGAGATCACCAAGGATCCGGAGGTCGAGAAGTTGGTGCAGCCAAAGGGAAAGGGCCAAGAGTAGGTATCGACCTCAACAATTGACCGAGGATTCTGACTTGTCCAAGCTCGCGGGGCAAGCTGTGAGAGGTGTGTCGATTGCGCTGTGTACTTAGACATGATATTCTATACAACGTTAGATGCAAAACAAGAAGATTATGTCGCAACGTACCTCTGTCTCCTTTAAACGTTCACTAGATATACAGATCCTCAAGGAAAGACCCTCGCTGGCACATGGAATGTGACTCGCCGCCGCAAAGGAACCGTGCAACATGGCTTCAACGTCTTGTCACACAGCAACAGTAGATCATGCATGGCTGTAGCGATACCAACATTTGCACATGGAAATACAGACATCTGTAGAGCTCCAGCAGATAGCAGACACGTCGACACTGTACTGCATCGCGAGTGTGGAGATGCAGCCGAACTCCGCAGACCGCAGCTCCATTTGTGTCTTGCACGCCAATCGGACAGCGACCGTTCTGCGCAAGTCAGCGACCGCGCAGCACGCAATACGGCTCGAGCAGTCGAACGGTCGGCAAGCGCAGCGGGCATCATCGCTGCTGCAGCCTCAGATAAGGACCCTGGGCCCTGTGCAAATGCGGCGCTCCAAAACCGGAGATGAAAGCGTCAATAAGGCTTTCGCACGACTTCCCATCCTTCGCTGGACCCTCAGCCTCCTTACGGGAAAACAACAACAGCTCAAGCAGGCGGGCGGAGAAATGGGCGCTCGCTAACCCACCACACCTTACCGCAAGTTTCTTAGATCTGCTGTCGCAATGCACCGAGGTGGGCCTTGTCCCGGCAGTGGTGCGCCTAGAGCCCAACGCGCACCTCCATCACCAGACTCGTGTGCCGCGTCCGACATCGAGACGCATCTAAAAAACGAAGCCGTCTGCAATGAATATTACACCGACATCTCCAGTCTAGCACTCAACTTTGTGCCTTGTCCGTTTGTCTCCAGTTGCCCTAGCATTGGCAAGTCGAAAAAGAAGAGGAAGAAGATGGACTCGAGTGCGGGGCCGAGGCGGTTCTCCACAAGCGGCGAGGAAAGAGTTGGATTGTTGTCCGAGGCCAGGAAGTTGAGCCAGCAGTACGGCACCCTGCCCGATGCGAGTGAGTTGGAAAGGCTCGTCAGCCCCAATGGAACAGTCGAGTTGCATACGACTGCAGGCACAGAGGCCAGGATCTTGTTCAAGAGCAGTATCCCGCTGATGCTCACGTACTTGCTACAGTACAACTTCAGCCTGGTGACAATCTTCGTGGTGGGCCACATTGGGACGGACGAACTGGGTGCCGTGAGTCTGGCCAGCATGACAGCCAACATCACGGGATTGGCGGTGTATGAAGGGTTGGCGACGAGCCTAGACACGCTGTGCGCGCAGGCGTATGGGAGTGGGAGGAAGACACTAGTGGGCCTGCACCTGCAGCGCATGTGTATGTTCATGTTGCTGGTGACCGTCCCTATTGGAGCCCTCTGGTTGACCTCGGGATGGATTCTCGCAGCTCTGGTTCCTGAGAAAGAGTTGGCACATCTTGCGGGGAAGTACTTGTCGCTCCTCCTCTTAGGCGCCCCGGGCTACGCCATCTTTGAAGCTGGTAAACGCTTCACGCAAGCCCAAGGCCTCTTCAATGCCTCTCTTTTTGTGCTCCTCATTGCAACACCCATCAATATCGTCCTCAACTACGTCTTCGTCTTCGTGCTGGACTGGGATCTGACTGGCGCAGCCCTCGCAACTGTTGTATCCAACAACCTCCTTCCCTTGTTGCTCTGGGTCTACGTCTACTTCATCAATCCCTCGTCGCTCGAATGCTGGGGCGGCTTTTCGAAGGCCGCCTTTTCAAACTGGGGCCCGATGGCCAAACTTGCCGTTCCCGGTATCGTCATGGTTGAGACGGAATGGCTGGCATTTGACATCCTGACGTTCTCATCTTCCTATCTTTCCACTGCGCATCTCGCCGCGCAGAGCATCGTCATGACCATGGCTGTATCGATCTACCACATCCCCTTCGCCGTCGGCGTCGCCGTCTCCACACGCCTGGGCAACCTGATTGGCGCCGGCAGCCTCAGGGCAGCGCGGATAGCAACGAAATGCTACATCCTGACCTTCCTCGCCATCGGCATTATCGACTGTATTGTCCTCGCGGCCTGCAAGAATGTGCTGCCCAAGGCTTTCACCACAGACCCCGAGGTCCGGGAAATTGTCTCCACGGTCTTGCCACTGCTAGCAGTCTTCCAGTTCTGCGACTCGACGACGGCGCTGGTCAACGCGCTGTTGCGGGGCTTGGGCAAGCAGGCGATTGGCGGTTGGTGTAATCTTTTCGTGTACTACGTTATCGCGGTGCCCTTGGCGCTGGCGTTGTGTTTTCCCGCCGACTGGAAATTGCTGGGCTTGTGGACGGGATGTGCAGTAGGAAGCAGCTGTATTAGCATTACAGAAGGCATATACATCAAGTTCTACAATTGGGAGCATGCGATTGAAGAGGCTAGGGGAAGGGAGGAGTAAGGGAGTTTCTTTTGTTGTGGGACATCGAGGGTTGGTTAGTTTAAGTCCGCTTGAGGTCGCAAGAGGGGTCATTAGTAATGTGTACTCGAACGCATAGCGAGCGACGATTTCTACGTAATAGAAGACTTTCCAGAGATCGTGTCAGATTGCATCGCACGTCCGACCAGCCGCTTCCCAAAATGCAACACTAGACAAGAAGGATGATAGACCTTATGAGATCTCTTTCTTTGGCATGCGTGCGCTCGAACGGGGTCATATGTCAGCAGTTCTCAGCTTGTTAGTTACGATTAAAATAATCAGGATCCTACAAAAGTGTCCAGTGGCTGTAGCCTTCGACGTTGAAAGCTGAGTATGGCGAGTCGGCGCGTCACAACTGCCCATCACTACGAGCACGCAATAATAACGCAATGAGGCAATCTAATGGTATTCACGTTCAAGAAAAACAAATATACGTCTTGAAGCGCACAGGAATTTGGTGACGAGACCGTGTGGCCCTGAGCGTGAGGAGGAGGCAGAAACGTGGCAAGAGGGTAGACCGTAGACAGAGCAGGGGGTGTAAAACGGAAGCGCAGACAGCGTGCGAACAGCATCCGCGCGTGGTCATGGGCCCTGCTACATTTTGTGGCTTGAAGTCGTGCGCCAAGATGTACTTCGTATAAACGTATGGTGAAGACAAAAAGCAACGTAGGTGTCGAATCCGTCGATGTGCATTAGCTCAAAATCTACTGTAAGTTTCGCCGGATGTCAAAGCGTGGTGGATACTCGACGACCTATAGTTGCCAACGAGATTGATTGAGCTTCCCAAAAAGCACATGTACTGTGTAAACGATGCGCTTGGGTTCGGGATGAGCTGTAAGACATAAGCAAAGGATCATGTGTCAGATTCTTTACAGCGCAGGACATCGGATTTGTGGTGATTCATGTTTCGTTTTTTGATTTGGTGGTCTGGATCAGCTATATCCGGATAGCCGACCTCACGGTACCTGATCTAAAATCGATGTTCTTGTCAAACGTGACAGCCGCCGATATCTATGCGTAGATAGGATGGTCACTCTGTCGGCAAGAATATTGTCAGCTCCAGCTCTTACAGCTAGTATCGGTGGGCCTGATCTGTAGGATGATTACATTTGATAGAGTAGGTCAAGATGCAGTAGCACACGGGGATAATGTAGGTAGGAGGTGGCTGGGGACCGGGGTGTAGGCTGCTATGGCATCTTCAAGCGACCAGTCCGCAGGCCTGCATGAGAATGCGAGGCGTGGTGGAGCTGATGAGAGTTGAGTGGTCGGTATCTCCGTGAGCTTTGACCTGCAGATGCTGCAACTTCCCGGTCCCTGATCGCAGCGCTAGTATAGACGCGGCCTAGTGATGTAACCGCTCTTCAACGTCAATCCATCGCTCACGTTCCACAACCTCAATCATCTGCAACTTCACGCACGTCCCCTCTTCATCTCAACATCGTACGCCTCTTGGGAATGCTGAAACGAAGGCGGACGAGGGGTCCCGAACGGTCAGGCGCATCGGTTATGCGGATCACTCACTCACGCGCCGGAAGAGGTGGAGATGGCTTTCAACAAATGTGGATCGTTAATCATTACCTCATACATTACGTGCATACATGCAAACAAACTATAGTACAGGAATAACGTTGCCTAGGCAAATGCAGTACGATCAAGAAAATGCAAGCCAAAGAACCTCCGACAAACCGAAATGATGGGATTTTGTACAACAGCGGCCGGGACGATCAGTCACTTGCGAAGCAAAGGACTGACAATCAGCCCTGAGGTGATTTGCCACGGCCTCTCAAAGGCGGCTGCGGATCTTGCGCTCCTTGCGAGTGACGTGCGCCCTGTCGCTGTCACTGTCCAGGGAGTACTCGTCTCCGCATGCTTTCTTGTAGGCTTTCTCGAGGAACTCAATATGCTTCGCGTCATCGGCGTACTTGATCATCTCCACAAAGGGCAATCTGGGGTTGCGGCCATCCTTCTTACCAGGAATACGGATGTGTGTAGTCCCGTGCTGCCAGTAGTTGTCGCGACGGTCGAAGACCTTGGTGCAGTTGTCGACTCTGCACTCATGCTCCTTGACACCGAGATGGATCCGTTGGTGTCGCTTGAGATGTTCTGGCCTCTTGAACCTGCTGGTACAATCGGCATACTCGCAATATTTCCACTCGACGGTGGGGCCACCGATAGGCTCCCGCTTGCCAGTGTGAGGGTTGAGCTCGTACCCTTCGACGTCGATGTGGCCGTCATGCGAACGGCTGAAGACAAGCTGGGACTTGGACTTTGAGTTTCGCCTCTTAGTGATGCCATTACGCTGGCGCTCCTTCTTGACAGTCTTACCACCCTTGGGCGAAACGTAGATTGACCGCGTGAACTTCTCCTCTGTCTCGGAGGACTCAAGCTCTTGCTTGACTTGGACCTCCTGTGGCGAAGGAGGGAGTGTCATGGGCGCGTTGTCATGGGGAGATGCTGCAAACGACATTGGCGCGTTGTCAAAAACTTCTGTCTCCATGAATGGGCTTCGGTCGTTGTCCTCGACGAAGCCGTAGTCTTCGTCACCGACCAAGGCGTCGGCCGGAGCGATAGTCTGACCCACCATTGCGTGAGGGCTTGGTACCTGTGTTTGCCAGAACGACTGCTGTCCAGTCATCCCATAGTCCAGCTCAGCATGGTCAGGAGCAGTGGAGAAACTCCAGTTGGCGCTGGACGACGGTGGTGTAAGACTGTCGGACCCAGAGAAGGAGCTCATTTGAGACGGGAGATACCCCGCATCCGAGGAGATGGTATCCTGCATCCGGAGAGGCATTTCGATGCTGCTGGAAGGCATAGCCCAGTCGTTACAGAAGGATTCCGTGCTTGACGTCTTCATCGGGATTCCCACAGTCCCTAACGGCAGGGCATGGCGGAGTCCCGACATTGGTTGGAAGTTACTGAACGGGCTGACATGCCAGCTCGCCTCCGAGAACGGACTTCGTTCCGAGGTGGGCGTAGGTACCGAATACTCAGAAGCTGACAGCGACACGATAGAGCCCCTTCGCTCGTCTAGCCCGCTGTAAGGCGAGGGAGGGGTCAAGAATCCTGTATATGGACCAAATCCTGGAGACATTTGTGGTGTATCGCGCGATACTCCCCGACGGTATCTTCCAGTTCCGGAGTTCATCATGGTGCTTCAGAGGCTATACTTTGTCAGTCAAACCCCGTGCCGACGAAGCAAGATATCATACTTGTAGTGCGAGACTGTTGTTGAGAGAGAGGTCGATGAAATCTTGTGGTCTCTGTAGATGATTGCTTTGATAAGAAGATGGGAGTTCGAGCGGATTTATGAATCAGGGTCCAGGGTAGCGAGACCGAGATCATACGGCGGCGGAAATGCGGGAACTTCTCACTAACGTCTGTGGTACATTTACACAAGCTAGAGGAGGTCGCGAACGTTGTGGAGGCAGGGCTTTGGAATGGCGTGTAGTCTTGCCTCAACCGTACCGATGGAATTTTAGGTGAACAACACTGAGGAAGCTTTAGACCGGATTGTGGTACGACTGCAAGGGGCCTGGGCTCGATTTCAGGCACATTAGCCGTAAAACCAACCTCAGATCGGCTGGTGTAGGTGCACGACAGTCCTACGACGGGAGCGGTAGATATGCAGTATGCATGTACACAGACAGGCAGCCTTGCAGACAGCTAAACGTGCTCATGGGTACTGCGATAGGCGTCCTGGGCTTGTAGCGCGCTGTAACCTGACAGACTGGCAAGCGCCTCTCGTTGGGATGGAACCTCAGGACCCTACCATGGGGAATGCGCCATTGACAAGACGTCAGCTCGCTTCGGATTCCATTATCATCAGCACACCTACACTGGGGGCCACAAGCCTCAGAAGACCCGCGTAAAACTACGCTTTCGAACCTCAATACTGTCTTATGGGCTTTACGTCTGCTGTTACGCGAATCGTCTGGCGGAAGCTGTAAGCCCATCCGCCCAGGAATGTCTCTAGTGACCTGCGCTCCTGCGCTGGCCAGATCTGGATTAGTTGGTGGAGAAACGACAATGTTGTACAACGAAACCCGCCCCGATCAGGTCGATCTTTCTGGCCGAAGTCTCGCGGTGATGTCGAGACGAAGTACATCGGACTTGCTAGATGGCACCACAATACCCCTCATCGGTATAAGTGTCACGGTGTAAATTCTGACTGGCTGATCGCTACACGATGCTTCTCTAATATCATGCTGCCGATACATGCCCAAACTCACACCTTGGCTTTCTTGAAAACAGTCACATCAGAGCTATTGAGACCATTTGACCGGCTATTGTTGGTTGTTTTCTGCAAAAGAAGCGATGGGCATGCGAATGCTGGGGACGTTGTGTTACACGACGTCAGAGACGGCAGAGCAACTAGGCCCACCAGAACTAATCGTTGCAAAATCTTTGGGCTAAACAAGCCACTTGCCGCAGCTGTGTCATAGGCTGCTTCAGAATCTGCAACTCCTGCGCTGCATTGCAGAGAGTCTGTAGCCTAAACAGGTGAGTGATGGTCAGTTCCATCTGCGGACCAACACACTCCGCCGTCTGCAGTCTCGGCAGTAGCAGGGCTGAACGTTGCCCAGAAGAATTCGTTCGAGATGTTGTCTTTAGTCAAGACATAACTCAAACGGGCAATTATCATTGGTCTCCGTCAATTTTAGCGGTGCATTGTTGCCATCCACAAAATATCAAGATCCAAGTCCGGTAGCTGATCACGGCAGGCTACTGGATCTTACGGCACCTTGCATATCTCCGAAAAAGCCAGATTTGAGGGACTACGGGTATCAGCCAAAGTTTATCGCTCGAACGGCATAGCCTGCTCTAAGTTATGCATAGCAGGGGGTAAATCCAGCGATACGCTCAACATCCGCTGATGTGGATCATCAATATTGGTGTCTGTGCGACGAGCGTTGCCATCTTTCCAGGCTATACTTCTCGCGCTACCCAAATCCCAACGGTACGAACGACCCCACAGCCAGTATGACGTGCATGACAACGCATGGAAAGCACTGGTCAGCCCGACTACAGCACCACGTCAGGTTGGATGCCAAGATTCAGCATTGGTCAAAAGTCTCCATCTGCGAGTCTGTGTAACCTGTCCTGATGCCGAAAGAGGAGAGCTTGCGCAAAAGAGCAGGCTTTCTAGACACCTCCTACCATTTCCGACCAGGAGCAGGAAGATGACCCGGATCAGTGAGGCTTCAGTTCTTGGTCTACGGATAAGATCCTGCGGGTTCAAGTGCATTGATACACGCAGTTTCGCTCGTGGTCAGGACGAACTTCACCAGTGACGCATGCCAGACTCGCCGAGAGACCTAGCCGCGGACATTATCCGAATCAACGTCGATACGAGTCTCACATTCGCACAGGATGTATGCGAGCTCGTTTCGAGTTTTCCTGATAGACATGAAGTCAACACGTAAGACGCAATCGCGGGACTCTGGGCAGCTACCCCGGTACATGCAGGGTGAGCTAGCGCGAAGACTTCCCCTGCCAGGGCTACCTCCAGACTTCGTCGTCGCGTCGGCTCCGCGCGTCTCAGAAAGGGGCGCTTCTCCAAACACTCGCGCGTATACTGAACAAATCACTTCCGGATATAACACAGCATGAGAAAACTGCGTGATTGGGTCCATTTGCCTCCAACCTCGCTTGAGACGTTCTTCATTCCAGTCGTTCCATGTGAGGTACGGATGAACTGATGGCCTCTGCCGCCTCGGAGCATTGGCATGCATGCAATCAAGAAGACAGTGCAACGAAGTCCGGTTTCCAGTCAGTTTTTAGATCTCAATGACCCGAAATCTTAACAGAATCCTTCCTGCGGTGGCATGATGTTCTCTAGGCGGCATGCTCCGTGACCCGCATTACTGCCATTCTCACTTAGACATGCTGCCTCTGAGGATAGCAAAGATCGTCAGGCAGAGTGTCTGCGACGCAACCCAGCTGCTCTTTCCTATTGTTCAATGCTGTACAAATGATATGCGCGACATAGCATGCATGCATTGCAGTAAGGGCAACCGGCGAACAGTGCGTTCGCATCAACGGCTTCACACGCAAGCCAAGGTACCATGTACCTCCATTGCCTAACCTATTACCTTCATTTGTGCAACGATCGGCGGCAGTGGTGAGGGGATGAATGGGTCTCGGCTTCTCAATGCCCAGGTGGATCAATTGGCAACTTGGAGATCCGCCGTTGAGAGTGGTATGTGCGTTCCGTGGAGCTACCGCAGGTACCTGACACATCAGCTACTAGCCTCGCATGCGACAGCTAGTGGGGACACGATGCTGTCGTTACGCTGCGGGCCGCTCCAACTCAGGGTGTGCTCGGCCCCCCGAACATATGCGAAGTGACAGGACTTCGTCGCCGCTCTCAGACCACCGCCAAACGGATTCCCCGGTATCCCAGTTTTCTCAGTCTTTCGCTCTCGCACTTTTCATTCGGGTCTAGATACATTCCTCGCTTGGTCTACCATGAGGGTGACCTGCCTATACCCCACTCAGCATTCTTCTCAACGGCAAGCACATGAAGCTGGTGAAGCCTCATGTCATACACGAGATAGATCGATCATCAAGCCAGAAGGCCAAGAGTAGCCGATGACGATCGATCTCTCCGTCTCCAACACGGCGTCACTCACGGGAACTCAGAGCATGTCTTGCGCCAACCTGCAGCTCTGAACGTTCAAACAACCCTTGGTCCAGACATCTAGCTAGCCATTGAAATTCACGTCTTTAATGCCTAGCTATGAGCGGGCCCTGGCGAAGTCGACATACTAGGACCATTTAGACCCTGCGGAACGACCACGAGGAGCTCGAGCCGATATCCCCTACCTGAATCGTCAGCATGGCATATGGGAAATCCACCACTTGCCCATGTTCGTCATTTTAGGTTCCGGAGTTGCGTCCGAAAATGCATGAGGAAAAGCCGTTAACTGTGCAACCAACCTCATGAGGAAGGCCCGATTACACCAGCTGAGCGGCTCGTGATGGGCCAGGCAATGCGGTCTTCTGCTTTGAGGACGTTTTGGCAGATTTCATGAGACCCTTGACCTATCAAGAGTGATGCATCATGTCCACGGTCTCTCAAACGACGTTTCCCCAGCCATGTGACGTAGCGAGCCTCACGGCTATGCACGACATACTTGCTTTGTGCTCTGGTAGGAAAGGGCACATGCTGAGATGCCATCATAGGCGCTTTACCAACACACACATGGTTTGGTCGGTACCTCTGGTTCAAGTTGAAAGACATCGACAGACTGTGGCGGACCGGTCAGCTCGTTACGACGATCGGTCGTTCAACATTAGCAAACTTCTTACGCCTCTCAGCACTCGAACAACAGTCCCTTCCGAGAATATCCCCATCCGGTTGATACGATTTTGCGGATCTTCCCGCCGTGTCCTACGGTATTGTCCTCGAGGTTTCTCCGGACCGAATCAGGCTCTACAACTCCACTTACGCCGCTACTCACGCATTCTGTTAATGCGGTGCAACTATTTGTATCTATCAACATGGATGTTGCCTCTCGTTGGTTTCGAACGCAGCTTCAACTGCCGAGGCCCAGTTCTAACAAGCTGACTTCTCTTCTGAAGAATGTTTCACGTTAAAAAAATAAACATCCATCCGAAAGACGACCTGATCGGAACGGGCCTGCGGGACTTCCGGTGGAAGTCAATTGTAAATTGTGAGAGGGATGGGTTGCACCGTCCACATGGTGAAAATTCGGTACCTTGCGCCTCAACATAGAATCACTGACATCTGTCATTTTCCATTCAGTGACAGCGGGATCGTTCACGTCTACTTGATCCCAAGCTCTAGGGGTACGGTTTGTCAGAATGATGCACGGCTAGTGTCCCAACTCAAAGTTTGTGTACCACCACTCAATTTCGTAACGTCACCGCAATAGCACAGACTCAATTGGCTCCGCGGCCAGCCCTCTGTCGTATCCTATCACTAGCCATGTGCACGTCCTGAGTACCATCATGTCCGGCAGAAGTTGCGGGACTTAGATTACGCACATTCATACCAGGGCTTTTGGCTCACTAATTCTAGTATGCTTTGCATGAATTGCATACTCCAGTACACCGATCGCGCACAACTAGCTGTGCCGTCTGTGGCTTTGCATGACAACCCCGCTTTTCTAGCTACTCGCCTGTTGATCTACTAGTAACCAATTGTCACGTCTTTAGCAATCCAGCGAATTCCACACACCGATGATAATGGGGGGAGACGGCAGCAGATCCGTAATCATGAGCCAAAGTCTAGGTATCAGCAAACTTGGCAGATGCTAGTCGTTTTGGAATGTTGAATTGCACAACATGATCATTTGCATCTGACCGTTAGTCAGAGGTTCCTATCAAAGCCGTGGACAATCTTCTTACCTTAGCTGTGGATCTACACCATTCATGCATGTTGTACAATTAGATACCGTACAGAAGAGCCAAGTCGATATCATCATGGGTCATATCGGACCGTGTACATTTCCATCAATCGGAAGGTGATGTTAGTTTCATTCATGCGTGAGAAAAGCAAACTATGTTGATGAACAAAGTATCGGGTCCGGCCAAACTTTGGAAATGCCTCCTCGTATTCGTGTTGAGTTGGCGCCGCCTGTGCATTTCACCGTGCACGTCCGGGTGGAACGGATGCATATATTATATCATACACTGGAGGATTTGTATCATCTATGACTGCAACACTAGACCTTGACACGAATGTGTACAGTCGAGACGGGTCTGGAATGGTAAAGTTGAGACGGGATATGCTGTGAAAGCAAACACAGAAATGATGAACACAAGATGGCACTTAAGGTTGCCGGAATATGGTACGATATTCTGGTAGACCAAACTGCGGCACACGTCTACAGTCGCACATAAGCGCTCGGTATTGCTCAACAACGCACACAGAGGACCGCGCCGGATAGGCCGGATGATGGTCGGCACGAAAGGCAGACAAATTTTCATTGGAAACAATCAAGTCTCTAAGAGCGATTCCCGCTCCTACGCCTCTTTTTGAGCACGTCTAGGCCGTATCTTTTACAGAAGCAAGACTCTATGATGCTAGATGTAAACACATTCCCGATATTTCCCATGACATACTGTTCAAATTTTGCAGATTACCTAGCTTAAGTGTAGGTGTATCCAAAGGGCATACCAGACTTCATGATCATCTTGACCGGCTACTCCCAAAGAGAGTATGAGTCATTCTATTGAGAGAAGTGGTCACAGATTCACGCTCAAATCTGTGCCTATTCCCGTGGGGCCTGTGTGGATATGTGACTTGACAAGGAAAGATACTATGTCCTCATTCAAGTTTTCTTGCGACCCAGAAGACTGGGCGGTATGTGTTCTGTAGCATGCTTCTAGGATTCGAAATATATCCTGTCTCCGGAGTGCTAGTTTCTTGCCTCTCGATCTTGAGCCCCATGTGCTCAACCAAAGCCATGACTTCGTCATTTGTCAGCTCTATCGAGCCGGGATCGCCAATTCCCGCATCATGAACGTGAGTATGTTCATACTCCTCCTCGGTATCGGTAGCTCTGCCTGGTCCTCGAGGTGCTTGATGCCAAAGTAAGGGCCCAAGATTGACCCAAATACCACCTGGTTTAAGGCAGTTGCGAACAGTTTCAATGTATCGCATTATGTTGGGTGCCGTGTCGATGAAGAAAACAGTAGCAACGACGTCGAACGTGCCTTCATGATCTGGTGAGCTGTATAGAACACAGAAGTCCCCTGTGGCCATGCTCATCCTTTCGTCCACAGGAACTTTTGAGCTTTGCCCCGTTGCCAGGATAGTACCTGGGTGTATATCTGGAACTGAGAATGTCTGGAACTGATCGCTACGTGAGAGATGATTCGAGCAGCCGAGTGCGAAAGGAGCGATAGTGAACTGGTCGGCCTTCTTAATGTGGTTTAGGACCAGAGAGCTTGCCATCAGTTCATGGTATGAGATCTCATTTCCTTCAACACTGAAGCCAGCTTGGCAGATGTCGAAGACAGAACGACCCAGTCCTGCGCCGGGTACTAAGACTCTCAAGTCTGATCTCTCCAGCCCAGGTGTGGATATCAGTCTGGTTTTATACTCTGCATCCAAGGCCTTTAACACGGGCCCGAAGCATCTCTCTCTTTCCACATTTCCAGCAGCACTCCAGTCTCGGTAAAATTGATTGATACAGCTCCTTGCTTTGTCCATGTCACTCTGTGTCGTATGTACGTCCAAGTGATCCATGACTATTGAGTAGATCTGATACTCATCACGAGCATATTTTTCAGGCACGATTGACGCCACCCAATTACTGTCGATCGTTGGAGCAATGAATCCCTTAAAACCGGCCATGAATATAGCTTCAGCAAGCTCAGCATTTTTGTCGATGAGGTCGTCCATTTTATTAAAAGAGTCTAGAACCGAGAATGGTGGCTTTGATAGCAGCGTCCAGTGTTCTTGAGGTAAGGAGTAAAATGCTTGTCGTCGAACATGCGTGCCATTGAAGTGCGCTAGACGTCGGTATGACCTGTGACAGATTGGCCCTGATGATACAAGTTGAATGACGAACTACCTACCGGAATGAATCCAGCACTGAAAGCAGATGTTTCTTTTCATCCGGATCTGAGAGGGGGTCGAAGTCTCCTTCCCATTCTGTTGTCTCCATCTTGGGACACATATCTTGACGTATGATACACGAGATTGGAACCACGTTAAGAACTCGGAACGAGTTAGAATTGTTGTTGTTCTTGGATCCTATGCGGGTCCAAAATTGCGTAGGAGAATTGAAAGCGTGGGATAGATATCTCGGTACGTGTCCGTGCGTCAGGTGGGGTGAATCAAGCTCACCCACACCAGCAACGCGACACACTCACACAACACAATGACTACCACGGTAGCCAACAGTGACGCATCGCACACGCCTATCGAGATCTCGGTACCCCTCCCCAAAGCTCCACGAACAGACATCAATCTCCGGCTCCACGATAACGGGCCAAACATCACGCTCTTCCTCACCACATCCACTCCTGATGCAGCGGCTTCAGTACCTCTAGGATCGCTGGTGTATGCTATGCCAAATGTACGTGCACGCGAACCTTGCTGCTGCTGCGTTCTAGCCAAGGCTGACGTCGTACTACAGAGAGCTATACCGAGCCAGCCTCTTAGCACACCACTCTTCACGCACAGCGCAACCATCGACTTCACGACACGGCTCTCGAAGGTACTCGCGCGCAGAACTGGCAAGCCAATCTACGTTAGCAGCTCGATGAGTTTCGCGAATGCCGGCATGGGAGGTACCGTCGAGGAGGAGATGGAAGGTTTCAGACGTGTCGTTGAAACCGTCATGGGAGCACTAGACAAGAAGGACGAAACGATGAAGTGAATAGAAGAGCGAGAAACGTGACAGACGTCAACATAAGCTGGGAAACTCTATGAAGGATGGTCATCCCACCTGTGCCACCCAATGACACCAATAAAAGAGCAGCAGGCGCCTCCGCTCCTCTTACGTGCGACGACAATTATCTAGGAAAATTCGCAAGGAAACCTCACCGTCGAAGGCCATTTGAAGCCCGGAACAAATTTCGACAAAGAAAGCACGTGTTGCAAGGGCATAAACCAGTTATAGAGTCAAAGACACGACGCATTCCTCGAGACGTTTGGTATTGGACGACTAGCTATTCGATCTTCTGCACACTCGAGCCTGTGGCTTTGCCTTTCCTATAACATGAGGCCAGTGTCTTGTTGCTACATGGACGCTTTACATTCCTTCAAGACGCTCCTTGGCGGACTGCTTCGCCTCCTCAGAACTGTTGGGGTTGTTGATGGTAGCCTTGAGACCACCAGCGACGTTGTTAGGGTTCTTGTCACTATCGTCCTTGCCAGCAGAGGCGAAGTCGCCAGAATCGAGAACCTATGGAGGTCAATGTCCATTCTCAGCAAGACGACCACAAACTTACCTCGCGGCTATGCTGCTTGGACTCTTCAGAGGTGTTTGGGTTGTTGATGTTTGCCTTGTGGCCACCGGCAATCTGAGCGTCTGTAGGCATGTTGGTGGATCTGTGCTTGGGGGGTATTAAGAAGCTAAAAGGTCTGACACAGTTGACAGTGGAGCTGAAGAGTTGTTGATTGATGATGGATACAAGAGGAAGGAAAGCTGGATACTTATAGACTTTTGGGCATCTCAAAGTGTCTCTTCTTGCAGCTCGTCATCTTTTACGACTACGTCAATGATCGAGGCTTCTCGACAATCGGCAGCCCATGGTCAAGCGCAATCCAGCGATCAATTTGCTTTGCCGTCTCCACAGTCTCATGAGGCCTGCGCGTTGACAAAGGCAGGCAATTTTGCTAGCCCGTTGTAGCAGATGGAGAGATCACTACAATTCGACCCTGTCCTGGCTACCGAAGGTTATCTAAGCATCGGTGTAGACAAGAACCAATTGCAATGACTGAACACGAGAAATTCGAATACCACGCACAGATAGACGGTTGGACAACAGGGTTCCCTGTGCCTAGCAGTTTGGTACGCTATGTCGATCCATTCAGACGTCAAGATCACACTAAATTCTGCATACGTGGGTTCGAGGTATGAGGATGTATCTGGCATGGCCTTCAAGGCTCGAATGCGTGGGACTACTCGGAGAGTATGCGCGCTCAAAGGACTAGCCCAGTCAATCACTGTATTTGCTCCATGCCTCAGCAGGATTGTCGCGAAGCGGAGATTGCACAGTCGTTGGGGTGCACAATAATACCTATGATGTCACATCAAGTCAATAATCGTGACTTCGTGACAACGTGTTACGCGTCTAGCGCGACGGGCAGCTCGGTGCCAAAGATTACCCCTCGATTCCCTGAGTTTGTCAATTCGGCGAGGATCCGTGCACCAAAGAGTGTCTGGTACCTATGCTATCCGATGATGAAATTGGGAATTTTGAAACGTCATGACATTTTGCAATGAGCCATCCCTTGCACATTCGCAATGAGCCACTGCACTGAGCATCGTTGACGTTCTTTTACATCTACAATTCAGAAAAACTTGGTCGTCTCAAATCTATCAGTCACATATGCGCCGTCTCACGGCGACCGCATAACGGGCGATAAGTAGCCTATTACGTTCGTGACACGTTTACAAAATGGCCAGACCGAGTGACAAAGCAATGGAACACAGTGCCCTCTACATCTGTGGATTTACGATCAAGGCGGCAAGAAGTTGATTATGAAGTCGTTTGATTACAAAGTCGTGGCTCTTGAGAGCTTGGTCTATTCGCTGAGTTGCGTGGGTATCTTTTAATTCTAACGTTCCTCTTAGAAAGTGCTGTCGCCAGGCAAAAGCCGTGTTGTGCCGTGCCATGACACTTCCACCATCTCACTCATACATGATGACTCGTCCGCCAAGTACACATCCTCGACCACCTCATTTTAGGCGGCGACGCTCGAGCCGGAACTCTGCCGTGCGAGCCAATAGCTCAAGCACGACGTTCCAGGCGTGCATCCAGCCGACTAGAACCGCCCTTCCGCCCTTTCCATCCTCCACTATGCAGACCAGAGTCCTAGGGCTAAACTGTGTTGAACCATGAAGTACCTCTTGCAGAGCACCTAAACAGGGTGTTGTCTCAAGGGTAAATTCACTGCTACGAGTCCTAGTTTAGAAGATCCCACGCCTCTAGCTGGCTGTCAGAGTCATCATCGTTTGAGTGGTGTTTATACGGCAAGCGTTTGCCGCCATAAGCGTCACGGGTGTAAGCCGCGCGAAATATGTTGAGTAGAGTGACTGTGTCGCTGGAAGCAGACACAAGGCAACAGGCTCGGATCCGCAATGGGTGTAGTCATTATGTGTAACTTCGTACTGATTTCGATGGCAACAGGTGATTGAGAGGAGAGAGTAAATGATGAAGGGGAGATGTGCTCTGAAAACGTGAAAGGGAAACCATCATGGATATCCAAAGTCATCGTAGCCATCGAAAAGGTCTGTTACCACCTTCATCATTGGTTCAAAGAGACTCGCTTCGTCCCCCGGCTCACCGCCGAAGACACGAAGCTGGTGAGACTCTACTGCTTTTGCTCTCTCCTGCTCGAATCGAAGTCGATTCTGCCATGAGAAATATGTTTGGTGCCAGTGGTCTGCGGAGACGTTTGCGATGGGCGCATGCGATGGCTGATAAGAAGATATAACTGTGGACTGCGAAGAAAGGGTATCGATCGAATTACTCCGGAAATGCTGAACGGTTTGATCTGTGTTGTTGCCATCACGATGGCGAGGACGACTCCTTGTGCGTTTTCTGTTGTGTCGTTTCCCCATGTTGAAATGTGTTGTGATTTTTTTTTTGGTTATTCAGAGGTAACAGAGAGATGAAAAGCAACAAAAGGCAACGAAAAGTCGCCCCGCAAAGCGAAGACTCCTGATAGTGGAGTGATGAACAGGAGACAGCCTCAGCCTATATATACGGGTGGACACGGAAGACGCAATCGCCTTGCGATGCCAGATCATGCCGACAACAGTCAGGAGCCTGCAGTGACTCAGACGCCATGATGGCGCAAGACAGGAAATGCTGGCATGACAGATCCGCTTGCGGCCCGTGTCGATGTGTGATTCGTCAGAATGGAGATCGTGTGGCGAAGCCCGACATCGCTCCCCGGGGAGTCAGAACATCAACACCAGCCCAATGTCGCTTTCAACAAAATTATCTTTGCTTCGACTCACAGCGATGACAACTATGCCCTCGCGACAGAAGGGCGCATTATCAAGATGTTGATATAGCAATATCGACACCCGTAGTGAAGCCCTTTCTGCGCATCCTCAGGGCGGTGGTGCACGGGTCATTGACTGTTGACTAATTTCAACCCAAACATCAGAACACGTCAATTCAGGCTTCACCTCCAATTATCAGGGTTCCTAGTACCTGCATTGTGTGATGACAACATACCTCAGGGGCTGTCTCAAGGTTCATACTCGAGGATCGGACGAAATGCTGCCCAACCAGGTCATAATCTGTCGAGAAATCGTTACACCGTACTGTTTGACACCTACATGAGCTGTCAAGCCAGCACCAGTGGTCAACTTTGGCCGAGCGACACCTGATCGCCCGGGTGACTGCCTCTAGGAAGCTCCACTCTGATCACAGCCCCTGGTCACGACCAAGAAACAAGAAGGCACGTGGTGGCTGCCGCCTTGACAGGGCGCCCGAGGCGGTCAAACACCAGTTCATGCAGGTTTTTTAGGGCCATGCCTGAAGTCTTTTGGGATGATGTCCGATTCAACACAAGGCTGCCATTCCTTCGACGCGCTAGCACATGCTGTCGGGTCACGCTTGTACGTGCTCACGTGCTCAAGCTATTCAAGGCTTTTGCGCAGCTGCCTACTGTTCAGCATGATCACATGAAACAGGCATCTTCTGTCATCCTTCAGCCTAATGCAAGCTCAAGCAGACGTCATCATAGAAGTCGGAGGTTGATTGTGTTGTTTCGCCGACATTTCTCACTCGGCTCTCCACCATGTCTACCCGGACCTATTTTGGCAACGAGCGACCACTCTCAACAGTCGAAAACAAGTCGAAACGCGTAAGCTGGATCATTGTATGCTACGCAGAACGTCATATATATCAGCAAACCCCGCATCAGGCACGTAATTGCCGGCTTTAAGTACTTGGCTGCACCCATGGGGCTGTGCCATATACCGACTGCTGGGAGGAGTGGCTGGTTAAGTAGAGATTATTCTTCCACTTCTGTCTCTATATCAATCATCCTTTGCAATTCTACCATCATCCCTGTGAGGTTTCCTCGTTCGATTCACAATGATACTTGGACTCAGAGCAGTTCTGCTAGCTTTAGGTAACTACAGACAGAATGAAATACCGCTCACAATAGCTCACAGCTCCCACAGCAGTAAAGACAGTATCCGCACAATATGGGCCTGGTGGACGATACGGCCCAGGCGGGTCGAGCAGTAACAGCGACGGTAGCGACGCTAACGGAGCGTTCGGCAGTAGACAGGGCGGCCCATCACAGTCATTCGTAAGCAGCCGACAGAAAGTGCTCATCGCACACGGCGTCCTAGCTTCACTGGCCTTCGTTATCCTTTTCCCTGTTGGTAGCATCCTTATTCGTCTTGGCTCCTTCCGCGGTGCATGGCTCATCCACGGCCTTTTCCAGGTCTTCGCATATCTGGTATACACTGCAGCGGTTGGGATCGGTATCTGGCTGGCCCAACAAGCCCCTGCTGAAGTTGGCCTCCTTGACAGCTACCATCCTATCATAGGCCTTTTCCTATTCGCGACATTGATCTTCCAGCCCATCATGGGGTATGTCCACCACTTGAAATACAAGAAATACCAGCGCCGCACGCTTTGGTCCTACGGACACTTGTGGCTTGGGAGAGTCGCCATCACGCTGGGCATGATCAATGGAGGACTGGGTCTGCTTCTTGCATACGACGCACCATTGGGGTTTGCACCTAGTCAAGGCCAGGTTATTGCTTACGGGATTATTGCTGCCATCATGTGGCTGCTCTATGTCACTGCAGCCGTTATAGGGGAGCGAAGGAGATCAATCGCTGGGCGGAAAATAGACGATGAGACCGGGAAAACAGTAGACCGTGAGAGTTCCTCAGCTGGTTCGCTGGGTCCCCACAAAGAGCGCTATGGGTGAGTCTGTAACCGCGGTTATTATTTCGGCCATGCTGACTAAGGACAGCCATCGTTACGATTGAGTGGGTGCAAGGACTGTACCTAAGCATTCCCAACGAGCTTTTTGCGGGCTTGAACGACATAGCGCAGCAGAGGGAACTGTCTACAATTCGCTCGGATATTGATATGCGACACTGATCATTAGCGGTTGCCGCACTCCCCATATCTGTTCGTGCATATTGCGAAAATGTACGTTGGTCACGCTGAGGTGAAGTGGGTATATGCAATGCCTATTTAGGGCATTCGGTCGTATTTGGAGCACTGGGTCGGGCATAGACTTCTTTGGCTTGAGCTATACATGCAATGATACAGAAACGTGCTTCAAAGCGGTGTTGTACATTGAAGGATTGGCGAACACGCAGCAAAATTTTCTGACCCCTATCGACAATTCGAGTTGGTATAGGCGTGTGCACTCCGGACCCTTCAGAAGTTCAGACCATGCACGGTGAGAACGTGGAGAATTGAGGATATTCGGCCAATCGTTTTGAGCAAAACGCTTCACGCTAACCCCCACAAAGAATACAGATTGAGTCTTGGCTGCCTCTTTCGATATCTAGTCTGTGCGCGAATGTAGCCGCCGCATTGCGAGATGTTCTAGCCGCGTTGCAATATGTTCTGGCCTCGTTGCAAGATGTTCTGGCCGCATTGCATGCTAAAGGAATGCCGATTTCGCGAAGATGTATTTTGTTCCTCTATATGTGAGTCTACATCATCATTCCTATCGACCAAACAGACAACCAATACAGGCCGTAATGGCAAAACCCAAGCTGTCCTTACAAGTCCCAGTTGATCACACCATTTCGATCAACTCCACAGAAGGCACATCCGACCCACTTCTCCACGGACAGGTTTCATTCAACAACATACCACAACAATGCGATATTCACATCGCTCTTGCCAGAGTTGGGCGACTGAGTTCAAAAAAAGAAACGAGGCATGAGGCAGCATCTACAAGCATCCTGAGCGAGCTTGGTTTCATGAAGGAACAGAACAGGGAACACTTCGACTACGAGACTGCAGAGAAGCTCTGTGGTTGCTTGATAAGCCCACCGAAAGAGCTATCTGAATCAAAGACAGTTAAATGTAACTTTGGATTACAAGTTCCTTCATACCTTCCTGCAACGACATCGCTGCCATCGGTCGATATCTCATACGCCATCTTTGCAACATGCATTCTGCCGAATGGCAAAGTCTTGCAAACGAAACAGAACATACACATCGAACGCGTCGACCGCGGGATCATTCACCTGGAAACATCTCGGAAAGTGTCTTTCCCAGAGACATCCTTTGCCGTCCGAGTCAAGTTCAACACGCCCGACTTTGGCACCAAGGACGTCGCCATCCCAACCACATTGCAGCTCGAAGGTCTCCAGCTGCCATCGAACGATTCCACACGCGCCACAGAAACACGATGGCTAGTTCCACGAGAGATCAAGTGGGAATTGGAAGAGACTGCCGTTATCGTCACTGGCTTTCCAGATGCTACAGGCCACATCCCAATGTCGACCGCTCAGCGTGTCCTCAAGAAATGCAAACTCGCATCTGGCGGAAAGAAACTCAAGCCGAAGTACCCTTTCACGCGAACCGGAGACTCGCATGCTCACATGGGCCCAGATGGCACGAGCATGGAGGTCCCATTCACAGTAACGGCGCCCAAGAACATTTCGCTCGGCGACAGCACCGCGCTGTCCGTAGCTGGCGGCCACGTCATGCACACCGTACTCTCCTGTGATACGCCCCACATGCCTCAGAAGAGATTCGCCGTGTATCTGGAATACAAACTGCACGTCTGGCTGCGCATCGGAGAAGACGTCTTCGACCAGGCCTCCGGAGACCTGGTAAACCGGAAGATGGACGAGATGGCGTACACAGTTGTTTGTCCGCTTACGGCCCAGCAATGCGCAGATATCACATCGACAGATTCTGACGAGGAACCCGCACCCATAGTACCGCCGCTGTATGATGGCGTGTGGGAGCAGCCGCCACCGGGATACATGCCGAATAGCTGAGCACGCCGGGAAGCTGCCAGAGTGGTCTCGACATCTTGAAAAATGTCTGAGAGCTTTGGCAGGGTTGAGCATAGTTGAACCCGATCGACGCCTCGTTGCGAAAATGAGGTGGAGATCCATACTGAGGCACATCCGCTACGGCAGTACCCGAAAAGGTGCTGTCGGCGACTGCTGATTACGGAGTGGCGAAAGTACGCCGAGAAGGAACGGAAGTTGAAGAGGTCTGACGGCGTGGCCCACTGCCAACTTGCCTCGTACCGGGTTGCGCTTTCCAGCCATCCGCACGACGCAGGGGAAGTCAGTAGGGCCTCAGATGGGAGTCGCCGAGTTCTAGTGGAGAGGCAATCAAGATGTAGTCATTAAAATCGTAAGAATTACACATCGCTAAGAGCACATCATACCTCGCCCTCACTTCCCGAAACTTGCTTTGCACTACCTGACCTTCTTATCGCCAATGGGTTTGAGACCATACCATCCAATAACACCCATCCCCAAGAACGCACTCAAACAGCTGAATACCAATGCCACGATACCGCGTGCTGTGAAACCCGCCGGAAGCGCACCCGGACTCTCATTTTGGCCCTGTAGATCCAGTAAATCGACAGTATTGCCAGCCGCATTGCCAGCCACCGGTACGTTTCCTGCTTTGCACGTGTCCCAGTGGTCCTGCGGGATCTTGCCCTCGAGCTGTATCTGGATGGCGAGCGGCGCTTCGATCATCGTGATGGCAAGGCCTGAGGCCATGTGCCACTCCAGGTGGCAGTGCTAGTATGGTTAGTCTCAATACAGCATCGGTGTGGGCGCTAGACTTACGAAGAGCCAGATTCCGGGGTTGTTGGACTGGAAGCGCAGCACAATGTGTCCATTGGGTCTCACGAGCACGGTATCTCTTCGCATCGGCGTTGTTGCAAACGCGGTTTGGGTGGCGTTGTTCGGGTCGAATGCGCCTGCTTCTTCCTCTGAGCGGCCGACAACTTGGAATGCGTGTCCGTGCAAATGGAAGGGGTGCTTTCCGGGGTCATCGTTGTTCAGGATGATCTCTACCACTTGATTTTGGGCGAGTACGAAGGGGTTGGTGTCATGGCCGTAGATGACGGGGTTGGTCGCGTTGGCCCCTGTAGACAGGGCAGTGTACAGAGTTGGCACTTTGGGAGCGACATAGGTAATGTCGTTGAAGAACGCGTAGTTCGCGCCGTCGTTGAGGTTATCCATCTTCATATCAAGAGTGATTGACTGGTCGACGTTGGAGTAGATGCCTTCTTTGTCGTAGGGCACTAGGTTGAAGTCGTCAAACTGGGCGTCGAACGAGTCGATCAGTTTGGCTTCAGGCTTTACCTTGCTGTCATCGTAGACGAGCCATCCTGTAACATTAGGATTCAGACCGTCTGGAACAACATCGAAGAGATCCTAGCAGCAACGTTAATAAAGAAAAACGTGCATTAACTATCTGACGTACCTCGTCCATCGAGCCAACAAATGCAAAGTTTGAGTTGGTGTCGTTCTTTGCAGTTATCAAAACGCTGTAGCGCTGAGCAGCAGTGATGTAAAGCATTTCCGCATCCATAGGCTCGGTATAAATGCCATCGACTTCAACGACGCGCATGGTGTGATCCTCGAACCAAACATACTGTGCCGCGAAAGCGCCAATATTCACCATTCGGAACATGTATGTCTTTCCAGGCTCAAACTTGACAGGAAGGTTCTGCGTATCGTTGACCAATGCGGCCTGAGGAACAGGCTCCGCTCCAGACGGATTAGCAATGCTAATGAAGCCCGACATCAGTCTTGGCATGGACTCATGATACCAATCCGAAAAGGTGAGAACGACCTCCTCATCGTATTGATCCTTGAAGGGACTCTCGGGATCTTTCACGATCAGCGGCCCACGAAGGCCATCTGGGTACTGGCCGCGCACGTGACTGTGGTACCAATACGTGCCGGGCTGGTCAACCGTAAAGTTGTATGTGAAGGATAACCCAGGAAGGATACCGCATTGAGTGACAGCAACAGGACCATCCATGTGCGTCGATCCGTTCATGTACAGCCCATGGAAATGTAGGCTTGCACTCTCGTTACCCAGCGAGTTCTTGACATTGACGATGACCTGGTCGCCTTTGGTTGCGACGATAGGAGGAATTGGCCACTGTCCGTTGATGCCGATGACCGGACGGGTGTACTGGCCGTCCGGATTAGCATATGTCCATGCTACGTCGAAGTCATATGTGACAGTAGCGGCAAGAGTTGCTGAGATGAGAAGGGAAAGTGAAAGGAGGAAGCTCGACAAAGAGATGGCCATGGTGAAGCTGTAGAGACTTCTACTGAGACCGAGAAAGGAAGAGGACGTGGGACCTGAGACTGCAGGTGTAAAACAGCAACCAGCGATAAAGCTTGTTGTCGGAATCACAGATCAAAGCTGATCAGGTGAAATTGATAAGATACCACCACACTGACCGCAGACGGCGCGATCTGATAAGCCCGTGCCGTCGAAAAAAAGCCTGCGCTCGCTACACATGAAATCTCGACCTGCCTGTATGATCATTAGACTGTCACATTTATCAGATCATCTGGATATAATCCCGTTTCGCAAGCCACCATGGAGCGGGGCTGCCTCGCGATTTGCGCTTCGGCTTCGCACCATAGGAATCGACACGAACATTGTCACACTACTCAACGCCGGAGGGCCATTTCCGGCGTCGTAGCTGGTCTTTGATTCGTCAGAACACAAGCGGTTCGTCGTAGCGCAAAATGTGTACAGATTTATCGGCCCATCTGATAATCTGGACCTCGATCGCTACGGATCAAGGCTAGTCGAACGGGGCAGCTGGTGCTTGATTGGATTTGGCGTTCTTGGCAAGGCGCAGATCGTGAAATGCAAGTGCGGGAATTTGGCTGTTTTGCGGAGTCGACGGCTTCAGGTTGAACTCAAACTTGCTGCCCAAGTGGTCAAGATTAGCGAAGTGCGGCAATAATGCTCTTGATCAGGGCCGAACCCGGACTGATGCAACGGCTGGCGTGACCTGATAGATTTGAGCACCGAGCGCTTCCTTCCCGTCTGATCAGATTAGATATTTCTTCTCTCAGAGGTATCTCTGTTGTTTATCTGATCATCTCAACACCATCCAGTAAGCAAGTTCTTCGCAGCGTCAAGATGCCGAACGTCTTTGCTGTGCCAGGTACGCCGAATCGAGTTTCTCCTCGTCGTCCGCAAGGATCGACTGCGTCGGAATCCCTACTGACTCCAAGTAAAGTCTTTTTCATCTGCTTCAGAGAGTCTCTGGAGTGCAGCATCATTGTTTCGGTGCTCTTAGCATTCCTGAAGCAAACGCTCGGACCTGAGCACGATGCTGCCATTCGCAAGAGGCTTGTTCGTCAGGTCTGGGTCGGTGTAGGTCTGGGTGTCTTGATCTGTTTGATCATCTGTGCTGGTGTTATCGGAACCTGTTCGTGTCCCTCCTTCTCATGTCCGACGTAGCTGACAGCATCAAAGTCTACACCGCAGGCAAGAATGCTTTCGAGGCTGCCGAAAACATCTGGGAGGGCGTCTTCGCCCTGATTGCCAGTATCATCATCACCATCATGGGCGCTGCGCTGCTCCGTGTCAGTAAACTTCAGGACAAATGGAGGACCAAGATCCGAAAGGTCTTGGACAAGGACACCAAGCCCGCTGGCGGCCGGTTCAAGAGATGGTCCGAGAAATACGCCATGTTCATCCTGCCCTTCATCACCGTTCTTCGAGAAGGTATCGAAGCCGTCCTGTTCATTGCAGGCGTCGGTATCGGTCTGCCTGCGACGTCAATCCCCCTCGCAGCCATCTGCGGCCTCGGTGCAGGATGTCTCATTGGCTTCCTGATCTACAAGGGCGGCAACAAGACATCTCTGCAGATCTTCTTGGTGGTTTCAACATGCTTCTTGTACCTTGTGGCTGCAGGCCTGTTCTCCAAGGGAGTCTGGAACCTGGAGCAGGATGCGTGGGTCAAGATTGCAGGTGAGGGCGCTGCCGAGGCAGGTGCTGGCCCAGGCAGCTACGATATCAGGAAGAGCGTGTGGCACGTCAACGTAAGTTGTGCTCCATCCTGTGCATATCCTCACACTTGCTAATGAAAATTTAGTTTGGCTCGCCCCTCGAGAACGGCTCCGGCGGTTGGGGTATCTTCAACTCGCTGTTTGGATGGCAGAACAGCGCTACCTACGGCTCCGTGATCTCGTACAACCTATACTGGGTCGCCGTTATCGTTGGGTTTGTGTACCTGGGGTTGAAGGAGCGTAAGGAAATTGCCGCCGATACACCAGATGACTTGAGCGAGTCATCGAGCGGACACACAGAGTTTGCGGGGAAGAAGACCGCAGAAGGGCACGTTGTGGAGTCTAACGTGACAGAGATCCGTGCATAGGGCAGTTGGGGCCTTGCATGCTGTCGTGAGACGATGCAAGGATGATGGTACATTTGTAACTTCTTCACAATTTGTCAACACAACTCATCCGCACTCTATCCACTGCAACGCGCTGTACTGTGTGCGTCGTGGTGCACTATTATTACTCGCTCAGCCGCAATACTCCCTTCAACGTCAGCGAATCGAAAAGTGGGTCGTCTCTCCTTTGTGAGCAAGGACCGAAACGCTTCAGCAACGCGCAATCTCCAGAGGTCCACAGCCTCCGCTCGCAATGGCCAGGAATCAGAATATTCGAGGCCTTTACGATCTCCTCCGCTATCTATCGTGATCGGCCTAGCGATAATGTGATTGCGCCGCTTGTCAACGTCAAAAAACGCCTGCTGGGCGGATCCGAGTTACGATGAGCTCAGGCTCCCGGCACTATGTATTCGCCAATACGATCGGTCACGTCGTAAGCCGCGAGATGAGTTGTGGCTGTGGCAGGATTGTGCAATGCTAGGTGTATAAGACAGGGTGCGCTGTTTATTGCTATCGAGACCTTCTGCGTTTGACATTGACTTTTCTCCGCAATCCCACTCTACATATCTCCCAACAATCACTCTTTCGTCGACATCACCACCGTTTCAGTCAACCACACACTCGCTATCATGAAGTTCACACTCGTCGCCGCCGCTCTCGCTGCCACCACCGCCGCAGACTTTGTCGTTATCACAGCACTCCCCACCCCTACCGACCTCTCCCAGCTCCTCAATGTACGCTCTACGCCTAAGTGCCCTCCCCTTTATCTAACAGAACCCCAGATCAAGTCCTACGTCTCCTCACTCGCGAACTATGTCACAGAAGAGCTCGCCTCCATCACCGCCTCCGCAAACCCCAGCCTGATCTCAGAGAAGGCCAAGATCCAGTCTGAGCTCGCGTCCTTCGCCGCCACAGCGTCATACTCGATTCCCTCGGGCGTCACTGCGCTCGACGGCCTCGAGACCTTCACCACTGTGCCTGAGTGGTACAGTGCGCTGCCTAGCGACATCAAGAGCTACTACGACAGGAACAACAAGGTTGTTGAGAGCATCTTGTTCGAGGCCGCGGGCGTCAACCAGACTGCCACTGCCACAGGAAGTGCGGGTGCGAGCGGCACAAGCTCAGGGACCACTGCGAGCCAGACTGGCGCGGCGAACAAGGTTGCTGTGATGGGCGCCGGTATGGCGGCGGCGTTCCTTGGTGTCATTGCCTTGTAGACTCTTTTCTGATCGCAAGTTAATTCAGAGTTGAGGAGAGGAACGACAACCTAAGGCTAGCATGTAGTTCATTTGATTCTTCCGAGATACCTTAGACCGTTTTCAGTGCAATAGATCACTGTCCAGCTTCTGCTACAACTTCTCACTCTGCGCGTCGCTGTCCCAGTAGTAACTCCACATATCAATGCCCCGAAAGTCGTCTGCATACTTCTTACCCTTGACCTCTCCACCCGCACCCGCACACACAATGAGGGGCAGGAAGTGCTCGGCGCCACCTCTGGGATGCATGGTATACGAGCTTGGCCAGTTCCTCCAGCCGTCAAACTTCTTCTCCCTCTCCTTCACGTCGTCTGTTGTAGCAGCGTCGCTCACCGCATTGCTCCACTCGATGTTCGCCTGCTTGAAGTCGGGCTTAGACGATGCGCCAGAGAACATGAGGCGCAGGTTGTGGAAGGTAGCGAATCCTGAGCCGATGATTGCAATGTTCTGCGCGCGCAGAGAGGATAAGGCGCGCCCAATTGCGAAGGACTGCGATGGTGATTCGGACGCGAGGACGCTGACTTGGACGATTGGCACGGTGGCTTTGGGGTCGATGAGCATCATGGGGATGAAGACGCCGTGGTCCCATTCTGGCTGCTGGTTAGCTACTATGCATGGTGAGCAAAAGTGGGAGCAGACACGCACCACGCTCCGAGTCTTGCACGCTGTCGATGCCCGCTTCTTTCAGCACCCTGTGTACCTCGCCTGCGACCTCTGGGCTTCCGGGCGCATTGTGCTTGAGCTTGTACGCTTCGTCTGGGAACCCATAGTAATCATACAAGAGCTCGTGTCTTGCACCACTTGAGATGTGCACCTTGTTCGTCGACCAGTGTGCCGTAACTAACACAATAGCCTTCGGCGCATCTGGCGTACCGAGCTTAAGGATCTCAGGAACCTTGGTCTGTAGCGACTTTGTAATCTCGGCGTGTGAAGGGTCGCCGAGGACGGGCATAGGACCGCCGCCATGAGAGATGGAGAGCACGGGTGCAATGCGCGTCATGTTGCCGCTATAAGAGGATATGGGGAATTGCTGGATGCCTGCGAGGGGATTGAAGGTTGTATTCTCTGCAGATGCTACAGCTGTTCGTGGTACGATGCCAAAGGTTGCTATAGAAAGCAGTTTTCGGCTGAGGTTCATGTTCTAAAGTGCAAGACGTAGAAGAGTTCAAGTTTCAGCTCTCCCGGCAGAAGAGAAGCCATCGCGAATGCTGACAATCAATCTACTGTGTAGCCCCGAACCCGCGAGAAGCATGTGGTGGTTTAGTAACGATGGTTTGACAGTGCGGAAACTCGCCGCTGCACTCCTCGGCCCTCCGGGACCAGCGTTATCCGATCACATGAGCACGCGACGCGCGAACAGCACTCAATGTCACACATATGTGCTGACTGTGCGTGGACCTGGAAAGCTTTATTGAATCTACAGTATGACAGGGCTAAGTAGTCAATGTGTCACAAGACTTCGCAGCAGCTAGCTGTCAACAAAACATGACCTATAGATGTATACAAAATATTTCAGCTTTAATGTTAGCACTTTATTGTTTAGTCTAGTGTGCTTTACTATTACTTGCGGAGAGGTGCTGCTAGAAGAAGAATATTGAAGGATCTACATTGATTACTTACCCCTGCTATACTGTAAGCATATCACTTCATACTGCACCTGGGCGCCTGCAACGAGCTTCTCGGCACAACTGAAGGATCCAGTGCGAGCTCTCTACATATCATTGTTCGCCTCATCGCAAATATATCAACAAACAACACGAATTACAGCTGTCGCAGCACCCTACTTATTCCCGGTTCTGCGCAAGGCTTGTCGGCAACGCCAAGGGGCGGTGTGATGATTTAAACAACAGGCGTCCAACGCGAGGCTGTGCTTAGGCTCCTTACCCATGCCCAAGGCTGTTTCTATCCACAACAGTCACATTATCGGCGAGCACCCTTCATAGCGGCTGGCCGAATCGGATGTACCGGCATCCAATGAGTAGCTTCAGTGTAGGAACACAGCAATTGGAAGGAAGACGGACGCCTTAGGCAAAGCTCCAGTTGGTGGCCTAGCGCAGGTACCTACACCACCTGGCGAGATCCTTGTTTGCAGGGCTGTGTATACGCTACATGTGTGGCACGATAAGCTAACAGAGGTCATGTGAGTGGGCTACACTGGGTAAACGGCGCCCAAAGGTGTACTAGCAAAGTTGAGGCTTTAAACCTCCCGTGGTTGCCTGACCGAGGCCTGGGTCAATACGAATAAAGGCGGGTCTATGTATAGATGGATAGAAACAGGTATGACTGGGACTCTGTATATATTGACTTGGAGTCTCGGTATGTAGAACTAAGAACAGCAACTTCAAAATACTCTCATCAAACCATCTTCCAGAATCTCAGAATCCAGCCCAATCAGAGTCCTCATTATGCAGTTCACAAGCTTCCTCACACTGGCTCTTGCCTCCGTCGCTGCTGCTGCTCCCGACTTTGCGATTGGCACGCCAACCTTGATTACCCCAAAGGACAGATCTGAACTCGCGGCCCTGACAAAGGCGCTCTATGAAGCCGCATCGTCATACCAGGCCTCCCTGACAGCACAGCCAGAATGGTCGTCGGCCTTCTCCGCGCTGAAAGAATTCCAGACAACAGCGACAATGAGCGTCCCTTCGGACGTCACAGCCACTGACAAGATCTTGACTTTCGCAACCACACCAGACTGGTAAGTCCATTTCCTTTGTTCCGATATTGCATCTAACAGTCAGACAGGTTCCATGCTATGCCCACCGATCTCCAGAAATACCTTGAGAACAACATGAAGAATGGGGAAGAGCTCATTGCGAGTGTTGTCAAGAAGACAACAGGCGACGCCGCCCGACCCCTTGGCATGGGAATCTACATCAGCGGAGCAGTTGCTGCTCTTGTAGGAGGTGTCGCGGCCGTGCTGTAGTTGACGAGCGATTTGAAGAGTCTATTATAGTTGAACGAGAGGCGTTTGAAGTATTGATACCCTGCTTTAGCTGCTTCCACAATACAATGTTACTTTTGCAACAATATAAGCAAATGGTCCAAGGACGTGTGAATGATTGTATTCTGATTTACTATATTTTCGAAGTGGTATGCAAGTGACGCCAAGTGGTATTGTTCGTATCCAAAAATCCATTCTTATAGTGCGCCGCCCAATGCAGGGTATGTGGTGGATATGCCTAAACATAACGCCCTTTCATGCTTCGTAAAGCTCCGATTCAGGAGCTGACATGCCAAAGATCCGCGTAGCGTCCCACACCAACAGTGTGTTGTAGTGTCTATTGGCCTTTCCCAGTCCTCTCCTCGTACGCCTGCCATCCTGCTTGCCTGTAGCGTTGCGCCTCGGCCTTGCGGTCAGAAGCACGTACGATGCCGCGGCCGACAATGATGATGTCGCAACCCGACTCGAAGATCAGCTTCCGTGGAGTGTTGTACTGCTGGCCGAGGCTGTCTCCAAGCTTCGCGCCTTCCTGACCGGGCGGCGGCAGCTGACACCCAGGTGTCATGGTGATGAAGTTATCGTCTGGTTCGGTGTTCAAGCTGCGCTGTGCAATAAAGCCCATGACGAATTCGCGATGAGAGCGTGCAATGTCGACACTAGCTTGGCGGTACTCTGGGGTCATGAGATGTCCGACGGAGCTCATCTCGGCGAGCAGGAGGAGGGAGCGCAGGAAGGGGGGCTCGCCCAGACGCACGAGCTGTTTGACTGTGTCAAGATCGAAGGCTTCGCCACATGCATTCAGCGCCTCTGGCCTCGGTGAAATGCTTTCAGTGCGTGTGGAGATGGTGGTGCTGACGCTGACAACACTCTGCTTCCTGTCCGTGGGCTTGATGCTGAGCCGCCTCTCCCCGTCGTCCATCAGCATAGGCGACTCCAGAGCACCGTCCATAGGTGGGACCTCGTCATCTTCATCTTCATCCTCATCACCGTCCTCGCTGGCTCCGTTGAGCTTGATTTTGGAAGCGGCAGTGATCTCGGTGTGCACGCCAGTGTTGTACTTTGCAATGGTCGACTCGGCGGCTTTCTCGAGGGCGGTAACGATGGCAGGGCCGGAGATGACGTGGGCGTTGGTGATTTCTGCCCACAGTGCAATGCGGTGGTGGCCTGAGGTATACTGCTTCTGCACGGTTTCTGCCAGCGATGTTAGACATGTCCAAAACTGACCAAAGTCGGAGCAATTGGTGCGCTCGCAGGGAAAAGAAACGTACCGCCGATGTCGGCGAACTTGCGGTCCTCAAAGATGAGGAAGGATTTCCTCTTCGCAATGTCCCTCAGCGCTGTGGCAGTCCGGTCTGTCCAGTCGCTGACAATGTCGCAGTGCGTCTTGAGCAGGCAAATGGTGTCACCGACGTCTTCGGCGAGCTGGATCAGTTCGGCGGAGGTCGCGACGTCTGCAGAAAGACAAAGATTTGTCTGCTTGACTGACATCAGTCGCAGCAGATATGAAGCCAGGGGGCCGGTGGTGGGAAGTCCGGCGCGCGCGCCATATGTGCTGGTGAGGGTGGGATGCGAAGACATTGTGTGTGAGTTGTGAGTTGTGAATTGCGCGGAGGGAATTGCGCGGGGTGGGCTGCACGTGAATTCAATGGGAATGGCAGATACAAAACCCACGCTTCACAGACGACAGATGGGGTTGTTTTGAGAAACGGGGCAGGGTTGTGTTCCGGCGGATGACGCGCGCAGGAGATAATTTGCTGCTCGACGTGGGCTGTCCAAGGCTGTTATACGACGCGGACCCTTGCGAGGATCAGAGGGGCAGAGGAAAGCGCGACCGAGGACGAGGCCACAGGATCGGCAGTTGCAGTGCTAAATCAAGAGTAAAGGCAGGAGCGGCTGAGCGGAGGGCTGTGAGCGAGGTTTCACAAGCGCGCGAGGCACTGAAATTGCCGCAGCCCGCTTGTGCCTGGCGTGATGGCGGGCCGTAGATCACCACTGCGTCTGCATTCCACCGTTTTCGGGTGTCTGAGGAGCCCATCGCGAAACCTCCGCCAAATGCGCGCTGCGGTGCGCGAGACCCAACGCTGGCCGGCGTCCTTTTTGTGACCTGCGGCTGCGGCCTGCTGTGGACAATGAGGCTGATGCAGGCATTGTGCGCCAGGGCCTGTGTCTCGGTCGAAATGGCGCCGCGCGCTGGGACCGCTTCACGCTCACCTGGCGCAGGGTCGCTTCTACTCGACTTCTCGAGCATGTCAGCTGAACTCTACCCCTCTGCCCTGCATGGCCGTTCAAGCAAAGCTGGGATTTGCTGTAAGGTAGACCGATGCAATCGCCATTGTTTGCCTCCTGACACGACTCAGAGTCCTCTGCTCCTCGATACGAAGCTGTGTGCTGTACCTCTTCTACATGACACCACAATAGTGCCGTTAGGCAGGCCGCTCCCGCTCAGCACTCAGACACCCACTTTCCTTGGCTCGATGCTTGATTCGCTCGCTGTTCTGTCTTGGACGCGCAACTAGAGCAGGATACAAGAGTCGTTTGCAGAGGTTGCCTATCTGGCACTTACTCGTAGGAATCGTACCACTCCAATGTGAGCCTCGCTACCACTGGCTGATGTCGGTGGCCAGAGCCGAGATGCAGATCAGTTCCACTGCGCTGGGACCGGATCGTTGTCGGTTAACATGCCGTTACCGCTCCGGTCTGCTCGACAAACGCATCTGGACTTCATTTGAACTCCGACTAATTAATGACACCGAGACTGCTGTCGTATATTCCAGACTACTCGGTCTGCGATTACTGTCACTGCTCGAGAAGAACGAGCTCACCGTAGTTCTAGGCAGTCTTCGGTCCTTGTTCTGGGACGGTCTACACCCTCCTGCCACATTCGCTCGCTCGGCGAGACTTGTCTCTCACCGTCGATACCCAGGGTTTCACGTTCAATCTATGAGAGTTCACACACAGAGCCGGTACCAACAATGGTCAGCAGCGTTTGCTCGCCTCATGAATCACTCCCACAGTGGATGTTACTGTCCAAGGATAATGTTACATAGAATCCGTACACTGCCGCGGTCGGAAAAGGCGTACTCAAGCAGGTTGATCTACGATCTCTGCAGTTGTTGGCTGCCTATCCAAAAGTACCAGCGGTCAGACTTCACCAACTCGATACCCTAGTTCTGCAACGTGTGGATGCCATCAGGTCTGACTCTGTGCGTACAGCACGTCCTGCGTTGACCGCAATTTTCACATCTGAACTTAGCAATAAAGGATAGTATATGCATGGTGCTGACGTTGCAGTATAAACAGTACACTACCGTGTAAGGACACAAGCCAAGTATCTAGCACGCAACAGCAAAGTAGGGAAAATGTAAGAGAACTGTAGATACTTTTGCCTACAATGTATGTAATGATTAACCAAACTTCAGCTTTAGGTAATATGATAGCTACAAGTTCTGCGTTAGTTAATTAGCTAAAGGTTACTTATCCGTCGTTTCCGCTACAAATGAGAGGCTGAATATTGGAAAGCAAACGATCTCGTCCCTGCTGAGGGGTCTGTGTAATTGCGATCTTGCAGTCACCATGCACCTAGGCTTTCAGGCTAGCTGCCAGCTTCACCTCTCTTTCACGCCGAGTTCAGTCTGAGGTAGAGTCTAGTTTCGTCCTCACTAATCTTCCTCGTTTGCAACCACTACTTCTCTTCTCCACCACACACTCTCAACCGCGAATCAACTGCCGGCCGCCAACATGCCTCCAAAGAAGGATGCGACCACGCCTGACAACAGTATCGTGGGCTATGACAACAAGGAGACCAGGATCCTCGCCGCTGCCTTCGTGTCTTCCATCGGACCCGACAAAGTCAGTCTTTCCCTGCGGTTCGCCGCTGCCGTTGCAGGCAGCTGTGCACATAGGCTGAGGAGCTCGCTAACAAGATACAGTATGACTTTCCGCTCTTCGCCAAGCTCACCGGGTTCACGGAGGGCACGCTGAAGAAGTTCTGGCCTCCTATCAAGAGGAAGGTCGCGGACGAGCATCTCAACTTCGGCGTGTTCCTTGGCGGTGGCTCTGCCGCAGCCGCAGCTCCAACCAAGGCCGTTGCAGGCAAGAAGCGCAAGGCTACTAATGCAGACGCCGATGCTGATGCCGAGCTTGACAACGCTTCTTCTGCTGATCCCGTTGACAGCAAGGTGTCTCAGGGCAAGGCGAAGAGGGCCCCGGCCAAGAACAAGCGCACCAAGAAGGTCAAGACTGAAGAGGTTGAGGAAGCTGAAGTCAAAGAGGAGGATAACTCTGCTGCGGGTGGAGACGGCCTGGGTGAGTTTGTCTTCGAGAAGAACGTGGTGGCCTGGTTGGAGAATGCTGACGGCTCAGCAGATGTAGTCTAAGCACTGCCTTCCAAGCGTATCACTGACATAGCTTTGGATAGACTTGGGAGACATCTTACTCCCAGGTGTGTTCTTACTTCGTTGTCTCGCTTTTACCGCTGATTTCGCGCAACATCTCTATATCTCTAGTAGAAGCGAGATGGCTCTCACGGCAAAGCACTGGTATGGGTTATGAGCTGAGCTTGGTGCTCTCTGCTTCAAGAGGATTTGCATAGCCTTTGGTAGGGTTCCAGACAATACATCAGTCTCAATACTCACTGAGTTTTCAGCATCGTGCAAACCAACCTGTGATCCTAAGGTACTGACACTTTCTAGGCTCGAAAGTGGCCTAGCGCCAAACCATTTATGAGGGCGTTCTACTAGACCTGCCCTGCATACTTGCCACACGACATCAGACACCGAACATCGCGAAAGAGCTCAATTATTCTGTCGTTCGTCCAATGCGATGGGGTTCGACTGGGAATATCGACCTACCGACCATGACTCGCAGGCGCTCGATTCGACCGGACAGACCTTGCCAATACGCCAGCCTTACCACCAACACCTCTATTATCGCATCGCCAAGGCCGCATTGTAAACCGAGCTTCCGCTTTTGAGATGACTCTGCACGCGGAACTTCTTCCGGGAGGTCCGGTAGCATTGCCTTGCTCTTCTGTCTCCATGATTTGAGACCGCAACGAATTGACACCCAGACACGCACGACAACTCTGCGCCCGGAACATCGGTCAAAGACTTTGTGTACCTGACACTATCGACGCTTGCTTCGGCACATGGCCATCGTTATCCAGGATAGTGGAACTACCGCTGATAACCTGTGGGGTGGCAGGCTGGGCGTTCTCGGCATCGTCATGTTCTTCGAACAATCCCATCGACCTTCCTAACTGAGCAAGGAGCTCTACACAAAAAGTGCAGGGACAGGCTTATCAACAGCAGCTATAGAGCGTATAAGAGCTGGGGATGGGTCAATTGGGAGAGTTCGTCGGTCCCTTCTCGCTCTCGCCCTGAACATGCAGCTCCTCACTTCTGTCGCCGCTGCTGCGGTCCTCGCAAGCACCGTCTCTGCCGCCAACTTCACCGGCGATGTCTTGAATGGTGTCCCGGTAATCCACGACTTAATCCTCGCGGACGTGCCCGCGCAGAAGATCTCCAGGTACTACCTGCGTGTCGGCGAGCTCAATGGCGGCCACCCCGTCCACATCCCCGTGATGGTCGCACGCGGCACCCCCGAAAGCCTGGAGACGGGCAAGACGCTGTCGCTCTCGGCCGCGATCCACGGCGACGAGCTGAACCCCGTGCGCGTCGTGCAGCGCATCTTCGAGCAGCTGGAGGGCGAGGTGGCTACCCTAAACGGCACCGGTACGTGACCCCAGCCCGTCACGACACGCAATCTAACAGCACAGTCATCGGCCTCCCCACCGTCAACCCCATGGGCATCTACCTCAACCAGCGCAACTACTTCACCGCGTCGGCCTCGGGCTCGCTCACAAACGTCAACCGCGTGTTCCCCGGCACCGCGCCCGCGCTCGGCGGCTCCGGGCCCGACATCCTCGCCTTCAACATCTGGAACCAGCTGTGGGCCAACGCGTCCGCCGTCGACGTCGGCATCGACCTGCACACGCCGTCGTCGGGCGGCGAGACGAGCCTGTGGTGCTACGCCGACTGGCGCGCGCCGTACGTCGAGCGCCTCAGCAAGCTGCTGCAGCCGGACACGCTCAAGGTCGACGTCGGCGAGCCCGGCAGCATCGAGACCACGTTTGTCGACTACGGGGTGCCGAGTCTGACGGTCGAGATGGGGCAGGCGAAAGTGTGGAATACTTCGCTGATCGACCGCACCGTGGATTTTGTGAACCGCGTCATGCGCGACCTGCACATTGCGCCGGGCAACGGCACCGTCGAGCCCGACCTCTCGCGCGTGTACATCGCCAACACGTTCCACGACACGTACACGCAGTACGGGGGGTTCGTGGAGCGGCTGGTCGCCGTCGACGAGCCGGTGACCAAGGGCCAGCCCATCGCCCATGTGCGCAACGCGTTCGGGGATATCCTGGAGACGCTTGTGTCGCCGGCCGACGGCCGCATGTTCCAGAGCCCCCGCGACCCGTCGTGCGAGCCGGGCAGCAGCGTCGGGCAAATTGCGTACAACTCGACGGACCCGGAGTGTGCGGATGGGTGTATTCTGAGCGGGCCGGCGGGGTCGCGGAGGCGGTAGGAGGGATTGTAGTGTAGAGGATTAATCCGGCAGTAGCCGCTATGTAATGTATGCATCTCGTCTATGAACGTCGCGTCTATATCGTACACCCGCCATTATACACCCCAACTCATGCAGTATGGTACTCACACCCTCCACGACCGCCACCCCTCCTCAGCCCACACCCCGCTCTTCCCGCCCTCCTTCCTCACCACGCGCACATCGCCAATCCGCTGGAACCGATCGACCGCCTTACACATATCCACCACACTCAGCGCAGCGCCCATAACCGCAGTAAGGGCCTCCATCTCAACGCCCGTGGCGCCGGCGCACGCGACCTCGCACTCGACTTGCACGCCGCCGTGGGCCATATCATCTGGGGACTTGCTCGCGGCAGACTGCTCTTCTGCACCGAACGTCCGCAGCTCCACCCCGACCCCGCTCAGCGCAATGGGATGGCACAGCGGCACGATCTCGGGACACTTCTTCGCGGCCATGATGCCCGCGATGCGCGACACGCCCAGCACGTCGCCCTTTTTCAGCGCGTTGGCGCGGATTAGTGATAAGGGGGTTGGGTTCGAGAAGTACACGGTGCCGACGGCGATGGCGCGGCGCGAGGTGCTGGGTTTGTGGGTTATGTGGACCATGTGGGCGGAGCCGGTGGGGGTGAGGTGGGGGAGGTGCGGGGAGGGGGTGGGAGGCGGGTCTGAGGGTGTGTCTGGGGGGGTTGTGTCCGAGGGCGCTGGGTCTGAGGGAGGTTTGGGTGTGGTGGAGGCCGGGGAGCGGGCGTCGGTCGCGTAGCCGCGGCGCAGCTCGAGCCTGCGAGCTTTGTGCTGCATCGCGTTGCGCCTGTCCGCCTGCACAGCCGTTATGTTGCCCGCCTGCCGCGGCTCCACGCCCTCCACACCAGACACCGCGCTGCGCACTCGCCGCACGACCCCCTTCTCGCCGTCCAACGCCCCGTCTCTCAACGCCGCGGAAGCCACACCACTCTGCTCCCTCGCCCGTGCGGCTTCGCCCCTGCGCAGCGCCGCCAGCCCGCGCCGCGCCTCCCGGTTAGGCTCGTCCTGGGGCTCGTCCTGGGGCTCGTCCTGCTGCGCGCCCGGCAGAGACAGACCCGACATGCGCATCTGCGAGAGCAGGCTGGGCGCGCGCGGATCGTAGGGCTCCATGTGGGCGTAGCGCGTGGTGAACGGGTCGGGGGGCAGTTGGCGGGCGGCGTGGATGGCGGCTTCGCTGCCCCAGCCGAGTTTCGCGGCGTGCAGGTTGTGGGCGACGGTCTCCGGGTCGTCGGAGGGCAGGGGGTCTTCGTAGGACTGGGGGGTTGTGTGGTCGGGCGTGGAGACGGCGGGTTGGGGACTCGGCTCGTCACTGACAGAGGCTGCTGCTTGAGAACTTGCAGGCGTCGCGACCGCGTCTCCCAATGTCTGCGGCTCGCCCTCTCTCCCACCCTCAGTCCTCTCCGTCATCTCCTCCTCCTCCTCCCCCTCAACCGGCATCCGCACGCCCCTCCGCTCCGCAAACAACTCATTCCACTTGCGCGCCAGCCTCCTCTTCCTCTCCGCCCCCTCCGCCGCCTCCCTCGCCTCCTTCTCCGCCTCCCCCTCAACCACCTCCCCAAACACACCCGTCTTGGCCTGATACCTCCCAACCAGCGCGGTCAGATACGTGCGGTACAGCGACAGCCGCCACTCGCGGCGCTGCGCATCGTCGTGTTTCCCCTCGAGCGCGGCCTCGGGCTGCAGACTAAACGGCAGATCGTCGAGCGGCGGGTGGAACGCGCGCAGGCGGGCGCGCATGGCGCGGATCTGGGCGCGCAGCGAGGCGAGGCCGCGCGTCAGGTCGATGGTCAGGTCGTCGTCGATCTTGAGGCGGTTGTTGGGCATGCGGGGGCGCAGCGAGCGGGGGTTGAAGAGCGGCGGGGCGGTTCTGGACGGCGGGGTTTGGGCGGCCTTGAGCTGGGCCAGTTGGACGGCGAGCGCGGAGCGTTTCTGCAAGAGGGCTTCTTTCTGCGCGCGGATCGCGGCGAGGGTCTGCGTGGGCGAGGCGTCTTCGCCAGGGGTCTGGCGCGCGATGTAGGTTTGGATTACGGCGATGTTTTTTTGGAGTTGGGCTATCAGCTCTTTGCACTCGGCCTTTTCCGCGCGGAGCTCCTGGCACCTAGCGGCGAATCGTTCTTGAGCTTTCTTCATGTGCTGTAGTCTCGTGTTCAACGCCTTGTTCTTCTGGGTAGGCAAGAGCTCGCGATCCGCTTGAGCATCCATGTATAGTGCATGCCAGTCGAGGCTCTGGGCAGCCGCGAGACTTTCCTGCAGATGGGCAAGTCGCGAGGCGAGTGCTTCTGGCGTGAGGCTCTCGTATGCGGGGGCCTCGTCTTCGTTGGACGTGGTCGTCTGCAGGTCGCGGAGCAGTTGTGACGACTGCAAGACCTGTTCCGTTCTTCGTGAGATCTCGGGCTTTGCCTGCTTCTGTTTCCACTGGGAGTTCGTTCTTGCTGTGTCGAGAGAGGCTTGATCGTTCGGCTCTGCGTCCTGGGGTTGATGACTATACTCACCAGACGCCACTGCCGCTCCACTACGAGTACTCGTAGAAAAAGCCCTGATCTCGCCAAGCGTCGTCCCCAGAAGAGGGTTCAGATAGGGACTCCTCGCCAGCAAGCCCTTAGCCGTCGGCACAGTAGAAGCCGCGCGCCGGCGCTGGTCTACACACAGTCAGCAGCGAACATCACACGCGACGACAAAACAACTGATGGCACGGGGGGTATAAGATTTCGTATATAGCCTCAGGATCTATGTCGCGCGCAGACAGCGAACGAGGAAACAAGATGCCCAAAACGCCGGTTATGCAACGCCGTTATGCAACGCCGGCTGTGCAACGCCACCACACCCGCCGTGGTATCGTGAGCCCATCCAGCCGTGAGAACAAAAGGGAAGACATTCACCCACCAATCAAGATCATGGGCCGGTTCTGCATGGCCGCGAGGTCGCCCATGTCGGCGTGCTTTTCGGCCTTGCGCTTCACGGCCTGCCCGATGACGGCGAGGAGCTCGCGCTCGCGCGGGCCCCAGCCCAGGACGGTCGCGTCGCTGGGGCGCCCGGCCGCGCGGTCCATTTCAACCTGCTTTATGCGCTCGAATGCGGCGTCGTCGATGGGCGCGTTGTTGTTGTCCTTGCGCAGGAGGTCGCGCAGAGACACTTCGTCGTTGCCGTGCAGACACACTTTCAGGTTGCCGTCGCTGGTGATGCGCAGGCGGTTGCAGGTGTTGCAGAAGTCGTTGGTCATGCTGGAGATGAAGCCGACTTTGCCCACAAAACCCGGCACCTGGTACGTCTTGCTCGTGTCGTTCTTGTGGCCCTGGATGCGCGCCATGGCCGGGTACTTTGTGTGGATGATGTCGACCATCTCCTGGAAGCTGATCATCTTGTTCTCGCTCCACTTGTTGCCGCCGAAGGGCATGTACTCGATGAAGCGCACCTCGATGTCTTTCTCGCGGCCCATCTCGACAAAGGGCAGGATCTCGCGCTCGTTCAGGCCGCGCATGACGACGCAGTTGACCTTGAGCTTGACGTTGGCGCCCAGCTTGTTCATCTCGAGGATGCGGTCGATGGACTTCATGACGGCATCGAAGCCCTTCCGCCGCGTCATGATCTGAAACTGGAACGGGTCGAGTGTGTCCAGGCTGAGGTTGATGCCGGTCAGGCCCGACTCGACCATGGCGTCCAGCTTGCGGTGCAGCGAGATGCCGTTTGTGGTGAGGGCGAGTTCGCGGAGGCCTTTCGGGCGCAGGCTGCCGATCTGCTGCATCAGCGGGACGATGTCGCGGCGCACGGTGGGCTCGCCGCCCGTCAGGCGGATCTTGGTGACGCCCTGCGATACGAAGAGCGAGGAGAGGTAGAAGATCTCGGGCGTGGTGAGCATGGTCGCGGGCGGCGACAGCGGAATGCCCTCTGTGTGGTGTTAGACAACACTCCATCTCTCGTGCACGCGGGGCTCACCTTCGGGCATGCAGTACAGACACCGCAGGTTGCAGCGCTCGGTGATGCTGATCCGCAGGTAGTCATGCTGGCGCTGGAAGTTGTCCGTGAGAAAGTCGGAGAACGGCTTTGTCTGGTCCACCGCGCGGATGCGCTCTTGTGCCAGCTGCCGCGACTGCGACACAGGCGGGACACCAGTGATATCTCGCACCGCCGCGGCCGTCGCCACCCCGCGCATCTGCAGCGCGCGCAGCGCCGCCGGGCCGCGGCTGGTCCCGAGTCTAACCATGGGCGCCATGAGGGAGAGTCGAGGTCGGTCGAGCGTCGTCGCACATTGGTCACGGGCGCACGCAGCTCTATAACACTGTGCGGCGGAGGGCGACGATGACTGAACGACGAGTTTCCGCGCGCTAGCACGCCCGCCCGAGGATCCTCGCTGGCGCACCAATGCCAATGGGTTAGTCAGAACATGTAAGTGGGGGAGGGGCGGCGCGATGTCAGCGGCGAGCAGCGCGGCCCTGAGTAATCCGTGATAATCCATGCGACGTCGCGCCGCGGCTCCATTGGCGCATCCCATCCTGTGCGCAGTACACGCTGGCCGCCGCCCTGCACCACGAACCCGTCTCCGCGCCGCCGTCCCACCTCCGCCTAGCGCAGTCCTCCGCCGCATGTCCGCGCCGTGCCCGGAACTGCGCGCCCGCGTAGCCGTGGTCACGGGCTTATCGCAACTTGCCGCATTGGGCAACTTTGCGGTCCAAGTGTCGATTGCGGTCGACTTCCGGGCGGCCTCCGCTCGCTTTTGCGTCGCTGAAACCGCTGCCGAGCTTTCACCTAGCCATGGACGACCGAGTTTGTGGGTTGATTTATCAAACACAGCATTAGGCAAGAGGGAGAATTGTCTTGTTAGGGTTCTCTTTTATTAGAGTATATGTGCTCACTCGACCCGAGTCACTAAGTAACAACTAGCTGCCCGTACCTGCGTGCAGTATCCATCCATCTACAAGCACCTCCCTCTATACTACAAGCACCTTCCTCAATACTACAAGCACCTCCCTCTATACTACAAGCACCTCCCAACCAACCCCCCAAACCCCCTCCTCCCCCGCTCCGTCCCAAACACAAGCCTAACTCTATACCGCCTTCGCGGCGTCCACCCCTCCTCTGCCACGCACCGCCTCACCTCCCTCCCCAGCACGCCGCCGCCCTCCCCCCTAACCTGCCTCATAACGCGCTCGTGCACCAGCGCCTCAAACGCCGCCTTGCCGCGCCCGCTCGCGAACTTAAGACGCGCGCAGTGCCGGAGTGTGATGCGCAGGCGCCGTGTGCCGGTTGCCCGTACACACTCCGGAGTGTTGGTCAAAGGCGCAGGAGATTCCACAGGGCTGCGCAGCAGGTGGGCGTGCCACTTGCAGCAGCTCGCACACGTGGGGCGTAGACAGGGTGTTTCCCGGGTGATTGTGTTCTTGGATTTGCCGGCTACGCGGGCGAAGGGGCCGCCGTACTGGAAGCGGGAGACTTTGACTTTGCAGTGGCGGGGAGCGGGGGAGCGGTTTGAGGTGTCTGCGTTTTGCGTCGAGACGGGTGTGGGATTGGGTTTCGGCGGCTGTTCTGGGTTCGGGCGCTGTGGTGATGCGATCTTGCTTTGCGGCGCTGGCGCGCAGGCGTTCCAGAGTTCTCTCCTGAATGTGAGCTTGAGCGGACAGTCTTCGGTCTCGGGCAGTGGCTGATCGAACATGTTGGCGATCATTTCTGTGGCCTTGGTCTTGCTCGCACGTTCTGGACGTCGTTGCGACATCTTGATGGGAACGCTCTTACAGCGTTCCAACTTGCGTTTGCTGCTTATTTGTTCGTGGCCGCCTGGCTTGTATACCATCGTCTCATCGTGTCGGTACAGCACTCAGACACCTGCCCGTGCATGTTTGCTTGAACAGTGTCAAAGGACTTTGCAAACATCAACAACATTGTGAATACATCGACGTTTCCTTTGTTCGTGTGAGTGATCTTTGTTCGCCACGGCGCAGGTCATTGTTAGTATGACCTGAGAAAGAACATGAGATGGAATAATGAAAGTCTATTCAAGGGGAAGTGAGATACGCAGTCTAACAACGCCGTTATGCAATACGCTAAATCACTGCTGCTATTCGTAGCACTGGTTCCACAAGCCGCCGCCCCTGGAGAAGCTTTGGCTTTCTACAAACTTACTCAACGTGCATCTACCATGCTTGTCCGCGTTGCAGAACTCCAAAGGCTGGACGCGGTCGTTGACGATGACGCGAACGAACTCTTCTTCTGCGCCGCTGCACTGCAGCTTTTCAACGTACAGCCTAGAGGCAAAAGGCACGGTCCACGCGGCAGAATAGCCATGAGTCTCCTCAGTGCCCTGCACAGTCGTGTTTGAGAGCGGCTTCGTCTGGTTGTAGAGACCCAGAGCAGCCAGGACACCGCTGATGTCGTTGTCGTGGCTGAAGTCGGCGTACACCTTGCGATCTAGGGGGAAGGTTGCAGGGTCGGAGTCGAGCGTGCGATTCGTGTTTGTGTTGTCCTCGACGGGCTTGTTCTGGAGCCTGGCTAGCAGCTCGTTCACGTAGCCGACGCCCTGGGTAGCACCAAGAGGGTTTCCAACACTGAAACCGTAGAATTTGCCTAGGGTCTGGAAGTAATCGTACTGGTGCCACTCCTTCTCGGTGAACAGGTGACAGAACGGAGACACTTTAGCGGAAGGGCGCACAAGTGTGTCGAATGGGCACATGTCCATCAGGTAGACAATGAAGGTTTCGCTCAGGTTGGTGCCCAGCTTGGAGTTGACGCGCTTCTGGATAGGGGGAACGAATTTGGATGCCCACAGGGCCTGCGCTCTGTAGCCAATGCCGTGGCTGGGGCCGCTTTCGAAGGCAGGACAGACATCGTGAGAGAGCGTGTTGTTCCATTCAGTGCCCTCTGGGATGATGAGGTCGACCTTCTTAGGCTCTATGTCCAGCGACTGTGCGATGCCTGCGAGCCACTTCTCGGCAGACTCGATGACACGGTGCTGGCCGCCAGCACGCACGAAAGGGGTGTGCTCTTCCACAAGTTTCTGGTAGCGGCGGAAGAAGTGGGCGCCCGAGTTCACCATCTCCTGCCGTCCAGTGTCTGTCAACTCATCTGCGCCTAGGTTATACGTGTAGTGCTTCAGGAAAGCAAACTCGTCGGGAAATGCGGTGCTCTGGTTCTGGATCTCGGCGATCAACAAGGCGTAGGCTAGCGATTTGCCCGCTGTAGGATCGCGGCCGCCGTGGCGGGAGAGGACGTTTGCGAAGGTGGCATGGCAGCCCTTGGGAGGCTCGACGCTGATCTCGGACGGCACCGAGTACCACAGCGAGTACTGGCCCCAGAAGTGGGTTGTCTTGGGGCTGCAGCGGTAGCCTTCGTTGACCGTATCGCAAGACTTGTTCGTCGACACAAACAGGGAGCTGGGGGTCAGCATCAGGCGGAGAGACAATACAGGGGGTTGTGTACCTGAAGAGGCCATAGAGCGCGAACACGCAGCCGGCGATGCACAGGACCAGCCCGAGGATCGTGAAGCGCGAACGCTCCTGGTACCGCCGCTTGAGCTCGGGGTACGACTCGTCCTCGCTCACTGGCAGCGGCGCGTAGCTGTGTGTGCGATTGCCGCGCATCCTGTTCCATGCGCCGGTCATCATACTGATCGTGACAGGACGAGGCTGCACAGCTCGGGGCGACAACACTACGAGCTCTGTCGGTGACGTAAGCGCTGGGGCGGAGCGTCGAGATGAGGTGTGGAGGGCCGATAGGGCTGAGAGTCAATGCCTCAGTCAGGACGGAGGCTGCGGTCGAGACGGCGTCTTTCACGGCAGCCGCTCGGCAATGTTTCAACGTCGAACGCCATGACTGTCCACCACGGTGCGTATCGTGAGGTTCGCAGGGTCCTCTCTTCCGGGCCTAGCGGGTCGCATCAGAAAGCTTGATTGCTAGCGATTGTGGGGTCGTCCTGGACGTGTCATTTCATCAGTCATGTATCAACGAGATACGCGCTTGACGCTCGTTCCGGGCTGGAGATACCCTTTATAGTCCCTCACCAGCTACAACGGCCCCGGCAGTCGCGCCCCGGCCTGCCGAGCTCCAGCCAGCCATGTGCATAGCGCCAACTGCTTCCGACAGTCCGTTGCGCCAGAGCATCGAGCTGGCTCCTCGTTGGCTGCTTCCCCATCTTTTGACATAGCGGCACTGCTTATCACTCTGATCATAGCCGACCTGAGAACAAGCATTGACAAGCCTTTATCGCTCCAATTCCTGTTGGACATACCACATGTGGGATGGCGACGTCAGCCGCTGACCAGTTGACGGAATCGGGCCTGTTCCGCACCTCCTCTTAATGCCTCCAAATGTCCTGGCAATAAACGAGATCGTGTGTTGCTCCAGGCCCTGTCTCCGTGCATACAACGACGTGCCACGCCGCTGCTGGACACTCCACCATCACCACACTCATCATGGGATCCGTCCATCGCACCGATGACGAGCTCCAGCTTCAAGCTCTTGGCCACAAGGGTGAGCTGCAGCGCAACTTCTCTCTCCTCTCCATGCTGGGTCTTGCCTTTGCCATCCTCAATTCCTGGACCGCCCTCTCGTCCTCGCTCTCGCTTGCTCTCCCGAGCGGTGGCTCCACCTCAGTCATCTGGGGCTTGTTGACCGCTGGTATCTGCAACTTGGCCCTGGCTGCGTCGCTCGCAGAGTTCCTCTCAGCCTATCCCACAGCCGGCGGACAGTAAGTCCTTGGAGTCTTCTTGAAACTGCCATCCACTGACAACACAGATACCACTGGGTTGCCGTCATCACACCGAAGAGGTGGGTGCCGATCGCATCCTGGATCACCGGCTGGATTAACGTCTCGGGATGGATTGCTCTGACCACTTCTGGAGGTCTCTTGGCCTCTCAGCTCATCGTTGGTATCGTCTCCATGTTCCATCCTGACTTTGCCATCAAACCCTGGCAGCAGTACCTGATCTACGTGGCCTGGACACTCATTGCGTTTTTCATAAATGCTTTCCTCAATAGGCTGCTTCCTTACCTCAACCGGGGCGCTTTCATGTGGTCTATCGGCGGCTTCGTCATCATCTGCATCACAGTACTGGCCTGCTCGTCGCCAAACTACGCATCCCCCGAGTTCGTCTTCACCGAATTCATGAACACTACTGGTTGGCCCGATGGTATCTCCTGGCTTCTTGGATTGCTGCAGGGCGGCTTCGGCATCACTGGATATGATGCGTATGCACCTCACGATTCTATTAATGATAACTGCTAACCCCTTAATAGCGTTGCTCATATGATCGAGGAAATTCCGAATGCTAGTGTAGAAGGACCCAAAATCATGATCTACTGTGTCTGCATCGGCACAGTTACAGGTTTCATCTTTCTCATGATCCTGCTGTTTGTGTCAGGTGGCGACGCGACCGCCATCATCGAGTCGACATCCGGCCCCCTGGTCTACATTATCAACACCGCGACGGGCAACCGCGCTGGAGCTGTTTGCCTGCTGATGTTCCCTCTGATTTGCATCCTCTTCGCGGAGATCGCAATCATGACGACCTCTTCTCGGATGTCGTATGCATTTGCTAGAGACGGTGGCCTCCCAGCTTCCAAGTTCTTCAAGAAGGTGGACAAACGGCTGGATGTGCCCCTGAACTCCCTAATGTTGTCCGCTGGTTTGACGCTGTTATTTGGACTTCTTATGATCGGCTCCAGCAGCGCGTTCAACGCCTTGATTTCTGCTTCCGTCGTTGCTCTTGGTGTGAGCTACGCCATCCCAGTAGCCATCAACGTTTGCCGTGGAAGGAAGATGCTCCCAGCAAGACCCTTTACCATGCCCAACTGGCTTGGTTGGGCAGCCAACCTGCTTGGTCTGGCATATGCGATTGTAACAACCGTGCTATTTGTCTTCCCCCCGGAGCTGCCTGTGACTGCCACCAATATGAGTAAGTCAACTCCCTTGCACCAGAATATTTCGCTAACAGTGACAGATTACTGTATTGTCGCTTTCGGAATCATTCTCCTAATCAGCACAATCCAATGGATCGTCGATGGCAGGAAGAACTTCACCGGACCGAGAGCCGACATGAGCTTGGAGATTCTCGAAGCCATGAAGACCAACGAGCCGCCTGCGCCAGATTACATCGACCCCAAGCTGGCCGCCGAAGTCGGTAAATAATGAACGGGGCTATTCGTATAGTTGAGTAGTGCAGTATATACATCCAAGACAGTTCCACCTTGCAGCAAACATATGAGACGGCACCACATTCACTGTTACAACATCACGACTGGCGTCTGCCTGGCCTTCACTTCTGATTTCACTAGCGCGACGACAATAGCGCGGAGACAATAACAAGGCGTGTCACCTCGCTCTACTGTCGTTACGTCGGAGCGACTCACTCCACTCACTCTACTTCACACTACCCACTCTACTTCACACTACTCATATTCAACTTTACTACCACAATCGTACTGTATTCCTGACATCATGTCGTTCAGATTGTTCCGCTGGCCATGGAGCCACTCTCCCCATCGCAAAGGCACGAGTGGTGAAAAGACTGAAGAGCGCAACAAGTCCACTCCCGAACGCGATCAAGACCGCAAGCAAACACCAACCAACGAACCAGCACGCGACTACGCTGCAGACATCGTCATCGAACAGTCTACCAGCGACAACCCTCTCCCCGAAGGCTACATCGGCACCTTCGAAGGCATCCACTACACCCCCCCGCCGACCCCCCAGCCCTGCAGCCCGGGCACCCATCTCCACAAGCTCATCTGCAACCACCACATCACCACCCGCACTCCCTCACCCTGCGGCCTAAACTGCCACACCCCGACCCCCACACACCCCGCCTTCGCCTGCACCGCATGCCAGCACACCGTCACAACGACCCTCGCCTCGCTCCCCGCCGCCGCCGCCACATCCCTCCAGCACGCCCGACACACCCCCGCGCTGTATGCCGCCCTCGCGGTCGAGCTGGTCGCGGTGCACTCGCAGATGACGGCGAATATCGCACAGACGATCGTGCACTTGCAGGGCGGGTACGCGCGCGCGGCGCAGCGCGCTGCTGGGCCGGCGCCGTGTGTCCCGCTCGTGGAGTTTGTGGCGGGGATGAAGCGCGAGGAGGTGCGTGGGGACGCGGTCCGGGATGTGGGTGTGAAGACTGAGAAGGTGGAGAAGGCGGAGAAGACAGAGATGCCTAAGACCGAGATACCCGCGAAGACTGAGAAGCCCGCGAAGACTGAGAAGCCCACGAAGCCCGAGACACCTGAGAAGACTGGGACACCTGAGATGCCCATGCAGTCCTCAAAGCACCGGAAGCCCGAGCACTCCCCAACGCCCGCGGAGTCCTCGCAGCCCAGCAAGCGCCGCCGCTCGACCTCACCAGAAGTCCTCGAGACCGCCGGCGCAGACTGGGCCGGCGCAGCCCGCAAGCGCTCGCGCACCCACGCATCCCCGCCTCCCAAGCGCAAAAGCGCTGGCGAACCGCCCGCGGCGGGCGCGGCGAAGAAGCGCAGGACCGACGGCGCTGAGGCGCGCGAGTCTGTATGCACCCGCAAGCGCAAGGCGGGTGATGGGGGTGGCGATGAGGAATGGAGTAGGGCGAAGCGGGTGGCGGCGCAGAATGGGGCGTTGCATGGTGGAGCGTGGCGGGCTCCGTGTTTCGAGGGGAGGAAGCGGGGGAGGGAGGAGGGGAGGGAGGAGGGAGGTGGAGAGAAGCGGCGGCGTAGTTGGTAGGGGGTGTGTTGGGCTGCTGTTGGGGTGTGGATTCGGAGCTGGAGTTGGGGGTGGGCATGGCTGAAGGCCTCCGCAGTCCGTCTGCTCTTCGCCCACCCTCCAACCGCGTTGATTTCTCCGGCCTGATCCTGTTCCAAAACAAGGTATATATTTGATTAGCTGTAATGCCTTAGAGGAGGCAGGGAACTCAATCATTTTACTCAATTACTTTGTTCCATTTCAGCTGATCAATTCAGTTATTCGTAATCCCCAATCAACAACACCAGCTTACCCCCATATATACTACATGATGCCCGCCAGCCCCAGACAAAGAAGACATGAAACCTAACACTGAAGCTAACTATTGCTCATTTAGCATCATATGTGTTAAGCACGATATGAAGTCTCCGCCCTGGACCACGTGGAGGTAGAGCAAATCCCAGGGCTGATTTTTTACCCAGGTTGACTCCTGTTTGCGTGAGGAATGATGGTCAGGATTCACCTCCTGCGCCTCTTGGGCGTCGGTTCTGGCCCTGATTCGGATTCTGGTTGGTGAGGTGGCGCCGAAATGATGTCGTCGAAGAGGGAGTTCCCGAAATCAGCGTTTTCCGGTCTAAGTCCAGCTGCTATCAGATTCCAGATCTCGGGTCTGATGCCATGCCGGTTGGTACTGCCTGGAGCAAGCAAACGGACACCATTCGCGGCCGTGGTCGCAGCCACAGTGGCAGAGGAGCCGACGCCGTGTGAAGCCGCCGAAGCAGGCGTTCCAGAGGGCTCTTGTCCAGAAGCAGCAGTCCTTCTGCCACGGCGACGTCGGCGACGTCGGCGAGGAGGGGGGGAGGAAGCTTGTGGTGACGGAGGAGGGGGAGCTTCGTTCCTTGTAGGACTGGCTTCAGGCGAGGGCCTCGTGTCCTGCGAGATGGAGGTGGCCTCGCCCTCAGCTACCCGCGGCTGTTGGTCTTGAGGCACGGCCGGCCTTAGAGGCAGTGGTGGATGAACAGCTGGCGCATTCGGGGTGGTGGCAGCGGCTTCATCAAGCCGCAGGCTGAGCTCTGCAGTACCCCCAAAGATTGGGTCTTCTTCAGAATCATCAGCTCGCCAAAGGTCGGAGTGCTTCGAGGGGGTAGACATTGTAGTTGTTATGTAGGTAGGTAGGCTAGGAAATACCCAGGTAAGAACAGGAAGGTTTGGAGAATGGTAGAACGAGAAAAAATTGAACAGTTAAGTGTGCGCTTAATTTACGCTATTGCTTTCACGGTGAGAGTGAAGCCATGCGTCACAATTGCGTTCAGTCTTTGACGTTTGCCAATTAACCGGTTACCTCTCACATGGCGATCCACGATACTAACCTGCCTGATGCCATTGAGCACAACAAGGCCGTCTGATCTTCACCTACCCTCACGGGGCTTCGCTTTCCCAGTATCAACATTACCAGGACAACCTCGCACAAGGTCTTTAGGAATAACCTCTTTCACCATGTGCGACACGTTTACGCCCTCACCAACACCCCTCGCTGCAGACATCCACAGAATGGTGAAACAAAATAGACATAGAGCGATACAGTCAATGCACATAGCGTTGGTTAGCAAGTTCGTCAAGGATAGTTGGAAGACGAGTCCAGTTGGAACGAGTAGACGGCTGGCGGTAGGAGAAACATAACTTAGCGTCAAGGATGCTAGAGGATCCTCTGAAAGGCCTGACAGTAACATCCAGTGTGATGATACGGAGTAGTTGACATGTGTAGTCAGCAGGGAGTGTGATTTCACTATGTAACTCGCACCAATGTCCGCCTCAGCACTGTACACAATCAGCTATTGAGGACATTCGTTCAATCGTGATTTGAAGCCTCAGCTATCTTTCGAATTGCACCTCTTGACAAATCCAGCCAGAGTCATTGGTCATGCGTGTCTTGCATGAGGACCAAAAACTCGACTGCGGTTGACACGAAAGCAAATAAAAAAGCAAAGAATACAAAAAAAGCAAAAAGAACCGTATCTCTCCGACGGGGAATCGAACCCCGGCCTCCTGCGAATCGTCCTATGGATGACAAGCAGAAATACTGACCACTATACTATCGAAGATATCCAACTTTGAGCTGGGAAGAGATGTGATCGATGGAGGAAGGAGCGGTTGCAATGGTAATATCCCTATTTGAAAACCACTCTACTCACGTCTTTAGCGAAAGAGTGATAATGCTGCAGATGCAGGGATAGTAGTGATATGTCATTGAATTGATACAAATGGGCTGCATCCTACTTTTGCGCGCAGTTGCCCAAAGCCAACTGGCACAAATGCAAATCCCAACTCGACAATGCAATTATATCACTACACGTCGCGAGTTCTTTCTGCAAGAAATTCGGCAGTCCCTGATCATCACAATGATTTCTGTTGCTAAGCCTCTTTCAACAGCTAAATCTGGTATTGCATGCTCGTTGCACCTTTCCACGACAGAGGCTCCCCATCTGCAGCTGCTGATAATTAGATGCGCTTGGCGAGCGATCGTGGCGGTGCATATGGGCTCCACGTGCGACGTTGACGGATCAGCCGCACCTGCAGAGCGGTGATCATCATCCTGGGGGCTGGAGCGGAGCAGGGCAAAGCAACGTAGAGCGATCCTCATGACGAATGACAGAGAGAATAGATGCCTCTAATCTGTCTTCCTCGTGTTGATGCATGGTGGTGAACTATCGTTCGGTCCTAGATGAATAGCTGGAAAATGAGTGAGCCAATCTCACGTCCAAAGAGCCATGTTATCCTTGCAATACAGTTCACAGGTCGCTTGAAACGGCCCGTCCAGCGGCCAGTCAGAGCCACGCGTCGCTGTGTGCACCAAGAGCCAACATCACCCGCAAAAGCTCATTCCGGAGTTGGGGAACATTGGAAGTGGCGTCAGCACTGCACCTTTCGCTCCTTGTTGGATGCTACAAGTAAGATGCGGCGCAGAAGTCAGCCGCTACACCACAGCGCTCGCGAACGGCCTTGGCTAGTGTTCGACAAGCTGATGCCCGTGATGAGCCCTGCGCCAAATTGGCTCGGGGGCAAGCTGATGATGAGGGTTCTGTCGAGGTCTTGCCTCGAACACAAGAGAACGAAAGATAGTCACCGACGCTCCACAACACCATCAATACAGATCGCGGATAGCTGCTGGCCTAATAGTGGCGCATCGACCTGCCACACACGATTGGGTCGTTTGGCCAGGGTTGCAATCGTCCTTCAGGACGACTCGTGGCTGAGCCCGAAGCAGGCTGTCCTCCGCCTCAGCGAAGTACGAAGACATTGGCCGCCGGCGCCCTTGGTCCCAACCTCACTCAGCCCTCTGACTGTTTCTTCCTCATTCCACTTTGCTTCAAGTCTGCAACTGCTGGAGTTTGTCTGCTTGTAGAAGTAGAATCTGCGACGAGTCGACGCACCCACCATCGCCCAGCGCACACACACCTGCCTCGGCCGCTAGCCTTACCCACCACGAACCGAACCGCTCCGCCGCGCTGAGGACCCGCCCGCAGTATTGGACCGATCAAGGACGACAAGGTGCAATCTTCCGTCTGCAGCGCAGAGAGCAGGCGGATCCCGCCTTCTTCGTAGACGTAGACACTCGTTCACTTGCTTTTCGTCTTGTCTTTCGAGCCACTCATTGCGACGTGGTGTTGGCATCGTGTTGGCTTTTCCAAGGTCATCGTCAGGCGCACCACACCTGAGTCGCGAACCGGCTACCAACCCCGCCGCCGCCTCAGGCGCGTTGCGATCACGAAATGCCCTCTGGTCAGGGCGACTACATCAACATCCCCGATGGAAAAGCTGGCGACCATGAGCGAGTGCCGTGGTACTGGCGTTTCATAGCCATGACTGCCTCCTGGATGGTTTTAGGCGGGTAAGTCGCGTCGCGCAATCGACGATTGGGAAGAGGCTGACCGACAACAGCTACTTAATATTGCCAGGCTTGTATGCCAAGAATGCAGAGCTGAGATTCAGTACTGCTGTGCTGTCTGTCTTCGTGGTCGCGCTTCTGACAGCGGGGGTACTCATTCACTGCGCTGTTGTGCTTCGCTTGTCGCAATGACGAGTTTCAGGCAGAGAATGTCTTTGTGTAGGTGCTCTGTGCCAACAATCGTCACCACCACTGACCAGTCTCCAGACCAGCGCTTGCCTCATCCATTTTTGGCCTTGTCGTCATTCTCTACAACTTCCTCGCCACGAATAGCTATGATTGGAGCACCGCCGCAACGAGTGCTACCGTCCTCAGCGGTTTTGCGACAGTCTTGTATGGAGGCTTGCTCTGGTGGAAACGACGTATCATTGCGAGAAGGCGCAAATCAGCCTCACAACGATCGAACTTATACTCAGAACAGTCGTTCTACACAAATTACATTCCAAACATGTACCCGACCGCTATTCGTACGGAATCGCAACCACCACCGCCGCTCCCCGGCAACGACGACGATCCCGTCAACCAACAGATGCGACTGTTGATGCTGCGAGACGCTAGACCAAGCCCCGATGCAAACAGCTCGACGTTCAGGATAGATCTTCCCGAGGATACAGAGCAGCGGGAACGACATGAAAGAAGCCAGGAGCTAGTTGGAACACCACAGCAATCGCATACACCATGGACTCGAGATCGCGCAAATAGTAGGCCAGATAGTCTGGGTGAGAATCAAGCCTGGCGGCAATTGCAGGATCGGGGTCGACCACAACACCGCCCTTCGAGTAGCGATCTACGTAGCAACCATTCGAGAGGACTGAGTAGAGAGGAACGAAGACGCGAAATCGAGCTCGGTCAAGTCTAAATGGTGAGAATACGCACATTCTGTGCGACGGCGTTTCAATATTGGTGTTCCTGGAGTTGGTATTGCCAAACTCGGCATGCCCTGCGGGTTCGGCGCCTGTGGGTTTAATCTGATTTGAAGACGTGTATGTTACGACGATTGTCGATGCTGGAGATGATATCCTGCGCGCTTCGGCGCGCTGTAGTACTACCTTACCATCCAAATACAACAATTAGCCGCTTGACATTGGTGATCCTACAAAGGACCTCATGGACTTGGTGTCAACATTCTCATCATCATCATCATTTGAAAAGTGCTCAATTTGTCGCACTAACGTCGACATGCGAGTAGGCAAAGGGAAATCCCAACCAATAACGCAGTGAACCGAGTAAGGAAATCTTCATATCTTCGTTGTCGGGCGAAGGCCAGCCTTCTAGTCTTATACCTTAATGGCGAACTGCTTCAGGTATTCGTAATGCTCCACGTTCTCATCAACGGTTTCGCGAATGAATCTAGCGCCTTCTTCGCCGTACTTTTCCTTCCATGCTGCATCATCTTGATCTTTCGTTGTTTGCGCTTTCTTCTGTATCTTGGTTAGTCATATGATAAAGTGTGCTATGGACATCAGAGAGACGTACGTGAGTCCTGGCTCGCAGCTCAGTGCTGTCGATAGCATCCTCGTGGAAGCCCTTCCATTTCTCGAACTCTCTCTTAGCGAGCGTTTGGTCCTCTTCGGTATCCCAAACCAGCATCTCAGGCTTATAGTCGATGCCCGTGGTCTTGCAGACGGCCTCGATCATACCAGAAGGGTTGTCAAGCAGCTCATCAGCATCGACAACGCAGATCTCCACGCCGTGCGAGCTACCATTGGTGCCGTTGGTCTCACCTGCCTGACCGGCAGACTTAGGACCAACCAGACCTTCCTTGCGAAGGTAGTCAAACAGCTCGCGCAGTTCAGAGTAACCGGCCTCGTCTTTGCGGAGATAATCCCAACCAGTCAACTTATCCAGAGGAGGAAGCGTGCAGCGGTGATAGCTTGGAATGCTATACTTCGGATGGCGGATGAGAAAGATGAAGTGGTACGTCGCAAGAAGATCTCTAGGAAGAACGGTCGGGTTACCCTCTTCGGCCTTCGTGTCGTATGGGTAAGGTTCGCCAGGGCGATCTTCGCGTGTCTGTACGGGCGAGAGTTCGGTGGTATTTGTTCCAACGCCGCGGCGGTAGTTGGACATCGATGGGCAGACCGTCGTGGGCCTCGGCTTTCCCTGAGGGGGAATCCAGTATTGTGCCATATCTTTGATAAAGGCACGCTTGCCCTACGTACTTTTAGCAACCAGTCCACGAATCTGTAATCGTTGGCTCAACAACACAATAAGCTGTGTTCCGAAAGCCACAAAATTTTGTAATGTACTCTGAAGAGGCAGATCGTTGTGTGGCCGATTGAAGCCTTAAAGAGGGTGCCAACGATTGGTGCTCAAAGAGCGAAGGGGGTAGATTTACCTCGGCGTTGTCCTTTGCGATCCTGTCGAATATTGACCGGTATGTGCTGCTGGCGTAGCCACTGTCCTGTCTCTCCTGCTCATTTTCGGAGCCCTCATAGCGGTAACCAAGACGCTCCGGTCCGAAGTAGTATGCGTCGCCAAACGGCTCGTGTACGCATTTTAGGTCCTTGCGGGTCATGAAGACCTACTCGTTGTTAGAAGTCTCCAGTCGAGAAAAGGATGAATGCACGTACCCGCTCAAATGCCGTAGAGCAAGCCCTGGGGTGGGTAGCGCAGAAGATGGGCTTCTGCGACTGCATCGTGCTGTGCTTGAAAATAATACACAACAAAGAGTCTGTATTCCAAGGCTCTCACAAAATCCTCGACGAAGGTGGATGAAGGTGAACGAAGTTCAGGTATGTTCCAAACTGAACGCGCAAATGCTTCGAGAAAAGAAGGGCTCCGATGATCTCTTATGGGAACCGAGGCGTGCAAGCGGGTTAAGGTACTAGACGTAAGCAAATCCACAATTATCGTTGAGCAGACCCTTCAACACGGATACTCGTCAAGTTGGTGAGCTAGTGGACCTAGATCAGATCCTGGGGGTCAATCAAAGGCAACGGACGAAAGCAAAAGCGGGTGGAACGACCGTTGTCCAGTACCAAGTGCTCGTGGCGTATGGCGACCAAGCAGCTGTCCCTGATTGTCTCGGCGCATCGTGGAAAGCTGCGGGTTTGCCGCAAACAAGTCCTTTGCCGAAACTCTTACAGCCGTGTTTGGCGATGGGGTTGCACTTGCGCTGATGTCACCGGCCTCGGTGGGGCAATAGCGCGGGCCTAGCGCAGGCACTCGCGTTGCTGTCAGCGACAAACCGACGGGCAGTCGCTGAACATCCATTTGTTTGAGCAATCAGTGGCAAGACTAGAATATGCATCCTTGATGGTGTGCAGTGGCACAAGCACGTCAGAATTGGGCTGAATGACGCTTCCCGAGACTTCTGTGATAGGACAGTCTTCGCTGCCATCCTCGAAGAACTCTTCTTTACGATCGACCACTTTGTAATTGCTTCTTCCACGACGGACATGAACAGAATACACGACAACGCGCATACCACTTATAGCGATCGAGTATCAACCTGCGAAGCGCAGTGCTCGCACTAGCTGTGCTGTTCAAACTATACAGGATAGGGAGGACGGGCAAAAGGATGGCTTGATCGCGCAAGATGAACAAACAAGAGTCTGGGATAACTGCAGGGAACGGAATGCACCGAGAGAGAAGCACAAGTAATTCGAAACATCACAGGCTTGTTTGGGTGGCTTCGAAGGATTTCGATATTCAACGTCTCGTGTTCTCGAGCGATGGATGGATGCATCGACCTCGGCAACCTACTCCAGTTTGGCGTCCTTACATTGGGCTGTCACGCGGCGAAGTCTTCTTCTAGTTGGACTTGCAGAAAGATACTGTAAAGTGGCATACGTTCCTGAGGTATCCCCCAAGGACCAAGCCTTTTGATACTCACATACAAGAAGTCAGATCCGCCCTGTTGCTTCTTCCTGAGTTACTCATGAACAGCAGAATATACCTGGTATACAAAGCCCAAGCTGTGCGATGGCCAAAGATTTTCTATTGGGAGACAAAGGGTAAGGTCTCCGCTAACAACAAAGAAATTCGCGAGCTGGCTGGGGCCATGGAAGTTTGTCTTTAACTTATTGATGAGAAACAGAATGCTATCTCACGGTACGAGTGCCGATTAAAGATAGGTGAGGATGATACTGGAAAGCTGCAACCGCAATCTTCTCAGTTATTGCGTATGACCAGCTACTTATGATAATGGTTTTGTTCGACTGGAGACCCTGGAAACCTCGAACAAGTCCTGGCGCGATGCGCGATACACAAATGAATCGGAATCTCGCTCCATCTGACATCGGTCGGATCAGGATTGGTTCATTGATGAAAGACTCATCATATGCCAATGTCTTGTACACTTTCAACGCGCGATAATTGTTGCTATAGTACTATGCGGCCAAATACACTCCTCTATCTGCGACATAATTTGACGCGAGGCGTCCTCGACTTCTTCTTTAGCTATGATAGTGTGTGCCCTTGCCTCCTCCTTACTGGAAGTTCCTACTTCGCCAAGCGCCAATGTCTAGCAACGAGATAATCACGCCGTTGCTCGTTCCTCCGACACGTTTGACGACCTCAGATTTATCTCTTTCTCCAAGAAGACACGCTGCTCCGTCTTGCTCTTCCCTATGTCTACGAAGAAGTACAGCCAGGCACAACTTGCTACGCTGAGTGAGAACAAGAAGTAGAATGGGCTGCTGTTGTTGCCCGTCCTATCAATGATGGCGCTGCTAACAAGCGGGCCAATAAAGGCACTTGTTTTGCCAATGATAGAGAAAAGACTGAAAAATAGAAACTCTTTGCCCTGTGGTGTTACCTCACTTATCATCGTTTGGGAATAACTGTACCATGGACAGACTAGAAGCCCATAGAATGTCTGGTAGGCCCATACCTCCCACCTTTGGTGAAACCCAAAGGTCTGAGACCAGATACCTATCAGACCCCATCCATCAAGGAGGACAATACTGACAGCAATAGCCATAAACATGGTTTTAGTCGAGAGTTGGTAGTGCTTCTGGATGCGCCAAAAAGCACCAATTCCAATTGCCTGTGCAGCAATACCAACAATAAGAAGGTACGTTAGTTGAAGACTGTTGAACGCGACGATCTCGTTCTGAAGTGTGCCGATAACAGTAACCGTAGTGTTGAGACTGTCGCCGAGGAGGAAGTACCCAATCAAGTAGGCTAAGCTCTGTCGTAGCTGCCAAATCTGAGCAAGGGCATAGTTTAACTGTTTGATGCCCGCTAACACAACATTGGTCTGTGGAATTTGGCCTGGTCGTCTCTTCTCGAACGCAAACCACGGGATAGCGCATAGTACCCAGACTCCAGTCGCGAAAGCTATGAGGACCGAGAGCCCCCAATTATTGTTCTCTGCACTATCGTTGACGCGGAGACCGAACATAATGCCAACGATGACTGCCAGAATGAACACCTCAACAACTGATTGGACATAGAAGGCAGTATTTGAGATCTCGTTCCTCTTCATCATGTCCGCGAATTCGTACTCGTCGCGGGTGATAGTGCCTTCAGCCAGCTGCTTAGCCTTCGTAAGTATGTCCTTAGTGTTCCTTGCTAAACCGGGGAACGCGGCCGTCCAGAAAGTGATGGTCGTTTGGTATGCAATCAGCCCGACGATATATCTAAAAGAGTGTGTCAGTGTGAACTGCAAATTTCCTCTGATCGTTACTCACAAGCCTGCGCCGATCTGCCAGTCTTCTTGAGTATGAACGCCCAACCAGCCAAATCCTATCCCGAAAGCGACAATGGAAAGACCAATGAGGATGTTGGGTCTCCATGTTCCGAAATCGGCAAAAGAGCCAAGTAAGAGAAAAACAAGGATCTGAATGGCAAAACTAATTCCGTTGCACAGCAAGACAATACTGTTGACTGTGCGAGTTCTGCCTAGGAAATGCAGCATTTCTGCATCTCCGGATGCTGCGTACACGAGGTTTTGAAATGCGGTAGGAGCGAAATTGAACAGGGTGAGCCCATTGTCGCCAACATAGTAGCTAATTGTTCAGTCAGAAAAGGTTTCACGAATATATGCAGTCGATGCAACGACTCGTACTAAGTTTCACTTACCAGTAATATGCCCAAAGCTCCTTCTTCGTAGTTTCGTACTTGTCGTCGATCTCGTCCGTTGTCTCCAGGATCTCCCCGGGGGAAATATCTACCGCACCCTCTGTGGTCTTCTTGGTCAATGCACTGAGGGGTGCGAAACTCGGATCGTTTGCCGCCATGACAATGCTCAAGTGGTCACAATTCACTGCAAGCTATAGGCTCCGAGAATCTCGGGAATGGGCATGTTATTTAAGTCATGGCACCGACTAGCAACACCCAAAGTCAATTCCTAATCGCGCTTCATATATGCCAGCCAATGAACATCGAGGTAACTCAGGCTTATCAGGAGTGTCTGGTCTGAACTGAGATAGTTAGGTATGGTTATGGCAAGGCACGTGATCGGAACTCACGGATATCGGCCCGCATCATGAAGAGAAGTCCCGGATAATAGATACGGCCTGCATTAGGTAGATGTGTCAGGCACCTCCTAGGAACCTTGGAATTGTGCTCGGCCTTCCTGGTTGGTTTCTCAGAAGTCATAAAAACGCCCTGACTATTCATACCAGCTAGGTAGTATCATGGAGGCAAAGCGACACATCATCATCATTGGAGCTGGGTCAGTAACATTACAAGTCCTACATACATATTCAGGCGTCGCTGACCGTCATAGCGTTTCTGGAATTCTTCTAGGTAGGTGTGTCATGGCGCCAGTTTCAAAGACAAGAAATCCGAGGACTGACTTTGTTCATCTTTTTAGCGCATCATTTTGAGAAGTACTTATCACACGCCTACACGTTTAAGGTTGTAGAGAAGAACCATGATGTTGGAGGCACGTGGCTGGAAAACACATACCCAGGTATGGCAAAGATGATTGTTGTGTGAAGAGATGACTGAATTCTCTCAGGATGCGCCTGTGATGTTCCAAGTGACATCTACCAGTACTCTTTTGCACCAACAAAGGGCTGGTCCAAAATGTTCGTGCTCGATCTCCTTCAGCTTCAGAGTAACTGGACACGAACTGATCTAAGCTACTGCGAGCAGATTTGCACCATCTGGTGAAATACAGAATTACCTCTCGCAGGTTGTCCATCATTTCAATCTAAGGAGTCATATCGAATTCGAGACCTCAGTGGAAAGATGTGTCTGGGTTGAGCAAGAGAGCACGTGGTTGGTTGACACCAAACGAAGTGGAATACTGGAAACGGGTAGAAAGGCTGATATCCTGATCAACGCTGCGGGGATCCTTAACCATTTCCAGTATCCTGATATTCCCGGATTAGAAAGCTACAGAGGTCACCTCATGCATACAGCAGACTGGGATCACTCAGTCAGTTTGGCAGGAAAAAACGTCAGCATTATCGGAGCAGGAGCCAGCGCTGTGCAGGTTGTACCACAGATCCAACCTCTAGTCAAGAGTCTGTCGGTTTACATCCGGACACCATCCTGGATAACGAAGCTGCCAGACAGCTTCCGAGAAACCGAGGACAGCTCCAAGAGCCCCGCAGATGGCTACTTGCAACGTTGTAAGGAGCTCGAAAGTTATTACAACAAGCTTTTTCCTGTTTTCCACCGCGATTCAACAACGCAGGTACAGGAGCGTCGGGAAATGGCCATATGGATGGAGAAATGTATCACAGATCCTATGCTGCGTAAGAAGCTCATACCCAACTACGAGTTAGGATGCCGCAGAATCAGTCCCGGGGAACCGTTCTTACGTGCTCTACAAGAGCCGAATGTGAAGTGTATATTCACTCCAATTGAGGCGTGCAAGCCAAACGGCCTAGAGACCGAGGAAGGAATTGAGACATCCGATGTTATCATCGCCGCTACAGGATTCAACACCACGTTTCGACCGCGATTCCCGCTGCTGGGACAGAATGGAGTTGACCTCAAGGAGCTATGGAAGGATGATCCGGCATCATACATGGGCCTCGGATGTGCAGGTTTTCCAAATTACTTGTCCATGCTTGGCCCTAATTGTCCTGTTGCGAACGGCAGTCTGATTGGTATGACGGGATTTCTTTTTCAGAGTTCTCCATCGTTTGGCTAACAGATAACGCAGGGAGTCTCGAGGCGACGGCGGATTTTATCGTTCGCCTCCTCAAACGAGTCGATAGCTTCGGCGTTGCTACATTTGCACCCGACAAAGGAGCACAAGATGACTTCAATATGCAGGTTGACGATTTTATGAAAGGTGCTGTTTGGACCGGAAATTGCACAAGTTGGTGTAAGTCTCCCGCTTCTTTTGTTGTAATCTTACACTATCAACTTTCGCAAAAATATATGACGCATTGTACTGACTCGATTAGACAAACAAGGTCAGACCGGAAGAATAACGGCCGTCTGGCCAGGAAGTAGTCTCCACTACCGAGAAGTACTCAGTCAGGACCGCTGGGAAGACTGGAAATGGACTTACCCTGGCGGTCGATACAAAGTATGGGGTAAGGGAGATTCCACTGTGGAGAAGGAGGATGGTGATCACAGTCATTACCTCGAGCATGGGCCATTATTGTCAAACCTCTCCTTGGCTGGACCTAAATTGGTTGGTCATCCGATGGTCACTAACAGGGACTGGTCAAATAAGGGGTTTATCGATGATTTCAACTATCAAGCGAGTGACAAGGCCGCGAACGGAATTGAGGATACTTGATCGATTGATTAGACTATACCTATGTACTTGCTCACAATCTTTTTTGACGGTTTTATGATCACCATCTTTCTGAAAAAAAAATCTTACATTTCTGTTATGAATCTCTCTTTGCCTTCTTCTTTCAGAAACCCTCGTTTCATCACAAATCACTTGGAGAAATCTTTCATAAGCCGTCATAGCTGTCTGTTTGAAGCTCGTGGAGTCAATCGGCTCAAAGGGTGGACTAGATATGATCCCACGCATCTATAGATCACAATTTGGAAAGAATAAGGCTCGCGATGACAACCTGTATTTCATCGTCAAGTCAAATACAATTAGGCCCAAACTAATCATAATCAAAGGCAAAGATGCACCATCATAGCAGCGCTTTTTCTTGTGGCGTGAATTCGCGCCGCGCCGGTCCCCCACGGCTCCCATCGCCATGAAATGCACTTTGCTGATCCTTGTAATCCATTCTGAACCGCCATTTCTTCTTCAAGTCCGCTGGGAGCCTCCGCTCGAATCCCTGCACTACATATTTCCCTAAAGTTGGCAAGAATTTGAACGCGCTGCCGGAAAAGTAGAATTAGTACGTGTCAAGAATTGAGTGCGTGCGAAGTGAGACAGTACTTACTGGCCGCTTCCAGCTGTTGCAAGAAAGAGATTTGAGTGGTCTGGGTGGTAGTCGATGATAAAATCGCCAGAGGGCGTGTCGTTATACCAGCACACAGCAACGCGGTCGAAGCGGCGGTCTGCAAGAGACGGAAGAATTGTTTTCAAACCCGAGCGCAACCGTGAGATACCGTCCGGGGGCGCAAAATCGGTGCGCTTGCTTCGGATGGCTGTTGGTGGGAACGAAAGGTCGTTCTGGCCGGTACTTCGAGTATGAGTATAACCCCAGCCATGGACGGCGATCTTCAGCACTCGAGCTTCGGGGTGGGGTGGGAAGCAGAACCATCCGGAGTCATAGTCTATGTAGAGCGGCAGGTTCTTATATGTATCCATCTCCGCTTCTGACAGATTGATAAATGCTAGGACCTGCGCGGTGGAGATTGTTGAGTTATACATCGGAGCAAGCATTGTCGACCAAGCGCCAGCAGAGAGAACAAAGTAGTCCCCTTGTATCTCATGACCACCCTCCGTTTCTGCAGCAACGATCTTATTTGTTGTCTTGTCCTTTTTGAAAGCAACAACGGTACCTTTTCTACCGCAGATGAATGACACGCCACCCTCAATGCACTCGTTACGAAGTGTAGTGATCGCCTTTTGAGCGTCAGCCCAACCAGAGCTACTGTTGCTGTATCCGGATAGGTTCGAGTGAACTGTATCACCATACAGAATTGGAAATTCGGTCTTGATAGCTTCTTGGTTTATCATTGGCTTCCAAGGGTGATGGAGACCGTCGAGAGCATCTGTGCATTTCTTGAGGTGCGTCCGCCCGTACGCCTTGCTTGCAATGAAAGCATTTGGGCCATGGTGGAAGATTCCGCGGAACTTTGGATGAGTATGCCAGACATCGAATGCTTCTTTTGCAAGCTTAGCATACACTGGATCTCGATAGTCGAATCGAATTACGCGTGAGATGTCGACACTGGAGCCATCCGGTACCTGGACTCCTATCAGCTCTAGCCCAGCTGTCCCAGAACAAGACTTACTGGAGGCACATGTCGATCCAGGATTGTGATATTCTTATATCCTTTGCCAATTAACTCCAGTGCTGTTGATAAGCCAAACACGCCGGCGCCCACTATGATCACAGAGCTGTTCGTGTCCATCGCGTTTTTCGATGATACCTAGATACCGCTAGCCCGGAAGACAATGGATGATCTTTATATTGAGAACAGTGTCCTAGACGAGACGTTTTTGGGATAAGCCCAGTGCGAAGATCGCATCTTGAGAGCAAGACGCCCAGGCGCTACCAGAACGCTGCCCAGGTGGGTTGAGGCGGGAACGGAAGCGGAACCCGGATTCCTTGCCGGCGCTAAGCGTCATGGCCTAACATCTTCCACGTTATCTATCTGACGGAATGTAAATGGACGCGATTGCAGCACCTCTTCAGAAACGAAGTACACATACATCATGGCCATCATATGGCCTGAGCAGTACACTCTGCCCAGCTCTACCTATGTCCCGAACAGTATCTTGCCAGTCCTAATATATCGGGGAGTTCTACCAGTTCCCGTGAATTCGGAACTGGCAAAGCATCTATGTGAGAGAAACGGCTGGGAAAAACGCGTGAGTTTTTAAACGCAAAAAGATCGTACCCAAACAATACGCTCAACACCAGTTAGGGCGAATGGGGGGAGATTAAAATACCTCATTTTCACCCTAATACTCATGAATGCTACGGTACGGACTCCAGTGGCGCGGGATCGGTTTCTCAACCAATCTAAATTGCACAGCTATCACTCGAGGAAGTTCGCGTTTAGCTCTTGGGCGAGCAAAGGAGGATGAGGGCACCGATGGCGTTGAAGTCGATATCAGTGTGGGGGATGTGATCGTAATCCCAGCGGGTGTTTCGCACCGGTCGCTCAGATCTGAAGGCGGTTTCAGATATATTGGTGTATATCCCGAGGTCAGTCAGCGATTGAAGGCTGGATTTGAGGGGAGGTTACGATTGACTCTGTGTAGGCAGCTCCGCGCTGGCGAAATAATCATTGCGAAGGCGATGAATCCATGGCTGCATTATCCGAGGAAATTAACAACGTGCCAATACCCGATTCTGACCCAGTATTTGGCACCAACGGTCCTTTGAGTCAGATTTGGAAGTCCAGACGAGCCGCAGGCCGCGCGAGGATATGAGCTTCTGATAGAATTGCTAGAATTGAGTCGGTAAAAGTAGAGAAGGTACGAACAAGGCCAAGTTACCTCACATGTCCCTCTCAATGACTGTAATAGTGCAAATGATCGGGCTCGTGATTTAAAAGGAAGTAGTTGAACGTGGATCCGCCGGACAGGGGCGTATCCCCATAAGACCGAACAGCAATGTCATCCAGTCTGGAGTGAACCGTCATGCCAGCGGCTGTATTCGGACTTGGATGACCAGATTCCTGGCCATCGGTGAGAGTCGATGACTCCCTCAAATCCGGCCTTACGCTGCGCATTACATAGTCAGGCTCTGCGTCAAATGCGTACCCTGAGTTTGGCTTGGTAGAAGTTGAAGCGTACTCGAAGAGCTTCCACATCAATAGCAAGTCTTCTTCCGCAAGATATACTTGATTGTTTGCGTCGGGTGGGGCTGCACCATCGTACTCTTCTTCCACGTAGTTCAAATTTGAACGGTATGGGATACGCGCTTCTAGTTGTTCTAGAAGAGAGACCTCATATGTGTTAGCTTGTACGTACATTCGCGGAAGCACGTCAAATACATACAGCAATCTGCATTCGCGGCCACTCCATTGAGAGTCTTTTAACAAAGTCAAAGCATTTGTCAAATTTCTGCTTCGCGGATGCAGCTACCGTCGGATACTGGCTTCTGGTATGTTCCAAATGGACTGACGCCGCAATTGCGACCAGATGACCGAGAAAGGGGTCATGGAGCATCAGTTCGGCTTCGTTCATGTGATTGAGAAGCCTGAACACCCAATTAGCATGGATCAAAGAGAACTCATAAGACTTTTGTAAGAAAGTCAGTGGGATTTTGTGTTTGAGGCGTGCAGTTTTGACGTGGATAATGAAAGGGTGGTTTCTGCATAGGGTTCAGTATGTCGACACAGAATGTTCGAGTTGTACTGACAAGATGCAGTTTACCGCAGACAAAGTCATGTGAAACCGCAGCCAAATGACAAAGTAGCTTGTCAATCGTGGTTCTTCCAACACACGGGCAGGCGAACCCACACATGTTAGAGTGTGTCCTGCAGTCTCGCACCCTAGATCATATCTTAGATTCTTTCACCCGAGAAGAGAAACATACTCACTTGTCTCGATGTCTAGAAGTTTCGTCAAGATTGCAGCCCGGGGCGAATCGTGTCTCCAGAGAGGAATGTCGGTGCTCAAAGGGGGCTGGGCGATGTAGTCGATGATGCACTCCCATATCCGAATCGTTTGTATTTGTAGACAAGCGACACTCTGTGGTGGGAGTGGAATATCTGAATCTACAGATTCTAACGAAACATCAGACTCTGCAGTCTGAGGAGAACCATCGGGGTGACAAGGACCGCTCTGGATGACAGGGAGTTCGAAGACGGCAGTCGGGGTCGATGGGTTCTTCGTATTTCCCCCAAGAAGCATTCTGTCGAGCATAAACAGTGACCATATGATCTCCTGTCTCCGAGCTCGATCGGCGAGCTCCAGGCCATCAAGAGAATCAACGCGGAGCATGTCACGGGCTTGTGCGACTCGCAAACCAATGGCAACCTGGGCTCGTGCTCTCTCAAGCTTCCCGTCTAGTTTCGTTAATATGCCTTGGCTATTATAAGAGGTCTCATAAACTTACCACCTGAGTCCACCTGTGCCTGAAGACAAAGCGCCTGGAAATAAACATCATCAATCTCAAACTCACAGTATGCCATGGTGATAAGATTCCATGCGAGCTGTGTCAGATTAGCTATACATCTCGTTCTTACAGACGTATCTTTGAAAAACGGATGCCGGGACGAGCGTAAGCTAAGAGCCAACATGGCATACAGGATCATTGGGGCTATGGGATCACTTTCCCCGGGTTCGAGGGATTGAGAATTGGCCAAAATGGGACACGGCTGATTGCAGAAGTTGGAAAAGTAGAGCGCGATCCCTTCTGCTATGACTGTGTCTGGTAATTGCGCATCCTGTATGCTAACAACAATCAGCGGACTGCGATACGATCGTGGTGGTCGGCAACAGCCCTTACCCGGGGTAAAGAGAGTGTGGCACAGTAGGGAGTGAGATTGGTGAAAGTTGGATGACAGGTTCCTGTGAGAATCTCGCCGTCTGATGTTCATCATCCTGGCCCTGATGGGTGGGAGACTTGGCTGGCGCAGAGTGTCTTTGAACGCTAAGAGATGTCAGCCTGATAGTAAGATGCTCCATAAGGAAGGCGTACTCGATCACCGCAGCAAGATTTTTCAGCATGTCTTCAATCGCGTTAAGACGCTCTGACTAAGAATGAATGAGTATTTTAAGAGGAACCTGGTGGCATGCATGACTGTACATTGTCGGTGCCAACCGCTTGAGGAGCGCCGCTGGTGTCATTGTGAGGCTCGGTGGACCTCTCGCGAGTTCGATGATGAGCGGCATAGACACATTTTTGTCGTAAACGCACACAACACGAACAATCAGGTCTCTCTCCTGTACATTTCGACTTCTTCCGACTGCACTTTTGTTAGTCATCAGCAGAACTGATGAGACTAAAACCTCGGTGCGCACGGACCGGCAATTCTCGCAAGCTTGTCTTGCACGCTTGTTCGTAGAATACGGAAAGCGTTGGCTGCGTCGTTGGTTCTCCGCCATTTACAGGATGGATGTACGTATGGGAATTCGATGGTTTGCGAAAGGCACGCGACCCCAACTAGCGTCTGGGAGCCGTCCACCTGGGCACCCCAGATTGGAACTGAATCCGGGCTGTAACGTGACACTGTATCTCACCCTCACCTGCGTAACGTGCTGATAAGAGCCGAATCAGGGTTCAGATTAGTCTGATTGCAAATCGTGTCCAGAAGTAATAACCGACTGAACAGCAGGATTGATCAACAGTCAACCGGATCATGTGACCGGACTATCCATCACGTGAGCGGCTTGTAGCCGACTGACCTTTGCCGGGTTCGATAACATGTCGTGAAAGAATATAGGCATGGGAGATTACTGGTCAGCTATCTGGCCTTTAATTCACAGTCGCAGCTTGTTTGAGTCGCTCCACCATCCACCATGAGCAAGTATCTTTGGAATTTCTTCGGCTTCAGAGACTCAGCACCGCCAAACACTACTTCGCGCAGTCTACCGTCGTCATGGTATAGGTCCGACGCTATCTATCAGCTGGAAAGGCGGGCCATATTCTCTAAGAGATGGATCATGGTTACACACAAGCACAGGTTCCCCACTACCGGAGATTATATTCAATTTGAAGAAGCAGGTTTCCGCTTCTTTCTCTGCCGAGATCGAGATGGCGATATCAATGGGTTCCATAACATCTGTCGGCATCGAGCTTTCCCTGTCGTCATGGAACCTCAAGGACGAGCGAAAATACTGTCCTGCAAATACCACGGGTGGTCCTACGGACTGAAAGGTAATCTGGCAAAGGCGCCTGGCTATGAAGAGATGGAAGGTTTCGACAAAACGCAAAATGGACTTTTTCGAGTGAATGTTCATGTCGATCATAAAGGCTTTGTGTGGGTGAACATGGATGTTTCAAATGACTTGGCATGGGAAGATGACTTTGAGGGGGTTGACACACAGCCTCGCATGGATGCATTTGACTTTGACGATTACCGATTCGATCACACTTGGAACATGGATGGCGACTTCAATTGGAAAGCATTGGCTGATAACTACAATGAATGTTATCATTGTCCGACCGCTCACCCGGACGTGGCCGGCATCACAGATCTGAAGCTTTACGCTGTCAATACGGAAGGGGGGCACATTCAGCACTTCACTAATGCAGATAATATCGCCATGGATGAGGGACAGCGAGTTCGCAGCACGTATTATTTCCCAAATGCGTGCATGACCATCACGTAAGTGGACAAACAAGCCCTCAGAAACACCGTCCGAGTGGGCTGACCCGAGTTAGACCTTTCTTCTTTTACATGATGAGATGCGTACCCACATCGCCTAATCATTGCTCAATGGAGTACGAAGTATATCGGCATAAGGATGCTTCTGATGCGGAGTTTGAAGCCATCGACTCCATGTACAAACGAGTCTTGAATGAAGATAAGTGGCTTTGCCTCAATACACAAAAAAACTATGACGCTGGTGTATATGTCAGTGGAGAGATGCACACAAGAATGGAAAAGGGACCCTTGTTTGTTCAGCAGACCGTTCGCAACCTTGTCCGACAGCACCATGAACAGGAGAAGACGCTGGGGCGCGAGATATGGCCTGCCCGACAGGTTTTGCCGGAGTTAGCAACAGGGGTACACGAAGATGAAATTTTCGCGTGCAACTTGACTTGTCCATCTGACAAGCTCGAGTGGTAGAGAAGGATAGTTGCACATTACGATGTCCCAAAAGTATTTAGAGGAGGCTGATACTACTGGAAAATCCCAAAGTCCAACCCACGTCGGTGGCAGCGTCCTTAAGACTGAAGTAAACGATGTCGCAGACCGATATACTCTTTCTATAGAAAATCATTGCTATGTGGGATTTCGACACATCGCCCTATGCACCACAGTGCAAAATCGTGTAAAAAGCATTATACTCCGGTGGTTCTTACACAGAAGAAAGGTCCTGTCAAGTGAAATGCACTGCAAAGCCATGTAAGATGTCCGCATTTCCGGTAAATCACCCATAATGCGATGTAAAAAAACCGATGCGGTGTTTGTGTTACAGCTAAAGTTCAGTTTTGGTTAAGAAAAAACGCTGCATTTGGACCTCAGTGCTAAGCACATTTGAAACTTACAAAAGGTCGTGCTAAACAGACCTATTCACGGGCAGGCAGGGCTCACTCAAATCTTGCTTGCCGGTTACATCGTGTATTTTCACTGGAACCTCTTGTGGGAAATATAGCTCATGCATCGAAGATCCTCGTTGAGCAAAGAATACACTTCTCCTGATGTATGATAAGGATCATGCTGCTATAAGACACGTTCAAACAGCTACTTGACACATTTGTAGGATGCATGCCATGGTGTCGCGGCGGATAAGCCGCAGAACTACAACTGAATCACTCCGTTCAAGCGTGACGAAGACACAGGAAAACCCGCGTTGAGGCTATTAGGTAATACTATATTTTACCAAGTGACTAGTCGGATGTAAATGCCTAGGTGGGTGCAGTAGAGCATGCACTGTTTTTTATACTGTGGGCGTGCAGCGAGTTGAGATCCATTGCACGTTGCCACATGTGCGGCTCCAGGCTGCCTTGGGCAGACGTTCTTCTCCGATTAGCGTACGACCTTATAAAGGTGCGCTCTGCTGTTCGCTAGCATAACTTGCCAAGTCTGGCCGTTTGCCTAGTTATTGTGTACCTTCATCTTCAACCCCACACTCTCTCCTCTTCACTCGACCACCGCAAGCATCTTCTCGGACTCCATTCATCGCAATTATGGCCATTTCGGAAGCAATGCCCCATGAGAAGAAGTATCTTGAGGCGCTGGCCTACAAGGACGTGGATATGGGAATGTGCGTTGTGGCAGGGAAGGAGAACCTCCAGTGAGTACTTTCGCCGGACAGCAAGCTCATGCGACCCCATCTAACGCGGTAGTCTAGGGACCCTACTCTTACTCATTACTGGGTTATCAAGAACTGCATTCTCGTCGCCTGCGGCCTCGACAGCTGGGAGGATGCAGATTACTATACGTTGATGTTGCCAAGCAAGCTTACATGACAACTCTGCACGACGCTACGGTAAGGAACGACAAAGAATATCTCGGCCATCTCGCGAAATTGAGAGAAGACCTCGACCAACTTGCAGAGTTCAGATTGGAAGACGTCATGGGCGTGACACAGGGGGGAGAGGGCGATGAGGTGCAGGAAACCCTTTGGGGTGGCCTGGAGCTGTCTGATTCCGAAGATGAAGATATGTCTGACTTTGGCTCCGAAGATGAGGAAGCAGAGGTCGCGGTCGAGGTCGCGGTCGAGGACGAGGTCAAGGATAAGGTCGAGGTCGCGGTGGACGACGACCCATGGGTTATTGTCGAAACACCGGCCACTCCCCGTGGTTGGAGGAAGCAAGACCAATCGTTCGTAGTTCTGTTCCAACTTAAAGCTATACAATAACATGCGCGGGAGAAAGACAATTGCAAGTTGTTGCCAACCCTCAAATTGTAGCACGAGACTCTGCGTTTCCACATTTTAACAGCACGCCCGCCTTCGAAACATATGCTAGGGTTGGAAAATGATCTCGAGGCGTCTCTAAATCAGATCTGCAGGCTCGCGTGTTGGAAAAGCTCTGCCTGATATGCGGCTGCGTGAGGCTGCGTGCAAGGCTGCGCTTTCCCTTCAGCTGAGCGCTTAGCGCCAAAGCCTAATGGCGGTGTGCTGCCTGGAACAAAGCCACAAGCCTTTCAATATCTGCGGCCTGCTTGTAATGGTCTAAGCCTTGCATATTGATTCCGATTGTTGGTGGTTCGCTGTTCGCTGTTCGCGATTCGTGTATTCACACTTTACACAGAGGTTGAGGCTGAAGTCAAGAGGAGGTGCGGCTCAGCCGCCTCGCACTCGACTTCGGTCCTTCTTATGGGAGTGAGTGTGTTTCGCAATACCTATAAGTTACCTGAAGCCATCTTGGTGTTCCTTTGATTGCCCTAAGCACACAATAATTTCCTTGTTTGTACTTGGATACTCCAAAATGCTTTTCGTACCCTTTGCCCTCTTCAGCCTTGTCGCAAGTACAGGTGTAATCTTTATTCCAAAATTCAAACCCAATACTCCTGCCATTCGTCCTCCGAGCCCTCCAAAAGTAGATTATAAGCCCAATACAAACAAACCGGCTCCACAGGTACCTGCAAAGCCAGCACCCGCGCAGGAGCAAGTTCAAGCGAATAATGTTGGCGGACTGAACAATAAATTGAAGAAGGCGGAAGACATCGCTGGTTTGATCGACATCGGGAAAGACATCGCGCAGGCAATATTGGGGACGACACAGTCGACGACGGTGAAAGGTGAGCGAAGGGGTTGAAAAGCCACACGTACGATCACTGATCAAAGGTCAGCATCGTCTACGGCGACTATCAACGCGACTGCATTCGCTCCTTGCAACAGCTATGCGTCTATCCTAGCATCCTGTGCATCTGCTACAACCAGCTTCTACGACCTCGATTACGAGCAGCAGGCGTCGTGTGCATGCTACCAATCAAGCACCAATACCGCAGCATGCCAGGCCGTACCAACACTGGACACGAGCTACGACGACTATGAATACGAATGCTACGACTTCTTCGATAGCAATGGGTATGTGATGATTGCCCAAGCTATGAACGACTCGCTCCAACTTCCCGGGCCGATGTTGTGCAATTGGGCGCCTGCGGAGTTCTCGATGCCGTCGACTCTACCTGCGAAGACCGTGAGCTGTGCGGCAGCTTCGCCAACATCGACAGCATCGGCTTCTGCGCAGGAAACTGGTAACAATGGAGCTGCACAGCTGCTGACAACCTTTGATCAAGGGGTATTCGTAAGTGCATTGCAACGGTGCGTGCGAAGAACATTGCTGACAAGTGCAAGGTGATATCCGCGGTCACTGTGGCGGCGTTTTCATGGGTCTTGTTTGACTAGCCTCGGAGTCGCTATGTTTTGTGAAGTCGAATATTGCAAGCTGTGAATTAGGTAGCATGCGTACTCTTGTGGTTCAACTCAGTGTCCCTGTCATAGTTGATCAACGAATTGCTGTTCATCTTCCGCCCATGAACTCAGGCTTGAAGGCCTTGACACCACCCGCCTTCATCAGCTCCCTCAATGCCATAGTAGCATACTGGCTGCTGCCCAGCTGCAACTTGACCACAACCGCGATTTTCTTCTCGTCCAGCTCCTCACCCTCCTCCATTGTAACATCTCCAGTCTGCCTCTCGCCCTCCTTCGCTCCACCCCTCGCTTTCTTGATCTTGTCGAAATCTGTCTCGACGAACTGCTGATCCGGCTTGGTGTAACTGTGCACCTCGAATTCCAGCGGCTGCAGCGGCTGCGCCAGGAACTTCCTGTACCCGCCGCTCAGGCTGACTTCGCGCCACGCGCGGCGCATGTTGTGCGGGTCCAGACCGCCGCCGCGCTCGCTGCCCATGAACTCTTTGTAAAATTCGCCGATAGAGTTTTTGGGGTACTCGACGTCAAAGCCAGGCTGAGGCAAGACGACGTCGTAGATTGTGTACAAGCCGCTTTCGGCTTCAGCTTTGGTGAGGGAGCGCGCGCGTTCGAAGTCGTCGTTGACTGCGTTGGCGTTCTCGGTGCCAGAGGGGTTGATGATGAACTCGCCGTCTTGGTCGATGGTGGTTTTGACAGTAGAGGAAGAGTCGCCGGTCTTGTCGAGATGCTCGCCGACGAGTACCAAATCACCTTCTACGACCTTGTCGCCATATGTAGTCCATCGTTTGCCTGCTACTGCGTTCCAGACGAGCGATTGGTAGGCGTGAACATACATGAGGCGCAGAGTGCGAGGAATAGTCATCAAAGCGCCCTGCCAGTCTGTCTTGCGGTCGTGCTTTCCAGAATGGGAGTTGCGGGAGCCGAGATGTTGGATTATGTTTCGTTCCGCGGTGAACTTGCGGGGGAGAAGTTCCAAGGCAGCAGGGCCCTTGCCTTCAGTCTTCCAGACGTGGAGGGCTTTGGCACGGTTGCGGTCATCTTGGGATACGAGGATGCTGGAGTCACCTGTACCTTCTGCTGCAGCGAGTGCTACCTCGCTGTAGTTTAATAGATCATCGACAGCGCCTTGCAGATCATCTTTCAGCATCTTGCGCCCGACTTGGTCTGTGCTAGCTGCGAAAGAGCCAAAACGCTGCAGACCGTAATAATTGATGAAGCCTTTCTCAGAGAAGTCCCTGATAGCTTTACCGACAACGTCATTGGCGAAAACCTGCCTTTGCACGTCGTTCATGCCGTCTTCGTTCTGGAATTTGCAGTCTCGAAGTGTGATCGTGAACTCATTACCCTTCAAGTCACCCAACTTCAAATCGTTCGTACGATACTCAAAGTCACCAACCGCAGCATTGAACAGCGACCTGTTGAACCCGGCAATGCGTTCGGCAGTCTGGCGCTTCACGCACAGTCGCTGAACGGTACAAGCGCGCCTGTCCTTGGTTCCTGCAAAAGCGAACGCTTTCGCGCCGCTGTTGAGCTTGCTTCCCAAAAAACCAACGACCTCCATTGTGTCCTTGTTCTCTTTGTACAGCGAGAAATGGAGGTAGTCTCCACCCAGCTCTTCCCACGCAAGCTGGCCGCCCCTGTGCTTGCTCTGATCCCCATTGGCCTTGTCTCCTCTCCCGCCTTTGCTTTTGCGCTCCGCTGGAGGGTTGGCCTTGATCCGAATCGATTGATCGTTTTCCATAGACGTTTCGAGGAGGTTTGGAAACAGGCGACGGAGGGATTTGTGCGCGTTGGTGCGCGTCTCTTTGTCAAGGATCGGTGCCGATGTAACTGCTTTGAAGCTCCTCGCTTTCGCAGCTTCGCGGTTCCGTATGCTCTGCACGAGTGCGATAATCTGGTTTGTTATGTCTTCCCCGAATATCGAGTGGAGTAGCTTGGTATCATCGTCCGAGATCTGCTCGTTGTCAGTAAATCAACCAAGCTTGACATTTGTGTGACGTGTACCTCTTCCTTGACCTCCTTCTTCGGCGCCGCAGCAATGGCAAATGTCTCCTCACCACCGTTTGTCCCTGCTGCTGTGGCAGGCTTTTCAGCTTCCGCAGGCTTTTCTTCCGCAGGCTTCTCTTCCTTTGGCACGACAGGCGCGTTACTGTCCTCCACAATCGCAATCTTCTCCTCCGGCCTGATCTTCTCAGCATCCGCTGGCGCTTCAGTCCTCACGTCCCTCTTCTTCTTCTCGACCTGCGTGCTCTTCAAATGCAGCACCTGTCCGTCAAGTCCGATCTCGTTGACCAAGAAATCAGTGTATCTCTGCTTCAGTATGCCTGTGAAGCCCAAGTTATCGGGGCAGACGTATTCTGTAATTCCGGCGCGAGCTTCTCTTTCGTAGTCCGTTTCAATCTGCGATGGCGCATTTAGTGCTGAGCCTGGCGTGGCCTGCGGTGTTGCAGCGGCGGAGGGAGTGTGGGTGGTGCTCTGGTCGAGACGCGCGCGCTTTGCGGGTCGCGCATCGTTTTCACGGTCGTCTGACATGGTTCAACGTGTAGGACAGCGAGATGTGAGGGTTTGGGGGGCAGGCGTACATTTTCGAGGGAATATGGCTGGCAAGTTTTAGCGGGGAAGTTTTCGCGCGTTCTCGGCTAGGCTTTCCCCTCGATCTGCAGAGGATTCATCACCACATTACTGTATCGGCAAACATTTTGAATTGGATATGAATAAGTTCAGAACTCAGATCAATTTAGATCATCTATGTATATACTAACACAAAACTCCAGCCCAGGGTATAAGATATGCTCAGCTATCCATCGCTCTCAAGAAACGGTAAAGTACACAAACAAGTCATCTATGCTTCGCAAAGAATGCCCACTGTAGTGGGAAAGAATCGAAACTACTCAAACAAACTCAACTTCAGAACCCGTCTACGGCTGCGCAAAGATAGCGAGCGTAGCGCAGAAGTTGCTGCGGTTATCGGCGTCCTTGAGAAGACCCTGACCATTGGAAGTGATCATGTTGACAGAGGCCTTGGATGACAGACCGAACCAGTTGACGTTGGTCGAGTTGCTGATCTCGTTGATGTGTTCCTGGCAGTTCTGGCCAACGACACACTTCTGGTCGTAGTTGCTGAAGAATGAGTATGTACCCGCGCCATAGCTCCAGATGCTGGAGCTGTCGATGACACGAACAGCCCAAGCAGATGTCAGGCCTTCAGAGAAATCAGGATCGAAGTACTTGTCGTTCTTGGTGAACGGGACATTGGCGTTGGGGTTGGGCTGGTAGTAGGGAGTCTCGGTCTGGATGGCGCCGTACCAGATGTCCTTAGCACCCTGGAAGTGGTACTGCGACATCTGAGAGTGCTCGGAAGCGGTGCCGACAAGCCAAACGGGACCCTGGGACTCGACGATCATACCACGACCGTTGTAAATGTCGATCTGGCCGTGGTCGGCCTGGTCAAGCTCGTGGTCAGCAGTCCACAGCCAGACATTCTCGAAGTAGCCGTTGGAAGACTTGGTAATGTGGAGCTGCATGAAAGAGCCAATGCATGCGGGGTTGGCGTCGTGGGTGGCGTTGGGGTTCTTTGCGCAGTTCGAAGACTGGAGCTTCGTGCCTTCGTAGCCGCCAACGCGGAAGTGAACATCCCAGAGGCCAGCCTGGCCAGCTTCGGCGTTGATGTTCCATTCCATCAAGATACCACCGGGAGCAGGGCCCTGGGTGCCGATGATGGCGTCGTTCATCTCGAAAGATCCCTTGTCACCAGACTTGGCGCCGATCTGGAAACCAGGCTTGGGGTCATCCATGTTGCCGAAGAACTCGCCGGTGATGAAGAACATGGGGTAAACCTCACCCTGAATCTTGACGTTCTTCTCGGCAGGGACAACGATGGTCTTGGTGATGAGGTAGGCGCCGTGGTCAACGTAGAGGATCTCGCCATCCTGAAGTCCGTCAATAGCAGCCTGGATAGCGGCAGTGTCATCAGTAGAGCCATCGCCCTTGGCGCCCTTGGACTTGAGGCTGATGAATTTGGAGACATCGACCTCACCGTACTGGGGCTTGCTGCGCTCAAACCAGCCGTTCTCGCCTTGCAGAACCGCAGGCTTCGACGGTCCGCCGTTGATGTCACCCTGGACACGGCCCTGGCCGGATCCAGCAGCCATGGCGTTACCTTGAGCCCAGGCCTCGACCTTGACGCCACCCTTGACGAGAACATTGCCAGAAGCGCCAACAACAGCCGACTCGCAGCCAGAGAAATCAACGTTCTCAAGGACGAGGGTACCGCCAGTGGTAGGGATACTGTCTTGAGTGAAGGAAGTGTTGACACCGACGGGAGTGTTGACGAGCTTGCTGTCAAGCATGAGGACAGAGCCGACAGTCTGGTTGGTAGGGCTGTTGGCCATGTCGAGACCAACCTTGCAGTTGTTGATGAAGATGCTCTTCATGGTCCAGAGCCAGTTCCAGTTCATGTAGATAGCGGTACCGCAGTCGTTGAAGGTCATGTTGCGGGTGGTGAACTGCTGCGAGCCGAGGAAAGCACCGACGCCGCCGCCGTTGAAGGTGAGATCGGTCATGAAACCGCCGGAACCATTGTCCTGGAAGATGCCCTTCTGGTCCTTTCCAGCCTCGCCCTTAGCCATCTCAAAGCGGATGTTCTGAAGGGAGGTGGCCTGGGAGACTTGCCAGTGGATACCAGCGGTCGCCTTGGCGGCAGTGATGTCAATGACAAAGTTACGAATCTGACGGTAGAAGTTGTTTTGGTTGGTGTACCAGTTAGCACCGTTGCCTCCGGGGATGTAGGGATCAGCGTCAATGACAGCCATACCCTCGAAGGCGGCAGTAGCTTTGATGGTGGGGAGATTGTTGATGTCGCCAACAAACTGAGTGTAGTAGTACTGAATGATCGGGGCGCTAACAGCGTAGGTACCAGGGGGGAAGTAGACGATAGCGGGAGTGGTTGTAGAAGAGTCACAGCCCTCACCACAGCGGTCACCATCGGCGACAGCCTTGTTGATGGCCTCGGTGTCATCTGTGGTACCATCGCCAACGGCGCCGTACTCTTTGACGTTGCGGAAGATTTTGTAGCTGTCCTTGTTGGGGTTGTACGGCGCAACGCCCTGACGCTTGACATCAGCGAACCAGTACCCAGATGCTGCGACCGGCGCAGGTGCTTGTGGTGCTGGTGCCGCGATGGGGGCGGCTGTGGAAGGAGCGGCGGTGATGAGGACGCGCAGCGCTAAGAGAAGCGCACCAGCGCTGAAAGCCACCATGATGGCTATGAAGATTTTGCTTTTATGTGATTTGAAAGGTCGATGTGAGCGCGAAGGCTATGGGGTTTTTCGTCAGTTGACCGGCAACAGACTTGTGGTAGAGAAGGTGGGCAAAAGTATGTAGAGTTGCACAGCAACAGATGTAGTAGAAGAGAAGAGTATGGAAAGAATGTTCTTCAATAAAAGAGTGATGAAGAACAACAATGAAAAATGGAAGGGAAGCAACACAATGCTGCGAGCTGACAACGAGCCTGCGTAAAGAGGTGAAGAGGGAGCGGTGACATTGTATAAGTACGCGGTGTGAACGTAGGGACTTACAATAGCAACGTTAACGTCGCGCCAATCAAGTTCGGCAGAGCTCCTTGTTTCAAGTTTCGAATAGACGGGTCGACTTCCTCGCTCTGCGGTGCTCGACTCATTATGCCCAGCCGATAATGCCCACTTTATACCTGCTTCCGCGGTGTGATACCACCGCTTTGCTGTCGCCTCCTCATCATAGTTCCGCGTAGCTTCTAATTGAAATGCCTCCTCGTCACTGTCGTCAATCTCATGATAATGAGACCCGGTGGCCATGTTTGTGAGCCGTATGCCTTGCCGTAAGGGGCTCGGAGGCAAAGCTAGGAATGCGACCTTGTGCGACCGCACGCCACTGTGAAAATTGCCCCAGGGTCTTTGCTAGCAGGGAACACAAGACCTGTCTGTTCGAACTTCACCTTCGCGCGTGAAACAGCAGGCTGTCGAGAGCCAGTAAGTGAACGCGATGTGCTGGAGATGGCAATCCTGTGCCTGGCGCGACAGGGGTCTGGTTGGGCCAGCAGCCACAACCGGACCAAGCCTGAAACAGAAAGAGCGTTTCGAATTTTCCGCGCGGAGCCATCTACTGGCTGCGAGTTGCCGTATGCAAATAGCTTTGCTGCCAGCGCTTCAGCGGTGAATCTGTGAACACTGGTCGCCAGCCAAGGGCCATTTCGTACGGCAACGGGCCGCGGGAGATCGTGCTGGGATGCACTGCGAATCGCCGCTGTAGCAAGGCGCCTGCAAGTCTCACTTGGTCGCATCAGATGCACCAAGATCTCCACGGCTGTGGCTTCACGTTTAGCACATCACTTGAGTCTTGCGCACTGCTCAGCAGACTTGTGATTTCGCGGTTGTGCGTTGAAGCACTCGTAAGGCTGCCTTGTACGACATGTGAATGAGGTTGCGTGTCTCTCCACGTTGTGCACAAAAGAAGCAAGACCCCTGAAGCCGTTGAGATTTGAGGATTCAGATGTACCAATCGGTGCTTGACGAAGATGTTGAGGTTAAGTGCAAACCAAACATGTTTCACGGATCTGGCTGTCAAGATCGCCTCTTTCAAGCATAGCGCATCTGCATAAATTTGAGGAAGCTGGACCGCACAGATCTTTCATGCCTAAACGACGTCTTTATCTGCGCTCTGCCCAATCATAACAAGGAACCGCCAGGTACGAGACTTGATATCGCTCTTGTATTGCCGGGTTGGAGGTCGACCAGCATCCTTCGCGGCTAAATCCAGTGGCTCGAGCGACGTGTCGCAGCAATCAGGCACCGACCGGATGAAGTCTGTCGGTTCCCTGTGATATACATCGAACAACCTATCGGAGCAGGTGATATTCCTGTACTGTGGGGTCGATCTACGTGTCGCTTTGCATCCCACAGCTCCTGGTGTGACTAGTCGAGCCGCCTACCAGAAGCGCTTTGATTCCTGCTCCACCTGCAGTCGGATCTTGTAGCTGCCAGTAGTGTTCTGCTCGTGTTGCATCGTGCGTATTACAGTGGCCAGGCGTTCGATGCCTTCAACCAACGCATCCTCTTCTTCCCACTATAGTCTTGTAAGTGATAGACAGCGCACAAGACTAGCAACACTTACTGCAAAGCAGACGCGGATGTCGTTCTTGAAAGACGTACGTGGATGGCCATTGTCACCGGGAATCTGGGTTCGTGAGTAAAAGAACCACACTGGCGGAGTATACACTTACTTCAAAGAGCTCGCCCTAAACATGTGTTACTATCAGTTGTTCCCATGACCGTGGCTCTGCTTGTACGTACCTGTGCAACAACTATATTCTCATCCTCTCTAGCACGGTCCACAAAAACACCACACTCCATGCCATCCGGTAAGGTGAGCCAAATGAAGTAACCACCGACGATACTACGATGCGTTTGGGGCAGCCGAACGCCAAGCGGAACCAGCAGGTCGTTGATAGCTTTGATCATTGAGCGATAACGGTTGCCATATGCCGGCTGCAGTTGCTCGTATACATGGCGTTGAAGTTGGCCATTTTCCATAGCTTCAGCTAGGATGTTGGAAACAAACTGACTAGGGTTACCACCGGAACGAGTTGATCCCCTAGTACAACGTCAGTCGTGATGGTCAGTGTGGCTGAGACGATTGACCAGCCCTAGCGGTGATCAGACTCAGCTCGGATTGAGCTGCCGGGCCTCGCATTCGATGGACGAGGATTATGCGAGATGCGAAAAACTGAAGCCTGACTACAGTCTCGCTCCAGCGTGACATGACTACATCGAAAGGAGTTCTGACTTACACTTCTGCAACACCTGAGACAAACTTTGGTGTACCTTCGCACCAGCCGCACCTCAACCCGGGACTAGAGATCTTCGAAAAGCTCATATTCGAGACTGCGTTACCGAAGCCATCGGCGCCTTCTCTTTCAGCACCCCCATCAAGCGTGCGATCGATGTCTACGATTCTAGGCAAATGGGATTGCTCCACAGACAATGTCTCGGACTCAGAGGTGATCTTCGATGGCCATTGCAGGAAGTCGTATACATCATCCGTAATGACGAGAGCATCGTACTCTCGTGCCAATTCTAACAGCTCCGTGCGTCGCCTCAAGCTCATGGTTTTCGACGAAGGATTGGAAAACGTCGGTACGCAATAAATCACGTGTTTGTACACTTTGGCCCAAGGCCGTGACACCGGTTTGTGCTTCTGATGGCACAGTCAGCAAGCCATTCGAGTTGAACAACATTGCCGAGGCCAGGCATCGGAAAAAGGTTGTGAAAGGAGAGTTCATGGTCATAGCACATTCATTACCCGTGATCGACACTTACCGGTTGCACGACACCTGGGCTGAGCGCCTCCTCTTCAACCTTCTTAATCTCATTTCTGAAGTAATCAATATCTATGCCTTCCTCATCTTCAGGTACAGCACGAAACTTGTCGTGAAATCCAGCGTCCTGTACGATGCGGAAGGACAGGTGGTATGCCGGCGCCACGAACCATACTCGCCTAGTATAAGATGGGTCAGTGAACACGTTCAAGAGAACCGCGAGGTTCTGCGAAGCTCCTCCGGAGATTGCAATTCGATCATCAGTAATAGGTTCCTGGGGCTTATAGAAAGTCGTCAGCCACGACGCGAGGTGGTTGCGTAAGCGCCCGTCTCCATGATCTGGTCCATACTCTAGGGCTGGGAACGCCACAGAGTTGTTAGTGAGTACTTTATGGGCGGATCTGTCAAGCAGTTGCGTCGGCAACAGGGAGTGGTTAGGCCATCTGTACGGTGGTCGTTAGCATAGGACAGTGCCGATATTGTGGGCCGCGTAATATTGCAAGAGGGTCTAATAGCACGGGGCAGGGTAGATGCACTGGACAAGTGCAGTGTGGAGTGGAGCTGACGTGCCCTCTCAGAAGGTTGATTAGCTTCTTCTTGCTGGTGGCCGACCCGGCGATATTGTGCGGCGAGAAGGCTGTCATGTTGCCAGGGACAGCAGTGCTCGGAGCCTTGGAAGATTGATGCCTGTCGATTACTGGATGGGCGTCGCACCGACTTGCTGGTGGACGGGTCAACAGCCGATTACCGGGCGTTGTGGCTGGTGCGCAACGCTGTGTCGGGCGCCCACAGTGAGAATGAGATGAGGGGTGCGCTGCCACCGGGCGCGGTTTCAGCCGTCCAGCTTATATGAGACGAGATGAGATGAGAACTTGCTATGTTGCCAAAACCCTTTACATATGCGATAGCGACTCCGGCGTGTAGTGCTTGCGCCCTGTCAATTGACAGACAGGCCGTTTAGACCGAAAGCGTATACGTCACTTCGCATCAGTTGGCCCATGCTCTGTCGTGCTTGTTGGACGAGGCCATGTGTATAAAAAGTAACAGTGGCACGACGGCGGAGCCCTGCACTCGTACAAAAAAATATTGAATGCGCGTGTTTGCTGACTGTTGCTAAATCCTGCACGCAGTCGCCGACGTTCGCTGCGTTTGACAGAACGTGTTGAATCAGACCCAGGTGCCAGTCGAAATGCCGCAGACACGACCGCGCTCGTGGGGCTGCGATGACCCTTGCGGGGCTCATTCAATCGCGTGCTGTAGCGAGGCGCAGGTCCCAGAGAGGCGGCCCATGGCCGCCCGGGAAGATCGTCGAGAGCAGGCTAAAAAGCAGCCGCAAAGGGTCCAACGAATACGAAGTCGAAAAGCTGAGCATCAAGCCAATCGAGGGTTAGCTGAGACCAAAGTCGACATGCGTCAGGGCACCTGCACACGTTGTGGCGAAGAGAAAGGCCAGCCATGCCCTAGCGCACTCCGAACGGGCTATGACGAAGTTTTGGCCCGTTTGCGACACCGCCCACCGGATCTGCAACGGCATTGCGAGAGCAAATATAGCATTGTTAGGCCCTGCTTTAGTCTGGCGGCTCTTCTTCCCAGTACATGTGTCCGCGGCGGCCGCGCAGCCCTGCATAGAGCCTTGTTTGCTGTCTACGTAGCCTACATGCGCTCGTATAGCATACTGTAGTAATTCCACACGCCCACGTAGCCGTCACCGTACCCCTCCGCCTGTCCCAGCCCACTGGTGCCCTCAATAATGGGTGACAAGAAGAAGTCGAGCCACCGGCTCTCGAGCCTGTTCTCCCTGGGCAGCTCGTCGGAGCCCCCTCAGCAGAGCCAGTCTGCGGCTTCGTCGGAATCCAGCGGCCGCCTCACCAAAGTCAAGAACCGCATCTCCTCGGCGGCATCCACGTCGACACAGCAGTCTGCCACGCACCTCACAGCGCCCGAATACCCGCCTCCGCCGCCGCCGCACCGCCGCCCGTCGCCTCCCGACCAGCTGACGATCCAGCCTGTGGGCCCGCCAGCATTCGAGCCCCTCGAGCCCCCTCCACTCCTCGATGCCCCGTCGCGCAGCTCGTCCCCTGGCGGCGTTGGCAGCCGGCCCGGGACACCCAACCTGGAAGTGGGCAACGAGGGGAAGCTGAAGAAGCTGAGGCGGAAGAGCGGGCTCTTTGGAGGGAACAACAGCAGCTTGACCGACGTCAGCCGCAGTGCTGCGAATGACAATCCGCTTGCGTGGATCATTGGGCACAAGGGCAAGGTGCCGTACAATCTGACGATGCTGTTGAACGGCGAGAAGGTGCGTTGCGCTCCAGGGCTGCTGTTCGCGCTAGCTCCACGTGGAAAACACTAATGTGGGCGCACAGGTTCCTGAACTCTGGGACAACGATGGAGATACCCTGGTGTACCTCTTCCCGCGCAACTCGGGCAAGGGGCCGTCTTTCCGCATCGACTCGTCGGTGTACGCAGCCTCGCAGCTGCTCACCCGCCTCGTACACGGATCGCTGTACAGCGACGACGTCGCCGCCGAGGTCCCCTCTCAATCCTCGGCCACTGGCGTGACGGAATCCAGCCAGGAGCAGTCGCGCTCTGCGTCTCCGGACCCGGACCAGAGCCAGATTGACGGCTCCGACGGCTCCAAGGGCTCGAGAGCGCTCAGTGATGCGACCGACGATGACCACACCGAGAAGCACATGTACATGCCAATCGCGCTGAGCTCCGACGACGCCGTCACTCCACGGGAGCCTCGCCTCAGTCAGAAGGACATCGACACTTTGGTGACGTACCGCAACTTCTTCGCCTTCTTGATCGGCCAGTCGCTCGTCGCTACGACCGGACATTCGGACATCTTCGACATCTTTCTGCGCATCGCTGACATTCTTACGCACTATGCGTTTTCCAATGTCGATGGATCCACGTTTGGCGAGGTGGCTGCCTCAAGCTTCGACAGCTACGTAGACGAGCTTAACATGGCAGATGTCAGGCAAAGTCGTGAGAAGACAATCGAAGCACTTGTGCTCGGCGAGAGGATGCGCTCTATGAACTTGTATACCGAGGGCTTTGTACATGCGATTGGCAAGTACGACGACGTTAAAGGACTGCAGTCGCCCAAGTGGGAAATGGTCAGCCCAAAGACAGGTACCCGCATGGCTCGAGCAGCGCTGGACTTGGACAATCGCGAAGCCAACATCAACCACAAGCTCAGCAATTTCGAGTTTGCCGCTATCTTCTCCGGTATCATGAACAGTGCTATGGCCGACGAGGGAAAGACAATCAGCTTCAAGAGATGGAGGTCTGCTTTTATGAGCACTCGAGGCTGGATGATGGATTACTACAAGCACAAGTACGGCTCGTGGCTGCCAAAGGCGCGAAACAAGAAGAACAACCTAACAACCAACGGCCTGAATCGACTGGTCTTGCGGGACATGTACCGCGACGTGTCGAGTCTGTACGACCTGCTTGTCGACCGGACCAACCTGACGAACAGAACGGCCGACGGCTTCATCGTAGAGGACGAAGGGATGGGCTTCGTCGCTATCAACGCCCGCGCCATGCGCAAAGCGCTCAGCGAGTACGATCGTAGCACGCCGCCCGTGCAGCCACCTATACCATTCGACCTGCCGATGTACCCCACCCTACATGGTCTGAGACCAGACTATCCTACTGGAGACGAGAAGAAAGACGCGAAAGCGCGTGGCAAGAAGCTGAAGAGCGACGACATCGCCAAGATGCTGCAAAACGCCACTAACGCAGATGCACGACAACTGACACCTTTCTTGGAGTCTTTCATTGCATTTGAGAAGAAGCATGCTTCTGGTTCAACCATGGATGAGCTACGCGAACTCCGAAGCGGACAATGGCTGTTCATCTACGCGGTCATTCAGTCGTTACCCATGTTGGTAGTTGACGCTCCTGGAGTACGGTTCACCGAAGGAGTTGAGTACTTCCTGTGCGAGGTTCCACGCAGCGGCGTACCTTGGGTCCGTGAAGACACTACAAGAGCACGAACATGGTTTGGTGTGCAAGGTGGCGCTCAAGTCGTCAGTTTGCCGACCGATATTGTCGAGCACGGCGTCGAGGGCGTCTTCCGACGTTCGCATTGCTGGAAGAGGGCGCAAGAGTGGGCTGCCAACGACACTCTTCTCAACGCAGCTATGCAGGAACTCAACGGGGCCGCTGCACCTCTGCCTCCGCCGCCTGGCATGCTTGATCCATCTTCGGCTCAATTGCGGCCCCGATCTCAGAGCCCTCAAGACCAGAGCAAGCGCAACAGCGTCATGAACCTTGGACTCGAGGCTTTACCTCTACCACCTGGCATTGCACCACCTACCGCTTCCCCCGTCAACCGACCACAGTCAAGCAGTGACCCCAGTAGAACGTTCGATGCCATACTTGGAACACCACCGCCCAACCCCAAGGACAAGAAGAAAAAGAAATGATCGACTGATTGACACGAAGTTTACGGTCAGAACAGTGAAAAGTGTTTGGCTCTGATTTTCTTACGATTTATTGCATCTGCTTGCATCTACCACATATGTGGCACTGTTTTTAGACGTTCAGCGACATCGCACGCGTGGGCTTCATAATACACGCATCGACTCGGATAGGAAAGCATAATACCAAAATACATGTTTAATTTAGCAGCATAGCAGCGGGTTTGGCATAGCGACTTAATGAAATTCTGTTTCCACATGGTTGTACTATGTATGTACCTACCGTGTTCGCTCCTCGGGATCGCTTGCCCTTTCAAGCTCACCGCCGACATCGCCGACATGTCTAGTCGGGTTGATCTGCGGATATTTGTCGGACGCGATAGACACACGCGCCCGCCAACTCGCACTCATACTTTCGCAGGCTAAACGAAGCTGCCTTATTTCGTGTAACTGCTCGCAGCCATGACCTCCTCTTTGCCCGGCACGCGCGATCTCCCGAGCTCCCAGTACGACCTGACCACCTACTGGGGCCGCGTGCAGCATGCTGCTACCATTTCAGATCCGAGGTGAGATAGCTGCGCAGCGATTGTTCTGATGTTGAACATGGGGGAGTGGTGAGTCCACGACCTTTAGCTACTTTTTTTATCATGCAATTGCTTCTCTCTGTACGCACCAGTCATGTTATGACTGTTTAGCACCTCCAGACCACACCACTGACCGCATATTGTATTCAGAACCCTTCTCACATCCTCAACCGGGCTCGAGAATGCCAAACAGCTCGTCACCGCGTATAAGACGGGCAAGACCCAGGAGATGACGCCTGAGCTGTGGAATGCGAAGAAGATCATCGACTCGACAATACACCCTGGTATGCGCAACGGAAACTGAAGGCAGCGGATCGAAGGCTGACAGCAAGCCAGACACGGGCGAGCCGGTTCTCCTGCCGTTCCGCATGTCGTGTTTCGTACTATCCAACTTGGTCGTCACAGGTGGCATGCTCACACCCAATCTCACGGTACGCAGTACATCAATGGAGACAGGGTGCGAGAGCTAAGCAACAGCAGACAGCAGGAACACTCGGCTGGCAGGTGGCTAACCAGTCGCTCAACGTTGCCATCAACTACTCCAACGCGAACAAGGCCACGCCGCTCTCCACTGCAACAATCGCCAAATCATACTTCCTCGCTGTTAGCGCTTCGTGCGGTGTCGCATACGGGCTGAATGCTACGGTCCCACGTCTGAAGAGTCTCTCACCCAATGCAAAGCTCATCGCGGGCCGCCTCGTTCCCTTCGCCGCTGTCGCCTTTGCTGGTGTACTGAACGTCTTCTTGATGCGCGGCGAAGAAATCAAGCACGGCATACCCATCTTCCCCGTCTTGACCGAAGAAGAAAAGAAGCGCGTGGAGACAGGAGATTTGGAGGTCAAGCCCCTTGGCAAGAGCAAGAAGGCCGCTACGATTGCAGTAGGAGAGACGGCTGTCAGTCGTGTGCTCAATGCGACACCAATCATGGTTCTGCCACCGCTGATCTTGGTCAAGCTGCAAAAGACGGAATGGCTGAAGCAGAGGCCGAGGATGACTACGCCGATCAACTTGGGGCTGATTTTCGCGACAAGCATTTTCGCGCTGCCGCTGGCTCTGGGTGCATTCCCGCAGAGAGAGAGCGTGAGTGCGACCTCATTGGAGCCAGAATTTCACGCACGGGGTGGCAAAGACGGCAAGGTTGAATTCAACCGTGGAATCTGAGCATAGGGCTTTCGCACTAGAAGTTTCAGAACACCGGTACTGGGGCAAGTAGTTGCGGCAAGATCAAGCGGGTATCATGTTCTATAAAGCTCATGTCGAGGTATCTCAGAAGAAATGGGCCTTGCCCAGCTGCGGCGAAGCGAGACCACCGATTGGTCAGAGGGGTTCGAGGGCACGAAGGAAGCAACGGGTGCCAGCAGACGTGAATAGATCAGAACAGATAGGCTGCAGAGTGTTTTAAGCACCGGCAGCTACAGCAATCTAAGCTGGACAAGCATGGATCTAATTTGCTTCTGCGACTCGTGAGGGTTGGCACTTGGCCGCTGTCAATGTGGCCTTTCACTCACGATAGAGCCAGCGTGTCATGAAGCTCCGGCGATCATTTAAGCTACACCTCGCCGAAACACGTTGTCCCTCACGCTGCATGTGCCACGGTCTTGCACACCTCACCGCTCTATTTCTGTTTCGCCATCTGGGATAGATTCCCCTTTCAATTTTCTTTGACGTTCAGCATCTGAGTCTCCTGCTAGCGTTCGATACCCATCTCCCCGCGCAGCTCGCGGCATCCCACCGCAGCTCTTTTTGCCTCCACCGCCCTCTCACACCTCCCGCTTTTCCACACAACATGGCGCCTCCAGGACGCCGGCGCAACAGCCTCTCCCCAGCCGCGATGTTACTTGGGCTCCTCTTCCTCTTCTCGTCAACCGCCTCCGCCGCCTCAGCGGTTCTGGGCGTCGACCTGGGCACCGAGTACATCAAAGCTGCCCTTGTCAAGCCCGGTGTTCCTCTCGAAATTGTCCTGACCAAAGACTCGCGTCGCAAAGAAACCTCCGCCGTCGCATTTAAGCCTGCCAAGAGCGGCGCTCTTCCCCAAGGCTCCTTCCCCGAGCGCTTCTACGGCGCCGACGCCATTGCGCTTCAGGCTCGCTTCCCAGGCGACGTATACCCAAACTTGAAGCATCTCTTGGGTGTCTCGAGCGACAGCGATGCGGCCAAGATCTACAATGGAAGGTACCCAGCGATCGAGGTCACCGGCACAGAGGGTCGAAAGACTGTTAGCTTCAAGAGCAGCATCTTCTCCGCTGAGGAGGAGCAGAACTTCTCCATCGAGGAGATCCTCGGCATGGTCCTCAAGAACGTGCGTGAGAACGCAAAGGCACTGGCTGGTACCGGTCATGACGTCCAGGATGTCGTCTTCACCGTTCCCCCGTTCTACACTGTCGCTGAGAGGCGCGCGCTCGAGGTCTCCGCGAAGCTGGCAGGCCTGAAGGTTCTCGGCGTTGTCAGTGATGGTGTCGCCGTCGGTATCAACTACGCCACCAGCCGAACGTTCCCTACCATCAACGGCAAGAAGCCGGGCAAGGCAGAGGTCAACCTCGTGTTCGATATGGGTGCTGGATCTACGTCTGCGACCATTCTGCAATTCCAGGGCAGGACTGTCAAAGACGTCGGCAAGCGTAACAAGACCATTCAGGAAGTTAATGTCCTCGGAACTAGCTGGGACAGGACACTCGGTGGTGATGCACTGAACTCGCTCATCGTCGACGATATTGTCAACACCTTCCTTGAACTGCCGGCCGCGAAGAGCGCCTCCATCACCGCTGAGAAGGTCAGCAGCCACGGTCGCACCGCTGCGAAGCTCTTCAAGGAGGCCGAGAAGATTCGACAGGTTCTCAGCGCCAATCAGGCCACACAAGCTTCTTTCGAATCTTTCTTTGAGGATATTGACCTCAAGTACAAGCTCGATCGCACAAAGTTCGAGCAGCTCGCGTCTGAATTCTCTGCTCGTGTTGACATTCCCATCAAGAACGCTTTGGAAGCTGCCGGTTTGACAGTCGAGGACATCGACTCTGTCATTGTTCACGGTGGTGCCACTCGCACACCGTTTGTGCAGGCTCGCCTGGAGGCTCTTGCTGGAAAGGACAAAATCAGGGCCAACGTCAACTCTGATGAGGCTGCTGTTTTCGGTGCTGCTTTCAAAGCGGCTGGCCTGAGCCCCTCTTTCCGTGTCAAGGAGATCCGCGACTCGGATACCCAGGGTTACAGCCACGGCATTGAGTACAAGCACAACCTCAAGACTAAGGACCAGAGAATCTTCACTTCCAGCACCAAGCTTGGCGCCACCAAGGACCTGCCATTCAACATGATGGGCGAGTTCGAGTTCACCGTCTACCAGAATGTCCCGGGAGCCAATGGCAAGGACGCCAAGGAACCTACCCTTCTGTTCAAGAGTCTCAATCTGACAAGCACCGTTACCAAGCTGATCGACACCGACGGTTGCGAACGCGACTCCTTCAACAACTACGTCCAGGTCAGACTCAGCCCTATCACCGGCACACCAGAGGTCACGTCCGCCTGGGTCACCTGCGAGGCGACCGATGAGAGCAAGGGCGGCATCGTTGATGGTGTCAAGAACCTGTTCGGAATGGGCGGTAAGAAGGACCAGGAGGCTTTGAAGGATGGCGAGAGCTCTTCTGCATCAGCCTCTTCATCTTCCTCTGCGACGAAGTCGTCCAAGGGCTCCAAGTCCTCGTCCGCCGCGGCTGCTGAGGCCTCTGACGATGGAAAGCCCAAGAAGAAGACTCTCAAGTCTGTCATTACCTACGATGTCAAGCAGCTTGGTTACGAGAAGCATGCCCGCAAGGACTTCAAGAAGATGGAGGACAGGTAGGTCTAGCTCGCGCTGAACACTCTTTCTTGATGCTAACTCCTGCAGGCTCGCTGCTTTCGATACCTCTGACAAGGCTCGCCGTGTCCGCGAGGAAGCCCTCAACTCGCTTGAAGCGTACACTTACCGTGCGCGTGACTACTTCGAGGACGACGATTTCGTCGCTGTCACGACCAAGGACGTCCTCACCGAACTCGAGAGCAAACTGGATGCTGCCTCTGAGTGGGTCTACTCTGAGGGCTCCAACGCTGACGAGAAGAGTCTTCGTGCCAAGCTCAAGGAGCTTGAAACCGTCGTGAACCCGATCCTTCGTCGCAGGCGCCAGTCCTGGAAGCGACCCGCTGCTATCACTGACCTTGAGGAGACAATCGGCGGCATGAAGGAAGTCGTTGAGCTCGTCGACAACCAGATCGCTGAGCGAGCCGCCTACGTCATCAAGAGTGCCGAAGCAGCATCATCTTCTTCCGCCTCGCCCTCTCCGTCTCCCTCAGTCGACCCACTTGACGATCTCGAGGAAGACGACCTTGAGGCCGCACCCTCAGCATCCGCAACTCCCGAGATCGAAGAGGTCCCTGAGATCTACACTGCGGAGGACCGCACAAAAATCGAGGAAGTCACCGATAAGGCAAGGAAGTGGCTCAAGGAGACTAGCGCCAAGCAGGAAAAGCTCAAGGGCCACGAAGAGCCTGTTCTGACTGTTGAGGAGCTTACGGCTTACAAGAAGGAGCTCGACGATGTTGTTGTCGAGATGATGATGAAGAAGATGAAGCACTTCAAGCCGCCCAAGCCCAAGGCAACAACCAAGCCCAAGTCCAAGAAAGACAAGAAGAAGAAGAGCAAGACTGCTGCGAAGCCCACCGAGACTCCGATTGCCGCCAAGGACGCTGAGGCCGAGACTGAGCAGCCCGACCCTCAGGCCCAGGCCGAACAGCAGCGCGAGGAGATCAAGAACGACGGGCCGAACGTGGCGTCTCACGGCGGCCGCGGCCCGACTGAGGAGGAGCTGAGAGAAGCGCTGGAGAAGGCGGGCGTCGAGTACGACCCGGAGAAGTACAAGCAGTTCGTCGGCGAGGATAAACACGATGAGCTGTGAGAGACAAATGTCCGTAGAATATGATCTTGCACATGTACATTGAGCGAATAGAACCGAGATGTAGGGATCTGGCTGCACGCGACACAATGTCCACGAGTGATGTATTCCACCATCACGACATTTATATGGGTGCACCGTGGCCCATCGAGATCATCGACCCATGACCAGGCGTCTAGGCACCAAACATGTAACCGCATCCGTCTGCTCTTCAAGCACAGACATTTGTTGTTGATATTACTCTTTGAGTTGACCGACAAGTTTGATACAACGATAAATCGGCACAACACAATCGCTCCGTTTCAGTACTCAGCAAGGCAGAAGAGAAGAAGTGTCACACAGAACAGGTGGTGACGGGTATCAAAGTGACACCGTATCTTCCAAAACACATATCCAATGTCCGCCAGATTTTAGATTACAGAGACAGGCAAGGCAAACCGCGACGTCGGCAGAAGATCACTCGTCGCCGACGCAACGGAGTTCTTTCCACGGGAGAACGAACATACAATGTTCACAAGGCGCTTTCGGTGGCTTCACAAAACCACAGTGTTGTCAAGCAGGTGGCATAGCCGCAGTGGAGATGTGCAATCCTGCGCCCATAGAAACGCCATTGAAATTCCCGTTTTGCCTTTGAGATGTCGCGCACCGCATCAGATTCCTCTTTACTTTCTTTACAGAGGATACAGAGGAGGAGGCGCAATCCTCAGCCAGCCGCACACCCAGCTATAGTTCGAGAGCAGCGATCTCGGGCCGGAGAAGACGCACAAGTACAGCGGCACATGTCGATGTCAGAAGCGCGTTTCGGTGCCCGAGCAGCATGAAACAGATTATGTGGAGGTGAGCAGTGGCAGAAGTGGTGAATTTGATTTCGGTTTTGAGTCGAGCACTCACACAACCACATCATGTCAGCGTTTTGTAGAGTAGTAAGTTGTGGAGAAAGAGGACGTGGACGAAGCAGTGGTGGGAAGTGACTCAGAGCAGAATATCAGTGTGGTAGAAACAGCCGTCTGGCATGTGGCTTTGTTGTAAACATTTCCCGAGGGTTGCTTGTGGGATTTGAGGGTCTTCTCTGGTCATCGGGTGAGTAAGACGACTTTCTGGAGAGAAACACATACGGCGTCTGCGCTCATACTTTTGTAGACGGGGGCGACGAGGCGGAGGGAGACATTCCTCCAAGGCAGGCCCTTTTGAGTGGCTACTGCCAGTTCGATTTCGAAGTAGACACGGTGAGTTCCACGGCGACCAGTATGCATAGTCTTGGTTGATTCCATCTCTCAAGTTGGTGGCAAAGCAGAAGAAGAGCAACATGGTCTTCAGGTTTGTACCTTTCGAATACGATCCATGTTGTCTTCCACCGTGCCTCGCATGCAAGTGGTGTATCATCATCACAGCCCCTTTCGAGACACTCTTCGATATAAACAACTACATTTAGAGCATGCGAGGCTTCAAACACAGCAGAGAGACGGCAGCATCAAGTGTTTTTCCCAGTTTCATTTCGCCCACAGAGAACATCCACGTCGCAGTCTTTTGCTTTAGTGCTCATGATAGGACGGTTGCAACATTGGTTTAATGAATGTTACAAGCAAAGTCTCCGCGCCAGGTGACATCAGAGACTCTTTCATAGCGAAGATTTTCGAGTTTTCAAAGAGAGGAGGAGCATCACTTGGTCGAGAAGACATTTCGATTTCAACAAGTCGCAGCGGTGGCGACCGGAAGCCATGCCATCTTGGTGGATGCATTTTTCGCCTTCTCCGAGCACATGATCGAGCTCCGAGGTGATTTGAGAGAAGCCAGATATAGTATATGTGCTCCCAATTTTGTTTACGTAGAACTATGCCGTGTGTTGTTGCAGGGTCATGGAGGATTTCTGGGAGATGGATGTCGGGCAGCGAGCCCGCAACACATCGGAAGCGTATTCGTAAATTTCTAATACCCCAGTATTTGTTTTCGGAGTTCATGGCTTCGCCTGTGCCCAGATTTGGTGCAAGATAGTACAGAGAATCAACGTGACTTTCGTGTAATGCATCTCTCTCTCGGAGATGCAAAGCCATAAGGAACGAGCTCGGTATCTTAAAGACACAAGGATCGTAAAGTAGAATGATTCGAGGATGGCACAGAAACCCGGCAGCAACATGCCGATTTCCCACTCTTTTTTTTCAAGACACGCAGACATTCACGCCGTCTTTGGTGTTTTCAATCACACCACGCCCAGTCATATCCTGTGATTGGGATATTTTCGAGGAGAATAAGTAGAAAGAGAGCAGGAAACCAGACAACAACATAAGAACACTTGTGTGCCCTTTCTCGGAGACACAAAGACATGAAAGCATGCATGCCTGGTGTTTTGGTTCACATGCGCTGAGAATCTTGTACATTCCGAGAGGCTTTAGAGGCAGAGAGGTATAGATATAGTAAGCAGGAAGGAGCAGGGCAGAAACATCGAGTTGTCCTCAAAGCAGTTGCACACCAAGCCATGTGAACCAGTGTACTTCTTTTTCGTTCTGGCGCTATGCCTAGCATCATGCGAGATTGAGAGATCCGGATGATGACAAGCAGCTCTAGAAGTTGTTGAGAAACAGGGGGTAACAACAGCATTTCAAGTCCTCACTTTCGTTCTTCAACGCACAGAGTAGCCGGTCCGCGTTTCCAGCCAGCCTCTTTGCGTGCATCATACAGACTGGAATATTCGGAGGCATAACAGTGACTTGATGGCTTTTGAGAAGCAAGGGGCAGCAACAACACATCGCTCATATTTGCGTCTCTTTTCGAGGCGCAGAGACATGATGAGTCTTTTCGAGGACTTTAGTCAAACACGCGCATCGCCTCATCCAGAGTGAATTGTTTAGAAGAGAGGTGCCTTTGTAGTTCTGAAGAAGCAAGCAGAAGCAGCAGCATACTGTCTTGGAATCGTTCTTTCGTCGAAACACAGAGACATGGGGGTTTTGACCGATGGTTTCAGTCAAACACATGCAGCCAATATCTCCCACAGACCGCATAACTCAGGAGCACATGAGCAGCTTCCAAGTCCATGGAAAGCTAGCAGCAACGCCCTCACATCGGACAGTTGATCATCTCTTTTTCGCCGGGCAAAAACATCAAACACTCGACGTCGTACCCCGTCATGATCAAATCGCAGCTGGTATTTCGTCCAGACCAAGCCATTCAGAGCCGTAGGAGCAGATTCAAAAACCCAGGCAGCCAGACCGCGACATGGTTGTGGAAAGCGCTTGTTTCTCGCGCCGCAGAGACATTGGCATTTGGTGAGTGCTATTTCAGTCAGACAACACGCTGGTGCTCATACAGACCGACGCAATGCGTTGGGGTCGACGCAGGTTCACGGGCACCGGGCAGCAGGACACCATCATCCAGCCCATCATCAGTTCTTTTCTCGCTCCACAGAGACATGTAGTGAAACGTTGTGTCTTTTCCGCAGCGCAGCGCAGGGCCATCAGTCTGCGCTGCAGCTCGCCGGCAGCCCCTTCGCATCCAGACTTTTGTTTTCTGATTGCTTTCAAAACCGCCAGGCAACAGGACGCCCAACATGCGGCGTCGCGAGTTTACATTTCTCGCCCCAGGAGACATACAGTGACCTTCCGCGTTTTTCCGCAGTGCAGGGCAGGGCAGGGCAGGGACATTCAACTTGTTCAGCGAGTGTTGCGGGCAGGGCTGACCATGGGCCATCTGTAGGCATGTTTCGAGGTCCATTCAAGCGGCACCGTGTTTTTCTTCGTGGGATCCAGAGACTGGGAGCAGGTGTGGAAGCAGATGGGGGAACATGTATGGGAGGAATGGTGAATGTGGGTTCGAGAACTGAAGTAGAGGACGGCCGCACGACAGACGCACATAAGCGGTGAATACGGTTTTCCTTCGTACATGGTCTGCGGTGTGAATTTCAAGTCCCATACATCTGCAATTCGGCGTTTTCTATGCAGAGGGCAAGACAGAGTGTGGTGGGCCGGGACGCTCCCACGAGCAGGCCATGGACTGGCTGTCTGCTATTTTCAGAAGGCAGAGGAGAGAGAGGAGTGAGCGTGTGTGGAAAGTCACAGAGGCGGACACAGGCTTTATACACCGACGCCCTGCAGGCGTTTGTCACTCAGCATCACCACGTGAGCCAGCCAGCGCAATCACAGTGCTCGTGCAAACGCACGCGCGCTCATTACATCATTCTCATATGTGGGTATCACTATCCAACGCCGCCCCTCCCTTGCCCCCTCACCCGTCGTCGATTCACCCCTGAACGCCATCGAACCCGCTAATCTCGACACAGATCTCCGCGCCATGCAGCCTGCGGAAGCGCGTCCGCGCATCCCCGTTGCGGTCCACGCTCAGCTCGTCCGGGTACATGCGCACGAGGCGACTAACCTCGTGCTTGGGGATGCGCATGATGCACACGATCTTGACGTCGGGTGGTTCTCGCCTCGGCTTAGAATCGCGCTCGTGTTCTCGCTCGCGGTCCTCGCGGCGCCGTTCGCGGTGCCCGCCGGCGGCGGCGGGGTGCGTGGGGGTGTGGTGCGCGGGGGCGTCTTGCAGGGTCTCGCGCAGGCTGAGGCACAGCGACTCGATGCCGAGTTCGCGCTCGAAGCGGAGGAAGGTGGCGAGGATGTGGTGGTTTGGCTGGGCGGGGTGCGGGGCAGGGGCGGGGGGCTGCGGGTGGTGGTGGGGAACGGCGGCGGCGAAGGCGGCGAAGGGGATGGCGGGGGGCGGTGGTGGAGGGGGCGGGACGTGGTGCTGGGGGTCGGCGTCGGCGGCAGCGGGCGGCGCGGGGTGGTGCTGGCCTGCGTGGGCGGCGGCGGGCACGATGACGGGCGGCCCGGCGGCGGCGGCAGGGTGGGTCAGGTGCTGGACCTGCTGCTGCAGGGCTTGGACTTGCTGGCCGAGGGCGTTCTGCACGGCCTGGACGTGCATGGCCATGGCGGGCGGCAGGGCGGGCAGGGCGACGATGGCGTTGGCCGCCGGCACGACACCCAGGGTCGACAGCAGGCGCGGGGTGCCCGGGTTGCCGCAGCGCATGAAGATGCACAGGTGCTTCAGGGCGGGCAGGTCGGCGCGCAGGCTGCGGTCGGGGCTCTTGCTGCCCAGGTAGGCGGTCCACAGGCGCAGGTCCTTCTCGCGCACGCGCAGGTAGACGCTGTGCATGGCCTTGGCGTGCGGCGAGGCGACGACGCGGAAGACGTTGCAGTCGCTCGGGTGGGTGAACAGGAACTTGTTGGCTGTGTACAGCACGGGGGCGGCCTCGGCGTGCAGCTGCTTGCTCGCGCGCAGCAGGGCCACGGCGACGCGGTGCTCCATGGGCGCATGGTGCGGCCACCAGAACGGGTAGGGCGAGGACAGGGCGAAGCCGTAGACGCGGTCGCGCAGCTCGCGGGGCAGCGACAGCAGCAGTGAGAAGGCGGGGTCGGCGGGCGGCTGGCTGGCGGGCGCGCTGGGCACCGACGGCTGGCGGGGGCGCGTCGGCGTGAGGGCGACGTGTGTGGGCGCGTCGAGCATGGTCGTGTCGGACGAGTCGCTGCTGGTCGACGGCGAGCGCGTGCGCGGCGTCGACGTGCGGGAGGCCATGGCGGTGGACGGACGGCGGGCGGCGGCGGGCGGCGGGCTGTGGCGTGCCGGCGAGGGTGCGTGGGAATTGATGCGAGTGACGGGTGCTGCGGCGCGGGCGTCTGCTCGAGGGCGTCTGGAGGCGGGCGGTGGCTCACGGGCGCAGGCAACGAGCGCAGGCAGCGAGCGTGGTTCTGCAGCACACAGGCAGCCGGCGTCTTCAGCCCTACTCCCGCTTCTCGCTGACAGACGGCGCCCCGCGGGTTCGTCCGAGCTTGGCTGGTAGCCGACCCGCCTGCTGCGAACCACTCAACGGCCGCAAGAGACATAGCAGAGATGCGCCAGCAACGTTCCGTGTCACGTCTTCAATTGCATACATGTGGTCAGCTGCTTGTTGCTCGCTGTCTTCGCATGCAGACCACAGCACACATGTTCGGATAGCGCTGCACAGGATATCATATAGTATGGGTGACGCCTGTCACAGGCCGTGCATCTGCCAGGGTCTCCACGCAGAACAGCCCACTCTGTCTACCTACTCCATGGCCGTGCCCTGCTTGCGCGCCTTCTCCCGCCGCTCCACCGTCTGCTTCTTCGCGTCGTCGACCCACTTCCCGTACGCGCCGTCGCCCTGCTCCAGCTTGGCCTGCACCACGCCCTTGAGCAGCTCGCCCACGAACCCGACAAAGTTGTGGCGCCGCAGCGAGTTCTCCCACAGCCACTTGGCGCGGATGTCCTCCTGCTCCTCCAGCCCGTCCTCGTCGCCAAACTCGCGCGCCCGGATCCGCAGGTCGCGCACGCACGCCATCAGGTTGAACCGGATCTCGTTGGACGGGTAGCGCGCGATGCGCCGCTGCAGCACCGACACAATCTTCGCGGGGAACTCCTGCGTCGTGCACGCCCCGTGCGAGATGGGCGCCGGCTGCAGCCCGTCGAGCTCGTACAGCGTGTTGTTGATCGACGTGTAGCTGTGGCGTGTTAGCGGTGCGGCTCAGCGGCACAGGCGCGCGGGGGCACGCACGCAATGAAGTGGTAGACGTCGTCGTCGGCCGTCGCCGTGCGCTGCGTCTCGTCCACAAAGGGCGACGAGCGCGCAAACGAGTTGTGTGTCTCGCGGATCAGATCCGAGTTCGACAACGTCTCTCCGCGCAGCTGTCCCGTGTCAGCCCAGCACCTCGCCCACAGCAGCTCCGCGCACCTCGGGCGGGAACTCGCCCGCAAACTCCTTGAATTCCTTCAGCTCCTTGCCGATGTCGATCTCGCCCTCCTTGTTCAGCAGCACCGAGATCAGCGCCTGGGTGCCGCACGCGTTCTGGATCGTCTGCGCCGCGAAGAAAAGGTTATTCGCCGCCTCGTGGTCAAACGTGCCATCCTTGGGCACGTCCGTCGCCTTCTCGCCCGTGGGGTACTTGAACAGGAAGATGACGCCGTAGATGTCGCCCAGCGCCCGCAGGTCGTCGGCGTCGAGCGTCATGAGCTCCGCGAACTGCACATCCTTAACCCCGAGCTTCTCGATGAGGTATGTGAAGACTCCCTGCCCGCGTTAGCTTCTGTGGTGGAGTGAGACTGCGACGCGCCCTACCGCGTCCGACTCGATTGTGTTCCAGCCTCCCGACATGGTTGCTGGCGTGTGTTCGGCGGTGACGTGAGCGCGAATGTTTGCTGGCCGTTTACCTTGACGGTGGAGGAGCGCTAAATGCGAGCTGCGATTAGTCAGTTCCGAGTCTCGGAACCACAAGCGGGGACTCGGAACACGCCTCGGCACGAATACATCACTAACCATGTCACAACGAACATCGAGCACCAGTCTGGGTGGTACATCCATGTAACGGTCGACATCTTTGTTCTTCAGATTATCCCCCTTTTCATCACTCCTACGCTCAAGTGTTATAGCTCCACTCGTCCCACTCGCTCCGCCACTGCACCGGCTCCAGCGCGCCCTCAAACTCCAGCACCTGCCCGAGCTTACACTCTGAGAACGTTACGGGTGGCTGCTCCTGCTCGTAGAACGCATCGAACCGCCCGTCCATTGCATCCTTCAAGCTCCCCACATCTCCCGCCGGATGCAGCGTCTCCCACGGCCGTGTGCACACCCGACCCTTGCAGCGCTTCAGCGTGAGCAGCAGCGCGTCGAGGCGCGCCGCGAGTTTCGCCACGGACCAGTCGTTGATTGTAGCATCGGTGGCGTAAAGGTTGGTGAGTTGGTAGGGGTCGGTCTGCTATAATCAGTTCTGGTGGTCAGAAACTTGAGGGGGATGGACGTACAGCCATGTCGTACAGCTCGTGGTCATTGGTGCACCACACCGCGTACGCGAGATCGTAGTCTTCGCCGATGACGCGCACGTGCTTGAATGTGTTGTTGGGGTAGTGTGTAAGCCCGAGGAACGTGTTGCTCTCGACGAGGTAATCGCCCCAGAACTCGATGTTGACGTGCTCGCTCTTGGTGTTCTGCGCCAGCAGCTCGCGCGTCACGGGGATGGGCTCGCCGTCGAAGTCGTCGCGCAGCGGGATCCCCGCGAGCGAGAAGAGCGTGGGGACGATGTCGGTGTGGGACGAGGGAATGGATTGAACGGCGCCCTTGGGCACGCCGGGGCCGCGGATGAAGAAGGGGATGTTGACGTCTTCTTCGATGTTGCAGCTCTTGCCGGGCGGGAGGCGGTGCTGGCCGATGTGGTAGCCGTTGTCGGTTGTGTAGATTAGGTAGGTGTTGTTGAGGACTTCTGGGTTCGCCGACAGGCGGTCGATGATTGAGTCAATGAGCTCGTCGACAGAGGCGAGCGACTGGAGTCGCTTGCGGTACCAGTCGTCGTTGAAGTCAATTTCCGTCTGGTTCAGCTGCCGAATGGTCTTGAAATACGATGCTGTGCCGGTCTAGAACTCATTGTTAACACCAAACTCAAACAACTGAACGTCGAACCTACAGTGTTGGGGTTGAAGTTTGGTGTGCGCGGTATCGTCGCATTCTGGAAGAGATGCTCATGCCTCTTCGCAGGCACAGGCGCATTAAACCTCGGAGCTCCCCCTCCAGTGATAGTCTCCGAGTGAGGAGCAATGGGCGCGACACCGAGAAAGAACGGTCGGTCCGACGCTTTGATGGCGTCGTCGAGGAAGCCGACAGCAGCGGCTGAGATCAGGTCCGTTGAGTATTCGCCAGGGTAGTTCTTCGCTGGATCATGGTTTCTTGACATGGTGGCGTTGTAGAAGATATATGTGCCGGGATCGATCAAGACTGAGACGTCAGAGAGGTTTGTAGATACACACTACAAGACTCACAGTCGGATCCGTTCCAGCCGTTGATACGTGGGCTGTTGTAAGTGCTGAGTGAGTGACCTTGTCAATTAGCGTCGTCCACACTCCGAGATACAATGTCTTTCATACCGTTCATCATCTTGCCTGTGTAGTATGTGTTGTATCCCGCGTTCTGCAGCCAGACTGGCAGATAGTCATCGTTAAAGCCCTCCTCAATAAACCTTGGATATCCACCTAGCGAACATCAGAACTGAACATCATTACGACGATTATTTTTTAACCCACCATAAGGAGCAGAGACATCTGTGACATTGGTGTTATGCGCCGCCTTTCCAGTCAACAAAGACACACGCGATGGACAGCACAAAGCAACCGTGCAGAAGTGCTTCTTGAACCACGTTCCCTCCTGCGCAAAGTGCTTTTGAACAGACGGTTGGTAGTCGATCGAGTTCAGATGCAAGTCCTGGTCATCCGTCATAATAAAAATGAAATTCGGCTTCGTGACATTGCGGACCGCGCCTGCGACAGCAGCCGCGCCTGCTGACGCGAACAACAACGCCTGGCTGGGTGTCATGTTTAGGGTCTCGGAGATTTATGGACCAATTGCTAGACTACCAACAGGCATCACAGGCTCTTATACTCCTCATCTTGACTTTAGGTCTTCTTGCGATCGTGAGGATAAGGTGCCAACTACCGGACCCGCTTTTTGTTGCGCGAGCGTGGATTGCCATGGCGTGCTCGGATTTCAGCCAGTTGAACATCGACGGTAGAGCGTAGACAGTGACGCGATATGAATGTGTGGAGATCCCGACACTCAAAAGATCAAGATTGACGGGGGAAAAAATTCTGTAGGCTGGTAAATGCATGCGATACCGGACGATGAACGCACGTCGCTCACAGAGCCGATGTCTTCTTGCTTCTGTGCCTCGCATTTGTCTATGATCCTGAGCCAATATCATTCTACCTTTGTACCTACCTTGTGGTATACGATCCCGAATTCATGCTGCACTATTATCTGAGAAGTTGAAGTCCTGAAAAGGCCTTTGGACTTCAAAAGAACCGCGGCAATTCATCGTTGTGACAAAGCTTCCAGTGATCTTACACGTCACGCCGTTATTGATCAAGGCACGAGACCAGGCATCATGTTCTGATTCAGAGGTAGTTGCTACCTTGACGCAACATCGAAAACATCACGCCTGGTCGTGGAGCGGTTCTCCATGGACAGCGCCTGAACATGACGTTGCTGTAGGCCTGAGTACAGCTCTTGTAGTAGATTATTCCGTCTCCAGATTCTCGACTCGATCGGAGGATGCTGTCAGAGCTCGGAGGGACGGCGATGGGAAGAGCATGCGATAGCCTGAGTTGCGATATCCATGCTTGGAGATGGGTTGAACGGCATCGAAGCTCGGGCGGTGAGTCTCGAGGTCGACGTTTTGTATACGGTAGATTTGATGTCTGAAAACGTTTGTAGTGAGCGCGTCTGACTATTCAAAAAGTCTTGTCTTTGAACATGCTTCTACCGGAAAGAAGCTCCATCTCAGCAGCCTGCACCTCAGCAGCCTGCACCGCGGCGACGGATTTCCGACCTGAACTCGGATGACCTGTTGACCCCTTCGCTGTGGCAAGAAGTCTCCTGAGACTTTTCGAAAAACAGCGCTATGCTGATCTGATTGAGTTGCTTCCAGGTGCTGGTGCGGCTCCGAACGCAAGTCTTTTCGTATTGCTATTGTTAGCACACCTAGTGATCGGTGCTGAGTAGTACGGCCATAGGTGGTCTTCTCACACTAGCTCCAATGGAACCCAGCAATCCTCTACATACACGAGGAGATCAACATGAAGTCCGACGAACCGACAATGGTAAGGCCTCTTCGTGATGTTATCTCGGAGCTTTGGCCGAACCTACTCTTTTGACGAGGCGACCGCTGCACTGTCCAGGTGGTACCATTCTGTTGTTCCAGGGCCTCCACAAGAACACAAGCCACGGCCTACCGAAGCAATGGCTTGACGATCTGATCCGACATTAGAGTTTGAGAATTCATGGCACCACTTCCCGTCTCCTCGAAGTTCTCAGCCGCGGACGGTTGTCCTTAGTGCATTTTCGAGACAAGGTTGACGGCTGGGACGTTGTACCAAGAAGCTGGATCTACAGTGAACACGGAAGGTTACCCACCCCGCGTACTCAAGACAACGGGATTGGTGAAGCACGGCGCAGCGTCGTACGATAATGAGCGTGGTGACATTCCGCGATAGCTCGTTGGTGAACCAAGTGAGCCAAGATAGAGCAAAGGGCTGTTGTGTGCAGTGTTAGCCGCGCAATGTACAAAGTAGGGTTCAATGCGCCGTACAACGTTAGCTCTGGCGCTGTGTCGGGGCTCGGGCTTGTGATTACATGATGCTCTTTCGTACTTGATGCGGTGAACTCGGAGACTCTCATGGATAGGTCGGCAAATAAGTTGACGATCATTAACGGGCAGCTTGAGATGGTCGCACACCGAGCCGGCGTGACTTGCAAGGGTGAGCGACAAACTTGCGCATATGCTCGTCCCGCATTTGGATCAGTTTCGGGCATCTACTTGTGCGGGATAACAGATGCGGTCTAGGTATACGGCACTGTAGGGCGTTATGATCGACAGATCGGCTCGGACGAGTAGCGATGTTGTGGAGAACAGTGACTTCGCGTTCGCTTTGTGGTCAGACTTTTCGATCTTGCTCGACGGACATTGTCCAGAATGCTGGGTTCGCTGCATGCGAATCGAAAGAGTCGGACCGATCGCGTCGTCGCGTGAATGCAACTACCGTACAGTAGTGTAAAGGAACCTTCCGTGCCGACGCGTTGGAGAGACCTCCGACGAGAGAACACGTGGGCGACGTCACATACCAAGCGAATCGCTCGTGAAGCCTCGTGTACGGTGTATATGCCGTACCCAAGCAGAAGGGAAAGGCTGTAGCCGTGAGGCTAGGAGTTCACATCCGATCGCTTCTGAGTGGTGGTTGTTGCACGGTGGCGTATGCGGCTCTTTTGGTGTTAACCATACCTTGCGCCCGGTAGGCCTCGGGCAAATGCTGCCATGATTGGTTAAAACTCCGTAACTCCACGATGCAGAGGTTTCGCAGTAAGTTGTACCAGGTCTTCATGAGAGTAGTTGCAGCCGTAGAAGCTTGAACATGGCTGGAAGAGCGGCCGGGGCCTATTACAGCACTTTCTAACCAGCTCATAACGCTTCCTTGACAGCTGTTCATTACCTGGGCATGTCGCTTGATTGCGAGCGAATTAGCATAATAAGAAATTAGGCGAGATGGCGGCCGGCTAAGAGGGGGTGGAGCGCGAGCGCGGACGGGAATCGCCAGTGCCTGCGAGAGGGCGGCGGAACCTCGAGTTTGGGTGGTGGCCCTTGCTGTGACTCGCTTCCGCACATGCAGGGCATCCCTGTCGTGGTCAAGACTAGTCGGGAACGTTTTTAGTGTGATTCTAGCGCGATGAAGGTCATCGGCCCAGAGCCACATTCGAAGGCCGTCATGACCGAGAGGTGCCGAGAGACTTAACAGCCCAATAGCCGACTTCAGCTAAAGAAATGTGACAGCATTGCTTGCCGAGTAGCCTTTGATGTGGGTTCAAACTCTAAGAGTATTTTCACAAAAGGTACATTATGGAACCAGTCATACCGCAGCGAATGCCCCCCGCCGGAAGCACTCCCGTTTAGCCAACAGGCTGCACCGCGCTGTGGTTTTGTGCATGTGAGTGGCGTTTGCACAAGGATAATGAACCGAGTCATCTTCTAGAGCACTTTCTGTCGCAGCATACAGCCTGTAGAAGAGCCTTGGGGGACGCCTTCCTGTCAACCTCAGGCGAGACGGCTCTGACCGGTCGAGATCTAAACCGCTGCCCCTGTGGCTGTGTCTACCACCATCGACCGTCCGTCGCAATCACCACACCAAAGCGGTAGGGCGGGGAGAAGCTAACACATGATTACTGTCGATCATACAACTGGTTGCACGCGAAGATCCAACCACCGTTCCAGCACCTGGTGTTCGGAACTGATCGATGACATCAAGCTCTTCTGCGCGTAATTCGCGTAATGCGTTTAGCGTACGTTTGGCGCGTGTCGAACCGGTGCTGGGATGTTTCTTGTAACGCCTACTCAGTAAGCTGGGAGTAATTCATGCCATTGTGCGCATGATCACAGAGCAATCAATCATTGTACGTAAAAGTCTGGAATGCATGGAGTCTGGGGTTTAGAGTGAGGTATCTTTTAAAGGTATTGATTGGCTGGTTCTTTTGGGCTGACAAATTTTCCATCAGACCACGACATTGTCGCAAAGAAATCTGGGAATCGTCTGCCGAGTCCAACAGGGCCAAGCCATGATTGTGGCTGCCTAACGTCCCGTCGCTTGAAAGTTATTAGATCCATAGCCAGGGTTCAAGACTAAATGGTGGCCACGATGCTCCGCTTGCTATTAAACAATGTGCGAACGGACGTCTTGGGACCAAAATGAACGGCGCCGTTAACAATGCAGTCGTGAATCGTGAAAGTTCGTCAAACGCGCGTGCGTGCATAAGCCGCTCCTGTTCCTTTGTGCCATGCCGCTCGAAAATGTTTCCAACTCTTTCTAGCTTAGCCTGGTACAAATGGACACCGTCCTCGTGAGGACATGCTGCGAAAGTGTGAATTCGCGCTAAAACATCCAGTTCGGCCGTTACCCCGATGAATTGTGCCGAGACCAGCTAAGTGGCTGCTGCTACAGGCCGCGACACGTCGCCAGATCGCCGTGATAGGGCGTGCAAAATCGTATAGGATGTGATTGCTAGATCCGACATGGGCTTGCCGTTGCAGACATGGAAGTTATCTCCTTAGCGAGTTGATTTAGAAGACGCTACATGCTTCCAGCGTCGCTGTATTGGGAGGGGACTTGCGTGACTGGAATCGGGTGGTGTGCATATCCGGCCACGGACGCTGTACTGGTGGGCGGCTGAGAAGCAAGCCTGGAGTTCCTGGGATTTCGTTCAGTCTGCTTGCGTTTACGTCCAGATAGGTGTAGCCACGAACCCGCTGGTATATCCAGACATTCCATAATTACTATATGCATGCTCTGGAGGCGCCGCATATGGCGGGAGTAGCACGTTGGCAGGTGAGCCCAACGGAGACGCATAGTTGCTTGATGCATAACTGCTCGATGGATAGCTACTGGTGACGTAGGTACTCGAGCCATACGCATCCGCCGATGTTCGCGGAACGTCGAGGAACGGCGAAGTTGGTGTGGAAGACATTCCAGGCGGCAAGAATCCTAGAGGCGAAGGCGCAAAAGCTGGGCTGAGACTGTGAGTCTGGCCGTAACTGCCGTATTGGGCGATCTGGTTCTCGAGATCCAAGTTGATCGATTCCAGGGCGTAGGACGGTTGCTGCACAGGAGAGACGGCAGAAATGTGTTGCCGCGTCCATTCTCTCCTAGTTTTATACGAGGAAACTACGTCGATGGGATATTGTACTAGATATGACATGGTTTGAATCCTCGAGTCGTATCTTGGATCCTGATACCCCTGAACGACGGTGACAATTTCCTCTAGAGGAAGAAGGGAAAGGTCGGATACGAAGACTGAAGCCATATCCGGAAACATTGGTTCCAAAGCTAGGGCAGTCGCGTAAAAATGAGCCAAAACGCACAGGACGTTGACGTCTCCTCGCTTGGCAGAAAGAAGGGAGATTGGTACCCAGAAGAGCCATTTGCGAAGTGCGTAAAGCTGGTTGAACTGCTCTTCTGGCGTCTGGGCTTGATTGGATGCTCGTAATCGGTCAAGGTAGCCTTTGAGTTGATCGACCCATTTCGTCTCCTGGTCGTTGCGGCTGAGGTACGGTTGCATGCGATGCAGGGAGTTGTGGATATCGGCGAGCGTATTCAATTGTTGTGTGCGTGCTTCTTGCGAGACCGGCGTGCTGACTGGGTTCATAAAGTGCCTGTCCGGCATTGGAGTGTGCTCTGCGATGTAATCTGCAAAGAGCGACTCGTGCTTCCACGGCTGCATGGACTGAATGACGGTCTTTGTGCCAGCAACTAGTGAAGCCCAGCCTCTCCAGTCAGTTGCTTGCCAGGCGAGTAGAAGAGACGAAGCTAGAACCGCATCCGAATTCATCTTAGTGAAGCTCGAGATACCATCGTGCAGGCCCTTAAGCGCAATGCTTGCATGGTGGAAAGCAAGATTCCGTGTCTCGGTGGATTGTGAGATCCAGGCAAGGTGAGAGGCGGAGAAAGCGAGTATGGAGTGCATGACGAATGCATGCGAAGCTGCAATGCTCAAGAATCTGCAAACGGTCAGCTAACGAAATCTCTAGTTGGCAGAGTGGCATGGAGCACTCACTTGGGCATCATGTCAGCCCACAGTGTCATCTTGGAGGTTCTATTTCGGAACATCTCGTTGGTGATGGACGAGAGGTGGTGAATCAAGCGAAGGTCGGTCTTTGCATAAGCTTGCCATTGAGGTTGGGGGTAGATTCGGAGCTCTGGGAAGGGAAACTCGCCAGTCTGCCTCCACAGCTCGATAGTGGCCTCGATCTCCGGAGTCCAGAGAAGGTTGGGTTGCTGAGGAGCTTGCGGAGACTCGGGCATCATGGCAGTGGGGCTGTCCATGTAGTCGCAACGCACCTGGTGCTTGGTGCAATTACGGCTGCAAGTGTGTCAATGTTTGAAGAAGCTTGAAGAAGCTCGAGAACCTACCATTGCGGGAACGTCTCATCACAGCGAATGTGCCTCCTCTTGCAGGTCTTGCAGCCCTTTCGGGACTTGGTGTGACTGCGCCTTGAGGGGCCACCGCCTGGTCCGGCCATTGGATGAGTTGGTAGTTCGAAGTCTTTGAGCGAATGTGAGAAGTGGAGCGCGCAGCGTCCTCGAAAGATTTCGCGTTCGAGAGTGATGGCGTTGGGGTTGTAGAATCCGGTGTTTCTCCGAGTACTGGAAGTGGGGAGGGGTGGTGTTGGCGGGGGCTGAGTATATGCGGGCTGCGAGCACTGGTAGGCGAATTGATGAAGCGAGAGTAATGTGGTCGTAGACCGGTGACAGGGTGGTGTTCTGGAGGCTGAAGGCCGGAACAGTTTGGTGATATATACCGCAAGGTGCAGATGGGGAGCTTAGACAAATCTAGGGCTGAGAAGTATTGACGCAGACCAGCAAGGTCCCGGCGGAGGTGCGACAGGACGAAGTGACAGCGGAGAAAGGTCAAGGTATGCAACGTGCCCCCTGCAGGTCTGCCGGCCCATACCTCCTTGGGACAAAGACGACCTGGGCGGAAGCAGCAGCGCTAGAATAGCTAGAGCTCGGTTCCAAAGATCCCTGGGACGTCAAAACGGAGCCAACCATAGTTAGAGGGTGATAGCGTCCACACAAATAGCAGTGACGCCACGAGCGGCGGAAGGGGACCTCTGTGGCAGCCGGTAGAGACGGCGTGACGGGAGAGGCTAGTGAAGCGTGCGGGAGCTACAGCCAGGAAAGACTGATTCACCGCTGGCCGGTGCTCGAAGCACATGCTCTAACATAGCCCCCAGTGTAACTCCTGTAACGATTAAGCTCTTTTCGGAACCCTGAACTCTTCCTGTTCGAGCAGCGGTGCCCAGTATGGCGCACGATGTGCTGCTGTCCCTGAGCAGCAAGGTGCTTCAGGAATGAACCCCTGCTGAGTGAGCAGCATGGCAAGCCCGGGCCGCGCAGTGAACGTCTTTGCCCGCCGCCGTCGGCCGACTACTGGGGGGTGACCCTTCTTTGGGCACCCCCGGCCGTCAGGATGGGTGGACGGTTTGGCGGCGTCGTTGGGCGTGCAGATGGCAGGGCCCCGGGTGCACACACAGTGGGTGCCTTTGCCGACAAACAGCAAAGACCATCCACCAGCGCGCATAGCGGAGGCCCTAATTCAGCGAACCGCTACCGCCCAAGACTCACGGACCGTGCGACGCAGTGGAGGTGATCGGCCTCGGCAGCGTGCGAGAAAGTGGCATGAGTTGGGAAACAAAGACGATTGGGTCAGGCGAATCAGCTGCTGGCAGAGTGGGCATTCGCGAATCGCCACTCGAGAAGAGCCACTCGCAATAGTGTCGCATATAGTGCAGGTAGAGTTGCAGCGAGTACTTCATTCAATTCACTGCTCACTCCGGGGTGAACGAATCAGACGAAAGGAGGATGCAGCAAAGTTGATGGCGCTAGTACGCAACGCCGCTTAGACTGGTGAAAGTGCTAGGTCCTGGGTTTATTTTTGGCCGTCTGTGCGCTCTGCTTGCCCGCTTCTCCCCATGTCACCAGACAGCTGCTTGCCTCCGCCCGGCTTCACGCCATGTTGCCCTTGGAGCAGTGATGATGGTGTTCTGCACTGGCCGACGTGACAATGCTACTCGAACCCGCCTTGCCGATCTGTCACGCTGCGCTGATGCCTCCAGTTTGCAACTGCTTTCGGCTGGTACAAATCCAGGCGTCCAAATTGGCAGTACCAGAAGGATTCGCTAGACTGGGTATTCAGCTCGCAGACTGCTGTGTACATCACAGTACATCTTCATCCACCGCGACTTCTGCCTGTGGCATTGCCTGCCATCACAAGGCTGCAAGTATAAGCGAGCCGCTGCAGTGGATCTGCACATTTGCAAAACGTGCTGTGCGACACGGTGCCTTCGGTACACAATGCTGCGAGAGCCCTCCCGTTGCAAGGCTGTTGAGCTCTGCACCGCTACAATGACGCTGTTCTCGTGTATCGGAGTCGCCTATACTCAGTGGAGCAGTGAGCAGCAACACGAGGTCAGGTATGCCGTACTTAGAACGAGGCGCTGACGGCCAATATTCACCGATTCTATAGAAAGACCGAGGCTCCTGTAGCCTGCAATGACATGGCAGATGCGTGAGAGCAAGCGCAGGCGACAGAATATGTAGGCTAGTGACGAGTGAGGTTATCCGATACACTATTCTTAGGAATAGACTCTATTAAGCATGTTACCTGCGTCGGCGTACGTCAAGGATGTCCCATGCTGCATCTAGGGTTGAGCTAGGTTGCGAGAAACCTCTCCATTCCTTGCGTCTGATCTTGCATTTTGCTGACAGCCAACGTTGCAAAGGCAACCCAACTGAGCAGCACCGCAATATACGCATACATAATCGCACGCAAGCCACTTAGTTGCCATCAATATTCAGTCCTCAGGATGTATCCAATCCATCGCTTTAAATAAGTGCGACACTGTTCGACACCGCCAGCGCGGCGAGCTGCCTCTTTCGGGCTGGTGCCAGGCTACACAGCACACAAGTCCTCACACGATCTTTCCACTGACCATACGTATTTCGCGTAGACATTTTATTCCGATCTTCTGCATACCTACTCAGGTCCAAGATACAATCGTGTCCTGTGCCTGCCCGCTCCGCTCCTCGAACTCGTTCCGTGAAACACCACGCCGGCTGCCGAGGCGAATTTGGTAATGCGTTACCTATGGCTTAGAGCAAAGCTGCTCCCACTCCCCACAGCGCGCACAGCGATCACCACTGAAAACTCTGAGAGGCGCTATTAGTCAAGCTCGGTCATCCCGCTGCGCTGCAGGGCGCATCTGCTGCCAGCGTACCTTGCCAGATCTCCAAGTGAACAGGAGCTGACTGATTCTGAGTGGTGTCCAACGGTGAACACCATAGCTCGCGGTATATTTTTAGTCGGTCCTGTCACGTCCCTCGCGTGGTCCAGAACATGGATGTTCCCTCCATCATCATGAACCACAACAGGTCTGTGAGCTGCTCGGGGGAAGGGGCAGGAATGTTCTCTGCAGCCTGCTGCAGCATTGCAACACTGAACACCGTGTTGCCGCCATGCGCAGAATCATTACCTGCATGGCTCACGTGGTGCTGAACATGGATGATCCCGCGCCGCCAGTCATGAGCCGCTTGAGCCGCATGACACAGGTAATGTCTTAGTAAGATTTCACCGAGGTCTACATGAATTCGTAACGATACAAGAGATGAAGAACATCTCGTCTTAGCTTCCACATCGATCATTTTCATCGTACATCGTTTAGGTGCTGCAGAGGGAGTTGCGGTCAATGTCTGTCAAGAGTCAAGACGCCCTGGGTGCGCCTCGCCTCCGGTTCGAGCAGGTCCATCCTCGGCTGTTTTTGCGATCGAGGCGGCGACCTCCGCCTTTCTGAAATTTGCGAAATTCGACAAAGAGAATCACATTGCGATCCTCGACCTGCAGAACCCTCTCATGTCCAAAGAGAGGGTCACAGAACCAAGAGTTGTAACGACCTGCAATTATCGTACGACCGCCATCGAGATTTGGTTCCCGGGCATGTGGCAGATCCAGACGACAGGCCGAGAACACCGGCAAGATCAACAGCCGTTCGCTGATCGCGCAGTTTGGTACATCTCATCGCTACCGATCGGATAAGTTCTCCATTTCCTAAACTGGCATGCGACAAAACAACCACAACATATGCGTGCCAGAATACAGCTAGCCAAGTCTCCTTCTACCCGAGTTTAGAATCCAGAAACAGGGTCTGCGAGACACTCGCAAGCATGTCTGCATTTCTCGCAAGCATGACTTCATAGTGCCATGAACAAAGCTCCACAGAACCTTGCAGCCCGCCTACCGCGGTAGTCCCTGCAGCGTCGGCGGCGTGAAATCTATCACGCCGCTGGAACCGCCTAGTCGGGCCCCGCGCATGCCGAGCCGGGCAAGCCGCACCCTCATGTTGCTGGAAAATGGACCAGTTGCGACCTATAATTTCTAAAGATAATGCACTTCAGCTGATCTGAAGCTACTCTTTATGAAATCTAGACAACGCTCTGACCTTTCTCGGACTTTTCATCCAAGACAGCCTGTGCAGACTCCCTCCGAGTGCCTCCGTAGAACAAGGTGTCGTCCTATGAGTGTAACAACCTGAGAGTCGTTCCAGCTCCTTCCGTTCACCGCCTGTCCATAGAACGCTTCCTTTGACCATGGGCTTGTTTCACGAAATTGGGAACAGCTGTGTATACTACCGACTGATGTGCGGTGAGCGTCGTCGCCGAAGGAGAAGGCATTTGAGCGTGGTAACGGCCAATTGGAAAAAATCGCAGTTCTACGTACAGCTATACTAGGGCTACGGATAATGGTGCGTGATGTCGCACCCAACAATGAGAGAAACGCCGGTGAATGACTGCTGCACGCAAGCCAACCTCGTGAGCATGATATGGTCTGTTCGAAGTGGCTGAGAAGCCCGCCTATGTAGCAAAACGTCGCTGGAAATGTCTATGGATGCCGGACCCTCCCGTTATCATTCGTAAATTCTCATTGCTCGTTTCTCCTGCTTGCACTACTTGCAGTACTAGTTCCGCCCAGTTGCCCTGATATTGGTATCCTTCTCTTCCTCTAACTATGAATCATTGATCCAACGCCGGCTCACATATGGAGTAATACAGTGTACATCTGTTCGACTGTGTAGTCGAGAAGAGGACCTGCTAAGTTGATGGAAATGTACATGCCCTGGACTAGGCGCTGTACAGCTCGCGGAAGGTGGCTTGCTGATCGCCAGGAAGACCATTGAGGAAGCTGTCAAAATCAGAGATCATAGTCTTGTACTGTTGGATGATCTATATGCAGTGTCAGTGCTGCCAGCGGTTGCAGGCTCGATACTACTCACCTGCTTGAAGGTCTCGCGGCACTGCTGGCGCGATGGTCCCGTTACAAAGTTCCGGTCAGCGGAGGCCATCAGACTGAAGAACTCAAGAAGAGACTGCTCCATAGCACCGGGATTCGCCAAGACAATCTGCATAAACCCCGTGAGGGCATGACCCTTCTCGTCGTTCCAGGTGACCTTGCTGATGGCTCGCAAGAAAGCCGGCGCAATCTGTGCAAGATGCACTGAGAGGTACTGAGCGCAGCCTATCCCTAGTCGGCCGAGTGCAATCGCAGCATTCTCGTTGAGCGATTCAGGCACCTTGTTGTCAAAAAGAATTGTCCCGATCTTCTGAAGCAATCTCTCGGCGTACGGCTGCATCCCTTCTTTCTGCTGCATCGCAATCTCTCCAACCGACCAGCAAGCATTGTTAATGACCGAGTATCCGGACTCATCGTGACCGATATGAGCGGGAGATACCTCAAGCTGGACGATGAGAATCTCCAGAATAGCAGGCAGGCAAGGCTGCAGCTGCTCAAAAACGCAGATAGCACAATCGCCAAGCAAAGCATAGGCTGATTGTCTTACATCATTGTTCGAGTCGCTCATGCAAATGGCTAGGAGCTGGAAGAAGTTGGGAGATCCTGCAACCAATTGAGCGCTATCCTGCGCGGGCAAAGCTTGAATCATTGCGCTCAGAAGGTCCACGGCAGTGATGAGGAAGTCCTTGTCAGGTTCCTCGAGATTCGGGTTCTCGGTAGCCATCTGACTTTCCTGGAGATTTCGGTGAATGATGCCGATACATCTCGCAAAGATCCCGCCTGCATATTGGGAGAACTTGTGGTCAAGCGCAGTCGCAACGTATGAGAGACATTCGAGCAGAGGTATGACCTCTCTTGAGTGATCTGAGACCTTACTCCAGCGTTGAAGAAGTGCCGGCATGAGCATGGCGACGAGGTCGTCTTGTGCAAGTGCCGGCCCAACGTGTTCGGCAAGTGTCTGAACACAGTCGTATAGGATGTACATATTCTTGTCCTTGTACATGGCAAAACACTGGATGAACTGTCGGACAATAACAGGGCAGTATTCAGCAAGTTGAGTGTTGGCTTTCTCTTCGAGGTGAGCGAAAGCTGATGCAGCAGCTTCTTGCACACCCTTGTTGCTGTCAAGCATCTTCTTCAAAATGCCGTCCATGACAGGCTCGAAGTACTGCTGCTTTCCGGCTTGATCGAGGCGTGCTGCCCATCCAGAGTACCGCCCGAGAGTCCAACATGTGATCTTCCGGACGACAGGCTTTGGATCTTGCAGAAGCGTAATGAGATAGGGTGTCAGCATGGGCAAGTGGGGTTGCACCACGTGCATACAGCCGTCGGCGATAGCACCGAGAGCAAGGACTGCAGACTCTCTGTTGGGCCACTCAGCATGATTGAGGTTGCTTGTGAGATACGGCAACGTAGCCTCAAAAACAGCCTCGTGGAAAACTCCAGCAAGCACATCTAACGCTGCGGCAGAGCATTTTCGCAGATTCCACGCATCCTCTGGGTCTCCAAACGAATCGTCGTCATCGAAATCTTCTATCTCACCATCGCTGAGGTCATCGTCGCCTGTGTCCGTGGGTTGGCCATTGGTGGGGACGGCCTCGCCGTTGGCGTTGGTCGTCATCCGCCCTGACTTGCTCGACGCAAAACTTGGACGGATGTCCTGTTCTCGATCATCGACGTTGTAATCCTCCTCTTCACCCTCGAGACGCAAGACATCGTCCTCACTATAAATCATGCTCTCCAAGAGTACAGGCACGATCTTGGCCAGATAAGGACCAAGATGGTCGCGCATTCTCTCATCCTCCGCGACACAGAGCCAGAACTCAGCGGCGTCCAAAGCCAGCTCCTCATCATCTTTGCTACGCTGTTGTGTTACCATATAGTCGACCAGTCCACTCATGTGGGGCAACATTTTCTCGGGTGCAATGTCTGCGACATGCACAAAAGCGCGACAGACTTGTTTCCTGACATCCTCGCTGGAATCGCTTGCGATGGAGAACAGTTGTTGCATCAAGGGGTCGATGTTGGAGAGAACGACCTGGAGTTTGTCTGGGATAAAAATGTTGATCGCCGCTATCGCATCAGCGCGCACTCGGGGGATTGGGCTCGTGGTGAGCTCCAATAGCTTGGGGAAGACGAAGCTCAACGGCCGCTGGCCTTGATACTCCTTGTCTAGCGCTCTTCGGTGATCTTCGCAGATCTTCAACAAAGCGCTCATACCGCCTTCTTGCGCCTGGACGGAGACATTTCCATTTGAGTTGCTGATGATATTGATCAGGTCTGAAAGGATTTGAGGCCAGCCCATAATGCCGCCCTGGCGCACGACCTCAGTGATGACATTGCCGGCGTACAGACGCATCTGTTTGTTCGAGTCTTGCAGCCCCACCATGATGATCTCCTTTATGTAGCTCTTGGTAGTCTCATCCATGGTTTTCAATGATGCTTTGACATCGTTCTTCAGCATAATCGCTGCAGATGCACGGGCCTGGAGGTACAGGGTGGCATCCATATCAACGCCTGACGGAGGCTGGTTGCGTGAGAATAAATATGCTAGATACTTGTCGAAATCAGGCGAAGCACGGGCTGTCCGCAGCATCTGCAAGGCGCCAAAGTCAGCGCAACCGCTCAACGCAAAGGTGCAGGTGGGGTCAACGAACGATTTCGGCATTCTTGCGTGCAGTCACATCGGGACCGAGTGAGTCCTTCAGGCACTGCGCCAGCTGCTGTAATGTCTGGTCCTCAGGTTGCCACGACATTGTGGGAGGCAATCTGATGTGCGCTTTGGAGGCGGGTTGAACTCTGTTGCGCTATGCGGGTTCTGTGTGCCCCGTCGAATGGGCGAGATACTGCGATTCGAGGGCGCGGGCGATAAGAGGGTTGGGTGTACGTGGTGGCGCGTAAAGCTGGTTCTGCTGGAGCAGCATGGTTAGCTCTTGCAGGGCGCATACCGAGAGCGACTGGTAGAATTGGTGGAGGGGCATGAGGACGTACCAGCTCCTGAGGTTGGTGCGTTCTACAAGGCCACAATCATTTTGAGGTCTTACAATGGTCGAGTGGTCTAGGAAATTTTGGCGTGCGTTGCGGTTGCAAGTTTGCTAGTAGTTGACGTGGGTACGGCAGAGTGCAGCGAAGGAGGGGCACGGAGAGGCAGGCCCTGGGGCTATTGTGCGCGGTGAGAACGCAACAGTAGGAACGGGGCTACGGTGCGACAAACGCGCAGGTGAGGACGGAGCGGCGAGGTGAGATTTGAGGCGACGACGAGTGGCTTCTTCTGCAGCTGTATGCCCTACGGAGAACAGACGTAGAAATGTCACCGAATTCAGTGCGCGGCCCACCTCCCTGATTGGATTAGGTGAACCCGCAACCAGCTTCCAAACATGTGCTGCTCAGCAACACACCACTCGCTGCACCTCGACAGTCACAGCAAGGTCCGGCCACCTCGGAACAAGCATGCATGTATAGTAGCGTTGCGCAGCGTACCGCTCATCGAGCAGCGATGACAGATTTGACGTGTAGCAGATTGCACGTTGCACTGCGCCTGCACTGTTACCTAGGTATGCTCCAGTCGAATGTGTGACTTCATGCAAACCCTTAACTCCAGGTCGTCTCTTCCCTTCTCTCGACGTACGCAAGCACCCTCTGACTCTGAACAGTTGTTTCCCCGTGTGATGTCACTTTGCAGATTCTCCTTGCTGAGTTCGCAATCGGTGCATGGGTGGTTTCATCGAGAAAGATTGAATGCATCGAACCGTACGGTGAAGCACCAAGTGCTCTTTCTCTCTCTGGTGTACACATCCATACACCCACATCAAAGATCGAGCCTCGTGACACGAAAGTGGTCTGCCCCTTTAACATCATTGTAACTGGGACGGCACTTCTTACTTGCGCTTATACCATCTCATGGGTGCCCAACGGTTCTTGCGAATGTGCATGGTGAAGGCTTCTATCAAACGAGAGCTCGCCCCAGACCGCGTTCAAGTTAGATTGTTGAGCTATTCAGCTGCTCGTCTACACTGTTCTAGTGCTGTAATAGATGTGCTTATGTATAGACTCAGAAACATGCCTCGCCGTTGCTTCGGTCGAATTCGTCGAGTGCGTAGCCTTCGCACCGACAGCAGGCTCGCGAAGTATCACCGGGCACGCTGTCCACTGCGAGCTGCAAGTGACCAGTCTAGCTGTGCTCAGCCTACCAACCCTTGTTACGAGGTTGCATGTAAAAGCAACAGAGTCTCCACAACCGCCGTCGCTTTTCGGTCCTGGAATGTGTCACGGCTTTGCAGATGCCAGTCGAAGGTCCTATGCGACCCAGATGGATGACTTCTCGCACTACCGCTTCGTTGTGACACAAACGACTGCGCTACTTTGTACCAGTACTTCGCCCGAAATCTTCGACTCACGACAGTCCAGGCAGGTTCTTCCACTGTTTACTACATTCGTCCGGCCTGCAAAACGAACACGATCCAGAACTCAAAAGGTTGACGTTGAGAGAGACGGTGGAGTGACGTTGTATTGGGCGTGCAGAGTGAGTGGCTCAACCAACCATACAAGCTACTATACTAGATGACTGCACCCTTTACAATACTTTAGGACATCTTCCTGTATGCTATGCAATCGAAGTCTTACATTCCGCAAAAAAAAACCCAAGCACGTGCTTATGGATTATGTTTCTGTCCATGTGCGGCATCGACCTATGCATACATGGTTTGCTGAGAGGGTGTTTCAGTCGACGTTCGGTCACCGTTCCAGCGACTTTGACACCCTCAAGCCGACTCTCGATGTAAGCAGAATTCTTCGGGGCCTTCTGTGTCTGGCATGAATGCCGGTAAAGATTGACTGGCCCACACCGTGTCGGACTCGAAGACAACGATGCAGCAGCGATGGTCCCTGGCCAATCTGAATGCGGCACGCACCATAAGCGCCAGAAGCCATGCGAGAATCAGATTCGAGGTTTCGCATCACACACAGGCAGCGTGATGTGAATGGCTGCAGTTGGTGTGTGGTCTTTGCAGGCAGTTGCTATTTCCTTGGTGTTTGGGAGGCACCCAAGGCTTCTACCCAGATCAATCGGAAGAGCAAAGCCGAGAACCTTCATATATCTACTCGCGCGAGCATGCACGGACATGTCCGTAGTCCCCGCTGCTAATTTCTGTAACAGCGCTCTAACGGAACATCTATTGTTAGATCGCACTCCACGGCGACTCTGCGAAGTCGTGTTTCAGGCTGTGTTGTTTGTGGCGGACGAATTGCAGCCTCGAAGGCACAAGTTGAGCCTCCCGCGCGTCTATATTCGCGTTTGCAGCTGGGCAGAACGTGGCACAAGTCCAATCTCGTACTGCAAGGTGCATTGCAGGTGCCTTGCACAATGCAGGAGCAACGCGCGTTCAGTAAGGTGCACCAAATTATCAATAGTGTTCGCGTTGTCTCCTGAAGTGCAGTACCTAGGTAGAGCTGGTAGCCGGTCTGGATCGGGTCCAGCTGGAAGTGACCGGTTGCAGCGCCTGATACACTCGTTGACGGGCTAGGCGGACGCTCTCTCACAGCTTCAGTGCACCCTCGCTTCCTCTATCCTGCACTGCTGCAATTTGTCGATCGCTGGCGGCTCGGATTACCCGGCAGCGTTGCGGATCTTTCAGGCCTTACGCCAGGACACCTCGTTGGCGGAGGTGGCAAAGCAGGCAGGACCAGGACCAGCCAAGCGGACAAGTCTCACGCAGTGGCTGTTCACGACTAGCTACCACACCCAACACTCACCGGATCGCCCGTCTTCTCTTCTGCAACGCCGTCGCATTCCTCCCCCCGGCGACTGCACCCAGCATCGCCCTTTGTATCGCTATCTCGTCGCCGGCGACTCCCGCGAATCTACTTGCGTCACCAACCACTCCCGATCCCCGCCGCTGGATCGACGCGCCATCACCACGGGCACCCTCACCAGTTCTACGAGCACCGCTGCGCCTGCTGGCAGCGCCTTGCCCACTTTCTGCTCTGCTGCTGCCGAACAGCACCGGCTGCAGACCCCCCGTGCGCCGCCATGATGCCGCAAGATCCGCTGCAGGCCGTCCTGCCACCCACAACGCTCTCGCGGTCGTACCTGCCTGTCGAGCATGCCTCGTCCGCCACCGCCACCATGTTCGCCCAGGCTTCGCACGCTCTGCACACGTCGTCCAATGGCGCTGTGCGAGGGTCACGCTACAACAACAACAATAACGGCCTGGGCTCGACCGCGAAGGGTGTTATGATCGGTGTGTTCTCGGTTCTGGGCGCTGCAGGCTTCTGTTTCCTCGTCTTCACCATTGTCTACTACTTCCGCTACACGCAACAAGGTCGTGTGTTCCTTGACCGCATGACACGACCTGGCGAATACGATGACGAGCAGCAGTTCGCCAAGGAGGAGGCTGAAGCGCTTGAAGAGATGGACGACCTGCAGAGAACCGAGTATCTGCGAGCGAAATGTAAGACGCGGTCTACTTGTTGCTAGTGTAGCAAGAGTTGTACACTGACATTTACTAGCTTTCGTTCAAGTCAACCCGCCCGAGTCTGTGCAGACCGACATCTCCTTATCGCAATTCCTCGCAATACAAGAGAAGGGCGTCTCAGCTTGGGAATTTGAGCCAGAACTCGAAATCGCCAACTGTTTCGTCGAAGGTCGGACCGAGATCGAGTTCTTTGACTCGGAGTGCAGCGTCCAAAGCAATTTACCGATACCGAAGCAGAACGAAGTATACTACTGGGAAGCCAAGATATACGAAAAGCCGGAGAACACAAGCATTGCAATTGGCGTCACGACAAAGCCTTATCCGCTATTCAGGTTACCAGGTGTGTATTTGCGCAAACAACAGCCAGGCCACATTGACTGATCAACGTGCAGGTTACCACAAGTCTTCCATCTCCTACGGATCGAACGGCAATCGACGCCACAACCAACCCTTCAAACCTTCTGCGTACGGACCGGCATATGTTCAAGGAGATGTCATTGGAGTAGGATACAGGCCTCGCACTGGAACGATTTTCTTCACCCGCAATGGCAAAAAACTTGACGACGTTGCCCACGGTCTCAAGACCCAAAACTTCTTCCCCACAGTCGGAGCCCAGGGACCTTGTCAGGTGCACGTCAACTTCGGACAGATGGGATTCGTGTTCATTGAAGCAAACGTAAAGAAATGGGGCCTTGCCCCGCAGACGGGCAGCCTGGCTCCCCCTCCACCGTACGGGAGCGAACAAGGGTCGATTCTCCTGGACTCTGGTCGCGAAGGCATCAGGGAAGGCATGGCTGGCAACTATATTTCTGCAGGTTATGGACATGCGAGATCCAGTAGCCAGCAAGTGCGTCTCGGACGTAACCAACCCACAAGCCCTGGCCCTCAGCGCAGTCCCACTGACATCTCCCTGGCAGCTTTCAGCCTCGTGGACTCCAACGAAGACATTGGCGAAGGGACCAGCGCAGAAGCCAGCAACGCACACGAGCTGGCGCACGAAGCTGCACGCGGACTGGGATTCCTTCAGCCTGGAGAGCTTCCACCCGAATACACCAGCCCTGTTGGATCACCAAACCTTGAAGCTGGCCGACACATGCGTGATTACTGGGAAGAACGGGAACAAACTCCTCTTTTGCAGAATCAGCAACACGAGCCGGAGTCTGAGCGGCCTCTTCCCAGCTATGACAGTGCGGTCGCCAACGCGCCACACATCCGACAGCCCACAATTCGGGTGCGAAGTGCTACTGAAACCTCTCGCACACCCCGTGGAGGCCGTCGCTGAGCCTCTGTCATCACAGTATTTTTCAATTACACTGTTTCCTGTTTTCATGGATCTAACTATACCCCATCTCTTAGCATATCTCCTCTCGATCAGGTACGAGAGACTTCGCAATGTACATATGGGGTTCGTCTTTTGAAGCTACGACTTTGGCTCGAGCTGTTGGCGTTGGAAGCAAGCGAGCATTGCTGCGCTGTTGCACGGTTGTCATTGGGACTTGATCGGCAGGGTCGGAGATCGCTCCTCACAGTAGTCGCGTTATCATGGTGTTCTGGGCTAGATGGCGTTGTGGATCTCATAAAGAGCGATAGCCTATTTGACAATACACGTATTCCTATGTCTGCACAAAGGCTTTCAGTTTACCAAGTACGTGACAATGAGATGATATGTCTCGACGGATAAATTGCGAAGCTCGACACATGGATCTGGCGGCTCCGCACTCAAAGATCGTCGCGGGATTGTTCTTGTCTCGTACAGCATTTACTTCGTAAAAAGCAAAAGCGCATCCAGCTCAAGGTCTGCAGATGCAGCAGCAGATCGAGCGAGGCAGGAGACCGGTCTACATTATGCGATACACGCAAGTACACGCAATTAAGCTATGTTCCACCTTCACGTGCAGTAGCACCCGTGGGAGTTGATATCACATCTTATCAACGCGTGGATGATAGCGGCGAGGCTGTTCACGGCGAAATTTTCTCGAGAGAGTGCACAGATTATGTCATCCCAGGCTAACCACTCTTTGCACTAGCAGCGTCTCAACCTTCTTCACGGTCGACAGCTCCATTGAATCGTCCAATCAAGGCTCACAGTGCCAGGAACACAAGTGCATTGTCGCTTAATTCCACCAGTGACCAACGGTGCCCAGCAGCCTAGGCGGCCTCGTGCTCGTCAAGAGCAAGCCATTGCACTAGCAAAGAGTACCTAGCATCCCGCTTACAGACCGCGGGACCCTCATATGAAGAACTGTCATCGCTTCCCATTGTCTTCCATCCTTCCCGACCCTACTCACTTTACGTGTCCTTCTCGAAAGTACGACACAACATCCAAGATGCAGTCATACAGCAGACAACGGCCTGATCAAGGTATTTACTAGCAGTGCATGAGACCGGTGTTCGCTGTCCGTCGCTCTGGACTTCTCCCTTCTTGGGTGGATGTATGGAGCGATGACAGGGTTCTGAGAAATACGGTCGGAACTTGATCAGGTTAACGCCTGCGAAAGGACTTCATGCTTTGCGCCCCGTCTTGGAGGCTGCTACTGACTAGCATAGGGCTTGCTGCGTGCGGTTATACATCGAGTAAGACTTGAGCACACGATATCTCTTGAGCAGACGTATTTTGATTACCACTGTTCAAAGAACATTCTTCAAAGAAAACATGTCAACTTTTCATGATAACGAGAAGGGCGCGCACGTTCCTGCTTCGCCATTGCATGATGCTGCCTCGCCAACTAGCTCGATCTCTCTCGACAAAGATATAGCTATTGGTCTGGTCGGCGAGCATTCCCGGGAGATTGATCCGATTGTGGAAGCCAGGGTGCTCAGAAAGATTGACGTGTGGCTGATTCCTGCAATGGTTGTGGGTGTGTATTCCCAGAATTCTGCGCGCAAATCTCCATTGACTTCTAGTTAAGGCTACGGATTGGTGTATTACGACAAGGCCATCCTTGGATCTGCTGTACTGTTCGGTATGACCAAAGATCTGTCCTTGACTGTTGTCAATACGCAGACCACACCGCCTACGACCAACACCCAGCGTCTCAGCTGGGCAACGTCCATGTTCTACTTTGGTATGCTGGCAGGCTTGTATCCCATGACTTTTGCGCTGCAGAGGTTCAATATTGGCAGGATCCTCGGTGGCGTGGTCATTTTCTGGGCGGGTATTTGCATGCTCACTGCAGCTGTAACGACACACCAGGGTTTGTATGCCCAGCGATTCTTCCTGGGCTTCGTGGAGAGCATCATCCCCACAGGCTTCATGTGCATTGTCAGTGGATACTATACACAGGAAGAACAAGCATTGAGACAGTCATGGTATGTTCTGTACCAGCCACAGCCCCATACCTCCCCGACTAACATATCCACAGGTGGTTCGCTTCCACCGGGTTGTTCACCATTATTGGTGGCGCGCTCAACTATGGATTTGCCCAAATCACTGGCGGCGCCCTGCGTGCGTGGCAATACATCTACCTTCTTGCGGGTTGTCTTACCTTTCTCTTTGGCATCTGGTGCTTCTTCATTCCAAATTCACCTGCCACCGCATGGTTTCTCACGCCTGCAGAGCGGATTGTCGCAGTGGAGCGTCTTCGGAAAGGCCAGACCGGTGTGCGATGCCAGAAGATCAAGATGTCCCAGCTTCGCGAAGCCTTCTTCGACCTGAAACTTTGGCTTGTCTTCATTCTTATGGCATCTGCATACACTGTCAATGGCGCAGTTTCCGGCTTCGGTCCCCTGATCGTCAGTACTTTCGGCTGGTCAACTCTTCAGTCCATCCTCTGGCAGTTCCCTCTAGGCGCGCTCTGCCTCGTCGTGATCCTGCTCTGTGGCTACCTCTCCAGCAAAATCCCGAACATCCGCCTCATTCTCCTTATCGTCAACTGCCTCCCCGTCATTGCAGGCTGCGCCATGATCTGGAAGAGCAAATGGACATACCATGCCGCTACGCCTGTTGCAGGGTATTCCATCATCGGCACGTTCGGCGCCGTGGTCAGTCAGACCATAGTCATTGGCATGTCGAATGTCGCGGGCGCCACAAAAAAGAGCGCCATGGCTGCAGCGATCTTCGTAGCATATTGCGTCGGCAACATCGTGGGGCCGCAGCTCATCAAGAGCCAGACCAAGGCGCAGCATTACCCAGAACTATGGTCTGGGCTGATCATCTGTTACTGTATTACAATTGTTGCGGCTGTGGCGCTGTATGTGCTGCTCAGGAGGGAGAATCAGAAAAGGGAGGGATTGTCTGTGGATGAGGAAGAGAGGGACAAGCTTGCGTTTATGGATCTGACGGATAAGGAGAACAGGTACTTCAAGTATGTGTTGTAGGGCTTACTAGGTTGTAGAGGACTATGGGGCGATGTTGTGGGAGATGAAAAGGACTGTCAGTGAGTGGACGGGTTCTACGATGTCGGAGGGCTTGAACAAGACGTAGTAGAGTATCAGCATGGTGTGGTGTGGTGTCATGACGAATTAAAAAGGTGTAAATTGCAGGGTCTATCTGTCTCTGTGAACGGACTATTACGCTGCGTGTGATGAGCCTGAGACCTCACTTTGACCGGCATCTCGCCGCTCGGTAGGTATGGGAAATGTGCAGCTTAACTCTGGCATCACTCTGCAGACAACACTGTTGTTCTGCAATAGCTCACTAATCTACAGAGCTTGCGCGCATTCACTTCGACGTGCATCGGACCTCAAAAACAGCGTGAGCCTGGGGATACGACCGAGCTAGGGCATGCAAGGGCGTTCGATGACGTGCCGAGCGGCCCGGCGCCGCAAGCCTCGTATTCTGGCACGATGCTTGGAGCGATTCAGGCACCAGACTTTCTACTATCAACATTTGCCCGAACTCTCTGTGGCTATTTTCGGTGTCTTTCATGATGTTTATCTCCGCGATGATGGCCCACTTATCGCTTCAGCCTCCTCCGTGATGCGGTCCACAGATTGCCTGTCCCACAAGGCGTTACCTTGGCTGCGGGAAAGCGGCAGTCTCCTCCAATATGGAAGGGACGGTCGCAGACAAGGCAAGCAGCGCAAATGTGGATAACGCAGTCAGCGTGGATACTCGGCTGTACCCCTGCAGCTTCGCACTGCCTCTTTCGCTAACATGCTCTGCTGTTTGCTCAGCGAAGAGCACGCGACCACCTTCAACACCACGCTGCCTACGACGAGACGCCTGCAAGGACTTCCGATGCGACACGGGTCACACGATCAAGAAGCATGCTGAGACTCAGGCTGGCGAAGCCTACGAGCTTGCCGCATACGTGTAACAGAATCGCATTGCTGCTTTTGCTGACGGTTGTATGCACAAACTTGTATCGTCGACTGGTCTACGGTATGATAAGGCATGCTTTCGGTGCCGTGCACTGCTTACACGCCATAGACAATGCCGATCCGTACCATTGCAACAAACTGCTCCACCAAGGTCAATTCCTCGACTCGCCCGATCGTAATCCCGAACGTAGACCCTTCCAGAACTGGCAAGTGCCGGGCTGCCTCTTACACGACTACACGACGTCCGACATCGCCGACTGCAACGAAGACGGTCAAGTTCTGTTCGTCGGCGACACAACAGTGCGACAGGTCTTCTGGGCTGTAGCAAAGAAGCTGGATAGTGGCTGGGTTGATGACCGTCGACAAGAGCTGGACAAGCATGAGGACTTGCACTTAGAGGTCGGCCGCGCGAGGTTGAGCTTTATGTGGGATCCGTGGCTGAACAGCACAGGGTTCAGAGGAGAACTCAAGGCGTACATGGACAGGAATAGACCGGAGAACAGCGTACAGGAGAAGAGCTTGCACCCGAGCGATGGCAAGAGGAGATCGGTGCTGCTGTTTATTGGTGGAGGATTGTGGCATGCTCGACATCTAGGTGACGAGTACCTTCCAGCCTTCAACCATGTGGTGGACCGTGTGGCAGCAGTTATGTCTACCGCACACGATCGCCTTACCTCACCCGCGAATATACGAGCCCACGGAAAAGACGGTGTCGATGATCAGATCTTCTTTGCGCCAGTTCCAGATCCAATAATTGACCGACTGAGTCCATCGCGGGAGATCATCACGCAAAACAAGATCTGGGCTATGAACGACCACCTACAACTGTGGTCTAATCGCGGCCTCAACGTACCGTGGTCGTACCGAGACATGACAGCAAATTGGCCTGAGATGGTTGGCGGCAGCGGCCTGCATGTGACAGAGCGTATTGCATCTCAGATGGCGAACGTCGTACTCAACTATCGTTGTAACGCAAAGGCAGTGCAAAACGGAGGCCAACCACTCGGCAGGACCTGTTGCAGTGCTTACAGAGAGGCGAATTGGGTACAGATCATCGCTATCGTAGTGTTTGTACCTCTGGTCGCTTTTTCAGCCTTCAGTCGTCTCTTTCGCGGTCCGGATAAAAAGTCAACGGTCGTCTCACTTACCGATGCGATTTCCATGCTCATGCTTGCCGCAATCTATTGCTTCATTGCGGATAGAACCCACGTCTTCGACAAAATCCATAAGGAGTTCGCTAACATCGACTTCCGGGTAATGCTAGGCGTTGCTATCCTGCTTTGTCTTCTCAGCATCCAGAGCGTCCCACTCCCCGTGACCAAGAGTAGGAAACGCTCGCCAGAAAAGGCAACTCGATCATCATCGTTTCTACTGCGGGAGCAGTCCGATGAGTTCAAGGGCTGGATGCAAATCTATGTCCTGGTGTACGCGTATACAGGCGCTTTCAATACAATGGACTTCTTCAAGGTGTTCCGTGTCTTCATTGCACTCTACCTCTTGCTGTCTGGCTATGGCCACGCAATGTATTTCCTGCGGACCAACGACTTTTCTCTCTACCGCGTCATGGGCGTTGTATTGCGCCTTAATACGCTACCGGTATTTCTTGCGTTTGCACTGGATAGGCCATACTCTTCTTATCACTTCGCACCGCTGGTAACGTTCTGGTTCCTTATCGTATTCTTAACACTGAGAATCGGCCAACACTGGAACCACCGCTTGGAACTGCTAGCCGCTAAAGTGGCAATCGCAGCACTGTTTACAACAATGCTTATTCACGCGCAGGGCGTTATCGATGTGTTGGCATCTTTGCTCAACATCGTCTTCCAAGCAGACATTGACGTGGGTGAACTCCGCTTCAACCTCGGTATCGACAATTACGTCGTCTTCGTCGGAATAATGATTGCAGCAATTCACGTCAGCGTGCGTTCGATACTACGTACGCCATATCGGCAGTTAGGCATCGCTGGCTTTGTTGTGAAGCAATACTTTGTCTTACATCAGCTCCTGCTTGTTGCGTTTGCTATCACTGCCGTTCCAGCATTCTGGCTCCTCATGCAGCAAGTGAGGACCAAAGTCGACTATGTCTGGTGGATGCCGTACATTGCTTGGCTTCCCGCCCTTTCCTTCGTGGTCCTTCGCAACGCTACTCATTCGCTGCGGGAACGGTACTGCGCGTCGTTTGCTTGGCTCGGCCGCATATCCCTTGAGCTTTATCTGCTCTCGCAACATATCTGGCTTGCTGGAGATGGTCAAGGTGTTCTGCGTATTGGGTTTCGATATGGCAGCGGAACGTTACTGGGCGACAAATGGCGCGATTTGGTGGTCTTAAGCCCGATCTTCGTCTGGCTCGCGTGGAAGGTACACGGCGCCACCAAAACGGTTACTGCTTGGTTACTATTTGGACAAGGTGCGATGAGAGACTCAGAGCAAGATGGAAGACCTACGAATGGAGATGTAATGGAACTGCCCGGATGGCACCGGCCTGAGGGCAACAACACAAATGATTCAGAAAGTCGGCGCCATACCCAGCAAGTCGAGCGCAAGAAGCTCTTCTTTAGAGTGGGTGGCGTCGCTGTGGCCATCTGGCTCGTCAATCTTGTAGGTCTCTTGAGGCATGGTCTTCGCAGCTCCACTAATCATCCCAGACATATCCATGAGACAGGACATACAGTGTCTGACCCGTATCTGCTCGAGCAGCTAACCGATCCATGGAGGCTCGGTAACTACGTGTTCGATCTAGTTGCGTACAGGAAACAATGTACAATTTACAATTGTCGCTTGGACAATATGGATCCTGACGTGTGCCAAACTGTCATGCATTTCGTTCAAAGCCCAACGCTCAGTGCTGTCCGGGTGTGAAGAGGCATCCAGCCTTAGCACGTTTCAGATGCCAAAACCGTGATCAACGTGTGAAGGGCCAAAGTCGCTGATCCCCATTCGGCGAGGCACACATGCGGAGTCCGTATTCGTATCAACCGTGGGCTGGACTTGGACGCGTCATCCCACGCTGCATCACAATCACCACCTCTCCGCAAACAGCCACCAACTCCACTAGTTGTGATGCGAAGCACGGCTTTGATCTCGAAGCAATCAAGCAACAAAATCTGTACTCTTTTTTAAACTTCCAAGGATTAGAATTGATGTCCTGAATTAATTCTGGGGTAAACCTCGCTCCTGTTCCTCGGGAACGGGTTTATTTGCAATCCGACACAGCCACGCCGAGCTATCCGCGTCGACCACATGCTCGCAAGCAATGCGTAGCAAGCACAGTTACGCGTACCTGTCACTAAGGAACGCTCTTTTGACAGAAAAAGTGGGTGCCTCCGCCTTGGATGGTTTGGCGATCTTGGTCCACGTGTCTTGCGATGTTTCCGAGTGAGGTGACCAATGATGTAGGATCTGCGTGTGGTGCGCGGCCAATCAGAATGCCGCGAGCGTCACAATCAGACCGCGTCGGGAGTCACGTTGCACGGAACGTCAGACAAAGGTTGGCATGTCATAGAAGGTTGGCGCACGCAGGGTTCTTCAAAATCGGACGGGCTGCATGTTTGAAGGCAGTTTTATCACTGGGGTTGCCCGACAATCGTTTGCCGTGTGACCTTGCCTATTTCCGTGCGCGCGGATATCGAATTCAAGGCTGCCAACTGTTGCGCCCGCTACTGCATCGTAAGCCCGAAGGTGACCACGATTGGAACCGCCAACAAGACGGCTTCCGGACGTCCCGCACTTAAACGAGCGTCAGCACCTCAGACGTGAGAGCCGTTTTTGTGTCCTCATACTCCACTTGCGACTACTGTCTGCTCATTTCCATCGACTTGGTCGACTTTCCATCTCCGACAGTGACAAACATCACGCCACTATAATCATGTACCTAGAAAAAAGAGACAACATGGGGTTCAAGATGGCCCCCGCCCTCATCATCTTCCTCGTCATCCTAGGCGCTGGAGGGCTGGTCGTCTGCGCTTTCGCAATGATGCGTTTCTGGGGTGGCGATGACGCACAAGATACCAGCTATTTGAATCGGTCCGTGGAACAAGATCGGTACATGAAGGAGGTGCGAGACAGAACATGGGGCAAGCTGCCACGTTACTACGTCCAGGGACAGCAATCGAGTCGAAGCCAACTTGCGACTGGGGGACAGAGCGTGAGGTATGTTGGTGTTGGTTAGAGTGCCGCGTTCCTGAGTAGTTGACTGACACTTCGCAGCGCAAGTAACACGACGTACGGTTGAATCTACAGTTGATGAACAATGAAGGCCGTTGTTCGAAGGAATGTATCAGAACTGTCGTACAGACAAACCACAAAATTCGGGGTCCGCATCGAGGCGTTGGCGATTTGTATGACATGTTTAGTCTTGGAAAGCGCGAGTATGGTCTAAGAATGATGCCAGTCGATACAAAGGTATCGCTTGGGGCCCGAAGAGCATACGATGGCTCATGGCTACAGATCGATATCTGCGATGCCTACGACAGGTTGCGTTCGCCCGGAGGTGGGGCATGCCTAATGTTGATTCTCTTCTATAGTCAACTTTTTGCTTCAATAGGTAGTTGGTTCCATGGGCAGATGCTTGGGCGATCGAGAGCCAGAGCCCGCAAGCTCTCAAGGTCAGTGCCGACCACAGCCAATGGCCAGGCGATCCACTCCCAATTGTTGGGTCCAATTACTACTGCTGCTGTTACCACAAGGTTAGCAGCTGAATCATCAAGCCACCATAGCCCCCTTCCTACTTCTGCATGCATAATTCCATAGTGAGCCATGAGTACCCAAGCCTCGATGCACAGTTGCTCAAGCAGCCTTGTGAACGGCAGAGAGCACTGGACTGCGAAGTGAAACACTGATGTCCAATCGAAGGACGGCCCATTAGATGATTGACCCGAAGGGATGGAGTCAACCAAGCTCCAAACGATCTTGAATGATTGGATAAGACCCTGCCAGCCCTGCCGGAGTGTATCGAAATAGTCCTCATAGTTTCGATGAGGGTTTGACCACATTGACTCCAAGCTCCTCAGTCGTTTCTCCTCATCGCGATGTGCAATCGAGACTGGAATTGCTTCGGACCACGTCTCGCGTTGCACCACAAATCTAAGGGGACCATCCTGCAGCTTGCTCCAGCCGGGCACCAGTATCACTTGTACTCCTCGCATAGTTCGTAGACCGCGGCAAATGACGTGCGCAGCCTCTGTGACAATCACTTCTTTTTCTCTGTAGGTGGAACGACGCCACACGACAAGGTTTCGACATTCGTTCCTAGCTTGAAAGGTGTTGTATAAGCTAATCGCTGTAGAAAAGGCGAACAGAGCTTCAACATTGTCGCCTGAGATCTTTCGAATTTCAGTCATGTAGCGACTTAGACCCATGTTGAGCCCCATCGCCGCCAGGTTTTGGTAGCCTTCCTTCGCATCTGCAGATTCTAAAGTAGTCGATATCTGCAGAGCTGTGATGGCCAATACCCCATGAACGACGAAATCGTGCTTCAATGCCAGGTCTGGTATTGCTACGCACCATGCTTGTTGGGGCTCCAAGCCAAAACTCATTGTTTTAACGGTGTTGCTCACAAAGTGCTGAAGGAGTCTACCAGCATGAGACCGGATAGATGTAGGAAGTCGGTTCAGTATGCCTTGTTGCAAAAGTGCATTTGTGAAGTGAGGTTCCGTCGGTGATTGTGGTAGAGGAACATGTTGCTGTTGCAGGATCTGGCAACGACTTGCGGGTCCTGGCGCCGCATCAGGAACACGCAGGCTACAAGAGTAGTTGCGTCTTTGACAATTCTGACAGCCACCTTGAGCTTCGTCACACTACTTGAGCTTGTTAGTGCTCAATCTGAACAACATCCCCTGAGCAGACGCGTGTGAGCACTCAAGACGAGCGCAGGGCGCCATACCTTGATCCTCCTTTGTCTGCAATTTGTACACCCAGATTTAGATTTCCGGTGGAAACGGCGCGCACGCATTGCGATCGGGTATGTAGCCTCGATGTTCGAAGCCACAATGTTGTTTTCGGTCGATGACAATTCCAGAGCAGAGCGAATGACTGGCAAGCGACCCACTTCATGTTTGGCCAAAGCTTCATCAGCAACAGGAAGCGGCGCGCCAGCCACCAGTCTGTCGGGCTCCTGCGTCATCATCGTGTAGGATTGATCTTCGAATGGATGCTTCAGTGGCTTGGTGTCCTCCAGTTACCTAGTTCACGATCCACTTTCGATAGGCTTTCGTTTCCCGTTCACTAGTTCCGCCCAAAGTGGGGTAGACTTTGATTGCAACGTTCGGCCCCCAATCACAGTATTGGTTGCACGGGTCTGCGGTGAGCTGTAGTGCTACATGCACGCAGGTACAAATACGATTGCAATCGCCGCTACCGCGATTGCTCTGTGTTCACAATAGTACTTCGATCTGGTCAGCCCGATGTATCGAGGAATCGCTTTCTTGGGTCTTGCCCTCAGCGCGGGTGCACAGCAAAACGCGTCGAGCATCCTCAACGTTGATCCTCCGCAGGAGCCATTTCCATACGCATTCCCGCCTCAAGATGCAGCAGGCACATCGGCCTTGTTTCCAATGCCCGCCTGTGTAGGCATCACGCTTGAAGAAGCAACGATCGATCAGCTGTCTAATTACATGAGCAATGGGTTACTTACTTCCGCGCAACTGCTTCGATGCTACCTCTCGAGAGTGCAGCAAGTTGATGAGTACATCAATTCTATCATCGAACTCAATCCAGACGCCGAAGAGATTGCCACTGCATTAGACGCAGAACGGGCTGATGGTCATGTGCGTGGGCCGCTGCATGGAATACCGTTCATCGTCAAGGATAATATCGCGACTAAGGATCTAATGGAGACGACTTGTGGGAGCTGGACGCTATTGGGAAGCGTGGTGCCAAGGGATGCTCACGTAGTCGCGAGGCTACGAGAGGCGGGCGCACTTCTGATGGGCAAAGCGACGCTATCAGAGTGGGCTGACATGCGGTCAAATAACTACTCCGAAGGATACTCACCAAGAGGAGGCCAAGCAAGAAGTGCCTACAACCTCACATTGAACCCCGGTGGAAGCAGTTCGGGAAGCGCGGCGGCTGTAGCAGCGAACATCGTATCATTCGCGCTGGGCACAGAAACAGATGGAAGCGTCATCAGTCCAGCAGAACGAAACGCACTGGTCGGAGTCAAGCCAACGGTAGGCTTGACATCGCGAGCTGGTGTGGTTCCTGAGAGTGTTCATCAAGACAGTGTTGGCACTTTCGGCAGAACCGTTCGCGACGCTGCATACGCTTTCGATGCAATCTACGGCATCGATCCAAGGGATAATTATACTTTAGCTCAAAATGGCAATACCCCATCAGGTGGCTATCTGCAATATTTAACGAATAAGTCGGCTCTGAAAAATGCGACCTTCGGTGTCCCGTGGGAGACCTTCTGGATATACGCAGACGAGCAGCAGCGAGAACAACTCCTTTCCGTCATATCAGCAATCAAGGCTGCAGGTGCTACAATAATTAATAACACGGAGATACCTAATCGAGAGCTAACCGTCTCACCTGATGGCTGGAACTGGGATTTTGGAACTACGCGCGGCTATCCAAATGAATCTGAGTACACAGTCGTGAAAGTGGACTTCTACAACAACATTAAAACCTATCTCTCCGAGCTAGAGAACACAAATATACGCTCGTTGGAGGATATAGTGGCCTACAACTATGCTAACGACGGCACTGAGGGTGGGAACCCGTGGCCACAAGGCATTCCAGCCTTCTACTCTGGCCAAGACGGCTTCTTAGCGTCTTTGGAAACGAAGGGTGTTATGGATGAGACATACTATCAAGCACTCGCATTCACGCAAAAAGCTACGCGAGAAGACGGTATTGATGCAGCTCTCGCGAACAATGGGCGACCGGTCGACGTGCTACTGGTCCCGTCGAATGTTGGACAGACGTATCAGCTCGCGGCTCAGGCTGGATACCCCGTCGTCACGATCCCGGCTGGCGTACACGCGCGTTCAGCTATGCCGTTTGGGTTGTCGTTGATGGGTACTGCCTGGAGTGAAGCGACTCTGCTGAAGTGGGCCAGTGCAATCGAGGATCTGCAGCTAAGTATCGAGGGATTGCCCAAGAGGACATTGCCGAAGTGGCATGCGTACAAGGAAAGGAACATACCAGTCCCATTTTCTGATCCTTAGGCGAGACCCTGTTTTTCGGGTGTCACCGAAAGAGTACGCATGTCTGCTGCTGATGGAGGCACGTGCAAGATTGTCTATCCTCAGGCTATGCACAAATCTAGCGCAATTCCAGATACTTGAAATCGCCCGCATGTATCGCCTCGCCATCCATGATTCCATGTATGTAAGCGTCTCCAAGTACGGTGTAGTATCCATCATGCGGCCTTAATATGATGGGGACTCTGCCCCCTGTCATGACAGCTACACAATCTCCAGGCAAACAGTTCTTGGGGATCCAGCCCATAAGGCCTTTCTCGGTGATGCAAAACGTCCGGCCCTTGCTCACGGAGGCAATGCTATCAGTAACACTACGGAGCTGGTAATCGCTGGTTTGGTACGTTGTGCGCGACCCTCTGAACCACTCTTCCCAACTCTCGAAGCACTGGTAAGAGGACAAGCGACGCTTGCTGATATGGCTGCGACGGTCTATCGCATTAGTCTCATATCCACCGCACATGGTGAGCCAGAAGGCTTCCTTCCGTGTCTGGTATCGGCCATCGTAGGGCTTGTCCTCGACTGGCTCAGCGATCTCATACATATCATCCAGTATCTCATTACAGTATGAGCGTGTCTTGCGATATGAGCCCAGACGCCTCGGTGACATAGTCACTATGCTATCAGTCAAAATACCCTTGATATAGAGAACACCTGGTTTGGCTTCGAAGTCGGCAGCTTTGCTTAGACAGGCATTGTATCTATAGAGATTACGAAACCTCTCTGTCCAGTCACTGCTATACTCCTTGCCTAGCTCCACTGTCCAGTCGGGAACAAATGTCGGTACGTTCAGATTGCGTGACTGGTTCGGAGCTACATGGCTGAGAATATCGAGGCGGCCAGTGCGCTCAATGAGCGCTATCGCAATTTGCTCGTACACTTGTTCCACAGGCAGATTATAATTGGCCTTCAGGAGGCCTGCGTATCGCTCTGCTGCCAAAGCCAAGATGCCGTACACTTTGTCGCGAGGGTCGGTGGCCTGCCGTACTCGGAGAAAACCAAGACTGTATGAGAAGTCCTGCTCGGCGTAAGACTGTTTCACCAAGCTCAGAGCAAGCGCTGGCTGTAGCGAATCTCCTATCCTGAACAGGAAGTCCGAGCTTAGCTGCATGTCACAGCAATCGATGCTTTTGACGTGGCGGCGGAAATGGTCCAGACACCGGAAAAGCACATCACCATCGAGAACATGCTGTCCACACTGAAAGATGGATGATTTGGCAAGGATCCATTCTTGTGCAGTCCAAATACGTGTCCACCAGGATCTCGTCAACAGCGAACGGACAGACATCGCCGTCTGTTCGACATTACGCTCTGTTCGATGCAACGTTAGATGTTCGCTGGGATTATGCCCAAACTCTTCAAGAAAACTGAAAGCGAGCGCTGCATCAGAACGCGGCTCGCCCAGCCACACAATGACATTTGAGGCTCTGGAGTATATGTCGTTCATTCGCGAGACCTGATGAGACCGCTCCAGGACGTTGTGTTGGTCGATGCAGATAGCGTCAATCCAGAGTACGCGGACTTGATCTGCATATCGAAGAGCTCTTAGAATTGAGAGAAGGTTTGCCGTCACTGCAAAGTGCGTTCCTTCTAGATTGATGGACCGATCAAGCAAAGGCTCTCCCCATGCGTAGGATAGAGCTTCATAGTTTGTGTTTCGAGCCCCTGCAAGCAACGATGTGACGCTGAAATGGCAAGCAATAATACTCCGTCGATCCGATGAAGGAGAGAGATGCAGCAGCCTGATTTGGTAGTTGGATTTATCCAGTGCAGTATATTGCATAATGAAGCTGAAGGCATCATCATTGGTGTGTCCAAGGAAGGTGGGGTAGGGAAGCGAAGTCATCCCACGCTATTCTAGTCTCGAAAGGCAACGGAAAGACCCCACATGACTAACGACTCACAAACCTACTTCAACCGAAGCCTGTCCTACCTGTTACTTGCTCTCTCTTGCTCTTTCTTGCTGACGTGTAAATAGACGTTTAGAGAATGTTATCTATAATTAGTAATAAGCTTAAATTATAGTAAAGCAATAACGTACTAGCAGAGATCCAAAGGGAAGAGATAATCACAAGGTTAAAGAGCACTAGGGAGGTTAAACTTTAACTATAGTATAAAGTAATTTAAACTATATTTAGTGTTAGATTACCTAGTTAGCTAGAGCGCTCTGCTACACAACTATTATCTTCAAGCCGTCCACCGTGCTTGGTATCCAACAAGCTCTTCCCACCTAGTGCTAGCATTAGTCTTACTTTAAGCTTTCTCCCACACGTTATTCTTATGCCGCTTAGACTACCACCCTTCCTGCCTCCGCTCCTGTTTGGCTTCCTTCCAAGACCGCTTGTCCTCCTGCTCTAGCTAAGTCTACTCTTATTCTTCCTTCTGCATATCCTGCTGCTTCTGCTCGTCTTGCTGCTCTGCTCGTCTTGCTTCTGCTCGTCTTGCTGCTTCTGCTCGTCTTGCTGCTTCTGCTCGTCTTGCTGCTTCTGCTCGTCTTGCTGCTTCTGCTCGTCTTGCTGCTTCTGCTCGTCTTGCTGCTTCTGCTCGTCTTGCTGCTTCTGCTCGTCTTGCTGCTTCTGCTCGTCTTGCTGCTTCTGCTCGTCTTGCTGCTTCTGCTCGTCTTGCTGCTTCTGCTCGTCTTGCTTCTTCTGCTCGTCTTGCTTCTTCTGCTCGTCTTGCTTCTTCTGCTCATCTTGTTTCTTCTGCTCCTCGTCTTGCTTCTTCTGCTCATCTTGTTTCTTCTGCTCCTCGTCTTGCTTCTTCTGCTCATCTTGTTTCTTCTGCTCCTCGTCCTTCTTCTTCTGCTCCTCTTCCTTCTTCCTCTGCTCCTCGTCCTTCTTATCGTCTTTCCCATCCTTCTTATCATTGTTGTTGTTGTTGACCTCGATTTTCACCTTGATCTCGACAGCGATCTGGACACTCAATTCCACATCGTTCGCCCTGATTTCAGCATTTTTTCTTTCCTCGAGAGCTGCGTCCATTGCGGCGCGCATAGCAGCGGCAGGATCCTCCTCAATCTTTGTATACGTAGGTCTCGCGTCGTAGAGCACGGCGGCGACCGTCTGTGTCGCGAGTGCTTCAGCCGGAACAGTCGCATTTGCAGCCTCGGTAGCACCAGGTTGGGCGACACCTTTAGTAGCAGTGAGGGTGCGGGGATTGTAGACTGTAAGATTGTCAGAGGTGCGGCTGAAGCTTTGGGTGCGTACATACCCATTACAGTCTCAGTTTCCTGCTTGCCCCGGTTCGCTACGATAAGTTCTTGTTTGAAGATCTTGGCATCGACCTTCCTTCTCTCTCGGCCCCCGTTATCAGCTCGAGCCTCGAGCTCAATGCTGACTATGATCTGTTGTACGACCAAGATAACGGTACTCCTATCCGGCTTCTCTTGCGCAAAAGCCACTGCACGTAAGACATTGTCCATCTCATTGGCGGCAGCGTTAGCCTGCTGATCAATGAGAAGTACTTGGTTGACTTGTTGGAGTATGAGCTCCTGCGCATTCAACTCCTCTGCCTTCTTACGGCCCCCGTCATCACCGTTCTTGTCGTTACCGTTCTTGTCGTTACCGTTCTTGTTGTCACCGTTGATATCAATCTCAACGGCGAGAACTTGGTCAACCGTAACTTGCGTGATCTCTTGACGGGCTCTAGAATCGAGAGCAACGAAAGCAGAGGTCATGCCGGAAGCTGAGTCTACACAGACATCGGCTTGCGGCAGTGCAGCTTGGGAGCTGAGGTCTCGAAGAGCATGAAGGCTCGTGATAGGCTTGCTAGCTATAACAAGTGTTAGTAACAGTGGACGTTCAGAGAATACTGGTTTGGGTACCTGCGAGGCCGGCTGCGAGCAGCATAGTGGCAACAAATCTAGTAGACATTGTGAATAGGAAGTATGATTATGTTGGTGACTGTCAAAGTGCTGGATTTAAGATAGACTCTGGAAAACGTCACAGACGTTTGGTCGAGGAAGAATGGGATTGAAAGAGTGACTCGAACTTAGAATCAAAGAGTGTGGATGCTCGTGAATCGGTCAATGGTGGTTCCCCCAACTTTATATGCATACAACTACCTCTTGCCTGCAGACACCGGTCAATCGCTCCGAACGGTTCCAAAAAACTGTCATTCGTCCTACTATCCCATACAAGAGGCGCAGACACTTGCCTGAGGCTTGCGGCTGTCGATCATCCGGGCGTACGCCAAGAAGATTTATCTTGGTGCCCGAAATTGCAGGAATCGTGACTCAGGTATACCTGCGTGACACTGTATTTATGCCAAGAGATTATCATATGCGACCATCATATTGCTCTTCATGGCTGGGTGCGAGACGGTACTGAAACGTGGAAGCAACGGCCTGCGACCGAGAGCTGATATTGCATGCAACTCCGGGGAGAATGAAGCACAATCCGAAGTGCCGCCAGTCCAACAGAAGCCCTGCTGCTGCTGTCACGAAAATGTAGCCCTTGAGTTGCCCAAAGTGAATGGGCCAGCACGGATGGGCTGGGGAAGGGCGGGGGACGTCCGACCGCTGATCATCCACTTGGCACAACACAGAACCAGGTAAGAACAATAATCCATTATCTTATCAGGACTCTTTCTTGTTAGAGCCTACTTCAACAGAGTTATTCAGCTTTAGCTCTGCGGCTTACTGGCTGCAGAACTGCCAAGTGGCTGGTCGGAACCGCCTGGTTACAGTGCACATCGTTCGCCTTCAAACTGGAGTGAAATAGATCATGAGGCAGAGAACATGACGAAATAAAGAGGACGAACAAGTTCATTCAGCCAGCAGGACCTTGTGCGCAGTGTCGTGTTTGCGTGATTGTGCTTTGTGGAAACTGCGCGTCATCGTGTCTGCAATGCGGAAGTGGGGCAATTGTTGTCAGAAATTCACTCGCCGCCCACGCTATCTGACAGGCCGACCATCTTCAGTGTGAAACACTTCTGAGCCGCCACAACTCGACTGTTGCTGTGCTGCCGCCAATCGCTCAATTGAGCGTTCGTCTACGAAATGCACGAAGTTGTCACCCTCCAGTTCGGGTCGCAGAGCAACTATCTCGGCACCCATTTCTGGAACACGCAGGTAAACTCTCTCACGTGTTCGTTTGGGCGGCAGCCCCATTGGGCCATCTGAAATCCTTAGGCCCCTCTCTCGTTCGTTATGATGCATGCTTGTGGGGAGGCCGCGTACTCACGTTGCTTCGTCATCGTTGTTTACGAGGTCATCTCGCTCACCATTAGATATTCGTAGAACCCGCACGCAACTACTGTACAGGTTCTGATTTATCACAGGAGTCCTACTTCACCTATCCGCCTGAGCCTGAATCAGCTGTCAATCATGACATCCACTTTCGAGCTGGAATCGCCCCAGATGGCTCCGACACGTTTACTCCGAGAGCGCTTATTTATGACCTCAAAGGTGCATTCGGGAGCATGAGAAAAACGAACGCTCTCTACGAAGCCGAAGATGACAGAAACATATTAGATCAGACAGGAGTATGGTCGTCTAAACCCATCGTGCAGCGAGCAGACCCAATACCACAGTCCACCTACCAACAACATCTCGATGCAGGCCTAGAACCGCCTCAGCTGCGGACCTCGACGGTGAAATACTGGTCCGATTACAGCCGAGTTTACTACCACCCAAAGTCGATCGTCCAGCTCTCCGAGTTCGATGTGAACGACAAGCTCATGCCTTTCGAGAGCTGGGACGTCGGCATGGACCTCTTTGAAAAGCTTGAAAGGGAGGTGGACTTAGTTGATAGAGATCTCAGGCCCTTCGTCGAAGAGTGTGATGGTCTACAGGGCCTTCAGATCATGACCGGCGTTGATGATGCCTGGGGTGGATGGGCATCTGGTTGGATTGAGCGGCTGAGGGATGAGTATGGAAAGCTCAGCATCTGGACTTGGGGCCTAGGGGACCAAGGTGCAAACACAACAGTTCCGAGGGTAAGGTGTCACTACATCTTGGCTCGAGAATTTCTTTTAATAGACAACAGGAGAGACGCTTGCAGCAGATTGTCAACTCATCACGATCACTCCAGCCCCTCGCGGAACAGTCTTCGGTATACATACCATTGTCCAATCGACCAGCTAAGCTCCCAAAGTATCTTTCCTTTGATGCAACTTCGCCATGGCACGTGAGTGCTTTGCAAGCCGTTGGCATGGAAAGCATGACGATATCTTCCCGTTTGAAGGACTCGAATGGCAGACATGGAACCCTACAAGATGTGGAAGATACCATCAACAGCACCGGAAGACGAAGGATTGCCAAGTTTGGGATGAGCATTGCCGATCCAAATGTCTTGTCTGAAAATGCCAAAGACGCACTCGGGGCGGCTGGGAAAGACAAATCGGCCCTCTTGGAACATCAGAGCAGGAGCGATAATCAAATGAGCAGTTTCGATATTGACGCATTCTCCAAAGACTACAAGCTTGCCTTTATCAAAGAGCGGAAAAGAGAGCACATCTTCGCGAGAGCCGAAGCGTATCGCGGAGCGTGGCAGATGTCAGACGATTCAGGCCGCAGCCCTCGGGACAGATTTGGTGACGGACCGGCAGTCGAAAGGTACGTTCACTTGAGAACTAACTTCTGCTCAGCTTCGCCGCATGGCGGTCTGCTGTGACGAGCAGCTCGGCATCTGCCGCTATCTATCGAATCGTATACAGCAGACACTAACGACTTCTAGATACACCACGCCGCTGCTGTTCCCGTTATTGGACAGTTACCCATCTATTTTCGATGTGGGATCTGGGCATACCGAGAACCTCGCTGTTCACGCTGGACTTACCACTAGCACAGCTGTCGCGGAGCAAGTGCGAGCAATCGAGCAGATCGTGAAGCGACTGGTAGCAGTCGAAGAAAGAGAAGCTCTTTGCAACGGCCTGCAGGTGATCGCGGAGGAATACGATGAAGGATGGGACGGTGATTTCACCGACAGCGATGACGATGACTGAGTAAAGCTGCTGTTACCCCGGCTTAAGCATCATTACGAAATCATGACTTGTGCAGCCTGGCATCAATCTTTCCTCTTTGTCCATCCTGCGCTGTCAACGACACGAGGTGGCTTGCCATTGTCGGCCAATCTCACCCAATGTCTAACCTTGCAGGCACACCAACCCCGGCCAGTCCATGCACGATCACACGCTATCGATAGCGGGCACACACCAAAGCGGTGCTCCAATACTTCGTACACGGCATTGCATCATGATGCAGTGACGTGAGCAAGGCTCACGAACCGAAGCTTTCGAGGGCTTTGCCCTGCGCGAGCAAACACTCAAAAAGGCACTTGAAGGGCTAAATGCAAAGACACATTGATGATCTTGGCGGCCGGCATCGAGACTACAGAATCACACCTGCATTGTCAACGGATATGAAGGCACGTCACGATGATCATCATTGTCCTCTTAGGTCAATTGGTGGTCATGACGATCTGGATATCCTGAGGTTCCCAAATCAAGCCATCAAACCACAGTCCATGATGCGCTTGCATCACAACATCTGGGGCTCTCGAAGTTTCCGAGATAATCTTTTTCTACAACGTGATTGGTGGATGCAGAAAAAGACTATCGTTGCCTAGGCTATAAGCGCAGCCTTTGAGTTCACGTCTCACAAGAGCTCGCTTATCCTCCATGGCGAGAGGGGCACTCACGCGATACGATCAACCTGTCTAGAGAACGGCGCCGGAAGCTTGTGCAGGTCCCGCGCAGGAACACCAGGTCCCAACGTACCGACGCGCGTTCAAAGCTCGCACTGCACAACAATAAATCGCACACTATCATTGGTTGCTCTTTGTTGCTGCTGGTGTTCTCATACTGTCGTAGACGGTGGTAAGAAATGCAGGCGGTTGAGTGGGCGGCCGTATTCACGCCCAACCTCCTGCTGAGAGCCGGCCACAATACTGCATGGCGCAGGACCTCCCGAACTTTCGATATTAATGCCTGCCAGCGATCGGTTGGGTTGGGTCGTGGCTTGCACCGCAGACAACGGTTTCCCGCCATGCATCTAAGCAGCGCTGCTGCCCCGCCATCGCGATAGCAACCAGCCGGCCGCACACCTTGCTGCTGGGAGCCACAACGGCGTTCCAGAATTCAGAGTGACGCATCATCGGTGGGAGGCTGACTTGAGGCTTTGCTCACAAACTCAATCGGTCTGAAGGTGCTTACAGTCAGGTTTCAATTATTCGCATCTGGCGGAGCGTCCGGAGTCTCGCGATCAATCAAGCGCAGATAGCGCAATAGATTCTGCTCACGAGATCGGCCTCATGGGTGCTGCTATTGATAGACACCAAGCTTTTTGAGGCTGGTGATTATCCTCGGTCCAGCAACGGCAGGACACGCCCAGACAGGCGATCGCAACTTTGGCTGTGGTTACATCATAGTCTGGCTCCTAGACGGCGCTGATACGGGCACTTACTGATAGTGCCCTAGACTACCTAATTAGCTCGGGAGAAGGAATGGGTTCCAACGTCCCCACCGAAAATCAATATCAGCGACCACGGCGCGAGTCTCCTTCGCAGGATGATTACGAGAAGGCAAGCGACCGTTCCATGGTGCAGAGCACAATGTGCGTGCAATCTATGAGCCTGTTGTTATGCAGGACCGTCAGCATGAGCGGTATGGTGGTATTCGCTTGATGGCTTACACACTGTCAACAAATCCCAGTAGGCACCAGCATCCCCTGTATGTGGCGTATGTGTCGATATCTGCTGCTGTGATGATTGGCCTGGCCACAACTTGGTTTTACGAGCTGTTAGGGCAATTGCGTCCCGCGCTCGGCTGCATTGTGCTTGCCACATCGAGCGAGTGTGCTCTCACCTACATACCACGAGACCCACATTTACGAGGACTTGCCGTCTTGAGGCAGATACAGGTCACTACCGCCATCACCAGTCCAAAAGACCGTCAGGAAACGATGTCGGAGTCTTCTCCACAATGCTGGCTAGCGTATGCAACCTTAATCGTCGTTCGAGCTGCATGGAAGGCTGGGGAGTGTTTAGTGGCTCTCCCAGAAGACGCATATTAATCGACTTCCCCTCTCACCCTCGTCTTGTTACCCATCAGCCATAAAGGTTTGTCAGTTGCAACTCGCTCGCTACGGTTGCAAACTACTCTCGTTCTACTAGTGCCTCATTCGTTCGAGCACTCGATCAATCGTCACTGGAAACAGGATGAAGGTCACCACCACGTTCTTGGCCCTCGTGGGCGCAGCTGCCGCTGCCCCATTCGCTGAGTACAAGGATGACTATGGCTACTCTGCCTCCACCCCCGTGAGTACTGCAACTGGCATGCGGTAGACGCAAGATGTTGACCAGTGTAGGATTACAAGCCTTCGTCTTCGGATAAGCACTACACTCCCGGGCCGACTTACTCTGAAACCTACCCGACCAAGTCCAAGGATGAGTATAAGCCCTCTTCGAGTGTGAAGAGCTACCCGGTCTACACTCCGGAGCCTACCTACTCTGAGTCCTACCCGACCAAGTCTAAGGATGAGCATGAGTATGAGCCCTCTTCGAGCGTGAAGAGCTACCCGGTCTACACCCCTAAGCCTACCTCTGAGGACGAGTACCCGCCATGGAAGCCATCCACGACGCCTTACTCTTCGTACTCGCCCCCCAAGTCTTCCGACTACTACGCTCCTCCCCCTCCTAAGTCTTCCGACTACTATGCGCCTCCACCGCCAAAGTCCTCCGACTACTACGCTCCCCCTCCCCCTAAGTCGTCGGATTACTATGCTCCCCCCCCACCTAAGCCCACCACGGCTTATCCTGTTCCCCCGAAGAGCAGCGACTACTACGCCCCCCCACCACCTAAGTCTTCTGACTACTATGCGCCCCCGCCGCCAAAGTCCTCCGACTACTACGCTCCCCCTCCCCCTAAGTCGTCGGATTACTACGCTCCCCCGCCGCCTAAGCCCACAACTTATCACTACCCCCCTGCTCCTAGCTCTTCAAAGCACTATCCCATTCCCTCTACTTCTGAGTACCATCCGGTCCCTCCCTATTCGACTGGTCATGTTCCCCCGAAGCCGTCAACGACTCCCTGCCCTGAGTCTTCAACATACTACGCTCCACCCCCACCTAAGCCCACCACAGCTTATCCTGTTCCCCCCAAGAGCAGCGACTACCACCCTCTGCCACCACCTAAGCCTTCGACTGTCTACCACAACACCACTACCCCTTGCCCTTCGGAGACCAAGACTCCCCCGCCACCCAAGCCTACCACGCTGTACCCCACCAGCAAGCCAGCGCCTCCTCCGGAGACTCACCCGACTCCTGCGCCTAGCAGCAAGCCTGCGCCTCCGCCTAGCAGCAAGCCCGCACCTCCGCCTGAGACTCACCCAACTCCTGCGCCTAGCAGCAAGCCTGCACCCCCACCCGAGACTCACCCGGCACCGCCTGCTTCGACACCTGTCGCACCCAGCAGCAAGCCCGCACCGCCTCCTGCACCTCCTGCCTCGACACCTGTCGCACCGCCCCCTGCACCGCCTGCTTCGACACCTGTCGCGCCCAGCAGCAAGCCCGCACCGCCTCCTGCACCTCCTGCCTCGACACCTGTCGCGCCCAGCAGCAAGCCCGCACCGCCTCCTGCACCTCCTGCCTCGACACCTGTCGCGCCCAGCAGCAAGCCCGCACCGCCTCCTGCACCTCCTGCCTCGACATCTGTCGCACCGCCCCCTGCACCGCCTGCGTCGACACCTGTCGCACCGCCCCCGGCACCGCCTGCTTCGACTCCCGCGCCCAGCGCGACCACACCAGCGCCAGTCCCCTCAAGCCCTGCGGCTACCACTTCTGCGCCCCCACAGTTCACCGGCGCCGCAGCCTCCAACAAGGCCTTCGGCGCTTTCGTCGCTGGCGCTGTTGCTTTCGCCATCATGGCATAATCTCGCGATTGCTTCTATGCACTCCTAATATTCATGACTCTCCTTTGAAACACTCTACCGGTAACGACCCGTATAATGACAACGTCACGTATAGAATGGGTTATGTACAGACACTCTCCTTACACACAAGGCTTCTCTTCTTGGGGCATGGTCAAGCCATGAAATATCATTAGTTACGCGGCTGTCATGGGGGGACAGTTGGCAACCAGGCTTGTAAGTTAGGAGGTGCTGGGCGATAGTAATGTCTTTGCTCGAAGTTGTAGTCTACATAGTAATGCTAGCCACTCTCCGAGGTATTCGTGTCGAAATGTCTTGTGCATCATGATCCCCTCGTGCATCATGCCGGTTAGCCGAACACACCCTGCATCGTACGTACACTAATCATGTATCCCTGCAAGGCCCTACGGATGATATCATAGAAGTAGTAGGTTGGTCTCATATGTCTAAGACTATGAAAGCTACGCGTGTCTGTTAACCAACTCGTTGTTTATTACCTCAGCAAGACACCCACAGTTCATTCCCCGCACCTTACGAGTCGTATCATCAATTTTCGTTAAGTATCATTCATACGTTATAGACGGACGAACACACAGCAGGAGCGATGCACAAGTCATATCCCGCCCCTACATCAGGATCGCGTTCGAAACTTATATCAGCAAACTTGAAAGAGATATTCAACGGTCCCGGCATCTCCCACCCACAGAAAAACTTCACTGCACAGCTCCACAACGCAGAACATCGATCGAACATGTCTCACAATAGTGGCATTGATTCTAACACGAACTCTGGATTTCTGGTCTCATCTGGCGTAACAGGGGAGCAATCTGAGATAAAGCAAATGGCAACCAACCGGGACCACGAGCATAACTCTTCAAAGGGGCTCCAGTTGAGTCCGGTGAGGCCTCGTAAGCCTGAGTCTCAAGTCCTTGAAAAGTGACAGCAAGTTCATGCAGGCCAAGTACCACAAAGACCAAGCAAATGAGAAGCGCTATGGTCAAGGGGGGGCTGGAGTCTTCGATCAAGAAATGGCGACCGGACAACATGGTCGCACTTATGGACGCGCCTAAGCTTGAGGACTTTGGGACGCAAAGGATGCCGTAAATAAGCATGTGAAAGAGTACAGAATAGGATTAGAGGATAGCAATGCGCAGTAAAGGGAGATGACGTTGTGAATGGATGCTTGCAAGTTGTCATGAGATATGCGTGATATGGTTGCGCACGCAGCCAAAGAAGCATCAAATTTCAGTACTGCAGAAACAACTGATTGAGGGTTGTAATACGTGTGGGGGCACTGGGTACAACTTTGGAAGGGAATCCAACCATGTACGCGCAATCATAGGAGGAAGGCCTTGATACCGCATCTAAAGCCATGGCTTATGTTCTTCTCTCTGAGAGACAGCAATCCAGACGAAGGATCCCGAGCACCAGATCAACTCTGACGAGTCCCGGGAGCTAATTAGGTACACAACAAACTTCCCGATCGTGCCAGCACAAGACGCACTCTATTGGAGACTGGCCCGAAGCCATGTGTTGTGGGAATAAAAGTGTCGTTCCTTTAAGGATTCACGTTGTTGGTTTGCGCTCAGGTGATATTGCAGCAAACAGAGAAATGCTCCCGACTTTAGGTACCAAGGTAATCTGCGCTGTGGCTAAATCTATTACCTGAAGGGCTCTGCTCTGCCCCTTTTTGTTACAATTATGATGTTCTCACCATCGCACATCCTCCGCAAAATCCCGCATCTCCACTCGCCGAGCGACCCCGATTTCCGAATCTTCCCCATTTCGCCACACACCAATCATCAAGTTTGCAGTTTCGATGCACAAATTAGAGCAACATCGACCAAAAGCTGTGATGGATTTTGTGTTTTCGTCTTGGCAGCACGCTAATGCAGTAGGAACGCCCGCGAAGCTGCTCGGCGATTGCTCGGGTTGGACTTTGTTGGGTGGTCATGTACGAGTATATAGTTCATTAACATCCTTCGATAAGGTGTGGCTGCAGTACACAAGCATCCCAAGCATTTCAAGCATTCGAAACATCTACTTTACATTACGTCACTCATTACCACTCTGCTCATCGTCACTACTTCAATCAACATCGAGAACCTAATACTAAAGCCACTTATCGTCAATCATGTCGACCCCATCGTCTTCTTCCTCTCGTAGCTCCTCCATCACATTGCCTACCCAGCAAACTCGCCAGCCCGACCAACAGAAGCACGCACATGGCCTCATGGCAACCCTCAAGAAGCCCTTCCAGGGCTGGTCGAAGGATCTCCTTCGCGCACGCGACGATGACGACGACGATTACAACTTTGCGAGCGGCATGCGTCGCGGCGCTCACTTATACTACGAGCCTGAGAAGGACGCCTAGGGAGTGGTCCTGAAGCATGCGACACCAACGGCGGATCCCGCGAGCCAGATCGCGATGATTGCTGCCAAATCATGTGAACCACCCGGGGTGATATGAAGGGATGCAGATGCAATGGATCCATGTCTATACCGGGGACCTGCAGCGGAACTTGAAGAGGAGAGATTGTCTTCTAAGCATGCATAAGCGATATCAGGGCTGTCAAGTTTGGAGTTCCTGTTTTTATACCCATTTGATTAGCAACGACGGTTTCTGCGCTCAATTTGCATTACTGCAGGCAGGCACATTTGACCTCTGACCAGTCACTACTTCTGTAGGATCCAACTCATTCTTGTCAAGGCCAACCAGCTGCGCAACTATAACTGAACAGTTCAATCCAAAGAAGGTCAACATTCTCTGAGCATGACCTGACAGTGATAACAGAAGAACTTCAACGTTTGAAGGTGTTGTGTATACAACGTTGATCGTAATCAGCATTTTCACCCTAATGCTTGAATTTGAGTAGGTATCCTTTCCTGTTGTGCTGAAGTTCTGCATACGTGTGATCACTAAACATGTCAAGGAAGCAGATTCATAACATCGAGCTCATATGAGCACGTTAGCATCGGCGCAAGAACACGACTAGTACTTGCATTCTCAATCTGGACGTACTCTCTTGCTAGCTGCCGCGACAACTCCTGTACGAGCAGAATGCCGGTGGGAACATTGCCGTAGGTAGCGAGTTAACGCGGCATGACCTGACAAGCCAGTCGCGACCGAGGTTTTCCTTTCTTGAGTGTATGTGATTATCTGACGATGTCACGTGAGTCCATCTTTGGAAAACTTGGCCGTGGCTGACATTGCAGATCGATGAGTGACTGTCAACATGTAGATCCTTGATATCGGCGCTCTGTGTGGTCACCGTGTTTCTGTTTACACCCTCTTCGAACATGGTGTCGTATCCATGTATGTTAGGGTTTCGGTGCCTCTTTCAACTTAGGTACCTAGATACTTTCTACGCAAATGGCTCCCGTCACTCCTGGAATCAGGCGTCCAGGGCTGAGTTATTTCCGACAGGCCGTTGGATCCAATAGAAGACTTGTCCCTGCGTCAAGACCATGGGTCAGAAACAAGAACAAATCTGGCGATACTTTGCCAAGCGTCCCAGTCCTTAACAAGGCGCGACTACGCTGCTTTCGCGTAGAATTCCGCCAACCTCCAGGCATTGTCAGCCACCAATGGCCTGTGCGGCTCAACTTGTCTGCAAGATGCGCTGGACAGCCGTGCGCCGCTCGCCTAACAGCCAGACATGTAAGTCGCGATTTCCCCTTTCGCGGGCTGCTTGAGCAACCTCTCGCCCTCACTCAAAGAGCTCTCCTCTCTCGAATCGAACACAGCATATCCCGTCTCCTCCAAAGCCCCACAAAAAAGTCCAGCAATGTCTCTACTTTTCTCAGCAACCCTCCTTGCGACTGTCGCCTCAGCTCAGTTGACGACGTCCATTTGGCTACCTGGTGCTGCGAATGCAAATCAGAGTTTCGTTGGTTCCGTTGTCGCACAGCAAGATGATCGCACCACCCTGTCACTGGCCTTCAACGGAGGTGCCATCGAGTCCGAGTACTACGGGCAAGGACCCGACATTGTGACCGTAGGAGGCACTACTTATGTCGCTTACGAGGCAAGTGCGACCGACGAGGAAAGCGACTTTACGGTGACCGTAGCCCTTGCATGCACGCGGGAGAATGGCGACGCAGTCCCAACCTGCACCGCTACCACGCGAGGTGACGGACCCGAGAACAGCATCCTAGCATCCGACAGCGACTCTCCACAGACCACTATGACTATGAGCGGCGACGAACAGTACTACTTGAACAACTTCAAGCTCGTTATCACAGCCGGAACGGAGAAGCTCAGTGCTTCGGCAGCCGCTACACCTACCGGAAGCACAGCCCAATCGACCGGTACACAGTCGACAGTAGGATCAATAGTATCTAGCGGAGCAAGTTCTCAGGTTGTCCAGGCCACAGGTGCAGCAGTCCCAATGCGTTCGATGGCACCTGTCTTGGCAGGGATGGGCGCAGCAGCAGCCTTCTTTGTTTGATACCGACACAGCAGACGTTTGTTACCATATGCTATGTATAAGCTTGCGTTCATCTGTAGTGCTTCATGATTTACTCGAGCACGCTACGTATAGTCTTAATTCTTCAACATGTACTATCTCTGGGCACCGACTGGACGTTGTGCAGATTCCAAGGTTTACTCTTTCGCTAGACTGCTCAGTGACCGTTTATCTGTCACGCATGAGCCGACCTGTCAATGTCTTGTCCTGTTCCCTAATCGCGCTACGTCTCTTGCTTTAATGCATAACGCTCTTGTTTCCAACCTAGAAACTTCTCTCAACATAGACCTGCAGAATTTCTTCACTGTAGACCCGCAAGTTATTCTTAACACAGATTTCAACACCATGAAGGCGGGCCTGACCTGTAACATGACTAAGTATAGCATTAGGCAAAATTAACCAATCATCTCACAACGGTTCTTTCTTATTAAAGTGTATGCGCTTGACCACGGTTCTCTTGTCGTTATTCTGCAGCTTATTGGCTACAGTTACGTTGGTTCGGATTCTACAAAAGTGTCGAGGTGCTAGTTAGATGTGCTGGAGTGTAGTACATCAGCCATTCCAGAACATACCCAACAACACGTTGATTCTCTAGCATCATGCACGAACATCGTTATGTCACTCACCATTTCCTCACAATGACTACCCTCACAGATACTTAAGATCGCCAAACTCTCTCCGTTTAAACCTTCCAGAGTATACCCAGCACAACCATACCAAACATGCATCTCTACGGCACCAAGTACCGCTCTGGACGACAGCATCCCGTTGAAACAGGCATCTTGATGAAGATTCCAGATGGAAATATGCTCACACTGACAGCTCTTGTAGCCCCGGTCTCGATGACTGGCTTTCCTACCTTTCGCGCTGACGAACTCCATGCATTGGAAGAAACTGTCTGTTTCCACATCGAAGCAGAGAAGATCCCGCAAGATATTCGGTGCTCGTGCTTACAAGGTGGGCGGTTCTGCTTACTTGCAGAGCACTGGCTGCTCGAATATGGCCCTGGCAGCCCCTTCTGGCTGGATCAGAATGGTGAGCCACGAGTTGGATCGCTGATACGCTATACTGGCCTCAAGAAGGGTGGCAAGAGCGCTGTAATTGGTGATTTCGAGGAGCGTATCTGTTGTGTTGAAGGGCTTATGAAGGTCGAAGGAAAGGACGCTGGTTCCAGCGTTGTGACAGGCTGAATGCGCGCTGTCTGGTCGAACAGAATTTCCTAGGCCGCTGTAGACTTGTGATAGTATGCGATTGTACTTGCTCGCGATTTTTAAATATGTCAGCAATCAAATCAACAATGACTTTATACGTCATATGGAATACTTGTAGCAAAGTACACTGTGTGCATGCGAAGAACCTTTTGCACAGTGCCTGGAGCATGATGTAATTATCCTATGTGGACAGCATTCATTTCATATGATTAAAAAGATGCGCATTGCAGTTAGTACGCTGTGGAATCAATACTGCATAGCTCCATTCGCAGTGCCTGTCGTACGGTGTATCCATCCCTGTCGACAGCGTTTATTACGGCGCCCGGGCACGTTCAACTTCATACACTTTTGTAGGATCCAACCCATGTTAATCACTGCCAGTGAGCCACAAAAGTAACACTAATTAACTCCACCCAAGTACAGTCTAACAAGATAGCGCATCCATAAATATTGATTCATACCAAGAGGAAGAAAAGAGAGGAGAAGGTTCAATTTATTTCATAGCGATGATGCTTCTCCATATGTATCTAAGATACCTTCCGGGTATCCTCCCTGACCGTCATGAGTAATGAGAGACATAATCAATGCACATGCAACTGCAAGCCTTCTTCCCCTGCGTCATTCCAAAGTGTCGAGCCGCAGGGCACATGTGCCCGCAGTTCGTGTCACCGCCAATACCGCGAGTGACAAATGCAAAAAGTTACTGGTACTTGGGTGCCTTGTGCGACCACCTGACCTCGAAAAAAATGAAGGGACCATGCCCAAAGTGTGTGAGCGAGTGAATCGAAAGAAGAAAGGATATGTGGTAGAAAGAAGTTGCGCAACGAGACTCATGCCAGCATCTAGCTGAACATATTGCAGTCCATTTCCTTGATTGGGTATTCACCGTCGCTCTCGACTACACCGCAAGGCTCACTCCAGCCGATCTCGAAGGTGTCAGATTCGGGGACGTTCATCTTAGCGTTTGGAGCGCATGCAGCGTCGACAGTGTAGTAGGAGACGATCATGGAAGGTGCAGAGTCCCAGGCGCAGGCATCGGCGCGCTTCTTGAATGCATCGCGGCGCACCATACGGACAGCCTTACGTTCAATCAATGCACGCTTCTGTTTCGGGCAACCCTCGGGTGCAATGCACTCGCAATTGGCACGCTTGGCTACGGTGTCGACCTTACACTTGTGTTGATCAACTACCTTGTACTTGAAAGACTGGTGGCGATGAGGGGTCCAGCGGCTGGGGCGTCCAGACCACTCATTGTCAGTCTCCTCATCGCTAGAGTCGTGATCACTGTTGTAGTCCTCCTCGTCAGAAGAGTCAGTGTTGTCAGCATCATCCTCAGGGGGAGCTTCGTAGGAAGGCTCCTCGCTTGACTCTTCGTCGGAGTTCTGATAATCAGGCTGCGCTGGCGAAGCAGATGCAGAAGGGGAAGAAGGACGACCAGCAGGACGCGATGGAGTCGGTGCAGGTACTGCCGAGTACTGCTCGTCGCTGTCAGGCTGAGTCGGCTGGTATGCTGAGCTGTCAGGCTGAGTGGGCTTGGTCGCGGAGACAGAAGGTGCGGCAGGATTGGTGGGTGTTGTGGTGTTGCCGGAACCCTCTCCAATCTGTACAGCAGCGCAGTTCATGAATGACTCGTGTTCCCCTGTACAATAGTTAGCGCTATTCATACTGTTGTAAAGTTGGTGTATACGTACGGTTCAACCAGATCCAGGCGAAGAGAGCCTTGCCTTCAGGCATGCCAGTGGGGACCTTGAAGTCAAAGGTCTGTACCTCAGGCGATCCGTCCTCACCACGAAGGGGGCAGTTGCCGTTGTAGGAAGCTGCGACCTTCCAGGTCTCGCCGCGATCGGTGGAAAAGCCAACCTGGCAAGACCCACCGTAGTGAGTACCACCAGGCGCGTCGGCAGTGTAAGTGTGATCAGAGAGCTGGAAGTAGGCATCCTGACCTGGCTGCCATGTCACTTGAGCTTCCTCGGTGTCGAAGAGGTCAAGGTGACCACGACAAACACCAGGACTTGGGGCAGTGGGCTGGCCCTCGCTATCGCAGCAACCGAGAGGGAAATTGAGCTCAGGATCGACGGAAGAATCGGTGGAAGCCTTGTTGGCCTCTTTTGCTGCACCTAGAGCTCCAGGGTACCAGAGAGACATGTGTGCTTGAGCTGCGCCAGCCAGGGCGAGCAGAGAGATTGCGTTCGTGTACATCGTGGGTATGTCGTCAAAGTTACGATTCGTAGGATATTTTATGCGTTTCCAGTGGAAGACTGGAAAGAGCTTAAGTAGAGCAAATCTTAATGATCGTTGTGCGGTGGTGATTGCACGGCTTGGTCAGTTGACACTGTTGAATCGTGAACACTGTTCGTGGAGTCCGGAAATGGTCCTGAAGTAGCAACAAGGGCACTCAGAAAGAAGAAAGGGATAAAAGAAGAAAGACGGTCCTGCGCTTTCGATCACGAAAAGAGTGAATGTAGAAGGAATGTCGACGAAGGCTTGCTTGTCACGAGAGAGGGTGTGTCACTGAGAGTGATGCCACTTCCACAACAGGCGGAATCTGGCTTCTTAAGCCGCCTCCAGATGAGTTTTGATCATCTACCAAGGCGCCCGGTGGACTGACTTGCGTTTCCGCTCCGGTAGGATGAGATTCGCGCCTGGGAGCCGTTGTGCGACCCGCATGCCGTATTCTTGGCGGGGGGGAATGTTTCCCCTGACAGATCTTAGCCAATGCGATCTCGCGTTTACATTTTGCCTGCAGGACAGCAATGTTTCACCGTGGCGGCTCGAGGAGGTCTTACCCGAGAGCGTTGGTCTGGTTAGGACTTCGCCAGCCAAGCACGGAAGAAACATCAACGCGCCGTGTTTCACACGATTCCGTACATGGATTAGCGCGGCGCTTCCCTGCTTGGGAGACGACATAGCGGGGCCTGTCTTTGATTTTGCAGCAGATGTGCAAGAATGTGCAGAGTGTGGATATGAGGGCCGTGTAACGAGCAGAAAGACCGATGTCGTCCCTGACTATCGCTGCCCTTTGCGATCTTCCGGTTGTGGCTGTGGCGCGACGTCCTTCGAACAAAGTGCCGGGCGGCACCTTATCGATTATGTGATTCGCTTAAATGTTTCCCACGTGCATCAACTATCCCTGCCCAGCCAACCTTGTCCCCACACCGTCATCCTTCGAGGCTGCTGATCCTCGAAAGCCCAAAGACCTGCCATGTTGGTCTCAGTGTGCATCGACGTGATGGTCGCACACTCTCATTTGTCTCTCCCATGACACGAAACCCCACAGCTGCTGACATCTTGATGGCGGAACTACCACCCCTGAATTTGCAGACGACAGATATCCGTTCCGAACTCCGGGCGACTGCAGCATGTTCACCCACAAAGTAGGTACCGCACCAGTGCACCCACGCCCGACAAGCCACTTGGCACTTTGTAGGATTCAACTCACACTTACCAAAGCCAATGATTAGCACAATTAGAACCGAATGACTCCGTTCGAGCGCGTAGAAGAAAACTCGTGACGAGATTATTACATGATCCTTATTGTCTGATGCTACGTTTTGCAAAGTGGCTGGCCGGACATGCCTGGGTGCAGTATATCTATGCAGGGGCGTGCAAACGAGCATGTGGAGAAGAACACCTCACCACACGGTCTTTTTCCTGGTCGCGGATGTGTATGGCCGCAGCAAGGCGCGTAAGATCCTCCCTCCGCGACTAATGCAGCAGGATACGAAGGCCCGTTCCCAACGCCGGCCTTGAAGCAGCCTGGAAACGTCGACCTTCTTGGCCTGTGCCGGTCTTCCTTGGGAAGCGCCCTTTGCCGCAGCCCTCAAGCCCAGAGCAGTCCGTTGACTCATTGTGAATGCATCGAAGCGCGATCGTGGCCAGATGGTCGCGAGCACTCCCTTGACATGACCAGTGGTTCAAAGCCAATGCATGTTCACTGTCATCTCATTTCTCTGCTAGCTTTTTTTATTACGCCCATTTTGCTGCTGTTCATTTCTGTCAGACGCTTTTGAGATGAAGCCTGGCCCTCGCATTTCAAGCTAGCCATCCACGAGCGCAAACCGTCGAACTCAAAGACACGCTGAAGCAGGTGGTCACACTTGCCAAGGGTGCTACCGCCTTAAGTTTCACTGGCCCCAGTGTGCATCCTCTCGATTGGGTTCGCCCACTGGCGGTAGAGATGGCGGCTCGCCTAGTTCTGTGACAAGCGACGTTACCCTTGTCATTGCTCCCCCACAAGATCATCGTCCTTCATTTCAATTCTGTAGAACGTTGGTTTGTAGTCTAGATTCCAGTGTGATTGAAAATTGTTTCTGGGAGAGCATGCATTGCAAAACAACACATGAATGCAGGTCAAACCTGGACTTACGAGCGGTGCAGCCAGCACACCAGGATCAGAGCGGAAGTACTTCGTACAGTGGCCTTCTGCGAATCGGATCATGTTTAGGGACACCATGATGCACGTCCAAGGATCCTGTAGGCACGACTTTAATGTGCTGTCGACCTGGACTGGTAATGAGAATATCATTCGTTCATACCCGCATTTGATGAGACCGCCATCCTGACCGGGCCGCGGTACCAGAAAGCAGTGCTGGACGTGGCGGCCACAAATGAGGTAGGCTGCGCTTTGGCCAGCGTAAGTGTCCCATTTTGAAGCGTTTGTATTTGAAAATAATCAAACAAGCATGTTCAGCACTGTTACGGAGCAGCTCCTATCTCATCACAGCTGTTGAATGTATAAATTCGCGACAAGTCTCAGGCACACTGACAACGACTGCTGTTTACAGTCGTTTTCTTGTCAACTAGCACGGACAGAACAAAGGGCGATAGGTAACTTTCGGTCATCATCTGCGGCATGCTCAAAGTTCCTCCAAAAAAGAGTCTTCTTTGTACATATGAAATGATTGTGTGCATTGCCTACCACTCACACAACGCTCATAGACAACACAGAATAGTACTTTTGCAATATATAAGTACGCTGTGAAGCAACTGTACCACGAGGCAAGCGTACTGTGATCAACAACTTTTTTCTAGTAGAAAGTCTCAGCCAGTGGGTCCATCATCATCTCGGTTCTGTCCAGTCAAGATGTAGCAGAAGGACAAACTGGTATCCATAGCCTGAGAGCCAGTGCGATACTGTACCAGCTATGACAAGGTCAAGCGTCCAACATAGCATTATCCATAGCATGGCCTATGGTGAGCTTGTACCTCTTCAGATCTGCTAAAGGCACACTGACCTTCCAATTTACTAAAGGTCCACACAGAACCTGGCAGAAGCTGTCAGGTTAGGGGGCTATCGCATTGCTACTGTCACAGTTCTGTCAGATTACAATCGTTGGAATCAAATGAGAAGCGCTACACAACCTTATGGATGACATGGGGTGGTCCGCAATACATAAGGGTATTATTCTCGTTGCGTTCATTTGGTAAGGATTCTTGTCTACATTCCAAAAGACGTAAATTGTGTTCAAACCAGACCAAATCCTATCTGTATCGTTGTATTCTCCGTACATTCGCGCTGAGACCGACCTCAAAGTTTAGGAAGTGCAGGCAATAAACTGTCAATTCATGCTGGCATCTCATACCACTTAGTGAACACCTCCGGGGTATGGCTGCATCTGATCGAAGATACGAAAACAGTCTCCAACATAACCGTACTTGGGCTCGGTCAGCTCAGCCTTGAGGTACGCTTCTAGATAGCAGGCGTTGACATGGAAGCCGAAAGGACCCAAAGAGTCTCGCAGACCCTTGACGCCATCGATAGTAATCATCTCGTCTTTGCGCGCTAGGTCGACAATCCATGGAAGGTCTGAGAAGTCGAAGATGCCCGCGTTCTTGAAATCCCACTCTGTAACCCTACCGGCTAGATACTTCCATGTAGTGGGCCAGTGAATGTCGTTCTCACGGCGGAAGTCAGAGCGGCCGAAGAAGTAGACGGTGGCGTAGGTGGGATCTTGCAAGAGCGGCGCGCTGCCGGAGAGGTTGATCGAGAACCGAACGCGAGGGTCTAGGGTGCTAAGTGTTGTCGCAGTTGAGCCGCCGATACCATGACCGACAATGCTGTAAGACTCCGAGTCGAACGCAGCGCTGAACTTGATGGAAGGGAACTGACGCTGCAGAAGATTGACGTCGCCGAGCTCCTGCAACACGAACTTGATGTTCTGAATGCGCGCATCAACGGTCTTCGTCACCATCTCATCCCAGACCTTGAGGTCCTTGAATGGATCGAGGCTGGCTGAGCCGTTGTTGGCGGGAACATCAGGATGGTCGATGATTGCTACAGCCTGGCCGTTTGCGCTCATGAACCGGGCTAATGTGCTGTACAAGAAGCGGCTAGTACCAACTTGAGGTTCCAGGAACACTAGCGGAACCTTAGAAGCATCAATGGTCTTACTACTGCCACAGCAAGCCTTGTACTTCATCTTGTCGAAGACACTGTCGCTCGTGTTTCCAAAGAACTGCGCATCGGACTCGCGCGCAGTGCCAGCTGGCATGTACAGCTTGTCGCACTCGGACGAACAGTCTGCCTTGTGCACTGGCATGAAGAGGCTCACCTCCAGCTCTTGGTTTGCAGCATTGATAAGTGGGAAGTTGGCAACGGCAGTCGTGTAAACATGCGCATCATTTGGACCAGGGATGTAGACGGCGTGAAGGGGCTCGAAGAGCATAATTATCGCAAAACACGCGGTGAGAATGCCTGCGAGAAGACCCATGACTGCTAGCTGCGCAAAGAGGCGTTTGTGATAATGGAAGGTAGAAGCCGTCGTGAACGATGGTGGTCGAGAAGTCGACCACTGTGTTGGTGGCTGTGCGAGTTTTATAGTAAGCGGGTGCGCTTTCGCACAGAGCTAGTACGTCGAAATACCTGGAATGTGAGATAATTCTTGGCACGTGCAGAGTGAAGTGAAGGCGGCTTCATATCGACGGGTTGGGATAATGAACTCATGCGGCACCTAATACTCTAAAACTCTCCTTCCAAGACGCGGTGACGGAGTGTTCAAATGAGCTCGCACCTCCCAGTATCACACGTGGACGTAGCACGGTGGCCAGATGTCGCAGAGGACTACTCACACTAATGTATCACAGGTCACATCCGCAGAGTTCAAATAGGCGGTAAGCGATGAAAGTTCTTGGCTACCCGACCAAACTGCGTCCTCTTCTGGGGTCCCATTCTCGACGAAAGGGAATATTGAGGGGCATTCAGAAAACTACCAGGGCAGGCTTGAAGTCCAGTCCAGCCCGGTATGTCCCCTAGTGCTTCGCTACCAGGCAGAGTTGGCAACAAACAAGTATCCGATAGCAAGTGATCCAAGCTGAGCTCTGTGATATGTAGCATTTGTGAGCGTTGCCCTAGTCCATTTACCATCAAGTTGCTGTTTGTTAGCCAACCCTACCTAGGAACTATCAGGACGTTCACAGGCTTCTTTCCGACTTTTCTAGATCAGAGCAAATACTGATGACCTTCACGGCCTTTGATCATAAGGACGGTAGTCTGGTGGTAAACTATCGCTGACGAAGGGCCGATGACTTGCAAACGATGGCAGAAAGGCAGCGTTGGTGCCATGAAGGAGGTGAAAGTGGTCGGAAATTTAGCGCGTGGTCTGTGCGCAAGGCTCATGTCGTCACGCTCAATGCAAGCCTGACGAACAAAGTCGCGTGAGTGCGACACGTCTTAGTCGATGCGAACCGGGCCGCACACTAAAGGCTCAATGATAATTTGAAGGCGAGCCCGTTTCGCCAGCGAACACACACGCAAGGCCGCAGTACTTGGATGCTTTTAGATCATGGGGTTTTCCTCCTTTGCTGACAAAGAGGCAGTCCTACCCGCTCTTGTCCAAAGCTAGACGTTGTGGCACGCGGGTAGCTCGGCTATCGGCGTGGAGACAGGATCAAAACACTACATAAGCGGGCACGACCTCTTCTTGCGTCACGAGGCACACAGGCTCACAGTACGACAGGCAACTTCGTTTCAGTTAAAAAAAATAAACGGAGATTTGTAAAGAGTATGGACTTGAATTGTATTGATCGACCGCTGGTCGATGTTGTGCGCCTTAGTTTGTTGTTCTGAAGAGGATCATGTTTGAGCTGGCCGGCAAGTCAAGTCTGCCTCGCGGTCAACCCACATACGTGCGTCGTACGCACGCTATGCCTCTTGAGATAGCCCCGACTACGCGCCGCCGACTCCTTCGTCTCATCATTGGATGGTGTGGATGCATTCTTATGCGAATTGCCTCATCTGGACAGGAAATGAGGGGCCTGCGTATCAAAACACTCGCAAGACGTAGAGTCCGTTGGATACTTTGCTAAGGCGTGCAGTGTACGCTCCCCCTGCGCGACACGGTCCTCTTGGCGGCAGAATTGTTGTTGCCTTGAAGTTGTTCAGACGCTTATCAACCTCCGAAACTGACACTTCTTCTACTCCATCCCAACACACCCTCTTCTCTTGCAGACTACAGCAACCATGGAGCAAACCGATTCTACGACCATTGAGCGCCCTCTCCGCCTTCTGACGTACGTGGCTACGGCCATCACAATCCCTCTGAACATTGCTACAACTATTCTGGCACTGGAGCAGAGACCTTATTACTGGTCCCGCAGGCGACATGTCTCCGCCTTCTGCTTTGCCTTCATTCCCTTGGCGATGACCGTCGCTGCGACTTCGGTCAGTCTGAGGTACATGAAGACGAACGGCAAAAGTCCCCGTGCTTTGCAATTCAAGGTCCTCGATCTTGTTGCGGCTATTACATATCTCGCTGTCCTGATCCCCTGCTGGGCAGTTGAGCCGCATAAGTTTGAGGCTGTCGGTTTCGGGGTCCTTATTGGTTACACAACCGCACCCATGATCGTGAACATGTAAGTCGGACTAGTTACACACCTGTTACGTGGCTCACACAGGCAGGTTCCTCCACATCTACTTCACAGTAAACGATCTTCCCTGGAAGACAATCTTCTCGTCCGTCGGTCTCAAACGGAAGCCAACTTGCCAGCAGTGCCCTAACTGCCAGGCGAAGTTCGTCCCTCACACAACTGAGACTACGAGCAAGGGCTACAGCCTTCTTCGTGGCGAGGATTATCTCGATGTTGAGGCCGATCCAATCCAGTACCGAGACTCGGAAGACTTCTTGGGTGAGGGTGCCGAGCGCGCCGAGCAGCCTGAGGCCGGCGCAGTTGAGGAGAGTGGCAAAGGCAAAGATATGGTCTAGATTGAAGGCTTGAATCATATAACTACGGTACACACGCAACGGATTTCACAAACGGAAGCACATGGAGCAGTAGAGAAAGTGGGCTACGAGACCTAGATGGCTGGCTACAACAGAGGTCCTTGGAGCAGAGATTGGAGATGTGTGTGAGTTCACGAATGGTTAGAGGACTACAGAATGTCTTAAGATAGAAGCAAGACTGCCCGAGCGGTTTCAGATACGTCTGGCAATACTATACAAGTTCAAACTGAGAATGCTCAGATTCAACTGTCGAGCTTCGGCGAAGAGGCGGGTCGTCAACTCTATTTGGCCAGAGACCTGGTGTTGATGGTCGCTACGGCTGCCGGTAATGTGAGGAGGATGCAAGCCATCCAAAAAGCAGTTGTAGAGATAACTACAAGACGTGCTCTTTTGACACCCTTGACTGATTATTCGCCGACCGTGGTCATATCGCCAGCATCAACAACCGTCTCATCGCCCTTGAAGACCTTCTTGCCCTCGCAGTATCCAATAACAGCCGTCTGCCACAACTCGAGACCCTTCCTGGTCGCAACTTCACGGTCCCAACCTCGAATCTCCTGGACGAGCTTCCGTCTCTCGTGTACGTCCAGGTCGGTCAGTTTCTTCAATTCCGTCCTTGTCGAGAAAATGATCGTATCAGTGTTGGGTAGGCGTCGGAAGACTTGATGCTCGCGGCGCACGATGATGTGCTGTGGAAGAAGCGACGAGAGATTACCCGGAAAGAAATCCTTGGCCTCTTGGATGAAGATGAGATGTGATAGAGGGCGGGAGTCTGGTTGTGTCTGGATGTAGAGTGTGCTGCGGGCGAGGGTGTCAACAAGCGGGACGATCGGAAGGATGTCTGGAATATCTGTGAAGAGTCAATGCATGTCCTTTTTCTGAAAAGAAGCACAGCGTAAAGAGTAACGCACCATCCCATTGATAAATGTCCTGGTCTTGCATGTGTGAGAGTGGCTTGCCGATGAAATCGCGCATGCGCCAGCCAGCCGGGGCAAGAGTCGCACTTGCTTGACTACGCGTCATTGATTAGTTCTTTACTTGATCGTGTGCCCGGTTATACTCACAGGTAGTACTGCTGTGTAAATTCTCCCTTTGTCAGAATGTTGAAGTCCTCCATCGCAAGCCTCGCACACAATTCTAGTGGGTGGCAATCAAACGGACGGACCAGAGACCACTCTTCTTTGGTGATCTCGTTATGAACATGCTTGCGCCGGTTGACGGTCTTGATGCTGAAGCTTTCGGGGTATCTAGAAACCAGAGACTTGACAACCTCCTGCAATAGCTCATCGCACGCATTTTCACCGTCACGAGTGACTTGTATGCATTCGATATTCTTCTTGACGAGGAGGTATTCTCGGGCCGCATGCATGTCTTTGTATGTGCTCCCCACAGTCAGCCACTTCTTCTGACCAACCTTATGCAATCCCGACGACTTGTACCTGGCTGATGGCCTTCTGTTGAGTGAGGGCGCCAGAGTAGTCTGCTTCACCTCAACTGGTGTGATTGCAAATGGAATGTCGGGAAAATCAGAACCATCGCCACAGTCATCCTGAGTGAAAGCCGGAAGGCGAGAGATGCGTTGTTGCTCAGCGAAGAAGGCGCGGATCTCAGGGTCTGGCAAGTCGCTCGCTTCTACATCCGTTATGTTCACACGTGGGGCTCGCGACAGACGCGCAAGCTGACGTGCAGGGCTCTTTTGTGGTGCTGGAACAGGAAAAGCGGTGACGCGCCTTTGGTGCCCGCGCTGGGGGCTACGATTCCGCAGGTATGCCGGCAGAATAACGAATCGCTCAGATTCTGGGCCAAGGGCGCCTTTGTAGAAGTAGAGGCGTACTGCAACAGAGGCGAGCCAGGCGCAGTAAGCGCAGAACAGAGCAGCAAGGACGATAAGGATGTATATGGGCGCCGGGTCTGGCTCACGGTACGAGTGATTCTCCATGGTCGTAGTGTGGAGGTGGGTAAAGGCAGGTTCAACGTGTAAGACGGTGTCTTCAGTAGGGTGGGGCTGTGTTGTAAGTGAATGGGAGCCTGTGGCGGCACTGTGCAATCGCAAGTGAAATACTTCAATGTTTTTCGTTCGATACAAATTGAATGGCTGAACGGTCGATGTGCCTTACTACTTACTAACCGTCCTACAGAGATGAAAAACCTACTGGTCTTGGGACAGTGCATACTCTAGCTCGAGTCGTATGGTAAGAGTACAAGAAAGAGAGAGGTATGATAGGAAGGATAATATTGAATTGACTACAAAAGCATCGTGGAATTAGGGTATCGAAATGGAGAAGTTGGTTACTGCCAGCTTGAAACATGGCAAGCTAGTAACACGCAAAACAAAAGCCGAAGGGTCCGATCAAATTCAAGCAGGTGACTGATGTTGTACTAGAGCATCAATCTTCGTGTACAGCTCGTTGGGATCCTCGAAAATGTACCACAGCTCTTTTGGCACATGCTTGAACGCTTTCTCGAAACGCTCCGGGCTGTTCTTGTTGCCCTCGTCCATCTCTGCTACACCGGTAACCTTGCGGATATATATGGCACCGATCCATTTCGGGAACTTCTTGTACGCTTCGCCATAAGCCTCTGGGTCGGACTGTGTGGAGTCACCGATCAAGATGAACTTGCGTTTCGGGAACCACTCGTGCACCTTCTCTATGCGGTCGACTTTGTAGGCCTCGGTACCTTGCGTTAGATTGGCTAAGAAGCCAGCAAGATTCATCCAAGACGCGTCGCGCAGCAGCATGGTTCCTGCAGGATAATAGGTTTCGCGAAATTGGCGCAGAAAAGGATAGAGGTTGTAAGGTGATGCAGAGAGGTACCAGAAAGGCGGGTTGTCGAGCTTCTGAACAATATGCTTGTAAAGCTCTGGCATACCCTTGATCGGTTCTGGTTCTTCCGCAAACGTCGTCTTCAAGATACCAACAGGTGAGGATGTCAGTGTCTTCTTGATAGTGTCGTCTACATCAGAGAGCACGGCCCATCCCTTGTTCTTCGCGAACGTTGTCTTGAGAGGTGTTGCGGTTGCACCGATGGCCTTCGACGTGATTGTTTCTCCATCTTTGTAGCCTGAACCAGGGATTGCGAGCTCGTCTGTGCTGATGCCATCACGCCCACTGGGTCCAAGTCTGACTTTCATGCCCTGGAGGTCGATGTTGACAGCGTGTGCAGGAAGAATGGCATCCAAGAATGGCTCCAATCTCAGCGCTATGGTCTTCTTCGCCTCTTCATCGTCGGCTAGGCCGATCTTCTCACTGACCCAAGCTACAACCTCAGACAAATCCTTCCCACTATGCCTGACGAAATAGGCTGCAACAAACTCGGCCTTCCACCTGCCCAAGCGATTTTGGTAGGCTGTGTTGTCGAGGAGCCATACGTAATCAGTATCATCGTTGGCTTCGGAAAAGAAGGGGTTGTTGCGCCCCAGATAAGAGGACAGGTTATCCTTCAAAGAGAACTGGAATCGGTTCGCGAGTTTAGGCATGTCAGCTTCGAATTCAGAGAAGTGTCCAGCATTGCGAGTGATGCGGTCCTCTTCACTTTCTTGAAAGCGCTGCCTGGCTTGGCCTGCCATGGCTTTTGCTGGCTCATGTGCCATTGCGGAGGGTGCTGATGATGCTTCTGAGGTACTGTTTGGCGGCTGAGAACGACGGGTGCCTGATGGGAGGCGAGGTCAGAGGGCAGAATGTTTTGCACGAGACTGAAGGCGCCTTGAGGGGCGCCATGTAAATAAGGAAGCTGCAGCCATCCCAGTTCGTCACACTTGGTGGCAGGTGCATGCAGGTGACGTCGTGACGTCGAGGCAGGCGCAGGTCGGGCTGTGGGGCTGCAGGCGGAGACGATCATTGATCACCGCTGCGGCACTGCCGAGAAGCGAGATCGAATCAGAGCTGGCAACAAACAAGTACCTATTCGATGGCGACCAGACCAAGCTGGGCTCTGTGGAGCGTCCACGGGCCTTCTGCCAGTCCGTTCGCCGCCCAATATTTATTTTCAGTCAACTCTAGATCGAATGGTGGTGTTGGTTATGCAGCTTCTTGCCTGTTGCCCTCAGGTTTCAATGTTGCTCTTATGATTTTATCTTTGGCTGCCTTAGAATCATTGTCAAACCCAGAATATGTTTGCAAAGCCATGTAGACGGAGTTTGAGGCTTGCACTTCAGCCTGTGTGAAACCCGAAATGCGTTAAGTGCTTCATGCGTACCACTCGCCTTCTACAGTTGACGCACATTTGCAGCACTCCATCAAGCAAGTTCACGTCGTATCAGCCATGTCCCATGGTACTGACTTGGCCAAGATGCCCAAAGTCGACAGGCTCGTGGTTAGTGGAGCCAAGAGAGTGTACATGTAGTGTCACGTACTTTGATCGCCTCTCCGAGATGAAGCGTGCCGCATCACCTGCTCGCAACGCAAGCCTCTCGCTTTGGAGGTATAGCCTGGCGCAGCAGACATATAACATTAGTAAAACTTTGAGGTCTTTGACAGATCGTCATCCATTAGTCCTCAGAAGAAAGATGTGCTGTAGTTCTGTACCGCGTCAGGGGCCCACTGCAAATTCGCTTGAGGACCTGCGTTTAGGACTGGGGTTAGGGACTTGCATCTGACCTTTGCTGCATCATAAGCAGCTTGTCATGTGTCCGCAGTCTCGAGCTCCACTCATTCGAGACTAAAAAGTCCCTGCATCACATCAACGGAAGTGCGGGTGCCTCCATGTGTAAGGTGGGGAACAGCCTGGGACCGACTGCAAGCACGGTTGCAGCTCACATTCGCTCAGCACATGGGCTCAATCTTTGCAGGGTTACAAACATATAAGTACAAGGCCGCGAATTGCCATGCTAGCAAGAGGAACAGCCCTTGAAGTGTTGACAGCCTCCTCGTCCTAGCACTGTGTGAATCGATGGACAATGAGCGTTTGCGTTGCACGTCATGGCCCCTTCCAAGCTCTTCGCCCAGCCCGGCTGGCCGACACGTACTCGCGGGACGCGGTGTTCCTTCTAGGCTCCCGTGACACACATGCCGCGCAGACTATGCTGCGAAAAAGGCTGCTTGCCACATGTAGTACGCGGCGGTTGACGTTGTTGCCGGCGTTCGTATGCTTGGCTGGAGGCGCAGCAGCTTTATAGAAGTGTCCGTGCAAGTAACGAGCACCGCGCACCGCTGGCCGCCTTACCGCCCAATGCTTCGAGTCTCACGAAGCTAAACCTGCCTCTTACCACGATCGCGAGACACACCAGGCCTCAAAGAACCCCGGTTGCTAGTAACGTCAAAGCTCTGTTTGTTGATCCCGCCGACAAACATCACGGAGCTTCGAGTGCCCCACTAGACCCCCGTCGCTATGGCTCTCAAAAAGCGCCTGGGCAGCTTGATGCGCAAGAGGTCCAGTGAGTCGGCCAGATGTTACTCGTGCGCGACACTGTACTGAGCGCGCACAGCACAGGATGTTCCAACCGACAGCGATGCTGACACACCTGATGCGAACGCCGCCCGTGGCGTGGTGAGTCGCGCAGAGTTGCGCCGCGGTTCACTGGGCTGATACAGATACAGAGGTTGTTTTGTGAATCTGGCGCGGCCAACTCGGTATGCTGCCATTATATGCGCCCCCGTCACAGCCATGTGCTAACTGCTGTCAGGGCGAAGAAGTCCTCCACCTCCCAACCATCGTCGATGCTGCCGAGTCCAGTCCTTCCGCCGCCGCCGCCGCTGCCGCACAGATTCGCAAGTTTCTCTCCAAGGAGAATTACACGCGCCCGCATGTTCAGTACAATGCGATCATGCTCATACGCATCTTGGCCGACAATCCGGGCCCGTCCTTCACCAAGAATCTCGACAAGAACTTTGCGGATACAGTGAAGTATCTGCTGCGAAATGGAACAGACCCAAGTGTTGCGCAGATCCTTAGGGAGACACTGGAAGCATTGGAGCGCGAGAAGGCGTTTGACACCAATTTGAACACCGTGTTCGCCATGTGGAGGAAAGAGAAAGGCCTGATGGCGAACGCGGCCAAGCAGCTCGGCTCTCGCAAGCTTGATGCGCCGGGCTGGAGTAGTGGTCAGCAATTCCAGGGCGGCTTCAGCTCAGGACGGAGCCATTCGCGCTCACGCGGGCTGCCTTCGCCTGTGGAGCTTGCAGGACGTATCGAAGAAGCCCGTACATCTGCTAAGCTACTTCTTCAGCTCGTGCAGTCCACACCCCCAAACGAGCTGATTGGCAACGATCTGGTCAAGGAGTTTGCAGAGAGGTGCACATCAGCCCAGCGTAGCATACAAGGCTACATTGCCAGCGACAACCCAAGTCCTGACGACGACACGATGCTCACGCTCATAGAGACAAATGAGCAACTCTCTCTCGCCGCATCGAAGCATCAGCGTGCTGTTCTCCAGGCTCGTCGCACTATCGGAACCTCTCCATCGCCTCCCGCTCAACAAACACCTCCAATTCTACCTCCGGTCAACAAAGGTCCATCAAACTCATACGAACCACCTGCGCCATCTCAGCATAACAACGTGCAATCGCCTATGGACTCCATGCCGCGAGACCCGTATGACCCGTTGCCAAACGTGGCTCCGTATGGCGCACCACCCGCTCAAGCACCGGCAACCCAGAACCCCAACACTAGCAGTCTCCCTACGTCGCTTCAAGCGGCCCCAAACAGGCAAACTTCCATGCCTGAACAGCAAGAAGAGAACCCCTTTGCTGACCACTACACATCGACCTTCGCACTACCTCCAAACCCCCGATCGAATGGCCATGGTGGATCTCCTGACTCATATCACCCAGGCTATCAGTCAACGCCGTCCTACATGCATCGCCAGGAGAGCTCTGCGAATAATCTGACAATGCACGGCGCAGCTATTCCAGAGGAGGATGCAGGTCAGCGCCAACAGACACCAGAGCACAATGTGACTCGGCCATTGCAACACGACGTATCTCCAATCGCAGAGCGCAATACGGTCACGTACAGATACTGAGGTGATGTTTACTTATGTTGGTTATTACCAATCAGGTCACGCCGACGTGCCGACGGACCAGATCCGGACGTGATGTGGGGGACCCTGCACCCTGCCCGGCGTCAGAAGGTAGTCGGCGGACGTGTTTCTCGTACAAGACTGCGCCGTTCCATCTGTTTTATACTCGCCAGAGCTTGATGCACAACAGACGTTCGAATTTGGTGGGCTAGATACCTCTTTGTTTTATTGCATGTTTACATTCGTATAGCCTGGTGAATAGTAATACTCCGCATGCAGGTGTTGCAGGGCCAAGCATGTGACCTCATCATAACCCCACGCCTTATGCAATGCGTCGCGTTACCAGCACGTAGCACGCAACATGCACGTCTATTGCAACAGGAATCTCACCATGCAGGGCCCGCTCATGCTCACGCTCTTGACTGACAGGTTGAGCCTCGCAAAACCCCCCACCGATGTGGAAGGCGAGACCGGCACCAACCCCACTAAACTGAGGCGGAATCGACCGCGGCCTAGCGCCGAAGAATTATAGATCCGTCATGTACGGGTCTTTGACTAGGTATATACACTACCTCTGCCTACCCGTCCGCCCGCGTCGAGACCTGAAGACTCCCTCATGGCCTCCATTGCCCGCCGCAGCATTCCATGGCTCGCTCGCTCCCACAATGCGTCGACACGGTGATTATCGGTACGGAAACAACGGAACGGAGGAACTTCAAGAGAACGGCTGCTGATTAATTCAAGGCAATGGCCCCTCGGCTCTGATCCTATCGTACATCCTGCACGGCCATCTTCCTCACTATGTAGGGGGCCACTATGACAACATTCTCAGCGCGAAGCTGTCCAAGGACCCAAATCTGCTACACCTAACTTCGGATCTGTATGCGCACTTCCTCTCCTCGCTACGCTACTCGACGCAAGCATTGCCTGTCAATACGCTCCTGGACACGCTCATCCGGCCAAACGCAGACACAGAGATCAACCCAAAGTCGTGTATCGAATGGCGCTACGAGCCCGAGAAAGCCGTATCTCATGTCGCTATAGGAGATACTGAGCAAGTAGGCGGACAATGGGCAGATAATCCGGTCTCTGCGAGCGCCGACATTGGCACACTGAGCTATGCTGAACAGCTCTCGCTTCCAGGCTACTCTTATGCCGAGCACATGGGGAAAGTCGAGAGGGAGGGCGAGTGCGACTTTGTGCGCCCATCGAGGACCGAGTTCGCTGACTACCTGCGAAATTACCCTGGGGCGGTGGGAATCTCAGATTCGATCTTCTCCGGCACTAAGGTCGATGATGTGCACCGCGTTTCAGACGGATTCTTCATTGGGTCGCTCGGCATACACTGTAAACACCTGGTACTTGCTTCCGGTATCTTCACAGTCAACATACCCCCTCCTCCGCTTCTGGCGCCCATCGCTGAGCTGCAGTCGAGCAATGCGCCATTGCTTGTTGTTGGATCTGGATTCTCCGCAGCAGACATTATCATATCTGCATCGCCTGCCCGCAAAGTTATCCACATCTATCAATGGGCTCCGGACAAGCGACCATCACCACTCCGGGGCTGCCACCACTCAGCGTACCCAGAATACGCGACTGTATATCGACAGATGAAACTTGCTGCCATAGCATCAACTAAGAGTCGCGCCGCACGAGCGCCTCTTTCACGCCGCAAATCAACCAACAACCCTTTTGTCAGCCAACGCGATTGGGCGTTGTACGAGGGGCTCCCGAACGCTGAGATCATTGCTGTCTCTGCTGTATCCTCGGGCATAGTAATCGTAACGATTCGCCTTGCAACCGGCGAATCCAAGACATTTGAGGTCGGTGGCCTGGAGTACGTCGTCGGCCGCCGCGGCACAATAGATTTTCTTTCCTCCCCTTTGCAGGCCGAGATCCTGTCCCCCATTCCCCTAAGCTCAACAACCTCGAATCAGATATCCGGCCGCTCGCTCCGCGCGAAGGCAGAATGCTCCCTTGAAGTTGCCCCAAATGTCTTCATCACCGGCAGTCTGACCGGCGACTCTCTCATCCGACACGCAGTAGGCGGTTGCGTGTTCGCTGCGGGAAGGATCTTGGGCGCCATTCCACCTACCTTTCCGCCCGATTCTTCTATCGCAACCGTGCTTAGTCGCGCAAGCTCGACACCGCGCTCAGCAAGTCCAACGTCTGACGGCAAGAGTGAGTCGACAGGATCAAGCCCTGTATCTCGCGCAGCCAAGTCGGGTCTCACAACGCCTGGAGAACTGACTAATGGGCATGCGGATTTGCATCTTGATAGACGGAAATTAGTTAGGAGTGTGGAGGTTGCCGCGGCTTCAAACCGCCTCTGGGTGGACTCTGGATGGTGGGCTGGGGGTTTGGGGCCTCGAGGATCAGATATTTAGTAGATTTTCGGTATACCAAATCCACAACTAAGAATCCTTTCAGCATGGCCTCGATAGCACAGTCGTACTAATACCAAGGCTAGAAGCCAGGGGAAGTTGTACAAAGCGCGTTCGTGTGGGAGTAGAATCTTCGTCGAATGTTGGGTAGCTGGTGCTATCTTTTTTATCACTACGGCAGCTGTCATACCACTATGCATGAGGCACATTGATTTAATGGTCTTTTTTTCTCAACTCTGCAGAATCCAACACAGTCTCATTGCAGCAAACAAACTGCAGGACCAAGACTGAGTTACATAATTCACACACACACACACATATACACACGCTCTAATGATAAAGAGTTTTGTGTCTTGCCCCGTGGCTGACCAGCGGCTGGTCGGACGTGCCAGGCCTGGTTGCAGTACATCGTCGTGCACGTTGATAAGGTGAAGTAAGCATCAAGGTAGCGAGCTCTCACGTCGCAGGGACCAAGGATACCCAGCCATGAGCCATCATGGAAGAGACAAGTATGGAAGATACCAAGAAACTTCATGGAACATTTTTTTGCCCACAACATAGGTAACACTCAAAAAGATGTTGGCTTTGAGTATTACAGGTTCTGTGTTAAAGTTGGTTAGCTTGAAGGTCACTTATCCGCCGCTTTCCCTGGAACGCGAGTGGCGAGGTGGACGATCATCGGTAGTAGCAGCGGCCGTTGCAGGTTGAGAAATCTCGGTGTTAAGCGGTGCGCCACTCAGGTGTCGACGCACCTTCGGACGCGCGGACAACAGTGCAGTTTCCGCGTCGATGGCACGGCTTTAGCAGCAGCAACAAGTGATTAGCACGCGAAAAGCCTCACGTCAGCAGGATCAGTCATCAGCGTCAGCCAAGTTAAGGTCACTTTACTATTTTCAACCTCTAAGATGCGTCAGCAAAAGCCTCTGGCCTATACTCGTCTAGCGACCTGCTGTTCCGTCTTCCAGGCCTCCCGCGCCGCACAAACGCAGTTGTTCCCTCGGCCGGTTCGTGCGATGGCTACGTCCGATACAGCTACGGTGAGGAAGTCGTGATGGAGTGCGTATGGCGCATAAGTATATTACTACAAACAGCCGCAAAAAATGGTACACAATGATTATTCATCTTCACAGTGTATAGGAAGATTCTGGCTGTCCCTGAATTGTTTTTATCTCAAGGCAAAGACACTGTCGCCTCTTACCTGTTTATTGATTTACAACAATCGCGCAAACTCGATAGCATCCAAAAAAAAGAGACTATTCCGCTTTCAGAATCTCCCCGCAGGCTCCTTACTCAGCTCTCCATCAGCAGTTGCAGAGCTCTCTGCCTCCCCTCAGTGGAGACCCTCCGGCATTCCGGCTACTGGGTCGCGTGAGGTCGCGAAGACGCATACCGGTATCGAGAGTTTGGGTCATATGCCAGATATATCCGACACATCAGATCCGCCCGCTGTTGTACCTCCGAGCTCTGACCAAGCGGCATTATATACAGCCGACGCGTACGGTCGTTACTATGCGCCTGAGGGCAACGTATATGCCCAAGGAGGATATGCGACCCCAACCCAGGCATTCACACAGGACTCGCCTTTGACGTACCCAGCCCAGAGCCCACAGCAACCGCAACAGGGAGCTCCTGGCTATTACAGCTTCGATCCTTACGCGCCGGCAGGCTGGAACTGGGGGCAGTCGGAGTTCGCACAGTCGCTGGCACCTTATGAGCCACAAGGAGAGCTGATACAAGAGCTTCATGACCGCAAGGATCCTGTCGAAGATTTTAGCTGCCCGTTTCCTGGCCTCGTAACTCCATTGGCTCCACCGCCGCTACCACTACCGCAAAGACCGGCCAATTCTCCAAAGATGAAGCGCAAACCAGATGCCGAGCAGACGGCTAGTCAACAGGGCGCGAACGAGCACCGGAATCCCCCAAAACGTCGCGCGATGTCACGCGCTTCGTCCACGGCTTCGCAGAGTCCTGCGCCCACCATCCTTGCTGATGCCAAGGCATCGCCAATTGCGGCCTCAGCGAACCAATCAAGCGGACAAAGCAATGGCGAGGCACATCGGCGCAAGAACGCCGGCAAAGGCACTGGCCCGCAGGGTCGAGAAATCGATGTCTCAGAATCACGAAGAGTTGTAGAGTCGTCCGTCAGCAGCAACATGCTGCCGGCGGGGAGAGTGTTCCCAATACAGATTGGTTCGGCACTGTTTAGACTCTCCGGCGCTTCGATATGTTCAGATGGTAAGCATCATGTTATGGAACAATTGCAAGCGGACTGAGGCTGACACTCCAAGAGCACCCTCATACTTTTCGCACTTCTTCAGCGAACAACTACATAACAATGCTAGCCGTGCCAGTGATGTGAGGACGCTGTATATTGACCGTGATCCCGAAACGTTCCGCGAAATAGCCCTCCACCTCCAGGGCTACCACATCGTCCCACGCGATGGCGAGCACTTCGTCAAGCTCTTTGCAGATGCGCAGTTCTACTCACGTACGTAAGCCTCCGCATCTTTCGTCGCACAGGCACTGACATTACGCAGTTCCACGCCTTACAAAGCAGCTCTTCAAATCCGACATTTTCATCTCCATTGGCAACACACCGTTTCGGATTCCGCGTGATTCCTTTTCTGCTCCCGGTGACTCGCCCAACTATTTCTCCCTTGGCTTCGCGCAATGGTTCAGCACACCATCAGAGGTCTTCCCTGGGCTTGACCGCAGTGCTCTCTTGCGTCCACCATCTATCAGTCCGCCCTCTGTGCCAAACAAGAGCGGTGAGATATTTGCGGACTTGATGAGGATGCTACAAGGCTACAAAGTGGAAATCAGGAATGCGACACATAGAGCAAACTTGCTGAGAGACGCCAGATACTTTCATCTAAAAGGGTTAGAGCAGCAACTTGTACCTTGCGAGAAGAGCTATAACCTTAAGAGAAGGCAGAATGAGGTCCTGATGAGGCTGGAGGACATACGGCAATCCGGGATCTCGTTCACACCAGAAACTGCGCCCAGCAACTCAGACCCATCGATCTTTATACCAGGAGACGTATCGTACGCGCGTCCATATACAGACGATGCTACATCCAACAACGTTCTCATCCTTGAGACGAGCTCTAGCGAATCAGCAACACTCCACCTAACTCCATCGTTCGCTGCGACTTCCAACTCTCTTGATGGATACATCACATTCCACGGCGACACGCTCCGCCGCATCACTTCTCTTCTACGAATCATCGCATCGAAAATGGGCCTCCCATCAACCCAATCTCTAAGCCTGACGCAAACAGAGCCTAACAACCCGCTCATCACCCCTGTGGCCCCAGAAGTCAGCGAGACATGCATCAGCGTGCGCATCGATAGCGACTGTGCTCTGATCATCAATGGCCAAGAAACAGACGTTGGAACCGATACCAGCACCTTCCTGTCTACGATCAATACAGGAGAAATGGACTGTGTCGTGCGGCGCGCACACTGGCGCATCAGAGTAGAGCCTGTTGGCGATGCAGAGGATCTGCAGATGCAGGCCATTCTCGAGGGCGTGAAGGTTGAAGCTTTCACGAAGGAGAGGTTCAGGAATGCGACGAGGGGCTTCTTGGGTGCCGCATAAAGATTTTTTTGTATCTGAAGAGTATTTAGCGTTGGCGCTAGGTTTAGAATCTGTCGGCATCTGTATAAATATATGTGTTGTTATGCGATTCTGATACGATCCAGTCTTTCACGTTCCAGGATCAATGGCGGACTGAGGATATGGGCCAAGTATTCCAGCACGCAACAGCGACGTAGGGGAGATACAAGAAGAATCTATACGACACATTTTTGCCTATGATATAGTCAAGGATCAATTAGAATTTAGCTTTGAGTATTGTGATAGCTGTAAGTATCGTTAAATTGGTGAAGAAAAGTCTATTATCTTAGGGTATATATCTAATCGCCCGTCTAGTTAATACATCTAAGCCTTGCTGTAAATATCAGCATCAAAGTTCGTTGGGAACCTCTCCCTGCCCTCCGCATCAGCACGCACCCACACCGCAACGCTCGTGCCGGGGCACTTGAACAGCCCATAACCCTCCTGATCGATTTCGACCTCGCCCTGCTCCCAACCCAGAATGTCTGTCCACTTCTCTCCAGCATGCATCTCGCCAACCGCCATCCTGATCTGACCCGGCCCCGCATTGCTCATTACACACGCCAGCCCAGCCTTCCTATCCCACGTCCCGCGACGAACAAAGCCAATGCAGTTTGCCTCGTCGCGATACTCCTCCTGCGCGCCGTATGCGTACAGCTTGCGCGCGAGCACCAGATCCGCGAGTTTCCCGCCGCACGACGGGTCCGCGGCGTGCTCGCCCTGCAACCCGTACAGATCGCCGTAGAAGGGGCATGGGTAGCCCTCCTGCCTGAGCAGAATGAGCGAGTACGCCAGGGGCTTGAAGAAGCCCTCGACAGGCGTCTCGACGGTCTGGCCGGGCTGCGTGTCGTGGTTCGTAACGACGGTAACGGCGCTGGTAGGGTTCAGCGCAACGAGGGTGTTATCAAAGACCTTCCTGAGATCGGCATCGGGCGTCTTGGACAGCTGCGAGAAGTTGTTAAGCAGCGGCGAGTCGTAGAGGGAGAACTTGTGGTGCATATCCTCCAGCCAGTCGCACATGAGCTGTGCGTCGCCGGACCAGAATTCGCCGACGATGAAGATGTCGTTGCCGCACTCGTCGCGCAGGTTGTCGACCCATTCGTTGGTGAAGCGCTCTGAGAAGTGCTGCACTGCGTCCAGACGGAAGCCCTTGAGCCCAACTTCTTTGGTAATCCATACGCCCCAGTTCTTCACGTCGGCTTGGACTTCGGGGTGCGAGTAGTCGATATCGGCAAACATCATGTAGTCGGCGTTGCCGCCTTCTGAATCGACTGATGCGCTCCAGCCCTTGTTATCGCCGAGAATCTTGTATACGGCTTTCTTCTCGTTGGCTTGGTTGTAGTCTGTGCCACTGAAGTGCTCCCAGTGGTACTTCTGAGAAGAGTATTTGTCACCTCGGCCGGGGAAGTCGAATCCTAGCCAACCTTCGATCTCGTATGGCTCTGACGCATCCTTGGTGCGGTCGTTGTTGTCGACTTCAACCACGCGGCATTTCTCGGTATTGTCTGCTCCGGCCTTGTGGTTCAGAACAGCATCCCAGAACAACCCGATTCCATTCTCTTTCGCGACCTTGCTAAGCTCAAGCAAATCTTCTTTGGGGCCCCATTTTGTGCTCTTTCCACCCTTCTGGTCGAACTCGCCAAGGTCATACAAGTCGTAGATGTCGTAGCCGTTTCCTTCCGGGGAGGCAGCCTTGCAGCCCGGAGGAAGCCAAATGTTGTCGACGCCCACTGCCTTTAGCTTGGGAACCTCGGCAATGAGGCGTTTCCAGTGCTTCTGGTCAGCAGGGACATTCCATTCGAACCCCTGGAAGAGGGTGTAGTTGTCCGGTGTTGGTTGCTGTTCTGTTTTGCTCGTTAGTTACAGCCATTTACTTAAGACATGCGATCGTACCGTCGGAACCCATGTTGTATACAAGACGATTTCACTTCAATGATTTAGAAGAGTCCTCAATGTCCAGCTCTGGAAAACGCGGATGCCGCCCTATTTGAAGGAGCCAGCCAGCTACAAGTTCTGTAGTTCATCTTTACGTAGTGGCGTCGCTCTGGGCGAACAGTAAACAGTAGCCCAACAACCCCTGTGAACACAACAGGTTTATCTACCGGCTTCCCTGCAGCAAGAGCCGCGAAAGCAGGTCCTCCATACAAAAGTGTGGTGGGATGTTGCGGTCTGGATGCTCTTAGGTTAAGCGCGGCTCAACAAAACGCGGCCGCTGACGTCAGGCCGCAGGAAAGCCCAGAAAGGCTTGTGGAGCAAATTGCCGAACATATTTGCATGAACATAGGTAAACAAGAAACATCTAAGAACGAAGTAATTGATCAGGTAGAACATGTGTACTGTTTTTAACCCAAGGTATGTCTGGTGAAATCATGATCAGTATTGGCATTATTTGACACAGCGATGATTGAACACAACCTACAGCTTCAATGATGAAGATATTCACTTTGCTTTTCGGTGCTGATATCTCGTAGACCTATCACATTGAGAGCAGCATCCCACGCTAGCGCTTGCCCGCATGCTGCCACGACAAGTGCAAGAAGCCTGCACACGCGATGAGAAGCCACTGTGGCCTGATACCTATCACATTACAATCTCGCTGCGACGCTGATAGACCTTTGTTGCAGTATCTTACTTCCTTCTGTTACTTGACGTCACTTTGCGAGACAGGTCGGAGCAGTTCGAGACTCTTGATTAGCAGTAGGTCCTACCTAGGTGAGATTCTTCTTTTCACACATCTGGTTGGCATGATGGCATACAATAGGCTTTTGATGTTACCAAGGCTCCTGAAGTGCGCCGCAATTCTCTCCACAGGTAAGTAGCCAATCGAATACTGATCGAATTGAGGATTTCCCTCTTGGTCAAATTGGCATATCCTTTATCGTTCCCTTGACTTCAAACCCTCTCCTAGAGTCACTTTAAGGGCGACCATTATGGCTAGGTATTGACGAATTGTACGTAGTCCATTTTCGAGGCAACATAAAATGCGGGGTGGAGCACTCTCCGCAGGACCCACACCCCTAGTCTCGATGATCAACCATCTATAGTCCCTGCTTTACATCCTACATGGCGTTTATTTGGGCCGTTCGTTAGGGAAAACCTAGGAGACGTGATAACGACACATGTAGTTATTGTCCAGTGCTTTAGTACATTTCTTGTGTCTACCCTTCTAGTGTTGTACGTCTGCCGCGAAGGCCGCAATCATCGACAGTACCGGCAAGGATTCATGGACGTTGAGTAGCAGCACAGCACGGACTGCCGGTAGGTCTGTCTGGATCTGTACATGGATTTTCTGAACCTGGGGCCGTCATACCTGGGATGATACATTTCAATCGCGTCCTCCGTCATTCGAATAAAGTTCAGTTGTGAGGTGTTAGATGAAGGGCGGTGCAAGTATGGGTGCGTCCAGCTTCCGAAGTCCATCGATATCGAAGAGATGCATGTTGTCTGCGGAACACGAAGAGTCTAACTTCAATTGGCCCTGCACTTTGAAAGATCCAGCCTTTGTTGACGAATAGCCGTGGTCTCCATAGGAATTTTGCGAAGTGATTCCAGTACGAAGAAGAGCCTATTAACTAGTGGACGACTCTGTGGTCGACGTTTGCTGTAATCAACATATCCGAACTGAAATCTGATGGAAACCGCGAGGCTGTAACGTTAGGGGAGAACTGCTCACAGGACCTGTGACTCCAAACTATGGCTCCAAGTTCAAACATTCCTTACGCTTTTTGTAAATGGTGTCTGTTGACGTTGGTTGCAAGGGTTCATCTCTGCGCGTAGGCAGAGGGGCAGTCACAGACTAGCCTGAAAGAGGTTAGCATCCAACACCCTCCAGATCATTCCAAGGTTCATCTCCATCGCGATAGCAATTACGATCGGAAGCGAGCTTTCACTTACACCCCAAAAATTTCGTTGCATTTGGTTATCGCTTTTCTGGAACCAAGAACTCTTCGAGTATTCCGCGGGTCATTCCACTCACGGCGATACCTTCACCAAAAAGTACAACAACCCTGGAAGCGCCCAGGCAACACGCACGTGACGGCTCATTTGTTTTACATGAGGGCAGGCAACTTCCTCGTCACCTTCGCTTCTCGGCCTCCCATAATCTCACATTTGTCCAAGCACATGTCCGCAAATAAACACGTAAAGCTATCTAGCATGGCGCATTCACATCAATCTACCGGATCAGCCATCGTCCGCTTCTATGATCCAGATGTTCGGGCGAAAGACACACGCGGTCGCACGCAAGAGCAGATTCTGGCGTGGGATGACAGCCACCTTGAGCACAGCCACAACTACATCCAGGTGTTGTTTCCACTTCCCGAGGGTTCACCATTCAACTGGTCGGCGCCGGTCATCGACCTCGAGACGATGAGAGCCTTCCGTACCAGGAGTGAGCTGAGACAACAGCTGGGCCGCAGCTTCGAGCGCATGCTCACATTCTACGGCTTCACGGCCTCGACCAGTGCAGAACCCGAGAACGAAAAGGCGGAGGATATTGAGAGCCAAAAGCAGACGTCTGCTGAACCCGCCAAGGAAGGCACTCAAGACACAGAAACTTCCACTACAGCAACCCCGACTGTTGAAGCGGTGCCTCCCCAGTCTACTATACAAGCGTCTCCACCTGGTTACTTGGTTGTACGAGGCGACAACTGGCGCAGAGCTTCGCGCAACTGGTGTGTCCGATTCGACCACAACCACCTGCGTATCACCCGCATACTCCGCTGTCTCCGGGTGCTGGGTCTGCAGAAAGAGAGCGATGCATTCTTCGCCGCCTTGAAGCGCGTGTACGAAGATCCAGCTGTTAGTATCGGCGCTCGCTCGTTGGACTTCTGGACGCGCGCTGCCGAGCGTCCCCTGTATCTTCCACCAGACGACATGGAGGACGAGTGCGAGTGGTTGAAGGTTTGGGAGAAAGAACAAAGGAAAGAAAAGTAGCTCTTCTGTTGCACCGCTCGCGTTGGGGAGACGAACCAGAGGGAAGAGGGCGCAACCACCAGAGAACGGGCTGAGACTCACCTGCACGGCTCGGCGTGGGGCTCGTCTTGGGAAGCTAGCCTTTACGAAATTTAGAAGCATCAGCATCAGCATCTGAGCGAATACACATCCAGAGTAATGACAGTAGCAAAAAACATCCATTGTTCAAATTCCTGCAGCTGGCTCAATCGCCGTGCATTGCCGTATGATAAATACACCAGCATCTCCCTCTCCCTCTTTTCTCTCGAGCACTCTCTAAAACTCGGAGATGGTGTCTCCCCTCCTCTTGCCGCGGAGGTTCCACTTGCCCTGCACCCCATTAGCACCCGCCTCGTCTCCACTCCATGCCTCCTACTCACATCTGTGATGTAGCCGAAGTAGCCCAGTGTCGCAGGGACAACGACGACATACATGGTGGTCAGGAACGCAGTGCGCTTCGTCCAGCGGAAGTACTTGTGGCGGTTCACAACCATGTCTGCGGCTCGTTAGCCCTCGCTCCATCCCTCAGCTCCCAGTCCACCGCTTCACAGCTCTCGGTCCACGGTAAGGCGCGAGTCGGACGGGAGCGCTGCGCAGGTGTGCGGGCGACGTACTGTTCCATTTTATGATCGCGGGATCCTTGTGGAGGGCTGTTCTTGTGTTAGCCATTGCCCGCCATTGAGCGCTCGGCGCAGCTTCTCGGGGGCGGGTTAGGCGTGCCTTCGTGTCCGCCGGCCATGTTGACGGTTGTGGGGGTGTTTCGCGCGGCTTGCGGGGTGGGACTAGGGTGGTGAGGGCGCGAGGGCGTGGTGTTGAAGCTGTGATGTCGGCGCGCGGAGGTGCTGGGCTTGGCAGCGAATGGGAAGACTGGGGATGTCAGCCTTGCGCTGATGGAGGCACTCAATACCACAACGCACATTATGTTAGGCTCGCATTATGCACACCGTGGACTATCTGCTGTGGCGTTTGCTCCTACTCATGGTTGTTCACAATCAACTCATGAGAGCCATATGTGCTTCTGTGAATCTAAAAGCACTAATTCGACACAACCTTTTTCAAGAGCTTTGTGTCGACGAACTTTGTTGTATGGGTACAGCAAGGCTGCATATGTCAAAGTAGGTACTTACCTTCACAATAGTGCAAGCAAATGTGCTTAAGGCGCTCAAAACAGGCTTTACATTAGACAGCGTACTTCAAGTCGCCATTTCGCTTTACATGCTGTTTGGAGCTCTTCGGCCACATCTTTGTCGTGTCAGACGTAAGCGCGATAGCTGCATGCTCACCTTTGCATTACGATGTTCCCTTTCGAGTGTGCCAGAGGCTGTCAGGCCACCAAAACCAATCACTGCGTGTCGGCGCTTGTGAGAAGCCGCGGTACTTTGAACGTGCCGCAACGCCGCCGACAAAGGCGGCCCGTTTTCGTCGACGAAGAGATATAAACACTGTCAGACCTCAGCGCTGGCATTACATCCTCAAGGCTTTTCTCAGTTGAATAACGATACCGCCACAATACAAAGCCTGTCGACAGCATGTCCAATCAGCAAGGCGCAAAGATCACCGTCTACTGGTATGTTTCACGTGAAGCATCCCAACGCACTGGCTAACGACGACTACTCAGGCTCGAGAAGTCCCGCGCGCAGCGCATCATCTGGCTCCTTGAAGAGCTCAAACTCGAGTATGACATCCAAGTCTTCAAGCGCAACAAGGACGGTCGCGCGGGCCCCGAATTGAAGAAATTCCACCCTCTTGGACGTTCGCCCACGATTGGAATCACACCTGCTGGGTCCGATAAACAGGTGCGTAGATCCATCTCTGCAATGGCAACGAGCGCATCGGCTGACCCGTCTAGATCATCGTCACCGAGAGCGAGACGGTCTCCGACTACATCTGCGACCACTTCGGCCCGCAGCTCATCCCGCAGCGCTACCCAGCAGGCCAGGAAGGCCAACTCGGCGCCGAGACCGAGCAATGGATGCGCCACAAGTTCCTGATGGACTACGCCGAAGGCTCCTTCATCACGCCCCTGCTCGTCTCGCTCATCACCTCCACCATCCGCTCCGCCGCCGTGCCGTTCTTCCTGCGCCCCATCACCAACGGCATCGCAAACAAGGTCGACGCTTCCTACACTAACCCCGAGATCACCAACCACCTCGACTTCCTCGAGGGGTACCTCAAGTCGAGTCCCAGCCAGGGCCAGTTCTTCTGCTCCGACAGCCTGACTAGCGCGGATATCATGGTGCATTTTGTGCTCGAGAGCGCTATAAAGAAGAAGGCGCTGAACGAGACGTCGTACCCCACGCTGTACAAGTACGTGCGCAGACTGCAGGAGACGGACTCGTATAAGCGTGCTGGACAGAGTGTGGAGAAGGCGAGCGGAGAGAAGTATGTCCCGTTCTCTGAATCTTGAGATTGGTTGAGTGTAGAACCAGCGGCGTGAAAGAAGTTTGTGATTTTTCTTTGATACCTATGCTCTCATCGTAATGACAGTTTTTCGGGAAATGGTCAGTTGGTATGTAGTAATGTCTGGGCCTGCACCAGAATATAATATACTAATGCTCAACATGATGCTGTCTTTACGGATGTGTGCACTGTTGCGGCGAAGCGTGAGAAACGAGGTGTAACGGGAGACCTCAGTGAACATTCCTTACAACCGTTTCCCACTGTACAGTGCATTGAGGAATACAAAGTAACACTGGCTCTCCTTTCTTGCAGAATTCTGGATAGCACGTGAAAACTACACGTGTGTCACCCGTTTCGTCAATGTGTTTGATGACGTGTTTTAGATGGCCCTCGCGCGTGAATATCTCCGATCTCTCGTAGTCTGGAAGCTCTTCTCGTGGAAGCAGAAAGCACTATTACTTCGCACGGGGCGTGGGCAGGCTGCTCGGCTTTCGAATCAAACATTGGGCCATGCCGTTGCGACCGACCCCTCTTCGGGTGTCTCGCGTACTGATCGAGAAAGCATGTATGGATCTTGTTCGAAGTGTGGTCTTTCCTGAACATGTCACGAATATGCATGTGTGCATGTTCGGCTTGATCTTTCCTGTCCCCGAAGCGATCACAGATGACGAATTCGCCAGCAGTGCCTTGGTCCCAGGTTCCGAGTAGCTGGGACTGACACTATTACTTTAGAGTGTGGACGCTGTTGAGATCGACCAGAGCCCGCTTTTTCGAGTAAGCACGGGTGCATTTGACGATGTGTCGTAAACCTGATAGTACGTTACTACACCTCCGACCAGCCACTGAGCTCGATTGTAGGATGTAGCTCACCCTGATCGCAGATCGAGAACTGCAGAATTGCAATCGACTTACTCCATTGAAGCGAGCACATACGCTCCAACAGAAAAGTCCTGACAGGATTGTTGAAGCTGCGTTTCGCCAAGTGACGAGTCAGATGTGCCTGGCAGTACAAGGGCGCTTGAGTGGAGTCACTCAGAGCCATACATGAGCTGGTTATTTGACGTAAGACGCAGCTCGATTGTAGGATGCAACCCACCCTGATCGCGGATCAAGAACTGTACAATTGCAATCGACTTACTCCATTCAAGTCCTGGAAAGATTGTTAAAGTTGAGTTTCACCAAGTAACGGGTGCTTGAGTGGAGTCACTCAGAGGCATACATGAGCCAGGTATTTGACGCGAGACGCAGATTAGATCATTAAGGCTCCGTCTATTGTGCAGCTAATCTCATCAAACCGTACTGTTACAAGTGCCACATCGGGCGGGCTGAACGTACAAGTAGCTAAGCGGCAAAATAAAACGCAAACACATGAACAGAAAATGGGAATATATCCATGCCAGCCAGATGCAAAAAAGAAAGACTTTTTCCGTGCACTACAAAGTCTCCCTCTAAAGACCCAATGTCGTGGCTGTCTTGGTATCATCGCTCCACCACCTCTTCGCACTCCAACACCTCATTTTGCTCGACGATTTACTGTGTCTTAGCGATCTCGACGCCACCTGTGGCACCAAGGGCCTTCTTGATGTCGCCTTATTTGGTCAGTATTGGAGCTACTCGTGGTGGAATGGTGTTGAGAACTTACCGTAGATGGCGAACTGACCAGCGGTCAGGGTACCGACCATGAAAAGACGGGCACCGATACCGCTGTAAGAGCCACGGAGACCGAGCTCCTTGGCGATCTTGATCAGACGGCTGGTGGTGCCCTCACCGGGCTCGCCCTTGGTCTTGTTGATCTTGGACAGCATGGTGTCAGCGGGCTGGGAGATGATGGCGGCGGCGAAACCGGCGATGAGACCGGAGCCGAGGTTGTAGACGGTCTGCATGCCGTTGGAGGTCTTGCTCTTGTCGACGACGGTGTAGACGGCCTCGTTGACCTTCTCGAAGACGACGAACTTGGCGCAGGTGTAGGGGATCCTGTTCACGTGTCAGCTGGCTCCGGATTAGCCGAAGCATGGGACTTACTGCTTGAACAGGATGGGGCCGAATCCAGAGTAGAAAGCGCCAACACCCTCGGTCTTGAGGATCTTGCCGAAGCCACCAATCAGGCCGTTGGCGAACTTGGGGTCGGAGACGAGACGGATACGGGTGGCCTCAAGAGGGCAGAGGGCGATGTCAGCGATGAACTCAGCGCAGGCGGCGGCACCGAGGTAGACGGCGGTGCGGTTGTTGGAGGCAGCCTCGTAACCGAAGGTGTTGATGGCCTGCTGCTTGAAGAACTCGTATCCACCGAACTTGAAGGCACCCTGGAGGAAGTAACCGGCGGCGGTGGGACCGAAGCCGGTCCAGACGGCGCCAGCACCCTCGTTGGCGATGACCTTGCGGAAGCCACCGATGAGGCCGTTGTTGTAGGTCGCGGGGTCGAGCTGGATGCGGGTCTTGACGCTGCAGGGCTGTTAGCAGGGCTCGCACGTCATGCGCCGGAAAAACTGCAACGCAGCCATTGGCGCGCATCAGTGCCATTGGGCGGCGGAGGACGTACACATCGACGGGGGTCAGGGCACCGTGGGTGACGGAGCAGCAGACAGCGCCGGCGAAAGCGAAGCGCGAGTACAGCGCAAGACCGGTGGGCGCGTCAGGCGCGGGCATGGCAGCAAGCTTCGCCTTGGCGGCGTCGACGGTGCTGGAGCCGGTGGCAGTGGGGGGAGGAGCGGTGGACATTGTGAAGGACGATGAACCGACGACAGAGGGTTGAGTGGAGAGTGGTGTAGGTGGTGTTGATGGGTGAATTCAAGCCTCAAAAGGTTTTGCTGGAGAGATGCAGCCGCACTGCTTGGCGGGCTCCATTGCCCGACCTCTTCCGGCCAACCAACGGCATTGGCCTTATCGAATCCCGATTCTCCTGCTTTTCCCTCGGGCGAATCACGTCACTCTGCATTAGGGCGTGCACGCTCAACAACATCCTTAATCGCGCAGCTCTATGTATCATAAGGATTTCGCGCTGCTGTTCTGAATCCCGGTTGCCGTTCCGTTCTGTTTCGCGCCACGCAGCTCGAGCATCGTAGAGAGACCAACCACGATGGCAGCCTCTCGACAACAATTGCATTACTTCAGAGGATCGGATAGCACGGAACGCAGTATGATAAGAGCTGGAACAGATGGTCTTCATTGCACGCGGCACCCTAACTCTGCTTGGCCCTCTGCGTGTTTCTGGCCATCAACAATATGCTCTCCCGACGAGGCCCGTACTTTCTAGCAAGCCCAGCTTCGTCGTCGTCGCTCGACTCTGCGTCTTCAAGCACACCCAATACATCATCGTACGCCCGATACTGGCTCTTCGCTGCGTCCAGCATATCTTCGAGATAGCTCTCGATTATGCCCATCCGCTCGAGCATCTTTTCAGCCTCCCGCCGTGCATTGAAGATGTCAGTAATCGTCCCAGATACATACGTCTTGATGTCAGCTGTTGCCAGTTCGACTGATGCTGACGGATGATGATCCTCGAGGGAGAAACCAGCCTCTTCTGCCCTGGATAACAAACTGGCACTCATACTGGCTAGACCACTTGCGTTGTGTTGAACGACCTGAATATGTGCATCCAATTCGGGTACCTGTTGTTGGAGGATTCGCTGCAGCTGGCCATCCGCCTGATCGCAGGCTCTAGTTTGATCCTGCTTGAGTTGACGGTCTCCCAGGCTCTTGTGAGCGGCCCACTTCTGTGCTGCTTGCAACTCAGTCAGTTCCTGTAGTTCCTTCAGTTTGATCTGCGTCAGCCCTCGACGCATTGCCTTGATCTTGTCGATGACCTTTCTGACAACGGTATCCCGCATCTTCCGTTCAAACGCCTGAATCTTCATCGTCAACCGCTCGATCTCAGCTATGTTATGTTCCAGTTTTGCTACGCTCAACGATCGAGCCAATCCTGACAGCTTGTCTGCGTTTACAGTTTGCGATCTCGATTTTACCTCGTCGATAAGCGCCTCCATTGTAAGCAGCTTCAGCTCATCGTCCATATCTGGTATCGCAATTCGAACATTGGCCCACAGCATCACCAAGATGTCAAAACTCGATTGCCTGTGGAACTCTGCGATCTCTGGTCTCAGCGCCGTCAATGCTTGCAATAGCTCAGCTGAGGACTCTTCAAGTTCTTGCCTACCGTCAGTGCCATGGTCACAGCTCCTGAGAAGGCTGCCGCGTCTTTCAACGGCCAGTCTGAGCATAACTCTTGAATTTTCGCCCTCTCTCAGCGTTGAACTAACGCGTCTGTTCCACGACAAAAGGACGTTCCTCATATCTTCGTATGACTCTTCTTTGTCTCTTTGAAGGTCTTTGTCGCGAAAGACAGCAAGGAGGTCTTCAGACACCTCGTCTCGTGGTCCACGACCTTCGCGTATGCGTTGAAGGATGTCGGTGTCCAAGGTCTGGCTATCGGCGCCCTCACAACAGCCATGGTTTTGCGTTTTGCTGGCTTGTTCTGTATGACTATTGCTTGAAAGAGGCCTACTATCATCTTCTGAAGCTTTATCGAATCGAGCTTGTGCCTCATCGCAGATTTGGTCGAGCCAGGACTTACAGCTCAATAGGTCTCCCACTGGTGCCCACTTTCGTATAGTTCTATCTTGACACGTTAATTCGAGGCTGGCAGTATCAACCTCGCCATCACTTTCTGGATCTGAGTCTTCCAGACGCTGTCGAATGAGCTCTTTGCTTATGTGTTGCGTGCGCCTTCTGGACATGCCTAGCCTGTGCATGCTTTGTACTGATAGACGTGCGACATGAAGATTTAGGGAGTAGCTTAGCCGCCATTGCGTTACATATCAAGTACAATTCTGACAGCTCAATCTGGAGTGCTACAACATTGAAGCCTCTGGCTTCACGTTAGCCGTGATTTGTTGCAGACCCGGCACATGTGTGACCGTTGCACGAACTAGTCTAATCAAATTGTGATGTTCGTCAGCAGGTTTTGGATACGCGATTTCCACCGTTTGTCTGATATACACATCCATGCAGTAGATCCACATCAACGGTTCACGACCATGTTCGGCTAGGGTTGCTTGCACGACAGGGGTCACGCGCATGTCATCCAGACTCGTAGTACGGGCAGATAGAGCGACTGGCGAGTCAGTACTAACACCTGAGCTCCTATCAATTCTGAGAGCTCGCGTGCTCACAGCCTGTTAGCGGTGATTTTCAGACACCATACGCCGCTGCCAGAACCTGCACGGGTGGAGTTGCGGTGTGGGTCACAGATGGCTCTTTCGGGGAAACGACTTGGGGCACACCACTTAGCCTGTCCAATCACGAGCATTGCTACAAATTGCTATCGACCATCTCACGACACGACATCCACGACGCAGTTTCGCGACAGCAGAAGCGCCGTCTGCACATACTAAGCACGGCAACAGTACTGCATCGAGAAGAGGGGAAGGTCCCCGCGATGGGTCTTGACGCGTGACCTTGCGATCCAGAGTCCAGACCCTGCCTGCGCACGAGGCAAGTGCTCAATTTTAACCCAAGCAGCCGCTTCTTAAGTCTCCCACTGCGAACTTTCAACAAACCTAAACCACACCTCCTTTTTAGCCTGCAGCTGTGCCCGGGAAGCTCGTTGCTGCTCTTAATGTCATTGATTCAGCATGTCACGCAGCAAGAGGGTACTGACCGAGAGGAGGCGCTCGTGGACCTGTTCTTGTCGCCGGTAGACCGGCTGGAGAACCGAGAGCAAGCATCGGAACGTCGGCTCTCTATACAAAGCCAATACTCCAACGCAGGCTTCTTGTTTGCAGGCAAATCGGTCAGGCGTGTTATCAGCTACGATGCGCTTCACAGGCCGCTGGAACCAGCTGCAGGAGACACTGACGGCGGTGTGACACAGTACACTGTGTCAACCTTTAAACGAGCCGGTATGTACCCGGAAGGTGTCACACGACCACTTTACTAAGATCTACACAGCGCAAGTCTTTGCAGTCGTCCTGGCCTGCTGGTTTGCCAGCGGCATCGTCTTCGGTTTTGCAGCGCTCAAGCCGATCCTGGTCAAGGAAGGCGTCTTCAGAGACCTTTGCACGCAAGAAGAGCTCGACGAGGATGTCGAGGTCTGCTACGAGCAAGGTCTGCGCCTCAATCTTTCCTTCTCACTTGCATCCACCACAGCCAATGTATCTGCTCTTCTCGTTGGAACGATGCTTGATCGTTATGGTCCAAAAGTTTGCTATCTTATTGGTTCGGCTTGCCTTGCTGCTGGCAGCATCATAATGAGCATCGCCTTCCAGACCGCCGCATATGACGGCTACACAATTGGAAACTTCTTCCTCGCGCTTGGAGGCACATTCGTGTTCTTGCCGTCTTTCCAGATTGCTAATGCGTTCCCCAAGTACGGCGGCACCATCGTGGCGCTCGTCACTGGTGCTTTTGATGCGTCTGCAGCTGTCTATCTGTTCTACAGACTTGCATATGAGGCGACTGACGGGGCCTTCAAGCCTCACAAGTTCTTCCTTTTCTACCTCATTGTCCCAGTAGCAATTGTCATTGCGCAGCTGACTTTCTTGCCGACCGAGAACTACAAGACTGCGCCTCAGCTGGAGCTGAAGATCCAGCGTGCTGCAGGGAACCAGCGAGACGTTCACACTTCGGATGAGGACCTCGCCGATGATGAGATTTGGAGGCGCAGGAAGGCTCGCAGCGCCCGCCGCCGCAAGCGCCTGAGCAAGCTAGACGAGCTCGTCGGTGATGAGATTACGCGCAAGAAGCAGGAAGAGAAGCACGAGCAGCATCTCGAAGCGTCGGGAGTCTGGGGTGCTCTGCACAACAAGACTGCCGCCGAGCAGATGCTCACGCCGTGGTTCACGCTGCTAGCTCTTCTTACCGTTGTGCAGATGGTCCGTATGAACTACTTCATCGCCTCCATTCGCGATCAGTACACATACATGTTGGACTCTGTTGACCTTGCTGCTCGCGTCAACGACTTCTTCGACTGGGCGCTTCCCCTTGGTGGTGTACTTAGCACACCCTTCCTCGGCATGCTCCTCGACAACGTCAGCACGCCCGGCGTGCTCCTCCTCATCGTCATCATTGCCACTGCGATTGGTATCGTTGGCTCCATCGGCACGCTCTGGGCCGGCTACACCAACGTCCTCCTCTTCGTCGTGATGCGCCCGCTGTACTACTCCGCCATGTCCGACTACGCCACCAAGGTCTTTGGCTTCGCGACCTTTGGCCGCGTCTACGGCACCATCATCTGCTTCTCCGGCATGGTCAACCTGTCGCAGACCGGCATCGACGCGCTCAACAAGACGACCTTTGGCGGCAACCCGATCCCGGTCAACGCGTTCCTCGCGGGCCTCACCTTTGTCATTGGCTCCACCCTTGTGGTTTATGTCGCTGTGCAGATGTACCGCATGCGCCGTAAGCTCGACCAGGAGGATGCCATGACCGTCACCAACACGGACGTTGGCAGCATCATGGAGAGCCTGCTCGAGGAGGACGAGCCGCGTGATTACGGCAGCGTGGCGCCCGCCCGTAGCCACAGGGATTACGAGCAGCCTGCCCGCGTCTCGCGCGAGTACGTCTAGCAGCCTTAAGGGGGTAGACGCGTGTTGTTTCTGTTCCTTACCTTTCTTTAACGATTCAGCGATGTCAGACGCCCCCTAATTCCGCACGTCCTGTGTTTTTTCAAAAGCGTGTAATTATGTAGCCCTCTCCTTCCAGCCTCTGTTTTTTCTTGCAAGCCCGGCGTCTGCCGTTCCAGCACGCATCCCGCATCATGAGCGTCTTTTGCATTGCATGAGCATAGCGAGTCCCTTACGACGTGTATGTCTGTATGTATGTCTTGTAGCTTGATAGCGATTTGAATGGCATGTTTCTGAGACACCCTGAGTCAGTGTGAGTATGCATCTGTGAGGCGTCGGAGTGATTGGATACAATGCGACGGAGACGTTGACACGGAATAGAAACGGCACCACGGAATACTTCACGGCACGCAGGACCACAGCACGGCACATCACACGCAGCAGAGCAGAATCCTGTTTTGACTTTTTTTTGCATTCTACGGAATTCTACGGATCTACCATAACAACAAAGTCCCTAAACCAGACTATACTAGAAAAAACACTGCTCCCCAACCAACCACCTCCCTCCCTACACAACCGTCTGCGTCACAGTCTGCGTCTCCGTCACCGTACTCGGCTCCACCGCCTGCGTGACGGTAACCGTCACCGCCTCGCCCTCGCCATACCCATTCGACGCCCTGACCGCCCTGGTCCACCTGACCCCCTCAACCACCTCCTCGCGCCGCCCGTCCGTCACAGCCCCGACATTCACCGGCCGGCTGAACAACTCGCACACGCCGACCTCCAGCACGTGCGTGCACGACGCACACGATGTCTGCCGCTGCACCGAGACCGCGAAGCCGCGGCACACGGGCTCGTGGGCGCATTCCTCGGCACACGCGGCCGCGCTGTAGGTGCGTGTCAGGCGGCGCTTGTACGGCAGCTGGGTGGTGGAGGCGTTGGCGTTGGACCACAGAAGCGTATAGGGCGCGGGGACGGGCTGGTCGAGGGCGAGCGAGGAGTATGCGGGCGAGGACTCGAAGGCGGACAGCGTGGCGTCGAGGTCTGGCGGGGACTCCGGGACGGGGTTCATGTTCTCGTCGTAGTCGGAGTATTCGTCTGTGTCCGAGTCGGAGGCGGGGTAGGAGGGGACAGGCGGGAGGGAGGCGGAGGGCGAGGGCGAGGAGGAGGCGGGGGGAGACGGGGCCGCGGAGGAAGCCGAGGAGGAGGCGGCGGCGGCGGCAACGGCGCGCATTGCGCGGCGGAGCGGGATGAGGGTGGGGAGGTTGGGCGGGGCGTCGGGGACGGCAGCGCGGAGGGGCTCGAGGAAGGGGGCCAGGGCGGGGTTCGCGAGGGGCTTTGCGCGGTCGTGGGGCGCGGTGACGGGCTTGCCGACGCCGCCGGGGCCGCCGGGCGGGAAGTCGGGCTTCCAGGAGGCCTCGGGGGAGCCGGGCCGCGGCGGGACGGTCTGGCTGGCGGTGGGCGCCTGGATGGGCCCCGTTTCGCCCGCAATGGGCCCGTCTTCGATGCCGCCGAAGTTCATCAGCGGCGCGTAGGGGAAGCCGGGGCCGTAACTCCTGTCGTGGCCGCTGAGATCCACGCCGCCGCCGCTGAGCTTCGTGCCGCGGGGGACGTTCTCGGGGGCCACTCGGGTGGGGGCGGGGGCTGCGGCGGCGAGGCCGGCCAGGGCCAGGAGGAAGACGAGCTTCATGGTGGTGGTGGTGGAGCGGTGGTGGTGTAGTTGGGTGACTACAATGGTGCCGACGGGGAGAGTCGGGGACTGGTGGTGGGCGGTGTGTGGTGGGCGGTGGTGTGGTAGGCTGGTGGCTACAGTTGTGCTGGACAAGTCAGGGGCTGGTACCGTTGGTGGGTGGTAGGCTGGCTCCTACAATTGCACTGGACAAGCCGGAGACAGTAACCGGTATTGGTATGTGATAGGCCGGTGGCTACAATTGTGCAGTGCTGTATCAGGCACGACTAGTGCAGGAACCTAGTTGGTGACAAGGGCAGACTGGAGACCACAGGAGTTGCTGATGACTGAAGAAGACTCTTACACAGACTCTTACAGAGGGAGGCAGCCGGTCCTTATATAGATTTTCCACGCAGGCCGCTGGATCCGTGATCCAGGTACGCAACATCTGAACCAGTTGCGGAGGTATTGGATTGGAAAAGTCAGTCTGTAAAAATCACTTCGAGCTTACCGTGGAACGTCACCCAGTCTGTCCAACCTCCAGAGAGGGAGACCCGCACGATAACGGCTCACTGGCTGTGGGAGGCTACCATGCAGGGTCCTTCCTCAATGGCGATCGCCCCAACACACCATCGGGAGCCCTTTAGTTCTTGGTTCAGGATCCAGTGTGACTCTTCGTTCCATCCCACGGTGCCTCGGGGGCGCCCCCTCTTTTCGAATCCACATTCTGAACCCAACATCGAACATGCACAAGACACTGACTAATGTAAGAATGAAGCTTCCATTATCATTGAACGTGTATGGGGGGTGGGGGGTATGTAGCAACCTCTGTCCTCTCGCTTCGCCTCCTAGCACCCAACACAACCAACCACGAGAGACCCAGCCCTGACCCAACCCGACCAAACCACCTCGCGCCTCGCCCACGGCGCCTCTTGCCCCATCTGCGCCCACACTCCCACTCCCCACTTGCCCCGCACCCGCGAACCATACTTCGCACCCCTGACCCATCCTATCGTCGTAATTACACTCTTCTCAAAAACTTTTCCTGGCACGCGCGTATGGCTCATGCATGCGGTATTACCGGAAGCGGGAGGTGCAGCGGCCCATGACCTCGCCCTGGCAGACGAGCTCGGCGTTGAACTCGGAGCCGTCGAGGGTGAGGTAGATATCGAAGTAGACGCGGTAGAAGGTGCCTTGCGGGGTGTCCATGCGCTCAAAGTCTTTTTCGAGATTCTTGCGCGAGAGATCCGAGGTGAGGGTGACGACCTCCTTGATGCCTGGGTGTGTTAGTGAGGGCCGTGTTTGGGGGTTTTATAAAACTTACGCGGGTCTTTGGTGTACTCGGGGCACACGTCGTCGTCGCAGGCGTACAGTATGTCCTCGTACATGAGTGTGGCGCCGGGGGCAACCTGTCGGAAGAAGGAGACCTTGACGGGCTCGCCGATCTTGACGCGCTGGCCCTTTTGCACGAAGATCTGTCGTGTGTACTTGCATCGGTCCTTGCCGTCGAGCGAGGGCACGCGGTACTGCTCCGGGTGGTGGCCCTCCTTGAACGGCTGCAGCGTAGCCATGAGGTAGTGACGACGCGCGACACGGTGTGTGACGATCCTCTCTGTGATGCCGGCAGTGACGGCGCCCTTGACAATGGCAGCCACAGAGTCCATGGGGCGGACGACCTTGGACTGGAACTGAGGCGGGACGTGCAGCTTGATCTGCTGGAAGAGGTATTCGGACGCGCCGAAACCACCAACTACAAGAACATTCTGTAACGAGCGGTTCTGGGCCTGGATGGCGATGATCTGGTTGCGCACAAGCTCCAGGATGCGGTTGACGACGGGCTCGAAGCACTGCAGAATCTCCTCGTTTGTAAATGTCATGTATCCCTCCTCAATGCCAGCCTCGGGGAACTCAGCCTCGATGCCGACGTCGACGGCCCACTTCTGGCCGTTGTTCCGGAAATCGGCCTTTATCCTGTTCTCAAAGTCCATGATGCACTTGGCGTAGACCTTGCCGGCGGTCTTGGAACCGTCGGGCAGCTTCATCTTTCGGATCTTGGCACGCAGGATGTTGCTGAAGTTGCGGTTGAGGGCTGTGGAACCGCACGAGTCGCCGGATCCGGCTGTGCACTCGGCGACGGAGAAGGGCTGCTCCTCCTCGACCTCGTAGGCGATCAAATCGACGGTACCTCCACCGCAATCAACAATCAGCACGGCGTCGTGCATCTTGAGGTTGAGCAGGCCGGTCTTGGAGCAGAACATGGCGGCGGCCTCGGGCTCGGTGATGAGGGTCAGGCGGTTGTCGTTCTCGTCGCGCAGGAAGCCGGCCTGGATGGCGGCGGCGCGGGTGGCGGCCTTGCCGGCGTCGTTCCAGATGGCGGGGACGGTCAGGTAGTAGCGGATGTTGCGCTCCTCGCGGTTGAAGACCTCGCCCAGGGTCTTCTGCAGCTGGTTGCGCATGGCCTGGCGCAGGTGGAACAGGTAGTCGGCGGCGACATCGATCTCGGACTTGCCCGGGGGCAGCGGGGGCAGGTTGATGGGGTCGATGTAGGTGTTGCCGGACAGCATCAGCTGCAGCTTGAACCACTCGACCTTTTGCACGCCGGGCTTGGGGTAGCCGGTGGGGGCGAGGGCGTCGGCGATGTCGGGGCCCCAGCCGACGACCTTCTGGTACTGGTCGTAGTAGAGGACGGTGGGGATCTGCATGAGTTAGAGGGGGGGGGTGGCAGGCGGAGTGGTCGATGAGTCTCACCTTCTGCTTGGTCTGGTTGCCGGCGCCCGGCCACTCGGTGATGATGTCCTCCTTGGCCTCGGTGTTGGTCGCAAAGGCAAAGGCGACGCCGGAGAAGGTGGTGCCCTGGGGGAGTTAGCTGGGCGAGCTGTCAGCGGATACGGAGCATGGGCGTACAAAGTCGATGCCGACAATCAGCTGGGCCTTGGAGCGCCCCTCGCCGGCGACCTCAGCCATGCCCGGGCGGTTGTAGACGGCGGGCGGGCCGTGCTGGGCGGGCACCGGCGGCGGAGCGCCATAGCCGGCGCCGTACTGGCCCGGCGGGGGCTGGGGCGGGTAGCCCGGCGGGCCCTGCTGCGGCGGGTAGCCCACGGGCTGCTGCTGGTGCGGCGGGTAGCCAGGCGCGGCGGTGTTGATGGGCGGCAGCGGGCTGGTCGGGCGGCCGTGCTGCTGCTGCTGCTGGGGCGCGAGGCCGCCCTGCTGCGGGGCAAAGGTGTACGAGGGCGGGCGGCCCAGGCCGTTGGGCGGGTTCATGGGGAGCGACGAGCTGCTCGAGTTGCTGGCCTGCGGCGACAGCGACGTCGGGCGGTTCTGGCCGGTCGGGGTGCTGCCTCCGGGCGCGGGCTGGGTCGGCTGGTGCGAGGAGCTCTTGCGTTTCGACCCGACTAGGTTCTTGAAGCGGGCATTCATGGAGTTCATCAGGCAAGGGGAGGTGGAGGAGAGGCGGGGGGCGCCACGAGGAGCTGCGCTGACGGCCGCCCAGAAACTGGCGAGCTGGCGAGCAGGCGAGCTGGCGAGGCTGAACGTGTGAGGGCGCGGGGCGCAGTCGTGCAGGAGTGCTGGCTGGTCCGCACTGCGCAAAGAATCAACGCCGCACACTGCGCGCGGGCTGGAGATGGTACCTGGAGCGGAGCCCACGCTGGACGGGACGCGCCCCGGGTCATTCTTTCACCGGCTGCTCCAGCGCTCCCCGACCACGCCGCGAGCGGCCAGCGGCCAGCGATTGCTGCCCCGCCACCTGTCAAACGTCCCGCGCCTGGGCCGCCAGAGCCAGCGCCCGCCCCTCACACCTCATCTATGCGCCCACTTCATCTATGCTGCAGCAGTGTGCCCGATAAGACGGGCACCTCCCGCCAGCAGTGCGGCTGCACACTGCACACTGCACACTGCACTGCGCTCTGTACACACCGCCCGCCGCGCCATTGGGCGCCGATGCTCACCTCAGCTGCACTAGACACGGCGGGATCCTCAGCCCAGCGCGCCCACAGCTGCTCAAGCGAGCGCACCGCACCCAGCACGTGGTCGCAATCGGTGCTGCTGCTGTTGCTGCTGTTGCTGCTTTTGCTGCTTTTGCTGCTTTTGCTGGCGCCCGACTTCTTTGTCCTACCCTGTCTTGCCCACCCTCCCCTGTCCTGCCCTGCCAACTTGCGTGACGCTTCAGGCTGCTGCTCCGTCCTGCGTAAGGCTGAGTGTAGCTATATCGAGACGCCAGTGGTGGGGCGCACCCAGGCTAGTGAGCACCGCAGCGCCCTGGACGAGCGCACCGCACCGCACCGCAGTCCTGGAGAACTTCGAGTCCAGGAGAACTTCGCAGTCTACTGAGGGTGCAGGACTCATGGCCCTGGACAGCCTTGTCGCAGCGTCACCGCTCCGTCTCCACCACACCGTGCCGTGGCTGTGTCTGCCCGTGCCCTTCTTGTCGCGTACTTCGTACAGGCGCCCAGCGGCCTCGTCATCGCCCCCATGCACGCTCAATTCCGCCTTGTTCCCCGCTGCACGATTCCTGGAGGAAGGTGTGTGCGGGAGGTAGTGCACTGCTGCTGACACTCGTCATTGCTTCCTCTTCGGGAAGTAAAATTGTGCATTGCGTCGACACCTGGTTATTGAGGTGTGTACTGTAGTCAATCAAGGTGGGTACTGTAGTCCATCGAGGTCCTGCAGTACTTCACAACGTCAATTGATCGTGCCTAGCCAAGACAGCATCCATTTCACATTGGCACTCACTTCATGGACCCACGACACGGCACTCACTGCATCGACTCACTGACAACCTGCGATTAAGCTTATAGATTCAAGTCACCACGCAGCAGCGTGCTTTTATACAGATATCGTCGAAGAATGCAAGCATAGCCCCAGCCCTTGGGACCCAAACACACCCACCCATCCTCAGTCCCGGTAAACGCCATCGCTGATGAAAATTTTAAATGCCCCGTGTCGTGCTGTCTGACTGTCTGGCTGTCGGACTATCTGACTGTCTGCTCACGTAGTCCTGCGAACACTCGCGGGCCGCAGCAACAAACAATCCGGCCGGCACCCGGGATACACGCCCAGGCAGGGGAACAGCCGTAGCGATGCCTATCGCACTCCGGCCGCGCCTGGCATGCGCCGGTCGAGCTCCATGGCCCGGCCCTCGTCCTTGTCCGTGTTCTTCAGACGCGCCAGAATCACCGTCAGCGTCTTCTTCTCGCGCCCGTCGTTCTCCAGCACGTGGATGAGATCGCGCATCTGGATCTTCTCGCCGATATCAGTCGTCTCAATGTGCGCTCCGTAGCTGCGCTTCTTGGCCCGCAGCCCCGCTTCGACAGCGATGGCAGCTGGGGTAGCTGCGCCGCTGCTGCCTGTGCCTGTGGGCTGTCGGGCGGGTGTCGAGGCGCCAGATGCAGCGCCGCCGCCGCCGCCGCCGCCTCCACCACCGCCTCCTGTCATCCAAGAGTACTTCTTCTTTCTTCCGCCACCTAGAGCCAGGGCCGCGGTTTCGTTGGCCTTGCGGTGCAGGACGTCTTCTGTCTGCCCGGCCTTGTTCATTGCGTCTCGCTGCTTCTTGGTGATCTTCTCGGGTATGGGAAGAGGCGCTATATCAGCTGCATCAGCTGCTGCCGCGGATTTGCCAAGCTGGCGTTGCTGGCGTCTGCGGATTCGCTCCTTCTCAAATTTCTCATCCTCAAGTACACGCCTCTTCAAGGCTTCCGCGACGTGGTTGACGTTTTGGAGAGTAGGTTGTGGTGTAGGAGGCGCCTCGCTGGGTGGAGTAGGCAGTCGTGCGCTATTTGGCAGACCTGTCGTCGTTAGTTTGCGATCACAAATCAGCGGCTCGTTGGACTCACCTTTATTGGCAGTCGTCGTGGGGCTCGCAGCATTCTCAGGTGCCTCCCACGGCGTCTTTAGAATATTCGTAGGTGCAGCCATCTTTGGTTCGGCATCTGGCTCCCTTACAGCAATGTCGAGCATCTCGGGTGGAATAAGTCCGTGCGACGTGTTCTGTCGGCCCTGACTGAGGGCAAACGAGTCCTCGACGATTGTGCGTATGCGCTCTTCAGCTGCCAGAGATAGTAATGACAAGATCTCAACGAGCGGAGCATTTTGGTTGAGCAAACTGGCAGCCTCGAGACCCACAACTTGCTCGCCGTTTGCGCCGTTCTGCGCCGTTCGCGTGATGTCGCGCGGGGTCTTGTCGGGGATCTTGTCGAACAGACCATCGACGTTGACCTGGATGCCGTTCTCATACGCGCGCCGGGCCATGCGGTGGCGGAGCACGTTGGCATCGCAGAAGGGGTCCGTCAGACACTGCTGGGCGGACTCGTTCAGGATACGGGCAGCCTGTTCGTGCTTCCTCAGTAGTTCCGCCTCGTGCTGCTCCTGCGTCATGGACTGGCTCAGCGAGCCGGTGCCCTGGAACGCGCCGTGGCTGGCTTGCCCACTCCAGTTGTTGAAGCTTCCGTGAGGCGAGAGGGTAGAGCCCGTGCCCTGCGAGTTGAACGACGTCCCGTAGCCGCTGCGGTTTCCATAGCTGTGCAGCAGGTTGTCCTCCTCGGCGCGCAGATCGATGCCGGAGCCGGTGAGCACGTCGCTAATATTGTTAACATCCAGGTCGCGCGCGTTCGCCTTCTCCAGCTCAGCGTTGTCCGTGGCCTTGCTGTAGGGCACCTTTGGCGGCGGCATAGAGCTCGGCGGCGGGGGCTGCGGCGGCATGTTATTCGGGTGCTGGTACGGCTGCGGCTGGTGGAACGGCGGGGGCTGCGCGGAGGCGGGCGACTGTGGCAGGGACAGATAGCCCGTGTTCTGCGGCGACGAGGCGTACGGCGACATGGGATACGACGGGGCGGCAAAGGGCGACTGGTAGGGCGCGGGCGACGGCGGGTTCGGCGACAGGCGCTGGCGCTTTGCGGGCGGGATGCCGCTGCCCATGGTTGGCGACATGGCGTTCGGCGACTGGCTGTACGACGGCGGCGAGAAGGGGCGCGGCGGGTGCTGGTTGAGGTTCTGGGTCTGCACCGGCGGCGGGTGCTGCCCGTACGACTGCGGGTACTGGTTGTAGTTCTGCGCCATCGTGGGCGGCTTTTCCCCGGAGGGAGTGCGCGACGCGGTTACCGGCGTGTCATCAACGAGCGTGGCGGCAGAAGGCGCGGAGGGCGATGCGCGGGGCGGGAGCGGTGGGGGCGCGTCGCTGCAAGTGTTTCGGTGGGCGATGGTCGCGACAGAGGCAAGCAGACGAGTGACGCCTGCGCTTGGGCGCCTTGGCACGCCGCGCGACAAAGAGCACCCGCGCCGCGACCCGCGACACCACGACCGCCGCGCTGGCCACCGCACCACACTGCCGTCCATCGCCCCGCCGCCATCTCCTGCGCCTCCTGCTGCGACGACTGTCATCCACTGATGGCATTGCCTTGAAAACTCGCTTTCACCGGCACCACGCCCTATCGACTGTAGCTTTAACTATAGACACCGCAGACACGTAGAATGGCGTCCAAGAGGAAGCACGCGGCGATGGAGCCCGAGGATGTTGAGCCCATAGATCCAGCCGACGAGCTGATGTTTCTGTGCCTCGGGGGCGGCAACGAGGTCGGCCGCTCCTGCCACATCCTCCAGTACAAGGGCAAGACCGTCATGGTGCGCACGCCGTCGCCAGAAATGCTCGCAGCACGCTGACTGCCCTAGCTCGACGCCGGCATGCACCCTGCATACGAGGGCCTCTCCGCCATGCCCTTCTACGATGACTTTGATCTCAGCACAGTAGACGTGCTTCTAATCTCACAGTATGTATCCACAACACCCTTAGATCTAGCAGCGAGATGGGTGGGCCAGGCGCATCACTGCAGTCGTACATGCATGGAGGACTGTTTTGGGACCAACATCTTGTATATCAGAAACAATGGAATATCATTTGCATCATCCAGCTCGACTCCGGTGATGTGCCTCCCCACCCTGGCCCATGTACATAGCTGCCCGATCTCCCCCTCATCGCGCCTCGACAGCAGTACTCGCACCTTGCTAACACCTGCCAGTTTCCACGTCGACCATGCCGCTTCGTTACCGTACGTCCTGGCCAAGACCAACTTCAAGGGCCGAGTCTTCATGACACATCCTACCAAGGCCATCTACAAGTGGCTCATTCAGGACTCTGTCCGTGTCGGCAACATGTCGAGCTCGTCAGAGACTAAGATTCAGATGTACACCGAGCAAGACCACCTGAACACCTTCCCCATGATCGAGTCCATTGACTTTTACACCACACACACTGTCTCTGGCATACGCATCACTCCTTACCCTGCTGGCCATGTTCTTGGAGCCGCCATGTTCCTGCTTGAGATTGCCGGGCTGAAGATTCTGTTCACGGGAGACTACTCGCGAGAAGACGACCGTCACTTGGTCTCTGCTTCAGTCCCAAAGGAGGTCAAGATCGACGTTCTCATCACCGAGTCGACATTCGGTATCTCCACACACACCCCGCGCGTTGAGCGCGAGACACAACTGATGAAGGCCATCACCGACATCCTGAATCGTGGCGGCAGAGCGTTGCTTCCCGTATTCGCCCTTGGACGAGCTCAAGAGCTGTTGCTCATTCTGGACGAGTACTGGGGTAAGCATCCGCAGTACCAGAAGGTCCCGATCTACTACAACTCCAGTCTGGCCCGTCGATGTATGCAGGTCTACCAAACATACGTTGGCGCTATGAACGACAACATCAAGCGCCTTACCAAACAGCGATTCGCTGAGGCTGAGGCTGAGGGCGACGTGGGTCGTCGTGGAGCCTGGGATCTCCGCTTCGTACGTTCCTTGAAGAATTTGGAGCGCTTCGATGACATGAGCCCGTCTGTCATGTTGGCTTCGCCGGGTATGATGCAGTCCGGCACGTCTCGCGAGCTTCTCGAGCGATGGGCCCCAGATCCGAGGAACGGCGTCATCATAACAGGTTACTCGGTCGAGGGCACCATGGCGAAGCAGATTGTGCACGAGCCTGAGCAGATCCCAGCAATCATGACAAGAGCAGCGAACAACAATCGCCGTGTAGGCCAGAAGGAGAACGAGCAGATCATGATCCCTAGACGTTGCACGGTGCAGGAGTACAGTTTTGCTGCTCACGTCGATGGCAAGGAGAACATGGAGTTTGTGCAAGAGGTTGCGGCACCTGTTGTTGTAAGTTCGACATGTTTATCGCTACGCGCGGGTAAAAGTATGCTTGACTGACTGTTTCCTAGATCCTTGTTCACGGTGAGAAGGGTAACATGACCCGCCTGAAGTCCAAACTCCTCGGATTCAACGCGCACAAGACAGTACCCACAAAGATCTACTCGCCAGCCAACTGCGAAGAACTACGAATCCCTTTCAAGACCGACAAGATCGCCAAAGTCGTTGGGTCGCTTGCTGCTATCCAGCCACCTTTACCTCGCGCCTCGAAAACACCCGACGGAGACGGTGAGCCTGAACAGTCTAACGAAAACAACGACAGCTCGGCTTTCATAAGTGGTGTCTTAATTCAAAACGACTTCAAGATATCACTCATGGCGCCCGAAGACCTAAAGGAATACGCCGGTCTCACAACGACCACGATCGTATGCCGCCAGCACCTCACACTGTCCGCTGCGGGGTCTGACCTGATCCGCTGGGCGCTCGAGGGTACATTCGGCGCTATCAAGGAGACAGAAATCACCGACGAAGCCGTCGATGGCAAAGAAGCAAACGGCAACGGCATGAAAGAAGACGCCGACGAGGAAGTCAGCCGCACAAGCGTGCAGTTTACAGTCATGGAATGCGTCAACGTTCTCGTCAAACCCGGCGGCCATGTTGAAGTCTCATGGGAAGGCAACGTGATCAACGACGGCATCGCCGACGCCGTGCTTGCCGTTCTGTTCACTGTCGAAAGCTCACCTGCTGCCGTCCGCCGTAAGTCATCTCCCTCTCCATCACAAAGAGAATGCCAGCTAACACCACCGCAGAATCCTCCCGCCAACACTCACACTCGCATGGCCACCCCGAGAAGCCCAAGGCCACTAAACACCACCCCCACGCCACAACAGACCCGACCACGCGCCTTGCGCGCCTGCTGCTCTTCCTCGAAGCGCAATTCGGCGAGGACGCCGTAAATCCGATCCCCTACCCGCGCTCCTCTGCCGCCAACCCGGCAAACAACACAAACGGCACTGACGTCAAGGATGTGCCCGCCGAAATCAGCGCGGAAGACAAAGCGGAGCTCAAGCGCCTGCACAACATGGGCATTCCCGTCCCCGGCATCGAGATCAAGTTCGACCGGTTCACGGCGAAGGTGTGGCTTGAGGATCTGGATGTCGAGTGTGGGAATAATGCGCTTAAGGCGAGGGTCAAGGCGGTGGTGGAGAGGGGTGTTGAGACGGTTAGTGGGCTGTGGCGATGAGAGCAGTGGTGAGCTTTGGATGGCAGATTGGTTGCGTGCAGCTTCACACAGCACATTGATATTCGACATTTTAATCCGAGACAGCTCGTAGCTATCTATTTTGCAATCCGACGATGAAATTCACACCGTCAATGTCAATCTCTTCAATACATACGTGAACATTACATATGCCGTGGCTGCACGCGTACCTGACCGCACCAGGCCAGTCATGATGCAAGGACCGATCTACGTCCACCGATAATGCACCGCATCGTGCGTTACCCCCACACATGATGTGATGCCTGCCCCTCCAGTTTTTAGGTTTGAAACGCGGCGCGACTAGCACCGCAGGAACACGGTTCCGCCCAATGGTGCCTGTGCTGCTCCGTGTCACACTGTTGGGGCTGGGTTGTGCAACGGGCGCGACAGAACAAGAGATGCAAGTAAGGAGCCACGTAGAGAGAACAAGAAGAGGGATAGACATTGAAATAGCAAGATCGAGAACACCCACACAGAAACCTGAACACGGACAACCCCGTCGCTGTGCAGTGTGGACGGCAACCAATGCCCCAGCACCTACCCCGACATCTGCAGCTGCAGCTGCATGCACCACCCCAGCCATCCAGGCACCACGGCCGTCGTGCAGCGCGCTACCACCATGTCCGCAGTCGCTGCTGCTTGTGCGCCGCGCCTCCCTGGTTTCTGCTCCGAGTGCAGCGGCGCTCCATTCTCGCGTTGTGCTGAGCGACGGATCCGGCAGACGGCAACGGCGAGACCCAGGTGTACATACATACACCGCGTCAGCGCCGTGGTTCTGATCAGCGTGGATTAACAGGTTGAATTATCAGCTGGCTTGGTTATTGGGTTCTTGTCTACAGCACAGCACAGCAGGTCTAGCAGCACACGGTCTACAGTCGCTCGTTCAGTATGGAGGTACCTACACCCACCCTACTCTCCGGCGCAAGCACCCGTGGACTACGGAGCCATACTCACGCGCCCCCGCAGCACACACCGCAGCTCGTATGTCCCGCCCCAGAGATGGCGCAGCACCCACGCCGTCCGCACACGCCGCCCACGGCTTCCCCAGACGCAGCGGTCAAGCCGCCCGCGTACACGCCGTATCTGGACTCCCCGCCGCCGTCGCACCACGGCTCGCCCATGGAATCGCCGCGGTCACAGCAGCAGCAGCGAGGCCTCGTGTTCCAGTTCTGCGATCCGGACTGCCAGGTCCTTGGACCGCGCCGGCCGTCGTTCTCCTCCACGTGCTCCGAAGACGGCGACGACGACGACGACCAAGACTACGGCGATAGAGATGCAGACGCAGACGCCCCAGCGCATCTCCCCCCCGGCACCCGCGAGCCGCCGCCCGCATACTCCGCCCTCCCGCCCCCGCACGCGCGCTGTCCAGACGCACGGTACCCGGCGGCCTGGGATATCGATGCCGAAGCAGCGCTGGAGCGCATCTTGGCCGACGACGTGCAGTTCGTGGTTGAGCGGACGGTGGCGATGGGGGTCGTGGTTGCGGTTTTGGTGCTCGGGGGGTTGGTTGTGGGGGTTGGTGTTTTTCGGAGTTGAAGGGTTGGAGGGGGATATGTCTTCAGGAGGAGGGGGGGATTCTTGGAGAGGCTGTATAGTCAAAAGGCAAGAAATGGGGTGATTGTGGAAGGAAGGAGGGCGTGCGGTTGGATACCTGAGACGCTGTATGGTTAGGTGATATGACTACTTGGGGGGAGGAGTGGTGTTTTGGATATGGGATGGGGACGTGTTGGATAGCATGTTTGTTTACGATACCTCTACAGCGACAATTTACAGCTTTACTTCACGCGTCTCGCCATGTTCACCTCCCTCCTTCTTTCTCCTTCGAATCCTGATCCTCTATAAACCAGGTTCCGGACTCAATTACACCACCCCTCGACCGCGCTCGCGACCACGCTAGCACCCCGCACCCGTCGGCATCAACCCCGCCGCCGCCATCATTCCTCACCAGCCTCGCGGCATCTCGCTCAGCACCAGTCTACCGTGCGCATCAACGCGAACAGGTTTCCGGACTAGCTCGCCAGCGCGGCAATCCGCGTCGCGGATTTCAAATGCGGTGCATTGTCCGCGGAAAAGGATTACACTGACAAACAAGCTCCGCATCCAACGCTTGCCTAGGCGCCGCTACCAGCGACGAGCCGCGAGCCGTTTCGAGACTACGCGGTGCGTGCAGATTGCCCGAGGTGTGGATTCTGCGGGGTCTACGTCTTGATAACCAAGGGGATTGGGGTGGAGGTGCAGGCTGGTAGGGAAAGGCTGGTATGTGTTGTGGAAAGCGAATGCGGGTTGTACGCTCGACGTTGGTGCAGTCGGGGTGTGTAAGCGTGAAGGATTTCGGCTGCATCTCTAGCGCGGACAACTAGCTACTGTACTATTCGGGGGACGGCCACTCTGCTTCGAGAGGTCCGCATCCGTTAGTGTCCGCGGGAACTACTCCAGCGAGACGGCGGAACCAGACGCGTGCCTGATGCAGACAAGACAGCGCGAGGCGCTGGTGCAAGACGCCCGAGCTATGTATGATGACACGGCTCCGCGGTCACGGTGACGAAACAGCACAATGCGTACGGGACGCATGCCGCAGCAGCCACTGTTTAATACTCGAGCAAGCCTGAGCACTCCCTCTCCCCTGCCTCTCGTGCGCACCACCCGACGCGGAAATGCCACACCAACTCCCCTGGCGCACACGCGTCACTGACCACCCTGGCTCGACCCCCGCCGCCATCGCCGCCGAGCCGGACTGGGCCGCGCTGCACGCGCACGACCACCGCATCGGCTTCCGCAGCAAGCACGGCGACCGGTTCCCGGGGCTGACGCACGGCGGCGACGAGCACGGGGAGGACGCGGGGGAGCTTTCCGGCGCGGCGAAGGCGGAGTACGAGAAGCTGAAGGAGAAGGCAGCGACGGGCGAGTTGGTGAATTGGAGGGATTTGGTCGAGGGCGAGCGGGACTTGAGTCTGAAGCAGCCCGGAAATAGGAGTGAGGGGTGGAGGTATGTGTTGGAGTTTACGGAGGATTGGGTGAGGGATGGGGAGGAGTGGCCTGCGAATGTGCAGAAGCGGCGGCAGGAAGAGGAGAAGCGGGTGAAAGAGCGGGGAGAGAAGGGTAAGAGTACGGATGGGAAAGAGGAGGAAGCGGAGAAGAGTCCGAATTCGAAAGGCGAGGATGAAGGAAATCAAGACGAAGAGAAGTGGAAGCGCGAAACTGGCCAGGATGGCAAGCACCACGATGCCTACGCAGCCAAAGCAGGCTCTGACTCGGGGTACTCCAGCGAAGGATCCCAACCCCACAAGACAGAATACGAAGAGCTGCGAGAACGCTACTCGCCCCAAGAAATCGCTCTCCTGCGAGCGCTCCAGCACGAAAAAGACTACATCACGACTCTCGAGCAAAACGACGGGAAGCGCAAGAGCCCGCAACACAACAACCTCACGACCGTCTCCATCGACGAGGCAGACCAGTTCTCGCCCGACAATTGGCTGCCCCGCTCGTCAGACTTAATTCGTTTGACGGGCAAGCACCCCCTGAATGCAGAAGCACATCTCACGCATCTCTTCGAAGCGGGCCTCATCACGCCGACGGAGCTGCATTACGTCCGCAACCACGGCGCTGTGCCGCGGCTGATGTGGGAGTTCCACGAACTGGATGTCGAGAACGGGGCGCTTGTGCTTTCCATGGACGACCTAAAGAGCAATTTCGACGCGATCAACATCCCTGTCGCGCTGGCGTGTGACGGAAATCGGCGCAAGGAACTGAACTTGGTTAAGAAGTCGAAGGGCTTCAATTGGGGCGCTGGCGCGGTCAGCTGTGCGTACTGGAAAGGACCGCTGCTGAGAGACGTGCTACTCGCGGCGGGAGTGGAGCACGAGACGTCCGGCGGGAAGCGGTACTGGGTCAACTTCGAGGGCGCGGATGAGCCGAGCGAGGGCAAGTATGCGACGTGCATTCCGTTTGATTACGCGATGGACCCGACGAACGATGTGATACTGGCGTACGAGATGAACGACACTCCGCTGCCTCCAGACCACGGGTATCCTGTTCGACTGATGATTCCGGGGTACGTCGGTGGGCGTTGTGTCAAGTGGCTCAAGCGCATCTGGATCTCGGAGAAGGAGAACGAGTCCTACTACCACATCTGGGACAACCGCGTACTGCCGTCTTTTGTCACAGAGAAGGACGGCGCGTTTGCAGAGACCTTGTTCAGCCACCCCAGCACAGCCTGCAACGAGCAGAACCTCAACTCGGTCATCGTCAAGCCGGCGCAGGGCGAGAAGATTCCACTTGCGTCCGCGAAGAAGGGCGAGACATATCGCATAGAGGGGTACGCGTACGACGGCGGAGGCCACGAAGTCCAGCGAGTCGAGGTCTCACTCGACGACGGAGAGACGTGGCTGTACTGCATTAGAAAGTTCCCCGACGCGCCGGTCCGCCACGGCAAGAAATTCTGGACGTGGCTGCACTGGCACGTCGACGTCGACTTTGCGCATCTCCTGCAGGCGAAGAGCATCACCGTGCGTTGCTTCAATGTGTTCAAGAACACGCAGCCTCAGCACGGGAATTGGAATATCATGGGCATGATGAACAACGGCTGGTACGTTGTCAAGCCGTTTGTTGTTCAGGACGATGACTCCGAGACTCCTTCCATCCTGTACAGGCACCCTGTCGAGCCAGGGACAGGTGATGGCGGCTGGATGAAGCCCAGTACTGAGAACCAAATTGCTACTGCCAAGCAGGAGGCTGGCGCGCCGTCGAAGCAGTTCACGAGGGAAGAGATTGAGAAGCATGCTACAGAGAACGATTGCTGGATTGTAGTCGACAACAAGGTCTACGATGCGACGAGCGTGTTGGAATGGCACCCGGGAGGCAAGGCGGCGGTGATGAGCCATGCTGGGAAGGTGCATGCCGAGACGAGCAATGAGTTTGAGAGCATTCACGATGGATATGCTTATCAAAAGCTCAAAGGCAAGTCAATCAACAGGAAAGACCAACATACACTGACTATTCGTAGAATGCATTCTCGGCACAGTCACCGACAAGGCTGCAGCGTTCATCAAGCAGAGCGCGGAGGCAGCGGCAAAAGAGAAAGCCCAATCATCACAAGACTCAGACAAGATTACGCTACAAAAGCACAGATGGGTCCCAGTAAAGTTGCTCGACCGCAAGTCCATCTCAGACGACACGCGAGCCTACACGTTCCAGCTCCCTGACGGCAAACCCGACCTCGGCCTCGGAACGTGCCAGCACGTCCAATTAGGCTTCCACATGAAAGACCGCATGCTAATCCGCTCTTACACGCCGACCAAGCCTCTCCTCCCCGACGCCCAGGCAAGCGACGACAAAACCCAATCGTTCCGCGACGGCAACGGCACCTTCGAGCTCACCGTCAAAACCTACTTCCCCACGTCTGAGCAGCCCGGCGGCGCCATGTCCAACATCCTCGACTGCATGCCGCTCGGCGAGTCGATCGAGATCCGCGGCCCGACCGGGGAGATTGAGTACAATGGCAACGGCGCCTTCACCATCTCAGGCAAGCAGTATACCTTCACCCGCATCAATCTCGTGCTCGGCGGCAGCGGCATCACGCCCGGCTACGCGCTACTGGCGCGCGCGATGCTTTCTGCAGATGACAAGACACAGATACGCGTCGTTGATGCTAATAAGAGCGAGAAGGATATCCTGCTCAAGGAGGCGCTGGATGGGTTCGAGAAGGAGAGTAAAGGTAGGCTGAAGATCACGCATGTCCTGAGCCATCCATCAGATGACTGGAAGGGCAAGAAGGGGCATGTGGATGCCGGTATTATGAGAGAGGCGCTGTTTGGGCCTGGCGAGGAGACGGGGGTTTTCTTGTGCGGCCCGCCGGCTATGGTTCAGAAGGCTGCGTTGCCGGCGTTGAGGGAGTGGGGGTTCAAGGAGGAGGAGAATGTGTTTGGGTTCTAGATGTCATGGAATGCATGTTGTTGTCCATGTTCAGCGGTCTTGCCTTTACCATCACTCCACTTGCCTGCCCTCTGCCGCCTCACTGACAAAACGAGAAGCAACGAATAAGCCCGCCCTCTCTCACCAGCGTGGAACACCAACTCACATCCGCTCCCCAACTCACTCCTCCACGACAGACACACCATTACTACCACAATGCCCACAGCCACGGCCACCCACCCCCGACCAGGCCTCGACATCCACCGCCGCCTCTTCCCCCCGACACCTCCTCCAACGCCACCACCCACCAGCCCCCCACCCCTCCCCCTCTCGACCCTTCGCATGCCCTCCCTCAGCGACATCCCCGAAGAGCGCACGCCGCGCACAACCTCTACCTCAGCCATGAAATCCCACGACGGCGCCTTCTCCGACACCGAAGCCCCGCGCCCGCGCTTCTCCGCCCTCAGACCCGGGTTCCGCGACGCCCCGCCCTTCGCCACATGGGCGCGCCGCTGCTGGCCCGACGTGCTGACGCAGCTCTTGTGCCTGCTGGTCGCGGAGCTGGTGTACCTGTTCGGCGCGCCGCTGATGCCGCGGGTGTTTCCGCTGTACGCGGGGGTCGAGCGGAGTGCGTGGGGGATTGCGCATGGGAGGGCCAGGCAGGCGGAGTATGTGAATACGCTGGTCAGCGCGGTGGTGTCGTTTGCGGTGCCGGCGGGGGTTATGGGCGCGGTGGGGCTGTGGCGGGTGAGAGCATTTTGGGAGAGCAATGCCGCGGTATGTTCGCCTGCGCTGCGTCGAGTGGTTGAGCGGTGTGGACTGATGATCACAGATGATGGGGCTGGGGTATGCGCTTGCGACGGCGACGCTGTTCCAGTCGTTCATCAAGTGGTTCGTGGGCGGCTTGCGGCCGCACTTCCTCGATGTGTGTCGTCCGCGCATTCCGCCGCATGTCAGTGGTGTCGGCGCGCCCGGCAACGCTATCTAGTACACGGCGGCTGTGTGCACCGGCGATGCAAAGGCGGTCAAAGAAGCGCAGATGTCGTTTCCCAGCGGGCACTCGAGCGCGGCGTTCGCGGGCTTTGGGTTTCTCGCGCTGTACCTCAACTCGAAACTGAATGTCGTCGGGCGGAAACCTGATCACGCCCGCGAGACTTTGGAGTCCGGGGACGAGGAGCGAAGTTCGGAGCGAGATGGGCGGGAGACAAGACACTGTAAATTGCTCGTGTGGGCGCTGCCGTGGTTGGTTGCGCTGCTGATCGCGGCGAGTAAGGTGCGCGATGGCTGGCATCATCCTGTCGATGTGCTGTTTGGTGCTATTGTGGGGACGTTGTTTGCGCATATGGCGTACCACTGTGTATTCAGGGGTGTGTATGACGGGAGGGTGAATCATTTGCCGCGGCACTGAGGAAGTGAGAGGTCAGTGAGGGGGGTATTGGACAGTCTGTATTCTTATCACGGGAATGCATTGGGTCAAGTGTTGCGTGTATGTGTTCCTTGTGGTTTACATTATTGTCTATACCGATCTTGTCACCCTTTTAGGTAGCTTTGATATCGGCCTATACTTGAAAGGTGCTCTCCATCGAACCCTCCCCTATCCACTTCTCGATGGCACCAGGCAGGTCGGTATCGTGGATTGCCATGTTCGCGAAGATTTTGAAGAGGCTGCCGGCGACTTCAAGTGTGATGATAGGTACTGGGGTAAGTTGGGTATTGGCCGATGATCTCCAAAAAAGCGACGCGGTTTGCCTTGACCTCGTTCAACACGTAGCCAGGGAAAGCGAACAGGCTTGGGAAGGTTGGTGCCCTTAATAGCGATCTGGCGTTCCTTGTGGAAAGCCTCGACTTCTTCATCTGATCGCGCAGCGACGGCGTCGTCCCTCTTGTAGAAGGACTTCTCGAATCTGGGCATGGTCTTAGGATCTGCTATCTGTCAGTCGAAGCCTTCATGCGAATCTTGAACGTACGTACTCTACTGCTGCTGCTTGAGACTAGAGCCAAGCTGGCCCATGCAATCGCCGCCACTGGTCGGCAAAAAGACGTTGAAGCAACTGGAAAAAAGAGCGATTTATCTTTGCAATAAGCTTAACCTGCATGTCTTTTTGCATTTTAGCCAATCGCAGTGGAGCTTTTGGTCCTGATACAAGACACCCATGGTCAACGGCTTTAAGCTTGGAGAGTTACTGTCAGCAACTATATAGGCACTGTGTCGATACCAATGTATTTACTAACATCGTGGACCTTTCATAGAAGGCGCAATCTAAAAACATACGCTGTTAGTCCATGCGAATTTTGACGCTACATAACCCAATTGCAACCTCTTTAATTTCCGCTCCTATCTCTAGCTAGCTTAGAGAATTGCACACCTAGAAAGACTAGTATTTCTACTAGGAAAGACTAATATTTCTAGCACTTAGATATAGTGCCTCTATACATTGTTCACCGACCATACCCTGGAGCTCTAGCAAGTGCGCAGAACGCTTCTGGCAAACTTGCACACTACTCTTGCTTAGTAATGCCTCGGATCTGCAACCTCAAGCATGATTCCTGGGTTCTACGTGTTTCCGGACGAATACCGGCTGGTCTGAGTTACGTCCGGTTGCGCCCGGCTAATTCCCCTCACAACTGACCCCACAAGATGCCCATGCAGTATATAAGTGGTGGGTTTGAAATGCACTTTGTTTACTAACTCGCATTTTCCACATATTCCACACTTTGGCGAGCAACGCTAAATCCAAGTACTAAAGCACAATGTCGAATCAGAAGAGAATCGGACTGATCGGATTGTCAGCCAAAGGGTAAGTGCATGTCGTCCACTAAGAGCACATCCTGATTGTAGCTCTAGCTCCTGGGCATCTCGATCCCATCTACCTTATCTTCAATCGACATCACTCTACAAAATCACTGCTCTTCAAAACAGCTCGAAGGCATCTGCTGAAGCTGCCGCGAAAGAATACTCTTTGAATGATGTAGCAAGATACGCAGAGCCCTCTGACATTGCTTCCGATTCCAACGTCGACATTGTAGCTGTTAGCGTCAATGTTCCCGAGCACTACGCCCTTACCAAGCCTGCTCTGGAAGCAGGTAAGGATGTGTTCGTCGAGTGGCCGCTGGCTCGAAATCTTGCTGAGGCCGAGGAGCTCACTCAATTGGCGAAAGAGAAGGGTGTCAGGACCATGATCGGCTTGCAGGCACGCCATAATCCATCTGTCATCAAGGCTAAAGAGATTGTGGAATCTGGAAAGCTCGGCAAGATCTTGATGAGTACCATGTATGGACATGGTGTGATCTTTGGCCCTACCGTACATGAGGGTTTTCTGTACGGTCTGCCGGTTGAGGCAGGCGCGAACTTGCTCACTGTACCTCTCGGCCATGCAATCGACGCGCTGTGCTACGTTCTGGGTGAGATGAAGAGTATCACAGCCACCCTCGCAAATCTTCTGCCTGAGCTCGACCTACTCGGCAAAGATGGCAAGCCAGCAGGCAAGGTCAAGAAGACCGCACACGATCACGTCAGCGTTACCGGAGAGCTGATCGATGGCGGTGGTGTTGTGAACGTCACATATGCTGGTGGATCCTCGCGTAGCAATCGCGATTTCATCTGGGAGATCGTGGGAACGGAAGGTACACTTGTACTTGAAGGCCCTAAGATGGGTGGGCATGTTCAGATGTTCCAGCCCACGATCAAGCTCGCAATGTCCACATCATCAGACAAGGGAGAACATCTTGAATCTGTCGAGGTTGAACAGGCAGCCGACTTTTCGTTCAACGTGGGTAAGGCATGGGATGCCTGGGCCGGTGTTGGGCTTGACAAAGGTCACAGCGTCACGACGTTCGAAGACGCCCTTTTGAGGCATAAGATGATCGATGCCATATACAGAAGTGCGGAAACAGGTGCAAAGCAGAACTATGTATAGGTATAGTAGTGTAGGATAAACGGCGGACTGCCTCGGGATGTGAGCCAAGAATTCCACGCAACAGCAAAGTAGGGAACTGCAAGAACACTCCATAGAATACTGTTTTGCCTGTAATATCAGCAACGTTTGAACAGGGTTTATCTTTAAGTATTATCATAGCTACAAGTTCTGTAGTGAAGTTAGTTGTCGTGAAGGTCGCTTATTCGCTGTAACCTAAGAGGTTTTGGTCGCCATCCTTACGCTAGCCTATCTTGTCACTAGAGTCTTCTCTACCTTTCTGTTACGTTATGAATCGCCGTGCAGGAAGTTTTAGTCAAGCTCTTTGTGTTCGCGCTGGCCCTTGTGATGTCAGAGTGCTGCGCACGATGCCTTGCAGTGCCTTCTTTGAGATATCTAAACCTTGCGGTTGAGCAGCTGAGCAGCGATGGATGTCGTCATATTCTTCAAAAGTCTGCCCTCCATATGTTAGATTCCACGATGTCTCTTTCAAATCCCCGGAATATTGACAAAGCTTGGAGCGCGAAGCTTTCAACCGCTAATTATTCGATATCCACTCCTCCCAAGCCAGTACTTGGAGGACCCACTTGCTCCGCGGAGTTCTGAATATCCATAAGGGCTTTGTGTAGTCGCTTCCATCCTACCGTCAGTGTCTTCTTACCCAGGCCTCGCATAACTGCCAAGAATGTCGAACCAAGGATTGGCACATTCATCAGAGCCCACAACTCCACGGTCATCCAAAGAAGAGACGGAAACTGAGGCATGGATACCGACGCATGGAAGCGGGCTTGTAACCGGAGAAACACTGGCACCAGCGGCCACAAATAAGACCATCCAGTTTACACCAAACGATCCAGAGAACCCTTTCAATTGGCCTGCGGCGAAGAAATATCGGGCCTGTATTCTTGCTTGCGCTATGACTTTCATTGTCCAGATCAACGGGACAATGATGACCAGCGCCGCTGAACAGATCAATGAAAGCTTCCACGTCAGTGACGAGGTTTTCCCACACTCATACTGGCCTGTGTTGAGTTGGAACCTGGGTGGTGCCGCTGCGCCCCTTGTGGGTTTGCCCCTGATGGAAAACTTTGGCGTACGGTACACGTATCTGGGGATCTATGCTATACTGATCATCTTCATCATACCGCAAGCTGTAGCTCAGAGTTTTGCCACTCTGATTGTTGTTCGTATCATCACAGGATCGTGCACAGCAACATTAGCGAACATTACTTCCGGCATTGTCAGCGATGTATGGTATGCTGGTCTCACAAAGAGTTTCTTCACATCAATGTACATCTTTGCGCTCCTGTCCGGGCTAAGCATGGGCCCCGTTTTCGGTAGTTTGGTCGTTCAGTACACTACCTGGCGTTGGTATGGCGATCTCTCTCGTACCATTGAGTATCTGAATGTCCCACTAACAACAAAATAGGATCTTCATCGGCCAGATCATCATTTACTCTGCTCTACTCCCAATTATTTTTTTATGCCTCCCTGAGGTCCGTCCTGACGTTATTCTGCACCAACGTGCTTCCAAGATCCGGCGCGAAACTGGTCTCGCCGTCCGTACCGCGCAAGAGAAGACGAAGACCAGTGTTTCTGAAATTCTCACTGAGACTCTCATTCGTCCCACACGGCTCTTGTTCACCGAAGGCGTGCTCATCAGTTTGGGCATGTGGTCAGCCTTTGTCATCGGGATCGCATTCATGTTCACGCAGAGCATCATGCAAGTCTATTCAGGCCTGTATGGGTGGACATTTTTCGGAACAGGGATGGTGCAGAGCGCAATCGTGGTCGGAGAGCTGGCAGGTGTGTTCGCACAGTTAATGCAGGACAGGGTTTACTTCGCCTCTGCGAAACGGAACACCGAGAATCCTGGTCACCCACTTCCGGAAGCAAGGCTGTATCTCAGTATCCCGGCATCATTTATTGGACTTACTGGGGGCTTGTTCTTTTTCGCTTGGACCAGCTTCTCGACCATACCATGGATCGTGCCTTCGATCGCGCTAGGCTTTGTTGGATTCGGCATGTTCCTATGTACCACTGCTTTGACGACATACATTGTCGATGCGTACGCAAAGTATGCTGCTAGCGCAGTTGCTGGCGTGGCTTTTCTAGAGAACTTCATGGCCGCGTTCTTGCCACTAGCTACGCAGAGTATGTATCGATCACTTGGCTTCAATTGGGCGAGCAGTCTTCTAGGCTTTATTGCATTGATACTTAGCTGTATACCTGTGGTCTTGATCAGGTACGGGAGAAAGCTCAGGGAAAAAAGTCCTTTCATGGAGGTAGCTGGTCACAATAAAGACTGATCATGGATTTCACTACGTGACTATGACTAGTAGATCGAGAAATGGGGATACTAGTAACGCGTGATCATGGCGATTGATTGAACGAACTTTGATCACCAGCAGTAGGAAAGATTTAAGGTATACAGGAAAGCAAAACATGTCTTTGAAGACAAGTGCCCTGCTGTTGTTTCCAAGTTCCTTACTCCAATCGTTCCATGATGGTCACTCGGGTTGGCAAAGCTGTAGATTGTTCACTCACATCGTCACCATGTCTACCGCCTTGCGGGCGATAACGTGCGGAGTAGTTCAAATGTAATCGCTACTGATTAGTAAAACGATGTTGCGAGGAGCAGTTTTATGGGCTTGGAGAGTTACTATCAGCAACTGAAATTGTGATTGTGTTCGTTAGAGAGATGGAGCTTCGCCCTTACATCTCAGTCTTTATGGTCGTAAACTACTTGGTATCATATGTCTCCTTCATGCGCTTAAACCTTGCGCTCAACAGTGTGCTCCTGGCCTTGAACCTTGGCATCGGAGTTCTCCATCTCGATGGTAGCAGCCTTTTCGCCCGACTGGTCAAGAACCTCGGAAAGACCACCCGATCCGGCGGTAAGAGCGGCACCCTTACGACCAATGATATACCAGGGCAGATTGAACATCTCGTCGAGAGCCTCCAAACTGCGTCCAGACGTCTCGGGAAGGAAGAACCAGACCCAGACAAGACCAATAGCGGTGACGCAGCTAAAGAACATCATGGTGCCACCAGTGGTCATGGACAAGAACATGAGCGGGACAGCCTTGGAGTTTCCATACTGGTTGACGAAATGGAAGGTCATGGCGAAGGATCCGCCCAAGGCTCGTAGACGGAGCGGGTAAATCTCGGAGTTGATCAGATACTGGATCGAGTTCCAACCAAGAGCCCATCCAAAACCGCTGAAGTATATCATGACAATAGCACCCATAGCAGCGTGCTTCTGGCTCGAGGTCTGGGGCACAGTCTTATCGGAGATCTTGTTGTCGACCAGGAGGAAGATAGCCATGTACAGCATCGCGAAAAACTGGATAGTGATACCGGTGGAGAGAGAGCGTTTGCGGCCGATAAAGTCGATGAGAAAGAAAGCGCAGAGCAGAGATGATACGAGCCTGATCGATGTTAGTTTCTCCTTTTGGGGTAAGTTTTGGTCGGGGGGGGGGGGGGGGGGGGGGGGGGGTGAAGGTGAGGACGACGACAAGTGCTAGGGCTAGGGCTACGAGGGCTAGGGCTACGAACTTGACTACTCCGAAGACTGCCGTAGCAAATAACTTCTCGTTTTGACCAGTTGTACCCATCATGGCAAAGTACTGCCGCGTTCATTAGCTAAATTTCTCGTTTTTGGGAAGAAAACGTACCTGGGGCGCGTAAATCGTAATAGAATTGGCACCCGACCACTGTCCCAGTAGCTGTGACATGACAGAGAGCTGAAGGCGATAAAGATTGGCCTTGTTGGAAAACATTTCTCTGATAGGGCCAAGCCAGGATGTGCCCATTGTAGCCTCACGTTCGCGGTTAAGCTGATCGTTGATGTCGATGATCTCGGTCTGGATGTATGGGTGATCATCAGGCAGCTGGCGGAGCTGGGAGAGATTCTTGAGCGCCTCCTCGTGACGGCCGACCTTGATGAGCCATCGAGGGCTCTCTTTGGCTCCGAAGGAAAGAAGAAAGATGATACCAGCAAACATCAAGTGCATGCTGTTGGGTACGAGCCACTGTGTGTCGGTCTTACTCGAGATGTGGATTGAGGAACCCCATGAGGCGAAGTATGCCAGCATGATTCCAAGGTAGACCGAGCCGGAGAAAGCGCACACACAAAGACCACGGATGGCTCGAGGAGCAGTCTCAGCCAGGTATGTAGGTGCAACAACAGTAGTCTGGCCGATGCCAACACCGGCAATAAAGCGCCCAGCGTAAACCATACCGATGCTTCCAGTCGCGCTACTGGCAAGGAAGATGGAGATGCCGATGACCCAAATAAGGCAGAGCTGTCGTGTCGCCCAGAGACGACCAATCCGATCCGTAACAACGAAAGCAACTAGAGCACCGAGAATGGAGCCCATCTGTACCATGGAGGTGATGTTTGACAGAAGCTCAGCCTTCTCGTGCGCAGACTTGTTGTGATCCTCGAGACCGAATTTCTTCTGGAAGGGCACCAGCTCAGCGGTGGTACCAATAAGGCCTTCATCGATACCACGGGCAGCGCCCATCAAACCAAACACTGTGCAAGCTTAGAAGGATAACCCGATCAGTCTTTCGAAGGAACTTACCAAGCACACCATACCATAGACGCCAATTGAGTGACTCCTTCGGAGTATCTTTCAAGTTCTCCTTCCATGGGTTCTGTAGCTTGAAAGGCATCTTGAACAGACTGTTGAGGTTCAGTGCAATAGTTGAGCGAACCACAGGCTGAGTAGTCGATACAATCGGCCAGACAGGAAGCGGATGAAAGTGGTCTCAAATGGGAGGCGGCTGCTTCTTATATCGTGAGCCAGACTGTGGGGTGCTAATGCGGAGACATCTCAACTGTGTGGGCGGCAGTTGGCTTTCCCCAGCCAGACCCTGGTCCAAGTAGCGAGATACCCCATCAGTCCGATGTGGGTCTTCTCCAGAAACCCATTTCAACCGCTCGTCGGCCTCCCCAGAGCCCTAGTATACGCTAAACTGGGTAGTCTGTCCGATACGGTAGCGCAAGCATGTTTCTATGGAAGGTCTTCCTGTGCGCGGCCGTCAACACTGGCTCAAGCGCGTATCTCGAAAAAGACGCGGCGGGAGTTATGGAATGGCGCTGACGAGAACATAGCGTCCGTAACTTTTTCGTAACGATCGTTACGGGTGCACATGGTGGCGGCCGGCCTATAAGACGCACATGAGGCTTACAAGATTTACGTCTGCGTGCGAGATGATCAGACGCCGCTGAGCAAAAGCCGACACTTGAGTGGCCGCATGTAACCTTGTCGTCGGAGGGTGCTGCGAACAAGGTTACATGCCTAGCCGCTGCCAGTGCGTGGCGTGGTGCTTCGCATCCTTGGGCGGGGAAGCTTTTCTTGACTCGTAGAGCTTAGCATCGGAGTGCCCACCCAATGACAATGAATCGACCCTGTCCTCTCAACATCGGTGGTGGGTCGACGCACCACGCTACTGGATAATTACACCCTGCATAAACCCCGATCGTTTCTGATGCGGCGGTTCTAGCCAGAGATTGCCAATGTGCGCGTGGGGAGGGACCCCCGACAATCTACCGCGGAGCTACCGTCATGAACGGGAGGCCCAGCCCCATACCCATCCCCTCGTCACGAGGTAGGTCCGACGTAAGCTCACAGAAAGTGTACGCAGTAGGAACTCCGATCCTAATTTTCGGCTACAAACGTGACCTCGGCGCAGTTGGCGAAATCAGGATGCATGCGGCTCTAACTCATTGAGCATCCGCGTTCAGGGCTGCCGGCGACCATAAGCGGTATCCCGTCCTTCAGGCGCTTCCCCGTATCGGGGTCCTCGACTTCGTCTTAAAAGAAGACACGGTCGGTACCAGACACCCGATCGACCCCAACGACACGCTTGTACTGGGAGTCTATCCGCTCTGTACGAATTCGCAATGCTCATGAATAGGGCTGGTTTGATGGCGACTGTATGTGGTCCGCGGAGTTCGTAACGTGTCCTGCGAACCCACGGCCGGAGACGACAATGGCGATAGCGGAGGCTTTGGGTCCACTCATCGGCACCATGACACTCTCCAGTGCCTTGGCCATGCTTAACAAGCGCCCAGTCGCCAGGACTCTTCTCTCCTCCTTGCAAAGCTTTGTAAATCTTGCCCCAAGCTAGTGATGGCGCCATATCCACAATCAAGGGCCTCCATTTTCCCACTGGGTTGCCACAAGCATCTATGAGTTCGGGGTTGCCTCTCCTCACCGATAGAGCGGGCTGGGATCGTATGAAGGCGAGACTCATCGTGCGCGCGTCTCGTGCAGCAAGCATCATCTATGCAGACGTGCTTGACTTATACCATACTATTTCCAACTTTTCTACTATGATACTGAGCGCTGCAATCATGGGAAGGCGAAGCCACTGTGCCCATCGACTTGGGCAACTGCTGATCCATGGATATTGCTCGGCACAACGTCGGAGTCGCGGCTAGGTACTGATGCGAGGCATGTAACTAGGCATGAGTACATATGTACCTAGGAATCCATCTGCTGTGCCCAGACGTTAGTGTTCGTACAAAGCATCAGGCCATCTCAGACCGCTCACCTTCCGTAAGTATCCACACCACGGAGGTCAGCTTTCACCAAGCAATTAGCGGCGATGACTGCATTATCTTTCAATACCTAGGTCCTACGTTCTTGAACGAGAAGATGCTCAACAAATAATCTCACATCGTCTGCATGAGCGCTGGAGGCCATTGAGTTGAAAGTCGACCACGGTAGCGTGGAAAAATCTCGGGTCCGTGCTGGTATGTATATCAGAGTCTACCTAGTTTTGTAACAATGAAGGTTGCTGGTATAACGACAAACTGTTGTGGATTACTACCTACCACGACAAGGGATTGAATGAATAGTTTCTATATACGAACAAGATACGAGCTTAGGTGACATGATTACATGACCCTGCTGACCAGAGCTAGGTCGTATTAAGCCACGCACTTGAGCCGAGGTGTACGCGTCCGCGATTCCGGTTTTCTTGAAACTTCGTCTTTGGCACAATGATGCATTAATTATCAATCGCACTCATCAGGCAGCATATACGATTCTCTTCAATTGCTTTGGCCGACCTCTGGAAAGTATTACTCCGCCTCTTACCGTGACGTGCCATGTCTGTGCCACTAAGCCTTTCTGAGCGCGAAATGCGAAATTCGAATGCGAAAGGTTCGAAAAGCGATGCCTGATCGCGAGCTGATTTGTATGGCTTCATGTTGCGTAGTAAGAGGCATTTAATCCTGCGTCGATTCCCTACGCATCCACAGGCACTGTACCGACTCTCATCTTACAGCAATCTGCTAGTTCTGAAATGGCAAGCACCTTACAAGCTGCTGCTTTTCTATCTGGTGTCATTTCACATCTGTTGCTCTTTTCGCGTGGTGAATGGGATCGACATGCTCCGAAAGTTCTGTTTGCTTACATTCTGCTAAGTATCTCCATCCTCATCGCTCTTGTCACAAGTGTCAATTGCTCCCTTGGACAATGTCTTCTTGACACATGTCTAATCTGCTCTGCTCTGGCCAGTGGCATCTTCACGTCCATACCTTGTTATCGCCTTCTGTTCCATCCTTTACGATCTTTCCCTGGGCCACTAGCTGCGCGCGTATCCTCTTTCTGGGCCTTTCGGGAGCAATGGCCAAAACTGAGGTTATACGTTAAGATTCGGGAGATTCATGATCAGTACGGCGACTTCGTGCGTATACGTACGAGCATGTGCAACAGTTAGCATGGCAGCTGCTGATCTATCTACAGGGCCTAGGGAGGTGTCCATATGCCACCCAGATGCAATTAACGACGTCCACGGGCCACGAAACAAAATTCGCAAAGGCGAGTTCTACGATCAGATTCATCCTGCACATAATCTACAGTTCACTCGCGACTCAAATCAGCATAAGCATCGGCGCAGATATTGGGACAAGGCGTTTCAAACCAGTGGTAAGTACCATCGATGTGTTATCATAGCTCATGGCTGACGCCTTTTTCAGCCCTTCAACAGTATTCACCGCGCATTTCGAAGCACTACAGGCGGTTTCTGAGCATCTTCTCTCATAATGCTACTTCCAATGTTTCTGTCGACGCCAGCAAGCTCCTCTTAGACCTTTTCTTCGATGTGGTGTCAGACTTGACATTTGGGGAGTCTTTCGACACATTGACGACAGGCAAACGGAACCCGATCATCGAGGAATTCTTACAAAATCAGAAAATCCTAGGTTTTGTTATATTAAATATGTGGGTTTTCCACTTGATCAGAAGCATACCCATGGTCGCAACACGTATTCTCTACATGACGCAATGGTATGCGAGCGCTGTACTCAAACGGAAAGAGGTACGTAGGAGGTCGTCACGCAAGCGTCAGTGGTATGCGAATGCTTTGAAGGAGAGAAGAAAGGTACATTGACTTCCCATGGGCAATTTGAACTAACTCCAGAAGAAGAAAAATATTTCGCCAGATCTCTACACACATCTATCGCAATCTGATTCGTTCGAAGTCAATAGCGTTCATGAGGCTCAGCTTGCAGTCATTGCTGGTGCCGACACTAACGCCATCACTGTTTCTAATGTCTTTTTTCTCCTCTGTCGACACCCAGAATATCAACACATACTCTTCGAAGAAATATCTGGACTACCTTCTCACGAGGATATAATCGAAGATAGCCACTTGTTGAATAAACCTATCATATTGGGTATCATCAACGAAACCTTAAGGCTCTACCCACCAGTGCCTGGGGGTCTTCAGCGCGTGACGCCACCAGAAGGCGCAATTATCGCTGGTCGTTACATACCTGGCGATACAATAGTCTCAACCCCTACCTATGCGCTCCACCGAGGTATGGCCATCCTCTGCTCGGTTTGTTGATATGCTCATTTCAACAGATCCTCGTGCATTCATCCGACCCAACGAATTTGTGCCTGAACGATGGACTTCCCAACCGGATCTTGTCGTTCGTAGGGATGCATTTGTTCCCTTTTCCTATGGCACTTACAACTGCGCTGGGAAGCCTTTGGCGATGATGCAGCTGCGCATGGTCATTGCCATGGTCGTAAGAAAGTTCGAGCTTTCGTTTGCGCCTGGCAAAAAGCGGGAGTGCGAACGCTTCATCGAGGATCAGGCCGACTGCTTTACACTGCACCTTCATCCTCTACCACTTCTGCTGAAGGAAAGAACCCACTGACTTTGACCCGCAAATATTCTTCCACTTTTAAGTAAGCTGCATCCACTTTATCCTAGTCATGCACAAACTACGTGCTTATAGCCCATACCTGCCAGAATAGGTAATCGTAGCTCACCTACACATGCGGGCAGTTGCACTTCTCTCCTTCAATCCTGCCGCTTCAATTTATTCAATGTCTTGTCTCTTGGAACCCGATTTACACCCCATCTCCAAACACAGCCCTTTCGCACCACATTTGACAGCAAAGTCAGCATCTTAAATAACACATTTACGGAAGTAGTAGTCTCCCGATCGTACACTAAGTACCGTGTGTATTCGACATTTCACTTGCGCTCAAGCTCGTCGTTTGCCTCCAATCTCACTTCGACGAACGCTGCACCTCTCACCTTCACTTTGTACGAATCGGTCCAAGCTCGATACAAGATTTTTACCCTTGCCTCGATCTGCTTATCGTCGCCAGGATCGTTCTGCGATATCCTTACTCTGTTCCTACCACGCACAACTTGCTTCGTGTCTCTAGCTATATTGATCGCCGCCATGCCACCCAGAAAGCAGAAGGCCATTGCGCCGAGAGAGCATGTCTACAAGCCTATTCGACCACGAAAATCGCAATTCGTCGCGCCGCCCCCGGAACCGATAGCAAAGAGTCTCACACTCAAGCTCAAGCTGAATTCGAACGCTCACAAGATTCCTCAATCGCCTGTTCCAACGTCGCCTGTAGAAGATGGTGCAAAGGAGAACGGGTTCCAACATGGCATACAATCCGGGATGAATGAACAGGGCATGAGGCGTGGTGAAAGGCAGAGAACGAAGTTGTATCAGCCTGACATGGTGTTTGGGAGTGAGATGGACAACCTCATCACATCGTCTGCTACAGAGGGCAAGATGGACGACATGGATGCAGAGCATACCTTGGTCAGCTCTCCAAGTAAGCGCAACACAGAAAACATAATTGAAAGCATCATAGCTAATAGGAAGCAGCTACTGTCATCAGCATGCATGCGCCTGCACGCTTCGACTCGCCCGCGACCATTCAGTGCACTAACTCTCCGCCACCACGCTATACCGGCCCTGTGTCCCAAGACGTCTACGATATCCTCAGTACACTCCAGGCCTCGACTAAGATTCAGGTAGACTTGCCAAATATAATGGCCTCAGACAACTCCGATATAGCTAAACCCTACACCGCCGCCCTCCTGGTCGAACTCTATGTTCAGTGTTACAACAATCAACTTTGGCACTTCTGCGACCTTGTTGCTGACACATGGATCCGTGCGCTACAGACTGCGAACAGGGACACACAGAAGAGCAAGAATGTACAAGATCACTTGTGGAGGAAGAATGTGGCTCTAGAGAGGGCGTTTGCGGAACAGAAAAAGGGCTTCAAACAAGATGTATTCGAGTTTGGACTGGACATCGAAGATCCTGACATGGCTGATGACGTTGCAGAAATCAGACCTCAGCAGTTGCGTGCCCTGTATGCACAGACTGGCCCAAAGTGCGGAGCTAGGTTGCTATGGGCTGATGCCATGGCACTATGTGGAAAGAAGATGGAGCACGAGATTGTGAGGCAACCAGAGGCTTGGCCGGCAGAATCTTTCTTCGAGGTCATGTGCACCAGCTTGCGTATGGTTGGCAGAAACCTTACGCTCAAGATTGAGGAGACGTACGAGGGTGCATGGTGCAGGTATCATGAGCACTCGAAGCATGGACAGCCATGTTACCGCAAAGAGGCTTGGATGCAAAAAGAAGCCTGTCCAGAAGAAGAAGAGTATGCCGGTAATGCGACAGAGACAGAGGCGATTAGGAGCACGAGCAAGAGTGAGAAGCGAGCTGCGGCCGTCCGTGGGAACGAGCACGGCGATGCAAAGCGTGTCCGGTTCGATGCTAGTAGTGCTGAGGTAGAGGTCATTGATTTTGGTGACATTGATGCTGAGGGAGAATCGGAAGAGGACAGCTAGTAACGCATGAAGAGAAAAGCCAACACCTGCTAGCGAGCGTTACGATTACTCACTGTGCGCAACCCATTACAGTTGCGTCTAGGCTCGCTTTAGTTCAGTTAGATTACAGAATGCTCAAAACACATATTACATACAAAGACATTTCATTCGTGAGTCATAGAATCTGAAAATAGAACAGCAGTCCATCTCATCAAAATCGGGTCTCTCCGCTACGCCGAAGACGCTGTAAGGTATGGACATTAATGCTTGAAGGCCGCGGGGAACCGGATCTCTCTTGCCGTACGTGTTCAGACCACGAGTAGCGCGGAGCAGACGCGACAGTGGTGTTGTCGTCAACGGCTGTCTCGGCTTCAGAGGTGTTTGGACTGATGCTGAGTGTGTGCGCTCGCATCGGGTAAAGCCCGTCGAAAAGACCATAGTGACTTCCCACTCCGAGAATGTCAGTAGGCAGCCTTTGTCTTAGATTTCCTTCCTCGTGCTGTGGGGTCCGTATCGTGTAAGTCGCGTCAATAGACGTCCCCACAGGAACCGTGACGTGGGAATTTCTTGCTTGTGCGGCCCATTCTGCAAACTCAGTGCACTTTGCCCGCACCCAGATGACTTTCTCTTCCTCAGTCAAAGCACCCAGATTTGTCGAATCTCTGGCTAATGTTGCGAGAAAGTGTGCGGCTGTAGTACTTGGTAGAGGGGATTCAAAAAAGCGACCAGACTCTTGACTTGGCTGCCCCTGCATTGTCTCTTGCTGAATGAACTCCTCTGGTGTGACGGTGATAGGTTCACAATTGGTGTTCAGCATTCCCTCTCTTGAATTCCCTGTTTTAACAGGGTGTTTACCCAAACGATTGGAAGAAATTTTGGACGGTTTGGTAATGCCAAACCTGCGACTCAAATTTGCTCGATGGAGTGCAGGGAATCGCAAACCTAGATTCTCCTTGAGATGTGCAATATATCTCCCTGTATGAATCCCGTATCTTTGGGTGTTACCTGGCTGTACTGAGAGGGCCGTGGGCGATCCTACTAGTACTTGAGGTTGCAGGATAGTATCTTCCGCAATATGGCCAAAAGAATCAACCGCTCCAGGGTCGTCAAGCGAGGTAACATGGTAGGATTGCTGACGAGACGGAACAGCTGGTGTCGGTAGCTCAGCAATACCCGCTAGGACTGGAGAGAGTGCTGCAACAGCCGTGGCTGATCGAATCATGTTGATCAGTGAGTATCGAACATGGACCGCCGTAGGATTTGGTGGAACGGAATCAACGGAAAGCAAGGAGAGTTGAGTTTGATTGCGGCCCCCAAATGTAAGCCATTTCTCTCTGCATCTTTCACACCTAACGTGAGTGGTACCATTGGGGCTACGGGAGATGTTGATTTGAACTCTTGCGGAGCTGTGGTGGTGGTGGCACTTCGAGCAGTTACCGTGTACATCCAGAGTCCAAAGTCCAGGTGGGAGCGGCGAGTATGCATCGCTACTATATGACGAAGAAGATTCGCGTCGGGACCGGCTGCTGGATCTCATTGAGGCAAGAGGCTTCGGGACGACATCTGACCTGGCCATGCTGGTGGCAAATCAGCCTGATCCGGTGGTCTGCTCAAGATTGTTGGTCGAGATAGCGATGTACGTGCTGACAACCAATCAGGTGTATTGCTCGAAGCGGTGAGGAACTGACCTGGTATATGTGCGCCACAACAGGCTGAACAAGAAAAGGACAAGGCTTTGCGCTGAGGCAGCGAAGGCGCAGCCGTGCGAGCACCGAGAAATATAAGCCCATGCGGCTCTGCTGCGTGAACACAGTAACACATTTGCGTGTGCATGAATTCGATATCGATGGAAGCGTTGTAAGTCCGCAGTCACTTGTTGGGGCTGTATTAGTGGCGAAGTGCATGTCGACGAGCTTCGCCTCCACCATTTGACGATGGTGGCACTGAAGGCGGAAGGCCTGACACGAGCCTCACAAAAATCAAAGAAACTTTGCTTGAACAGGCACAATACGATTTTGAGTAGACAGAGTACTTATACTGAACTCATCTCGAGTTCAGCAAACGTGGTGAAGTAACCATTATGTATTTGTCTTGCCTGGTCAAAACGCACAGGAAACGACACAAATTGGAAGTAGAAGCATGTGCGTATCAGAGCTACGTCACAGGTGTCACAAACAGAAGTTGTTCAGGGGCCAGGCAGACACACTGCGGTGCCGACCGCAGCAGGCAAGATGCACCGCCGCCCAAGATTCAGGATTTTTGCAATACGCCTCACACTTCGAAGTTGGGATATGAAGCTCTTTCCATCAACGTTGTGTCGGGCTGATTGACTGCAATGGGCGCAACACCGTGAGCTTTTGAGTACATACCAATGCATGCATGTCGAGAGTGAACGATTCCTTGTTTCTTGCATTGATGCTTATGTTCTGTTATCAAAATGCGCGCTTACGGCAGTGCTCAGTGTAATTGAACCAAAGCATGTCCACCCTCGATAAAACATATAGCCAGTATACAATCTGGGCGTCGGAGGAAGATTCAAGCAACACCTCTACGACTCCCAAAAGTCGCCAGCCAACCACCTATTAACCATCTCAAGGGATGCCTCAGGCTGGTCATAGGGGACCATATGACCACCGGCGTGGAGCCTTAAGAAGGTGAAGTTGCCACTCGACTTGACTTCACCAACCTTCTTGCCATCACCGTCAATTTTGAAGTCCTTCATCTCGGCCTTCTTGTACTCCTTCTGACCAGGCCACTCAAGAGCCTCAGTCCAGGCCTTATTACCAAGCCAGTTGCAAATATAGTCGGCATCTCCGGCATAGACGAGGACGGGGATCTCTTTGAGAATACCGGGAACCACGCGGTGGAAAGGCTTCATCCAATCGCCACCAAGGAGGAAGTTGCGGTTGATATCAAAGTTGCAGGACTCGTAGTTGCTGACCTCAGCTCCGACGGCCTTCATGACCTCCTTCTTGTTGAGGAACCCTTGTATCCAGTCAAGCTCGTCATAGCAAAGGCTATTGCTGCCACAAGGCTTGCGGACATCGTAGACGTTCTGACCAGTACGCTGGTAAGGGCCAATCATGGCATTGTTGCAGTAGATAGAAGCAGGCACACAGCTCCAGACAGACTCGGAGTTGTAGCAATTCTCGATCAGACTGAGGCAGCGCGGAAGAGCATTATCCATAGACTTGCAAGCGCTCTCGTCCAAAACGGCGGGCCAGCCACCCTCGCCACAGGCCATGGGACGGTATTCAGGGTACTGAGTGAGACCGTCTGTAAGACCATTGCCGATCAAAACAGACTGGAGGTTGATATTACGCTTCTTGTGGGACAAGATCTCTGAGGCAAAGACTGGGATGTAGTGACCAGCGTACGACTCGCCCGAAATGTGGAAGCTCTGCTCCGAGTACTCAGGGAACTGCTTGAAGAAGAGAGTGAGCAAGGCGTAAACGTCCTTGCCGGCGGCAACTGTGTTGCTGACAGAGCCACCGGAGTATGAGTAACCAACGTTGACAGGCTGGTCGAGGAAGATGACGGATGCGTTGCTATTCCACGAATAGTCATTGTGCTTAATCTTCTGGTCCTTGGTGATGGAGGCGGGACCAAGCTCCATGAAGAGGCCTGTCAAGCTCGAGCATCCAGGTCCGCCGTTGAGCCAGAGCACCACGGGGTCGTTCTTGGGGTCGTTACGCGACTCGAAGAACCCTGAGAGACAATTAGCGATTGTGGCAAATGGGTGTCCATCAAGGTACTACTTACAATAGAACAGGTGCTTGTCCTCCTCATCGTCGTCAAGGTAGCCGCTGTACTGCTTGACCTTGTCGACACCGAGAACGCTTGGGTCGACGTGCTTTGCACGCAGGCTGTAGTTCTCGAGCTTGCCATCAACTTCGCGCTCCTTCTCCCCATTCTCGTTCTCAACCCAGATGCTTTGAACGTCGGCACCCTTGACGACGTAGTCCCACTCAGAGTCGTGCTTGCGGGTGTGTGGTTTGGGGTTAGAGAAGAAGGCGGCCTTCTCCATTTGCTCGGGGAACATCATGGCAACCTCATCCCAGATAGCGCGTGCTTCTCCGGTGAGCGACTTGAGACTCTCCTCGAGATTATGCAGTGGCTTTGTCCACGAGCTGGTGTCAAAGCCCTTGAAAGACTCGGGGGCCTTGAGCACCTGCTGCTGCGGGATTGTAGCGGATGCTGCTCCAAAGAGCAGTGCCGAGGTAGCTACCTTCATGGCGGCGTACAACGGAGCTTCCGGAGCTCACGATGGCTTAGTGGTAGGCAAGAGATGACCAATGAACCGAATCAACGGAAATCAAGTATGGGGAAATGGAAGTAGGTTAGACAATGGGTGGGGAGGATGAGGTACGAGAGATGGAGAACGGAGTGATGGGAGCTCGGTGACCAGGCAGCCTCCAGCCACCTCAATGACGAAGCTTGGCTTATCAGCTGGCGGGCTAGTCCGAGCGCGGACAGCTCACGAGGCCGAACCATTAGCGTTTCATGATGGACCGGCGGTTATGGAAGCTCTCCCGAACGCCTCACTGTTGCACATCGAGGCATCCTCGTCGAGCATGTGATGCCGGAGCTTGGAGCTTGGAGCTTGGAGCTTGCATTCCTGCTGCAGCGTCCCGTCCCTTGCCCGTGAAGCCTGAGATTTGGGGCGTTCCTGCATGATTGCCTAAACGGGCTTAGCGCATCTCTCTCAGGATGAGCCAGAACGATGTCATACATCCCCGCGCTACCAGCTGCGCAACTTTTATATCGGCGCCTCAACACCATCGTGCACCTCCAAAAGTAGTGAACAAAAGCGCACAAGATGCCTATCAATCAGCCGTCAAATCAAATTAAGCTAACCAACGTTTCGTTGGTGCGCATGAAGAAGGGTCAGCAAATTCTCTCACCAAAACTTTTTCTGCGCGTGCAGTCGCTGACACTGTGCAGGCAAGAAGCGGTTCGAAATCGCATGCTACAAGAACAAGGTCCTCGAGTGGCGCAATAAGATCGAAAAAGATCTCTCCAATGTCCTCCAGATCGAGAACGTCTTTCTCAACGTGAGCAAGGGCCAGGCGGCGCCAAAGGCCGACCTTGACAAGGCGTTTGGCAAGAAGCCCATGGAAGAGATTATCCTCGAGATACTAGACCATGGTGAATTACAGGTCGGAGAGAAGGAGCGTGGTGCCGAACTCGAGCGGACGAAGAACGAAGTCATCGACATCGTCGCCGGCAAGCTGGTCGACCCCAGGACAAAGCGAGTCTACACCACAGGCATGATCGAGAAGGCGTTGGATCAGTTGAGTTCGCAAGCACAGGCGCAACAACAGGAACATAAGGCGGGGACCGAGACGCCAGACGGCGAAGAGAAGGCCAAGGCCACAGCACTGCCCAAATGGAGTGGGATTGTCACCACGAAATCTGCTAAATCGCAGGCTCTATTCGCCATGAAGGCTCTTATTGCCCATCAGCCAATCCCAGTTGCACGGATGCAGATGAAGCTGCGGGTTAGCTGCCCCACCTCGGTGCTTAAGCAGGCCGTGAAAAGCGCACCGAAGGCACAAACAGACGGTGAGGAGAAGTCGGCTACCGGGACAGTCAAGGACACAATACTGGCATTTATGGAGAGGATTGAGAGCCAGGACACCATGGGCGCCGAGTGGGAGGCTGTCGGTCTAGTCGAGCCTGGCGCGTTCAAGAGCCTGAACGAGTTTATCGAGAGCCAGACAAAAGGAAGGGGAAATGTTGAGGTCATGGAGATGGCTGTCGGTGCTGATGATTGAGTGGTGACACGTCAAGAGGCGTGCTTCGCGCATATGCTGTCAGTCGCCTCATCTGCATTGTGCCTGAACGCCCGAAAACCCTCATCCCCAGGGCATCGAATCAAACCCAGCTTCATCTGGGCGCGTAGGTCTGCCTGTTTTCCATCTACCGGCCCGATCCGCTCACTACAGCACCCAACGAGGATGACCGACCCGGACACAGGGCTTTCCGGCAGTCCTGGGCCGCCGGACAGGAATCGGGCCTCGACATCCTTCGCATAGTCGGATCTCAAGATCAGCGTCAGTCGGAAATCTCACGGACTATTGGTGGCATCACACTGCGATACGCGAGGTAGGCAAATACTTCCAATACACGGCATCTCAACATGCACTTTCTCTGCAGTTACTTCCATTTCCTTGTGCTTGCATGCTTAATGAGCGATTTTCGATACAGAAAGGGATTTCTCAACTCTGAAAAGGATATCTCACCGTTGTGCGTCTTCCATGCGCTGGCGCCAGTTATCTGCTAGTTGGCGAATAACATTCGAGCCCGCATGCATGATCAGCCCCTGCTCACCACGTCACTCCAGCAACTCCGCGACTTCATCACGGTACCTCGTGGTCGCCTGAGTTCCCGAATCTTCCAGTGCAGTTAGTCTGTTGAGACCTTCTGCGGCATCGCGATGTCTCACGTTGACGTTGTCTAGTCTTCGCGGGTTATTCCAAGTCCGACTGCATGTTCAAAGTAATGTCTTCCAAATCTGCATCGATCGTGAGAACAGCGGCAACTGTTGCTAATGCTCTCTCACAAACTCCATATCGATCATCTACACATTGTTCACTACTTCTCATCCAGCCTATCATCTTCACACTCGGAGTTTAATGCAAAGTGCGTTGTCCCCTCAACACACGGCATCTTAAATATTGTCCGTCCATTGGAATCTTACCCCCTCCCCCGCATTTCGTGATTGTGGGCATTAGCGCCCTGTGCAGCTCCTCATCGGGTGCGTGGGCGCGTGGCGTGGTTGCATACCGCTATGCAGGGCCAGCGAGACGGCCATGTTGGATCCCTGTGGTAGACAATGGAAGGTCAAGGCGAGGAAGAGGATACTCATATAAGCCTTACTAGTGGCACCGTCGAAGGGTAGGCTTAGGCCTTTGTCTTCACTACCATTCTGACCTCTCCAGGGAAGGTCCGCTGCTGTCCTCAAATTTGTCCTGTACGGCTTTAGGTGCACTATAAGTCACTCTCAGCGACCATGGCTGCCATCCTCGCGCCACCACCGCGGACACCAAGTCCAATAGTCCGCATTCGAGCACAGTCATTTTCCTACGACTCACCATCATCAATCGTCAGACTTAATGCATCGACCCCTATTGAAGAATCCCCGTTCTCCAAATCAACCGGGAGCATCAATGTAGCAAAGACAGTGCCTCAACACCATGTTCTGCTCCCACTCAGGACTAAAATGAGCGAGGAGTCGCTATCGGACTCTTCAAGCGCTATGTCAATTTCTCCAGCAAGCTCGCCTACTAAATCTGAACACGATATACCACTGGATGAATTACCAGAGGGTAACCTGCTGGGCTTGTTCGAATACGCCCAGGCTCCTTGCCGTGCGGATGCACTTAATTCTCACCCACCAAGGCCTGTCTCGCCACCGTGTTCGCAGTCCCCGGCAAAGAGACCCCGTCTCGCCCCGCCGCCCATAGCTCTCCCGTCACATACTGAGGCACTATCAGACATGGGGCCGATCTCCCCGTTTGCATTCCAGGATCCTAGTTCTACTATGACTTCGCCCTGGCTGGTGCGTGCTGTCCTGGACCTTCACGATGTCTATCGATTGTCCTGGATGGACATTAGTGATGTTATGGCGAGGATGTATGGGACACGAACAGGAAGCGCTGAAATTCTTGACATCTTGAGCGGCAACGGAAGGGTGAAGAGAATGTGGTGGAACTGAATCCGACAACAGAAGCTCCCCCAAAGATGACTGATTTGCTATGCGGTATCATGGCGGCTGCGGTCAATTCGTCTGCAGGTTTTCCTATTTCTCTCTGTTTTGCATTTTCTGGCACCCACAAATGGCGTTATAACTCACGACTTGACGATAGGAGGGATATAGGGACTTTCTTCAGTCAAGGCATCATGCATTACGACTCACGACTCATGATTATGATATCATGAACAGGTGCCTGTGTTGTACTATGTAGAGTACTCGAAATTCAATTGTATCTGATGCTACGTACATGCCCGTACTCCACTCACGACTTGTCCCTGAACACACTCCTGACCAAGACAAAAAGTGGGCGAAATGGCCATGCTCGTTTGAACTATAAAAACGGAAATGCAGTGGAATCACACACATGGATTCGCGCATGATGCACCTCGGTAACAGCTGTCATGCCTTGAGTGGTTGCGGATGCGAGGCAGTAGCCGCTCCCAAAAACGGGTGCAGTAGTGGGAAAAAAAAAGAACGAGGCTTCCTAGTCTCAAACATGCACATGATCATTGCTATTGGGCGGAGGCAGTCATGTCAGCGGATAAGCTGAAATTTGAGAATCGTTGGTATAATTTTTAGTAAGGCTGTATTTTTCAACCTTGAAACCCTTGCTTCGTCGCCATCCATCATCGAAAGCCGCGTGGGGTGCATGTTCAAGCCAATGAATGCCATAAAACACCATAGGTGCACCACCCATTTCGTAAAGCCATGATACACCACACCAGCCCGTTGCTGACTCCAGTCTGGGAGCATACAACATTTACTTCTTCTTGGAGACACCGACAGTGCGACCACGGCGACCAGTGGTCTTGGAGTGCTGACCGCGGACGCGGAGGCCCCAGTAGTGACGGAGACCACGGTGAGCGCGGATCTTCTTGAGGCGCTCGAGATCGTCACGGAGCTTGGAGTCGACACCGTTGGCGAGAACCTGAGTGTCCTTGCCATCGACAATGTCGCGCTGCCTGTTGAGGAACCAGGTGGGGATCTTGTCTGTTGACGGTCAGATGCGAATATCGAGGTTAGTGCGGTGGAACGTACACTGCAGAGGGTTCTGGATGATGGTGACAATGCGCTCAAGCTCCTCAGAGGTGAGGTCACCAGCACGCTTGCTCAGATCAACATCGGCCTTCTTGCAGACCAAGTTGGAGTAGCGGCGACCGACACCCTTTATCTTGGTCAAGGCGTACATGACCTTCTGCTTTCCATCGACGTTTGTGTTCAACAAACGGATGATGTACTGGAAGCTGTGGCAAGTCAGCATTGCTGTTCGCACACGCATTATAGTCAAGGTCTGCAATCGTCGAGCTTCTCGCAGGCCTAAGCCCGCTGAGTCCGCCGCGCCGATGCAGGAACCTCTCCCGTTTCCAGACAGTATGCTAATCCTCCACTATCATGTCTTGTTTGTTGCCCGCGTAGATCGGTGTCGTTGTCCTCCTCTTTCAGCATGCTGTCGCGGATCGTGGAGGGGCCTTGCTTCGGAACGACAGGCTCAGGTGGGCGCAGGGGGGATTGCGAGTGCGTGCGACGATGGCATCGTTGTCCGTTCAATGCAACGTGTTGCTGGGGACGTACTTAGACTTCTCTCCGGAGACGAGCGCTATGCGAAAGTCAGCGTGTCTATTCGATGAAATCTGCATGCGACGTGCAAATCTACAATTTCAGACATGCGGGTATGCCAGAGGCATCCAGTGCATGAATAACAATCGCATCGCTTTGCAATCTGGCAGGGTAATTACTTACACATGATGGCGGTTTGTCAAAGGGCTGTTGGTTAGTTTTCGCTCTGCTCTCGAAATCGATGTGGAAAGCGCAACTTGTGGGATCGCTTCGTCTAGCGCTACACGTGACTGCTCAAACGGCTCTGACCAATCCATTAGTGGTATTGCGCTAGCCACGATGGGACTGCACTAGCATTTGGATTCTACTTCATACGCTCTTGCAAAGTCCGATCATGTGGTGCACTGAGAAGCACAAGATACGAGACGTGTGATGAAGCACCGCTACACGATTCAAGGCGAAAGTTTGGAGCACAATGAGGTTGTCGTTCAACTACTAGCAAGGTTCTGTGAATACCTGCTTTGAAAACCCACCACTTGCTTGAAATTCTTATTGAAAGGAGACACAAATCTCGCCTCCCAACGCGATTTCACAGCACATCAATGTTTTCGAGAACTAGCCATTACAGGGATCTGAAGTTGTCACATCACACGATAGGAACAATGGAATGATAAGGTCTACATATTTCCTACTACGGCCAGAGTCACTACTGTCTTGAAGACGGGTTAGAAATTCTACTTGAACAGAATCTGCCTCGAATAAATGTTTCTTGTAGTGGGACAAGCCTCCACGATATCTGCAAGGTATGCGAGCAGGACAAGCTTTTGACAACCTGTCGTCACTGATCATTTTTGTGGTTGGATTGTGTTTGCGACCATGGAGGCTTAAGCGATAGAGTTGTGCAGTAACAGGAGTCACGAGAATTAATATACAGTATGTCGGGGGTAAGTAGTCAATGTGTCACAAGACTTCGCAGCAGCCAGCTGTCAACAAAACATAGCCTATGGAGGTATACAAAACATTTCAGCTTTGATGTTAGCACCTTATTGTTTAGTCTAGTGTGCTTCACTGTTACTTGCGGAGAGGTGCTGCTAGAAGTAGAATATTTAAGGATCTACGTTGATTACTTACCCCTGCCATACTGTAAGCAATGGTTGTGGTAGCTGTCGAACGTAATCATAACAAGAAACTCCAAATCTCCCAAAAAAATCATAATATCATTGCTAACACCGGACGCCTATTATCTGCGTGAAAGCCCACACCAACAGTTCGATCGAGCGGTTGCTCAGCTACTCGATATCCACCTTCTTAATCTCAATGAACCCCTCATCCTCTTTTCTGACCTCAATCTTCAATACACCATCCTCTAGTTTAGCAGTGATGCTATCGGCATCGACATGTGCCGGATTAGCCCTGCTACCCAACCTAATTTTCCTTTCGAAAGGTCCAGCCTTTCTCTCGTTCATTGCCAGCGTCTTCAAGAGGTCTTCATCTCCAGGGCGATAAATGACACCTGCGACAGAAAGCTCTGACTTTTCGGCGTCCCAGTTGACGCCAACGTCTTCCTTCTTTGCTCCAGGAAGCGAGACGTGAATAATGTAGGACAAGGGCGTGTCGAAGATGTCTGCTTCCGGGCTGAAGTCTTCATTGTCCCTAGGAGCAGTGTCCTTGTTCCTGTTCGAAGGCTGCTCGGCTACAAAGGCATCAAAAAACGGTGCAAAGAGAGAGGCAGGGTTGAAGTCGGCTCCACTGAGAGGGCCATCAAAGCCCCAAGGTCCGCGTCCTCCAAATCTGCCGGGATGATGGTGACCACGAGGCCCGCGGCAGTGGGGGCCACCGTAAGAGCCCTCGTGAGGTGGAGGTGGGCCATGATGAAAGCTGCGATGGCCGAGACCAGGCCCTTCATGAGGAGGACCGTGGTGACCATGACGGCCGTAGTGACCTGGTCCACCATGGTGAGGACCAAAACCGCCTCGGCCTCCAAATCCGTGACGGCCACCGCGGCCACCGCAGTGGCCATGGCGTCTGCGTCCGCAACGACGGCCTCCCTCGCTATCAGAGCCGGAGCCAGCAGGTCCTTGTTCGTTGCCCTTATCGTCGTCGTTGTCCTCAACGTTGTTGTCGTTGTTGTTGTCACCTTTCTCGCCGTTCCTCTCTCCGTCATGGTCGTTACGAGGACCATGTTCAGCGTGGTGGGATTGTGGGCCATGCCCTCCTGGTGGACCGCGGTGAGGCAGTCCTCCGGGAGGACCAAAAAGCTGCTGGCTCCATCCCCAAGGATCGAAGGGGGGTGGACGTTGACCTTCGTGGTCTTCGCCGTGCTCGTTGTCGTTGCTGCGGTCCTGACGGTTTCGACCGAAGAAGGGGTGGTTGTTTCCTTGCTGCTCGACACTGGCAAGGAAGTCCCAGAAGGGCGCAGTGTTGTTCATATAATTGAAAGAAGCCATGATGGTAATTGGTGATGAAAGAAAGAATCATCCCAACCCAACTGTTAAGGCACTTATACAAATTCATATCGCCAGGCATCAGGATTCACGTGTCCGCGTACGTATGTTAGCCATACTCGCCACAGCTGATACACGCGCCTCTTTGCGTCACAGACCAATAGCATAACTTTTTGAGGGACCCCGCGAAACACACAGAACTTAGGAGAAGAGTCATAGCAGATAGGCGTCGCTGCCGCGTCTTGTGGACGTGTCTAGCCTCCCAGGTGTAGGCATAAGGTGGTTGCGCGGCCTCCAACCGTTCCAAATAGGTAAAGCTCAAGGCAATGTCGGTATCTATATGAGCCGATGTGGCGCATGAAGCGTCAGTTGTGGCGAAGAAAACATCGAGACGATGACTTTTCTTCGGAGGCTTGAAGCACTGTGATGCCGACGAGTGGGTCACTCCTGCCTTCAGACTGATGCGTCGAGTGGAGTTCTAGGACCGCCAAGCTGTTCATGGCCTGCCTGATGATGAACCCTGATGGTTTGTTTCCCCGCGCTGCTGTTTGCGTCGAAGTGTGCCCATGCTGCAGGAATGACGCCATCATGCATCAAAAGGCATCAGTCGGCATCAGGTGTACAACTGGACTCATGAGTAAGTCTGTCATTTGTAGAACGTATAGAAGCTGCTTGTGAACACAAAGAATGTTGAATGCGTCCTTGGCTCTTGAGTTCTGTCGTTGTGGAGATGCGATCTGCAAGCCACTGCATTGCTTGCTCCATGGCCCCTTTGCGTCTTAAAAGTAATGTACATCACCTAATGCAAGGCTGAGCTGAAGTAAGAGTGTTGGATGCAGTGGCGAGATGTCTCTCGCCTAGCTAGCGCAAGTGGGGTAGAGGGGCAGCTTCCTCATGACGGCCAGAATATACACAACAATTGCTTCGTCGAAACTTCAGCACTAATTCACTAACACTTCACCTCCAATTTCAGACCCAACACCATAATTGTGCCATAACACTGCCACGACACATCTCATTGACCACTTCCACAATGCCTGCCATTCCCACTTCCACCTCCGTCAGCGAGTCTGCCGTCATCGACGCACCCTTCAGCGACGTCTGGCACCTGATCAAGCTCCAGGACTTCAGCAAGTTTTGGTCGAAGCTTGAGAAAAGCGAATTTGTCAAGGGCGCCTCTCCCGAGACCGACGTCGTTCAATGGACATTCAAGGATGGCCAATCCCTCGAGGTCAAGCAAGAGGAACACTCCGTATGTTTTTTCGCAATTTTCAGCGAGAACCGGGCTTACCATATATTCTAGAGCATTGACCACTACATCACCTACTCTGTCATCTCTGCTAAGCCCGAGCTGAGCTATACCTCTGTCGTTTCGACCATTCGCGCATACCCTGTCACTTCTGGAAAGCACGAGGGTCAGACCTTCATCACCTGGACCGGCAACTTCTCTTCAGATGCTGATGCCAGTACGTATAGAACCTGCCTTACACAGGTGACATATACTGACGAAATGTAGGCGTCATTCAGGATGCCAAGTTCAAGCGTCGCGAGGCTCTTGACGACCTCGCTAAGGCCGCCTCGAAGAAATAGATCACGCGAAGCATTCGAGGATCGAAGAACGAAGGACACAGCGAGTTTGATGCTCAGTAGTAAGGATGAAAATATATTAAGGATAAGCAAAGTTGTCTTCTTATGAGCACACCAAAGTTGGAGATCGTCCAATCTGTCGCCGAGCCTGTCTAACAACCCTCCCAATGGTCATGAGCCACTTTCTGCATTTCGCGTGTCGTTCTCTGAACTACCAATGGCGTGCTTTGTAGCACAGGATGCTACTGAATGGACCATAATTCGTTCACAGACCTTTCCGTATTTTTCAACAAGCTTGAGGACTCTGCTTCACCTGCGTTACTTATCTTGCGTCCCCGTGGCGACACAACGCAGGGATCGCATTCGTCCTGCTCAATGCAACTCATGGGCAAGCTAAAGTCACACCGCTGTTGGTAATAACGTGGCATCGTGATAGCTGGGGAGATTGCTGATTTAGATGTGTCTGTGACAGTTGACAATAGTCGAGGTGTGGATTCGTTCGTTTCCTGTCTTGAACGGGGGAAAGATGGCCCTGCAGCTATCCTCTGCTGATAGATCACCAGGTGCTGCGAATGAGTAGGATTAATGATGGCGCAGATGAGTTGCGATATCATGTCCCTCTGTAGCTTCCAGCCATGTGTCTCGAACTCCAGCTCCTATGCTTTGAATGCATCGGAGCTGTACATGTTGGTTCAGCAGGATTCTCGACTATGTTGATGGGGCAGGGGAACTCTGAGGCCGATTGCTCCTGCTGGCGGAGGATCTGGTCTTGGCTCTCTCGCTCGCCACCTGCGTCACTCGATAGTTCGATGGCCTCGCCGGGTTCCGTAATAAACTCGGCAAAGGTGGGTTTGTCTGTAATTGACCCCTCGTTTCTACTTTGGTTTGAGCCAAAATGAGTGTTGGTGGACGTTGATTCATTAGTCCGCTTCGAGCTTCCGTTTGACCGCGAGGTGGAGGACCGTATGGATTTCGTGATTGTATCAGCTGTTGCAAATATACGCCTGAGAAACGGGCGAAGAGTTGCTAAACATCCTGCTATGATACTTGCGCCACATTCGATTGTGGACCAAATCGCAATATTCGTGGCGTTCCAGAAAAAATCATCAATCTGAGTTAGACCATCGACGTACTGAAAACGAATAATAGAGCAGATACAGGCGCTTGCAGCGAGGCACAGGATGAAACCAGCTGAGATCTTCGATTTCCGGTCCATGTTTGCGTTCCAGAGGACCACAACCGGTAATAAAACAAATACGAGGTCGGTAAGTGTAGAGAATACAGCTGTTATTCAGTCCGTTAGCGAAGTTCTCGGGCTAGCAGATGCGGACATATTTACCTGACTGATACGCCATGAACCGGTCAAGCACTCGCGGGGTGCATTGGTTTTTCAACTGTTGCAATACGTATCGATCGACGTTGGGACCACAGCGGAAGACGACGTAAAAGAAGGACGCGACCGATGATACCACATTGACACCAATCGTCACATATATGAGCATGAGGTGCCAGGATGCGACCACGATGCGCATGAAGAAGATGCCAATCGAGATCTTGACGGTCATCATTGCCACAAGGTAAGTCGATTCGCTTACAACAACCCACTTCCTCAATCAGCCCAGTCATTTCATGTATTAGCCTTGCTTACTTTTGTAAGATCCTGTAACTTTTCTAGGCTTGTGATATGCGTGCCTCCACCGTTGCCGTCAAGGTACAACTGAGATCCCGAGAAGAGGGTGAAGATCATCTGCACTCTTGTCAGCTACAAAACGAGCTCTGCCAGGCAATCTCACACCAGCCAAGACCATACTCGCATCGTCCCAGCCGAAGTTTGCGATGATCCAGGTGCGAGTCCATACTCGAAGAAGGATAAAAAACCACGCAAGTGCCAGGAACGCGACCGTCAATCTCTGTGATTGTTCGCCTGCTCGAGCGACTTCATCGGTACCATGCACCATGTTGAGATCATAGGGTGTCGAATGTGAAGTTACACGCCACGTGCTGTCAGCGAAGGGGTCGTGACAAACGCCAGTGTGAGATGCAATGAGTGGTAGCAGATATGTAACGAATGGAGTCGATGTTGGGCGTTCAGCTGAACAGCGAACCTTTGGTACTCTAGCTACATATCGGATGCAGCTCGATTATATGAGCAACGTTCCACAGCACCAGCCTTGACGCCACGTTAGACAGGGTAGGTGTACAAGGTATGACAGACTGGGTGACGAAACGTGTTCATCGGTCTGGATAAAGCAAGACCGCCGATGGAGCGGAGCAACCCCTTCGATGGACTCGAGATGCACTCTTGGAGCTGAGAGCTGAGAACACTGGTGTTGAGTCCCCGGAGCGGGGCTTGCAGACCGTCACCTAGCATTAAGGTTCCTGCACAGTATCTGCTCCGGGGCGCCGGCATCCGTCTTCCCCGCGAATACACCCTTCGATCTAAGGTCCGGCACGCTGAGGAGCCGTGCTAACGATGATAAAGTTCGAATAGAACCACGCACCCGGAAATTACCAAAAGCAAATACAGGCAACGGCTGGCGTCCTGTCATCTGTGCAACCAACAACGGATAGATCTGGTGGCGTACGTTGTTGGAACCGAGGCGGCCGCAAAAATGGGCATTCTAATTGGCGCTGTTGATTTGCAAACCCCCAAACAGGTCGTGACATCAGATGCGGGCGAAGAAGAGTGACATGTAGGAAAGCGCAAATGGACGTCAACCAATCTCCACTGCACGGACCAATCGTCTTGTCGACATCCTCTTGCACTGTTCCGGCCCGAACTTTCACTCTCACGACGAAAAAGCACGGAAGCCATGATCGCAGGCCAGTAAGAGTTAAGGCCTGGGCGCAGCTAAGGACTTGGAGAGCTGCAGGATTGTGCAAGGGTTTACTTTCCCACCGACTTTTACTTGTCGTCCACCCAATCAGTAACGACAAATCAGCCGCCCAGTACTACACCTGTTTCGACTCAATTTACAGCGCCACGATACTGCAAGCTTGAGACGTGCCCGCCGACTATCAGGCCGAAGTGTGCATCCAGCGCCAAGACCAGATGCTCGTTCAGCCACCATTCACTTCACAACCATTTTCGCAAGAAGTCGTGAAAGACCCTGGAGCCTAAAATCTGCGCTCGCTTTCCCTGCAATCCCAAGCCACTATCATCCGTCTGGTCCCAACGATTACACGGCATTTTCGTTGATCACGGCGAACCGAGGACATGCCACCCTCGACAAGAAGACGAACACAGCATCACATGCCGCCTCCTCCAGCGGACTTCTCCGGTAGCGACGATGACGTAGACGAAGAAGAGCTGGATCCATCCGAGGAAGATATCGACGACATGGGAGATGACATGGCAGCAATGGAGGGAGAGGAAGACTTGGACGAAGAGGAAGGACTCGGTAAGTCTTTCCTTTCACTCACCCTGGCTTCTTTTGTATCACGTTACGAGATGTTCAAACCATCCAATTTCCCGACTTGACGTGTCTTGAGCTCATACAATCACAAACACTTGTGTTGCTCAGCCACTCGCCTTCTGGGCGCTTGTCAGGTTGTACAAGCTTTCTTCCAGAAGACGACCATTGGTCGACCTTAAGCGCTCTGTCATCTATAGACTTTACTAACACTTCCAAGCATCACCAGGTGGTCCAGATACACCCCTCCCAAACCTCGAACCACCACCCTCCTATCTGCGTGAGATCAGCACGCTAGCATCCTGGACAGTGTCTTCTTCAAAACCTGGCTGCTCCATCCCTCAACTTCGTCATCCCTCCCCTTCGCTCTTCTGGCAGTCGGACGGTCCACAGCCGCACTACCTGAACATACATTTTTTCAAGCTTGTTCGTATCGTCGGTCTGCGTCTATATCTTGACTTCGAGCAAGATGAGTCCTACACGCCAACACGCATCATCTTCCTCGCCGGCTCCGGAATGAACGATCTCCAAGAATGGGGCGAGATGCGCCTAGAATCGCCTCGCGGCTGGATATGGGCCGACTTTAGCAACGTGGGCGACGCCTCAGACGACTCTTCTGCCGAAGAAGAGGACAGCGAAGACGACGAGGCATTCCAGGCGCGCATGCTCCGCGGCCTACACCGTCCACGCAACCGCACAACATCCGAACACCGCTCCAGCGACAGCGAAAACATGCCACTCCCGCCCCAACGCCAACGCGTACCCAGCAACTTCCCCACACATCTCGATACTCCCCAACAGCTCTTCGACACCCCCGCCACCGCGCCCCAGCTCTCTCAACATCGGACCCCGCATTTTACGCCACATTTTACGCCCCAAGCTGCTCATGAGACGCCCACGCTCCCGCGTCCAGCGCCCCGTCTCCCCTTCGGTAGTCTCAGCCCCAACGCTGCACCGCCGCACGCCCGCGCTGCACGACGCCCCAAGATGCCGGTGCTGAGAGCGCACCTAGTGCAGATAAAGATCCTCGAGAACCACCAGAACGGAAAGGATACGCATCTGCGCGGGCTGCAGATCTTTGCGCGGAACGACGAAGGCGATAGGAGTGCCGTGAGGGGCACGAAGGTGCATGCAAGTGATGCGGTGACGGGGGCTGATTTGGGCGGCGTGGGGACGATGAGGACGGGGCAAGGACGCGTGCAGAGGGAGGAGGTGCTGGAGTTGGGCGGGTTGAATGGGGCTTTTGATCTTCGGTGATGGCATAACGACTGAGTGCCTAGCGACAGATGATGACCATAACGACTATTTAAGATACGTAGCATAGCTTCGCGCACGGCGTTTGGATCGTTACGGTTGAAGACTAAGAATTCTGTATTGCTCAAACGCCACCACTATTTTCCCCTTTCCTTGTTGGCACAACTTTTATTTACAGTCCTGAGAAAATTCGCATTGACGCACCTCTATGCAGCACAAACGCCTTGCATATCGGTCTATTCGAAAGAAGGAAATGGTATAAGCCTCATTAACACACCTCTCGAAGCAAATTCACCCTGTCTGGGTTGTATTTCTGTCTTGCCTTGGCTTCAGGGCATCAGGTAGTATGCCTAGAACACACCCTTGCCCTCATTCTTGTCGAGGGTGTTATTGAGATCCTTTGGCTCAGGCTCCTTCTCTGTCTTACGCTCAGGATGCTCGTCATCGGAGAAATCGTTCAGACTTTCTACGCTTTGAGCCTGCTTGTTCTTGTTCTTATTCCTGTTCCTCTTTTTCTTGGAAGGTGTGTCGGCTGGTGTGCTGGCGACATCGTTCTCACCCTGTTCGCGCTCAGCGTTCACTTCATCGGCGTTCTGCTGTGCCTTTTTCTCCAGCTTATCATTCGTCTCCTTGGCTTGCTGCTGCGCTTTGTTCTTGACCTCGTTGGCCTTGTTTAAAGCATCCTTCGCAATCTCCTTCGCCTTTTCGGTTGCATTTCCGACGCTGTTAGCGCCTTCTTGCAGGAGCTCGTTGGCCTTTCGCTCAATGTTTCGGACGGATTCTTGGTTCGATGGGCTTAGACTCGAACGAAAGTTCTTAGCGTCACCGTTGACGCCCTTACGTCCACGGACGGAGCCGTTCTTGGCACTGCTATCCCTGCCCTCCTCGCTAATAGACTCAATCTCACGCTCCACACCGTGCATAGCGTCACCAGCAGCCTTCGAGATGGGTGTGTGCTTGGACTGATGCTTAGTCTTGGGATTCGTGCGGCGAAAGTAGGATTTGACGAAGAAGCGCATAAAAAGACCAGTGAGAGGGGCGAGGTAAATCAGGTTGAGGTAGATGGCGAAAGCCTGACCAGAGGTGTCAACACAGGGAACGTGCTGGTACTCGGTGCGGTAGACAACCCTGTCCACGGTATGGATGGTGTGGAGGAGGCGCTGAACAGGGTTCTCGTGTGCAGCGACCGCAGTAGGGAGGTGCGATTGATGGGCAGGGATGATGGACGAGCCTGGTACAGGAATATTCTCCGCAAGTCCCTCGTCGCCAGCTGCGCGGTAGATGAGCTTCCACAGGAAAGCGAGAGCCGGGCCAGTTGCAGCTGGCAAGGCAGCGCTAGCTGATTCGGTCACCGATGAAACGGCAGAAGAGACAGTAGACGCGATCGAGGAAGGCTGCACACTGGAGGTGACCTGCTCAGCAATCTTGTGTGCGACGGAAACCGGGACGGTGTACGAGACGAAGAGATGAAGAGCAGCGAAGCTGGCGCCAACGAGAAACTGGGTTATCTGCATTGTGGTGAGGGTGCGCTTGACGAAGTTGGGCACGCGGTAGCCGAGGGCGGACAGAGTGTAGTATGTGTACTGAAGAGCAGTTAGTCGCTGTCGTCTTTGTTTTCATGCTGGATTGAATTGAAATACGTACCATCATGGCGTGGATTCCAGAGTTGATCTGAACGAACATCCAGATAGGCGGAGACATGTAGCGCATGCCAGCCCACATGGACAGCATAGCACCGGCATGATGGTATTTCTGGAGAGTCGTGCTACGCTTTCCCTTGGCCAGAATGATGGCAGTGTCGAGGACTTCGTAGAACTTAGAGAGGTAGAAAAACCATCCCCAGAAAGCGAGACCCTCGTTCCACATCCTGCCAACGTCGGTGGTGTCGGGGAGACCGTTTGCACCCACGTGGATGTTGGTGTTCCTGCTGCCCCATGTGTTCGTATCCGCGTTGTATGTGACGGCGTCTCCAAGGCCTCGAGGGCCGTGGATCTTGCAGAGCGCATCGACAGTGCCGACGATGGAGTGCGGCTCGCGCCAGTTGGGGAACGAAGACTTCAGGCCGCTGAACATGGCGACGCACGTGACGGCGGAGTAGACGGCGAGAAAGACATTGTGCGCGATGACGAATGCCTTGAACCAGCCGTGGCTAGCGATCCGCCACGGCTTGTTGCCGTGCTGGCGATTGTACCAGTTGAGGTAGGTGACGGTGACGGCGTAGACGGCGGCGATGGTCAGCGGGACCTTGGGGTGCAGCGCCTTCTCGAAGAGATCTTGCGGGATCTGGAAGGGGTTCGCGAGCGTCGGTTCGCCGCTGTACGGATTCGTCATGGGCGGCGGCGCGACATCTGGGGGAAACTTGAAGACGGACCAGGCAGGAACCTCTCCGGGGAAGAGAGACGGGCCTGCGCCAGACATGGTGACGTCGCTGCCTGCTTCTCAGTCGGCTGGGCTATGTGCGCGGGCGGGCAGACTGGATGCGCCGGGGCAATTGGGGATGCGACGCGTAAGAATGGCGGTGCAAGGTGGTTGGGATAGCGAGCGCAACGATGGTGCTCGGTGATGACGTCGCTGGTACTGAGCTCAGTGCGCGTGTACAAAGGACCGTGGAATGGCAGCGAAGGTTTGCTGCACTCGAGCGCCGCCAATGGCTAGCCGTTGGCGCTTGCTGTCAAGACTCTGGTCTGGATACGCACGTCGTGCTTCCTTGTTGAGTGCGTGCTTCCGTGTTGCGTGCAGATGCGTCGTTGCCCGTCAAGTCACGCAGAGCAGAACAGCCAACAGCGGCTGCTCGCAGCTATCTATACTCGACGCGCAGACTTCCGTTTTTCGGACTTGCGGCTCAATCGAGAAGGCGAGGGCTCTTGCCCGAATCTTGGTGATGGGATTCCGACTCCCATGACAGGCTAGCAAACTTTTAGAGCGCCCTCACGTCGCCCTCCAATCGCAGCACGCTGGCTGCCTCGGCAGGACAGGCCCAGATGTTTTTGCAGAGCCCGCCTAGGACTGTGGGTGCCAATGTTCCCCAGAGCGAGCCACAGCCTCGCAAGACTAGCAGAATCGGGTGCATTTCTGGATAGTTCTGTGCCTGAGGTTGCGAGCAGCAATTCTAGCGATCCGCCCGCGCATCCCGTCGAATCATTCTGACAGGGGTGCGTGTACCCTGAATGTATGTACACCAAGCGCACACGTTGTCACGTAACAGCAAGCACGTTCTAGGAGAATACTTTCGCGTGATTGTGACATTTGTGGAAATATATAACGCTGAGAGACTAGAACTTAGGCTTGCTGCTCAATGGAATCGGCGGCGGCTCCCCAGAAGAATTAGAAGTCAACCCTGCCTTCTTGGCTGGCGGTGGCGGTGGAGGCTTCTTGCCCAGGCCTCCTGGAGCGGGTGGTTGTGATGCTCCTGATGTATTTGCGCCCCCCGCCAGGCTATTGACCCTGCCTGCAATGCCATACTTCTGATTAAGTCCGTTTGCTGCTCGCCAGCCAGATGCCGCTTGCTCGCCGTGCCGCTGTTGGAAGTTGTTGGCTGTCGATGCTGCGCTCTTCAGGTCTGAACCAGATATCTGGGATGGATCGTTTCGCAGATTGCTTGCTGTCCTAAGAGCAGCTTGCTTGTCTGCCCATGACGTTCCTGTGCTTGGTGCCGTCTCTGACGCTGGGGACGCGCTCATCTTCGCGAACCTGCTCTGCAACTCGTTAAGCTGAGGACCGTTGCCAGCTGAGGCAGGTGGAGATACTGGCGCTGCTGCAGACGAGCTCGAGGCCTGACGTGCCGGCGGAGGGGGTGCTACTGTGCGCTGACGAGGTGGTACGGGCGGAGAAGCATTGCGGTCAATCCCAAAACCTGGCACCGTTACTCCAGCCTGACCCAGACGATTCAGAGCTCCCTGATTCAGAGTCTGGGCTGCCGGTTGTATAGCTTCCCCATACGACGGAGGAGCAGGCGGTGTGTATTCATCAACGTTCTCTGTCTGGCGCGGAGGCAGTCTTGGTGGGAGACCAGGTGGCTTCGCCCTCGGTGCCGGTGCCGGTGGAGGGGTAGCAGCATTCGGTCTGAATGCTGGCGGCTTCGGCAGATGCGTTGTACTGAGCCCTGTCGTGTCTGGTCTGTAGGGACCTTGCGGTTTTGACTCTTGTGCTGCTCTTCTCTGTGCTTCTTCCTTTTCCTGCAAACGCTGCCTTGCCGAGCCTGGCGGTGCAGCACCAACTCCACCGGCGACCGGTGATGCTCCGGGGACTCGTTTCGGTGGGGGCGCAAAAGATGAAGGGTCTTTCAAGGTCGACAACGGTGCAGACTGGTGTTCGCGAGCAGCTTCGGCGTGGGAGTCTTTACCCTGCGCCTTGCCTACCCATCCTTTCTACTGCAGTGAGTGCCCAACCCACGAAGATGAAGCCGCAGACCTACCACTTGGCCGAGCTTTGAGTCGCTCGTACCGCCTGAACCGCCTGCTTTGCTCTTCTCCGGGTGCCAGCCATTCTTTGCGAGGTTCTTGAAGCGATCAGCCATGATGGCGCAGGACGTGTGATGTTTAACATGGTAGAAGCGCGGATCTTACGGCCGATAGCGTATTGCCGCGAATGACGTTGCCAAGGGCCAATTATTGCCGAGCCGACGCTGCAACTCGATGACAGAACAGCCTCAGGCCTTGCGCCGCATATTGATGTGTACTCGACTTGACACCTCGTAGGATTCTGGCATTTCCATTGAAAGTGCCTCGCCAAGTGATGTCGCTTGAGGCCGTTAACAGCCCTTCACCAGCAACACCCGAAGCGCTATGATGCTGCATGCTTACCTGGGGTTAGAGAATGCGAGTAAGAGCAGCCATGAGTTATCTTATGAGAGAACTAAGGCTCCCAGAGATCTAGTGAAAACAACGTGTTTCAGAGTACTGATTGCACTTTGCTTATTGGTGAGGAGTGATATCATTGCCTCTAAGAAAACGGAGCCCGACAAGTAGCTGCAGCCATGGCATACTTGAGCCTGTCAAGAACGGTTCGGCTTTTCGGCGCAATAGCTCCTTCATGTAGAAATACAAGATCGGCAATGCCGTCTGCTGTGTGTTTACTTTGCATGTACATTGCACATACAACTGAAGAAGCCCCAGACCATCCGCCATGACCATGCATAGCAGCGACTTTGCTCGTACAAATGCTCAAGGCTACCGGCTGTTCTTCGTTGGTGCAGAGTGTGGATCTACAGCTAGTGCCAAATATAGCTTCATCTTGGCAGGTGGGGTCGGCTGTGTCTACGGACTCGACCATCAGCCCAGCCTTTCAGCGGAGGGAAGCCAATTAACGTGTCAGCAGCATGCGGCAGCTTCAACCAGCGTACCGGATATGCCTGCGCCTCTTTTCAGCTGGAGCTCGTTCAAAGGCTGGCCTCCCGCCTCCTCGTTCTTTCACGAAGCTTGCACATTGAGGAATCTCGGCTTTCGCATCTGCCGTCTTATATTCATGCCCGGTTGTCAAGCAATTCACTGCGTCTGTGTTGGGTCTCGCGTCATCAAATCTTAGATGTTCCAAGTCGGAATACCAAGAGGTGGTGTGTAAACTCCGTCACTCGGCCCCGCATTCACTGTCACTGGAGGATCAGCGACGAAATCAAGCCCGCCCTTGGTGGAAGGTCAATTCCCAGCAATACCGACATTTTCGAGAGCCAAGAGACCTATCAAGTGTTTGTGCGCCCCTCCATATCAGCTGAGTTCTGACATCGCACCGCGTTTCCTTTCATACAAAGACGCCTCTCGTCAGCGCATCTCAGGCCGGGGTGGGGGAATCTAAGCCCCAATGGCTTATCACCGGATTGGACGGAAAGATGACCACCGCGACCCGCCCTATTCAACGCCGAAAGATGATGAAGACGATGACTCCAAGGAAAGTTCGACCTCCTTTGTGAGCAAACAACCTGAGGAGACGCCTATCACCTACCCCCCGGAGGTCCCTGCGAAACCCACTGATACACCCATCTCGAGCAGCTACTCTCCGACAATGCCTGAAAAGGGATCAGATTATGATACTGACAGATTGACCCGGTCTCCTACTGCGCGCCCGACGGGGCCCCCTTGGCAGACGGATGATAACTACCACCAAAGCAGTCGCTTTGAAACATATTCATCGTCCCAAATAGCATACGAAGGGAATAGCGGTTTTCAAACTACTTCCGCAACAACGACATCGACACGATCGGTCCACAGTGTATCATCATCATCGCCTCCAAATGAGAATACTTCTGAACTGCAGAATCACGGAGCAGACAACGGTCCTAACCGAGGACCGATATACGCTGCTGCTGCCATCGCACCCGTAGTGGTCATTGTCATAGGAATCCTTGTATTTTGCTGTTTGCGTAGGCGAAGACGGCAGAGGCAAGCAGTTGCCGAACATGGACACGTCGAAGAGATGAAGATGCGGCCGAAACCCGTCGCTTTACCCTACTTGGCACCCATAACGCCCCCTTCTCCTCCTCCAGCAGTGTTACCCCAGTACTCCCCATCAACGCCATCGTCCAGCCATCCCCCAACTGCAAGCTCATCACAACCCATAATCCTGGGACCGATTCCTTCTGGCAACAACGGTGCATACTTGACCGGCATGGACACATCCGACCTTATATCTATGACCTCCGCAGGCGGCATCAGCAGACAGGGCACCGTAGTGGATCGAGACCCGTTCGCGGACGGAAGAAGCCTAGAAGAAGCACCGCCACCGTATCGGCCCAGCAGTCTTCCTCCTGTGAGCATCGCGTCTACTTCTCGAAACAACAGCGTTCGAATAACCGACCCTGCGCGCATGACTACACGAACACAAGTTTTCGAACGCTCGCCTTTCGACGATCCTGAGGACGACAACATATCAGAAGTCTCAGGACCGACATTTGGGCGAAATACTGATGCAATGTCCAATGTCTCCGAACTCTCATACCAGGTCGACCCCGTTGTCGGCAGGTCGCCATTCTGATAAGCGTTCGTTCTGGACTATGTTTTCCCAACTTAATGTATATACCTGAGCTAGTTGTCTCTCGTCGACGAATTTTGTGACCTAGAGCAAGCATGCGTATCGGTGTTGAGGTGTTTGTTTGACTGGAAAACGGCAGTTGGTGTAAAGGATGAAATTATTCACAATTACCTAGTCCGAATATGAGTCCATGACGAAATAAGGCGTTCTGGCTCCGAGGACCGCACAATCGGCTCGGCTGACCACGCAGAATACAACGTGTCCAAAAGACAGGGCCTTTTGAACTGCCAAGATCACCAACTCTGGCAGGAGTCTTCTTTGATGAGTCGTGGACCAAACACACCCTGGGTACATCTCCCGTCGTACACCGCACGACGTGCCCGCATGGTAGTATTGCCTCTGCCGAAACAATATAATAATCGCCCTCCCACAGTCAAGGGAGGGCCAACCTTGCATATGAGATAGCGACATGTAGCCGGTAACGCTAGGGTACCAAAAGTATGATCATCTCACATGCCATGCCAGGGATAGCGTTGACAAGGCCAGAGCCGATCCGGCCATTGTCTCACGAACACCCGCTTGTGCGTCGTTGTGCCAGCAACCACAGATAGTATTGTTTGATAGCGTTTGGGCGTTGCGGGAGTGCCTGCGTGCTGCTTGACCATGACGAGGTGATATTGTGGGATCTTCGGCCAATATGAGCGCGGTTGCATGGACCAGGCTGTGTACAGTTAGGGGCGGAAGGGGAAATGTGGCAGACGCTGAGATTGCCACGCCTACAGTAGGGCATTTCTCCGCTGGTGAATTCATGCACACGGCACAAGGCTCTAGCAGGCGTCTTTTCCAGGAACAGGACAAGTGACCCCGCATGGCGGGCGTTCAAAAGGCACGGTGTCGGACACACGGCCGTGCGGTCCACCATCGAACATTGCTTATGGGTTGCTTGAACTGGTGCTTGGCAGAGTGGTCGTCTGTCGGCCACTCCTATTCGCTGCATGCTCAACGTTTACGATGGGCCTGCGGCCGGCTCAGGAGTGCAGCTCAGGAGTTCGCACGAGAGACGGCCGCAGGACCGCTTGACTGGCCCACGACTGTTCTGGCAGCGAGAGTTGAATGGTTCCATCCCTAGCGCGGTTGCAAATCTGGGCGGACCTCAGCGCGACCTGTCGAACCCAGCAATCGTCGTTCCGCCACGCATCTTTTCAGCCATAATGTTCCGTGCCGTCTGCGCTCTAGCACAGCGTGGTACGTTTGGCGCAGCCTCCTAGCTCTCATTCGCTCTATTGGTCCGCATTTGTTGGCGGAAGTCGTCGCTCGCATGCTCATCCATCCGTCAGGCGTGAATTGGCATCAGACCTTCTCCATGTCTCCCTGCCAATGCTACCGATAATGAGCGCTCCCTCGCTATATTCCCACGAGCATGCCTGCGCCCCGTCGCGGCTCGGTTCCTGATTGTCTTCCGCCCACACTTTAGGGCTCAGGCGACGCATTCCTGCGCTGCTGCTCGTTGCTCCGGGGCACGACCGGTACAATTCGTTATCCCATCATTACTGCCAATCTGCAGCCATTCTTCTGCTGCTTCACCTCGGCCCCACTGCTTCTTCGCCTAATAGCATCTGCAAGAAAACCTTACCGTCATTCCTCGCCAACCGTGTCCGAGCTTGCAACCGTTCCTGGCTTGCAGACCTCTCTTCTGCCCTGAAGCTGCCGTGACGCCCCTCCGAGGTACCTGCATCAACGGTACCACAGCACTAACACATCTCTGATCCAGCCTGGGTGAGCGTCACTCAAGGTGGCATAGCTTCAACGCTCATCCTGCTTGCGCTTGCACTCGACTGCTACCAGGCTGTAAGAGATTTTGCCATAGCATCGCTGCCCTCAGCACCGCCGACCCCTCGACCGCATCGAATTCCGTCGACACCGACCGTCCCATACAGTAGCTATATGGTCTTGTAGGGCAGGAACAACTGTGTCACGGGGTTGCTATGAGTCTCGATCAGCATATGTTTGGGTACGGATCTCTCCTTCACTGGTTGTTCATGTGTCCCCTCTCTTGACGACATGGGTCCTTCATCCTGACGCTGTTGGGCTGGTGCCACGGAAGCTCACGATGCACTGCACGAGCCGTTGGTGCCTGCTCTGCCTGCTGCCGTGGTGAGATTTGCAATGCTGTTGCCCCAATCGTTCTTTGGTCTACGCCGAGGGGCAGGCAGCATCGCGCTAGGATGTCATCCAGAGCTCTAGGGCATCGACCCATCAGCCCCATCACAACTGCATTCCAGCGAACCTTGCTCATAGCATAGTCGATGCTCAGCTGCTGTCTTGATGCTTCTCGTCCAAGATCATTTTCCTGCTCTGTCTACTCGGCTCGTTTTGCATTTCACATTGTTTCAGCGCTAACGGGTCGTGTGCTAGATCGACGGATTGGCATCTCCTTCCCAGTCCTTCCTCCACACCCAAGTCGGCAACTTTTCCCAACTCGACACCACTCAAGACACCCAAGACGGAGGGGGCTGCTCACCAGACTCACTTCCTGGACGCCTGGGCAACGCCTCGAGTCAATGGGCAACACACCCCGGCACAGACGCCTTCGTACTTGCTGTCGACACCGAGCGACCGGTCATCAAGCTTATACAGCTTGAAGGTCCGCACTCCCGAAGATCCAGAGTTCCATGTAAACTATCTCGCTCCTGCCAATCTTCCTCTGCCCCCTGTCGAACCTCAACGAAGACTGTCGTCATCGCCAGACCCGAACTCGCTAAAGAGGATTGGGCTAAACCGGGAAGGGCAGCGACCATTATCTGGTCCCGTCAAGATGGACTTCTCGCAGATGCAGACGCCGCCTCCAACAAGAGATGCTACATCGAGAAGGAATTTGCAACAGAGTGTGGGCAATCAGAGTGGAACACCAGCCACTGTAATACGAAGGACATCCCTCCAGCCGGTGCCAACGTCAGATGGCATGTTCAATCAGACGTTTGGATACGCAGATGGAGTACCTTTCTCTCCAAGTATGATGCCCTTCGCGAATGCGGAACCGATGTCAGCACCACCAATGCCGCAACAAAGGCTGTTTTGGGATATGACCGATAACAGTCACATGGATGTGGATATGTCTGGAGCGTTAGATCCGTTCGGGCCTACACCAAATAAGCTTCAAGGAAATCTGAGCTGGCAGACCTTTCACACCCCGGTCGCTGAGCAGATGCAAGCTCAATTCCAGTCACAAAACAGTCTTTCGTCTGCAGAGCCCATGGCATCCTTTGGAGCCAGCACAGTAGGGGAAAGTCGAAGCTCGCAACCTGCCTCGTTTGTATCCACAACTACTGGTGTCGACCCAAGTATGCTATTCAGCTTCACATCTCCTGATGATGTAACGGCCTCGTTTGGTAACTTGCCTCAGCCAGCTGCCTTCAATCCGGACAGACAGCCGTATGAGACTCAAATGCTAGACTCGAAACGTGAGAAGGAGAAGGCGAAGAAGTCAAGGAGCTTACACTCCCGCAGCAACACCAATTCCTCTTCCGGTTCTGTCGAGGAAAACAGGCCTAGCCTACAACGCAGCAACACCGATAGTGGCTTTCAAAGGGCTCGACCAACAATGTCAGAGCGAAGATCTTCAGCCGACACCAGCGCAGCTCATCACATCCCACGCCGCTCGTCACCACTGAAGCGCGCGAACAGTGGCGCCCTCAAAGTGATTCCAGAGGTTATGCGAAGGCCGCGCACTCGATTGATTATTGACGAGACTGGCCGAGCTCGTACGGAGACTGTCCCTGCCGACGAGGATGAGGCTACGCCTAGAGAGACACGGAGGACGTCTCAGACTTCTATGAGACACCAGTACCCAGCTCTATGGGAGGAAGGTGACACTGAGTCGGATTCAGACGATCCGCAACCCATCTTGAGCCGTAATACCTCGTTCAGCATACCACAACCACAGCGCCGTGTGTCAAAGCATGCAAGAACCGAGAGCAGCGAGTTGGCGAAACCCAATACCTTTAAGATGGCTCGGCCTGTCTCAAGAACTACTTCGAGAGCCTCATCCGGTGCCTTTGACAAGGCATCTTTCGACTCCGTAAGGACTACAAGGCCGTCAAGTCAGAATGCTTCACGTAGAATAAGCATGGTCGACGCCCCTACTGCCTCTACCTTCAATAGCCAGGCGATCAGCCATGACGTGCTGCCTGACTCGCCAGGTGATGCTTTGGGTGCCTTGAAAAAGGTAGTGGGTAGTCGTCAGGCAAGAATCGGTAAGATACATGGACTGCACGTACCCGTCACTGAGACTGATCGGATAGAACGCGCCTCGCAAAATACTCTTCAAGCACATAACCATCGATGGGCGCAAGCCTCTACCGACTCTGGTACCGCATCCACGCCTCATGGCCACGGTCGCTATGACCCTTTCAACAATACCTTCAGTGGCTCACCCAGCACCGAAGGACTCACTACGCCATCAACGGATCGTAGCAGTCTCTCTACCGAAAGCACACGATGTGTTTGCCATGGCACAGACGAGGTCCAACCCATGGTGCAGTGTGAAAGCTGCGAGAAATGGTTGCATATGAGCTGCCTTGGGATGAGACCAAGTAGCCTCCCTACCGTCTATATATGTGTGTTCTGCACAGGCCAGACGCCGCTCGCAAGAGGGGCCCGCGTCAGAGGTTCGATTCCTTTTGACTCGCCGCTCACTCACAAGTCACTCTTCCGCCGTTAAACCCATCACAATACACCACGCCGCACAAACGCCTTTTGTCTGGCAGCCTCGTGCACAACCTTCCATACAATCCCACACAGAGGGTCGCTCGCTCTCCGGGTCGATGCCTTTCCCCAGAAACCAACACAACACAACTACCATCTCGAAATCTGCATACTCGGCGTCCACGGCTCCTTTCGTGCATACACCATTAATACAGCACCCGTGATGAGCAAAGCATCGAACCCGATCTACCAGCATGTTGCATCATATATTGCGCATTTCGACTTTGCATGACCACGGCTAATTCTCAATCCACCTTTTCAATATTTACGCACAGCACGTTTTTTTCTCCGCCGGCCGGAGCTTTGCCATATGTTCTTTCTTCGGCGGCCGATTAGGTACTGATACCAATCTGTCTCTTCGATGCGGATCATGGCTTGATGAACCTTTTTGACGCTTTTCACGATATTGCATGCGAGGAAGAAGGGGACTAAATTGACGGCTGTACATGAAAAGAGAGAAGGTTGTAACCTAAATAATTCTGTACATACATATTGGGCATGGTCTAATTTAAAGCCATTCGACAAGACAAGCACCTGTGATCTCGGTAATGATGTTGTGCACGCAGCGAAAGTCGTTCCGGAACGGCCGTAGCAAGAATGCGCACCATGGTTGAGTCTTTCGACAGGTCTTCGGTCCTTATCTAAGTGGTGGCATGAGGTCTCATGAGCAGATGGGTGTGGGCTTAAACAGCTCCCAACCACAGTATTCACAACCCAGCTCTGTATGTTCTACAACAATCGCGTTCAATCATGGCAATCGTTTCACCTTCAGTGTTGCGTCAATATTCGAGTGGCGTACTCAAATATCATTATTCGATTTCCATTTCTCGGCTATTCTTCCCCTGCACGGCTACACCTGCTCTAACTAGCGTGACCGCCCCTCGTCCCTTTTCGAGTCCTACACTCAATACTTTTGCACTCAGTCAACGTCACCATAGATTATACACAATGTCTGCAAAGGGAAACTACGAATTGCTCTGCCTCGAGAACCCTCTCCTGGATATCCAGGGTGTCGGGTAAGTTGATCGAAGTTGCTGCAATGCATGGTGCTCGAATGTGGGGTAGAGTACCTCCATGGAACTTTTCTGACTTCATTTCAGTGATGAGAAGCTCCTCGAGAAGTACGGCCTCAAAGCCAACGACGCCATCCTCGCCGATCCTGAGAAGCATATGGGTCTTTTCGAGGACCTGATTCAAAACTACAAGGCTGTCCTCATCGCTGGAGGTGCTGCGCAAAACACCGCCCGCGGTGCCCAGTACATTCTCCCCTCCGAGTCTGTCCTCTACATCGGCTGTGTCGGTAAGGACAAGTACGGCGAGACACTTGAGGGCATTTGCAAGGAGGCTGGTGTCAAGACAGAGTATCTCTACGATGAGAAGACCCCAACCGGTCGATGCGGTGTCGTTATCACTGGCCACAACCGTTCGCTCTGCACAGATCTTGCTGCGGCCAACAACTACAAGTTGGAGCACTTGAAGCAGGAGAACATCTGGAAGCAGGTCGAGAACGCGAAGGTGTACTACGTTGGTGGCTTCCACTTGACTGTCTGTGTGCCTGCTATCAAGGCCCTGGCCGAGGAAGCTGCTGCGAAGAACAAGGTAAGCTCTGTATACGAGGCAAAAGGTGCACGTGAGCTAACGCGCTTCAGCCCTTCATCCTCAACCTCTCTGCACCTTTCATCGCGCAATTCTTCAAAGACCCGCTCGATGAGATCCTTCCCTATGTCGATATCCTCATCGGCAACGAGACAGAGGCTGCCGCCTTCGCTGAGTCGCACAACCTTGACACCAAAGATGTCAAGAAGATCGCCGAGGCTATCGCCAATGGCCCCAAGAAGAACAACCAGAGGCCCAGGACTGTCGTGTTCACACAGGGTACCGATCCCACAATCGCTGTCACCGCACAGGAGGGTGGTCAGGTCGACGTGAAGGAAGTTTCCGTCCACGCCATCAGCGAGGACAAGATCTACGACACCAACGGCGCTGGGTAAGTTCTCGCACTCCACCGCACTCTAAGTATGGCTCTCCTAACGCACTCGCAGTGATGCCTTCGCTGGCGGTTTCGTTGCCGGTATCGTCAAGGGCGAGAACCTTGAGAAGGCTATCGACATGGGTCAATGGCTTGCCAAGCTCTCTATCCAGGAGCTTGGCCCCTCGTTCCCCCAGCCCAAGCAGGCATACTCTAGCTAAGCGCAGCCATCAGCAATGATTGAGCGTGAATGCTCGTGTATTTCAACAATCTGCGAGAGCATGCACCAGATTACGGTCATGCGTATCGAGCCCTGCTTGGCTTCCGAGTGAGGGTGAACCGTCCAAGCATTTGTTTTGGCGTACGTGGATCGGGTGAGGCAATTCAACAGCCGCAAAAAATATACCCAAATTAGCATGCAATGATAGTCATGAATGAAAATACAGGAAGAAGGGACACTAGAATCTCGACCTCAGTGGGTGTGATGCTGAATCAGTGTGACGTAGTTGGCATACCACCTCGTTCTTTTGCAACTCGCAAAAAAAGAAATCGGCTCGCAATTGTTTGCGATGAACCAAACACAAGCAAGTCCAAAAAGATGCGATGTCCGCAGGGCTCGAACCTACAACCTTTGGCGAGTTTCAGCGTGAACCGAAAACCAACGCGCTACCATTGCGCCAGGACACCTTATCAGATGTTTGATGTTGATCGCTCAAACTCGATCTCTTATATTTCTGGTGTGCGTTTCTCAGGTACTGTATCGAAATACTCTGATGCGATATTGGCCCAGCAGTGCGTCTTGTCCAAGCCTATAAGTAAGCGCGAGGTTTTGTGAGTGTAGCGTTGTTAAACAAGAACAGACCGAACAGCAGCAGCAGTGCTCGAAGAAAGCATCAAGACCTCTTAAAGACACCGAGCTCACTAGTGTCCACGAGTAGAAAACTCTCACAAGACTCTCATTGCGTCGTTCGCAGAATTTCGGCATCTTCGTTTCATCTGGAGGTTCCACACTGTAAGATGCGTATTATCGCTACTAAAGCTAGAACAGGACCTTGACAATAGTTGGACCTTGACAATAGTTGGACCTTGACAATAGTTGCTGCTGACTCACGTAAGAGGGCCATCATTGTAACGAAGACATATGCAATAGGATGTTTCAGACAGTAAGGTATATTGAAACTATTGAAATGGGTGTCAATGCAAAGGGAATGCCCCTAAGTCTTCCAGCGTGAATGTCGATCTTGAAATGTTGAAGAAGGATATTCAGCCTCCATGGAGCAATATCGGCCACCAGACCCTTTGAGCATGTCATCTACATGATCGACATGCACAGTTCTAGCGAAGTTCAAACACCCAATGCATGTTTTAGTCCTTTGGCTCTCCATACAAACACAACCAAACTTCGAGCGCGCATACCTACTACGTCTACACCTTTCGAGGGACTGTAGGCCAGATTTCTAAAACGTGTGCACGCAGCGCAAAAACCTAGTGGACGAACCATGGCCTAATGTCCTCGCCGCACGATCTGCAGTCATACCGACATTCTACCTTATAATCATGCTGCAGTATTCAGTGCTCATATGGAGCACGACGAAACGCACGCGCTCAAGATCTGGGGCCGACTAAGTGCGTGGCTTGTGCCATATCCCCAGCGGAATAGTGTATGATGCGCATAGGTCTGGTCCGATGACGTGAGCGAGGCAAGGACAGAATGGTACAGTGACACCATGATTGCTGTGCCGACTTTGTCATCGAGCAGTACCATAAACAACTGTTTGTAGTCAAAGAGGTGCCGAACCTAGAGTGAATGGCTGGTGAAGTATGTAGGCATGATTCGTACAAGATAAAGACATCAAGCGGCACTCTGCTTTCGTCTGCACTGAGATGATTGGCGCTGGTTTCGGGGATTTCTGTACCGACAACTAGCATTACGACGCTTATCGCGGATACTTTGTTTATCTGACCCTATTATGGGCTCGGATGGAGCGGTGTGGCGCCGCAGGGGCTGGCAGATTCCAATGTTGCTTCCAGGGCTCTGAGTACAATGTCACATTCACTCAATGAATGAACCGGCCGCCGTTTGGAATTACATCGTAAGCCGTCATAGGGTGTCAAGTGCCGTTGATATCCTGCTATCGACAGTATGGCTCAAAATTTCGCGGTGACGCCTATTGTGGTGACATTTCAAGTCAACGTTCGCTTTCCAGAGTCGAAAAGGAGGTTTAATCTTTCGGGCAAGCACTTCTGGCGATTGCGCCCCTGCAAACGTGTCACTTCGTGTACTACTCCTCTATTAGTCATGGTATCTTCAAGATCGTTGCGATTGTCCAAATTACTCAAGCAGCAACCTGAATCGCAATGACCATCAGAACCGTGATCAAGCCGTAATGAATGCCGCTCAAGTGTAGAATTGCGCAATGACGGGTTCCTTCGCCAAGGATCAACGTCGTGGGCTTCCAAGATATGCCGGGAGACGTCGCGAAGTTATCCAAATACAGGGATGGCGCAACGGCACGTGCCATAAGAGCTATGTGCCCGTTGAGCAACAAGCGTCTTTTAGCTTGTGAGTGATGCACGCAAGTCGTGGAAGCTCTCAACCTGTTGTGCTTTGGCCGGGCTTCAGTAGCAACATTGAATCCTGATGCTTTAATATTCCTTGTAGTCATACTGTGAGGTTTGTGTACGAGTGTGGCCGTAACAGGCACCACCGTGGTAGGCTTTCCCTCATTTGATTTCTGTCATAAACTTCCTCTCTATTCCCGTATTCCAGCCTTGTACCGGAGATACGTTGGAGCTAAGGATTATCCCTGTCAACTTGGGTACGGGGCTTCCCGTTCCACATTACTCGTGTGCACCGGTCTTGAGCGTCGAGAAGTCGAAAAGATTTTCCACTAGGTCAGTCTAGTTCGCCAGTTGTCGTAGTAAGGATTCCAGCATTTTGCTACTAGATTAACAAGAATTGCACAACTGATTGTTTAAAGCTCAACATTGTGAAGCCACACCCGGCATTGATAGCTTCCTCATCAGTGTAAGTACATAGCAACAACAATTCACTTGTGATACCTTCATGATTAGTAATCAATGATATAATAGAGTACATGCCTAAGTAACTTGAGAGTTGGCCGACAGCTAACGCGCGGGCCCCGAATATGCAGATCCCTGAAGACTCGATCAATGTGCAAGACACATCAAGCCTGATGGCATAATGCACGAATACGCCACACGCCCGCATTTTCGGAATTTACACCTCGTATTCGTTTCCAGGGCTCTGAAGGAGCGATTTGCATCTATAGCATCGTCATGCAGTGGCTGATGCTGCACTGTGTAATCTTCTAGACCCTAACGACCATTCTCGATGTCCTACATGAAACACTTACGACGGTGGACGCCCACCATGCCACTCTGCACCCACCGATCGGACCAGGATAGGGTATCGTTAAGCGAGAGTCGGCGCCTTTGCAACACTAGGCTCTCGCCAAACCTGTCTGTTACCCTCTACCATCGGCTTAATTCAGACTGTTCAGGGCTGGTCCCCTTGGTCAGGGCGATTGAGGTCTAGGCGGGGCTTAACAGGTGAGGGTTTGTAGACATGTTCAGTCGCTGTCATGAAGTTGGCATTGCAAAGGAGTGTGAACAGATGTGAAGGATTAAGCCTATGCATGCCTACTAGCGTGGCTAGCTACCCGCAGACCGTTAGAGAAAGCCCCTTCCTGTTTCGGTGGTGCGGTGTCTGCCGGGGCCGCGATGCACGTGGAAGTGACGAAACCTCGGTGAAATAATGTAGAGTTGGGCAGCATGCAGCCGCCACTAGGCCCTTGAAGCACCACTGTCTATGCGCAGCTTCTGATTTTTTTCGCATTGGCTCACCAATTTGCAATCGGAGACTTACATGCTACTCTGCTGGTGAACGACAAACAAGACATGACTAACTCTACCATCATCATGGCCGGCTTTCGCACATTGGCGCACGATTTAGTGCTTGCCAGCAGGTGAAAGGAGTCTTCATATTCATGACATGGGTGCTTGGGACCACGTTTGAACTCATGACCCACTTTCCGCCTGCATGCCAGGGTACCTATTAGCCCCAGGAGTAACTCTCGTCTGCGTTAAGATCCCACAGGGTACCTTGGCTTCGCTTGCCTAACAGTTCGAGGTTTTCGTTTACCACACTTGATGTCGGAATGTCACACATGGATGCTCTGACACCACATATCGACCGTATATACGCTCGAGACGGTGGCCTAAACACGCCCCTAGATGTTCAGCTCAGTTGGCCTAAAGCCAACCACGTAAATCCAGAGGATCGGGGTTGGAGCGCGTCAATTGTGTTGCTTATATCCTTGGGAATCACACTCCTTGTGTATATTGCACGCATGTGGGCACGATTAAGCCTAGGTAAAAATGCCGGACTAGATGATACTCTGATGAGTATTGCGATCTTACCGCTATTGGCCCTCACAATATCAGTCGTTCTAGGTAAGCACATTGCCCCATGTGATTTTACCGAACTAACATCGAAGTTAGCCATGAGGATATATGGCTTCCAGTGGCACGTATGGGACCAAACGAAGAAGACATTGGTCACTGTTCGAGAAGTAGGCTTTTGGGTGAGCATTTTCTTGGGCACAGGCTGACGCAGGTCCAGGTCAAAATGGCAATTGAGATCAGCTACATGATCTGTACGACTTTAATAAAGGTCTCGATTCTGTTCTTCTACCGGCGAATAACTGCTTCGCTTACCATCACTTTTGTTTATTGGGTCTGGGGATCCATTGTGTTTTGCCTTCTATACGGTATCACCTTCATATTCCTCATCGCTTTCACTTGCAACCCGACGGAGGGCTTTTTTTACCTTTTCGACAGCGCTTGGAGGTCCCAGCATGAAGTAACTTGTCGCGACGAAGGTGTCATCATTGTGGCCGTTGCTGCTATTAGTACCTTTCAGGACTTCGTCATCGCTCTGCTTCCTGTTTTCCTCATTTGGAAACTGCAGATTCCCAGAACTCAGAAGCTAGCTTTATGCGGTTTATTCGGTCTGGGTCTCGTGTAAGTGGTCGCCCTGAATATAACGGGTCATAGCTGATATACACAGCACTTGTGTTTGTGGTATCATGCGCACGTATTACGCAGCATACGTGTACTACTACAGTATGTGCCGCATCTACATCTGCCTCCAGCTGCTAAATACCGATAGCTTACGATACCACCTGGTACGCTTATTATGGCTATATCTGGACAGCTCTTGAAGCCGATTTAGCAGTGATATGTGCATCTGCGCCTGCACTTAAAATATTCTTCCGTCGGTATTTCACCTCGACGACCAGCTACACAAAGTCGGGAATCAGCAAAGGTCACATTCCGATGCCGACGGCAACGACAGTAAAATCGACACGTAGCAAGGAGTCGCCATTTTCCGCATCTCGAATCGCAGCCAATATAACCTACGATGAAGAAGTGCCGATGCACTGTATCAAAGTCAGTCAGGGGCTGGACGTTTGCATTGATGAGAGGGACGACGTTTCGCAAAAGAGCTTTGCAAGCACGAAGAACTTCACTTCATCGTCCCTGCCGGAAGAGAGTGCATGGCATGGGTCAAGCCAGTGGGCCCAAGGCTGTCACACTGTTTGTACAGCTCTGCAGCCGTCGACTCGGGGAGGCTCTCAGACAGGAACTCGGGAGCGAGATATTGAGATTGGAGCAGCAATATAACCTCTTATTCCGAAAGTCACCGATTCGAATACCAGATGATGCCTCCAATCTTCCAATGAGAATAAAAGAAGTCACTGCCCCAACTCAGGTTTACTAGATGCTTTCAGCCTGCTTAAACGTTGGTGCCATCGACATCAATTCCAGCGACTTACCTTCGTCGGCTGGCAACATGCACTGACATGCCAGGTTCTTAATGTATCCTCCGTTTATCTGCTTGCAGCGTTTTGATTCAAGTATACATACAGAATAGTCCTCCTAGGATGTATACCCATCGCATGGAATGGTACAAAACGGCGGCATTATTAACATTACACTACGGATAGAAGAGGACGAGTATACTCGGCTTTGGTCTCCATGAAAGGGTTTTTATTTTATATCTGCCTTGGTAATATGGCTCAACGATACTGTGGTCTCTAGATCCTTATGAGCTATTGTACTCATCGTCAAATACAATGCAAACTTTTGCGCAGGTGTAGTGTGGCGGCAGTTGCCAAAGAGCTTTCCGTCGGCAAGCGGCCTCGCTCATGCCTTCTGATTCGCCAATGCCGGCTTCCCAAGCTTGTAGCTCGAGCTCCACGTGCGGGGAAGATCACTCAACCACGACATTTGAGTTGATTCACATGGTATTCTTCTCTACGAACAACGCAAGTACGTATGCTGCTTGTGGTGTCTTGTCATAAATTCATTTACATTGCAGATTGTAAGATCGGAATACGTTGGTAAGAGTCTCTACAAGAACCTCGTGGTCCTCGGTTCAGCCCTATGTAGCTTGTGGCACCCGCACACATCGATGAATTCTTTCTAACATACAGATCACAGTCAGACAGGTGAATCTGTCTTCTCAAGTACCTGAAGTCTCGTACAAATCAGACAAAATGCCACAGCTCCTCAAGCTTGCATCCGCGCAAGCCCGCACACTCGAGACCACTCAAGATACCCTCCGCGCGCTCGAAGTCACCACAAAACGTGCCGCAGCTGAGGACGTCGATATCATCCTCTTCCCAGAGGCTTACTTGGGAGGCTACCCACGCACCTGCAGCTTCGGAGCTGCTGTCGGAGCACGCGCGCCCGAAGGGCGCGAGCAGTTTTTGGCGTATTTCCATGATGCTGTAGATATGGGTGACACACCAGCTGGCGCAGGTCAAGATTGGGTAGAAAAGAAGCTCGAGCTGCCTCGTGGCAAGAAATACCGAGGTGACGGTGTACGGGAAGAGCTGGAGCGCATTGCGCGCGAGACGGGTGTCTTTGTTGTCACGGGCCTCGTTGAGCGATGCGCGGGCACACTGTATTGTGGAGCTGTTTTTGTATGCCCCAAGCTTGGTGTGCTGGGTAAAAGACGTAAAGTCATGCCTACTGGCTCAGAACGCTTGGTCTGGGGTCAGGGCTCAGCATCGACACTACGGGCTATCACCACGGAAATCAAAGGTGTTAAACTGTGCATCGGATCAGCGATATGCTGGGAGAATTATATGCCTCTTCTACGACAGAGTTTGTATAGCCAGAACGTCAACCTCTGGTTCGCGCCCACTGCAGACGCCCGGGATACCTGGGAATCGCTTGTCCGCACTATAGGCTGCGAAGGACGCTGTTTCGTTGTGACCGCAAATCAGTGCGTTAAGCGAAAGCATCTGCCGAGCTGGATAAAAGGAGGGAAGACAATGCAGCACAGCCAGAGCGCACCAACACCGCCTGAAGCACCCAAGACGATCGGCGGGCGAAGAAAGAGTACTATCGTTTTCACGGAAGAGAAGAACGAAATTTGTCTTCCTGTACGATCCAACAATGAGCACCAAGTGGTCAATGGCGAATCGGCGATCGAGTCTGGTTCATCGCCTCTCCGCAACGAGGTCGAGCAGCCACCGGCTCCTGAGCAATTCACAACGAACCAGGCCGCGCCTTCATCGTCCGATGATGAAGATTATGTTTCCAGAGGAGGGTCGTGTATCATTTCGCCGCTAGGCGAAGTTATCGCTGGCCCTGTCTGGGAGAAGGAAGACGAGTTGCTCATCACGGTTGTGGACTTTGAGGATTGTGAGAGGGGTCGCTTGGACTTTGATTCTGCAGGGAGCTACTCAAGGTCAGATAGCTTCAAGCTGTTGGTCGAGGGACTGGATCTTAATCCGCCACCACAGTAGGAGGGATGTATATCAAGCAATACCATGTTGGTAAAGGACGGTGCATGATCATGCCACTTGTTCGATTCACCTATTTATTCTGTTCGCATTCTTCATATCCTTACAGTTCGGTGTCATTTGGTCTGCAAGGTGGGCGGAAGTGCCAGTCATCGTAGACAAGCCGCGCTAGCATCGTCATCTGTGAGTGCACAGCTATCTTTGCCAACCTAATTAATTGGTTCGAAGATGCTGTCGTACTCCATATTAGAAGCTCTGCTCCTTTCCTTACTTTAGAGGCGTTTTAACCTTATTTGTAACGTCTCCTTAGAGATGTTGCTCGAGTTAGGCGGATATTCTTTGCAGGGAGATGGCGTAAGTAGTCCGGGGTCAGACGATCAAGCTGCACAAAAATCGTAACAATACTGGGCCTTGGGGTAAAGCTGGGCTTGGAAAGTGTCCGCATTCGCAGATCTTATTTTCCCAACTCATGTCGAATCCACTTTCATGATCACTCATCATCGCACCCCAACCTCCGCAAGCACCCTGCTAATCCAATATTGATGGCCACGCACTACGATTGTCGGGTCGTTTCACTGTAGCATGGGTGGCTACATACATGTCCGCATTGATGACCTCCCAAGCGGGCAAGCCACAACGGTAGCACGATCAGGTCGTATTCAATTAATACACCGCTAGCACTGATGAGAACAGTCAAGACTTACCTTGGTGCGCCAGGGGTTTTTAGTCGCTACTTGTCTTTTGTGGTGTGCAAACTCGCTTCTGCTCCGGGGCATTTCATCGCAAAGCGCACCGTCACCGTGGAAATACAAAAAGGTATCTATAAGAAGTGGGCTGATCGTACTCACAAATAATACAACCCTTCCTTCCGCGGGATCGTTGAAGCTAACTGTGCCCCCGCTCGTCGCAGCCATATTGCAAGCAGGTGGTGGCTGAGACGAAGTTGGGGAGGGAGATCTATACGAGATTGACGCCATTGCTTTTATGTGTGATTAATAACGTGGAAGGTAACAACATCACGGCAGTTCGATTAGCAGGTCTGCAAGATGGATTGGACACCTGTAGTGTACAGAACCAGGTATGCTTTTTGAGGGACCATACACAGACGTCTCTCTAAGACGCTTGATTACGATGATATTCACGCGCTGATCTTGACGGTACCACCTTATATGCTCGCTGTGAACAAATCTTTTTGGATACGTGGAATGCCGACAGAACCGGCGAGCGCTTCTGGCGCATGATATTGCAGCTCTGTATTGATGTCTTTGCCTTTGTACTGTATAGCAAGTTCGATGCCTCGCTCACCCAATGCACTCGCTGCATCAATGTGGCAATCAATACGGTTACTGGTGAGGCGTGAGTATGAGCGTGGTATCGGCGTAAGTTTTGGGTTTCTGAAGTCGTGAATTTCCAACGTGAAAACGGAAGTTGCCAATCTTGCTTGCACAATGTCGTCCTCTCTTGCTGTGATGTACGTAAGGTGGCTGGTGACTGAGTTTCGGAGTCCGGGTGCCTCGAACCTTCCACGTCCGACTGTCCGAACGCGGCTAGCGCGGGTTGACCCACTTTGCGCGTCGCGATCACCGTCATCCAGCGTGTGTCAACCTCCTCCTTCCACCCAGCACATCACGTTAACAGATCATTTCGCGCCTGTACTTGACTCCGGCATATTTAATACTATCATTTGACCAGATCTGGAACTTCTCCCTCGCTGGTTCGCGTTGTGAGCCTTGATTCGGCGTTGTCGCAGTAGCGTGACTCGGAAGATAATCGAAGTGTCTTGTGCACATATAATGCACTTCACAGAGATCACATCTCCATACTTGTACAACATATATAACAGTCGCTTAACTTTATCCGAAGCCTACCAGACGGACGCTTCACTCAACTCGAAAGCTTCACTTACCTGGCCGCCACAAAAGGCAACAACGCTACGCTAGCATACGCCACCTTTGATATCAACATCGAAAGGCTACAAAACCATGGATTTCTCAAACAACGCATTCCGTGTTCCTCCAAAAGTTTCCGAGGACACAATGTCACACGCAAATCTGGTCATGGCGTGTCAATGGGGGTGGTCAAGCACACCTGACTCAGAACAGGTACAGTCTACCGATCTGACCGCGTCACAATCTACGTTGAACACGCCCTTCAACAATATCCGAAGCAAACGATTCGCGCCGTGCCAAGGCCGACTTTACCACCAGCTCCTATGCTCCCATCGTATCCGAACGGACTTAGTTGAAGACTGTGGTGGCAACTGCGTCGAGCCTTTTGGAAAACCCTTGGCTACTGCATTCGTCTGCAATGAATGCATCCAGAAGGAGGCTATCGACATTTGGGAACAGCGAAAGGCGCAGCATGGAGCTTCTTATCCACCGATCGATCGAATGTCGAAAGAGCAATACGACGTGTTCTTTGAAGAGCGCCGGACTCTCGAGACCGAGTTTGCGCGAGAGCACAAGCTCTACGAGTTAGAGCTCAAGGCCAACATGCGACCTAGCAACGTCTGTTCCGCACAAGAAGCGAGTAAGGATGAAACCGAGTTCGCATCCAAACTAGACTCTCTTTCATTAGCGATGATGGCGTCTGGTGATGGAGCAGCTCAACCTCAGTTTGTGCAGTCTCGCGATCGGTCGAGTATACCGAGCGACGCTTCCGAGCAGCTGCACTGGACTTTAAGCACCCTTGCACTGGATCGTGGCGCATGTGGCATCGAATATTCGACAACACAGTCTCCAAATGGTGTGCCATCCTTGCGACAAGTGAATGAGGAAGAACTATGGCGAAAGCCGCGGGAGTAAGCGGGTGAAGTTCAGGACCAATACGAGGACAACCACGACCGCAAGACCGGCGCATGGCCGACTTTGTAGACGATGAGGTTTGTTAGCGACATGCATAAATCTGGAGTTTAGCGGCATTTGATGGTGTTGAATCTGCGTCAGTACGCAAGAATGGAATCCTTACTTTGGGGTAATCGTTTTCTGTCTTCACGTTGCACACATACTCGTGCTTGTGTGGTGGGGTCTTCAAAAACGATTTAAACCGGAGTACAAACGCATGTCCTCATAGTCTTCCACATACTGCCAGAGAGGTGTACAACTGGGTCTCGTGATGTTGGCAAGTAAGGTGTGCAGTGGCATGTGTGGGGTTCACGCATAGCACTGAACAGATCCCTCACACATACATAAAATTCCCAACAACAGGGGAAAGTGCTAATTCTTTAGGTTTGCGTTGCCAGCTCTGGAGTTGCAGCCTGTCCATCGACAGCGGTTAAGTAATGCCGAATATCTGGGCGCGGCAATCATGGTCAAGTCGGTGAGCTCCCTAGCATCTCGCACCGAAAACCTGACTATCGGTGCAAATGCGGATGGGCAGGGTCGTCGATCTGTCTGGGCACCTAACTCTATTGGTTCAATACACATGCTTATCGGGCCCATTAGTGGGGTTGAAATTGCGGAGGTAACATGCACGTGTATATAAGTCTGTAGTCAACGGGGGTGTTTATTACTACGTCCATGTCTTCCTGAAAACTTATGATGGTTTCCCATATATTCTCTACCTTAACACTCGCAATTCTCGCAACCCGGACAAGCGCTGCGTGTGCGCCTGATGTTCCTGAAGGGTTTCTCGCCAATTTCGAGGTGCTCCACCATACTGCAATTTCCAAGGCCTTCGAGGGCATTGAAAAGCTTCTGCGGGAGCCCTATGATGGGAATGCTACAAGAGATGGGCTAAGTTTCGCGATTGTCCATGCCTCCTCGCCCACACCCGTATACACCTTCAATGCTGGTGCTCTGAAGTTCAACGAAACGTCTCTGTATCAATCTAATGCAACCGAAAACACTGTTACCAGCGACTCGATATTACGCGTCGCATCTGTCACCAAAAATGTCGTCATGACCAGTGCTTTATTTCTCTCCCAGCTTTCCAATCACACCATCACCCTGGATACACCGGTTCGACAACTTCTGCCATCGTTCCACCTACCGTCCCTCGACTGGTCAGATGGCGGCAGCGAAATAACGCTAGGCATGCTGGCAAGCCACACAAGTGGCGTTACGAGAGAGAGCTTTAGCACCGATTTCAACCAGGTGTTGAGCACTGGAAAAGCCACAGCCAGCCACGTGGGAGACTTGTGGGCAGCTCAGACTGTTCAGAGCGTGATTGGGATGGCCGGAAGGACGGCGTTAATGTATAAGCCCGGGGAGAGATCTGCATACTCAAATGCGGGGATTGGAATCCTGGGAGCTGCTATAGCATCATACTACAACGAGATCGCAAGCATGAATCTGACTTGGAGTCAGTTAGCCACTCAGGAGCTGTTGCAACCTCTCAATATGACGAACAGCTTCCTTGGACCCATCCCTGACAGTATGATCCCCTTCATCTCGGTACCTGGAGGGGACAACTGGGCCGATCTTGTGGTCGGAGAGGGATATAACCCGGCAGCGGGAATGTGGGTACGTGTTTGCCGAAAAACTGCAACTCGACAATACTGACACACAACAGAGCTCAGCGAATGATCTCTCTAAATATATTCATGGCGTCTGGTTGCAACAGTCTCCCACACTTATCTCGTCCTCGGACCGACGCCGTGCGTTGAAGCCAGTATACACCCTGCAAGACGGTAAGCAGCAGGTCGGGCCCGGGTGGGAGATCGGTCTCCGCACGTATAATGTAAGTTCCCACGAAGGCGACCCCACAAGCAAGACCTACAGCATCTACGGAAAGTCAGGTGGCGGAGGCGGCTGGCGGTCCTGGATCGATGTCGTTCCCAACCTAGGCTACGGGCTTGTAATTCTGAGTCAGACTGCGGGACTTCAAGATTATGAGACACTATACCCAGCGAGTCTGTATGGCGATGTCCAAGATATACTCATCCCTGCTTTTGCGGAAGCACTCGCCGCGGAAGTGGAGAAGAAATATGCTGGTGCGTATGGAAGTGGCCAGGATGCCGGCATCATTACAGATGTGGTAAGTATCAACGTTACAAACTCGACAACGTATGCGAGACTTGAGGTTGAAGATCAGATCCTGTACATGCGAGAACTAGTGGTCAATGGCAGTAGTGCCTTGGAAGCCATTGATAGATTGAGTTGGCCTGAGGACAGCGTGGGGGCGCCATACTTCTCTAGACCATCTGGTGTGGTGCTCGACCCTGCTGGTGGAGCGAGCGAGAATGCGGATTTTGGTGACGGTGCGCAGGTGTTCAGTATGAAGGCCGCTGGAGAGGAACAGTGCAACTGGTTTGACTACGCTGGGTGAGTAACTTGAGTTCAAGGACTGACTTGTATAGCAGTTACTGATGATTTGCAGATACAAAGATCAGAATGGGTGGCCTCTGACCAAACTTGTGCTTGTTGAAAATCCGGATGGTATTGCGCTGCATTATCCACCATTTGACATCGTGGTCAAGAAATCCTGACGCTGGCCTCAGTAGAATTGCTACCATATCGTAATCGAATTGATCTAAAGCCAATCTGCTAGCCTGCTTGCAAGTTATTGGCCAATATGACTGTGAGACTGCATTCTGGACAAATGCGACGGTAACAAATTTCTCGAATACGTTAGGTCAATGTATCGGAAACAATATGCAAGAATCAGCTACGGAGTTCGCTAGAGCACTCGTAGACCATTAAGGATATAAGCCAGGTCCAGTAGATGACCAGATCTCGTAGTGCGGGAGTAGAGCCGGCCATCAAGACTGTATAATTCCATGTTCGTTCTGCACTGCTATATGAGTGAAATACTACTTACGCTCGTGATTCATTCAAAACCCTTTGTCGACCGAAGCCGCTCTGATTACTGGTGGGACTCTCCACGGCCTTTGCAGGATGTGGTACATGTCGATTGTATAGGTGCGAGCGTTCGTTGAACTGACGGCCGGCTTCTTACGCATAGGTCCCGTACACATCTAATTTTTCGTCATGGTGATCAGGTACATGTGGTGTTGGTGAGCACAAGGCTGATGGGCTCGGCCAAGATTCAGAGGCCTAGCACCGGATGCGGCTTAGCTGTTTTATGCTAGTGGCACCCACGGCTAAGCGAGGGGATTTTGATCATGGTCGCAACTTCCCACTTGACTACGATACTAACCACCATCAAAGTCAGTCGCCATGGGTCGTGTCATCCGCAACCAGCGTAAGGGTCGCGGCTCTATCTTCACGGCCAACACCCGCCTGAACAAGGCCCCCGCCCAGTTCCGCACGCTCGATTTCGTACGTCTCCGAACCGCGCGCAGCCGCCGCAAAAGTCGATACACGCAGGAATGGAAAGGCTAATGGCAGACAGTCTGAGCGCAATGGATACATCCGCGGTGTAGTCAAGGAGATTGTCCACGACAGCGGTCGTGGTGAGTACAGCGGCGCGACGTGCGAAATTCCTTTCTGACGAATTTGCAGGCGCTCCTCTGGCTAAGGTCACCTTCCGCAACCCGTACAAGTTCAAGCACAACACGGAGACCTTCATTGCCAACGAGGGCATGTACACTGGCCAGGTCAGTGTCCCCGCAAAGTACGAGAAGTGACGGGCTCGTAGACTAACATACAGCAGTTCATCTATGCCGGAAAGCACGCCGCTCTCACCATCGGCAACATCCTGCCCCTCCACTCCGTCCCCGAGGGTACCGTCCTGACCAACGTCGAGGACAAGAACGGTGACCGTGGTGCGCTCGGCCGTACCTCCGGTAACTACGTTACCGTCATTGGCCACAACCCCGATGAGGGCAAGACCCGTGTCAAGCTCCCCTCCGGTGCCAAGAAGGTCCTCCCCAGCTCCTGCCGTGGTATGGTTGGTATCGTCGCCGGTGGTGGACGTACCGACAAGCCCCTCCTGAAGGCCTCGCGTGCCAAGCACAAGGTCAGTGATCATACCCAAAGCGCGCTGAGCGTGTCGCTAACGTTATTTAGTTCGCTGCCAAGCGTAACAGCTGGCCCAGGACTCGTGGTGTTGCCATGAACCCCGTCGATCACCCCCACGGTGGTGGTAACCACCAGCATATCGGAAAGGCCTCGACCATCTCGCGCTACGCCGTTGCCGGTCAGAAGGCTGGTCTCATCGCCGCCAGGAGGACAGGTCTGCTCCGCGGTACCCAGAAGACCAAGGATTAAATGGTTTTTTGATAAGGTGGCGTCGGTTTCCTGGATCAATGACGATGATGCGCTCGGTTGTTCTCTCATACCATACACCAACATGCGGGTGGCCGGGCGTTATGATACTTCTCCGGTCAGGCTTCTCAGAAAGCCTACATGCATGATAGGCTATAGGGAATGTGATACCGAAAAATGCATTGGACTGTACTTTTGGCAATGTGAACAAGAATTCTTCATCCTTCGACTCCTCGGTGTTTTGTGCATGCATACTGTGTGGATGCCCATTTGCGCCTCAGCTCTCAAGCCCTTCGTGCCTTGCGATTGCAAATAAGGCACAAAGGTTGTCCTATTTCATCATCTCCAAGCCTATCCGGCTTGACGATGCATGATTCCCTAGAGTCCGCTCATTACCGTATCCCCGTCCTCACCGATTCCCACTTCTGTATCATCACCTTCCTCTTCCCACTGACTAGGGTAGTCCATATCAAGCACTCGATAGTGCTTCCCGTCCTTAGCCAGTACAACCACAACTCTCCTTCCTTTCCGTCCATTCACAACAAGTCTGTCCGGCGTGAACCGTCCTCCGCGCTCAAAGACATGGATCGTGTATTGCTGCACGACCGCAGGTGTGAGCTTCGTGAGAACGCGACCGGATGCTGCGGGCGCACTACCCTTCGGTAGGAGATGTTGTGTGTTCTCGGCTGCTGAGAGCGTATGATATGTCAGCGCTGGGGATTTGTTCTGCGGAGTTGTGTTGTAGGGGATGCGCAGAATCCTGTGGCCCAGGATGTCGTCAGTGTCGTTGGACCGCTTGGGCGATGTGCAGTTCATGAGCACGAGCAGAGCGGCGTCGTCGGCAAACTTGGCGTCTAGGATCGAAGTTCCGGGTGGGAAGGACAGGTTGGCGATACTGTGGCTGTGTAGGTCCCTCGGCAGAGTTGTTATGCTGGATGAATGAGTGAGGCGGTGGATGTCGAGTGTCACTGGCGAGGAGGTAGAGGCGATGGCGATGTAGGTCGAAATCCCCGTCGAGCCCTGTGCTTGTGATGGTGTGACTTGCTGCTCGGGTTTGAATTAGAAGTCCCCTGGTGGAGAGTGGTATAGGGGTCAGGACATACCTCGTGAACCATCCTCATGTCTGCGATAACATCTCCCTCCGCATCTTGCAGAGTTTCCAGGATAATACCGCTATCCATTTGGATACCACTTTCTTGCCATTTGCTGACCTGCCTCAATAGTCCTGTCGTACCTCTCGCCATGTGACCCAATACATTCTCCAAGCACAGTGCCTCAGGTCTCCATCTCGCCCCATCCTCAAAGACACTGATGGCTTTTTTCGTGTCCTCGTAGCTCGCTCGCTCTCTCGCTTTGTCCCCTGCTTCTAACATGACGTCTGGCATCAGATACGGGTGCAGGCTGCTCTGCTGCAGTCCATGCCTGACGTATTCCAACACCAGGTTAATATCTACACCTGAGTCTCGGCTTTCCATCTCGGCTCGGCTTTCGCTATCAGGCTCCGTGGTTTCGAAGTCTATGACAAAGCGCATCCATCTGCTGAAGGCAGCGAATTGTCTCTTCTCGTCTGCGACATAAACCAACACAGTATGGGCCAGCAGCCGCATGTTTTTCAAAGTCTCCAAAAGGGACGTAAACTCAGTTGCTGGGTTGCTGAAGATCCAGTCCGTGTCATGATACATCGCCAGACCGCGGAGGCGAGAGATGACGATTGCTGCGCGATCAAGCGCTGGAATGAGATTTTCGTGCACAAGCGCTTGTAGTGTTGCCAACGATGAGGTGACGGTGTTGTCCCATCGCTTGTGTCCCTGTTCAGACAGCTCGTCAACGAGCCACTCTCGAATAAGGGGTGGGCACGCGCCCGTGCAAGCTAGATGAAAGAGACTTGTGGTCAAATCGCCTTGACTCTTCTCTTCGAGTGTTTCTGATATGTTCATCATGAACTTTGCAGGAAGGTCTGTGGCATGCTTGTAAAATGTACGGATACGTTGCAGACATTGCGTAATGTAAAGAAGAAGGTTCTGAAGTTGTGAGGTCTTTGATGCGATGAGGTGGAGGTAAATTCCTGCGCTGGGAATGAAGTTGAGTGTAAGTGGAACAAAGCTAATGTTCTTTGTTTGCGAGCTTGGTGTAGTAGTTCGCATAAGAAGCCCATGGCTGCAGGCGTATGGATGACTTGCGTGAATCAAGGGCGCGCTATGTATGTCCCAATGTGAAGGTAGGCTCACAGTGACCGTCTCTACCGAATCGTAGATGGAGGGATGGATCGTTCCGCGCTCAGAGCAACGTATGAACATATCCACCGAGTTGTAGTCCTTTAGATGATGTGAGTGCAAAAGCGCATCAACTTCGGCCTGCGATCCAAAGGCGCCGGAATCTGTCTGAGAAAGCCTCATGAATGGCAACATAGGTGGCAAAGGGATTGCGGGCAATTTTGGCAACAGCGTCTCAACGTCCACGACAGCCAGTTGGTCCGGCAGATCGGGTGCGCAGTCCAAAGCCTGCAAATCAGGTTGTCTCTGGAGAAAATCTTCAACATCTGTACCGTCTTTTGCATCGTCCCAGGTGTCTGTCGAGAGATCAAAACCTCGCACCACCTTCTTCGTCCTGGCTTTGACAGTGTCGACGTCGATGAAATTTAATCCCCAGCCAATGCACTTCACCCTTCCCCCACCCCCATTACCATTTTCTGAAGCGCTTTCAGGTAGACCAAGATCCTTCAAGCCAACCTTTCCCGTCTCGCTGCTGACTAGGTCGGTCTTGCCGTCGCTCCAGCTGACCGCGATGCTTTTGCCATTGAACTCCCATTTGATTGTATCCACGACCAGACCCTCACTCTTTCTTTTCAGGCCAAAAGCCCGCTGTCCATTGATACGGTACACATCCAGGTTCTCTTCCGTGGTAACAACAGCGACCAAGTCCATAGTTGGGCAATACGCGATGAGGTGGGGGTGGATTGGGTGAAGCAGGATCTTCTCCGCCTGCTGAAGCAATGTAGGCGCGTCTGAAGACTCCATGATGGGCTTTGGTGGCCCTCGGGCCGGTGCGAGAGTATTATGGTAGAGTGAGTGTGGAAGATGAGTGGAAGGTGTTTGAGATGTACTAGCGTCAAATGGGGCTAGTGCCAACGCGTGGTCACTCAAGAAGCTATTGTTCTTGACAGCAGTTCTGTTGTGGACACAGGTAATGTAATCCAAGTAAAAGAAAGAACACCACAAAATTGACTATTGCATTACTGCGCGAAACGGCGTTGAAGTCCCTTTGTGCTCGTGCTTCCTATTTTTGGCGTTTGGACATATAGTAATCACGCTGGTAAATGTTCAGCACACGACAAACATGACCCGCCCTACAAGCGCAACTGTAATACCGAAGATCAATTAGAGCTGCAATAAGACAGGCTGAACTGTCACATAGGCGCTGTCGTGCGTCTGGTAATGTGGTTGCAAGTGGTAGGCCGGTAATCGCGAATCAGCATGGAAGTAGCTGATGCGCTCATTACATTCGTTCAATTCCGCTCTTGTCTATGCCTTTTCAGCCGCCCGTCCAGACTCCTCTGATACCCTCGCATCGCACTACGTTCACACAATCTCGTATACATCGGTGGTGGATTTGACATCCTTGGTGAAGCCAATTTCTTGGTTCATGGAGAGAAGGGTAACATTCGAAACCTGAAGACGAGATCAGCAAACATTTCACAGAGCTGCTAAGGACTGAACTTACATCAACGTCGACAAATGGTGTGCTCTTGTTGAATCTTACACGCATAGGGAAGAACTCAGAATCGCTGCCAGCCTGTGCTTCGAACTCAAAACTGCCTGAGCTGTTGCTCTCATCGACAGCACCAATGTTCCATTCAAGACTGTCACCGCTGACCTCGTACACAGCATCGAAGGAACCAACATTAGGCTCGTCGGTCTCATAGGGAATCGTGACTGTGACGTCCTTCAGTGGGTCGCTGCCAGTAAGCTCATACTCAACAGTGATGTTGAATGTACTGCCCGACTCCTCGACCCAAACGCGGAAAGTGATCGGTGGGTCCGAGACATCATCAGGCCGGGGTGCAAGCTTCCACTTCATGACGCCAATACCCATGTTTGAGGGAAAGCCCTTCGTGGTATCTGCAAGCTGAATGACCTTGTCATTCTTGAATACAGCCTTGTCGACCTTGGGATGTGTCATTAGTTGAGCACCTCTTGTGTCGCCAGTCTGTAGGTCAAGCTTGACTTGTGTGAGGGAAGCGTCAGAGATCTTAAGCTGCATCTCACCCTTGACTTCGAAGGACTTGAGCAGACCCTCGCGATCGAGTCGTGCGGAGATGGTCTCATTGGTAGTGATGTGAATGGCTTCGCGATCGGTAGATGTAGACTGGCGGGCGCTAGCGGGGGCAACAGCGGTGGGCGCTGAAGTCTTGGGCGCAACGAGGGGCTCGCTCTCGGGTGGCAGGTCGCCAGCGATTTGGTCGAATGCGCTGTTCGTCTTGTTCTTTTTGCCGAGCTGCATGCCCTTCTTCCCCAGTGCGAGCGGCTTGGCTGGTGCCTTCTTTGATGCTTCGTAGCTGTCGTATGTATCTGGCACCGTCTGCGTGGGCGCGCTGGGTGTGAATGCAGGATACGAAGACTGGCGGCCCATGCCCATACCGCCTCCCATACCGCCTCCCATACCTCCAGCTCCAGCGCGCTGAGACCTTGACATTTCCTTGCGCTGCATCTCCAGCTGCTTAGCCCTACGCTTGCGTTCCTCGGAAGCCTCGAGCTCCTTGTTCCTTGCGATGATCTCCTGGATGCGCTCCTCGTGCGACTCCATGTCCAAGAATGTCTTGATCTGGCTCATGGTGAGATTCTCCCTGTATCCCAACGTGACGATCTCATCGAAGGCGGTGAGGAGCTCAAATGAGTTTCTCAAAATCTCGCGCTCGTCAAGGGACTTGCATGTTGACGAGACAACCTGGGCGAAAAGGTGTAGCGAGTTGATGTCCTGCAAGATATTGGATTGCAGGTTGGTGATCAGTACCATGTACAGCTCATCCAGAGGCTGGTATACGTAGCGCACGTTGTCCTGCTCACAAGTGGTATGCTGGGTGTTGCTGTCGGCGAGCTTGGGGAACGAGGCGAGTAAGGCTTCAATGCGAGAGCGCTGCATCTCACGGAACTGGCGCGAGAGGACGGCTTTGCCGCCTCGTGTGCATATCGACGCGGCGAGGACCACCTATGCAGGTCAGCTTGCTGTTGACAGATAGCCCGTAAGGGCACGCTGGATGTTGTACCATTGTCGTGAGCTTTCAATTGGCAAGCGTTGAGGCGGTACCCTTCCGTAATGAGCTGTTTTTCTGGCAGTAGGACGTTGCGAGCTCCGAGGTCGTCGCGGTCGTGTTCGGGGTTGGAGGATGGAGGGGGGTGTTGACCAAGTGGAATTTACAAAACCACGAAACGTCCAGGTGCGACTCGGGGGGTAGGAAGAGGCTAGGAGTCTACAAGAGTATGGCGCCAGATAGTTGTAGCGCACGGCTGAGATTACAACCAGACAGCTCTATCTCAGGCACTACCTCACGTCGCAACACTGAACACCTGGAAGTTCAATGTGGAGCATCACGTGCCTTCGTTGAAAGTCGGGGCCTGCGCTAGTGCACCTTGCGCAGCACTTAAGCAGCTCCTCCCTTGCCCGCATCTCGACCATCTAATCGTCGCCACACAGGTCCTTACGCGGTATTCAAGCCACACTTCGTTAATAGTGGTTATATACGCCTGTCTCTCGAGGTACGGGTGTGTTCTTGCGACTCGAAAAGCTCTGCCGCTGTACCTTGACCCGCAGATTACTTACTCTCCTGGCCTTGGCGCGTCCGTCCCTCCTACGCTTCACTCTTTGTCTTCACTCCACCCTTTCTCTCGACCCCACCCCGGTATCCCTTCCGTACGCGCGAACCTGTATCTCCCCGACGCGATGCACTCATAATCTCCGTGCCGAACATTCAACCCAGACAACACAGCTTACAATCACGCACCCGCCACCTTCTCACACGCGGTCTCGACGCGCTCGAATCGATTACACACCGAGGTGATTACTTCACCGTGCATCGCAGCCAGATTGTTATTCTGCTTAACGTAGCTATGACTACTACTGCACAAGCTGTCCCAGCCCTTGAGGTCTCTGCACCAGACGACAATATGGATGTGCTGTCCGACACAGGCTTCGATTTCGGCGATGGCGACATTGATCTCGATCTGGATACTGCACCCTCGGTACAGGATGACGATATGTCACTTAACGACGTGGCGACAGATGATGTTGTCGATATGGAAGAGCCGCCTGCTGATCAAGACGATTTCATGGTTGACCATGGCGACCTGATTGAGGAAGACGATACATACAACGACAGCGGCGCTACCGCATCAGCAGCAGTGTCACAGACTATAGATCAGGGCGCAGATACTTTCGAAGCAGATATGCTTGCGCCACCAGATGAAGATCTGATCGACTATTCGGACGATGAGGCACAACAGCAGGTCAAGATGCACAGCCCTTCGGTGCATGATGATGAAGAATTGCAAGCTTCCTACGATGCTGAGATTGCACCTGTGCCCGTCAACGACCAAAATCAGGATGACAAGGCGCAGGGACATGCGCAGCCAGTCGAGTCCACTGAGAATTTCCATCGTGAAGCACCAATTCAAGAAGATGCCGTCGCGGAGAGCTTTGAAACAACAGAGACGAATCCTGAGTATCAACCAGTGGATGCAGAGTTGTCGCACGAAGCCAATGAGGATAATCATGTGCATGTCGACGACGGTGGTGTCCCGCTTCCAACAGATGAACAGTCGTACTCACACTCTGATAATGCCATCGCTGAACAGCAAGAAATCACTGAACAGCAAGAAGGACTGCAACAAAATGCAACCGATGGTAGTGGGAGTACCCATCAACTCGTCCAGCAGATCGAGCTGCGACCAGTGACCGTGAATTACGCAGGCAACGAACTGTGGCTTTTCAAAGGGCATGATCTCGAGGAAAGCGGTGATTTCCTGCTTGAAGATATGTCCGTCGCTAAGTCTAGCATGTCGGATCTTTTTCAAGCTTGCAGATTGTCCCTCGGTGACGATGTTTCCGGCGAACACGAGATAGGCTTTCGATTCGACCATTTGCACAACCTAGAGCTCTATGAAGACAACACTGCATGTGTAGCTGTGTCTCTAGAGCGCTTGGTTGATCTGTATCACACGTTACAGGCACAGGATGACAACGAGGACCCTGAGTGTTTTTACGTCACTTTGCAGTTCCGTCCACGATTTGCCACACTGCTCGCTGACGTAGCGCAATATGCTGAGCAGGGTAGTGGTTACTCGGCCTTGGACGCTGCGGTGGCAGCCGGCGAGACGCACTTCTCGAATGTGTTCTCCAGTGCATCGACCGAGCATGAACACGTAGAGTGGGACGACGAAGAAAATGAAGACGAAGATGCAAGCTCGCCTGATTCTGATCACAGCACTGCACCAGAGCGAGTGGAGGCTATTGGACAGAATGAACAGCCTCATAATGAAGCAGAGGATGAACAAGAAGAACATGAAGACGACTCCAGTCAAGAGCAGCAACAGGGCGTCGACTTGAAAGATGCGTGGCATGAGACCCCTGGCACTCAGGATGATGAATCTTTTCTTGCACAAGAGAGTGCTGACTTCGATCCTCCGAAGAGCTCAGCCCCCGAAGTATCCAACGAAGACGTAGAGACAGCACCCGACTCTGCACCTGCAACAGCCGAACGAGACGGGTCTGAACCACTGGATAAGAGGACCCCCGATCAGATTGCGCACGATAAGCAGGAGGCAGACGACTTTGTTGACTACAGTGATGATGAAGATGATCAAGAGACCAAGTCCGTGCCAGCGGAAGAGCCCTCTCCGTCCTCGTCTACCGTGCAAGGAGACGAACCTACAGATACTCAAGAGCCGAGTCCCGTTCTTGAGCGCGACAGCCAGGATGATGCAAACGCTGCTGGGGCCTTCTTCGATGGGAATGACGACGACACCACTCTGCTTGCTCAAACACAATATGGTGATGATTCAAACCACTATGCCTTCCAAGATTACACAGAGACATACGAGCAAGGTGATCTCTTCCAGGACTATCAAGCAGATGGTACTGGAGGGGATCTATTTGATGCCAACGATGCCGGGAACGGCAACGCTAACCAAGACTTCTCCGATTACAACTTCCAGGGCTTGGATGGAGAAGTCAACTTAGGTTTTGACGAGCAGCCACTGGACGAAGCCGATCACGACGATCATGGTAACGAGACCTTCGAGACTATTGAGGATGTCTCACATGCCGATGCTCTTCTAGACCTCGACAATGCTCCTGAGTGGGCGATCGACACTGACCCGGCTCCAAACTCTACAGGGGAGAATGTGGTCCTTTTGCATGATGACGACACCATTCATGGTGACGATGAGGGTAGCACGGTTGGACAGCTTGCGACCGAAACGTCGCCGACTGGAGCCCTTGCATTGATCTCGTCAAATGACAACGAACTATCTTCCCCGCAAGGACAAAAGAGGTCGATTGACGAGATCGGCGATGGGGCTGATGATACTGTTCACTCTGCGGGTATGATCTCACGCTCATCGTGCAAGAGACGTTCCAATGCTAACATCTGCTTGCCAGATGCCAAAAGACCAAGAGTTTGAAACCCGCCACTCTCGAAGTTTTTCGAACGCCTTTCGACTACTAATACTTAGCTCTCCCTTTCACGACCATTTGCTATCTTACTCGGATGAGGCTCAGCAATGACAATCTCTTGGCCCGTGCGAACTACTGGCACAGTCTAATGTCGAGATTGAGTCCGAGTTCGTTTCTACAACATCTACTAACAATCTACTAACCACAGTCCTGCTATATAGAAATACTCGGCGTCTCGTTGCTTCTTTCGATGAGCCTTGCGAGGATCGCACCGCAGCAAGGTATGTCCGTCTGTATTCGCAACTGTTTCCCCGGATCACCCTATACATGCAATATCAAACAAATCAACAATTCATGGCGGAGGGACACTAGTGCGCACACAGGGCATTCTGGGGTTGAGGCGTTTGGGTTGGCATGGGAGATAGCGATGAGATACCCCAGATTCGAACAGAGACGGCTTCTATCGGGCGCTTCGCTGTCGCAATGCACATTGCAGGACGACCAGGACGCATGCTTGGCCGCAAAGACACTTGGAAGATGAGCTGTGTCACTCGCGAAAGCAGTAGGATTTACATCGACTGTGGGTCGGCAAAGATCTATTTCAGGCGTCTTTCGCAAGGTTCGTGTTATGCTGACGTCGTCCGGATGTTGCGATTGGATGTTTCGTATTTTAAGCATCAGCTTCAGCAACTACTTCGTTTACGAGCCTCGATCTGTGCTCTTGTGTATTGAACATGTGCGTTCGTGTTGTCCAAGTATGGTCACTGTGACTAAGCGGTGTTGTCCAGCATGCAGCCGAAGCGTGACTGCCGATGCTTCGATGTACAATAGCTGCATCTCGTGTCGAGAATGGATGGTCTGCGGGAGTGCGCGGATGCCGAAATGCTTGCACTGGGGTTACGCGTCTGGCTTGGAATAGCAGATGGCCCAAGGTTCCACGAATGCAGGGGCGCTCTCCTTAGCGTTGTAGCGTTCCAGCGATCTAGGCTGCTCAGCCTCAAGCCAGCACAGGGAGTCGGGGATGGCGTGTGATGATGAGACGGTACCTGAACGACAACGCCACCATTGCACACTTGTTGGATCCAGCCCATCCGTCAGTCAATAACCAGCACTGTCTGCGCGCGCCATTGCTCGTGCCCCATCCCCTCCCCTCGCTTTTGCTCTTGCTGGTGTAGACAGCGCCACAGTCGCTACTCACTGCGCATTGCACCCAATCCCTGGCCCACTCCCTTTGTCGCTGCAGGTGACGACGCACCCGGCGCCCCACAAGTGCTCCTGCCTCGTTCTCCCTCGCTCGGCGGCGTTTGGTGAAACGCGCATCGCTTCCAAGACCCTGCCTGCCGCGAACGTCGACACATCCTCGCGCTGCCGACCCGGCCTCCGTGCAGCATCGTGCCGAAGCTACGTCGCAACGCAGAGCTCAAGTGCTGAGTTCTGTTGAGCTGGACCGCCAACACAACTCCCACGATACGCAGCGCTTGCAATCGGTCCACAACCACACCACATCGCTGCCGCTTGTCGCGCTACGTGCAGCAGTCGGACGGCGCATCTGAGCGCGCATCTACATACATACACGTGCATCAACATCTGCTCGGCTAGCCAGTAGTCGCTTTGCGGTGTCATGATGGAAGACAAGTACGCTGCAGCGCATCACGACCCCCAGACCGCCTGCTAACCCTCGCCCCAGATACATCGGCCTGTGCCTCGCAGTCTCGTCGTCGCTTGCCATTGGCGCCAGTTTCGTCATCACAAAGAAGGGCCTCAATGCGTCCATGGAAAAGCATGGCTTCGACGGCGACGGCTACTCATACTTGCGCAACTCGACATGGTGGGCCGGCATCATCACCATGGTCCTCGGCGAGATCTTCAACTTCGCAGCGTACGCTTTTGCGCCCGCGATCCTGGTCACCCCACTCGGCGCGCTGAGTGTGCTCATTGGCGCTGTGCTTGGCAGCTATTTCCTCGATGAGCAGCTGGGCCTCTTGGGCAAAATTGGCTGTGCAATCTGTTTGATCGGGAGTGTCATCATCGTGCTGCATGCGCCGCCGGACAAGGAGGTCTCGTCCGTCGACGAGATCTTGAACCTGGCTCTCCAACCTGGTACGTTTCTTGCACCAACCATTGTCTTTGCGGCGAGACACTGACTTGCACCCCAGGCTTTCTCATTTACTGCCTCTTCGTCGCCATCTTCTCCGTCTTCATGATCTACAAGATCGCCCCCAAGTACGGCCGCAAGAACCCGCTAATTTACCTCTCCATCTGCTCCACAACTGGCTCTGTCTCCATTATGTTCATCAAGGCCTTCGGCATTGCGCTCAAGATGACTTTTGCCGGAAACAACCAGTTCACCCACCCGTCGACCTACGTCTTCGTCATCATGATTGTAGGCTGCATTCTCACGCAAATGAACTACTTCAACAAGGCCCTCAGCCAGTTCTCGACCAACATGTATGTCCCTCTCTTCCCCCACTCAAACATATCCTAACCTTACTCAGTGTCAACCCGCTTTACTACGTGACCTTCACAACCTGCACCCTCATCGCTTCATGCCTCCTCTTCCAAGGCTTCAATACAGCTTCCGCTGTGAACACACTCTCGCTCTTGTGCGGCTTCCTCATCATCTTTTCCGGTGTCTACCTGCTCAATCTCTCGCGCGAAGATTCCAGCGGCACAAGTACCCACGGCAACTCGCTATCCGATGGCATTCCCAGTGACGCTATCAGCGGCTTCCCGACACGCCGCAGTATGCAGGCCCGTAGGAGCCAGGAGATGTACCTGCAGAGCAACGGTAGCGGGTCACGGAGGACCAGCGGCACAGGCGAAGGCGCGGGGCTGATGCATGATTACGACGTCGAGAACCAGTTCGAGTTGGGAGATCTGGCGGACAGTGACGACGAAGAGGGTGCGAAGAAGGGCAAGAGTTTCGACGAAGATGGTCGGCTGGGCGGGCGCGCCAGCTCAGGGAGCAACATGCGCAGCCTGAGAGTCCAGAGGGAGAGCATCCAGCCCAAGCGCACAAGTAGTCCGCGATAGACGCACGATACGCATGACAACATTTGGCAATAGAGTAACGGCATTGCCGCAGAGGGTGGCTTGCGGCGTTTGTATAGAGCAGTGGATGGATTCCGTATGCCTGGCGCTGCGGTGGCCGGCGTTCAGGACAGGACATTTGTGCATTTCCTTTGGTATTTGGCATCTTGCATCGATGGTCACGACGTTGTATTTATGTTCTGGCGTGCACGAACTTGGTATACCCATGGGACGGGACGGGCTTGCGTTTGGGATCATATCTATATCTATATCTGTATGCAACCGCTCCGTCTGCACCGTTTCTCGCGAACGTACAACGACATCACTGGGTGTCCCTCCTACCAATGATTCACTTTGTGTACGTATTCTTGAATAAGCTGAGCGGACTCCAGTGGGTATGGGCTAAGAAGTAGTAGTTTCTCTCCCCAGATTCGTTCAAGACTGCGGCAAGTGTAAAAATACCGCGCTGCTTGGGTCTTGTGTAGTGTTTGCACGTATCAGCTTGAAGAAAGGTGTTTTGCTCTCAAACATGTATCTATTCCTCAATATTGCTATGCAGCAACTCAAAATCAAATCGTGGTATCCAACGTGAACGCTTCAATCTTCGCCTATCCAAAGCAACCGCATGATAAACCTTCTCCAAACATAGTGGAAGGTGCTCTTACATAAAGTCGATGCGACTTAAATGTGTGAAATGTAAACTTGGCCGTAAATGCAATGTGGTACATCAACCTCGAAATGTATGCTGCGCAAAATTCATGCCACTGGTTGTGTACTAAAAGAGTTTGGTTCGTACTTTCGGTCTCGAGAACTGTGGTTTAGACGACAGCGTCTCCAAGGTAGGAGAAGTCGTCCATGAGCATATCGAGCTGACTTGTCGAGCTCTCGCGCTGAACGCCGATGCGCTTAGGTCGCAGTGTAACCTCGCTTTGGATGGTCTCTTTGCTCCTCGTCTCGTTCTCGGGTAAACTGTAACCTTGAAAACCCAACCCAAAGCATGCAGCCTGTCGCCTCGGCATAGTTTCAGCGTGCTGGATATCCAAGTTGAACAGATCGGAGCTGAATGAGAGTACAGAGAGGCGGAGAGTGTCGAGATCAAGCTGTGGAGGTGTCGAGATGCGGTTGTCAGTAAGCTCCTGCTCTTCTTCTTCTTCATCAACTTCGGTAATCGTGGTAGTTTGTTGAGCCTTTGCAAAGGCATGTTCAGCGTAAGAGTAGCGCATCGACTGACGCAGAGGTGAACCAGCGTCGCTTGAAACACTTGTCGCAGAGCTGAAAGCTGGCGACATTATTCCTTCTTCGTCTGAGGTCGCGTAGCTGTCGAAGCTGCTCCACGTTGAGAAATGACTGCGCTCTTTCTTAGAAATCTGCGCTATTGGTTCTTCCTCGTCTTCATATGCTTGCAGGATAGCGTCTGTAACTGCATCTTCTGGCTCCACCGCTTCCGTTAGCGTCGACTCTTTTGACGAAGCTGCATTGCATGCAAATAGTGGTGCTGGAGTCAAGTATCGAGGGAGAGTTGGCAGGTCCTTTTCTAAAGCGGTGTCTTGTAGAGTCGAGCTGTGGCATCCTCCATAGCTTGATGAAGGACGCTTGTCCGTAGCTAGTGGTGATAGAGATAGGCAAGGCCTTTGAAGCACAGGTGCAGGCTTGAAAAATTGAACTTCTCGTGCTTGCTGAACCTCACTGTCAAACTCGTGTTGGAACCTTGGTGAGGACACCCAAGGATCGTTCGCGTACAGACTGCGCTTTGTGCGTCTAGTATCTGCTGAGTTGGCTCGGTGGCGGCCAGGCTCAATGTCGAACTCGTCTAATCCAACGGTCGATGGTACACAGGATCGGCGACGTTGCACAGGTGTCTCGTTCGCTGGCAACTCTGCGATGAATGGCTTCATATCCGCAACAACTCTCACAGGGTGCGACGTGAGTGGCGAGAAGTTCTTGGTGATTGTAGGGATCGAGAATGGTTGCGGAATAGTCCTCTGAGGCCGGGAGAAGTTCACGGGCGAATGAGATGGAGTATGTTGAACTGTAGGTAACACGCCATCTGCCGTTGTACTGATGAGTACAGGAGCACTGATTTGCATCTCTCTAACATCAGATGAGCTTCGTGATCTTGATCGAGCTCGCTTCGAAGCGAACTTCTCCTTCAGGTCTTTAAAGTCTGTGAAAAGAGGTGTCGATGGAAGTAGCGGAGACGCAGAAGCACTCCGAGCATGTCGCGTCACATTTGGTGAGAGGAACTGATCCGATGGAGGGTAAGTGGCAGATTTTGGTGTCCATGGAGAAGGTAGGGGCAAAGTGTAAGCTTCACGATGCGAGCTACGAGGCCCGGGTGAGGGTAATGGTTTGCTCGGAGGGACTGGTGTCAGGTACCTGTCTTTGGGGTTACGTGTAAACGCCGAAGCATCTTCAGTAGACATGCTGTGATTTCGTCCCTCGAAAGGGATCTCCAGTACGTTGAGGGCTTGCCCAGGTAGTAAAGGACACAACGTGGTGGAAGGCTGTGACGGGTTGTGGCATTCCTTGTCGCCGTCGACTTCATACTATTTTGGATGAGTATGGTTCGTGAGAATGAAAAAAATGTACTTACGTAATACCAGTATGTGCCACCCATCTTCAACGGACCGTCTCGCTTTGGCGATAGCATGTCGAGGTCACCGTCGCAGAAGATGTCAGAAAATGTAAAGCAACCTTTCCAGATGCTGCGCCCACCCCGGGTATCAAGGTGAAGGCTGTAGCGCCTAGAGAAGTTATCCCAGGATCCGAGCAAGATTACACTACGAAGTGCAGTCGGACATTGACTGAAGATGGTTATAAGCTGCAAAGGTCTGGCAACGGCATAGAGGGGTACACGTACAAAAGAAATGTATGCAGCGTGGTATCGTCCATGGTCATAAACGCGGCGCAGCTAAGCCGCTCCCAGTAAGAAGGATGGAATGTGAAGCGTGTAGGCGTCTAATTGCTGGCGTGCTGCATGTACAAGGTATCAAAAATAGTACGCCATGAGAAATGGTGTGTTGGACTGCAGCGGCCACCTCGACTCTTGGGCTAGATCGGAAGATTAACCTGCCGTCAGAACGAAGACACTTGCTGATTGGAAGATATGCCGTAATGTTTGGCTCCAAGATGAAACGAGTTCTTATGCGCCGAGGTGTGCTTGCGGCGAGGCTCACCGGGGCTGATGCAGGCCTGAGGCTTGAGACGGACCGACAGCTTGATCAAGTGATTCGAGTCCCACACAAGTAAGCGCAGATATGCAGCCGGGCAGAAAAGACACTGTAAGTTCGACTTCCAGTTGGTAGTTGTGATGTGCTCGTTCCGTATTGGTCGAGTTAGCGCCAGTTGGTGATGGGAACAAGATGGGTGGATTCCAGTCTGAGCGCTTAATGACGACGTCCGAATCGTTGGATAGGTACTACTTGAAACACAGTGTCTGATGGGGTCCAAAAGTCTTGTATGCTGTTTGAGCGAGGAAAAGATCAAAAGCTGCAATCAAAGCTGAGAAGTAGCTGTCAAATAGGGCTAAGGGAACTAAACATGGCAGGGACCGAACGAACGGCAGCCATAGCGGCTGCCATACTAGCGAGTGGAAAGAACAAACTTCTTGGACAGGGCCACTCATGAGACGCGCCAGCGTGCACGCCTGTAACCAAGCTTCTGTCGCAATGAGCTATCGTTGGTGGCGAACGGCGGCCGGTGGGGAATTCGTTTGATGTCCCTCATTTCCAGTACCGTCAAATATGTTACCATGACTTGAGGAACTCCTCCAACCAGGTACTACGGGCTTTAAGGGGGATCAATCGGATCCCGCAAGCGGTCTCGCTGTCAGCTGCGCATCATGATTATCATGCCGTCGCAACGTCCCATCGTCTCGGGTGCATCTCAGAGGATCGAATCAACAGGGTTGTTCGCTTCGCCGGAAGCTGAGCAGATCTCATTTGGTGGTATCTCCTGCTGTTGTTGGCCAGCAATGTGCGTGCCGCGATTCAAATTCGCGCGCGTTACCTGTAGCGCTTGTCCGAATATGGCACGGCTCAGGAGTGTGATCCACTCACATCAGCACAGCCGTCCTCGAGGGGCCTAGCGTCCCGCCGACCATACATGACAAAACCCAGCCGCTGCATCGCTGCTCGTGCACGCATGCACAACCAAGATGGTAAGCATAGAATCTATCGGGGAAACAGTACTTAACTGTAGCCTCGTGAGAACCGCGATTTTGCGGAGACGAACACAAACAGCGTTCACGCAGTTTTTGGGTTGATCTAAGGAACTGAAACCGTCGGTCTCCGCCACGCTTCAAACATATTGCGGCTGACATATGTAGCGCCAAGTTCTGCAGCCTCAAGCGCTGAAGGCGGCACCGTGCAGATCCAGTGCGCTGACATGTCCGCCTATTAAACTTTGATCAGCTGGAGTGCCTTGCGAGACAGCACTGCCATGTTTTTGGTGTGTTGTATCTTGGAACAAGCGTCTGTCATGCGTGTATCGATGACGGTGGTGCATTGATCAGGGAAGCGTCAAATAATAATCGTCGTTTTCTCGGGTTCCAGCATCCACCCAGGTGGTGGATCTTTCCAGCCTTGTCTGATCTTCGGCAGGGAGTTCTCGGCAGTCGGCTCGGGAGAAGGTTTGTCGATACTCCAACAGAGTCAGAAACCATCGGTCTCGATCAATTGTCCACGCGTTGACGAAAACGTGCCACGCTAGTGATACTAGAGCTGGCTACACCCGTCCGGCACGAGATGCATGCTTGTCAACATGGGCAGTGGGGAACCAGCAGATGACACCACCAAATTGATCACGAGGCTGCATGACAACAAGCGTTTTTCAATACATGCAAGTGGATGTTACACAATGACATTGTAGTGGTTGCGAGAGTGCATCAGCCCATACATGCTCGCAGTTGACGCAGTAAGCAAGTCTAGGTTTGCTCATTGAAAGCTGGTTCCCAAGATCCCTGGCTTTCGGTCCTCCAAATCAAGGATCATCTGACCGAATAAACCGTTGGCCCATGAGAACCACTGCCTCGTCCAATCACTTTGATTGAAGGTGTTAATGCTCTCATGTATCAAGCCCAGTCCATCGGTGCTACTGACGATCTGCCTCAACTCCGTCGTGATCTCATCGTCGTCCTCACTCGTCAGGATACGGACAATAGATGCCATTGGCCATGCCATGCCCGGGCCCTGATGCGGCCCACCAATGGCGTTAATGACAGGTCCGCGCATATAGTACGGGTTCGTGGCGCTCAAGATAGCGCTGCGTGTATTTGTATACGTCTGCTCGTCGATGCGGTAGCCAAAGAAGGGAGCAGATAGTAACGAAGGAATATTGGCATCATCCATGATGGCAGTAGAACCAAAGCCGTCGACCTCGAAGGCATATATCTTGCCGTGGGTAGGGTGATTCACGGTACCGTAAGTCTCAACGGCGTCGTGAACTGAATTCGATAGGCTGGACATTTGCTCAGCTACAGATGCCGAGCTCCCAACGTTCAACTTGCTCATAATCTCAGAAGCAGAGGACAAGTAAGCACTGAACATCATGTTTGCAGGAATGAACAGCTGGAATAGTGTCGAGTCGTCGCTCGGCCGAAAGCCGCTTCTGATGAGACCGGTGCCGTTGGCGACAGGATTACCAATACCATCATTTGCGAATGTTTCCGTTGCACGTGGTGTGAGGCGCTGAAATGTATATGCGCTCTCCAAGACTTCTCCCTCTGGTCCGTAGGTAGGCATCGACATATCATGTGCCACTTTCAGGATCGCTTCGACAGCTGGGATCCATTGGAATTTGCCAAAAAACTCATAGTCGCCGGTGGCTCTGTAGTAGTCCGTAGATATTTGCAGGAATGCGCCCAATGAGTCAAGTTCGTACTTGCATTCGAAGACTGACTGGTTGGCGTAGGTTGGGAAGACCGTGTCCTCGCTTGCAGCATCATTCAACGTTGGTCCAATCCCACTCTCCACAGGTGGCTGAAAAGCATTGCAGTATGGAGATGTGAGGAGGTAGCGAGCCTGTAGATTAATGACACCGCGATATAGACTCGCAATTGAGTTCGGGTCGCTGCTAGCGTTCAAGAGTGGTAGATAGCTTTGCAGCTGATTCGACGAATCACGAAGCCACATTGCGTTGAGATCGCCCGTAATGATAAATGTAAGTTCTTCTTCGGCATTGTTTGCTGCAAAACCTTTCCATCGAATCGCAGTATCAAGAGTGTTTGGGTAGGCGTTCTGGAACAATCGATACAGATCCGGATCTCTAATGACGCCCTCGAAACGAGTAATAGTATCTTCCAGTCCCTGGCTCTTAAATGTTCTGCATTCTTCTACAGGACGTTGATAGGCAAGCTGGTACCGCCCGGAGCTTAAAGGTTCGTGGCTCTCTTTCGCGTAATCGATGTATTCTGGACACTGTGCTGTTATCAAGGTCGGCAAAAAGCAAACGGCCCTGAGCAGATTGAGATACAGCATTGCAAGGGACAACATGAAGCAAGGTGAACTTAGGAAGCTTGATGTGTAAGACCAGACGAAACTTACATTCGGTCACATATATCCTACCATATCGCAGAGGTATCCAATGGTCGCGTGTCCAACGTCGATCCAATATGGTACGTCGCTCTACCCCGCTGTTGATCCACGAACGGGAGATCTATCGGATGTAACATGAACACTGGTGAAGCTCTTCGGCAACATACTACCAGCTATCGACGTCATTGCGGTTGTTGGTTTCTCGAGATTGTCAGCAGACACAGGCTTGAATGCGAGAAGATCTTCAAATCGAGAAGGTACTAGATCCCAAGACAGTCTGCTATAGGCTGTGTGTCCTTGCACCCATGTGTGTGAGGAAAGACGCACTGTCAAATGACCGAGAAACTGAGGGTGTGGATCGCAACATCTCCGGTTCGATTGCGGGGTGGCTACAGGCCATCCTTGGTTTCGGCATCACCCAATTCGGTTACTCGACAGCACACCATCTTTGTGGCCGAAAGAATTGACCGCATGCCCCCACCCGCATTTAAGCGTTGTAGACATGGAGCCATGACGATGAGAGTTGAAGCTTTTCAAGCGGTGTGTGGCGCTCGCTCGGGCCGACTTACGACATTCACGCTAAAGGACCCAGCACAACGCCCAGACAGCGTCACATCGTATTACCATTCGAAGCCATGACCTGGCTTCTCAGCAAAGGCATGTGCGGAATCTTTCTTGGGGCCAGTCTCCTGCTCGCCAGAGCTCTATTGCGACACTGTTCAGTACAATCTTGCATAAGGGGGTGATAAAGAAATGAGAGTTCTTACAGCAGCAGCGATATGCGCGACGTTCATACTCACACACTTACATACATTGAGAGATCACATCTACGTTGTGTGTAGTTGGTACTGGCTGCGTTCATCATTCACCAATCACAGCACAATGCTTGCTCTTCACTCGCACGACCTCATCAACACATTGTTTACTAAACCAGGTAGTTGTTTGCCAACAAAGTTTGAACAGTGCCCCCCCATGAATATTATAAAAAACTGAAATCTGGGCAAAGAGACTCAAATCACTAACCCAACCAGACCGTGATACACTTTGAAACCAAACGGCCACATTTCTTCGGGCAGAGTCAATAGTATCAGATCCAAAGTGGTAATGGCTAACCGCGACGACTTTCAGAAGCAGCTGGCTGCTCTTGTTGCTGATGCTAAAGCAAATAACCTACATTTTGGCGATATCCTGCCAGACAGCCTAAAAGAGCACATTCACGGGCGAGCGCGAGAGTACATCAAGGAGCTTGAAGCCCGTGAGAAGGTGTTGCAGGCCGACAAGGACGCCATGACGAAGGAACTGTACAAGAAGCAAGCGGAAATCGATAATCTTCCTGCAGAGCACGAGGCCCGGAAGGTCGATTTGCAACAAGCCGAACGCCAAATTGCTCTCCACAAAGAAATGTCTGTGAATCTTACACAGCGTGTGGACCGTTACCGGCGTCAGCTCGACGACATCGTAGACCAAAAGCAAGCTGATGTCGCTAACGCTGAGAAGATCGAGTTCTTGAAAACTCAGACGAAGGACCAGCAAGCTATCATCAAAAAGCTCATGGAAGACAACCGTAAGTCTGAAGCAATGTTTGAAATACTACGCGAGGCCGATGCAAAGGCTCTAGAACGCAAGGACGAACAACTAGCGAAGAAAGACATCGAACTGGGTGAGAAGAACGTTTTACTTGCCGAACTCCGTCAGATCGCCTATGATGCAGAAACACATGTCGATTCCTCTCCAGATGACTCTTGCGAGCTGCTGGAGGAAAACATTGTCCTAATGTCACAAAACGTTTCTCTATCAGACGACAACGAAGCTTGGAAGGAACAATACAGCATCGTCAAGGTTCAACTCATTGAACTCACGGAACTCTACGAACGTGCTGAAGTACACCAGCGTAACAGAGCCAAGCTCTTTGCTGCTGCTGTATCTGAGATAAAGACGCTGAGTCGCTTCTATAAGGCTGCCTTCAGTGTTTTGAATGACTTTGCCAACGATTTCAACGCAGCAAAGGCGAGCGTTCCGTCGCCAATTGATGTTGAAAGTCGGCTTCACGCAGCGCATGATGCTCTGGCTGGCTATGCTAGTATTAGGAAAGTTGTTCGGGCGGACACTGATAGGCCCAGCAACGATGAGGAGGAAGTCACACTTTGCAAAGAGCTGGACTCATTGGGTACATCAGCCGCAGACTCTATGATCAGCATCGAAGTACTCAGCACTGGTCTTTGGCGCTTTCTTGCCCAGCTGTCTGATGACCCGAAGCTATTGTCACAGCTAAACAGTGTTTTGTGTGAGTCAATTCCATCACACATCGATATCTGTAGCTGTGATTGATTTACGTACAGATGTGAACTCCGCCAGGGGTGATTGTGCGTCGAGTTGAATATGACCTTACCTTGGGCAGGCACCCGGGCAGGTCTCCATTCATTGATAGCGAGTAAAAGGTAAGCCAGATCGATTTTTGGGTAATTTTTAATTCAAGAACAAGTGTCAATCGTCCATTTTGCTGTGTCGTTACCTATGTAATTATAAACAAATGCTTCGAACGTTGTCACCATTGTCAGTAGTTATGGCGTGCAAAATATGTGCTAAATCTACCACTTCCAGAACCTCAATACATCACAATCGGCCGCCTCTTGATGCATCATAAATGACGTTACCATACGGGGGTGGTGATATCGGAGGAGCTTCAGGCTACTGGTCCCACGTTGCGATTCCGCTGTCAATGTACGTGGACAAAGCCATTCTCAGTACTTTTCCATGTCGTTGGGAATACAGCGTCTGCAGCCAGTTGCAAGAGAGTCTACTAAGATTCACCGTGCTCTAGGCTTCCTGCTGGGTGCTAATACGGATATCTTGATCACACTTTGTACAGTGACAGGCGACACCGAATGTATTGTAGTCCAGGAGCTATCTATTATATGGTTCGCAGTATTTCCTTATGTTAGAGCTAGAAGATGGTATTCAGGTCTTTCTGTTAGTCAGTCAGCCTTTGCATGATGCCGAGAAGTCAATGTTCCCAAGGTCGCGAAGACAGAGGGTCCCGTACTGCTAAAGGCAGACTTTCTAAGAAAAATGAGCAACTTGAAGTCATCCGAATGAGGTATAATATGATTCCTCCCCGAAGGTTTGTGCTTTTTGAACTTACTTCGAGACCAATCCCTGAGGTTGACCTCGGAACGCCTGAATCGGGAGTCCAGGGACGCACACCAGCATGCTGAGTGGTCGGCCATCCGGACTGGCCGTACGCTGATCTTTGTGGGCCAAAATTCATGTCGGATGCATGAACACGTCAAACCCAACGTTGTTCTACAAGATCACACCATGTTAGAGGCATGTGAGAAGACTATCACGTGTGAAGATGGCGAGACGAAGGAGCCAATCAGAGGGTTCACGCTCAGACCTCACTAGACGCGGTCCCTCAAACCGCAACTGCGTGAGAAAGCTCCCATCGCACATCAATCTGCCGAGTCGCACTTCGCAACTGCGCTCTTGAAAACCCTCCGGGCGTTGCGCGCACATTTGCGCCGGCCCTCTCCGTGCAACAGCTCCCTAGCAGCGGCCCACCAGTCTGACCTCACCGCTGGTCGCAGCTTCCATTTCCCCAGACCCCAGCGGTACCTCGAACCACCCCACCTTCGCGCTCACATCGACCGCCGCCATGTCGGGCGCCGTCGCGACAGCGCGGCCTACCCAGGCTCTACGCGTGCGCCGCGAATCCCAGCGGCCGGGTGTTGCGCGCGTCGTCACCAAGTCAAACAATATTGAGGATGAGAGCACGAAGCCAGAGCCTAAACTCTACGGTATGCACTAATCCTCACGACCGCAGTGCGCGGGCACGCGGCTAACAACATGTGCAGTGTATACGCAAGAAGCTATTCTGGCACGGCACCGCGACAAGCTGCCCTCAATGCGCGTCTACCTCTTTCCGAACCACTTTCGCATCAACGACTCCCAAGAGACGCTGACCTATGCCTCACCCATGAGGGAGATCCTCAATGCCCTGCGCAAGAAGGAGCTTCCTCATAACATGCTTGAAGAGCTCTACGCCAATGGCACGCCGTTCTACGACGGCTGCCTGATCGTCGAAGTCCACAACTACCGCAACAATACCGCCAAACCCAAGGACACTGGCAACGGCGTAGGCGATGGCAACAAGACAGCCTTCTCGATCCACGTCAATAATAATTTCATCACCCCATCACCCTACGGAACGCATCCGAGTAGCAAGCCTGAGCCTAAGACCAATGGCGCTGCGGCACAGGCCAAAGAGGCCGGCGACAAAGAGGATAAGGAAAACATGCCCGCACCTAGCACGAACGGCGCGTCACAGAAAGTTCCCGCAAGCGGACCAAAAGTCACGACTGTGGTGTTGTTTCCCTCTACGCAGGCTCAGTTGGCCGACATGTCAATACTTGCCACTACGCCAGCCACGGACACCGCTGCTCTCAAAAGAATACAGGCAGCCGGACGCGGCGCAGGGATGCCGCCCACTCCGCTGACTGCCGTACCGCCCACACCTACCTTTCCTGGAGGGCCCAGCCCAAAACGCCAGAAGATGATGATAGATGATAGCAATGTGCACGAGTTTGAGGCCGAACTACTCAATGCAACCTGCCCAAAGCTGTACCTGGAACCTACCAAGAGCTTCGCAGAATCCGTCGCTCTGATCGATGCCATGACCCACCCAAATAACAATAACCCACCGCCAGAACGTAAGGCTCGTAAGAGAACCACGGCCGAGCTTGCAGCCGACGAAGCGGATGCGCAGAATCTTCAAAGCTTCATGCTTGCTGGAGATGAGCAGCAGGCGACCCTCAACAATACCACTGCTGGTGGCGATGAGGGTGCCGTACGCGCTGCAGCAAACACTGGGTCTTTCGCACGATTCAAAACTCTCGCCAGTATCAAGGCCAATCATGAAGAGGCTGACCGCCGCAAGAAGGAAGAGGACGCCCGTCAAGCGCAGGCGAAAAGGCAGGCACAGTTGGAGTCAGAAGCACAGAAGCGGAGGGACATGGAGGCCAATCGCCAACAAGCCGAGGTTCAGGAGCAGCGACAGCAGCTGTTGGCACGTCAACAAGCACAGCAGCAGATGTTACAGCAGAACCAAATGCAGCAGAACCAGATGCAGCAGAACCAAATGCAGCAAAACCAGATGCAGCAGAATCAAATGCAGCAGAACCAGATGCAGCAAAACCAGATGCAGCAAAACCAGATGCAGCAGAACGAAGCTCTCCGAGCTGCACAGGCGGCCCAGATGTCAAGCGCTGCCGCAGCTCAAATCTCGCAAACGCCGCAATCTGCCACACAGAATCAGTTTTCGCCCAGTGTGCGCCAGAATACACCCATGGCAGCGGCAGCAGCCTCGCCTCGTGTTGGTGGCCAATCAAGTCATCCCATGGGAGGTACCCCTATGGTTGCGACGGCTTCGAATCATGCTATCGCCAGCCCTGCTCGACCCCCATCGTCCATCTCGCATCACCCGATGGCACGCACTGCTAGTCAGCAACAGGGTTCTATGAGCCGCACCAACACACCCCAGATGATGCAAGGCACACCTGTCATGAATTCTGCTATGCCCAACCGCAACATGACGCCTACACCACGCATGAACCAAGGCAGCCCTTCCCTACAGGTGCAAGGTGCAACGCCAATCATGATGCAGACGCCCCAGTCTCAGAATATGACCCCTGAGCAAATGCAAGCGATGCAAGCGCAGCAGAATCAGCAGAGAATGCAGCAGCTACGTCTGCAACAATTGCAGAATCAGCAACAGTTGAATGGCATGTCTCCTGGCGGTCAGAATTTGCAGCAATTGGCCATGCAAAAAGCGCAGATGCATGTACAGTCCCAGGGTATACCTAACGGGCAGAACCCGCAGATCTATCAACAACGCCTTGCGCAGGGTTATTTCCAGCAGCTCAAACAAGCTCAGGCAGCACAAGCCCAGCAGCAGAACCAACAGCAGAACATGAATCACATGTCGCCTCAGCCCCCCCAGAACACCATGTCCACCCAGCAAGCTTCGAATAATATGACGAACATGAGCGTGGCACAGTTACGAAGCCAGTACCAGCAGCGTAAGCAGCACTTGCTGGCAACATTTGGTCAGCAGGTGCCGCAGCAACATGTTCAACAGATGCATCAACTCGAGCAACTCATCCGCAACAAAGAACAAGCTCAGCTTCAAGCACAACAACAAATGGGTCAAAACCAGATGAATATGAACCAGGGTATGCAAGGTCAAGTTCCAGCCGGTCAAAATCCTATGCAGATGCAACAGTATCAGCAAGCTTTGTTTCAGCAGCGTGCTCAAGCACAGCGCAACGACCAGCTCATGCGCATGCGTCAACAAGCCATGCAACAAGGTGGCCAGATGCCCCAGGGCATGATGAACAACATGCAGAGCATGGGCATGAACAACATGCAAGGCATGAACATGGGCAATATGCAAGGCATGAATATGCAGAATGTTCAGAACATGCAGGGCATGCAGGGCATGAACTTGGGACAAATGAGCCAGCAGCAAGTGCAGCAAATGATGATGATGCGCCAGGCGCAGGCACAGCAACAGCAACAGCAGCGTATGCAGCAGCAGGGCGACATGAATTGGAATGGCGTGTAGAAGTCCCCACTGGAGCTGCGCAAGTCTTCATTGGACAACACTGAAGACCTCCGGGGTTTGCCAGAACGTTTGAACCTTAGCACTTTGGCCTTCTGGGACCGATGCAATTCTCCTTCGAAGATGACTCAACATCTCTGGAAGCGCACTGTTGTGCTCGGAGAGGCTAGGTGAGAATTGGTCCGGGTGATTGTTATTGCGTGGACAGCACCGAGGAGAATCTCGAGAACCTGGATCAGCAACAACTGTATCTGAAGCCGCGTCATGTTGTTCCATGATGAAATATTTCTATGCTTTACAATGGCGTTGTTGGGATGCATTAGGCGTGTTCTAGGTTGGGAAAAGTCCAGGATACCCCCCGATATTTTTTGTGAGTGTGGAGTTTGGACTGGAAAATGCATGTTGATGGTGCGTATCAAATGTAGCGTTATGACTACTGATCATCTTTTATGATAATATGACCATGCTCTTGACCCAATGCTTGTGGGACCGAACATTCTGACATGTGCGATGTGTCTCTGAGTGGACAATTACTCTGGCTTTAAATTCGTTCTCCTTTCTATGTACTCCGTTCACTCACTCGATCGCCTTGGGCCCTTCAATATATTTTCATACCCGCCCCCCCCCCCCCCCCCCTCCGAAACTCGTGAATCCTAAAACAAAGGCGCATTCACATCAGAATCCTGCCACCAGTGATCTACTTCGCATTCACACTCCACAGACACCCACATACATTCCCAGACACTCCCACCCGTAACGTACCGTATCACTAATACTTCGGCACTGCCACCAAATCTCGAACCTGTCGCAGCTTGACTACAATCTACCAAGTACAACCACAGCTACATACCGAAATGGCCTGGCGCTGCTGTCGCTGTATGTACCACAACCGCGGTCCAAGCGACTTGAACGCGCCATGTCAGAATCTACTCCATTATCCACCGTGCAAACATGGTGCATGCGAGCAGTGCGCCCTGTTTATTGCAAATCCACATGCGTTTGGGGCTGAGTACAAGCATCTCAGAGAGTGCAGGAAGCAGGAGCGGAAGGAACGAGGAGAATTAGGCTGCAGGGTCATGTAAGTTGAGCGATCGGTCGCGAAGGATGCTTTGATGCACATGGCTACAACCTGCAGTCATGGAGCGGGAAAGTGTGAGTGTTAACCTCTATACGATGTTTACATGAATGATATTGTTATGAGATAGCAACTTCATGCACGTTTTTCTTCATTTTAGCCAACGCCCCACTGTTAACGTTTTCATCGTCTCCAATGTAATGACGAGGGTAAGTTTTGATGTTCGAAGATAGATGTGGTAGCTTCCCCATTCAGCACTAGCGCCTTTTGGGTGCTCGAAAGGTGCAGGAAGGAACGCTCGGTTGCTAGCCAATCACGTCAACTTTGACCGCCAAGCGCCACTGTCCAAATTGACCGCAGAGCCAGGTCAACTTCGACTGCTGTTCTGACCTGTTCAAACCACTCCGACAACACAACCGACAAAATGGCTCCCTCAGCAACCGGAGGCAAGAAGCAGAAGAAGAAGTGGTCCAAGGGCAAGGGTACGTGACCGCCGCACTCAGCATCGCACTCGCATCGCACCTACACACCGCGCACAAACGACCTGCAACATCCAACACCGCGCACACCACGAAGACTCTGAGGATGGAAGCTGACCTCTCACAGTCAAGGACAAGGCCCAGCACGCTGTTGTCTTCGACAAGAACGTCACCGACAGGCTCAACAAGGATGTCCAGTCCTACCGTCTGATCACCGTTGCCACCCTCGTCGATCGTCTCAAGATCAACGGTTCGCTCGCCAGGAAAGCCCTCAAGGACCTTGAGGCCAACGGCCAGATCAAGAAGGTTGTCAGCCACTCGAAGTTGACCGTCTACAGTGCGTTACCCCGCCCGAGCTGACAGGCCTTGCGCCTCGGCTGGAGACCCGATGAACAAGTAGCTAACGTCTCGTAGCCCGCGCTGTCGGTGATGCCGAGTAAATCCATCTCCTAGCGAACACGAAGTAGACGCGACCATCGGTGCTCTTTTCAGCTTTTCAACGACATTCCTCTTTCCCAGTTTCCAATCGGCGTCATCACGAACGGGTCTTCGCGGACAATAGGGCATGAAAGGAGGACAGGCGGAGGTACAGCACCGCGCCTGTAGGCCGTGTCGGTTATGTATTGAATGAAAAAAGATATCCGAACTGAATGGTTTCCGCAATCGGATGTGCTTGTGATACGCGCCATTGATATTGACCTTGGTAGCAGCGATGGGCGCTCAAGTGGGATTGATCATGGACCCGCCCTCGATGCTCTTGCTTGCTGTGCGACATATTCTACACTGTAGATATGTACTGTAAGACCACCTGCCGGGCATGTCGACCTATTCTGTCAAACAGCTGGGTCTACGTGGTGTTGTCACCAGGTGGTGATGAGGCTCCCCAACGCTCGAGCTGACTCGACGTCTTTATGTTGGTGGCTAAACGAGCATGATGCCTTGTCATATGGTTGTGATTGAATATACGTAAGTTCCAGCTAACGTCTCTACTCTCAATTCAATGTACAAGTTTTCGGCGCTGTTGTCAGGCATTGTTCGGGTATAGGCATGGACAAGATCGCGGTATGCTTGAACATGGGTATGAAATACTCGCCTTCTGTCCAACCTTACTCGTACTTCCTGACCGGCCTGCTCTTCTCAGCTTGCTCACAAAGCGGCCTCTCAGGCAGAAGCTTCTCCCAACCCTGTGGCCTCTTCACAGTTCCCACCTTGAAGTACGGCTTCCCCTTTGCTCCACTGAACAATGCATGCCAGCTCTCCAGCCCTTGCACCATCTGCTGCTTCGCCACCCTTAAGTCCTGCGCGTGCCTGTTCTTGATCTCGCCTTTGCTCAACTCCTTCCTCTGCTTCGCCTTTTCTATGACCTCAGCGGTCGCACCCTCTTTCTTCTCTGGATCTATAGGGACAAACATGCGCTCTACGCCGCGCAGATCTGGAACCGCGTCCTCGATAAAGCACCCCGTGAGGAACGCGCGCGCGGCGTCGCGGCCTGCAAAGAAGTGGTAGCTCCCACCGGGTCCGTATGTCTGTGGCGAGCTGGAGACATCGTAGATGGTGCCGTTGAGCGCAAGGTAGATGGGTTTCTGTGGGTCGCTGCCGTCGTACTGGAGCAGCTCGATGTCGGTCAGCGAGATCTGTCCTCTCTGTGTGTAGGTGTCAGCGACTTCCGGTAGCGTGCGGAACGAAGTCAGGGCGTACGACGAGGTTCTTCCACTCTCGCATCCGCGTCCACTTCGCGTTGTAGCCCCAGGTCATGCTCTCCCCGCTCGTGCTCAGATACGACAGCCCCGCGCTAAGTATTGCCAGTCCACCGAGTACACGCAGAACGTCCAGGAGTGAAAAGCCGTTAGATGTCCTGGCTGCTTGGTCATTGACTGCGGCCTTTAGCTCCTTCTTGGCCTCAGAGGTCGACGCGGGCGCGCGGGGGATATGAACCGTGTCTTCATGGCTTCCGGTGGATGTGGAGGCTGTTGCAGAGGAGCCGGTTGGTTTGCGGTAGCGGGCTGGTGTCGCCATTCTGTCGAATAGCAATGTAGCGGGCGTAACAGTCAACTATGGGATTTGCTTGTGAGTTGTGTAACTGCGACGGTTAGTAATGGATTGCTCCAGATGCACGTTCAAGCACCGCTGGAGATTACATGCCTGAAGAGAACCGGAACTCGATTGCAAGAGAGCGTTCAGGAGAAGGGTGCAAGCATTAAAAGACCACGTCTTCACTGGCACACCGAGAGGGTGGAAACCGGTCCGAGCTAGCGGAGATAAATTGCGTTCGAGCTTGGAGCTGTGAGAGACCACTTTCGGTACAAGAGCGGCAGTGACGCGGATCATCCGGACTCAGGGAACACTGATTGGTCAAACGGGGCTGCTACTAGATCAGCCACATCCACACTGAATGGAGGGTTGGGTGCGAATTCCAGTATCGTGACCATGTATTTGCATTCGTTATGCAAGTCTACTTAATTACGTATACAAGCGTCGTGTTGGAGTTCGACTCACGAGCTACCATCTTCTCAATGTTCTACTTTGTTGTCCTTAACGAAACACTCCAGCCCTCTTGTTTGCGTGAGGACTCGTGTCGGTCGGACCTAATCGTGTATGTGTACAAGAAACTATCGCTCTATTGTGAAGCTCCATCGTTTGTAGCTACAATTTCCACCTGAGCTTCCCGGTCACCTTTGGGGAACACCTTCTTGAGTCCTGCCTGGAAGACACCAACATTGTAGTCAATGATGGCTTTCTTCTCGGCAGGACTGTCATCGCCCATGATGCAAACAAGGGCAAGGTACCTGAGCGTGTCAGTAAGTTGCACAGCCAGCACAGGGTCGTGTTTGAAAAACCCACTTGTTCAGTTCTCGCAGATACAAATATCTGGCACCCTTTCGCTCCATAGTGATCAGGCTCTCGGCGTCTCCGTTGCCTTTCTCGAGTAGCTCCTCTTCCGGTGTCTGGTCGTCACGTTCGTAGCCATAGATCTCAGCCACATCGACGACAACATCGATGTAGTCCGAGCAAATCTCGTAATTGCCTATGTCGGTAGGCGTGGTATCTGTGGCCACGTAGATCTTGCTCATGATGTCGAAAAGATACGCTTTCTCGATGTTACAGGCGGCGCAGAGATTGTTGAGCAGCGCTTCGAGTGTTGGTAGTTGCGGTATAAGCTTCTGAATGACTTTGCTGAAGCCTTCGAAGATGGAGTGGTCGTAGATACTGGTCTGATAAAATGATATAGGTGCTTGCTCGTAGCCGTTGTCGCTAAGTTCGTCTTGCACTCTCTGGATGATATCGCGAAACGTGTCGCCTCGGAAGTCGTCTGATAAGCCGTCGACTTTGTGTACGAAGACCTCAATATTGATGTTGGGGTACGAGTGCTGCAAGTTGAGAATGGTCATGTTAAGTCTGGCGATGGCGTCAAGATACTCGTCTTGCGCATCAATGACCCAGATCAGTGCGCCAATCTCGTCGAAGATATTGTCTGTATCAAACGCTGGGTCGAAGTAGTCCAGGTGACCAGGTAGATCCCACACTTGGAAGTCCATAAACGAGCTGTTAGATCTGGTCAGTATATGGATAGGTCCCAATCACATCGGCACCCACTGCATCGACTCCTTCTTGATTCTATAAGTGGTTTCGAGAAACAGCGTTTCGCTTGGAGGCAGCTTGTGAAAGACTACGTTGGCTATAGACGACTTGCCGCTCCTAAGGCTCGAGGTCAGTCATGCACATCAACCGTTGGTGATCGTGCTTACCTCCTCTGTCCCATGAGGAGTAGCCTAGGTTTGCCATCTCTTCCTTTGCTATTCGGAACTCGCCCTGTATGGTATTGTTGATTGAAGTCGACTGGCGGCTGGTCGGCGCTCGGTAGGTCCTGCAGGAAACGTTCCATGGTCAACTGTGCTCCTGGTTTCAAACTCGAAGCTTGCACGACTGATTGGACGGACGGCCGTCGCGCTTCGTCATCCTCGTAAATCTGCCCAAGACCTTCTGCAGAGAATGCAGAAACCTGCCGGCTAGGACGGCGACTCATCATGTGTAGTAGTACAGGGTATAATGCTAGAAACAACGACTGAAAAGAGATGAAAGAACTTGAAAGCACTGGGCAGTAGAGCGCATGTGGTGTCTGGTCTTCTTCTCTTTCACCTGCCTGGCATGCCGCGTTGTCGCGTGCAGGTCTCTTCCTGGCTTCGGTGCCGGCCCGTAGAAATGGAAGATGACGTGTATAATGGTAAGAACACCAGCCACCACCAACGCAGGGACTGTGCAGGGAGAAGTCGCGGTGAAGACGAGAAAACAATAAGGTAACGGAGCAATCAGCGCTCGTCGTGTGGTACTACAAGAGTGACACGCGTAGGCAGGCACCCTTCGTACTAGTACAGAAGCCCTGGCACTCAAGGCATGGCAGCGCCGCAGCGGTAGGGCTGAGGAAGGAGCGAGCGCTGGCGTGCGGCTGTAGGTAAAGAAACGTGGACGGCTCAGCGCGATGATACACGATATGAGCAGAAGGAAATCTATCTCGAAGATGACGCAACAGGGTAGGGCAGCAGAGGGGAAAGAATGCAGTGAGCGCTCACCTCCATCGTTGGGCTCCGGTGCAATAGGCGATATGGCAATTGTAATGGCTCTTTTTCTTTGCGCGCACGGTCAGCGCAGCGGTGTACGATATGCGTCGCTAGGCTTCTGGACGTCGTCTTCGATTCAAACGATGACAGAGGACCGGCGGGAGCGTTAAGGTTGCAGGGATGTTCCTTCCCAATCTCCGCGCGCTGACTGGCTTGTTGGGCAACTGCAGCTGCTCTGTGATCAGGAAGAAGCACGCGGCGCCGCGGGATCGAAGTGCTGGTCCGAGATGATGACCGAGTAGGTCGTTCGCGTCGTCCACACAGCGTCGCACGGATACGGGTGTCACTCTGGGCTGAAAGCCGTACGCTTGGTACGCTTGCGTTGCGGGCAGCTCGCAAGGCCTTTCGCTTACACACCTAGGCGAGGATCTTCAGGCACCTTTACTGCTCATCACCATCGCCAAAATCAGGTTTCGTCCACCACGTTCCGGCGTGGCTCCCCTTTCCTCCGGTGCCAAAGCCTCTATCTCGGGCCGGGCGGTTGCTGTCCTCGGCCACGACTGACACAAAATCTTACAGCTCCTTCGTACGCTAGTCAAAACTCGCTCGGCTGCCTCCCGCGGCCCCCGGAAGTCACAGCATTCGCGCGTCAAATCGACATCGAAACTCATACACCCTCTCGTGGGTTTGTGTGACGAGAGCGTTCCTATGTGCAATGTAGCTGCGACAATGGCCGGCCAATGGAGCACTCTTCAATTCAGCACGACATGGATATGACCGCGTTCAACAGTACCATGGCAACTCTGAGAGCCTCAACACGAGGACTCAAGATCATTCTACAGCACTGCGCAGATTACAAGGATAATATAACTCAAATATACCCTTGTAACACCATAGAAAGAGTCACCCTGTCAGCACTTGATATATTGTCAGATTCTTACTCGCAATGCGAGCCGCCAGATGTCTATGGACGTAGGAGGCGTCTATTTCCTAGCTCGTTTCGTGTACCCGAGATCTGAACTAATATTCAGTCGTTCGCGAAGCCCCAGACATGTACATCTTCGGGCGACTCAACATGACTGATCAGAGCAGGACTCTGGTTTTGATCTTGATGTGACACATATTGGACATAGTTCCGATTTACTCCGAAGGCAAAAGCATTATCGAACCTGGATCTGCTGCTTCCTGGCCAGAACTATTGAAAAACTTACCTGATCACTTCAGAAATTGATAAATACTGCTTTTCTTGAGTATTTGCCAGATTCGATCACCCATACTTGTCGATGCTGTAAATGATAAAGCGTGCAGGGTCAACGGGGCCGATATGCACAGAGCACTTTCGAAGACATACTAGCAGCAGTAAAAGTATATAAAGAATAACCCCGCTTTTTTAATGGCTGGAGATATATAGTAGTTGCCCTACGGGAGCGCTGTCTGCTGATCATATGCTAATATGGTACTCTATATGGCGCAGACTTCAGCTTCGAAATTCGTTGCATGGAAACATGCACGTCCTGGCCCAGGACTTCCCTCTCAGTTTCAAATTCTAGCTGCGACTGGGCTATTATAGTGGTCTAAGATCCGCATAACGGACTACAAACCCACAAACAAGCATCAAAATTCATGATACAAGTATCAACACGTTCAGCTCAAGTATATCACTTCCTTTTATTACCACGGACCGGGGTTTGCGGCTTCGTGGGTCTCTTGTTTCAGCTACTGGTTTTGCTTTTTCGAGGATATCCTACGAATAAAAAGAAACAAAGCTCATCCCTGCCGCCGAAGCCGATATTTGAGGTCAACACGGTGTACGCATGCTGTTTTTCTTACAGCGTACCCATATAGGTCTCATCTGTCGTTCTTGTTCTGTTGTCCATTGTATCAATTTCCAACAAGGCGACCCTGGTATTCTTACCTGACAAGTAGTCCGAGCTGTTGTAGTCTCTCCTCATGTCGTTCCTTGCGCATAAGGGGTGCTGCTGATGTACGTTAAGTCTGCAGTCGTCTAAGAAAGACCCCAGCGTGCTGTACTTGAAACACCACCTTATCAACACCCTAAGTAGCTAGCAAAAGTTTAAGCTCTATGAACCTTGATAAGAGACGAACGCCTAAACTTCGGAAGACCAAGGTACGTTAGAAGACTCATCTCTATAGAGATTTTGCTTTCACATGGTATACGAGACCAAGAATTGTGGCACTGCTTGTACTAGCCGCTTCTCATTTGATCGAAGTAAGAGAATAGGCTCGTTAGAGTACGGATACTGCACCATCCGAGGCCTCTGGACGGCAGCAGACGGCAGCCGAGCGGACACTTCGAGAGAAGCTGGGCGGGCAGGTCGATAGGAGCTGGGCACAGCTGCGGACCATTAGAGGATTAGCCGACGGAGCATCGGAGGGTCAGCGTAGTCGCTCTAGTCCACACACACGCTTGTGCTTGGAGCTGAAGGAGTATAAGAACGATGATCCTTTACCTATGATATTAGCATTCCAATCGATGAGACTGCCCTACTTCTCTTCGTTGCCACAATGTCTGACGCCCTCACACCTCGCTCCTGGGCACCGCCTATATTCGAGCTGTCGACCGCTGAGAACGATGGCGCAAGTTGTTCTGCTATCTGCACAGGTGAAATACACTCATGTATCGTGTAGACCAAGGACCAGAGATACGACGTCCGCAAGACGCTGGCCTATGTCACGGAAGACCTGAACAACGTGAACAAGTACGCCTCCTCGCCATACATATGCCACCCACCTAATTACCTTCAGCGTCTTCATGCTATACTGGATCACGACCACGACCGGCGAGAAATTCCACCTCACCACCAACGCCGGCCTGCGCGGCTCAAAAATGCTGGGCTCATTCCTCTCTCTCAACGACCTCCAGACGCGCACCACCCGCGGCGCCTCCATCATTGAAGGCGGCTCCGGCAACAAAGACCACCTAGAGCTGCGCAGCGCCACACAAACTGTTATCGCCCCCGAGGACGGCGACAAGTGGACCGGCACGCAGCACACTCTCGAGATGCAGGGCGTTAAGCTGGAAACCACACTCCGCCCCACCGGCCAGCACTTCTACTACGGCGGCAGCGGCTGCATCCAACTGACGACGCGCGGGCCCGACCCAGACTACTCCACCACCCTGCCGGGCTGGTCGTGGTACTGGACGAACCCGACCACGCGGATCGCAGGCACCCTCGCCATCGACGGCACACGCTATGAGATCGACCCGGAGCAGTCGTACAGCATCTTCGAGCGGCAGTGGGGTAACTTCCATATCGGCAAGGGCTACTACGCACTCTGGTTCTGGCTGTCTACGGGCGAGGTGCTGATATCGTGGAATATGGAGCCCAGCATTGACGGCGTGTCCGAGGTGAAATTTGCAAGCGTGTGGCATCCAAATGGGCTGCACGAGACGATCCCCGTGGGCCCCAACAGCCGTGCCTCCAACGTCATCACGAGCGAGAAAACCGGGTTGAAGTATTTCAAGGACTACTTTTTGGATCTGCCGGCCAGGAATGCGAGCTTCAGCTTCACCAAGTGGTTTGAGCAGGATGAGCTTAATCCGGCGCTGCCGGAACAGATGGGTAAATACATTACGATTGCGGAGTCGTATGGTGAGGGGACCGGTGTGTGGGATGGGAAGGAGATTACCGTGCAGGGGCATGTGGAGCAGTTGTCGACGTTGAGGGATTAGGCAGGGATAAGTGAGGATGTGCTGCTATACGGGCCTGCGGACGTTGCAGCTTTGCACCATTGCGTGGAGGCGTGGACGCGTGTGGAAGATTGCAGGGGGGTGGTTGCTGAGTAGCACCGAAAGCGCTCGCTGTAACGAATAGCTGTAGGATTCATCTTTTGGATTTCGTACCCGAGCTGGACAGCAGCACTTGTGATGTGTGCAAGATTCCTGGATGCAGTGGACTGGGCGTGTCAGCACGGTGGGTGTGGAACCAATCGAACAACTACAACCGTTTTTGCTCTTCCTATGTACTTCTCGTACTGTAATCGAGTTCTGCGCTAATATCAGTTGTAGGATTGCAGTCTTGAATTATCACCGAGTTGTTGGCTCCACAATCTGTCAGAATAGCAGAGATGTAAGGTGTTCTCAGGGCTATGCTGCACAATATCTTCCGATAATCCGACTTCTTTTCTTGCACTGAACCGATTGAAGATCAACATAACCGACATCGAGCATGACGCGGCTACTCGCGACAATACTTCGGTAAATGCACTGGAGGACCCAGGTGTATGACATGCTTGCGTAGACCTTGGACGGCCAGCTGTTACAGACTGGAGCTGTAAGGTCAAATCCAGAGTACGCAATACTGGCTCACTGTGTGCGAAGACTGCAAAATGGGACTGCAATCTACGGGGCCTATAGTATCGTAAGATATAGTCGTTCTTCGCATCGTTGACGCGTGGACAGTATTCATCAGGTTTGCTACAGTTAGGAACTCGACGTGCAATGCATTACCTTGTGTTCGGTGAAGGCTATCCCATAGCTTGATTCGGCTCGTTCACCGGTAGTTGATAAGCCGTTGGCAACCTTTTAGCATGCAAATCACACGGTGATTGAGATGAAAGCCTGCTCTTCCTACCTAATTCACGAACGTTCGGTACACACTTCTAATTTAATGTTAGAAACAGTACCAAAAACTCCATTGCCGAACGTCTAGGGAGGGTTGGTCAGATTTTAGTCGACTGCAGTCATGGAGGCTCCAAGGCCCGCACGAATATAGAATAGGTAGCAGCGTCTAGTTCTATGAGGTAGCCATGCAAATCATGACGTCACACATCATCAGTCTCGGCGCAAAGCTTATCCTCTCCGCGCCACAACTGTGGCAGCGAATCACAGCACGTACATTTCTGCGGCTCGGGAGCTCATCTCGCCCCGAGGTCCCGACGAGCCACCGCTCGTTCTAACGGACTTTTCGTGGGTAAGGGGGGTGTTAAAACCGGGCGTAGGGTTGTTTTCTACGGCGAGATTCGCCGTTGCCGTTATATAGGGATGTGTAGACTCCTGGTGGACGAAGCGATAACTCCTTTTCGGGTTTCTGTCATGACATAGAGACAGGACACTAAGTGCACAGCAGAGGTGTATCTGGAACTCTCCATCAAGTCAATTTTACCACAGTTTTGCATGAGGCTGCAACTTTCTGCTTCTAAACATACACCTGCTGCACACAGTCAGAATGGATAGAGCTCGCCGCACAACATCGCGCCGCTCATCCAGGTCAAGATCAAGACCGAACAGCCCTCCACTACACCGCTTACTCTCCAACCACCATCCGGACGACCATTCGGTCTACCACCACGAAGACGGCGAAGGCGTGCATGTCAGGAACGACGCGTCGTCACTCCACAGAACCGAGACCCAGCGACGAGATGTAGAACGCTCGTCTGACAGCAGTGCAAACAGTGCACACAGTGCAAGCAGTACAAAAGAGAAGGAAAATCATGACGAGACCGAGCATGAGGAAGAGACGACGTACGAGGAGATCCGTGGCGGTATTCCGTACGAGCACGATGTTGAAGCCGGGAAACCCGAGCTAGAGAAGAAGAAGAGCAACCGCAGTGTCAAGGATCCGAATCTGGTGAGTTCAACGCACCATGTGCTCCTCGATAAGTACGACAATACTGATAGCTCCAGGTGACCTGGGATGCACCCGATGATCCCGCAAACCCCAAGAACTGGTCCATGAAGCGCAAGTGGGCGGCCACGCTCATCGTGTCATGCTTCACGCTCGTCTCGCCAATCTCGTCGTCCATGATCGCGCCGGCCCTGACGTCCATAAGTGCGGAATTTGGCATCACGAATGAAGTTGAGGCTCAGCTGACACTCAGCATCTTCGTGCTTGCGTACGCTATCGGTCCGCTATTCTTAGGCCCGCTATCTGAGATCTACGGCCGCGTTATTGTTCTGCAGTTGTCTAATCTATTCTACCTGGCGTGGAACTTGGGGTGCGGGTTTGCGCAGACATCGGGGCAGCTTATGGCGTTCCGCTTCCTGAGTGGTTTGGGAGGTTCAGCGCCGCTGGCCATTGGTGGTGTGAGTCCTTTATCTCTCTCCATAATGGTGTGTATATGCTAACACTTCCCAGGGTGTCCTCAGTGACTGCTTCCACGCCGAGCAGCGTGGCAAGGCCATCTCCATCTACTCGCTCGCGCCTCTGCTTGGTCCAGCGATTGGTCCCATTGCCGGCGGCTTCATCAGCCAAAACACGACCTGGCGCTGGTGCTTCTACGCAACAACGATTTTCACCGCCATCGTGCAGTGTTTCGGCGTCTTCTTCCTCCAAGAAACCTACGCGCCTAAACTCCTCGCTTGGAAGCGCGACAAGCTGATCAAAGAGACCGGTAACACGGCCCTACACACAGAATTCGACAGCCCAGACCGCACTCTCGCTACCACATTGAAAATTGCAATGCAACGCCCCTTCATCCTGCTCGGCACCCAACCCATCTTGCAGGTCCTCGCGTGCTACATGGCGTATCTGTATGGGCTGATGTACCTGATGCTGTCGACCTTCCCGCGCCTCTGGACGGGTACATACCACATGAGCACGGGGATCGCCTCGTTGAACTTCATCTCCATGGGCGTGGGGTTCTTCCTGGGCACACAGATCACGGCGCCGCTGAACGACATGCTTTATCGTCGGCTGAAGCGCGGCAACAATGGTGTCGGCAGGCCCGAGTTCCGAGTTCCTATCATGGTGCCTGCGTCGCTACTGGTCCCCGCGGGACTATTTTGGTACGGGTGGAGTGCACAGGCGGGCGTGCACTGGATTTTGCCAAACATTGGTGCAGCGCTGTTCTGCGGTGGAGTAATTATCGGGTTTCAGTGCATTCAAACGTATCTTGTGGATAGCTATACGCGGTACGCTGCCAGCGCCATTGCGGCTGCTACGGTATTGAGGTCGCTCGCTGGGTTTGGATTCCCGCTGTTTGCGCCGGCGATGTATAATGCCTTGGACTACGGATGGGGAAATAGCTTGTTAGCTTTCATTGCATTGGGTCTCGGTGTACCGGCCCCACTGCTGTTGTGGACGTTTGGAGAGGGCTTGAGGGCGAAGAGTCAGTTCGCTGCTGGGTAAGTAGTAGCGAGTTATATACCAGCTCTATATTTACCGAGAACCTTTTTGGAGGCTATAGAATGCTTTCGTTCAGCTACCTGAACGCTCAAGCCCATACAACGCTTCAAATTGAGCGGGTGTTGTACGTGTGAAGGCTTAATAAGGCTGTCAAGTACTCCTGGTACCGGTACATAGGTAGGTATGACCTGTCGGCCTCACCCCTGCAACACACTTTCCCATCACCCCGCAGCTTTATTCATACTATAATTTTATATTAGAAAACACTACAGAGGTCCTCTATACCTAACTTACCTAGGCGTGTAGCAAAATGTGAGGGAAAAGCGAGCGGAGCCTCAAATCGCCGCATCGTCTGATTTCTTAAGTAACGAAGTCTTATATCTGAAGTCTCGACCACAAAGACGTAGTATGGGTGCCGTGATTTCTGGCACATACTTGTGTTTCTGCACCACCATCGTGACGGGCTGATTCGACTGAGTGATGGCTGCGGGATGATCTGGAAGTCTTTGGGTGTTCGTGTTGTGGAGAGCTAGTGGAGCAGCTAGGATTGTAGTGAGGCCTATCGAAACAGAAATGGCGGCTGAGAGCATCATGGTGATATTGGTGTGTTGCTGCGAATCTCGCTAGGAGGGACGGAGAAGTAAACCTAGGTCAGAGCCAGGAAAGATGCTTGTGTGGCCGGAATCCTGCCGAAGAATGGCCATTGCCTGGCAAGGGCGCTCTAGAGTCCTATTGGAGGTCCAGACCTACTGCATTGGTTGATGTCATTGGTCCTAAAACATGCGTGACAAGGCTCTTGTGTTCCACACTGAATACTTGAGACTTGTCACGCGGAGACACTCTGGGACCAACACCTAAGTAATGCTGATTGATTCTCATGGAATACAATCCCTAGCGTCTGCCGACAACCTTGGAACCGTCAAGTATATGTAGATCATATTGTCAATGAGAATTCGAACAGAAAAATATACGCGATACCTAGCAGCGTTCACAAGTCATGCAGCCGGCATGGCAGCCCAAGGGTGTTAACCGACGGGTGTAAATGACGATGACTGGAATGTGGCACTTGAACGGTGAACAAAATGACCAATGTGTGTAACATTACAAACTTCTATCCCAACCAGAAATAATGTATCGCTATCCATTTGTAGTATGTGCTGTTTAGTCTCGTTCTGAAGTCCTTCATGTTTACGGAAAGTAGTGGAAAGTAGTGGGGGCTAAGTTGCCAGATACTTTCATTGAAGATGAGCTGTGAAGGTGCCGTTCCGTCGGAGCTGGTGTCCTTTTTCATGAATGAGGCATCTCTCCTGCTAATACATGAAAGTACTCTCAGATGGATATTTTGTAGAAGCTAGCGGAGCTACCGAAAGTATAGGGCGGCATATACTTTGGTTCGCGTCGATATATTAAAGTTGTTCGAAACTGATATTTTGTCAATAGCCTCCCGACTTAGACTACATGGTCTTACAGCAACAGGCTTAGTGATATGTTTCCGCCCCCTCCTATCAACACTACGTCTCCCGTCCGTATTCAGCTCTTCGAGCTCAATATTGATCATTGGTAGTAGCTCTGTATGCTCTGGTGCTGACGGATTGGTAATTTCAGTGCGAAAGAGCTTGGTAAACATTTCAAAAGTGGCCATTGCGATAACACAGCAAGTATGCAAACCCACCAAGTAGGTACTGCAAAATGTCGCAAGACATTACTTACTCTCATATACTCCCTTCAGCATCACGTAGAGGACCCTGCATTCCTGCGTCATTGGAGCCACGGACTCCTGCCCTTGCCATGAAATGCTGTCTATTATGGTGCAAGTTTGTAGCGCTATGTGATGGACAGGTTGAATGGGCGTTCACGGTGATCTCGGGAGCCTCGTCACACCGACTCTTTGATGCCACTCGATCTGTAACACAGTAAACTGGATGCTAGTACAGGAAGTTTGTTTGTCTATACCCTGCTCCCACTAAGCTTAACGCGATATAGCAACTCGCTTATCGGAGGATGCAGAGAAGGAACGCGCCACCCGCTACGATTCACCCTGCATGTCAACTCAGGACATGTATACGTGCAAGGTCACCAAATCCATCGCGATGTCGTTCGCAAATCTTCCCTCGAGTAAGCACCACTGGAGGGCTTGCTGTCCGGATCCAAGGTTCATTTTGCCTCGAAGGTAACATCTAAATCCTACGATTCTGTCTTTGGGTAATGCTGAGTCGAAGATGACGCTGGTTTTCTGGTGCAGAAGCTAGCTTATGCAGACTGTAGCCATAGCCTTCGTAGAGAAAAATGTACCCATGACGATGCTCGCTGATAAGACGACAGCGAGGCGGGTCACGTACTATAGTGCCCCACGATTTGGACAGCTTCACATAGAGAATTTCTTACACCTTAGTTGCGATAAGATTATTTGGGTCGGGTTACTGATGCCGCAAGGACTGCAAACATTGATGGTCGAGTTCTGGGCCTGTCCTTGCAACAATTGATGAAAAAAATCTACCTCATCTATCATTAGCTGCGTTTGCTAACGTTAATCGGATTTGCCATTGTTGTTTCAAAAGTGCTCCATGAATAGAGTACAGCATTATCATGGAGGGAATGCGGAGAAAACTGAGTTCCTTGATGATAATTGTTGTCAAGCAAGTGAGCTGTGGGCTTCCGAGAAAGCACACGTGGCTCGCGAGTTGGATGCCCGAATCCACTACTTGCAAATGACAAGGCGACCGATTATCAACAACAAGAAGGTCTAATGGATCGTTCTCTCAGGTTAGAGTCTTCGGGATCGAAAGAAGAAGGGTTTAAGGCCAAGAGCTTGCTGGAGATGTGGGAACGCTTCCATCTTTGGAGCTGAGCTCCTGCAGCCCTCGTGTCCACTATCTCCTTACATTCCAGGGTACTCGGCCCGCTGCAAGTACATTAGGGCAGATTTGTAATGAACGATGCATGCCTTGGTAGCAAATAGCTTCTAGCATGGGAGGTACATCCAATCCAGATTTCGTCATGGTCATAGTACGCCGTCACATGCATTGGCATCGCAATCTCCTACTGCATTTCGTACAGTGCTGTGGGTCGTGGCTGAAGAAGATGGTACTGGTACAAGCTACCTGCGATCGTCTGGTCGCTCCATCTTGTTCGGGATGTTTCTTCCCGGGATTAGCGGATAGTGATATCCCAATACAGCTAGGTACTCAATGAGCAAACTTTGACTAAACCCTTACATTTTCCCACTTGGACTATGTATACAGAGAGAACCCGAATTCTTCTACTGAAGGGTAGACACACGTCTTTATGGAACTTTGAGTACCCAAGGATACTATAATACCCATCTTGGCGTGGGACGAAGTCAACACTGTGACCAGTACACGTATGTCCAACATTGCTATTTCCGTGTCACTAATGTCACACAGTACGGAAGCTGAACCACAGATCACCCTATTGTTGTCATTACGAGCATCTGCAAGACATCAGGCAGCCCCAAGAACAGGTTGACAGCTCACCTCAGACCTGTATACCAGCTAATGGCGCCTCATTATTGATCCGACCGAACGTAGAGTTCTCGCGCTAGGGATTTGACTGAGGTTACCCTGGTAGTATGACCTGCGTTGAGCTGGGAGAAGCGAAGCCGACGCACTGAAAGTCCGACGAGTCCACGCAGATATAACTTCGAGGCCGGCATGGATTCAAATACAACTCCTCTCAACGTCCAGACCAACTTCCTAGGTCTACCTCATCTCTAATCCACAACATACAATTCATGGATATCCTCGGGCCACAGATACATCTTCTTAGTGGTTTACGAAAAGAAACACCACGCGAGCCATGACCTCGTGGCAGTGCTTGAAAACACCAGAAACAACCGAATGACTATCCGCTATTGATCTGGTGGTGTCATCTGGAGACCACATGAGCTCTTCGGTGCGACTCGGGCACCAGGACGAGGCTGCACTTACCTTCTTCCCTTGAACGACCTCGAAGCACCTAAGCCGAAGCACGTCAGCTAGGAACAGCTGTCTTGCTTCCATATGCACGTAAGAAAACCCACATCTTATGCCAATATTGTGGCGCATTCACCGCCTGTCGGTCGGTACCTAGGGTCAGTCGCATAGCGTATTTGACACATACGGCTGACTCTTGTCAGTGTTACCGCAAAGCGACACTGCATACCTTGCAATGCGCGTGCCCTGGGCCCCGTTCCGCTGACAAGCGCGTGTTATGGCGCAAGCATATTCATCCTGTTGACTTCATGCAGACCAATCACACCTGCCGTTACGGACACATGTAATACTCCCAATAGCATGGACTGGAAGCATCTTCGTGCAGAAATCGCTCTTTCCAGCTGCGATACACAACTCCACACAGACGAGGATCGGCGTGTCATCCATTCGGTTCACCAACGTTAGCACAATTCTCTGGAGGCCTTGAAGTCAGTCTTTACGGGATCGTGTGGCGCGCCTTCCAGACTGTTCTTCTTGCGCAGCAGATTGGCTCGCTAACGGGTGGTGATGTTGGGGACAGCGGCTCCCCTCAAAAGCTCCGACACGCCACATCTCAACAACAAGGATCTACACGCGATGCTTATCCTAATCTGGTATAGTCATGGGCATTGTTCCGTTTTTCGATGAGCTTTATTCGACGACCCTTCTGCTGACCGATAGCAGCATGCTCACCACGTCCTCGGGCAGCGTTTTGACGTATTGACAGCTCGGACTACTGTGTGTAACCCACCAACAGCAACGATCCTCGTCAGCAGCTGCATCACTCCTTACCTCCCACACGGGCTGAGACAGCTGCAGCGAGTGTCATTTCGACACTATGCTGTGTCCGATCATAAGGACTGCCGTCGTGACTTGAAATGTTTAGCTTGGCAACTAACACCCAGTTGTGTGCCGAAAGTCTAAGCCTCACGACCACTCAAAGACATGGATTTTGAGTAGACCAAGAGAAAGCTTCATGTGGCACAGGAGCTGCCCAGACTAGAATCCTCTCGTGCCGTGTGCCGTGTGCCGTTTGCCTGCGGCTCGTCTTATCCATGACGAGACGGGATATACGCCTAGGAGCTACCACCCTGTCGACAGGGGCGTCAAGAGGAGGTATGGCTGCCGTTAGTGTCAGCTCTCCACACCATCCAGCGGCGCCATGATAGTCCACTGATCATCGCTGGGCTTTCGCGAGGAAGACAAGGCAGGCGACCGAGGATAGCATATAGTGCCTGTTGTCCCACGTACAACACAAGGTTCGGGTCGTTTCACAACTTCGATTCTCATACGTGAAAATCGTAGCATTCGCTTCTCCAAGTGCCTAAGGCACTGTCAGCTGTACTCGTACTCTCTTTCGCCAACACTTCAATTTCATAATGCTCACGACAGTGGCCAAAGCAACTGCCCTCCTGGCACTTGTGCCCGCGGTATCATCTTGGACACTACCACGCGTGTCAAGCAACAATGCACTTTCTCATCTAGAAGTTCCATGGAAAGAGAGAGGTCTTTACTCTGGATCGGCAGCAAGGAGCGTAGCTAGAAGAGATGGCTATCAAACAGGTTGTAATCACGGACCAGCAGCGAGGTCATGCTGGAAGGACAAATACAATGTTGACACTGATATGGACCTTGAATGGCCTACAACCGGAGTAGTAAGGAGGGTGAGTTGCGGAACGCGATCGAGACGTAGGTTACTCACACTCATTTCTACAGTATCACCTTGAAATTACGAATGTCACGATGGCACCAGATGGTTTTGAGCGACCCATGTCGGTCTTCAATGGCCAGTACCCAGGACCAGTATGTGCAAAGTATAAATCTCAAGACGATGGGATTAACAAGATTAGACTATTGAGGCTGATTGGGGAGACGAGATTGAGGTCACTGTGACCAATTATCTCGAGAATAATGGCACTGGAGTTCATTGGCATGGATTGCGACAACTTGGTTCAAACGAAATGGATGGAACGAATGGTCTGACCGAATGCCCAATTGTACCAGGGGCCACCAAAGTCTACCGGTTCAAAGCAACGCAGTATGGCACATCGGTAAGTCGGTTGCTTTATAAATGCTCTCGATTGCTAATCGAGCGCAGTGGTACCATTCGCATTACTCTGTCCAGTATGGAGATGGTCTAGTCGGCCCCATCGTCATCCATGGCCCTGCAACAGGCGATTATGACATCGATCTTGGAGTTCTGCCGTTCAGTGACTGGTTTCACTCGACAATCTTTACAGTCAATCATGCAACTCTTCACGCAAAGGGCCCGCCGACTGCAGACAATCTTCTGATCAACGGATCTATGACTTCATCTGTAGGAGGCCAGTATGCAGTCACGACCTTGACACCAGGAAAAACCCATCGGCTTCGTCTCGTAAACATGGGTATCAACAACTGGGTCCACGTCGGAATCGACAATCACCCTTTCACGGTCATTGCGGCAGACTTCATTCCTATTGAGCCTTTTGAGGCGACCTCGCTGAATATCGCTGTTGGTGAGTTTACCCCGGGGGTTCATCTCCACGTGCAGGTGGCGCATATGCGGCGCACTCCAATCGTGAATCTCAAAACACACTAGTAACGTTTCACTGACCCGCCATCTGGTTAACAGGACAACGGTACGACATCATAATCAACGCGACCCAGCCAGTCGGTAACTACTGGCTTCGTGTCGGCACCGGAGGACGTTGTGACGGCCCGAACGCAAATTCCGCCAACATCGGTAGCATCATTCGCTATGCAGGCGCCGAAGATGCCAATCCCGAGTCCACAGCTGCCGCACCTCTACCCGCTGGGTGCTATGATGAGCCCATTGTCCCTTACGTCAAAACACATGTCCCACAAGACGTTCCCGAGGAGTTGAAACTAATTTTCACTGATACTGGTGGTTTCAATAGCAGTGATCTCGTTCAGTGGAAGGTTAATGATGTGCCTATGCTGATTGATTTCGATAAGCCTACTCTACAGACCGTGTTTGAAGGCTTCACAGGCAATCAGACTTGGGGCAAGACCGAAAACGTGTTCGAAGTTGGCGACAAGGGGCATGCAGTAAGTCAACCCCACTTTGAGTGGAGCGTGTATCTAATAAAATATAGTGGCAATATTGGGTTATCCAGCAAGACAATGTAACCGCACCCCCAGTTCCTCACCCAATCCATCTGCATGGTCACGACTTCTTCGTCTTGGCCCAGAAGGCAAATGCTGTCTGGAACGGCGACATATCCACTCTAAATATGGACAACCCGATCCGACGTGATACAGCCACACTCCCTGCGGGAGGTTATCTAGTGCTCGCATTCGAGTCCGACAACCCTGGTGCATGGCTGGCAAGTTCTAACATTGATTGTTTCACGGTATTCTTGCTAATTCGATATGTTAGATGCACTGCCACATCCCGTTCCACATCTCTGGCGGCCTTGGCGTGCAGTTCATCGAGAGAAAAGAAGAGATCTTAAAGAGTATCGGCAATCTCGGTGACATGCAACAGGGCTGCGCAGACTGGCAGAAGTACCATGCTGAGAATTGGCCCAATGGCATTCTGATTGAGGGGGACTCTGGGCTTTAGAGCGTCAGATAAGTGCTTTGTCATGCTTTGGCTAAGATCTTACCTCACCTTGTGTACATTATCGTTCAGAAAGCACTAATGTCTAAATGTCTAAACGGAATTAATGTTCATCATGTATCTCAAAAAGATTACCAAGTAGCTCCTTCATTCGTGACTCTTTGGAGAATCACAATCAACATGAAGGATTGATTCCGTCCCTCCAGCCCCTATGTGACTCTCATTCTTCCAATTCTGCCTCCGATCTCATCCGTTGCAGATCTTTCTTACCGAATTCAGATGTGGCTTGCAGCTAATAAGGTCTGGTCTTTCTAGAATCAAGACCGACAGCCGAGAAGGAGAGTCGCGGTTGCCATGCACTCAAAGCGTAATTTCCTGCATAACCTTCTGCTAGCATGGTTTTATAGAAATCTTTCAGCCTTTTTGCCCTTCCTGGACGTTGGAGGATGTAGTGATAGTGACAGCATGCAATCCTCACAGCCAACTGCACTACTGACCTGACAGATCATGTAGTACCCTCCGGAGGTCATGCCACAAAAGTCGCAACGCGCTGTTCCAACTTTCCTCTGCCAGCCAATATCGACGAATTTCCATTGATAAGACGCTCCCTGTGTTGATCGACGTTGCTGGCATATTCGTCATGTACCTCGCGTACATGCTGTTCAGCCAATGCGACCCTGGTTTTCTGTAATTTTATGACGTGCGTTCGTTGCTTTTTAATAGCGCACAGAAAACTGGATTGGGGTTGAGCCTGGGGTATTCCGAGCCTCTCTGCCAAATTAGGGAACCGCATCTCTTCCCATTTCCGTTGCTCCTCTACTCGTTGTTGGACCTCTTTCGCTACTTTCGCTAAGAGAGCCGCTGTTTTACTTTCCGCAAGTACTTTCTTCGCAGCTTCCTCGTCAGCTAGTCTCTGCGCCGCCAGACGATTTTTCGCTTTGCGAGCCTGCTCCTGCCGAGCACGTTCAAGCACCGCTGCAGCACGTGCCTCAGCTTCGATCTCTTTGCCCCGTCTTAAGCGCTCTTTTGCAGCTCTCGCAAACTCTGCACGTGCTCGTTCAGCAGTCTGTCGAGAGAGTTCTTCAGCTAGACGCTCCTTCTCCGCTCTGACACGCTCTCGTTCTTTGCACTTCTCTTGCTCCCGACATCTCCGCTCAATGTTTTGGCGATACAAGGCCCACTGATACTGTATATCCTGGTAACAAAGATCATATTTGGCGCGTTTGGAATTATCAGACAGACTTTCATATGCTTCTTGTATCTCCAGTGTCGTCAATACCGGGATAACGTCTCTGATCATGGACGGAGGTGAGACTTACCCGTCGAAACTCCGCAGCATCTTTTGATTGCCCAGGCGCGATCTTATCTGGGTGATAGACGAGCACTAGCCTTCGATACGACTGTTTGATTTGAGCTGCTGTAGCATTACGTGGAATTTTCAAGTTAAAGTAATGATCTGCCACTCTTGGTTCTACAGGCGCATTCTCTGCCATGGTTGAGACCGTGATGTTCACAGAAGCGAAAGGGAGTCTGTGGTAAGGTTCCTTTTGATGACCCGCCCTAAGACAAAGTGAAATGGGTCACACCATAAGGCGCTGTTGGTGAAAGGATGCGAAGCAGGAACGCATCAGCAAAGCAAACACTGTTGAGTAATCTCCGGATATCTCCGAGCATGATAGTAACAGACAGAAGATTCTTAGATAGCTCGCTAGCATTTTAGATGATGCGCAAATTCTGAGCTCGTGAAGCAAAGTCGAACGCCGACGCCTGTAAGACATCTTCTCATTGTGTCGCTGCCCCCCGAGATTCTTCCCCTTTCGATTACCGTTCTCAGAGCTTTCTTTTCTTACTGAAGCGGGGCCTTTCTCTCTCTTCGCCATCTGCTTCTAGTTTGGCAAACAGATTGTTCAACAAGGAGAACAGTCGCTCTGGATCTTCGTTACCAAAGCCTGATTTGCGCTTTAGGTCTTTTGCCCTCCGAATCTTGAGCTCTGAATCAACCGCTTCCACTGTAATAAGCACTACGTCCTTTAAGACTTCGTCCTTTGTCTCTCCGCGAATCTGCATAATATCTTGGATGAACTTTTCTGCAGCTTCTGTCTCTTTTTGCTGGCGCGCAAGAGTTTCCTCGACGCGTTTCCTATTATCTTCTGCTTGCGAGCGTTCGATAGCTTCGCACCACTGCTGTTCATTCTCGCGCTCTTCCATCTGACGCTCTCTAGCCTCATTTGCAGCGTCTTCGCGTGCCTTCTTTGCCACCTTCTGCATTCTTTCATCGGCCGCTTTTGTTATCTGTTGCAGTCGGTCTTCGGCAATCTTACGTTTTTCCGCAGCTGCCCGTTCCAGAACCCTCTGCTCTCGTGCAGCAGCCTCATCTTCCTTCTTCTGACGAAGGCGCTGCTTTTCAGCAAATGCTTTTGCTTGCTTTCGTAGCTCTTCCTCTTCCTCTCGTTCTTCGCGTTCGGCATCAGCTTGTTTCTGAGCTTCTTGCTCTTGTCTGATGCGTTCTTCGTTGGCCCGCTTCTGAGATGCCTTTTGTTGCGCTATCTTCTCCCGCCACCTTCGATTCGACTCAGCTTTCGCACGCTTCTTGTCCTCCTCTGCAAGGCGTCTCTTTTCCTGGGCTTCTTCATGTTGCTGCCATTTTCCCAAAGCGATATCGTAGTCGACCCATTGCTGCCGTACATATTGAAAGGTGGCGTCGTACAGGAACCTCTTGATCGGATCGCTGAGTACCTCGTAGGCTGCGGTAACCTATTGACTTGGTCAGGCTCACTTCGCCAGCTAATACCTGTTGGATTACACGAACTCTTTTGAACTTCGCATCACTGGCGCCTGTAGGATTTTTGTCAGGGTGATGCTTGAGTGATAGTCGTAAATAGGCTTTCCGAATCTCAGCAGGAGCTGACACTTTGCAGTTTCCAAGCTCGAGATCATGGTAGTAGTCTGCCTGGAGCGGCTCGTAGGGCTTTTGTGGACTCATGGAAAATTGTAGTGAGTGTACTGGTAGCTTTTGCAGATGTTTGTGTATAACTGAATCTGATAGATGCGATCTGCAATTGTGATGTAGGTTGCAAGATTAGAAGTAGTGGGGGAAAACTTATAGAATCTCCAGAATCAAAACCCTAGCTTAGTACCTGGTAAGATGCGTGGGTAAAGGCAGAAGTAAAATAGAAGGGTGAGAGTAGCTTAGCATTTCCTAGACGTAGTTGCAAGGTGAGAGAGCCCTAGTAAGTCTAATATCAACTCCTAGTCCAAATATTTGTGTATTCACCTTTACCCTTGAAGTGGATGTGTACCAAATTGGCTTCGGTTGCCAATGTCTACTCCGTGCTGTTGCATCGTTACAGCGTAGCTAAGGACACTTTGCTCCCAATCCTTCAACATGGTAGCTCTATCCGCACCTCCAAGAATTTGATCAACAGTCTTAGCTAGCTCCATAGCATCCATTGCTGCTTGGCTTGTACTAGCTGCTGTGTGCGGCCTGAAGCCTGCGAGAGCATCGCCAATAACCAGGACACGATTGTCGCTCGACAACACAGCGGCGGGACTGATGACGTCGGTGATAGCCTGTATGAAAGGAACCTCGGTCTTATTAACCAGTTCTGCAAATTGGGGTGGAAGGATGTCTCGTGCAATTTCCTTCTGTCGCTTCCAGACATCCTTTTGAATACCTCCTGGAGGCAGCGTGATGTGGTGTCTCTTGCCGTTCTTGTCCGTCATGAGCTCGACGTGCTCGGGCGACTCTTCTTTGTAGTTGAAATACCACACCCAGTTCAACAAACGCTTGCCTGGCTCGATAATGCCATTGCGTCCCGGTATGGCGTATGCGAGAATTTGGACACCCTCCGTGTGGAAGAAGGGAAACTTTTCAACAAACACATCAGTTGCCGATTGCGAGACTTGGTCTTCTGGAACTGTGCCTCGCCATGCTACATAACCCGCATACTTTCTCTGCACTTTGGGGTCGATGTATTTGCGAACAGACGAACTAGGCCCGTCTGCGCCAATCAACATGTCCGCATTGAAGGTGACATCGTCGCCTGTTGAGGTTCTGGCCGTAATTGACAACGATGTGGCATCACTGAAATCGATTCCAGTGACCTGATGACCATAATCATATGTGGATGTCCCCTCGTGTGGTTGCGGTTCCGGCACTTGCGCATATTCTGACTCAACTCCATCAAAGTTTGCCCTCAGAAGGTGGTACAGCAGATCCCAGCTCGTCATATGTTGCTCTTTATCCTCACGATCGATAACATTTCCAGTCCTATCGAGGTATAGTCGTTGGTGGCTAGTGACAGCGAGAGGCGTCTTCGTCCTGTCGTGTTTACGGAAGAACTCTTGTACATGACCGCCAGCGACCACGCCAGCACCTTGATCGTGCAGTAGTGGCGTAGGATTCCGTTCGAGTATGCGGATGTTCAGATCCTTTCGTAGATGTTTCAGCGCAACGCCAGCAAAGAGCCCGCCTAGTGAGCCGCCGACGATGACGATGTTCTTGGGCTTTGCAGTTGTCATTTGGCAGCATCAAAGTTTGGTCTGCTGTGACAAGTGACGGCGCGGATGGCCACGAGACTTGTAGGCCATAGACCCGAATTTCAGTTGTCATCATCATTACTGCTCGAGAAGGGCAGGTGGCAGGGGTGCCACAACGATCCAGAGTGGATTTGTGGGTGACGTCATCTTGCACCCAAAACTCCCAGACGCGTCGACGCGGACAGAATTCAGGCACGTCTACGTACGGGTCCGACGACTGGAATAAGTTTCATACAAATATCCGCTGTCAATAGATATTCAAGGACGTTAGCTACGCTTGTGGAACCAGATGAGCTCGTCCTTCATCTCATCGCACAGCGGTATGCCGAAGCTCTGTACTGTTGCGCTGTCGATCTTAAACTCAGCCTTCATCTTTCGCGTAGTGTTTTCCAGAACATCTCTGAACTCGACGACGAACTTGTCGCCTGAAAGATGATCAAAGCGAAGATCAAAGGCCGTACATCTGTCCCTGCACTTAGCCTCCAAGCTCCCCTTGTTATGCGAAAGGATTATTGTGCGATAGCCAGCATTGAAATACTCGCCAGCAATATCTTCAAGCGGTACAAGAAGTGGTTCTGTCCAATCGGGTGGCAACAGGTCTGGATCTTCTTCTGCTTCTTCTCGCTCCCCATCCTCGTGGCACTTGCGCCAGTACGCAGGCCAATCTGTACGCTCCTCCTGAGGAACCCGAAGCACCTCGTCCACCAATTGATGGAACAGAATCTGATGGACGTAGAACGCATCGTTTGAGTTGCCAAACACGACGATGCCCCAATTGTGCCCCGGCAAGAATCGCATCAGAGCCCTGAATCCACCAAAGGAGCCATCGTGACCGAATATCATATGGCCGCGGTATGATTCAGCAATTAGCCCTAGCGCATATACGCTATGACCGTACAGTGGAAGCGCATCGTTGCCTTCGAACGGAACGATAATCCGCCCTTTGACCATCTCGTTGTGCGCACCCGCTGACAGGGGACCAGACCGCTGGAGAAGCGCCCGCACCCACTTTGCATAGTCGCCGGCGCTGCTGAAGACACATCCTGCACCCTGGCCTTCTGGCTGCGCGTACGATGGCATTGCGAGGTACGTTTCCTTTTCCTGGACCCAGCGGTGACCCATCGCCAGGTGAGCCTGCGCGTTTCCAGCTTCCACGCCTGTGACATCGTGATAGGTGTTTGACATGCCGAGCGGCTCCCAAAGCCTTTTACGAATGAATTCGCTGTATGCTATACCGGTGACTGTCTCGATCAGGTGTGTAGCTACAGTGAACATGATGTTGCTGTATTGGTAGTCACAGCGAAGTGGTTTGTTGAACGGTAGATTCCTCAGATTGCGCGTTATAGACTTTGCATTATCTGGCTCAGCAGCGCTCTGGCCGTGGAGCGCATTGTCGTGGCCGGGGTCACCTGTTCGATGACTGAGGATGTCCTCGATGGTGACATTGGCGGTGCGGTATGGATCCGGGAGAACGAAGTCATCAGGCAGAATTTGGGAGACTGGCGTTCGCCATTGCACATCTGGATACGAATCATCGTCGACGAGCAGTGCGATGCATGCTGCTGTGAAAGACTTAGAGGTGCTTGCGCAGTCGAACAGCGTGTCCTCTGTACAAGCGCCTCCATCGAGCCTAGCGACTCCGTAATACTGCGAGCACTTTAGCTTACTTCGGGAACCCTCAGGTAGTATTGGATACTTTTGCCTGGATTTCGTCTCCTTGTACAATAGCTACACCGAGCCCGGGTACGTGCCACTCGTAGATAAGTCTTCGAACGTTCGCGTCAAATGCAGCGTTTGTGTGGGCCATGGGTTCTGAGACGCAATATCTTTAGGATTTCAACCAAACACGTTGACAACGAGCTCAATTTTGAAGATCTGGTTTCATTGAAGACGCGTGCGTATGATGCGCGGGTTATGTAAAACTACGATGACGCTGCATGTCTGACTAAGACCTGAAAGCAGCTGCCACCTAAAATGGCGTTCCGATATGTAATTTGGACATGACGCTAAAGTAACATGGAAAGTAGAACGCACAATCTTGGCTCACAGCAAGGATTACTCAAGCTCCAACAGTCACGCCGTTGGGCATCTCGAGGCCGATTGGTAACCCGGCAATGAACGGTGCAAGGAACTTCTCGCCCCTGACCTGCGTCAACTTCTCCTCGACATCCTTGTACATATCGTACGCGTTCATCTCCTCAATCGTGAGCTTCTTCTTCTCGTCTTCAACCTGGTACGACGGGCACTTGTCCTTGTTCGCGGAGAACCCGATGCGCTCGTTGATGTTGTAAGCAGCCTTTGCAGCCGCCGCCTGCACACGAGTGGCACGCGGTAAGCGCACCTTCTCATAGACTTCGAGGGCCTCGCGAACGTCGCCTTGGAAGTACGACTTGTTGAAGATGATACCGATGGCGGCGGCGTCCTCGATCGCCATGCAGGCACCTTGACTCTGGTGAGGCATCATCTGTGCGTGTTAGTCAAGGTAAACCAAACAAGTTTAAGGCACTTACCGGGTGGCCTGCATCGCCCAACAAGCAAACGTTGCCTTTCTGGAGATACGGGTATGGGTCGTGGACCCACAGCCTCCACGGCTGAACCTCAACACCAATTGCCAAGTGCGCCTTAACCTGTGCATCCAGCTCCGGGTAGGGCGCAAGCAACTCTTCGACTGGTCGATCATCAGCCCCCCAGGCTTGTGTTGTGTAATCGCCCTTCTCTCGCGGGAAGAAGCAGTAGTATGAGAGCAGTTTGCCGCCGTTGCAAGGCGATAGAACGATCTTATCCCACTTCCCTTCTTGGCCGCCCCAGTACTCTAGAGCAGCATTCTGTGAGTAGTCTACGAGACCGAGTTTGACTGCTTGCTCGGTGCTGACGTTTGCGTGCAGGCAACTTGAGTCAGCGGGGCGCTTTGCTGGGTGCACCCCGAGAATGCCACGCACAGCGGAGCCGATACCGTCCGCACCGATGAGTAGGTCGTGCTTGACCTGTACGCCGTTCTTGAATGTGACTGTGCCTGCCTTGAGATCGATATCTTGACACTAAATTATGTTAGTGGCGTAACGAGGTATAGTAGATATATCACTTACAGCGTGGTTTACGAGCAGCTTTGCTGGTATCCCCTCTCCTTCCTCTTGCAGCGCACAGTCCTTCAACATCTTGTGCATGTACTGTCGGTGGAACATGTTATACGCGTATCCCCACTTCTCCTCGTAATCATCGAGGTCGAATGTGGATACCGGCTCGCCCGTCTTCCAGTCACGGTTGATGAGCTTCTTCAGTGCCACAGGGTCGCCCTTCTCAATATCAACACCCCACTCGTGCAGCCATCTTGTGCCGTTTGCTGCGCATGAAACCGATGCACCGACCTCACCGGCGAAATCATGCTTTTCGTAGATGGTGACTTCGTGTCCAGCGCGGCGAAGAGCGATAGCAACGGATATTCCTCCAATACCGCCACCGATCACACCGACATTGAGTTGTCGCCAGCCTTGTGCCATAACGTCTGCTCTTGCTTAGTGATGATGACGTATCACTGATTTGAGGATCGAGTCCGAGGATGGGTTGGTCGCGGGCTGCAAGGCTTGAAGTTTACAATCAATAGATGAGTGATGATGGCCGCATGAAGGCTGCGCCAGGCCTTCTACATATACATCACGGCGCAGCATGCATTCTCGCGCGGATCTGCGTTATCGTAGGAGCGCCGTCAACCTCATCGATGATCCGCAGCGTATCGGAGAACAATGCGACGAGCCTGTGACTGCGGATAACGACCCGTTCGCGCATTTTGCTACAAAGGCCTGCAAGCTGATTGGGATGCCGAGCATGATTGTGCAGGGTTGTGTATCCGCACTGGCGGGGGGGGAGGGCAACGGAGGCAGCGGAAGATACATCGGATGAGAATTACACTAGCGTAACAGCTGCTTCCGTCGGAAGGTGCGATTGCCGCCCGAACATACCCGCCGAATCTTACAGTCGCACTCACACACTACAGACTACCTACACGAACACGACATTTCTTATTTTTCAAACCGTAGTTGCTCAAATCGGCAGAGTCGCATTCGCAGGCAGACAAGGGCCTCTTTCCTGCTCGATGCGTGCGGTTGCATTGACGATCAGGTTCGCCAGGGGACTCGTTCCACACTTCAACCCAAGGACGAAAGCTTGACTATGCTGTCGAGGTGTTAGCCGATTCCACAAACACCGGTTGTAGCCGAATACTCACAACATCTGCCAAGAACGGAGCTGTATGCGTGTGATCCATTGGGTAGTTCGTATCCACGACAGCCTTCCCGAGCAACTTCTGCGCTTGTGCGGCGTAGGCTCCATGCTGAACGAAGAACACATTGGACGCTGGACCGCCGAGTTCGATTGTAGCCAACCTGTTTTGGTCAGCAAGAAGACACGGAGAGGAAAACATTGCTACTGACTCGCTGTAGTAAGCGAAGACCGGCGACCTGTACGTGTAGCTGCCCGACTCCCAGACATTTGTCGGCAGCTGCTCAGCAATGACTATACCTGCAGCTCCCAGGTCGAGATACTTCTGCGCCGCTGCCTTCACGTATGTAGGAAACGTCTGCACAATCTCGGTGGTGTTGCTGTCAAGCGAGGTCAGAAGAATCAAAGCCGCCGGTACGTGTTTACTCACTTGAAATCCACAGTGCAGGTCTCATTACCTTCACCGGGACAACTCGGTCGGCCCTTGTCCCCAGTCGTGCTCGTGGATCCGTTCTTCGGAGCCCCCGCATCGTTGATCCCGAACTCAATGACCACCCAGTCGCCTGGCTGCAGGCCCTGAGCAATGCGCTCGAAGCGGCCTTCGCGCGTGAACTACATCATGTGAGCGATGCTGATTCTTCACCGGCAAAAAGTCAGGTTCACATACCGACCGTGCAGAACGTCCTGCAAACGCAGAGTTGTTGACCAACGCTCGATCACCCAACGAGTACTTCAAGTACTGGCCCCAACCCTGAGTGCCGTTTTTGCCTCCGTCCGGAGCCGTGGTCGAATCGCCTGCGAGCCACACCGTCGGTACTTTGGCCGCGACAACACAGAGTGTGCTGAGCAGGCACGCGACGGTCGACTGGAGCTTCATGGTGGGCGTCTGGTGGCTGCTACCTTGGATGATTGAAACGTGAAACCCGTGTACCTGGTTGGCAGTGCTGAGTGGCGCCCTGCCAAGTGATCAGTATTTGTACTCATGCATCTTCCCGCTAGGCGAAAAGGCCGTTTAATTACTCCGCAGTGTGGAAATCAAGTGCGAATGCTTGATGCGGAGCCCCGCAAAGCTCGGGGTTGCGGATCGTCTGCGGCTCGGGCTAACACAGGCCGAGTTGCATCAGATCTTCCGTCTTGACAATTTTAAGAAAACACGCTTAAAACTTGGGGTTGATCGCAGGTTGAATTTTGTTCTATTTAAGGGGCTACTGACTATGGTTTCGCGGAAGTGTAGCACTTGTGGGTATATTGTTGACAAAGGGAAAAAAGAAAAAGAAAACTGAAGGACCTCTGCTCCAGAACACGCCTGCGAGAGAATCAGGAATCGTAGCGGTATCGCGGTGCACTTGTTTTACAGAAACCTGTCATCGTACGTCTATGTTTGAACAACGATGCGTCAGATACTCTGGATGCTGGATCACCCGCTACCGCTCGTAAAGCTCCAACAGGGACGTAACGTCAGTAGAACGCTTAGCCGGCAGCCCTATCTGATCCGGACCCTTATCCTATTGCCGCATACCAAACTCGACGTCGGTCTTGCGACCGGGCTTGATGTTGGGGTCGTACCAGGTAAGGCAGACGGCGAGGGTGGCAATCATCATAAGACAGTCGTAGATGTAAAGGGGCCACTCGTGTTGGAGCAGGTAAGCCTCCTGGATCATTATTAGTGGATGTCGTAGTTGCATGAAAGGAGGAAATCTTACCTTACCCATGGCGTATTCGACCACACGGCACATGTTACGGATGGTGATGAACGCGCTTGCAGCATACAGGAAGCGCACCATCTTCTGCCATGGGATGTCGGAGGATGCAGCCGTGGGTCTGGACTCCAGTCTGCGGTGCCACTTTCCTGCCACAATGACAAAGAAGAGGAACATCAGGATCTGGAGGATCAGACCGCCGAGAATGATGTTCTCGCCTCTCTTGACGCCGTCCTTGTCTTTGGCCTGCACCAGCATGCCAGCACCGCCACTCTGGATGAAGAAACAAAGGATGTCTCCGGTGACGAAGATCTTCGTGACCCAATTGGCGCGTACGATCGAGTAGGATGCGGAGTCAGTGCGCATGATCAAGCGTCCGAGAATCATGTAGATCGAGGCGGCGAAGAGGATGGGGGCGATGAGGATGAGAATAGACTGGATGATGTAAGGCGTCTTAGTGATGGTATCGTTGTGAGCTGCTGCTCGCGCGGCATAACCGATGGTCTCGAACTACGGACGTCAGTGCAAGCTTTCAAAGACTGTGGCGTCACATACCAAGGCACCGATGACAAAAGGTATGCAGAACCATGTGCGGTTTTTGACAAGCCTGAAGACGTGGGCGCATGTCAACAGTGCAAAGACAACGGCGGCGATTGCTCCACCGGCAATGGACGGTGTGTATGGCCAGAGAACATATTCCGGCTTGGTTGTGTCCGCCATGACCCTGAAGAGTGCTTTAAGGTTAAAGCTTGGTGCTGTAAGCCCTGGCTTGGGTAATGTCTTGTCCTTCCTAGGTTGGTTCGTGTTTGGTCGACAGCGGGGAGAAAGTCCAACTTGTAGGGATGATGGTGAAGAGGAGTTGATGGTGGTTCAGTGTCGAAGGAGAGAGGCCTTATGTATAGCAGAAGACGGTCGCGTATAGACTGATACGCCCGTATCGACCTCTCCGACGAACATCCCAAAATCTGGACCCTTCACGCATTGCCGTACTGGAGAAACAAGCCTTACGGGTGCTGTCGTATGTTTCGACACTCTGATTGGTCACCGTACTCGCTTGCGTACACGTAACCAGCAACAAAACAGGGGTCTACCAAAGTGAAAACAGTTGCGGAACCTCACCGCAGGAACGCTTTGTCGTACGAAATATGCTCATTAACACTTTGAGGCACCGTACTTGCTGTTTCAAATTTCGTCACGGATTCTATCGCGACATGTGCTGTTGTGCTGTAAGTACAAGCTGCTACAACCTAACATTGGTACCAATTAGTACCTCAGCTTCATGTCTGAGAGCGGTCCTAACTTACAAGCGCTGATCATACGCAGCTACTGTTACGGTTTTAGACATTCTCGCAAGCATCTCCAGAACTGTGATAGCTCCCGGGATATCAACACCCTCCCCAGCACCAAGGTCCTCCTGCAGGTCGGTGTGTTCGATTACAGGCTGCACTGCGCCACTGCCCTTGTCTCGAAATCGAAATGTGGTTTGATAATTCTAGCAATGAGCTCTTCATCCCGGAGTGTGGATGTTGTGAGGGTCTCGTAGCTGCTCCTTAGGCCACTCCAACCAGCCACTCCACTCACTCGGTACCAGCGCTTCTGCGACCCGAAGTATCTGCTCCGCGACACCTGCCAAGTACCAGTAGCGGACACTACTCTTCTGCAGCAACACTGCATAGTGCGCATAGATAATCAGTGAACCTGGTTGCCGTTCCGCAAGCAATTCGACATATCGATCGCTGACAAAGTGGATCCAGATCTTGAGGAGTGCGTCAGAAGGTGGTTCATGTGACTTCTCTGCCGCCGCAAAAGTCAAGACCAGGATATGAATCGCGTAGCCATAGGCGTCTACAATGTCCGGGGGGTAGAGCTGGTGCACCACCTCAGCAAATTTACATAGCTGCACAAGCTCGGTGTTCTCTGGTGGCTCTTGTGTGAGCCAGTCGACGCCTTGCACGTCCTTGGGTATTAACTTTCCCAAGATGGAAGCTTTCATAATGTTGTAAAAGCTAGAAACCATTGGTCGAACCTTCCTGGTCACGGTAAAGTTGGTAAGGAGCGAATTAAAGGCGTGATCCACGTTATGACTAGGGTCCACTGAGCTTGCACAGGAGTAAGGGAACAGAATCGCTGCGAAAATGAGGACACCTTTGAAGTTGCTCTCGTCAATGTCGCGGACGGTGGTCTGGAAGTTTACGAGAGCAGCATCATAGTGTCTGCCTCCTAAGAGAGCGTACTCAAGGTTATCCAGGCCAGGTCCAGAGATCCGGCCGAGGTGAAGTGCAGCTAGAGCGAGCAGCACGTGGAGAAGAAAAGGATACTCGAAAGCAGTCTGTGGAACGGCTGTGGCGTAGACTTCATGAGCTTCCGAGTCCGCGCCAAGGGTCAGGGCGGTGACAGTCGTGTAGTGATGCAACAAACGTAACTGGGGTAGATTAAGCACTGTAAGGTCTTGGGTTGGTGTGAAAGATAGATTCGGCAAAGCCGGGTCGAATACCCCTCCTTCTGTTGATGAGGGTGTGTATGTTGCAGGGACGGGTAATGGCGACCCTGTGGATCCCTCACGACTCTTTGAAGGTCGATACTCGCATGACGTGCCTTGCTTCACGCAATTTGCGCAGTCCGGCTGCTGTTCATCGCACTGTGATGGTCAGCTCCGCCGATCCGGAAGTGATGGTATCAACGCCTTCGCACCTTGACATGACGGGCTTTGCAAGGAAGACAGCCGTTCCTTGACTTTTTGTGTGGCTTGCGTGTCTTAACCCTCTCCATTGTGGCGTTGTCACAGGATAGTCATGTTGCTTTCTCGATTTGACGACTGCAATCGAGGTCTGGTTCCAGCGTTCCAAAGAGACGCCGGTGCCGACGCTAGTCAGTCGTTGTTGCCGATCCGGAAAGCCGAATTTCTACCGAAGGGGAGGACCTTCTTTGCGGAGCTGGATAATGATGTTATCAACCATGTTCGGGTTTGAGGCTTGGAGCGCTATGAACTTTAACATAAGAGAACAAATTTTATTTGAAGTTGCTTCTCAGGATATGCATCACACGGCAGCGCGATGTCTTGCATTTGAACACTCATGGAGTCCAAATCGCATGTACATACGAAGTAGAGTGACACTTATGCAAACTTGTTTCAATCAACACACTTCTCAAAGAACTGCTCTTTTCACTGGTGTGACATTTGCTCCGCATCACGAGCGGGCTAACAGGGTGCTCAACAGTCGTCTACAGTACAAGAGTGGACGCCCCCCTCCTGAAAGCCTTAGTATCTACCTCGCGCCGCCATGTGCATTCACTTTCGCCCCAACACCAAAAAGCCCACTACCCACAACACACATCTACAACTTCGACGACAGCTTCCCGCTCTGCTTCGCAGTAAACGTCGCGATAAGATCCATCAACGCCGGACTCAGCACATCATACGACACCAGCCCCTCCTTCGCGAACTTCGCACGCACCTCGTCCATCCCCGCAGGATCAAACCCTTGCTCGATGATACTCGACACGAACGCCGCGAACTGCGGCTCCTGCCACCCAGCCGAGTCGCTGAGCTCCGTGTGCACAAAGTCGAGGCCCTTGAAGGGGTGGTCGGCCACGATGCGGCCGAACAGGTGCACACCGCATTCCTTGCAGGCGTTGCGCTGGATCGCGGCGCTGGGGTCGATGATGTGGAGTTTGTGGGCGTTGGCGGTGACGCTGACCTTGTCGGCGGGGAGCACGCCGATCAGGGCGAACAGCGCGCCGCGCGGCTTCCAGCACTTGGAGCAGCCGCAGGCGTGGTTGTGGGCGACGTTGGAGCCGAGCGTGACCTCGACCTTGTTGGACGCGCAGTGGCAGTACAGCTTGCCGCCGGCTTTGTTGGCGTCGCCCTTCTTGATGCCGGAGTCAACTGCTGGGTGGAGCGAGGGGGCCATTGTGAGTGAGAACGGAAGGTAGTTGCTGATAGTCTTCAGGTTATTTTTCAGGGTGAGCGAGAGCGAATTCATGGTGGCTCGATGGCAGCTGCGATGCAGCAATATATACGCCTGCGGTTCCGCATGCCGAGTTGCGTTACGCTCCCCTCACCGTACGGTATCCACCTGAGGACTACGGAGCCAATGATACACAGGAAGAGGCGAGAGATTGAGCTGGGTGTATGGCGTAATACCCTGCGTGGACCCGTTCCAAGCGGACCGAGAAGGTTGTAGGATCGATAAGTGTGTTTCGATTCCTCATTCGGACAAAAGAACCCCGCGTTTGACGCGGAGCCGCCTTGCGGGCACGGGTAGTCATCACGACTTACGCGCCTCAATTTACGGAAGCAGGTATATTCATCGAAGGCGACTCTGAGGCCGAAAAATAAGTCTTTGCTTCCATCACGATTCTCCGGCTGTCAGAATGCGTGATTATCATCGGTCGCAAAGCCGGGGTTTGCATTGAGCAGATCTACGCTGGCGCTACGGATGAAGAGCCGATCGCCTGCAGCAAGCACCGCGACCCCACAAACGTCTCGCGAAATATATCTTTGCAGAACGTTGCTTGGTGCAATGAAGAGTAAATCTGTCTGATCGCAGCGAGCTGATCTTCACCGACATCAATCTATGTACCTTCGGTGGATGCCCAACTGGATGAGCTTGATCGTAATCAATAGCACCAGATCTATAAAGTAAATCAAGAGCAAACGGATTGAAAAGGTACGGGCAGTAAAAGGAGTATTATTGCGTAAGGGGGTATCAAAGTGGGTATAAAGCTCGAACGGGAGCAGGAGTCTAAGTCAACAAACAAGGAAAAAAGGGAAGCCCGAAAGCAGCCTCATTTACAGAGAACCCGCGCGCCTTGAACAGTCGTCCAGACGACGACACGAATAACGCCGAGCCCTGCGTAAACCTACTCTGCCGCCTGGCCTAGCGATGCCAGCAGGCTCCTGTACGCGCGTGCCTTGCTCCCCACATTCCGGGCCTCCTCAGCATCCATGTGACTCGCGATCTTGAACGCCTCTACGACCGCCACAAGCGGCGCCTCTTCACGGCCATTAAACGGCACAGAGTCCACAAATTGCTGTAGCGAGATAGACCCCAGCTGCACGCGCGCCAGCACAATGTAATCAAAGTCAGCCACGTCAGCCGCGACGCGCGCAACGAGGTTCCAGTCCGCAGGGCTGAGAGAGCTGCGGCGCACCATGATTTGTTCCTTGTGCGCGAGGGCCGTGAACGCTTTCATGACCGCGGGTTTGGTGGTTGAGTCAGGTGAGCAGGTTTCGAGAATGTCGAGGAAGCGGTGTAGTGAGGCGGTGCCGACGAATATGTGGCGTTGCTTATACTGCAGCTCGGACTCGATTTGAGCGGGTGCGCTCGCGACGTCGCCGGTGGCGCGCGGTGTGGGTGTCGTGGAGGCGAATCCTGGGGTCTGGGAGCGTTGGGTGCTACTGGGCTGGGAGAAGCTCGGGCGTATGGGAAGGTTCAGAGAGAGCATGCGCCGGTGTCTGCGAGTGGGCAGCGGCGTTTTCGGGCCTGCTGTGTTGGATTTGAATTCGAGCAATCCTCCGTTGAGTCTGCTTCGCGCTCGAAGCGTCGCGGTTGACGGCTTTCGTATGGTAGTCGACGTAGAGTCCATCGAATAGTTCGACCACCGCTTGTTTGTAATAGGTCCTTCGAGCAGATCAGTGCTATTTACTAGGGTATCATTTGGGCTGCCAAGGCCCTCATCCTGTGCGCCTTCTGTTGCATCAGTTTGAGTACGAATTTGCGGGTAAGGCGAATGTTTCGCCTCTGCATGTGTGGCATCAGAACCTGCAGAATCGATGTCGGAAAGCGGTAGTGTGTAGTAAGAGTCGCTCGTTGACACTCGTTCTCGTCTCAGTAGGTGCTGGTGCCTCGCTGGCCTAGAAAGGCGCTCGTGCGCACTGCCTCCACGTGCGTATGACGGCCTGGCACTCTCCAAAAAAGGTGAAATTGGTGACGCGAGCTGGGGACTTGTGTCAAGGGACACCACTCTTCTTTGGCGCTTTCCTTGTCGTCCTGGAGTGTCAGAGTCTTGTACGCCTTCAGAAAAAGCAGGGGTGAGGACGTCCCGAGGAATGGACCAAGGTGCCGACTCAGACCAACTCAGCTTCAGGGATGCACTGACCCCGGGGGTGTCGTATGATCCAAATCCACTTGGTCGAAGGGAGCTGTCAATATTTTGCGACGCAGCCAGGAAGCTTGCTGACGGTACCTCGATCGCCACCTGCTCGTGCAGCAGACTCCGCCCTCTCGCCGTAGATTTAGCCATCCAGTGACTCTTCGCATGAGACCAAGTCTGTTTAGCTGGCGGACTTCGCTGTAGGGGGTGCGCGAAACGGAACTGCGTCGCAGTGGTAGACGGCGCGCGGCGCCTATGACTCTTTATCTGGTCCGACCGACGAAGTAGTTCGATGGCGATAGTGCGGCGAGCTATGGCTGGCTTCTGCAAGATCATCGTGAGCCATAGCATGTAGATGTGGAGTTTGACCGTGTGCAGGCAAGTGGCGAGGGTGACGAGCAGCGTCAACAATCGGTTGTCGCGTGACATGGTAACAGACTAGTATCTTTCACCGTGAAACTTCGAATTGTTTAGAGGATCGAGACGTCGCCCATGGAATAATAGCGCAACGTGCGCAGCCACCATGTGAACAACATTATGGTGTAGAAACTATGGATGAGTATCATGGTTCGTCAGTAGACACCCTGGGTAACGTACCGCGGCCCGCGATACGACAGATTGCAAAGGATTGCTCAGAAAATTGTTTTGTTTGAGGATACTGACTGGCCGGGCAAGGCTCCCGTGTGGAATGTTAACGTTGACACGTGGTGGCTTCACCTAAGAGACGTAGGAATGTGCTGCTTGAACGAACAAGGAAGGGTCCATGGGGCAACCATCTACGACCCTCGGGTCTCCTATCCAACAGTGATGCGGACGAGGGCACGTCGCTCAACACACAAAGGTGTTATTAATCCGTGGTCCATCACCCACCTCTTCCACGCCCTGTGCCTCTGGTCATCCGTACGCTATGAGGAATGAAGTGCAGTGCTGACATGCTGGAGGCCAACTTGTCGACAGGATCAGCACTCAGCGTGGCTGAGTTCTGCACCGCTTGATGGCCTCGTCCTTGGGGATGGCTGAAGCCTCCACGGCCTCGCAGCTTAACGTGTGAGGATCTGCGTTCCCGCTGCTGCTGGCTGTCTACCTGTTCTGTTTCGTCGGGCTGAACCACGTCCATGGCCTCAGCAGTAGCACCAGCAGAAGACTGCGCTCTCGGCTCTGAGGGCATGGAATTCATCGTGCTTGATCTTCTGCGGTGAGTTTGCCGCAACATGCTGTTTCTGCGGTCGATGCCGTCATTGATGATGAAGAAGTCATAGTTCTTGGGGAACTGGTGCTTGTCAATGCAATGCATGCGACGCTTGGGGGCCGTGCTGCACAGACGTTCACAGGTTGAGACGAGACAGGCGTACTGCAAGCCAGTCAGCTCCTTGTTACTGCTGGTGCGAGCTATGTCGAGGACAGTGTGGCGACACGCGGTTGCCTCTCCTCGGCCCGGGAGCATGGACACGTGCAAAGTCGATGGACCTACCGTCTGCTCACCCCGCTCTCTTCTAGCAGCATTGAAGGGGTCATGGTTCTCTGCGATGTGCAGATGCAGAATGTGCTCGTCGGGGAAGTTCTTCTGGCACTCGGAGCACCTGTTCATGTGGGTCTTCTGGTAGTGCACGTCATACTCCTCAAAGGACGCAAAGGCAACGGGCTCGTGCGGGGGCAGAAGGCACTTCATGACGGCTGGCGGTGCAGAGGCAGCAGACTCGGAGTCCAGGTGCACCAGCTTGACATCAGCAGACTGCTCGCGCGAGAAGGTGCTGGGATCTTCTGTAGACGACGACGAGTCGCGGTGTGAGCGTTTGACTCCCATCACGTGCGGACAGAGGCTGTCCAGAGGGACAGAGGCTGCCCGGGGAGGCTACGAAAGAGGGCAGTACCTGTCAGGGCGTCCCTCAGACGCAGCGCCAGCGCGATGTGCGGACGGTGAAGGCTGCGAGGCGTGCTGCGGGACGAGCAAGTGGGGCTCTGTGAACCCTGGCCGGACCGCACCCAACGACTTCTCGACTTCTCGACTTCTCGACTCACAGGCTCCCGAAGATCGCACCGCCCTCGCCGCCCGCTCCGCCGCGCGCTCGCCGCCGCCGCCCTCCCGCTCGCTGCCTGTCCGCGCACCAGGGCACACCACGGCCTCTCAATGGAACACGCCCGCCACTGCGCCCGCCAACCCGTGCTCCGTGCCTTCGTCTGACCTCCCGGCCGACCGTGGGGTCACCTACGCATTCCGTCGGCGCATCCAGGACGGCATGGCCGCCCCCGCTGCCACCGCTGAGCAGCTCGACAGGTGCGCCCACCCGGCGCAGAGCCCGCACGGTGCTGACAGCAGACAGGCGCGTCACGGCCATCGCGCAGGAACTGGCCCAGCGCGCCGAGCGCCAGGCCTCGTGTGCAGAGCTCGCCGCCGTGCTGCAAGAGTGCGCCGTCCCGTGACCGCCCGCGACGTTTGCTGACGACGACAGGTACCGCGCCGCCTGCGACGCCCTGACCTTTGCCGATTTTGAACACGCCGCCGCCGCCGACGTCGAGCAGAAGCTGTGGGCCGCCCATCTGCGCGTCAACACCGTCTTCCGCCAGGAGCATCGCATTGTGCGTGGCCCCCCCGCCCGCAGTGCGCCGGCTAACCCAGCACAGCTCCGCCGCTCCAAGGACCATGTCGTCGAGATCCGCAAGTTCCAGAAGCACTACCTGCACTTCATCAAGGCCAGCCAGCGCTACTACCGCCAGTACATCCTCAACCTCGACGCCCACGTCGACGGCATCCCGGAGCTGCGCAAGATCGCCCAGAAGTGGAAGGACGACGGTATGCCGCCCGCTCCCGACATGCACCACGCCTGCTCACACGCCCCAGCTTCCAAGACTCCGCCGCGCCCGCGCATTCCCGCCGCCCTCCGAAACACCGTCTTCCAGTCGTGCCACCAGACGCTGATCCACCTCGGCGACCTCTCCCGCTACCGCGAAACCGAGCTCGTCGACAAGGACAAAGAGCGCAACTGGGGCCCGGCAAAAGGCTACTACGACCTCGCCGCCGAAATCTACCCCGACTCGGGCCACGCGCACAACCAGCTGGCCGTCGTCTCGCGCGAAGATGGCGACCACTTCCGCTCCGTGTACCACCTCTACCGCTCGCTCGCGTGCAAGCTGCCCTACCCGCAGGCCAAGTCCAACCTGGAGACCGAGTTCAAGCGCATCATCGCGGCCTGGGAGAAGGGCCAGCTGATCAACAACCACAAATCCGCCGACGGCAACACGGGCCGCGCGCTCGTGGCCTGGTTTGTGAGACTGCACAGCAAGATCTACAAAGGCGAGGAGTTTGCCGCGCACGACGAGCTGGAAGGAGAAGTGCTCAGCCACCTCGCCATCGAGCTGAAGGAACGCCCTCTAGACTCGATCCTGCCCAAGATCATACTCATCAATCTTGCAGCCGAGTACTTCGCCACCGTACAGATGCAGACCGCGAACCCGCCCGAGCACATCATGCGCACATATTTCTACTTCCTCCGACTGAACGTCAAGACCTTCTTCATCCTACTGCAGGTACTGCAGCCCGAGCTCGAGCGTCTCTCCGAGGCCGACGAAGGCACTCACCAAAACGGCGACAACGCACGACAGCTGTCCGATAAGATCACCGCCGTTGCCCGCCGCATCCTCCCCGGCCTTCGTCTCTACAGCACCTGGTTCGCGCGCTATTGGCAGGTACTCAACGCTAACATCGCCGACACCCTGACTACCGTCGATGTGCAGGAGCTTTGGAAGGCGTACGCCGCGACTTTGACTCTCTTGACCTCGAGCTTCCCGGTCGACCAGCTGCCAAAGGAGAATTACATGCTGGAAGAAGACACCGATACGCTTGGCTTCCAGCCACTGATGTCACCCGACACCATCAAGGTGTGGTACAATGGCGAGGCTCTGAAGTCAAAGTGGACAGACGTCGAGCGAAATCATCCCAATGTGGAGATGCTCATGCGCATCAAGGACTTGCTGATTGACGGACTGCTCCTGACACAGAACGCAGAGGCGCCTTTAGACCTGGCTGGTACTCGCTTCATCTACCGCGAAGCCGGCCTTCCATCCGAGCTGCTTGCAAGCCCCAACACCCGCGCAGACGGCTCACCTGTCCTCTCACCACGAACTGTAGAAATGCCGCTGTTCCCTCCAAGCGCGCCCATTCCTGACGACCAGAAGTCGTTCAGTGTTGCGCCATCCGAGTCTGCATCCACCACCGTTGCTAAGGACACGGCAATGCGCTCAATGGTCGATGATCTAGTTGGCGCTGATGATGGTTTGGACCCCCTGCCCGAGGAAGATGAGGACATGCCGCCAACACCCCCTGAACAGACTTTCGAGGACACGGCAGTGGTCAACGATAACACTTATGCCCCTGCGCCGTTCTCCATCAGCGACCTGGTGAACTCTGTCAAGAACTACAAGCCCTTGTCTCCTTCTCCAGGTGCTGCTTTGCTCTCAGCTTCGATGCAAAGGTCGGGCTCCACTTCATCGATGCGCGGGCCTGTGCACTTGCCCTCCCTCCCTGACGGTCAGTGGAATCAGAATTCGATCTGGTCTACAGGTGTGCACGGCTCGCCCAATCCCTCCTCGCCAGCGATGATGAACGGAAATGGATTTGGGTCTCGATCACCGATGAACGGCGTCGCCTCGGGCTTCCCGGGCCACGTCCGCACTGGATCTGCCACGTCGCAACTGAGCACCGACGCCACGACTCCGACAGCTGCCAGGGCTTCCCGGCCCATTAGTGGTGGGCTTGGAAACGGCGCGACTTGGGGAAACCCAAATCTGAGCACCGGTACTTGGGGGTCGTTCTCTGGCAGCAGCTACAATGGCTTCCAGAACAGCTATGCCCAGAATGTGCATATGGCTAGCCCCTTGATGTTCAGCTCCTACCAGGACAAGGCTCAGAGCTCCTGGGGTCGCACACCTCCGAACGGCCAGGGCGGTTGATCGAAGTGACCGGTGGCCTTGATTGGCTGCTTGTTATCGTTTTTCCGTCAACGACCATGTACTGACGCCATTACCCGCCACCTTCGAGGGCTCTGTGGGCACCTGTACGTTCGAGCGACCCTGTGGAATTGACTCTAGTCAACGCCGTCTGCCTGATGCACGCCAGACGTGATACTTCACTCGGGCCTGGTGACGCCTCAGTAGCCCTTTGAAGGATATTGCGACATTGGCACTACTGTCCTTTCACATTGCTTTAATCAACAACGGCGTGGGCTATCATTGCCGGCCATTATCGAGGCACATCGGCATGGCATTGCTTGAGATATTACTTTCGAGGTTCTTGGAACCCTGCACCTGTATTCATCGGTCCTTGGTTGGCACGGTTGGATGGCATGCAGCTTTTTATGCTTTGATGTTATAGTCAACACGACTTGGAGTTCTGCGACCATGTTTACTGGGACCCACCTGCATTGTGATGTGCCTACCCGTTTCGTGCGTGAAGAGAAAGCCACCGAGCTCAACGCTTACACAGAAGCAACGTCAAAACGCTACCTCAGCGCCTGTCCTGGTCATCGGTACCTGTCAAGAGTGGATGCGGTAAGCGAAGATAACAGCTGCAGCTGCTGTGCCCTGGGGTTTCCCGATTGACTCGGAGACGCATGTTGTTACACAAGGGCGTTGCGGGGAAACAGTCGTCTCCCTCAGGGCAACTGCCGTCTCGTCAACAGGGTCTACGAGACATGATAGATCGCTAGGCTGCACACAGCGCAGGAATGGAGTCTCAGGCGGCCACGAGTGCGCAGCGAGTGCTACAGCGAATGCGACAAGCGCGGGTGAGACTGACCAGGCTGTTTGACAGAGGAACAAAGCACCGCCGTCCAGCCTCAAGGAGCGAAGATCGGCGCATACACGACAGCATGTTGAGCGGCGTTCACTTCCCCAGACATCGGGTGGTCGCATTCGGGCTAGCGTCGCGTGGCGGGCCGAGGTGAGCCTCACTAGCAGCTCAGCTGTGAGCACGACCAGTGACGTTGAGGCCAGGCAAACAACCACGCAATCCATAACGAACACACTGTCCTTTCCGAACTTCCGCCACGCAACGTCTTCTCGCACCGCACTGGCGTAGTTTCAACCACAACCCTTCCAAAAGAAGGGTGTCGCGACCAACCCGCATTCCCCACCATGGCGGACGAAGTCGACATCGCGGCGTTGGCTGAAGACCAGCAGCTTGCGCTGCAGCAATTCACCGCCGTCACGGATCAAGAGCTGAAAGACGCCGTCCCGCTGCTCCAGCGATGCCAGTGGAATGTGCAGATCGCCATCGCGCGCTTCTTCGACGGCGAGCCGGCCGAGGACCCCGTCGCCGCTGCTGCTGCCGCTGCTGCTGCCGCTGCCGCCGCCGCGCCGCCTGCAGACACCCGCCGGGCAGAGAACCTCATGAATGGCTTCGGAAGCCCGCGGTCATCCACAAGCGGGCGGCGGGTGCGCGTTGAGCCAGCGCCGCGCGTGGTCCCGCAGCCCGAGAGCCAGGTCAACACGCAGGCCCCGCTCGTCTTCACACTGCTCTGGGCGCCCGTCAGCCTGCTCTACTCGGTGATAGCGCGCTACTTCCGCTTCATGGGCTATCTGTTCCCCTTTGTCCCGCGCGCCTGGGGCCGCCTGACCGCAAGCAACATCCGCCAGCCGCCGTCGCAGCGCAGCGCAGGGCGCCGGCCACTGAACCCGCGCGACACGGCTGCGCGCTTCATCCGCGAGTTCGAGGAGGAGTACGGGCCCAACGACCTCCCCTTCCACGACGGCGGCTACGCCTCCGCCTTCGACGTCGCCAAGAAGGACCTCAAATTCCTCCTCGTCGTGCTCGTCTCCCCCGAGCACGACCTCACCCGCCCCTTCATCCGCGACACCCTGCTCCACCCCTCCGTCGTCGCCTTCCTGCGCGATCCCGCAAACAACATGCTCTTGTGGGCTGGCAGCGTTACCGACGCCGAAGCCTACGCCGTCAGCTCCGCGCTCAACTGCACCAAATTCCCCTTCAGCGGGCTCATCGTCCACACCCCCTCCGTCAGCGCCAGCGCCATGGGCATCGCCGCCCGCCTCGCCGGCCCCCTGGCCCCGGCCCCCTACCTCGCCAAACTGCGCACCGCCATGGCCGCCCACGCCACAGCCCTGTCCCGCGTCCGCGCCCAGCGCGCCGAACAGAGCGCCACCCGCAACATCCGCGAGCAGCAAGACTCCGCCTACGAGCGCAGCCTGGCCACGGACCGCGCCCGCAAGCGCCAAGCACAGGAAGCCGCCGCTGCCGCCGCCGCCGCCGAACAAGCCGCCCGCGCCGCGCAAGACGCCGCCGAGCAACACGCGCGCAAGCTCCTCCAGTGGCGCAAGTGGCGCGCCGCACGCCTGCGCCCGGAGCCCCCCGCCGACGACAAAGAGGCGGTGCGCATCTCGCTGCGGCTCCCCAGTGCGGAGCGCGTGGTACGCCGCTTCGACGGCGCCGCGGGCATCGAGGAGCTGTATGCCTATGTCGAGTGCCACGATCTCGTGGCGCCGGGAGACGCAGACGCAGACGCAGACGCTGTCGATGCGCCCCCCGCCGACTTCGAGCACGTGTACGCGTTCCGCCTCGTCTCGCCGCTGCCGCGCGCGGTGCTGGATCTCGGTGCGGGCGGGACGGTGCGCGAGCGCGTTGGCCGCAGCGGGAATCTGATTGTGGAGCGGGTGGGCGGGGAGGACGAGAGTGAGGACGAGGACGAGGAGGGGTAGGCGGGTACCCGCTGACTGAAGAAAGAGAGGGGGTTCTGACGATAGGAAATTGGGCTGGAGAGGGGGTAATTGGAGACGATGCATTGTGGCGTTTGGTCTGCTGTCTTAGCGTGGGGGACTGGGTGTGCTTCTGCTTCTGCTTCTGCGCCTGCTTCTGCTTTGTCGGTCATGTACTGCTGCAGCACGGCAGGAACGGCGTCTAGTGGGCGAGAGTACATGGGCGAGAGTTACCGGGCAAGAGTGATAGGCAAGAGTACTAGGCAAAAGTACTAGGCGAGAGTTACTAGGCAAGAGTACTAGCAAGAGTATTAAGCAAGAGTACTGGGAAGAGTACTGAACAATCTCCATAGACAACTGTGTCCTTAGAACCGACAGGAAGTGGCCGTGAATGTGAAGCATTATTGATAGCGTATGGATGTGCTCTACTCTACTCTCGTCTGGTCTACTTATTCCCAACACCGCCGCCGTGCATCAACATCGCACCAACGTCTCTGGTCTCCCCGCTGCCGTCCCCGAATCAGCAATACAACACGCGCTCTACATTTATTTCTCCTGTCCGTTCCAGGCATTTTCAGACCCTTGTTTGTTCGTATTCCCCTTGTTTGTTCGCATTCCCGAACTTCACACAAACGCAAGTCAATCATCGGCACGTCATCATGTCTAGTTCTTGCTGACGCGTCCCGCGCGGACCAGGTCCTGGAACGCCGATTCCAGCCCCCGCTTGACCTCGCGGTAGCTCACGATGAGCACGTTTTGCTCGTCGCGGCTCGTCAGCATGATTTTCTCGTCGGCGCCGGCGTCCAGCTTGTTCAGGCAGTCGAGCACGTGCGCCAGGTCGGTGACGGGGTGGCCGTTCGCGTCGACCTGGTGGAAGACATAGTCGCGGAAGAGCTTGAGATAATATCGCTCGCCTGTCTCTGCCCATCCCGACGACGGATTGGCGGTGGCGCTGCCGGGCACGTGCTGGGAGGCGTCAAGCTCCGGACGCTCGTTGATCATGTTGAGCTTGATGAGCAAGCGGGCGATGCGACTCGACTCCAGCTCGCGGCCAAGAGTATTGGTAAGCGTGTCCTGTGCGTGGAGCTCCGAGTCGAAGACTGACGCAAACTGGTCGGCAATGCCACCCAGGAAAGTGTCGATGTCCTTCAGCACGACCGGAGAGGAGGGCGAGGCAGCGGCACCTGTTTGGGGTTGCGGGCTGAGGAGATACTGAATGCATTCTTTCAATCGACCGGTGTAGCTTCTTGACACATAGTCCATGGACTTTTGCATGTTCACATGAGCTGTCGGGTTGTTGTTAGCTATGCACAAAATCAGTCGGCCCAGCTGGAGAAGGTCATCGGCTTGGGCCTCGGCTATCGGCCGCACGTTTTCGAATTGCACCACGTCCATGATGCCGCACGCATTGAGTCGTATGCGGTTCTTGGAGGTCAGGAGTATCTTCGACGGGGTAATCAGCCTTGCAGCCAGACCTGCACCATGTATCGCTTTGAGGGCTGAGCCGATCTGGACGAGGTAGCCCCACAGCGTCTGTTCTGAGACGTGTGATGATGCTGCCTGCCTGCCGTGGTAACGTGGCACCGGCTTGAAATGCTCGTCTGCGAGCGATTTGGCGTTTGGGTGGTAGTCGGACACCATGATCAACGAGCTGTCGCCGAAGGCTCTGGTGGTGAAGGCTTCGTGGGTTGTGACGACGCTGCCGTTCAAAATCCTCTTCCAGGGCTGGAAAGAACGCATTGCGGTTTCGTTGGTCAGGCGAAAGTTCTCGAGACGGCGCAAGGCATACGTCTTGCCATCCTTGCTGGAAACGGCCTTGTAGATCCAGCTCGCATAGCCAAAGGGAGCGTTGTTTCTTTGTGGAGACGTGTCGAGGCAGAAGAGAGAGTGGTACTGCTCGATGTGGGGGAGGGAGCCGTTGGAGAGGATCTGACGGGCGATCTCGGATTTTTTCTGCAGGTCTTCCCGGAGACTGTCAGGAATGAAGAAATCGTGGGCGGTGCGCTGGTATGCGAGCAGCCCGGTGGGCTGGGGGCCCACTGGCCAGTAGAGGTGGTACGCGGGCGAGGCTTGGAAGGCATTCGCGTTCTGGTAATAGGAGGCACTGGCGAGGCCAGAGGGGTCCTGGGCGTAGGGGTTGATGGCTGGGGTGGAGGCGGAGATGGCAGCGATGCCGGGAGAGGGGTTGAAGGGGTCGTAGCTGAGGGAGGAGGCAGGATCGACCTGGGGGATAGTAAGTAGGGTCACGTGGAGAGGCGCTGGAAGCGAATGGATTGGGTGCTGGATTGGGTGCTCTTGTCTGTAGTAGAGTGGTCGTGGACGTACCTCAAACGACTGCGGCACAAAGTCGTGAAAGTCCTGGGCCTGCCACTCGGTCGAGGGCTCCTTGGTGTGCAGGCTGGGGGTGCTTACGGCTGCGACAGTCAGCATGGAGGCGGCGGGCAGGCAGGGCAGGCAGGGCAGTCAAGGCTGCGGGCGCACGTACTGGAGCGCTGCGACTTGGGGGTGAAGACGGCGGCGCTGGCGGCCTTGGGCGAGATGGCGGCGCTGCGGGCGGCGGGGGTGGCCTGGCCATTGGTGGCGGGCTGCAGCGGGGTGAAGGCGGGCGAGTCGACGTTGAAGCGCTTCTTGGGGTTCTCGGCGGCGGGCAGCTTCGCGTGGTCGTGGATGTACGGGCACGTGTTCTCGTAGCGGCAGTGGCCGTAGATGGTCACGTTGCGGCAGAAGGTGTTCTTGGCCTCGCGACCCTTGGGGCGCGGAGACGGCACGCCCCGTCGCGAGTCGCCCGAGGGAGCGCCAAAGGCCGTTGCCATTGATCGCGGGGCGGCGGCGGCGGCGGCGGGCGCGTGTGCGGTGAGGGCAGGCGGGGGCAGGGCGGCGGCGTCACTCCATCGGGCGGCCGTCTTGCTCGGCTTGGGGCGGCGCGAGCTGCGCGCGGGCTTCGGGGCGGGCGCGGGGGCAGACGAGCTCGAGGGGCCGGCGGCTCTCGCATGTGGCGCGGGCGCGCGGGCGGGCGCAGGAGGGAGCGCTGGGTGCGACACAGCGCCGGGCTGCGGCGGCGGCTGAATGGTGGGCAGCGGTCCCTCGCTGGGCAGAGGTCCTGCGCGCGTCAGAGAGTCGGTGCAGCAGCGGGGGCCTCTCCAGCGACGGCGGGCCGGGTGCAGAGAGAGGCGACGTGACGGCGGCGGATAGCTGCTGGATGCCGCGGAGCCCTGCATGGCCTTGGCGCCCCGCTTTTCTCATTATCAACATGATGGTACTCTGCCCACCCCTCTCTCATTGTCTATACTATACTACACTCACGGCAGCGACACGTCCCCGTCTTCGCGGTACACCACCCACCACCCCGGGTCTTCGATCAGCAGATACGCCCGGGGCAGCAGGTACCCGATGCCGACCGACACGAAGTCCTCCTCTTCGTGTATCGAGACCAGGTCGAGCGACATCCAGCCGCGCGGATCACCAGTCTCAGGGGGCTGGTCTATCTGCACCACGCTGTCGACGTCTATCTCGTCAACACGGAGGCATGCCATGAACCGCGCCGATCCATCGTCTCTCTCTGCACCTGACGCAATCCATTGCTGAAATTTCCTGCCGTCCGTGTCAGCAACACAATCTCGACCATGCCCGACTGCTTGGAGTGCTTACGTTCGTATTTCATCAATCTGCATGCCCTCGTACCCTGGATCCTCCTGCACAGACCAGTCGAGATGGCTGAAGCAATCGCTCAGCTCTTCCCTCGCCAGCTTCGCCTGCACCATCGTCTTGAAGTACTCCATGAACAGCCTCCACTTGTCGTCCGACTTGTATGTGCACCGAAAGATAACGAAGCCCCACTTGGATCCTGGCTCACCCTCCAAGCGATTGCGGATGCTTTCGTTGGCCGTGCAAAATGTAGCCATGGTGCGGGTATGGCAATGGCTGAAGTGCGAATAGATGAATATCGAAGACGAGAAATTCAATAATGTAGGCTGGGTTTAAATGATACCAGGTGAGATCCGAAGGTAAAGTCAAAAGGGATCTAAGGACTGCTGCATTGCGGCACAGTCAAATGTGGCCCAGCGCTGTCGCAGACCTGTCTGTTCGGACTCCGATCTGCTCGTCCCCACAGCCCATGCTTCCTTTCATCCTCAGCTCTGATTGGCCCATGTTGTCCGACCAATGAAACTGCAGCTCCGCATGTTCCACACTCCTTCTTCATGACACCGGTACGGCGCAGCAGACACTCGAGCAACTCGAGCAGTGTGCTTCTCGTCTCCTTTGCCTTGAGCTCTATTTGTCCTTTACACCTTACAATCATACCGTAAGCATGGAAAAGTGCAAGGCTTACTCCAAAGTCAAAGTCGCGCACCACTGCGTCTATAAGGCGCATCTGCTACTCGAGTTTAAAAATCGACAATTGGTGAAATCACAGGGTTTCTGGGCTCTAACAGACTGCGCCGTACTCAGGAGCGACAAGTCCGAACACTGGTCACAACCTGGCCGGCGGCATCCGTGAGAAACAACATGCAGCTCCTCCAGACCTTCGACAGGCCATCTGTTTCCCTATCATAAAACTGCTTTAAAATCATCCATCCCTTGAGCAGTGTAGTTCTAAAATCACACCATTTCCTTTGCTATCACCGCTTGTTTATACTAGGCCGGTCCTGGTAGCTGCAGCGACATACCACAATGCGTTATTTTTCAATTTAGGTTTTTGCTCTTCTCTTCAATTACTTAGACGTCATCCACGCTCTCGCGGTACCATCTGCTCGGTAAGTCGACATTTATCCCTCAACTCACCCCTGCTAACAGAGGGGAAATAGTAAAGTACAAGCCGTGGATCATTGGCCACATTCGTTATACAGTGATGATCTTCCTGGGGGTCACGTCGCTTTGGAAGTCAGGGCTAAATCGACGCCCGCGAAACCACTGCCAAACAAGGCGAAGCCTACGAAACCCGGAAGTGTACCAACAAAGCCGGAACCCACTCCATCAGTAGTTAAGCCCTCGCCAAACATCGGTCTATCGAGATCATCGAGTCCGTCAACGGCACCAACTACCAAGCCTCTACCTTTCGTCAAAGAACCGCGTCCCACAAAAGCCTACAATATATGCAATCTTCCTGCGTTTGACTGTGACACCGAAGTCGAGGATTATGTCGACGCACTTGGAGAACGCAGCATCGATGGCATCAACGACTCGATAGCCAAAGAGCTTGACAAGCGGTCGTCGCCACGGACATACTCGGTTGTAGTTGGCGGTGGTACCCCGACCATGATGATGACATCCTTACCCTATCCTCTTGAAGCGAAACTGTTTCCAGCTGGCAGTCCCAAAGTCATCCTCGATTTTGCCACTGACAATGTGCGCGACGCCAATTTCAAGAAGTTTACTACTGTTCCATCCCGTACCAAGCCCAGCACGTACATTGTGGAGCACATTGTGGAGGTATGTACCGGAATACGACAGCATCATTCTTCATGCGCTGATTTTTCAAGCTTCAAAGCATTATGTTGTTCATCAAGGCCGCCATCCGGGCTAAGAAGGTGAAGGGTGTGAAGACGCTTTCTAAGCATGTAGATATCAACTTCTTCACCAAGCATTGGAACACAGACAATGTACAGGTGCAACAGAAGATCTCGAGTCGTCCCACACCCTTCACAGGCTATAGTCCCAAGGACCCCCTCTCTTCGCTTAACGACCTCGTCTTCGAAGCTATGGGCTCCAAGAGTAATACCGCCGATTTCGTTCTCTGTGAACAGGGCGTCAACTCGATAAAGGCAAAGCTATGGGCCCACGTAAGTCCTAATGACAAGGATAAATGGCAGAGCGTTGCAAAAGATGCAGCGGACGGTTCCATTCCGTCGAATATGCATCTGGCTGGTTTGCGATCTGTGAGTGACAAGCTTCTTTTCAAACGTCAGCAAATCTAAACAGAACCAGGTCCTAGGTGTCCACAACTACATGAACGACCCTGATGTGGAACAGAGGCTCCAGGACACGGTCAAAAACATAAAAACCGAATTTGGCAACTTTAAGGCTATCACCGGAGAAGACGTAACAGACGTTAAGGGCAAAGCAGTTGATTTACCCGCGCTATGGGTTGAATTCATGACTGCACAGCTCCAGAAAGTCACAGAGAGTGGCACCAAGTGGATTATCGAGCAGGCCGATTTCGCAACTCCTAAATACAAGGCGCACTTGGTCGACCTACAGACAGCCATGAAACGTATCACCGACGAGGAAGCACTCAAAGATGACACAAAACGCCAAGCAGCAATCGACGCGAGAACAGAAGAGTCAAACAAACTCATCAAACAACTTCCCGACGACAAGAACGCCTTGTCTCAAGCCAAGACTGCACTAGACACAGCAGAACAAGCCGCAAACGCAGCCACCGCCGCTCTGAAAAGCGCTACGCCCGCAACCAAACCAGCGCTACAGGATGACAAAAAGAAGAAGCTCCGCGCATATCGTGACGCCAAGCAGACTTACTACCAAGCACTTGTCACAAAGGGCAGGCGGGAGAGAGACATCATCAAGCTCAGACGAGCCGAACTGACCTCTCTCATCAAAGACATCGAGGCAGACATCCAACAAATGACTGACTATCGCGCGGCGGCAGTCGCAATGAAGACCCCGAAGGCCGAGTGAGACGGCTTGATGCCCACTACCCCGTCTTGTAGTCTCTATGGTCGCCCACTGGATCATGGGGCATACGCAGCTTTGCTACATCAATATTCTGTCACCCAGGGTCGTCTGACCGGCCATTTGGTGGAACGCAGCATCAGGCAGAACGGAACGAGAATCTTAGGAGGTCCCTTTGATATTGAATTGTAAGCGCTTCATTGGAGTTATTCAGTAGTAGGTCTGCGACTTCTCAGCTGCAGTAACGACGGGTTGGATCCTACAAATGTAGCAAGTGGCTGGTCGGGTGTACCTAGTCGCAGTACACAATCCACCTTACATCGTAGCACTAGATATCAATGTGCATGCATCGTATAGTCGGTCCAGATCAATGATCTTATGGAAGCAATACTAAACAGAGTGTACGCGCTACAACGGAGTGATTCAGTGCTAGTTTCGCGGCTCAGTGACTACGAGATTCAATCCTACAAAAGTACCAGGTAATGCTCCGATCCGATAATACCTCACTTCAGTAACATCAGGCTAGCTTCTCTCTATCCTTACTCCTTGCCAACCCCACCTCTTCAATCCGCCGTATCAGCTTTTCCGCAAGCAACACATCGCCCACAGCACTCTGCCCCAGCACCACCCGACTAGTCTCCAAAAACCGCTGCCTGAAAACCCCCCACAGTAGCTCGTCCGCAGCCTCCGCGCCCCCCGGCCGGGGATAAAACGGATCATTCCCCCAGAACGCCGCACACGCCTGCTCGATCCCCGCCGCGTCCATGGCCAGCGCGCGGCAGCAGTCGAAGTCGAGCACCCACATGCCGTGCGCGCCCAGCACGTCCGAGACGAATGCCGGCGGTGCCGACGCGCGCGGCGGCGCGAGCACGAATTCGACGTCGGCGGCGTCGATCTGCGCGCCCCAGTGCAGTAGCGCGAGCGCGTCTGCCATGGCTTCTGCGTACGCGCCGGTGTCGAGGCGCAGGGCCTCCATCTGGTTGATGTGGAGCGGCACGTTGCGCAGGCTGAAGCCCTTGAAGCGCGAGTTGGAGGGGCCGGCTTGTCGGCGGCGGCGGCCGAGGTAGGGGCGGATGAGGCAGGAGGCGTCGTCGGGGTTGGTCTTGACGAAGTGTGCGAGCGGGGCGTTGTCGGGGCAGAAGAGGTCTACGATCTTGTCGCTGATGGGGCGGGGGACTGGGGGGATGCGTTCTGAGATGAGTGCTCTGCACGCTGATAGACCGGCGGGGAACTGGTGGAGGTGTGAGTGCCACCAGACGTCGGTTGGCTCTACTAGTTGATGGCATTGCGGCACTGATGTTGAGATGTGGTATTGGGCGGCAATCTGGACGACGCGGAGATGCATGTTGTAGTCTTTGGTGACTGATCGGCCTGGGCCGCCGTCCTCACGCTTTACGGCGTGTGCTTCATCGCTGTCTTCGAGAGCCCAGACAGTGCCGCAGAAGCCTTTTCCGATGCAGCGGTACTGGAGTGCGGTGTCTGACATGTTGTAGAATTGTTAGTTGATGTGGAATTGAGAAGTGTTTCAGTTCAAAAGATCAGTGAGACTCAACTAAAATTACAAAATGTTACAAAACGTAACCATGGTTCGGGGTCGCACTGCCCCATAAGTAGTGACTGGAAGTGATTGAGTGGTTCGCTTCCCGTCTCAACCACTGTCTCATTGATATCAAAATGCTACACAGCATATACATCATGAGTAAGTAACAGCTGTGGTAGTTTCGTCAACTTAAAAGATTACCATCCTCCCTCAAGACATCCAACCATCCCGAATAATCAAGCAACGACTACCTCCTCGCTATCAAACACGACTACGCAGTCCACCAGCAGATTGTTCAGGGTCTTCCACCAACACAAGACACCAACACAGCACACCATGCCTCTCCAACTCCTAAACTGGCTCCTCACGCTCAGCGAGGAAATCCACATGCGCCTCATCTACCCAGCACCACGCCAGCGACCGCGCAGACACATCATCAACAGGCTCGCCGCTCTTGCGTTCCGGGACCCCCTGAACCCGTGAGTCAGCCACGACCCAACACCTCCGCGTCGCCGTGAGCCCCCGTTCCGAACCGAACCAAGGACGGCAGCTAGGCGGCGGAAGAAACTGTTTGCTGGGATAGCATAGGGGGGCTGGGTGGCGGGGAGCGAGGTGCTGGGCGAGCGGCAAGCAGGCGCCGGGAGATCGCGGGGGCTGGGAGATGGCGGGAGCATGCAGCGGTGCGGCGCAGTGGAGGGGCAGAGCGGCGCGGTGTGATTGCGTGCCGTTGTTTTTAAGTTAGGGGTGCATGTTTCTTGGGTCTAAGGACTGCGGTGCCAGGGTTTTGGCACGTGTTGTAGAGCAAATCGGATTTGTTAACGGACTCCAGCACGGCTTATCCCCAGCAACAGTCTACATGGTCATGTCGTGGAGTCAACGATGCTGCATCTCGTACCGTGCGTACTATGGTGGACTACGGCGGTGCCGGGTCAAGCATGTGAGATATCAGATACGAGAGATACGCCATTCCATCTACCATCATCCCACTGGAGCGTGCTATCAAGTGGAACCTGGGCATTCTCGAAGTGCGGAGGAATTAACAGACACATGACCCAAGATGTGCTGAGTGCAGCTGACACACAACGGGAGGGTGTATATGCATGTCTTGAATGTGCGAAAAATCCGCGTTTAGCATGAGACACGCATACCAAAATACGAGCGATGGGGAACGAGCAGACCATCAGCCTCGCTAAGATGCCTGCAACGGCGCTGGTGCCGCTGGTGCCGCTGGACCTTCTTCGGCCGATCGCACTGCAGTCAGAACAAACGTCATACGGCAATGGATGCACATCGCGGCCAAAAGCGGAAAAGATAAGGATATGTAGGTCAAATGGAGAAGACGGCAATATTGCTTTCCGTATTACACAACTAATCGGCACAACCCGCGATATGCTCAAAAGCGACTACGACCATCGGACCACTGAAGCCAGCCATGTGAGTCCAGCAACGAAACGCGCGTGGACGGACTAAGCTAGATACGAGACAAGGGAACACAAGAGAGGGCGATAATGACAGAAACCCGCGCCGAATGATGGAATTTGCTTGCAGGAGAGTGAGGAGAGATAAGAAATATTTCGGATTTCGATCGGGACCACCGGTAAAGTCGATAAGAAAGAAAGCAATAGAGAAAGGAAATGTCGAGATGGAGCATTATGTCCTTCGCCTAGGATCCCTTTTCCACGCTTCTTTCTCTACTGGTTGTAAATGCTCGCTAAGACAGGAAAGGACAAATCCGTCGTAACCAGAAAACGGAACTTGAGCCAACGGTCAACTCGTAAATGCTGTGTGCTCCGATTCCCAAGTGCTGAGGCTGGAAGGTATTCGCCAAGACGCCAGTCCAAGAAGTGGATGCATAATCATTAGAAGAAATGTGTATGAGGTTTGGACGCCTCGTGGACTTCCATCTCCTGGGCGTTGTGTTAGTGCAAGTGAAAATAGTCTGTGCGGGGGTACATACCATTTTGAAAGAGTTGAGCTCCTCCTTAATTTGCTGCGCAAGCATGGGCGTAAGCCTGTTGCAAGTCGCAATGTCTCCACGGCGGTCGTAATCGTGAGGCGACCATGCATCGTGGAATTGGATACGTGGACTGAAAGAAATATTCCTGGAACCGCCTGCTGGTGTGACTGGAAGGCTTCTCGTGCTTCCATTCGTGATCTTCGGGGGTTTCGTGAAGTAGTCGTCGCTGTTGGCCTTGCCCTTCTCGTGAGTCGGGGTGATCGGTGCGTTGAGCGCGAATGTTGGATTCGGTCCGTCGAGAGGCCGCATGGTGGGTGACCCAGAGTCTGAGTTGGTTCCGTTGCCTGCGGATTGTTAGTCATGCTGTTTTGGATCGTGAGACCGGTCTAAACTTACGCTTCAGGATGCCCTTCTTCATATTCGAAAGAATCTCAGCACGCTCGTTCTCCCCACCAACAATCGTCTTCCTTGCAATGTCGTTGGCTAATGTACCATCGGCATTGACAATTTCTGCAGTATGGCCGGCATCGATCGAGTTGCGCTCGAGCCTGGGGTATCCGGTCCCACCACGGGTTTGCTCATGGGGCTTCGCGTTGACGTTGACCTTCTGTCGTTCTGCTTCGACCGACACCATCGAAACCTGGCCAACACTGGGCCTTGCAATGGGCCCATCAGCAGCCGGCACACCGATAACAGACTTCGGTCGAAAGAGCCCCTTGATGGATCTGGTGCCCTTCTTCATCCCACTACCCATCTTTCGGAGCATCACCGACGCAGAGGAAGCAGCTGACTGGATGGACAGGTTGTCGTTTGAGCCCATTCCACCTTGACCAGAGTAGATACCGGCACCGATGCCAGCAGCTTCCTGCTTGGCAATGATGGCAGCCTGTTCCGCATCCTCGTCGGTCTGGTATTTGTCTTTCCTCAGTCTCGCACGTTCAGCTGCAACAGCATTCTCCGCAGAAGCACGTCGCAGCTCAGCAGCGCTGCCGAAAGAGAAGGCCCTCCTCAGACGCGACTTCATTCCCTTATCCTTCTCGTTAACGGCCGCGAGATGTTTCATGGCTTCGCTGCCAATCTGCTTGTTCGCTGCGGATTCGGCTGGGGAGATGGGTTGTGACAAAGGAGATGGTGCCGTCCGACGGGCAGGCTCTACGGTCTTCGCAGCAGCGTTGGCGGGTGTTGATGCTGCCGCGGCTCCGTTGGCTACTGTTTTCGACGTACTCGACTGAATGCTGCCGACGCTGCCTTGCCTTTGATGGCTGTGGCTCGACGCCGGCCGACTGCCAGGACGACCAGAGTTAGACCCAGGTCGCCCTGTGCCTTGGGCTGAGGTTTGCACTGGGGCAGTCCCAGCAAGAGAAGGGGCGGGAACCTGGCCGTTGCCTTCTACGCCAGCAAAGCTACGACGCCTGTAACGCTTCGCAGAATCTTGCGTGCCAACCTGAACGAGCGTGTTATCTGCACTGTTGGCCCGGTTGTGGCCGGGTCTGCCGGTCGGCGTCACATCGCTTTCAGCAGCCGATGGCTCGTGAGTCGAGTTTGTGGGCGTGCTGGCTATCGATGAGCGCTTGGTCGCCGTCGGTGTGGAGCCACCGGTCGATATGCTAGCAGACGAGTCCGTTCTTGCAGCAGCTCGCCTGTAGCGGCCGGGCGAGGCTTTCACCGGGGCTTCGTCGAAGGACAAGGAGAGGTCGGGGATTGTGGAGGACAGGGTGATGCCAGTGAAGTCCCCAATTGGCTTGATCTCGTTGTCGTCTTTCGAGGCTTGCGCTAGCGAGCGACTAGAAGAGCCGGACGTCGACACTGTGGAGTCGGATGAAGAGGAGGGGTGGGTCGGGTGGCCAAGCCGGGCTTGCTGTCGAGCAGGAGGTTGCTGCTGCGCGGCCTGGGTGTTCGGCGACGGCGCAGCGCGGTTGTCCTGCCGCAGCTGGGGCGTGGCGGAGAAGGCATAGGGTGCTATCGGAGCCGATGTGCCCCTGTACCCTGTGCCGCCCTGCTGGCCACTGAAGTTTCGCTGCATGGGCTGGCGTTGCTGGTGGGGCTGCGACGGCGCATTTTGGAAGGTGTCGGGGGAATATGGCATTGTAATGGGGGAGGTCGACTGGGAGATGGGCGCAAGTACCTGAGCCATAGGGAGCGTGCTGCAACGCGGCTGTCGAGGCTCGGTCGAGTCGGCGGGTGGTGCGGGCGGGCGGTGCTGGCGGGCGGGCGGCGGACACGGCGACCTAAGCAGACGGGCTGGAACCTACAGCTGGGAAGCGTTAGCAGCGGTGCTCGGGTCATGTGACGCGTGTGTTTGATGGACGATGGAAACGGACGCAGCAGGCACGGGCGCGGGCCGGCGGGCGGCTCAGAGTGAAGGGAGGGCGAGACGGGCTCGGGCAACAGCAGCGGGCTCGGGCGGCAGGACAGGCAGGCAGCGGGCAGCTGGAGAGCAGTACCTAAGACAAAGGAGAGCGAGCGCGGAGAAACAGAGAAGAGAAGGCGAGGCGGGCGGGCGGGCGCGGAGAGGCTGTCGTGGGTCGACGGAGATGGCAGCGTGTACCAGGCCTCCCGAGACGGTGTTCAAGTGTGCATTGGACGGTCACTCGAGTCGTGGGCGCGGCGAACGACGGACGGGTCAAGCAAGCAGAAAGGAAAAATATGCAGAGAGGCTGCGGCAGCGGGTGAGGGTTGGAAGTTGGGTGAGTTCAGGAGGTGTTGCGCTAGCGGTGCGCTTCGCGTCCGTGCAGGGTCAATGACCGTCCTCACGCCAGCATATTATTTGCCCACGGCCGCTGCACAGCGGCCACGGTACGCGCAGTGGGCCAGCGCTGCCATGCGCTCGCCCGCCCACGACGGTTGCTGTGCTCGCGTCTGCTGGGCGCGCCGGCCGCACGCCCTCTGTCAGCCCTGGCGAGGGGCGCGAGGTGCGAGGTGCGAGGTGCGAGGTGCCAGGCGTGAGTCTCGCGGTACAAGGGTACGAGGCTGCTCCCTCGGCGCGCTGCCAGCGTCTGCACTTGTCTGCACTCGTCTGCACTCGTCTGCACTCGTCTGCAATCGTGCCGATCGCCTAGCATCGTCGACGGTGTAGGTGGGCTGCCCGTCCGTGGCCTCTTGGAACAGCGACCCGCCACGCCAGCGGCGCACACTATGCGTGCAGCGTCCTGCCAGGAGCCCCTCGTCGCCGGCCCTGGCCTATAGCGTGCTCGAGCGCGCTGTGGTTGCGCTGCGCGAGCACCATCCCTACACCTCCGTCCGCACCGCTGCCTCCATCGCTGCCGTGAGCTGCAGCGGCCAGGTTTTTGCTGTTGCACTGCAGCCAGGGTCTTCACGCCAGAGCCTCGTCTCACTGCCGTGCGGAGCGCTGCCCGGCGCGAACAGCAGACGTTCACGCTGCGCAGTGCGCTCGTCCTCCGTTCTCGCGCATTCCGGGCGGCGAGCATGCGTTTGCGTCGCCCAGAATTAGCTGCCCCGGAAGCAGCCTTGGCCCACTCAAGCTCCCAGCGCCCGGCGCTCCTGACATCAGCCATTGATTCTGCGCGCTTCTTACGTTCATCTGATCCTCGGTGCACGTTTACCGTGCCATTGACTGCGTGACGCCAATGAAGCCTGCCAAAAATACTCTGCTCGACCCCTTTAGTCTCGTCCAATACGAGTGGGATCCAGTAAACAGTTATGAGGACAGCCTCTCACGACGGCGAGCTGCCACTTGGCCAATTGCCTCAATGCAGGCCGCGTCGAGGGGCTCCACTACGCAGCATCCACGCGGCTGAGCGTTTGCAGCAGATGCTGCTGAGCGGCGAGCGCTGCGGTGGAGAGCTGCAGGCCGCGTGAAAGCTCTCGCAGCTCCAACCGCGGCCCAGGGATTGCGACAGGGGTGCGGCCGCTGCCGTGCCTGCGATAAGGACTCGAACTACGCTTGAGCATCGAGCCGTGAATGCAGTCCTCACCGACCTGTCTGTACCCCGCTTCGTTGACAGGGCGGCTGCCTTTTTTCATTGTTCAATCTGAGGGTGATATATCCTCATCGCGGCTCGCGCTCCCGGCATGCATGCAGGCATCGAGCCAGCCCTCATGACACGGCATAATCAGGGTCTTGCACCGAGATCGCTGCACGTCTTACAGGCTCGTCAACTGATCGCGGTCAGTAAATGTTCCGCGTCTGGCGGGGATAAACAATGCGGCGCTCGCTAACGCGTGGGGAAGCCGCCCGCGCCCAGGGAGATGAGTTCGCGTTTGATGTGCACTCGTTGTCATCTTGTTAGATTGTGAGCCTCGACTACTCATACAACATTTGACGAGGAGCTGGGTACTATCTTGTGGCCTGATCCTGACAATCACAGGCCGTGGATGCGTGCTGTCGATGTTGCACCATGCTGCAAGACTGACCAGGATGACGCGAGTTCCACCGCGACTACCACGGCTAATTTTGGGTAAGTCGCCACTACCCAGCACGCTCCTGCCGCTTTTGGTGGCACTGAGAAAAATTGTTGTTCGCCTCATCTTTGCTGCATGTCCACGGTACGCCAGGCCTTCGAGTCCTGACTTCACAGCACTCTCATTCCACGCGGCAGCACCTGTCACAAGCGTCTCCCATGTTGCTGTCACTTGTTCTTCAATTGGGTCCTTCTGTTCAGAATTAGGTTTTCGCGTACCCAGATAGTCGGGACGCGTTGAACTGGATAGTGCAATTGTGTGCATGCTCCGAAGAACCGAACTCAATGTATCGAGCCATCGGCACTTTCATTCCGCCGTCCACATGTCAAACTGTAAGAGAAGGGCTGGTCTGGTAACTGGTTATACTCTCGTTAGTCCTGAGCGTGGGTAATTGTCATATGCGTTGCGTCCATCTACTGCCAACGGTGAACACTAGCCCTGGACACCGAATCAGATTGCTCGCTGAGCCGTACCCAGGAACAGTCTGGGCTCATGGTTTCAGGAAACCGAACGTCGTACTTAAGCTGTCCTGCCGCGGAGAGCAATTGGCTCGAATGCGCCAGCTTTGCCAGATTGCAGCTGGTCTTCTCCGCCAGGTCGGGCCACACGACTAACGGCGTCACAAAGCTTTACCGTGCTGACTACGCACTATGTTGCGACGTGACTTGACGCGTCCCTCTACCAACTCACTACAGATACAGAAAGAGCCGGACGCATATGGCTCCCCACCTGGCTTCGCACGAGACTCTCCCGCATTGGGAAATGCACGATACTGTGATAGCTACCCCACTTCAGATTCCTCACTATCCTCCGCGTTTCTACAACCGCTCGTCAAAGCATGTCCTGTTGTCTTTGTGGGGCACTTGCTGCCATTGACCGATCTCAATCGCGATCTCTCGCTCAACAATTCAGAACTCATCCGCACGCTTGTTGTCAGCCGATGACCCCACCAGCAAGTCCGTCTCGGAGTGAACCAATCGTCATGATTCCTTCTCCAAAAGCCACGTAACAAGCAAGCCTGTTCAACGTTGCGTGCTGCTGCGATTGGCAAATAAAGTGCCGACTCTACCCAAATGCAGCCAATCTGAGGGTTGCAACTTGAAAAATCCATCGCTGAGGCTCCAGACCTGATCGACAGGCCCTTGGTCTAGCAACCGCCACCTGCGGGATCTCGAGAAACAAGCGCAGTTGGTTCCGTGGGCCTGGAATGATCGCATACGCGGAGCTTCTCCGTACCACAAATGTCGTTCAGTGTCTTCGCTCATCCGTGACTACTGCAGCTCATCCGGTCGTTGGCGTTTCAAACTTCCCAACGTCGACGCCGGCTCCCAAATCGGATGGGTAGAGGCTTCTGCAAAATCTGCTCACCAATTACAGACACATGGTGAGCTGACGCCTCAGTAAACTAGCCACAGTCCGAGGAAGACATCGTTCCTCGCGTGAAGTCATTGTTTCTCGCTAGCAAAGGTTCAAAGATTCACAGATTCGGAACACCGGCAACTTAGAGTAAATCAAAATCACCTAGAAACGGTTTTTCTCATTGGCACGATTGCAGCAAGCCGTATGGCGTTGCATTGAGACTGGCCTGTCCACAAACGTCCAGGACGTTGCAGGAACCCCACCAAACCCCGCCAAACATCAAGCTGCGATCGAGCAGACTCCGGGGAATCTCGTCCCTGACGCATCCTGCCGCTTACTCTCAGTCACGCAGCGTTCCTGCACCGAGCGCGATGCCAGCTCATCGCCAATCGCCTATCTCAATCTCCCCCTCCCTCCCTTCCATCCTCCACTCTTCTCGGTCCAACAACAGTCGCACGCTGACGTCACGCCTGCTCCGGCGCACGCCACGTAAGCCGTCCGTCAGTCTGAACTAGAGATCTGAGTTGCACACAGGTACCCGGACCCACAAATCTCACTTACTGGACTTTGGTACGACCGTTTCATATCAAAAACGGTCAGCGATCGACCGTGGATGTGGATGGAGACGGCCGTGGAGTCGCAATCTCCCATCCTCGTATCGTCGATCAAACGTCGTGTAGCCGTGGAGTCGTGTTCGAGGGATGGCATCCTGCAATGACGCCATGTTGTCGATTGTCATTTGAAGTCGCGTGCCATTGCTGCACGTAAGGGAGTGCAGTTGCCCGGTGACAAAAATGACAAGACTTGCACTGCAATGTGTACAATGCTTTGTGACCGCCCCGCATTGCGATCTTGCCCCTTCCTTTCCGTCCTTGCCTCCAGGTAGGAACCGAGTGCAAAAAAGCGATGTCCGCAGGGCTCGAACCTACAACCTTTGGCGAGTTTCAGCGCGAACCGAAAACCAACGCGCTACCATTGCGCCAGGACACCAGATAAAGAGATGTTGATAAGAGAAAGTCAATTTTTATTATATATATTTGACTTGTAATCCAGGATCCGTACAATTGATGTCTAGGGCATGCACTTACTGCTATGAGTCGTATTTCGTTTCATTCATTCACTCTGCAGGCATACTGAGCTTTCGTGTGAATTTTCACCCAAAATGGACGGCACGTGACCCACAGCCAGCAAACCTCAGTCCGCACCAACGAGCCCAACATCGACGCTGAAGAGCTCAAAAATCTACATGGCATTACACACAAGGCACATGCAAACCAACGATGTCAAAAAAATACCCTTCCAGCAGTCGGGTCCATTGTTTGTGATCCGCACCACAAGTTCAGCCACGATCCCAATTCGGCAAAAAGAAGGCTTGCATCGGCCGGGAATCGAACCCGGGGCTAGCCGAAACTGGGCCTGAAAGGCTTGGCAACGGCTAATTTTACCACTAAACCACCGATGCGGTTGTTTGATGAAGGATATGGTGTTGGTAACATTTATATCGCCGGTTCAATTCCACGTCCATCCTCATGTTTGGTCATTACGCTGGGCCCCTGTATGCCGCTCCATTCAAGTGAGACCGCTGATGTGGGGAGTGTGGGGCATTCGGGGCATGCGGTGGGTCTATACGAGGGTGGAGCTAGCTACAAAGGGCCATGTGGTATCACTGCGCTTCTGTTCGTTGTTGGATATTTGTGAAGGCTTCGGTTGGAGACAAAGAAGTCATGGCAATGTAATCCATATTCGTAATTGTCGTATTACGAAAGGTATGTAAAGACTGTGGGTTGCTTTGTGTTGAGTGGCCGGGCCATTCGACAAGTCTGGTGAGCGAGAAGTGTAAGGATGAAGAGTGATCAAGAGAGACACGTACAAAACGACAGATCACCTATTGCAGTTGCAGAGTAAGACTACAGATATTTTCAAACGACGGATGCCCACGCCTTTGATAAGACTAAACCAGCACAATGTCCGCCCATTGCTCGCCAGCCGTTCGCATATCCTCAATCGCTTCTCCATCCATTATCCCATGTACGTAAGCGTCACCTACAACCTGATAAGTTTTGTTTCCACATTCACGTAATACTATGGGAACAGTCCCGCCAGCCAGCACAGAGATAGCATCACCCACCTGACAGGTGTTCGGACACCAAGCCAAACGACCTTTCTTAGTGACTGCAAATCTACGGCCTCCCCTCAAGACTCGGTGGGGCAAAAACACGCTACGTATCTCTGCATCGTTACGCGGAGCAGGCCCGTCAAGAAGTTCTAGCTCCCATGCTGCCCATCTCTCGAAAGAGGAGCAGTCCGTCGTAGTGGGAGCTGGGATGCGGCGGTAGAAAGGACGATCTCCACGGTTCTGGTCGATATAGAGCTCCATGGTTCCGCACATTGCAGCCCAAAATAACATGACCCGTTCATTGTCTGTTGTGCTTCTTTTGCGAGAGAATTCAACCCCTGCTAATCCGAGAACTTCCTTCATATACGCCGCTCGTGAGAGCCTGCTGGGAACCGATGCCAACGAGTGGACAGAATCTACCACAAGACCTTTGAGACAGATGCTTCCGGGTGATACACTGACCAAGTGAGCAACCTCGCTACTGCAAGCGTTGTAAAGGTGTAGGTGACTCAGCCAGTTCAGCCAGTCACTGTAGGTCAGATCTTCAGACGGAACTGTCCAGTCGGGGACATATGAAGGCAGGACAAGATTGCGCTCTCCGTCGAGCGGAAGATGACTCAATACATCGAGGCTGCCTGTCTGTTTGATCATAGCCAAAGTGCTAGACTCAAAGGCCTCTTCTGTTGATGCGAAGTAGTCTGCGACCACGATGTCTTGGTACTGATTATTGGCCAGACCAAGCACGCCATAGACCATGTCGCGTGGGTTAGTCGCTCTACGAGTAGCTCTGAATTGGCTGATGACGTACGGCAAGGATACATCGTGCATGAGTAGCCGAATGTAATCCATAGCATCGAATCCGAAGAAGAGATTGTGCAGGTATCCAACCTCAACGTCACTCTTGTGGAGCTGCAGGCAACATGGAAGATGATGGAAGTGCATTCGCCAGTTATGAATAGCTTGTCGGGCAAGCTGTCCGCAGAGAAGGTGTGGGCCGTATTGGAAGATCACTTTCTGTGACAGGATCCATTCCTGTACAGTCCACATGCGCGACCACCATGTATTCGCCAGGAAGGATTTCAAGCCGTTCTGTATGTTTGGTGAGGATGCGTGATGACCATCTACACGCGCATGGGGCGTCAACGTATCCAGCAGGTGGAGTTGATCATCCTGACCCAATTGAGCCAGATATCTCATCGCTAGCTCACAATCGTTGCTGGGGCAAACTCCCAGCCAAACTATCGTACTCGAGGCTTTTTGGTAGATACGACGCATCAACGCAACCTGATATTTTCGCTCAAGTAAGTCTTCCTGATTGATGCAGAGTGCGTCAATCCATACAACTCTGTCATCTGACACATGCCGCAGGTGTAACAGTGCCTCGTACAAATTTGCAGTCACTCTCATAGGTCTTCCGGCAACTTGAATGGGCGTGTGATGTATGTCTAAGCCCCACACGTAAGACAGTGCTTCGTAGTGAGGAGTATGTTCCGACACATCACTGTCCAAATACTCGGCACTAAGTTCGCAACGGATAGGATCAACATGATGCAAGGCTGGCTCGATTCGAAGCAGTCGAAATGCTTTTTTCTCTATGTCTAGGTCGTGGTATATCGATTGTGACACTGCCAGGTCAGTCATATTGGAGTCCGCCGTCTTGGGGTGAGGTGGGCCTGGTGTATGATCAGTTTGTGGGCATAGAGGGCTACATAACCTGAAACCACTCACATCTACTCTGGGTGTTATTCCAGAACAAGAGCACCTCTGAGCTGTTCAATACTTGGCCAGGCGTATTTTCTGGCTTACCGGCTGCATTTGGATGATCAGACCAATAGAAACGATCACAGCCTCGCATGATTGACTCAATGGCGCGCCAGGCTGAGTCCTTCACGCACAAGAACCAATCAGGTAACAGCACATCTTAGGTGGCACCCTCCTGTATAACCAGGCAGCAGCGAATGTGGCTATGTGCACCATTTATCATGCGTGACGACGTGAAAAGCAGGTTGTGTTCCAGCCCTGTTAACCACATGCTGCTGCATGTGTGATCTTTGAGATAGAGACTTTTTATCGTAAGTCACCTGAGACTATCGACGCAATTGTGCTCGACACCTGTAATCCAGCTACTACTTTCCATTCTCCGATTACCTAGTAGTCTCCGTCCCGTTCTATAATGCATAAGGTTGTCAGTAAAAACCACTTCGAGCTCGTCGTCCTTGATGGTGCAAATCTACATATGCCCCTCACAAATGTGCAATAAGCCACACCACATCTCTTACATACGTTTAATCCAGAACCTTAAAAGTGCCTAGATATATGAGTGCACGGTGAAATAGTTATTCACATGCGAGGGGGTATCGAGCACATGATGAAGGGAACCTAGCAATATCTCAGTGACCTTCGACCACAGTACTTCAACTGCGACGAATATCCTAAATCACTCGTCCTTCGAAAAAAACCCAACATCACCGCTCGTCCTCCCCAGCTCTACCAATCGCTCCCTCATCCTCAGCGCCCTCTCCCTCACCCCGTCATCCAACCCACTGAAGTCGTCCTCCTTCGCCCACTCCCCCACACCATGCTGCAACACATTCCTCGCCCTATCGCTCCCCGCCTTGACCGTCCCGATGCTCCCATGCAGCGTCAACCTCTCCTTCCCACAGTCATACACCCCCCTATGCAGAATATTATTGTTGTAAAACACCACTTGCCCTGGCTCCAACCTGACCGTAACCTGCCCCGGCAACCTCTCTGCATACGGCTCTGCACTCCTCTCCTCCTCCGTGCGCGCCCGCCGATGACTCCCCGGCACGACTACTAGACTGCTGTCTTCGTACAGCGCCAAGTTCCACTGCGCGTGGTGCCCCGGCTTCTGCAACCTCTCTACCTCTTCCTCCGGAGTCGCACTCGCAGGGACATCATCTCTATGCCACCTTAGCTCGAAATTCCGCTCCGGCCGCACAAGCATGTTGTACAGCTCCATAGTCAGGTCCTCCTCTTCGCACTCCAGCAGCGCAGCAACATACTTCAGCAGCTCGGCGTCGAAGTAGCTCTGCGCGAACAAATCGTGCCAGGGATTCGACGGATGCAGGAGGTGCTGCACGCCCCAGATACCGTTAGAGGGGTCCTGGGGCCAGGGAGGGAATTGCTTGGGGAGAGTGCGGATGAACGGCCATCTGCCGGTGCGGGCGGAGGTGCAGAGGTCGGCTGCTGCGGTGCGGAGGGCCGCGAGGTCGAAGGTGGGGAAGAGGGTTGTTGGGAGGATTACGAAGCCGTCTTTTTCCAGGGCTTCACGGGCGGCTGTGTAGGGTGAGGTTGTGAAGGTGGTTATGTTGGGTGGTGTTGGGGCCATGATTGTTGGAGTAACCACGTTGGTGATTTTTGGGTGGATAGTGTCGACGGTCGATTTGTAGTTATACACAAACACCAGGAGGACAAGACGAATGTTTTACTTGAGTGTTCAATTGTAAACGTGTTGATGAAAGCTTACCTACCCCGCAGCGTAGTTTCACCCCACTTCTGATATCGTCGATCTCCAGTCTATTGAAACCAAGTGAAAACATCGGGTCTGCAAACTATGGCCATCTTTCTATCAAGCGATCAGCGAGTACCAGAGTCCACGTATTGCAACGGCATATATACTCATGTGGGTTCCGGCTAATCTCTCTGAGACTCCGGAAGACCAGACCACGACATCGGTTATCCAGCAACAATCATGTGTTAGGCACGAAGACTCAAGCTACACGAATCAGCGTGATGCACTTATGCAGTTCATGTCGTTGAAGTATACTTTGTGCTACATTCGCACCACGGCTATTCGCGGCTACATACCTTTGGATGCACTCCCGAACTGCTCACACCACAGCTACCACACCTCTAGTCAATCGAATTGCGTCCATCAAAACAACATTTGGTCTACAAGAGTAGAGCAGAAAAACATCACCTCTTGCCCATTATGCATTGCCAGTCATGTCATAAGCCACCACTAGCCGCGCCTGGCAGCGGCTAATTATCCTGCCAAACCACCAGTGGAGAACATGGCTGCCAAGAGCTCTGATTTCGTAAACGACACAATTCCCTACTTGTTCTCAGACGTAGCGACATGCATGGTTCGCAGGAAGTTTTTGCATTACTTTCATTTTGCGAAATGCCTGCGTGGAGTGTTTAGTCCATTCACTGTGAGAGTACGGTAGATCTTCAGCTTTACTGACGACACGACGCATGGAAACCTCATCACTTTCCACGCCCCCATTTCAAATACAACATCATGGCAGAGTGGCGCATTAGCGAAGAATTTCCATTGCGGGAAATGGACGGCTTGGACCACGAGCGCTGCGCTGCGCTCCACAATTACGTTGTTGAATTAGGGTGGGCTCAGCGCGGGCTGACACTCGACACCCTCGACAAACGCACATGGTGGCAATGCTATGGCGGTGATGCAGCTCTTGCAAATACAGCTGAACGTCTCAATACCTCTGTGGTGTCTTTCCTCAAAGTGGCTTGGCATGGATTTGCAATGGATTCGGCCTCAAAGCCTCACCTTTTCCATCGGTACCTGGGGGCCTTGAGCTCGCCAGAACAACTCTGGCGAGCCATGGATTATGCCGAATGCGAAGAAGATTCTGACAAACCCTGCTATGTTTTGCTGTACATGGCGAATGGGGCACTGGGCGCAACTCACCCATTGGGACTTGTTTTGCATCAAGTTGAAGCCACAGCTATGCAGCACATGTCCATACGTGACACCGAAATCACCATGAATGGCCGGCAACTGTGGCTACCTCTTGAGGTTGTCCTTGATAGCTTAGTTGATATGATTGAGCAAGGCAAGATTCTAGCCGTTGATGCGACTTACGATGGGGAGCAAGAGCGCACAGAGCCGTGGATCATGCCTTCATACACGGAGCGAGACCTTGAAGAGTCCCTCCAAGCTTTTCAGCAGCTGGTAGACGCGATCCACGACAGAATGCCATCTCAACCGCAGAACGTCGAACAAGGTCTGCTGGAGATGGTGACAGCCGGGAACCCGGATGTCCTGCCCGCAAACAGCTTCGCACATCGATTTCTCGCCCAGTGTCCGCGACCTGGCTTTACTCACATCGCCCCTGGCTTGAGCATCGCCCAAAACCAGCCTTTTGCCCCGGCGTCAGGGCAAGCGCACGCCAACAGCCTCTTCCCACTTCTTCTCCTCGCAAGCACATCACCTGCCCACCAAGAATTCCGACGCGCACCGTGGGGAGAGCAAGTGCGAGACTCGCCTTTTGCGCGCGACTTCAACAACATCTCATCGTACCCAGCCGGTCTCTACCTCAGCGAAAGCGATCCCCACGGGCCCCGTCCTTTCGAGGATGGCTGTAAACTTGTTCTTCCATTCACACTTGGGTCCAACGCATTTGCGCGCACCAGCGACGGCGCGTTGATCGGCGAGCATGTGCGACGGGAAGGAGATGAGACTGCTGAGATTGAACCAAAGAGTGCGGACCTATACCAATTGGGTTACAACCATTTCATTGCGGCGCATGATGTACAGCTCAAGTATGTGCTAGGAAAATGGCTGGAGATGATTGAAGAGGGGAAGTGGGAGGTCGACGAGTATGGCGTTGTAGGAGGCGTAGAGAAATGGAGGGAGGCGGATACGGAGGAAGGTTGGGCTGAATATCAGTTGTCAATGAGTTGGTAATTTGGAGTATAGTTCAAAGATCACGCAATCGCCATCTACGCTCCTTCTCTCATTCAGCTAACCCTCTCAATCGTGGGGCCGGCCGCTTCCCTTCTCCCCACGAGCTCAGCACTCGTCTGGCTGTTCTGCGCATCGCTCAGCGCCTTGACGATGTCGCTCTCCGCCTTCTCTCTCACCATGCGTCGGAGGCTGTTGATCAGGAACCCAGAGAAGATGTCCACGCTCCACTCATCCGGCAGCAGCGCCAGCACCTCGCCGATATCGAACCAGCCGCCGAATCTCTCGAGCAGCTCGCCTGTCCGTTCGATGCGCTGCGACAGATCCTCAATGTTTAGGAACTCCTGGAGCAGGAAATTGAAGAGTCGGCTCTGTTCAGCGCGCGGGGGTAGTTCTGACTGCGGTACAGGCAGTGTTCCGGATGTAGTTGGGCGAAAAATCGAGCTGTATCCGTACAAACAGTAGCTGATCGCTGTGCCAAAGTCGCCCAGACCGTGCGTCAGCAGTCTCAGCGCTTCCTGGTGCTGCTCTTGACGCCCATGTAGGATAATCATCTCCGGCACCAGCTCGTTTTCATAGGGTGCGAGGCGCGCCAGTATCGAGCCGACATCGTAAGAGGATGTGGCGGGCTGGTTGGAGCCGAGAAGTTGGAGCAGACGCAGGCGTGCCTGCCACCATTCTGCTGGAATGGCATTGTCGGTTATGAATTGGTGGTATGTGGGCTTTGGGGGAATGAGAATACGGTAGGTTTCGTAAGTCTGCGAAAGGGTGGCGCGGGAGGAAGGGTTGGACTCGAGCTCGTGGATTACTGTGTCAAGGTAAAACGCGATGAGTTCGTTGACGTAGCGTGTGTGCTGTTGATAGTTAGCGACTGCAACAACCCAGAAAAGGAAAGACTGCATACCTTCTTGCCGAAGACGAGGTATTCCAAGTACTCCTTGACAGCACCTGGAGCCCTCTCTTTCAGTAGTTCGACGGCGCGTGTAGGTTCGAATTTGACTCGGCTGTGGTCGTCTGCGAAAATCTGTACACCAAGCTTTGGGTTGCGGTTCGCTAGCCATGCGCCGTATTCCTCGACTAGCGACTGGTCTCTTATGCGTGAAAGATACCTGCGAAGCTCATTCTCGCCGTCCACGAAAGCACCGCCCGCGTCTTCCTCTCCATCAATGATACGTTTCCATGTAGCTAGCACTTTCGAAGCCTTGACCGAGGCCTTGCAATTGCTTTGATAAAGCCTGCTAAGCACATAGAGCCGCTTAAATTGCTCAAGCAACTCTACAGCCCGATCGAAACACTCCACCTCCTTATCGACAAGGTCGTGAAGCTCGGCTCGGAACGTGCCTGGACTTGAACTGCCGTTTGGACTGCCTTGATCTAGTAGCAGCAGGATATGCAACAATGCAGCGTCGACGGTGCTGAAGACGAACGGATCGCTGGTGACGCTTGCCATGCCTTTCCGTCTCTTCCAGAACTGAAGATATCTTTTGACAAAATGAAGCAGATTGTCGCCGAATGGGCCTTTGACATCTGTCGGTATTGTGGAGAGATCGTTTTGTTGCAAAAACTGCTCGATAACTGTCGTGATGCCTCCGGATACCTGGATACCTTCGCTTCCCTGAACAACTTCCTGGCTCAAGACCGGCAACATCGACAAAACTATCCTGGGGTCTACCTCACCTTCGATGAGGGCTTGTTCGGTGATCCGCTTTTCGTTTTCGAATATGAGAATGTTGGTCTTTGTGCGAAGAACGACGTCCATGAACAGAAGCACTGATGCTTTTTGACGAATGTAAATAAGACTGAGATACTCCGATTCATTACGAGGGTCTTGCCCTCGTATATCGCCAAGTACTCTTTCAACAGGATTGCGATTCGGCTGTATCGTTTTCCCATCTTCTGCAAACTGGACTTGCTCCAGGCGAGAATCTAATCGCGTCACAAGCGGGTTTCGAACAGCCCACCATATCTGGTTGCCAGCCCACACCACGTTGCGGGATCTGAGTTTGGACAAACGCTTTGTGAACTCAAGGTCTGCTTGCTCTTGAGCTGTTGCAGGGGCCTTCGTCGCCTCCGCTGATCCCGAGCCCCTGGTAGAGGGCAGCTGTAGCCGCTGTACGGTAAGTTTGGTCCCGATCTCGGGAAGAACAAGATCGTAGTGCTGAACGACAGTGCGCATGCTCAACGGCTCAGCGATATGCGTGCTGTCTCCTCCCACTGACAAGCCTAGACAATCAAGATTCAGCCAAGCTTTGGTGTCTTCACCTTCCACATCCCATCTTTGAACTTCAATACCGTACTCTAGCTTATCCGCAGGCCCTCGGTGAACTGCTGCAAGCACATAGCCTTCCTCGGCATCCATATCAGGGCCCATGGACGATGTCAAGTCTATGCCCGAGCCATCGACGATGATTGCGTCTGGATAGCTGCTAAATTGGATGCTTCCCCTGCACATATCACCGTCCAAGTTGACGAACATGCCGACACCTTGTTCAGACGGTGTGGTGCCAACGGTGAGAAGGAATTCGTTAGGATTCGGTGAGGCAATGTGCGGTCGAAGGGGAATGAATGCTGGCGGCTTCGGAACTTCCTGTACCTCAACTTGAGGTGCTCCTGCACTCGGCGGAGGTGGGAGAGGTTTGTCAGTAGCCGTACCTTCAGCAGGATCTCCCTCGGATTGCTTCGTGGGAGATCGGGCAGGTGAGTGACCTGGAGCTGGCGAAGCAGTCCGAGACAGGGACTCAGGCACATCGAACCCGTAGCGTTGTGCTGGAGGCCGAGGGCTTGCAGTACGAGAAGACGGGCCGCTGCCTATCCCCATGATGTTGAGACTCGCACTTCGGTTGTGACCTTTGTGGCCGGCCTGACCTGGCTGTGTGCTTGCTGATGACCCGCTTCTCGAGGGAGCTTGAGGCACGGTTGCAATGGTCTCAGCAGCGCCGCCCACGTCGCCTGCATCTGGGTCTAAGGAGGAGATTGGAAACAAGCCAACTTTCTGCTGGTGCATGACATCCAGCAAGGCATACGAGTGACTGTCTGCGGCGCAAGAGAAGGTCTCTCGTCTAACAGAGACTAGACATCCACCATACTCGATCGTCTTGACTGATCTCGGCTGTGAGTTTTCGGTGATCTGGACCAGTCGAAGCCTCTTCTTCAGGCCAATTACTACTACTACGCCGCCATCGTCCCCCTCTTCCTCATTCAGATCTACGCCTCCGACCCAGAGGCATGATATGGGTTTGAAAGTGGAGTCTGGGCTTAGCTCCGGCAGCGAGTAGATGGACAGGGTGTTATTGCAGAGCACGCAGGCTTTGTAGATGTTGGGGAGGATGAGGATTTGCTGCACGCCGGGGCCGTTGGTGCCGTTGTGTGGAGGCTCGAGTCTGGAGGCGATGATAGCAGTGGGCTCGGCGGTAGGGTCATTTGCTTCAGGCGGCAGGAGCACAAAGTGGAGGATCTCGGCGGCGGAGGTGCCCACGTAGAGATTGCCGTCTAGGGCAGGTCAGCTCGCTCGAGGCATTCATGGCGGTACACGGCGCAGCAGCACGTACCCCACACTTCGACACAGGTGATGCGCGCGTCTGGGTGCTCGCCGTCAGCGGACAACTGTAGGCCTGCGACAAGCTTGCGGAGGACGAAAGGCCCGTCCTGCGGCGGCGGACGGGCGAGCCCTTGCGGGATGGGAGCTGCATGTGCCATTGTTCGGGAGCATCGCACGCGCCATGCTGGCTAGGGGCGCGCAGCGGAGGCCATGTTCGTGTTCCTGGCCGTTGGTGTAGCTCCGAGGGGACAGGGTGCAAGCTCACGCGTGGACCAATCGGGGTGGACCCTGCCACGCGCGTCTCCCAGCATGTGGCTACGAGTACCGGACCACGACGCATGGAATGAGACTGCGCATATACGCAAGGGCGTTCTGGTAGATACAGGACACCTACGACTGCACATCTGCGACGCCGATCACGAGCAGCCATGGAAGGCGGCCTGGACGTTGAGGCGCACGCGGCGCAAGAGGAGGAACCGAAGCACGCAGGCGGAGACGCAGAGACCGAGGAGGGCAACAAGTTCCAAAAGGCTATTGGGGCGTGGAGGAGTACGGTCATATACATACTATGAAAGCTAGAAGGGGCTGCTAACAAGCCTCAGATATCGACCTTACTGCCCTCGTTCCACAACTCGACACGGTAGCCTCAGACCTCGTCGCATACCAGCGGGACACTCTCACGCAGCGCAAAGAGCTAGCGCAAAAGACCAAGGATTTCAGGAAGCTGGACGACGAGAGCAAGCTCAGCGACATCAAAGCGCTCCTGAAGTGTAAGTCGACTGCGGTGGTAACTGTTTGCCAGCCAGCTAAGTGCACCTCCAGCGTACCAGAATTTCATCGACCTCATATCGAACCAGTCCAAGACTGTCCAGGCCTCTTTCTTCCAACTGTACTCCCCGCTCTCGGAGGCGCCCGACCCATACCCGCTTCTCGAAGCCTCTGTCGACTCCCTCGTAACCGCCGAAGAGGTTGTGCCCAAGCTCTCTGCTGAGAACGAGCGGCTACAGAAGACAGTCGCAAGCCTGACATCACAGCTGGAAGAGTCGGAGAAGAAGCTTGAGGAGGAACGAACAGTCCGCAAGACCCTTGAAGATAGCCGCGACAGCAAGATCAAGGAAGTCGAGGCCTCATGGTCTGCAGTACTAGACGAGAAGAAGGACAACTGGGAGGCAAAGGAGAAAAGTCTCGAGGAGAAGGTTGAGAGCCAGGACCGGCTGCTGAAAGAGCTCAAGGCCAACTACGAAGTCTCCCAAAGACTTGGCAGTGGAGAGGAGGCTGCAGGACAGACCAGCGGCGCCACAGCTGCAGAACTTGAGATTGTCAGCTCGGAATTGGAAAGGACAAGCCATCGCCTGGCTGAAATCGAAGCGCGAAACGAACAATTGCGTTTGGAGCTTGCGCAGTCTGCCTCTGCACCGGCCCAGCACGTTGCTGTGGAAGATGATCCATCGTTCTTGCGCCTACGCTCTGAGAACTCGTCGTTGCTGCGAAAGCTCGAAAATGCCCGGTTTGAGAAGGACTCCGAGCGCACACGTCTCGAGACCGGCTCTCGCAATCTAGAACGCGAGATCAAATCCCTCAAGAGCGAGAAGGAAGCTTTGCGGGAGAAAGTGCAGAAATGGAGCGACTACGATAACGTGAAACAAGAGTTGGAGGTACTTAAGGTAAGACAAGACAGCCGCAATTCCTTCCTTCGAACTGTACTGATCAATCCAGTCAATCGAGTTTGCAACAGGCGACGATGACGACGAAGCAACTGAGGTTGCGTTGTCCCAAAATGGCGCTACCAGCAAAGGAAAGGGCGAGACGTTGGAGCAGCTTCTGCTTGCGCGCAACAAAAAGATCAGCAATGAGCTGACGGTCTTGCGTGTGTCTCACAACGATTTGCAAAGCAGATTAGAGGCCCTGCAAGAAGAGCTTTCAGAAACCAATGCGGAGCTTGAAAAGTCGAAAGCGCTCAACGAGACATTAGAAGCTGATCTCGAGAATGTGCAGCAGGAGGCCTCCAATGCTTTTGACCCCTCTGGTAGGTCGGTGGCGGGGACATATGTATCCCGTTACCCACAGTCGTCATTCGCAGGGACACGACGCGGTAGGGCAACCTCGCCTACGTCCTCTATCATCTCCGGATTTGACAACTCTTCACAAAACACCCTCGCATCGTTGCGTGCTGGCGAGCAGGTGGGTGGAGGGTCAGGCATCCTGCCAATGGTCACGGCGCAACGTGACCGCTTCAAGAAGCGCAACTCAGAGCTTGAGACTGAGCTACAAAAGTCGCACTCGACCATCTCCACATTACGGTCTGAGATCGGTTCGCTCCAGAAGGACAACCTTGACCTGTACGAGAAGACGCGTTATGTGTCATCCTACAACGCACACAACAGAGGACCTGCAACCTCTGCATCATCGTACGGAGCCAATCCGAATCCATCAACCGTTCAAATTGGCGATAATGCGACCGATCGGTATCGCTCCGCCTACGAGTCGAATCTATCTCCCTTTGCTGCCTTCCGAGGCAGGGAGTCCGCCCGTGCGATGAAGCGTATGCATGTGTTCGAGCGCATAGTACTGCGAGTTACAAAGTTTGTTCTGGCGACTAGAACCAGTCGAAATATATTCGCAGCATACCTGTTAGGTATGCATTTCATGGTGTTTTGGATGCTCTTTTCGACGGCTGGAGCAGGAAGCACGGTTGGTACTGCGGCCAGCGCAGCAGCAGGACCTATTGATGTTGGGCCTGGTGATCTATGGCACAAAGACACGGCTAGTGATGGGACCACGTAGATTTCGTAGTACACTTCCCTCGTGGGCGTGAGCCTAGTTTTGTAAGCGTTGAGCATCATCAAGCGAGCCTTGACACTATTGCAATATTACTGACGCACGCAATCCTACCGCAATGCCTCAATCTCTTCTTCCAGTTCTATAATTCTAACAGCTCATGCGTGAACGCCGTTGGACGGGGTCTTGGCGTTTACACAGTGAACCATCCAAATTTGGAAGCGAGGAGGTCGACCCGCGCTCGAAAGTTCATCACAACGCCAAGACCATCAACAACTTGCTTCACCTTACTCAACGCGCTTTTGACAAATACGAAAGCCACCTCACTTAACCGTTACTCTCACACAATGCAGCGTCGTATGGTGAGTGCCAATGCAACTACGTCCCTTTGCAGTTCAATCGCTCATACCCCTACAGCTCACCAAAGAGGAGGAAGCCGCGGCGGGCGGCGAGGATATGGAAGTTCGTCGTGAAGACCAAGAAAAGATCAACAAATTCAGTTCTCTGCATCAGAAAGAGACATTGTTAGAAGAAGAGCTCCAGGCGAAGATCGTAAGTGCACCCCGCCCTACTACCCGTCTCCGCAACTCGACGGTTGCATCCACCACGGCAAGACATCAAGAATCTTCATATTTCACCACACAGACAAACCACTTCTAAGAAAAAGCCTGCTAACACCCAACAGAAGGAGAAGGAAGATCTTGAAGAGATCTCGACAGAACTCGAACTTGTAGACGAGGAGGAGAAAGTCCCGTAAGTCAGCCTTTCATTATCACACGAGCGAAACTGCACAGATGATGCTAATGCCTCTTAGATACAAGGTTGGTGACTGCTTCGTCTCGTTGCCACAGCCACAGGTTCTGGAGCTCCTCGAAAGCTCAACACAGACCATTGACGAAGAGGTGGAAGCGTTGAAGTCAAAGCTTGAGTCCGTCCAGGAAGATATGGGAGAGCTAAAAAAGGTCTTGTATGGCCGCTTTGGGCGGAGCATCAACCTCGAGACTTAAGCACGACAATTCCTTAGCGTTGACCGCATGCAATGGCAAGAATTTATCGTCGTGGATCACAACCGTTTCTGATAGATGGAGTTGCCTTTGCCGTCGGAGTTGATCTCGGACTCGGAATGACGCTCACACCGCAGCCACGCCCATTCGCATGCAATTTGAGTCACAGCATCAACTCAATGAGCTTTCGACGAATTGTATCCATCTGAGGCTCTTGCAGCGCGTCGGCAAGTGGGTCGACGCCCTACAGAACCGACTTTTCCGATGCATATGCGGTCGTCATTTATCCCCGCGTTATGCAGCTAGCTCCGGCGCCTCTCAATATGACCCATTTCACACAACAGTCTTTGCGCCTCGGAAGTATATATGATTACGCGGGGTCAGCCCCTACTCCCGAACATCTAACTTCTTACCTTGCGTCCGTCTTGCCATGGTCGTCCCTTTCGGATACAATTGTTGCCGACCTTGAACGTCATCACCCTTGACAATGGAGTCCGCAGATTTAGAGCGGACTTATTCCCGCGATCAACAGCAACAGCGGCTGAACGATGGCTATCACGTCACAACGCCGGTGGCGCTCGTGAGAAGCACGACCTCACGCAGCGTGAGGAGCGTGAGAAGCGCTCGAAGTCAGCAAAGTCGGAAGGGTCACTGTATGCATGTCTCGAAAATTGCTGTGACTAGCGAACAAATCGCTAACCCAGCCTCCCTAGATGCAGAAGGGTCTCGTACGGATCGATTGAGAAACCTCGAGAAAGAGGTAGACTCAGCGTCTGATTTTGAGAAAGCCGATGCAGACGGAATCGAGGAGGTTGTGGTTCCGCCTCCGTCAAGCACGGCTTCAAGAGCAGGCTCCCATTCAGATGAATCCAACGCTTCTCATGGAGAGCCCAAGAAAATCATTCGGTTCAAGGATGGTGACCCTGAAAACCCTGACAATTGGCGACAGGTACAGATGACGCGTCTACATCGAATTCCAGATGCTGACAGCTGGCAGGTCAAGAAACTATACGCACTTTTTGTGGCCATCATGAGTGGTGAGTATTGCTCGTGCTTCTGCGTACACTATCTGACTTCTGGAAAGTGATGAACAGCACAATTGGCTCCTCGTATGATAACTTCTAACACGTCGCCTGATAATAAACTGACAGCATCCAGACTACCCGCTGGTGCGACAGGACCCATCTCACAGCATTTTGGGGAAACGAACGAATACAAGCTCATCCTACCTACCTCAATGTATCTCGTTGGTTATGTCTGTGGACCTATGTAAGCAATAATTTCGATATCTATGGTTTAAATAGAGCCACCTGACACTAGGATAGGATCTGGGGGCCGCTTTCGGAGTCGTACGGTCGCAAACTCGTGATGATGATATCGTTCGCCATATTCACTGTCTTCTCCATCACCTCAGCTGTGTCGCCAAACTTCGCGGCCCTCGTCATTTTCAGATTGCTTGTTGGTATTGGTGGCAGCTGTGCGATAAGTGTTGTTGGCGGGATTTGCGCAGATATTTACCACGACCCGAAAAGTCGAGGGAGGAGCATGGCAGGCTTCATGGCTGCGACAACCTTTGGGCCAATCCTCGGACCGCCGATCTCCGGCTATATCTCAGTCGTCTCGTGGGCTTGGGGGTTCTGGGTAGGAGCCATTCTAGCGGGTGTCACCTGGCCGCTGTTTATCTTCCTGCCTGAGACGTATGGTCCAGTGATTTTGAAGCACCGTGCGCAGAGAATGCGCAAGGAGACAGGCGACGAGAGCATCATCGCTCCCATTGAACTGGAAAAGACGGATTTCAACCACATTGTCACCGTGATTCTGACGAGACCTATACGCATGCTGTGCTTCGAGCCGTTGGTGCTATTCACCTGCTTGTACTTGAGCTACGCATGTACGTTTCTGTTAGTATTCTCTCGACATGATCACTGACTGACTCAACAGACGCCATCTTCTACATCTACCTCCAATCCTACCCCATCATCTTCACCGGCATCTACGGCTTCACGCCCGGCGAACAGGGCCTGACCTTCCTCCCCATCGGCGTCGGTGCCCTGATCTCCGCTTGTTTCTATCTCACCTGGGACTGGTACCTGGCGCGCGCGCAACGACTCAACAAGCCGTGGAGCCGCAACGAGGAAATGGTCCGCTTGCCGCTGGCGTGCATCGCGGGGCCCTTCTTCGTCATCTCGAGTTTCTGGCTCGGCTGGTCCGCCCGGGCCGATGTGCACTGGATGGTGCCGACCTGCGCCGGGGTCATGTTTGGCATGGGGTATCTGTGTCTGTTCATGGCGCTGCTGAACTACCTCGTCGACGCGTACGAGGTGTTTGCCGCGAGCGCTATGGCCGCGGCGTCGCTCTCGCGGTCGTCGTTCGGCGCGGTGCTGCCGTTTGCGACTAGGCCGATGTACAGGGCGTTGGGTGTCGCGTGGGCGACGAGCTTGTTGGGGTTCCTGGCTGTCGCGCTGTGCGTGGTGCCGTTTGTGTTTTTGAAGTTCGGAGGCCGCATGAGGGAGCGCTCGAAGTTCTGCCAGTATCTGCGGATGAAGAAGTTGGAGGAGGCGGAGGCGTTGCGGGAGGAGCGCGAGGGTGCGAAGGAGCCGGATGTCAGGGTGGGTCCGGATGAGGTGAAGGGGAAAGAGGGGGTGTAGAGAATAGTGTAGAAGTAAGTCGGTTCTGTGAGAATGTGCTGCTACCTTGTGACGTGAGCTCTCACCACACAGCTTCATCACTCAGCACCGTACATTTTAGCTTCACCTACAAGCTTCACCAACAAGCTTCACCAACAAGCTTCACCGCTCCCCTATCTCACAATACAGCCAGTCTTTCTCCCACTCTCAACACTCCACCTCGACGCCAGTTCCTCACCTCAACATGCTGCTGAAGCACCCCTTCTCCCACCCAAAACGCACCACCCTCCTCGCCCTCTTCGCCCTCCTCGCCCTCTTCGCCCTCCTCATCCTCCTCACCGCCCTTGCCCCCCAGAAACCAAGCCTCCACACTCCCACCCACACTCCCACCCCCCGCCTCCTCAAAGCAACAACCCCCTACCCCTCCGCACCGCACCTCTACACGCGCGCCCTGGCCCTCCACGAAACCCAGAACAAAGCGTGCGGGTACGAGACGCGCGTGCAGCGCGCACCGATCACGCGGGGCGGCGCGGGGGTGTTTGAGTTCCTCGCGGGGATTATTCGGGGGGAGTTGGAGAAAGGAGACATGGGTGGGGGTGGAGGTGGGGGCGTGGAGTGGATATTGTACGTGCTGCTGTGGTCTTTCTTTTTTCCCTGGTTGCTCGTAGTTCTAGATAGGGAGGATTGGGGGTGTTGCAGGCAAGCACGCAAGCAAGCAAGCAAGCAAAGAAGGAAGCAAGGAAGAGAGGAAAGAAGGAAAGAACGAAGGAGCACACAGCCCTAACACCCCGCAGCTACCACGCCCCAACCCTGCTCCCCCGCGCCTCCACATGCATCGACACGCTCCTCCCGCCCGCCCCCGCAGCCGCAGACGGCGACACTCACGAAGCGCTGAAGCAGCTCCTCTTCATCGTCCCCTCGCCGCCGCCCTCGCCCGAGCACGAGCACGAGCACGAGCACGAACCAGACCACACCACCACCCCCTCCCTCCCCTTCTTCTGGCTACGCGTCGCACCGCTAACACTGCGCATACTCGCCGCCGCAACGAGCGCGGTGCACGAGCGAGATTCCCACAGGTATGGTGGCGCTGCGGCTGCGTCTGCGGCGGAGGAGGAGGACGTGGTGGCCGTGGCGCTGTATGGGGTTCTTGCGAAACGCAAGGCGACAGGTGCGGCGGGGGAGGCGGTGGTGCAGCCGCCGGGGTGGTATGGGCTTTTTGAGGACGGGGGTGCTGCGGTCGCTGGGCGGGAGGGGGCGTTGTTTGAGTATCCGGGGTCTGGGGGCGCGTTTGCGGTGCTGAGGAGATTGGGGGCGCTGGTTGAGCGGGTCGAGCAGGAGCAGGGAGGTGCTAGCGGGGGGGTTGGGGTGTTCGAGGAGACTGTGGGGGCGTGGTGGGTGCGTGTGATGGAAGAGCGGAAAGCAGGGAGATACTGAGGGACGGTCGCAGACTCTCACGGACGTGTCTGGACGGGGTAAGGGATCGTGGATTCGTGCGCCGTACGCCAAAAGTCAACTGGTATCATCCAACCCAACCGTAGCCCACTCCCAAAAGCAAACCGCGCTGTCCAAACCACGGCCTTCTCAGCTCGTGTCCATCGCCTCCCCGTCTTTCACCACTGCACTCCCTCGCCCCCGCCCCCGCCCCAGCGCTTCGACAATACTCTCCAGCCCCCGCACCTCCTCGGCGCGCACGCGACCACCCTCCACGGCGCCCTCCACGCCCTCTTTCGTGTCCACGCCGCGCCGCTCCAGGATGCGCTTGCTCTGCGACTCGAGGTAGGCCTTGCGCTCGCGCGACGCGTCGTCGGCGTCAGCGGGCGCGCTGGACGGCAGCGCAGTGCTGGCGAGGTGCGGGCGCAGATTGGCCAGCAGCTGGCGCAGGTACGGCAGCTGGGAGGTTGTGAAGGAGGAGTGTGTTGTGAGGGGCGTGGCGGGGGCGGTGTTGGGAGCAGCGGAGGAGAGCGGGGCGATGCCGAGGTTCTGGCTCGCGGGGGTGTGGGTGAGGAAGGCGAAGGAGGCGGCGGGGGGTGCAGGGTCGGGGGTGGTGCTTTCGCGCTTCAGCGGGGCGGCGGAGTGGAGGAGGGCGTTGAGCTGGGCGAGGTGGGCGGCGTTGCGCTGCTTCTCGGCCAGCAGGGCGGCGTGCAGCTTCTGGGTCTCGAGCAGCTTGCGGCGCAGGGTGTAGAGTTTCTCGGGGGTCCAGCGCTTGCCGTCGACGGCGGCTTTGGTGGTGTCGAGGCCGCTGTAGTGCCCGAGGCGCACCCAGTTGGCCAGCTCCTCCTCGCCGCGCGGCAGGCACAGCACGTTGCGCAGCGTCCAGATCTCCAGCTTGTCGAAGTTCTTGTCGACGGCGTTTTCCATCAGCGTCTCGAGCTTGAGCACGCCCTCCTCGATCTCGAGTGCGGCGTCGGGAAACACATCCTCGCCGTCTTCGTCTTTCTCGGGGCTGCGCTTTTCCGCTGCGTAGCGGTCTGCGAAGCCGAGGAGGTGCGGCGGCGCGCCCGATATGCCCGTCTCGAAGGTGTCGGTGCAGCGGTACAGCACTTCGTTGACGGCGTTGATTATGTCGTCGATGAGACTCTACACACTGTCAGCCTGGAGCATGCACCCGCGTGGATTAGCGCACGATTGGCGGCCAGGAGAAGTGCTCCGTCAGCAGCATGTTCTCCTGCTGTTGTGAATTCGCCATTTTGCCTGCCGTTGCTGCGTGCGCTGCGCTGTGTCGCGTTGTTTGCGACGCGCCCTCTGTTTACCCTGGCCGCCGTCTTACTGGTCAACGGTTGCTGGCGCGGCCCCACTTGGGTTGCCCAATCCGGGGCGCTGGTAGCCAGTGAAGGATGACGTGCATGCGCATTCCCGTGTCGTAACGTGGCGTGTGGCTCGAGGCAAGGAGCATTTGCTGCCTGCTGCTACCTGGCAGGGCATGAGGTGAGCGTGTGAGACTGAGCGACAATATTGTTGTAGAAGAACCAGCTGCTGTCTGTGGATAAGGATCCAATCCTTTAAGCGTGTTATGATTGGCGATATAATACGTAGTCACTACGCCCGCACTCTAGCTACGCTCCCAGCATCAAATACGAAATCTGTGCTAGGAAACTGAATTATACACCCAATGATCCGCATCTCACCAGCCGTCATGCGAGCCTGGGGCGTCTAGCACTGGCTCTATCCTCACCGACACGGTCCTCGCCATCCTCACCACTCTTCATCACTCTCGGTACCATGCACAGGTAGTGGTATATCTTTTGTTCAAACAAAGGAAAAGCAACGCCTGTAAAGCAAAGAGCTCTGTATCCACTGCTCTGCCGTCCGGGCCACCCACGCGGACTGGGAAAATAATTCGGTAACCAAAAATCAAAAATAACACTGACTTGAACGCCCGACCCTGATAGGATAGGACCGAGGCCCACAATGCGTCATGTCGCTGTCGTAAATGCAGTATATGGGAAGTGAATGCCGGGCTGCCTGTCTATTGGAAGACTCAGCCAGCATATGCCGATGTCGAAGTGTCCATACTCGTCCACCGGAGACGCGGCACGACGCCTACTAGTACGCTCGTGTGTTCTCTTGCCGGTCCCGCTGGTACCGGCGCTCTTCTTCTTGTCGCCTTGCCTTCTTTTCTCTCTCTAGCCGGATCTTGTGTGCTTCTGTGCCGTCGTCCATAAGCGACTCCTTGAACCAAGGGTGTTGTAGTGCTTCCTTGGCGGTGATGCGCTTCTTGGGATCGTACACGAATATCCGTCTTAGGAGGTCAAGGAACTGTTTGTTGAAATCGGTGTGGCCCGGTATTGTTTCCTACACATGTCAGCAGAGCTAGGAGTACCGATAGGGAAGACATACATGGAGCTTCTTCATCGCCTTTACATATTTCTTCGACGCCTTGTTGATCTCGTTGTTTGGGTAGTCCAGCTTGTAGTTCTTGAAGTATCGTGCGGCACTAAGACTGTCAGTGGTGTTGATTGTTTCACTATGCATGACTTACGAATTGGCTGAGTTGCGAGAGGTTGTGCGGTCCTGCTTGTAGACCGCTCTGACGATGTCTCGATCAATCTTGCCACCACACACGGCCTCCATCATAGCCAGATGCTCGAGGTTATCGTGCGTCTGGAAGAGGGCATCGCCAGTGAAGAATTCGACGAGAATGCACCCTATGCTCCAGATGTCGCAAGGGAAACTCCAACCAAGGTTGAGAATGATCTCCGGTGCACGGTAGTGCCGTGTGGAGACAACCGAAGAGTGGTACTCATCATTGAAGGTCGCCGATCCAAAGTCGATAAGTCGAATCTCCGGGTCGAGGAGGACCTTGCGATGTCTTGCCGTGCGGTTGACCGTTGTGGACGACGACGGTACTGTGCGGTTGTAGGTAAACGTCTGATAGGCATTCTGTACCAAGAGAATGTTCTCTGGCTTGAGATCGGTGTGGATGAGGTTCAGGTCGTGCAGGAAGGCGACACTTGTAAAAAGCTGCTTTGCAAACTTCTGTATGTGTGAACTTGGGAAAGGAACAAAGCTGTTGCTCTTGAGGAAGTCGAAGACGCTCTGCCCATACAGATCTGTGACAATGCAGATGTGGTTGCGGAAGTCGAAGCAGTCGCGCAGGTGGATGCATCGGTTGACGTTGTGCTTGTCGTTGGAGGCCAGTGTCGACAGTACGCGCAACTCGATGCGACTAGCATCTCGGTATTTCGGTACTGAGCGAATGACCTTGATGGCGCACTTGGTGCCCTTTCTCCTGTCCCAGGCTTCGACGACTTTGCCGAAGGTTCCCTGGCCTAGGAGTTTTAGGATCTGGTCTGCGCAGTTGTTAGCGGTGTTGACGTAGAGGCTGTACTGGATACATACATCGCTCTGTGAGGTCGGCTTCTGGCACGACGACATAGTGGCCGTCCTCATCGTCGACCTTTTGATCCTTGTAGTTGGACTTCTATACGCAGTTAGTACACAAGCTAGGGATGTCGAACACGGGACACTTACATCTGCAACGACTTGGACGTAGACATCCTTTGCCTTGATGACCGGGTTGGGCGGTGGCTGATATAGGGCAAAAGGGTCGCGATCGTCCAGGTCTCGTCTCTTCGCCTGCTTAGCCTCGTCCTGGGCGGCCGCGCGTGTGCGCTTCCTCTTCTGGCCGACGGCAGTGTTTTCGAGCGGCGAGATGTGGTGGCTGCTGCTGGCCTGCGAGCCGAGCGAGGTGGCAGCGGTGGTGTTGAGGGCCGAGGTGGTGCGGTCGGTGGAGATGGAGTGGTTGGGCGAGTCGTAGTAGGGCGTCTGGGTGGTCGAGTACGACGTGTGCTGGTTGTAGACGGGGTCGTAGGCGGTGGTGCCGGTCGTCGTCTTGCGCTTCTTGTCGGTGTGGCGGGCGGAGCCGTTCGTGGCGGTCCGCTGCAGCGCAGGCTGGCGGGGGGCGGCAGGCTCGTCCTCGTCGTCATCATCGATGACTATGATCTCCTTGGGCAGGCCGTTCTTGTAAAAGTCGGCCCAGTTCGTCTGGCGGCGGTGCTGCTCGTCGGCGTCGCTGGCCACAGACGGCGCGCCCATGTCGGCGGCAGCGATGGGCGGCAGCTGCGGGTGTCGGCCGTGGGCGCTCGCGGTGCGGCGGACGTCTGGGGCAGGATTCGAGGCGCCGCTAGTGTAGCCGGCGTACATGGAATTGCCTATTCGAGCGGAGCCGTTCGCGATTTGGTTGGCATTGGGCAGGCCGGCCGGGTATGTCTGGTGGTGAGGATAGAATTGATGATGGGGCGGGAGTGTGGCCGTGGCCGTCGACGGCGTCGACATGGCGGAGGTGCTGCTCGGCGCCGTGGGCCTGGCGGCGAACCGCTGCGCTCGCCGGGACGACGAGACGGGCGGCGCTATCGCTCGCCGGCAGCGCGAGTGCTGCTGGCTGGGGCGGGCGGGCGCGGGCGCAGTCGCAGTGCAGGGCGCGGCCCCGGGGCTGTCGTCGCAGGCTCGAGGGCTCGCTGGTCGCACGCAGAGCCGGTCGTGACGGCGGCCGGGCGAGCTGGGCTGGCGGTTGCTCGCTGCAGACGCGGGCGGGCAGAGGGCGTGCGGGACGGTGTGCAGGCGACACGGGCAGGACTGGTGCTCAGGAAGGGCGCGGTTCTCGTGCCAGAGCGGGTGAGCACGTCGTTGGCAGAGGCGAGGTTTCCGCCGGCCGTCACTTTGGTCGGGTCAGTGCTTGCAGCGCCTTGGGGCGTCATTCGTTCGAACGCGAAGAAGCGCGCCAAAATCCAGCCCGGCCACTCACCCACGCTCGCTTTTTCCGCGCACCACACGCACGCTCTTTCACGCTGCTAGGCCTGCGCCAGAGTGAGGCACCGCCGCCGCTCCGCTCCAGCAGGCCGGCCGTCCATAGTACTGTTGCTGGCCTGCTGGCCTGCTGCCCGGCTGCCGTGAGCACTGCACTGCAAGGCGGCCGTTGCGTCCTCATTAATATCGGTGCCGGCCTGATTGAGAGCAGCAGGACCGCACCTGCTCCTGCCCTTTCCGCCGGCACCTCAACGCAGCACGCTGCCCCACCAGTTGCGAGCCGTACTGTGCACTGCTGCCGTAGCTGCTGCCGTAGCTGGTGCACTGTGTGCACACTTGGCCTGCTTCTCCACTTCGTCAGGATGCTTGCGCCAGGACTGTGATGCCCGGGTCGCTAGCTCCTCGGCCATCGCCACTGCGCTCCACACTCCACCCCCCATCCTCGACCAAGTACATCAACTGTACCCATCTGCGCGGCAACAGTACATCTTGCTACCATGTCCGGCGGCAGTCAGTCAGTCTTCTTGTCACGTCACTTCACCGTGCAGGTCCAGGTCAGGCGGCACGCTCGATTCGGCACTTCCAGTGGCTGGTCTGATGCATGGACCACCCCCATCAGCTTGATGTCGCAGGTCGACTCAAAGTCAAGACCTTCACACGCGCAATGTTCAGGAGTAGAGAGGCATGTAGCACACAGATTGCCGCCTGTAGCGCCCGTTGCCATGTGCGATGGTCACGTGTGTAATTTGCTCTTAGTCATCGCTGATTCAGTGAGGTGGTTGGCTGTGAAGATAATCCTCCTGAGCTTCGCACAACGTTTAGAATGCGAAGCCAGGGAGTCCTGCCGCGCTTTGACCTTTTTTCATCACTTTGCCAATGGGCGCTTCTTGCGGCCGCGTGCAGTTCGCTCGGCTGTCGACATCACGGCCGCGTACAGCAGCTCGGCGGACTGTTCGTTGCCTATCGCATCCATCTCCACCAATGACGTTATTCCCAGCTCCTGCCACCACAATCCTGCACGATCCACAAACTTGGGTGAGCTTGGCAAACACATGTCTTTGGGATTGCGAGTAGAGTGCTTGGAGTGAGCTTCCAGAAGACTTCTGCATGCGTGGGTTTACATTAGCTAGCGCGTATATGGAAGGTGAATAATGACCGATTGCATCCAGATAAAAACACACATAGGCCTCCAGTGATAATGCTGTTACGCACGCTCAAGCAAATAACTAAATCAGACAGCCAGCCCAGCCCAGTATTCCTAACCCTCAATTTATGCTCCGTGTCGATTACAAGCCGAAAAAATGGACTGTCATAAATCGTAAGTCATCGACCATCCGTCGCAAGCGCAGGTGCCAAGCAAAGACAAAACTCAAGGAGTCAAGGGCGTGGGAGGAACGTCCAGCGTAAGAAAGAAGTCCTCTACCAGCCGACCAACACGATCGATGATGGCGTCAACGTCGGCATTGGTGATGTTATACGAAGGAGATATGATGATGTGATCGCCATCCACACCGTCTACTGTGCCTGACCCAGGGTAAACGTGGATTTCGTATGGAGGAGCCAGACCTATTGGGCTGTAAGTATATTTTCAGCACATGTATCCGTCGAACCAACCTTTGTGGTAAATCTTCCAGTTCACCATCATAGCTGCGGGAAATGGCTCCATGGTCTGCTTGTCTTTGACGAACTCAATCTGCTTAGTCAGCGCCGTGATTTCGAGAGGTATGTCTGTCTACACTTACTCCCCAGAACAGGCCTGCCCCCCGGATGTCAGCAACATTTGGATGTCTACCCAGGCGCTTCTTCAGTAGCTTGGATAGTCTAGCTCCCTTCTCTTTGACGTTTTGCAGCAGGTTCTCTTCTTGAATAATCTTCTGCACTTCAAGACCAGCAGCACAAGCGAGAGGATAGTTTTGAAAGGTGTGACCGTGGCTGAACGCGCCTGAGCCCGGGCCAAACTCGAAAGCATCGCTCACTTTAGAGTTGATGAGCATCGCCGAGATCTGCTGAAAGCCACCGGCGAGACCTTTGCCAGTCGTCTGGATGTCTGGTGCAACGCCTTCTTTTTGCCAGGCGTGGGTGATTCCGGTCCGGCCCATTCCACACATGACCTCGTCGAAGATGAGTAGCACTCCATACCGATCGCAGACTTCTCTCATGGCTGCGAGGTAGCCATGCTCAGCTGAAACGCAACCAAGTGCCTACAACTCAAGTCAGTATGAGAGATTCTCCATCCTTTCCTATCATACTGAATTGGAGCGTTCTTTGACATGCTCAATGTCACTTGCAAAGTGCTTGAGATGACCTGAACTGGGACGTTTGAACTTACGGCGCCGACGACTGGCTCACATATAAACGCAGCCACATTCTTAGGACCCATCTCTACAATCTTCTGTTCCAGCTCGTTCTTAAGGCGTGTAACGTACTCAGCCGCCGTCTCTCCCGTTTTGAGGTTGCGAAATGAGTAGCATGGCGAAATGTGTTTTGTATTGTGAGGTAGAGCATGTTCGTACAGCTCTCGTCGGGCTTTGTGAAAGCCCATGTCAAGAGCACCGAGGGTAGCACCATGATACGAACGGTATCTGGCAATGAAAAATTTGCGTGTTGGCTCTGGGTTTGCCTTTTCTGTGGCGTGATACTGTAATGCAACCTTGTACGCTGCCTCATTGGCCTCCGTTCCTTGCGTCAATGTCAGCATATCCCACGGAAAACCGTCCCCTAACTTACCCGAAGAATAGAAAACAGCTTTAGTCATCTTCCCATCCGTTGTGTTGACCAGGAAGCGTGCAAATTCCTCTGTAACTTTTGTGTCGAACATCATCGAAGATATGTATGGCATGCCGTTGTCGAGAGTATTCATCATAGCCTGCTTGACGCGGGTATTGTTGTGTCCGATGCAGGTCACAGCAGCGCCTCCGGAAGCGTCAAGCACGTTCCAGCCGTTCTCGAAGTGAAGCATCTGTGCTGAGGCACTCTTGATTCGATAGGGCGTGCTTCTGACACTGCGATTGAAGAGGTATGATCGAGTTGGTGCTGTGGTTGGCTTTGAACTGCGACGGGCCATGACTCGCTGCGGTTTGCGTATGGCGGAAGGTGACATGGTAGCAGATGGCATTTTGAGAAGCACAGGTAGAGAGTGTAGCGTAAGTGAGTGGTCGGCCGCTGACAATGCGTATGCGTTCAAGCCCTATATAGCTTTCGAAATTGATGTGAACGAAACGGATGGGTGGTGGAGAGAGGGGCGTATTGCCTGTTTTATACGGTACAGTGACCAAGTGATGAAGCGAGAGTGCTGTAATCGAGCAGGTGCCATGTGAGAAGACGCCTTTCTATAAACACGAGAGGCCTACCAAACTTTGGCTTTCGGCACCCCGAGTTTTCCTCTTCGGGCCGTTCGTAGCGTGCGGATCTGTAGCCTCGTGCTCTGGACCACAGTTCTGTTGCGGAGGCGCAGTTCAATTCACGCGAGACTTGCTAATTAGAACAGTTGCGGTGAGGGAATGAGGCAAACACCATTTAGTCAGCCTCAGGGTGTTAGCTGACTTGGGGCACAGCCAGGGAATCCAATCGGATCTGTTGATCCCAGGGATTTCCACTTTGGATTATGTTGGTACACATGTTTGAGTCGTTCAATTGGAATATGTGGACCTTGAATACAGCGGCACAGGTGCCGGATCCACGGGCTGCAAGCCACCACATGTGGTGCAATGCACGTAAGTGAATTTACAGTTAGTGGCTACGGCTGCATGTAAGTTTCGGCTGGGATTGATCGGAGTATATTTGCACGTTCGTCATCCTTGTTCTCGTTCTCCAATGCAAATCGTTCTGGATGAAGACTGGGCCAATAGCCTAGGGCTGACCCCAGCAACCTGGGTTTGCTGCATCCTTTGCGACATGGATGCATGGTGACTCGTAAAGGCGGTTGTTGTAGCTTTCGACTTGGGCACTGGTTCCTGAGTCGTTCGAGCCATCCCCGGCCGAGGTGTTTTGTGTAACATACATTTCGGAGCCTTGCAGTTGAACACCGGATCGTGCGCAGATGCCAGGTGACCTGATACGGTTGACACGGACTGACCGCCTGTTGGCGAACCGTCACGGCACGGAGTCGACCATGAGCAGCTAGTGCTTGCGTTGGCATCCTCTCGAGGTTGACCTTCTCTTTAGCAGCATGCTCGTAGTCACTAATGCTGCTAGAGGTGACAAAGAACCACTAGAGTGGGGGGACGAAAACGGAGTGCACTCATTTTGGAAAAACGAGCCCCGAGTGTCTCATGTCACTTTCCTTAAGCCTCTGATCATACGCAGGGATGCCTTGAAATGACAGGAGGCTTGCTCGCCGCGGCCATGCAGAGCGATGAATTGGCTGGTCACGGACTGTCCGGTGGTGTAACAATCAATGCTGACTGGCTACCGGTGAACGTGCAACCACTTTCAAGAGCGCTGGTCTGGAGAATTGAATACGAATATGACGTTCGAGCCCACATGGCATCGTCCTTGGCCCGTCCGATGTGAGGACAAGGCCAATTATTAGCAAAGCCATGGATCGCCCTGGAGCCTGAACAAGGGTAGGTGAAAGCACGGGTCGATGGCGCGACGTGGCTGCATGACTACGGCCGAGGACGTCAAGATAGCCGCGTTGCAGCAGAGCACGATCATTGGAGGCGGTGAACAAGGGCGTTCCCCAAGATTGAACGATGATGAACGCGGTTGACGACTTGCCGTGCCGAAAGTTGATCGCTCGGCCCGTGGGGTTGGCTTGGCATCCGAGGCCGACGTCCAAAGTTCTTCCCCAAAGCCCCACGTCGCAACTTCCCGCCAAGCACTGAAACTCCCCACATCGACAAACTACAGGTAGCACCGCGGTAGCACCTGCACCGCTGCACGTACTCTGAGCCAACTGCGGCATAGCACAGGGTGAGCAGCAAGCCAGCCGTGTTTGCACGCCAATTGACCTGCGTTGACTGACCTCCGCAGGGTGAACCTCGAACATCGCTCGCCATGAACCCCCGCATAGAGGAAGTCAGCGAGTCTGACAGCGACCCCTCGGAGATGGACATCGATGACATGAACGAGCTGCTTGCCGCGCGCCAAGTCGACCAGGTCATCTCTGCGCGCAACGTGCCCGCCTCCGCCCCCCATCAGGACCCACAGGAGATGCTCCGTCCCCAAGGGCCAAATGTCAAGACTTCGGCAGACCGCGAGAAGTCGAAACACTATCAATGCTTGTACCCCGTGTACTTTGATAAGTCGAGATCAAGGGCAGAGGGGCGACGTGTTGGACAAGAGCTGGCGGTCGAAAATCCACTGGCGCGAGAGATGGCCGATGCTGCGGCAAGCCTGGGACTGATGACCGTCTTCGAGCCAGACAAGATACACCCCAAAGATTGGGCGAATCCCGGAAGGGTGCGAGTCTTGCTGAAGAAAGACGGCAAACTGACCGATCCGGACATCAACAACAAGCACCACCTCTACATCCTGATCGCACAATACCTGAGGCAGCACCCCACACAGAGGAATACGCCGTTCCGGTTGCCCATTCAAGGTATGCCTATGCCCAAGGAAATGCCAGAGCCTGCCGTTCCCAGGGGTTGGAAGCTGAACAAGATCTTGCCACTCCACTCCCCTGCCATTACGGGAGGTGGCGTTTCGGACAACTTCCTACAGGATATGATGGCAGAGATGCAGGGCCAGATTGGAGGTGCTGAAAGTGGCGCCAGCAGTGGCACTGAAAGTAAAAAGAAGAAGGACAAGAAGAAGAAATGATGAAACGTGAAGCAAGACTCATACCGACACCAGAGAACCACAAATCAGCACAGTATGGTCCTGTAGTGGTCACACCATGGTACACGGATTAGGTGCACTGCACTGGACATTGCAGACTGGACCATCACCCCAAATCACGGCATATGGCACAAGATGCGCCCTGCCAAGGGGCGACGACGCTGGAGAGGAGCATTTATCATACAATTCAACCCAACATCGCCGCACATGGCTCAAATCTATCATATTGCCTCAACCCCGTTTTGTGATCAATTTGCGACTTTCACCACATCATGCTTGAGGGACATCACTTGAGCCTCTAGAGCCGCGAAAGCTGCGTGTAGACGTCTGAAGCTTTAAGTTTGTCAGCCGCATTTTTCACGTGAGTGGTCATCTGCTTCTGGTTCTTCTGGAGCTGACAAAAACGAAGGACGGCATGCTGCATGTCTCACACATTCAGTTCAATTCGTTTCCCAGCATTATGGATCCGCCGCGCTTGTCGCGTCTGACGACTGCCTGCAAGCCACCAATATCGATCACACGCTGCACATACTCGCCAGTCACTTACGTGCAGATGAATTCACCACGTGGCATTAGCGTCTATTCCCGACTCCGCGACGTTACGCACATGAAGAGCTGACTGCTCGTTGATCAAGATCTTCAAGTTTGTAGTTTGATTAGGATTCCGGCCCGAGTGTCAAGACCTACGGTCCACGATCGCTGCGGCCCACTCGCCTCAAGAAACCGACCCTGGGCCCCGCTAAACGAAGATCCTCTCGACACTGGGTTTTCATTCGGCGATCACTTTCTCGTCTCGAGCGTGTACTTCGCTCTGATTGAACAGTTACTTCCTCGACTTCCCGTGTGGTCATAGCTGTGCCGCACATGAGCCACGCTCAAGCATGGGTATGGAGGTCTTTGCCTCTACAAGGGCAAGAGTATTGAGCCCAATACCCGCACAATACCTATATCGGTGAGGTGTCAGCATCGAAAGCAAGGGAGCAGGACGACATCCTTGCACAAGCGCAAGGCGGACGAAATCGCCACCGGAGAAGCGCAAACCCAACACTGGACCATGGCTCGGGGCGTCGCCCTGGATAGTCACGCTTCGGGCAGTCCGAAACGATTTTTCCAGCTGATCAGGGTTGTCTCTGGCGGCGTACCTGCCAAGCACCTCCTCGGAGACGAGATGAACCGAAATTCCTGCTCTGAGGCAGTGAGGAGGTGACAGTCGCTTAGCAGCGGTGCACAATAACGGCGCCGCATGCTCCAGAGCACGTCGAAAGCCTCGCTTGCCTCTCTGGCGTCACATCCCGCCTTCTTGTGCCCAATGCTGCATGTCAACTGCCGTCGTCCGGCTGTGTGGTAGCTCGACAACGTACGCTGATCGTGATTGCTTTTGGCACCCAGACGATCTATCACATTACATTGGCAATCTCGTAGCTCCCATTCGCTATTCCCAAGCGCTGCAGTATCACCGGCATCAATACTCAAGTCCACGTGTGCGGCGCAGCCTCGCACTTTGATATTGCAAGACCGAGGTGATGCGGACTACATTCGGTCCATCGGTTTGCCAGCATCGTGGCCTGATACTGCAAGTGCATGTGATACTTGTGGGACCACACCGTGCACTATCCACCAACGGCATTGACTCCGGCCCTGCACGTCAGCTTCCACTGCAGCTTGCGTCGTCGCACGACATATGAGCAGCAAGCGATCCGCACATTTCACCTGCATCGTCCTTGTAGCCGAGCAAAACAGCCGAGAATGGCGTTATGTATCGAGCCAGATGGCCAGCTCTCGTCACACAGCACATGGCAAAAAGCAGATGAGCAAAAAGGGTATGGTTACTAACCACATCGTGAACTAGGCGGCACTAAGATCCCGTGGAGCGCTACTATCGGGAGCGCTACAAGTCAGAATATCGGCATGCCGAAGAGTAAGGATACCTACCTACCTACCTAGGAAGAGTATGTATGTAGTGAGAACGGAAATGCAGCAATCGGTCCTTCTTCACCGTCAATTCATTGCGTCTGCCTGTTCTTTTTTGCCAACGGGTAATCCCGTTGCAGGGTCAGCATACCAACAACTCATGCTTACATGCAACACACCGGTAAATCGAGATAAATAGACTGCATTCAATTACTAGTACTACGTCCCGTCCCTTATCTGCTCGTGTCTCTTGCTTCATCTTCTTGCCGTGCATCACATGCAAGCCGGCTCAATGCGCCGGTCCAATGAGCAGAACAAGGCTTCCGGTACAGTTGCTTAGGCTGTTACGCCCGCCTGCTGCGCGAAACCAAGACGGGGCGAGCCCGTGGAGACGTCGTGAATAACGTACTTGCTCTTGAGGAAGATGTCGCCGAAGATGTTGAAGCCGACGCCGTCGTTAGTCTGGATGCCGCCGAAGCAGGTGCTGGAGCCGGTAGAGATGGGGGCGTAGTTGATGAACTTGCCGGGAACGGTCTGGGCAACACCGCCGACGGTGATGGAGAAACTGGGCAGAGTAGCAGAGCAGGGGAACACATAGCCGCCTTGTGTGTTGTCAACCTTGGCGCCGGTAACCTTGGACCAGTAGGCCTTTGCGATGGCAGCGTCGACGTAGATCAGAGTGGTACCGGTGTCGACGATACCGGCAATGCTAGTCTTGACGGCAGCGGCAGTGCCGACGGAGTATCCGGTCGCGCTGAAACCCCAGAAGCCGTCACTGTTGTCGACGTTGACGTAAGTAATGGCACCAGTGTACTTGGCAGAGTCGATGAAGCCAAAGTCGTAGGTTCCGGCAGCGTGGTACTTCAGGTTAACAGCAAAGAGCTGCTTTGCAAGCGAGGACTTGACAGTGTCGAACCAGGTGCTCTGGGGAGTCGGCGAGACAGTGTTGATCGAGCTGAAGGCAAGACCAAGAAGACCATCAGTGTCACGGTCCTGGGAGAACGTGGAAGAGACAGAGGTGGCAGCCTCGACGGCCTGGGAAGTGGCAGTCACACCGCCAACGGTGACCTTATCAGCGTAGACCTTGCCCGACGCACCGGAGCCATCAGCGTAGCCGATCTTCCATGTGTAGCCGCTCTTGACCTTGGAAGCATCGACCTTGTAGTAGTCGTGGCCGGTAAGCTGAGTGGAAGCCTGGAGGGAAGAAAAGACCCAGCTGTGCAATCATTAGCATAGACCGAGATCAAGGCGTACCTGATCCAACTTACAGATCAGAAGATCCAGTGTCAAAGTCGAGGTTGACAGTGGTGGTACCGATGGTAACAGGGCTGAGGTAGGACGAGTCGTAGTCGTCGCTGGGGTTGGCAGGCTCAGTGCCAGAAGCCAAAGCAGTAACAGCCTTATTGAAGTCAGTATTTGCCCTCTTGCTATACTGTGATGTAGACATACATTGGCACGTGTGTCGGCGGCAGCCTGGATGTGCTCAGGGACAGCCTTGCCATACTTGCGAAGGGTCTTCGCAATCTGGCCAGGACCGTTCTTCAGGTGGATGTTGTGCTTGACCTGCTGCAGAGAGAACGCATCGCGCTTCTGCACAGGGTTCGCAGCGACAGCGCTGGTCAGGGCAAGAGCCGCTGTGAGGTAGGTGAAGGAAGGCATGTTCGATAAACGGATGAGAGACCGGAACGAGTTATTCAAGCGAAAGAATAGTTGATCGAAGTGATGCCAACGAAGCCTGCTGGAGGATGAGTTCCAAGAGATGGGAACATACTTGGCTTTATAACAAGCATTGCTGTAGTCGCGGCAAGAAGCACTGGTGTGGTCTACCACGCACAGCCATCATCTATGCCGAGCATGGTACACCACTGCCATGTGGGGCTGTAGACCCTCGCAATTAGATTACGCGACCACTCCCAGCTTGGCAGGTATCTTGGTATCTGGGGTTTGAATGCTTGACTTCTCAACACAACCTTCTCTTCTTGGCTGCGCTCCGGGCATGCTCAAGCCTAGCACATGATGCTAGTTTTGGCCGCTACCCTCGAAGGACAACTTTGCGACAGATGTTGATGGTCTTGCGCGACTGAAGGCCCGATGGTAGTAGTTGACATGCCTGATTAAGCGCTGGTTCCTGAACAAAGGGTTAGTTTTGACGATCCTATGTAATGGCGTAGTCGGTGGCAGCCGGCAACTTCTTCTCTGTCTGATACAAGACGGGAAGGTGTTGGGCTGTCGACCTCCCATTGGAACACGGACAGATGAAGGGGCGCGTGCACATGACCACTGAAGAGATGGAAGGGGCCATTTTCACCGGCTCCGGGGCACGGAAGATAAGCTATGCCAACCACTCAAGCATTCAGATCAAAAGTCAAGCCTTGCGACTTCACCCTTGGCGTGACGCACCACGGCTTCCCACAGCCACAGCCGCTGATCTAAAACCGACCAGCGTTCAAACCGTGAGTGTGGGAATCACAGTGGATTGGACAGATCCTTTCTGTTTCATTTAGTGTCGACACGGCCCGCACGGCTCTAGTGGAGCTCAGCGGGCAATGTCATGCAAAGACCGTGATTGCGACATGAGACGGCATTGATTTTGATGATGACGAGTCCTCTGCTGGCAGGTCCAGGGAACTCATGGATGCAGCATCTACTGGGCGCTGTCGCAGATTGGCAATGCATGTGCTGGCGCGTAGCAGGGCATCTACAACGTAAATGGATCTTCGCCGTACCTGAGTCTAGCTCTTGAAATTACGCCTTGTTGTGGCAGCGGCCGTAGCTCTTTCAGGGAGGTGGCAAGGCTTGCAGGAGCAACGTCTTTCGTCCCCCAGGTCATAAGTGCCGAGACGTCGAGATCGCCTCAACGCACTAGATCCTGATACCTAACTAAGCGGGCACTAACAAGCTCAGCAAGCCAATCATGGTCGTTTGAAGAGATGAAATGACACTGACGAATTCGACGTTCGCCCAAACATATGCTATGATTCACTAGTACTTCTAACCTGCCTTTCTGGCCTTAGTCTCGTTACCGATTTTATGTCAACCCCGGCTACATATATTGACGCGAACTCTCAAATAGGAGGGTATCAAGCAATTGTATCAAGCTTTCTCGGAGCTTAACTTGCACTGTAATGCAGCGTCGATGGCATGATGGGCGTAGCCAAGCGATGATGTGCTTATCTTCGAAAGCTTCGCGATTCCTGCCGCAATCCATGTCGCCTTTCCTCCGCTGTGCCGAATCTAACACTAGCTTACGGTATATCCCAGTTCCTTCACGCGACAACGACGAACCCAGCCATTCAGCGTGCAGAGGAACGCCAATATACTCCAAGACGCTGGCACCCAAGAAGGGTGTGAGCCGACGAGGTCAGATGCTGGAGGGTACCCCCTAAACTAGATCGACGTGGTTGATCACCTCTTGAAGTCTGCAGTGATTGGGCCTTCTTTGACGGAAAGGCCGACGGCCATAGATGATCTGATCAACAATACTGATCGACGCTAAGCAATCTACTCCGCTGTATCCGTGCTACCTTTCACAGCGCCTTCGAGTTGCTTGAGAGCGGCGCGATAAGCCTTCTTCTTGCCATCGCCTATGACATCCTTCTCCTTCCAGTCCATGCGAATAACCTTTTTATCGCCTCTTCTGATGTTCTCGCCTGCAGCGATCTGCTTCCAGAACCAGGCGGCTTCAGTCTTGGAGAATAGTGTCAACGCCTGTCCTGACTTGCCCGCACGCGCAGTGCGTCCAACACGATGGACGTAGCTTGTGATACTGGTGGGCATGTCGTAGTTGATGACGTGTGTAATACTAGGGATATCGAGTCCTCGCGACGCAGCATCAGAGGCTATCAGTATTTTGACATCTCCGGTCGTGAAGGATCTTAACAGCCTCCGAGCTGCATCTGCTGTCGAGGCGCGAGTCATGGTCTTCATGTACTTCTTAAACGATGGCTCTAGCTCGGAAAGAAGATGTGATAGTCGAGAAGCGCTCTCGGTGCTCTTCGTGAAGATCAGTACTCGGCTAATGTGACCTGCGATCGACGCATGGTCATGTTTAGGCTCGTCACCAGAAGACGAATCAGAGTCTGAGTCCGAGCCTGAGGGATCCGGATTGTTGGAAGACTCAACTCCAGCGAAAACATAGTTGAGCATAGCATGCAGCAAGTGCAATGGTTTGTTGGCACCGTCATTGACAGGCGCTGCATACTCGTCAAGTGTTGAAGGAAGCTCGAACAAGTTCTCCTCACTCTGGAGGGGCCGGTCTTCCGTATTCTCATCCTGCACAACAACGAGCTTCGGACGTCTTAGCTTTAGCGTTCCGAGTTTGGTAAGATCTTTTTCCATCGTAGCACTAAGAACGATTTTGGTGAGCTGCCTACGAGCAGGCAGGGCAAGGGACCACATAGAGCCGTTCTCACGTTCTCTGAGCCGCTCCTGAGCAGTCATGAAATCCGGCGGTGTGTCGCTGTGCAGCGCGTTCATCAGCATGCTTGCCCAACCTTGAAAGTTCTGATTGAGCAGCTGATCTGCTTCATCAATGACAAGCCATCGCACAGACTTCAGAAGAAAGCCGGTTGTGTGTTCGATGTGCTCGACGAGCCGCCCGGGAGTGCAAATAAGGATATCAACACCAGAATCATAACGGGGAATATGGTCTTGAGGCATGCTCATAAGATCCTCAAGTATGCCGCTCTTCTCAACAAACCCAGTTTCCAGCTGCTGGGATGCTTCTGCATGCAGTTGCTTGGCTTTAATTGGGTTGTACTGGGCTCTCATCTTGACCAGGTCCTTTTGCTCAGTCGCCAGCGGTACACTACCCAGTGCGGTGCCCACTTTTATCTTTGTCCCAGCGCACAGCTCTTCGGCAACCTGGAGAGCCTGGTTGACGAGCTGCCGGCTGGGAACAACAACTACGGCGGATAGCATTGGAGCCGCTTGGTCTTTCAGAGCCTCGATTATTGGCAGAAGATACGCCATAGTCTTGCCTGAACCCGTCTTTGCAGAAACGCAGATGTCGCCCAGATGCTGCTCGAAGCCGTTGTGAAGCATGGGCAGCAATGCAGTCTGCACAGCAAGCGCATTCTTGAACCCTAATTTCTCCAGTCTTTTGACATAGTATGGCTGTGTGCCGAGCTCTTCGAAAGGTGTGGTTTTGGAGGCATCGACCGTAATAGGCTGGGCGAGCCATGAGGGCAGGGTAGAGAAAGATGGCGCGAACTCAGGTTCAGGAACGAGCGCTGGCTGCGGCATAGGCTCGAGATCTTAAAGTATTGTCAGATTCTGGGCATCGTGTGGCTCAATAGTGCTCTTACCGTGGAGCTCTTCTTCAGGCTCTTCAGTATCTGCCTCCTGTTGGTCTTTCCTAAGTTCTGCCAACTTTGAAGCCTTCTCGAACTTCGAGAAAACAGCCTTGTGTTTCTTGGAAACTTCTTCATCTTGCCCATCTTGGTCTTCAATCACTTCACTCTTCCTCTTTTTCGATTTCTTGATCGCCTTTGGTGGCCCAGGGGTTACGTCCTCCATGACAACATCCTCCTGAGCATCTGTTGGTGCTGCGACACCTTCTACGGCCTTGGTGTTCTTCTTCGATTTCTTTTCTTTCTTTGGCGCAGCAACTTCGGCGGGAAGCCCAATAGGCGCATGCACGGGCACAGGCGAGGATGCAGGCGCAGACGAATGTTCTGCAGTCGCCGGGGTTGGTGGTACGAAGCGCCTGAAAAGAGGTGCCGGCATTGTGTGGGTTGGACGCAGTTGGTGTATTCAAGTCGCCCTCGGCTTGCATAGAAATTCTGAGCAGAGCCAAAAAGATCGCGGAGCTTGCGCCGCCAAACGCCGATCACCAACGACGCGCTGGCACATGCTTTCGCGCTGCGACAGCCTCCAGGGTCCACCAGCACAGCACCGTCATTGCAATGCGCAGAACTTGACATGTCTGTATCTAGTGACCGTTGTAGAAGGACTTGTCCTCGTACACCGTCAACATGCCCTACAACATTGCGTACGCTCCGCCGGTCCCTGTCATGAGCGCCCACAGCTAATGGAGTGCAGCATGGTCAGCGACAACTTCTACCCTCAGCCCGGTATGAGCGGTGCCTAGAGCTCTTGTATCTTCTTCTCATGGAATATAGGAGGTGTAGAAAGTCACATGTACCAATTGTCTACTGTAAGCAGCCTACTGCTTTAAATATCGCTCCGCTGATCATACCCAGAAACTCATCGACCGCGGCCACAAAGTTATAGTCATCACACACGCGTATGCTGGCCGAACAGGTGTACGGTACCTCACCAATGGGCTAAAGGTCTACTACGTGCCCTTCTTCATCATCTACCGCGAGACTGCCTTCCCTACCGTCTTCTCCTTCTTCCCGGTGTTTCGCAACATTGTCATCCGCGAACGGATCGAGATCGTACACGGCCATGCCAGCCTCAGCAGTCTGTGTCATGAAGCTATTCTGCACGCTAGAACCATGGGGTTGAGGACCGTCTTCACAGACCACAGTCTTTTCGGCTTTGCTGATGCCGGAACCATCCTCACGAACAAGCTTCTAAAATTCACTCTAAGCGATGTCGACCATGTGATAGGCGTCAGTCATACTTGGTACGTGAATTGTCTATAGATTTGAGTAACTCTGGCTGATCATCGACAGCAAGGAGAACACTGTCCTCAGAGCGTCTTTAGACCCCTCTATGGTCTCGGTCATACCGAATGCCGTTGTTGCGGACAACTTCAGGCCCCTCTCGCAAGACTCGCAAGATTCGAAGCGCCGAACGGCACCCGGCCCTCGACAGCCTCTGGGGCCTGATGATATTATCACAATAGTCGTAATCTCTCGATTGTACTATAACAAGGGCACCGACCTACTCGTGGCGTCCATACCCCGTATCATTGCCGCGAACCCCAACGTTCGCTTCATCATCGCTGGGAATGGGCCTAAAGCCATCGACCTTGAGCAGATGATTGAACGAAATGTGTTGCAAGAAAAGGTTCTCATGATGGGTCCAGTGCGCCACGAAGAGGTGCGAGACGTCATGGTCAAAGGCCACATCTACCTACATCCGTCACTCATGGAGGCCTTTGGCACAGTCATCGTTGAGGCCGCGTCGTGTGGTCTGTACGTAGTATGCACTCGGGTCGGTGGCATTCCCGAAGTACTCCCTACACACATGACCGAGTTTGCGGCCCCTGAAGAAGACGACATCGTGGCAGCGACTGGACGCGCCATTGCAAAATTACGTGAGGGCAAGGTCAGGACAGACTTGTTCCACAACCAAGTCAAACAGATGTATTCCTGGACGGATGTTGCACAACGAACAGAGAGAGTGTATGATGGCATCAGTGGCGTCATACGGCATGACGAGTTCTACCAGGGTGCAGGAGCTGCAGGAGTATGGAGTGCCACACGTGGTCGGTCTGGCGTACAAAGCTTTGCGCTGATCGAGCGCCTGAAGAGGTACTATGGCTGCGGTATATGGGCTGGAAAACTATTCTGCTTGTGCGTCATTGTCGATTATCTGCTTTATGTCCTCCTTGAGCTGTTCGCACCGCGATCCAGGATCGACATCTGCAAAGACTGGCCTAAGAAGGTGCTCAAGGAAACGAAGGAGAAAGACCTCGATACTAGAGATAACGGCGGCCTCTCGAGGAAGAAAAGCAGCCGGTATCGTCGTGAGAAAAGAGATGATCGAGATGTTATCTGATAGCGTTTCAAGCTATGAATCGAATCATTCCACAACCAGACTCTCCACATGTTCGTGCAACGCCCTCAAGTTTTCTCATCCATTCGATTGCATTGTGCCCGATTTCAAGATTGGAGGATCTGCCAGCGCGTTCACAATTCAGCCGGCCATGTGCACGGCACCCGGCACGCAATAAAACAAACTTGCTTGTCTACTTTATTGGCACCATACAGTCTTCGAATCATTGACCTGATGCCTTTATCCAAGCAATGCCGTTCTTCCAGACGCTTTCCAAGCCCTGCCAACGGCGACTCCGCGGCGCCTAGGCCATATGGTTGCGGACATTTGCCGTCTTCTCATTGGCGATTTGGTCTGGAGCTGGAATGAGTGTTGATTGGCTGCATGCCAATACTCAACAAACATGGTTAATTTACCATCTTTCCAGAATATCAGAACGTCTATTTCAAGAGATTAAGGAGCACTAGAATTTCCGCCTTCCCGTTGTTGGCAGGAAGGAAACATAGGTTCAGTGGGCATTGTCCTGGAAACTTGGTTGTGCAACGTGGTTGGCAGGTGTGACGGGCGGCTCTGCGGAATGGCGGGGGAGGAGGGTGGGAAGGGCTCACTTGACTCGCGAATGCGTGAGGGGCCGAGGGCGGTTGTTTGCTTGGGCTGGCGACAGCAGACTTGGAGGGTGGTTTGCGTGTGCGTCTGCATGCGTGCATACCTATCCGTCTCCACACAGTTCGTGCAACGTAATGGAGCGGAGGTGGTCGTACGCGTCTCTGTAAGATGCGATGAGACGTGCAGGGCGAAGCTTCTTTACAAAGCGTCGCTCTCATCAGCGAACGCCCCATCCTGGCCGTAAAACATCGCCAGCCTCCCGGAAACAACGCTGCCGGTTCTGCTGTTCCGTCAGCAGCCTCTTTGCTGTCTCCATCAACAAAAGCCCCAAAATAGCCCAATCAGTCGCTGGGCGGGGCCGTCAAGCGGGCACTATTCTCCTTTGCGATAGTTCATCAATCTAGCGAGCCGCCGACCAGGCCTGCGTTGTGTGTTTCAAGCGCTCTCAGCCTATCGACCATGCCACCTATTCTTGTACCCCTGCGCGTGGGGCATCGCTTCGATCGGCGAGTGGGACAGGCGGCTGTAGAAAACGTCTCGAGCAATTATCTACGCGCTGGACTGTCGTGTGCGTGGCAGACAGGACAAGCCGTATATAGGGAACCAGCGGGTCGTGATGGAGTGACTTGTTCTTCACTCGCCTTGCAAACAAACATCTTCACTGCTGTTGATACCCTTTGCTTATTCGTGCGATTCTATTCTGGTTGTCTGTTGGAGCATCTTACATCGTGCTTTCTGACGACAGCGCCTCACGGGACCGATCCATACCGAAAGACCTGGGATTACCCACCGTTTTATTTTCAGAAGAGGCTTTCTTTGCCCAGCACTTTGGCATCAGCGGCTTGAAGTATATTACTTTGGGCTTCCACGATACCTGGTATTCATCACATCACTACCAACTCTACCATACCGCACTCCAATCCTCGACAATGCTCTTCACAAACGCCCTCTCTCTCGTCCTGGCCCTTGCGCCTGCCACCCTCTTGGCCGCTCCCACAAAGACCATCGACTCGATAGTCCACATCATCCCAAGAAATGGCATCTCACCTCGCATGGTAGACCAGATGGACAAGGCTAGCTCAACATGTGACCTCTCCAACGCAGCTCTCCCCTCTGGTACGTTCTCCCACCCCACTATCCAGTATCCCACCATCTAACACCCCACAGAAGCATCCGGCCTCCCAGCTGTCGGCGCTGGCCTGAAGCTGTCACACATCGCCATCGGCCGCGGCGTGCAGAACTACACATGCGCCACCGCCGCCGCAAGCGAGACACCCAAAGCCGTGGGCGCCGTTGCCTCTCTTTTCAACGCAACCTGCGACGGCGTACGCGCCCCCGCAGTCCTCGCCTCAGTGACCAAGATCGCGCTCGACTACGCCATCCCCACCAGCAAGCTCGCCGATGCCCGCCTCTCGGGCCACCACGAGTTCACCGAGAAAGGCATCCCGTTCTTCAAGCTGCAGACCGACAAGGTCGACTTCGGCTCTGTCCACGTCAACGCTACGGCGAAGGCGCCCGCGCCCAAGGATGCGAGTCTCGGACCCAACGGTCTGGGGAGCGTGGCCTGGCTCAAGCTGGTGCACCTCGACGGCGACTACAAGGAGGTGTACCGGGTGAACACGGCGGGGGGTGTTGCGCCCAAGACGTGCGAGGGCGTGCAGGGCGGGTTCAGCGTCGATTACGCGGCCGAGTACTGGTTCTACGCGTAAGCGGCGGGACGCGTGTGGGTGTGTTCTGTACAAAGCATTGCTGGCGTTCATGGGTGTTTTAGGATTCCGAAATTTGTAATTGGGGAGTGTCTGGTGTAGATGTCGCGCTATACCCATACCGTAATGGTAGTCGGATCCAATATAAGATGTTTCAAAACTAGCTTGCGTCTCAATATGACTTGAATGGTGCTGTACCTAACTATGGTTTACGTTGGAAAGAGTAAGTTGGTAGCAGAATGCTTTTCATTGTATATATGTCGACGATGTCTGTTTGTACATGTATATACGTACCTCAGACCTATGTGCGTCTGTAAAGAATCCCTGGTGGAGCATGGAGCCTTTGGGTCCCCGTGTATCGGTTTGAATAGAGTGCCGAGGTGCCACTCTTAGTATTCGACAATCTTTAGCCTCTGCCTCAACGTCTCTGGTAAGTCCTCCATCTTGACCAAACCCATGCCGACCAGATCTCCCCAAACAAACATGGCCCTGTCCTGAGCATACGCTAGGTAGTCAAACTCCTCATCGTCCTGTGATTTGAACAGATCAGCATCCTGGTCCAGCTCCGGTTTGTCCTCGTCTATTGGCTCCGATTCCTTGGTACTCACGGCCGGGGTCTTCTCTTCTTCCTTTTCTGCTTCAATCTCGACGTCAGTGGTCGCTCCGTCGAGGGCTGTGGCGGCAGGGCCGTCGCTGGCGCCGTTTTCGACGGCATCGAAGTCTGGCAGACCAGGAACATGGGCTTGTACGATGCCCCAGGCGACCCACATAGCAGAGCATGCAACACGCCAGAGTTTCGTTTCAGCCATGAGGCGATGGGCTTCTTCTTCGGTGTTGCGCTCCGCTTGAGCTTCCTGTTCTTGGTAGGATTGGCCTGGAGGTGCACGTGAGTCTAACATAAATGCTGAGATACTGCTGGGTGCAGCGGTAGCTGCAAGAGCTGTGGTGCTTGCAGATGTAGGGAGGGGGCCAAGGTGAGGTGTAGGTGGGTTTGATGAGGCTCCTCCGGGGGTTTTCAGACCGGGAGTGTGCATGAGGTACGCTCGGATGAACCGGTGCTGTTCCTCGGAGGTTGGATAGTAGTTACTGGCACACGCCCACGGGTAATCGGGGTCGTGATAGTTGTAGCACCATTCAGTCTGTTCACGTTAGTACATTGCGCATCAGTGACAGGATGATGAACAAGGGTAGATGAAAGCATGTCTCACAAAGTGATTCGCAAATTCCAGACCAGGAACGTTCGCGTTCGAGTACTCGAAGTCGATGACTACCAGCTGTTTGTGCTGGTTCGCCGGAAGGAGAAGGGGGGATTCTCCCTCAGGCATCATGCGGAGGATGTTGCCGTATTGCGTCTGTTGTGCTGCCGTTAGCCGAGACCTACTTAAACACTGGATTCGACTCACATCGTTGTGCGCAAAGACCATACGCTCGTTGATCTTCTCCAGTCCACCGTACTGCTCCTCGAGCCATTTCCTGTATTTCTCGATCATCTGTCTGAAAATAGGCCACTCGACACCGCAGATCAGGCCTCGCTTCCTCCAGCGATCGGAGGCAGTTGTGATCGGCGCGTCCCCATTTTCAAGGATTTGTTGATCCAGCCAGGTAACAACCTGCTCGCAGCGGTCCACCCACTTGTCCCAATTCTGCCAGACAAATGGACCGGCTTCCCTTTCCGATTTTAGTAGCTCGATGCCCTCATGGAGCTCTCGCATACGCTTGGCGATTTGCTTGGAGGTCTCTGCAACCCGCAATTCCTTGAACGTGAGTGGTTTGGCATGGAAGAACTCCTCAAATCGACCGTTCTTGAAAGTACCGAGCATGCGAGGACCAATACGCTTACGCCCAAGACGCTGTAAAATCTGGAGCTCAGATTCACGGTCGATGAGATGATCCACCTGGGGGCCATAGATGCGAAGAAGTAATTTACTATGATATATGTCAGTCAACACATATCAGGATGTCGGTGCAACATACGGTGGTGGGTTCTTTGGCATCGGTGCACCATCCGTACGCTCTTCCTTCGGCTTGATGTTCTTTGGGGGAGAAACAACATAGACAGCGTTTGTCAAAGCACCGCTCAGTCTCTGAACATCGACTTCGTCATGCTGCTCCATTGCTACTCTTCGCCAACCCTTCAGCTTCAGAGTGTGTGCCAAGCGGAGGATCTCGTATCTGAACGTCGTCCAGGCTTCTTTCTCCTTTCGTCTCCGTCTCTCCGTGTCTTCGTTTTCGGGTTCATGGTCAGCGTCATCGATGCTGTAAGCCATAGTTTTTGAGTTGTCGAGCACGACGTCGCAGCTGGGAACTAATGTGTCAATGGAATCGAAGTAATCCGAATCAACCGAAACAGCAGAGTGACGCTTGAGGCCTGTTGACATCCGGCGTACATGATTGATCTTTCTCTTCGCATCGGCGGGGGTGATGTTCAGCGTCTTTTCTAGTATACTGGTGAGCTGATCCAAAGCTACAGATCCATCGGAAGAGTCGGAGTCGCTTCTGCCTCGAGAAGTTTGCTGAGCTTCAGTCTGGTCTTTAGAGACTTCCTGAGACTCGTCGACCTGTCGGGCGTTCTTTGCAGCCTTGCGTTTTGCTTTGCGTGATGCCCGCCTGGTGCGCTCTGATTTCAGCCAACTCTGTACATGCTTGACCAATCTTTCATGCGTATGGGCATGATGATGTGCATCATTTGAGCTCTCCGAAAGAAGAGATGTGAGCGATGGGTTTCCATCTTTCGGTTCTCCGCTCTGGCTTTGCGGCTTGAATGAGCCCATAGACTCAATTGAGGGTCTACCAGATAGTCGCTTGCCACTAATACTTGCAGGATAGTGTCTAGACGGTCTGTCAAGGTCGAGGTAATCCTTCTGCTCAAGTTCTTTTTGCTTGGCGATCATGAGAGGTGAGATGCCTTCATCAGGAAACGATACAACTGTGAAGGTAGAATAAGCGAACGTTCATGTTGTTGCATTGGTGGGGTTATGGTGCGACGGGCTTGAGCTTCTATTGTCTGTTCTTCACGTCTTTGCCATCAATGTGCCCTTTCGCTTGTGACACTCTTGGGCCCCCTGCCATTTCAACAAGACCAAGCTGCAGTTGGGCGTGCAGTACAACTTGCGCCAACAATGGAGGGGCAGAGCGATAATTCAATGCGAACACAGGACAGCAGTACAGAGAACTTCATGCGACAAAGATAGGTGCATGGGTGTGACAGGTGTTACCAGGTGTGGCTTGAGAACGAACCTTTGGTAGACGCGCGGGGTGACGCGCTCCCCTCCACGGTGTTGCTTCGACGTACCTCCGAGCTCTCTGGCTGCTCATTGGAGGGTGCCATGACTGTCGGGACTGATTCGCACCAATGACGCCGGGTAAGGTGAGCTGGACTGTCCTTCGAGGATTACAAACACTCGAGTGCAGAAGTGAGAGTAAAGGATCGTCGTTTGTAGTGTGCGTAGGAACGGAGCTGGTTGGGGTGGACAGGTCGCTATCGATTGTTGTGGACTAGAAGGCCCACGTGCCAAAACCAGCTGGGCTCGGAGTGCGACCGCTTTTGAGACAGGTGTGAGAAAATTTGGGGGGATGAGTGGCTTCAAGATTCTCAAAGCACTCGAGCTGTTTATTTGCATGACATGTTGCTTCAAGAACGTGGTTAACTTGATTTGCATGTGGTTGCCTCCTCGTACGCGTGCGGCTTTGCAAAGATTCAGGGTCATGCGAGAGTCTTGGCGATCTACGTCAGGGCTAGCAAAGCTCCAACGAATGGCAGCAAAGCAGTGACGCAGAAGGTCAAGGTTAGTCTCAAGATTGTTACGGAGCTGCTTGCGAGGCGTATACCTGCTTACGACTTTGAAGTGTTTATACAATTGATCTTGGCTAATTCAAGCTTCCTATCGACAAGCTGGCTACGTAGGCCGCATACCTGAACTCCGCGCTACGGTGGCAAGGATAATATTGAACAATGAGTGTTCATAGGATGATATACAGATGGTTCAGCAGAGAACCCAAGTGATAAAATGAAGATAAAGTACGGCGATCAGTTTACGCAGCCCACTCGACCGTTTCCAAGGCAAGCATTACAAGCAGCAAAGTGCTTGGCAAGATAAAGACCACATAGCTCTGGAAGAGGATGTTGGACATAGCGCCCATGTAGACATTGTTGATCTGGCAGATCTGCGCCAGTTGGAGTGCAGTGGGCGCACCACTGAGGAGGAAGCATACGATAATGAAGATCGGATCGTCGACGATGCTGACAGGTACGTATTTGGCGATGAGAGCCAGGATCGGGGCCATAGCGAGAGTCGGAATCAGCATGCGGCTGATTAGCGATGCGATGACGAGCTTCTTCTCGACCTTTGGATCCTCTAAAGAATGCTGATCTTGCTTGGGCAAAGTGTTGCGGGCCAAGTTGGCACCCAGGACAACCAGAATGAGGGGAACAGCAACCTGACCGCTCTGGTTGACAGCGCGAGTTAGAGACGTGTTGATGAAAGTTCCGGGACTGAAGAACAGATGTTGCAATTGTGGCACTGAAGCAACAATGATTGCTGCCAACATTGCCCAGAGTGGCGGGTTCATAAATGCCCAGACACCCTTAGCAAATCTTCCGAGGAATGAAGACACTGCAGAGAGAGTTCGCTGCAACCATTTGGGGAGTGACTCAAAGATCGAGCGTCCAGCGCGCGAAAGAGAGTTCGAGATGGACTTTCCAGTGCGTTGAACTCCCGCTTTGACTCGCTTCGGCCAGCCCTTGGGGCCTTTAGGGATGGCATTCTTTTTGAGCGAGGCAAGCGCATTGTCGCCATTGACGTGGCCGTTTGCGTTGCCATTGGTCCTGCCATGGAAATCGCCTTCACCAGCAACTGCGACATTGCCGTTTGTGGGTGTTGCGAAGCTGGCCGACGCTAGGATATCTCCACGGTCTTCGATAGAATCGGTGTCACTGGTTTCAGCAGAAGTGGCGTAACTGGTGACGTTGCCGGACTCGTAGTCCGAGTGTGAATCGTCTAGCAGACGTTGTGCCTCCTCTTCGCTGTACTCTCCACTCTCGAGGGAGTCGATGGTTCCACCGTCCTCCTTTTTGTACGTATCCGCCGGGGCTAGAAGAACGTTGAAGCCCCATGTCCATCGAACCAATTGTCCAAGCTGCTGGAAGATAAGTAGGTAGAGAATACCGCGGGCGCCGACCTCGTTGTCGTTGTCACCGGGCATCCTGTCCCAGTGCAAGCCCGAAATAGTTTTCGAGAGCGAGATGACGAGGGAGATGGGCAGAGAGTTCGAGTTTCCGAAGACCTGAAAAACTTAGTCGCAGGTTGCGTTGTGTCTTTGATTGTGACGTACCGCCATTGCAGTGACGAAGTTGGACTGTCTCTTCTTGAAGCCGAAGAGCTTTCCAACGACAATCGCCGCGAGGTAAGAGATGAGCGTCTGGATAACAAAGATGATGGGGATCACGGCGAGGTCGCCCAGCTTCTCAGCAGTCAGCTGTGACGCGAGCTTGGTAAAGACTGCAGGGCAAGGTCAGCACTGCGGGCGCCGGGGCTGGCTTCGGATGCGCAGCCACGCGTTGAGCTGGCGCACTCACTCAGGCAGGGCGTGAAGAGCTGGGTGTTGAGGTTGGCCAGGAACTTCTGACTCTCTGCATCGAATTGGCCCATTCGGGCGATGATGTATCCAGGCGCACTCACGCACACGACCTCCATCACAGCCTCAAAGACGAGCAGCGTGAGGTTGGCAAAGTCGGGGTGCGAGCTGTGCGCCTTCTTCTTGAAGACTTCGACGAAGCCGCCATTGTTGCCGTAGTCGAACGATTGCGAGGCCATGGAGACGAGGGCATTGGGATTGGCAGCGAGGTCACGCAGGCGCAAGGCCTGGGGACTCGTGAAGAAAGGCATGCAGAAGTGCGATTGGGTAGGTGCGACGGACGGAGGGTGGGTGGGTGATGGCCGTGTACTTGAGGCACACTGCGCCTTGGTCTTGTTGCAGATGGGCGATCGACGTCACAGCAACGGAGAGAGCGGATCGCACCGCGGAAGCGTCAGGCAAGGGCAACTTTAAGAGAGCACTATCTATTGCTATCAATTGCGCGGCGGTTGAGACGCAGCCCGCCGCATCGTGCGCGACGTGGACAGCGCCAGCGCCCAAAGGCACCACGCAGCAGCCAAGCTACTGCGCCTGGGCACAGCTGTTGGTGCTGAGTCGGTCGATGGCGCGTACCGAACCTGCTTCGCGCCCCCCGAGCTGGACGGCGTGCAGCAGGATTGGGAGAACCCACAGGCGCGCAGAGCTAGAGGCGCTCCGGTGCTTGTTCGCGAGCGCACCCACACGGCGCGGCAGGTTCTGGGCCACATCAAGAATCCCATGCCACATATGCATCGCGCGGTGCCGTCATCAGCGCCGACCGCGCGCTGACTGATGGGCGCAGGACGGGCGCAGGACGGGCGCAGGACGGGCGCAGGACGGGCGCAGGACGGGCGCGCCCACGGGCTTCGACTGCCAGGCCTTCCCTGCGGCGCCCTGCGTCCTTTTACTGCACTCTGCGCGCCGGCGAGCACATGCTGGCGATCGCCGCATCGCGCTGCGGCGGCCATCTCGCCCACTGTGTCTTGCTGGGCTGGCCGCATTGGTTGCGACATGGTCATCAAAGAAGCCGACGATGTTCCAGCACGACAGGCCTGTCAGCAGCCCGCCCGACAAAGCAGGAACTGATGCCTGAGCAAGCACCTCGCAATTTTGCAAACCCTGAGATTTCCTGCCGTGCAACTCGTCTCCTTGCCATTTGCCCTTTGCCATTTGCCATGGTCACTGTGCGCTCTGCATCCTGAATTACCCAGACGCTCTGCATACGTCACTGGCCCCCGACCCTCCTACAATCCCGGTCGCGCCGCACCGCCACCCATGCGTGGGGCCCGTCACGTCTGGTCGACCTCATAACATCCTCGCTACGTCGCTCTCCGCTCTCTGTCGAGGCATCGTCACCTGATAGCTGTCCGCTCGCTTGTCTATTACTACTGACCGCCTGCGGTTCTCTGCTGCTTTCCCTGCCCTCCCCGACTCTGCAGGAGCAGGCTGCAAGCATATTTACGACTGCCACACTCCCGCCTCCGCAATGACCGACTCCGCGGCATCGACCCCAGAGGGCGAGCTCAGCGACACGCCCTTCGACAGCCCCTCGCCGTCCTCTCCTCCTTTCCCCTCGAGCCCGTCCTCTAGCATCCCCTCGTCTCTCAATGTCTCCGACCGCCCCGCTGCACGTTCCAGCGTCACTACCGGCGCCACCGCCAACATGACGCCCTCGTCCACCCCGCTGGGCAATATCAATGCTGCCAGAAATCCTCGCGGCAACGCTCCTACCATCTCCAGCCGAGGCAGTGGCCTCAATGTCTCGCAGGACATTCTGGCGCGGATACAAGCAGTGCATCTTGGTCGACAGGGTGCCCCGCCGACTGCGGCGGCAGGCCAAGGAAACCTGCCCCAGAGCCCAGGGCCGTCCGTCGGGCCGCCAAACAACATGTCACCACGAGGGCCGATGATGGCTGGTGGCGTCCCGGTCAACTTCCGTGGCATGCCCGGAGGAAAGCCACCTCTGCCTAGCTTTGCATCCGCACCTGCCATCCCTGGCCGCTCCGGTGCTGCACCAAAGTCTATGCTCGAGAGACGCGGTGCACCGAAGCTCGGTGGTCTGCCTGGCGCAGCATCGCCTGCAGGTGCTCCTGTGAAGAAGAATCGTCCAGTCATGACCCTCTCCCAGATGAACGGAGGCGCTCCAGACGAAAAGCCTAAGAAGCAGGAAACCGCATTGGAAAAGTATTCGGATTTTATTGACACCAAGACTGGTAGTCTTAAGTTTGCAGGCAAGGCTGTCCTGAATCCGGACGGCGTCCAATTTGCGAATGGCACATCTTTCAGCATCTCCTTAGACGAAGTCGACACGCTTGACGAGCTCGGCAAGGGAAACTACGGCACAGTATACAAAGTCCGACACGCAAGACCGCGCATGAGGAAGCCAGGTCAAGGCCTTGCAGGAAACAAGGCTGCACCAGGCTCTCCTTCGCGAAAGGACTTTAGCGAAGAGCCTAGCCCGACAACGGCGAAGCCTTCCGGAGGTACCGGTATTATCATGGCTATGAAGGAGGTCAGGCTGGAACTTGACGACTCGAAATTCGCCGCAATAATCATGGAGTTGGATGTCCTGCACCGTTGTGTGTCACCCTACATTGTCGACTTTTACGGCGCTTTCTTCCAAGAAGGAGCTGTGTACATCTGCATGGAGTTCATGGATGGTGGATCGATAGACAAATTGTATGGCGATGGCGTTCCGGAGAACGTCCTGCGTAAGATCACTTTGGCAACGACCATGGGCCTGAAGTCGCTGAAAGACGAACACAACATCATTCACCGCGACGTAAAACCTACAAACATTCTCATGAACACGAGAGGCCAGATCAAGATCTGCGATTTCGGTGTCAGTGGTAACTTGGTTGCGAGTATCGCGAAAACCAACATTGGTTGCCAGAGCTACATGGCCCCAGAACGAATCTCATCGGGTGGTGTTGCACAGGCCGGCGCCAACCCTGGAGGCGGCACCTACAGCGTCCAGAGTGACATCTGGAGTCTGGGTCTGACCATCATTGAATGCGCGCTCGGCCGTTATCCATACCCACCAGAGACATACAATAACATCTTCAGCCAGCTTAGCGTAAGTCTATTGTATCTTATTAACTTGTGGCAACCAGTTACTCATTGATTACAGGCAATTGTAGATGGCGAACCCCCGGATCTGCCCGAAGAAGGCTATAGCGAAGTCGCTCGTAACTTTGTTCGTGGCTGTCTGAACAAGATCCCCAAGATGCGACCAACCTACGCTGATCTCCTCGGCCATGCGTGGCTTGCACCTTTGATAAAACCAGAGACCATCACCGAAGAAGACGAGGACGAGGTGGCAGCCGCGGAGGCAGATGATGGCAGCGTGGCCGCTGGTGACAAGGGCCCTGCTGAACCAACTGAAGACGTTGTAGACAAGGAGGTCGCAGACTGGGTGAAGGACGCAATTGACAAGCGCAAGAGAGGAGTGCTCGGCAAGGCCCCCAAGCCTGCGTTACACGCTGCGCCACTGGATGCCGTGTCGAGTCCTTCGCAAGACGGTGCGAATGGTCTCGACGCTGCAGGTGCAGCCGAGGCGCCGACCACGTGAGACCATCCACGGTCTGCAGCAGCCACTTGCATTCACTAAACCTGGTAACTCGTGAGGTTGCGACTGTACCAGTTGTAAATCTGGAGTTTTGGATTTTTTGGTTAGGTGCTGTGTACTGGCACTGGCGCATACCCGTGGGAAACGCTCTGGCATGGCTGTTGGAGCATTGGGCAACAACAAAGATACACCTAACTGACATGCATGTACAATTCGCCACTATGTATTTTACTCGGTGACATTTCACATGTATAATTTGAAGAGCGCTACGACTAGTCGAGCAGCCGTTAAGGTGACGTATGCCAGACGCGTGAATCCCCGCCAAGGTGTGATGTGGCTCATGCTGTGGCGCTATGAATGAACACGGTGGTCGCAACCCTACGTCTATTGTCCAGCGCCTTTGAGACAGCACACCTTCCTTACCTGCCATGCTCCGATTTTGAGACAGCCTCTCTCTCCACGACACATGCGCCTGGCTTGCGACTAAACACCTTTCCTTTGCTGTCGCTCTCTTTGCACCATTCATTCGTGAGACGCATTCAAAATGTCTGGGACAGACTACAACTACGATGAGCAGGTCCGTTCGCGCACCCACTTGAACAAGCAGCGCCGCTAAACTTCTGCAGGGCCAATTCTTCCCCTACTTCATCCTTACAGTCACGACTCTAGTCACCGTCCCTGCTACAATCTCTTTCTTCAGACCGAGCAAAGGTGAGTGTCCTCGCCCACGCTTTCACCCTACGTCCACCTTCTGACACGTATGCAGAGCTCGAGAATACAGGAACCACAATACAATCCGACTTCGCGCCCGAGCATGCCGACCTCATCCAAGGCCAGCGTAAGAAACAGAAGCGCGCGGAGAGGAAGACGAAGCGCGGAGTTCTCATGTTGGGCGGGTGGTCGCTGAATGCGCTCATGATATACCTGATCTGGGTTACAGCACGGACAGTCACCAAGATATGGGATCCCTATGAGGTCCTCGGTGTTTCCAGGGTATGTGTACCTTTGAACTGATAAAGCAGATGAACTCGTCATTGACAACAAGCGCAGAATGCGGACGAGAAGGCGATCAAGAAGCACTATCGTAGGCTATCGATCACGCTGCACCCTGACAAAGCCCGCGAGGACCTAGCGAACAACATCACCACACAGTCAATCAACGATCATTGGGTCGACGTTACCAAAGCGTACAAAGCTCTTACCGACGAGGAGATTCGCAACAACTACATTCAATATGGCCACCCCGACGGCAAGCAGAGTTTCAGCATCGGTATCGCTCTTCCACAGTGGTTGGTTACAGAAGGCTCTGGCAAATATGTACTGCTCGTCTACGCAGTCCTACTCGGTGTTATTCTGCCATACATGGTCGGCAAGTGGTGGTACGGGACCCAGAAGCTGACCAAGGAAAAGGTGCTCATTGCGAGCGCCGGCAAGGTCTTCCGTGAATACGACAACGAGCAGGGAGAAACAGGTGTCATTGGAGCCTTGAGCACAGGAGAGGAGTTCAACGAGGTTTTCACAGGCCACAAAGCAGAGAACGGTCTCTCTAAATTGGAGCAGAAGGTCCTTGGCGACGAAGAATCCGTTGTTGCACAGGTACTCACTAAGAAGGACCGTCAGAAGCTGGACGACCTGGAGGACAGCCGAAGACGCAAGGTCCTGACTCTATTGTGGGCGTATCTCGGCCGCGTCGAGCTCGAAGACGAAACTCTGAACGACGAAAAATTCGAGGTCGCTCCTATCGCCCTCCGCCTGAATGAAGCCTACACATCGATAGCACTCGCGTACGGCAGCACAAAGGCCGTCATTTCCGCATACCACACTTCACAGAACCTTATTCAGGCTCTGCGACCCGGTGCTTCTCCCCTGGAACAACTGCCACACGTTACTCCCGCCATCGCGAACGCAGCCGAAGCCGAACACGCATCGACTCATCTGTCTATCCAAGAATTCATGAAGGTGCCAGAGGGCCAGCGCAGGGCGCGTATCGGTGGCCTTCTGTCTCAAGAGCAATACAGCACAGCCATGTCGGTCGCCTCTCGGATACCCGTCCTCACCGTCGAGAAGGCATTTTTCAAGGTTGTCGGCGAGCGTTTCGTGACCCCCAGCAGTCTGGTGCAATTCGTTCTCAAGGGTCGCTTTATCCCGTCTGGCGCTTCCGATATCCCCGACGTCAATCCCAAGGACCTGCTCGACATTGACCCAGAGGAAGGCGATGTCGCCGCAATCACCGGCCGCAAGAATGACCGTACCGACGAGAAGCCGATCCAGCCCCCTCTTGCCCATGCCCCGTACTATGCTCGCGATCACGCGCCGAGATACCACGTCTTCCTTGCCGACAGTAAGCAAGGCCGTATCGCAGTCCCACCTTTCACATTCTCTACATTCGACAAGCCCATTCTGGACGAGAGTGGTAACCCGACCTACAATGTACAAACCTTGAAGATGCAATTTGGTGCACCACCTCAGGCTGGCAGCTACACTTTTGTCATGCACATGATCTGCGATAGCTACGTCGGCATGGACACAAAGATGGAAGTCACACTAGTCGTCGAGGATGCTAGCAAGGCCGAACAGGTCGAGGAGGAGGATGAGATTAGCGAACCTGATGAGGGTATGTCTAAAAGTACCACGCGAGTTTGCAACACGACTAACAAGACTCCAGACACAATCGCCGGCCAGATGCGCGCCCTCAAGGGTGGAGAAGCACCGAAGAAGAAGAAGCGTGACGATGACTCGAGCGGCAGTGATACAGAAGGCGACGTTGAGAGCGAGAGCGAGACCGACACTGACACCGACACGGACGACGAGTAGTGTAAATTGGGTTGGAAAATCCTGCAATGCCAACACATGGCTTTTTGAAGGAGCGAAGTCGGATGCACTTACTCGGAATCCCAGCGATTACTCTGCGTCTTTCCCAGAGCTGTTGAAGAGACCGACAGTGTTGCAGCTGAGTCGGCGATTATACCCTGGGGGACTGAGTAGACAAGGGGGTGGCAGATGGCGAGTTTGACGATGGCATTTCACGGCGTTCTTATCACGTACATATGTTCGTGTCGGTAGTTGCATTGTTCTGTTACGATTAGCCTAGGATGAGGATCAGAGGCGTAAATATGATAAATCTTCCTTCTTCAGTCTCCCTCATCGTTTCACTTCGCGTGCTCTGTAAGAATGCTGACACAGTCGCATCTCCGTGTCCAGGTAGTGCGCTTTGGCGTGTTGGCGCCCAAAGTCGTTCGTCTTCCCTGTCTGTAGTCTAAACTCACTGCAGTCTCTGTCGCGCAAGCCGTGTCGCAAGCCGTCTTCTGCCACTCTGGCCTTGAATATGCAGAAAAACTCAGATCTCTCCGAGCAATCCAGTCTTTCCATCTCCACTAGAGACTCAACCACCAAGTTCATTGCTCGCACCAGCCCATGTCGCCCAAGCAATCCCCTTCTCGCCCCTCTTCTCCCGCCACCGATTCGTCGCCCGAAATAGCTCCCAGCAACCCGCCAGCATCACCCTCCACTTCCTCAGAAACTCAGGCGTCACCTCCCACCCCGACGGATCCCACGGGTCCGTCCACACAACAATACCACCCCGACTGCACATGTCCAAGCAGCACTGGGCGTCGTCCAGCAACCCCGCGGCGTCTAGCAGGATCATGTTGTTCCGCAGCGTGGCGTCGGGCAGCAGATCCAGCCACGGGTGGTGCGGCACGGAGCGCTGGATGTGCGTGGGCTGCAGGGGCGCGGGCAGGCCGTCGCGTTGGGGGTGGTAGGTGTACGGGATTGAGAAGGGGGACAGGGCGTCATCGTGCATTTCACTTGCGGTCAGGCCCAGGACTTCGATGTTCACGACGAGAGCGCGGTAGACGTTGAGTTGCGTGAGGCCGAGGAGGATGTCTGTGCGGGGGGAGCGGGCGTTGTAGGCTGTGCGTGCGGCGTTTTCTAGGAGGGAGAGCAGCTGGATGGATGTGTTTGCGTTGGGGCCGATGATCTGGATGTCTTTGAAGCAGTGGGCGGATGCGAGTCTTGCCAGTAATGCCTCGTTGGCGCGGTCCTTGCAGGGGTCCTCTGAGGGTGGTGATATGCTGGGCTTGCCTTTGGATATGCGAAGACGCTCTCCTGCAGTCACCTCAGTATCATACTGGGGGAGTGTGAAAGACACTGTACGCACGTTGTGCTCTCTGGTTGATTCGGTTTTGACGTCGCCGTCGCTCAATCGCGGTTCCCGTGGTTGCCCAGTCTACTTGCGGCACAATGAGAGCTTTTCCAGACATTCTGATAATGCCAATCTACGCATGGCACAACACGATCACTCTAGACTATGCGCATACCCAGATGAAAGAAACTCCCTACAAGACCGTCTCGGCCAACAATGAGGCCGGATTTGGCTCGAGCTCGGAGCTACCCCTTAACACCGAGCTGCTCCGCCACCATCTTCCAAACACCATACTCGAGTAAAGCCGAGTACCTAAAGATTCTACTATCATGGCTCACGTCTCTAGTTCAGCGGCCCAGTCTACTCTAGCCGCCGGCACCGCCCTCGACTGTGCCCAATACTACACCCACCACCCCTCCTCCCTCATTGAGCAACCGCAGCCAAATCAGGCAACAGCTTGGTCGCAAGTTAGTTGCGAGTCCATCGCCGAAAGATTCAGCGTGGACATCGAGCACCTGCTACGCTGGAACCCGAGTCTGAGCCGCAGCGCCTGCGTGCTGCAGCCCGGCGTCAAGTACTGCGTGGTGCAGATCGAGCAGTCGGAGAAACGTAGGCACATCCCTCGCGCTCGCCATCTTGCATGTATTGAAACACACAGCGAGCACAACGTCGCTGGGAGACGAGTCTGGTGATCCGCCGATTTGCACGTTCGACCCGAAGAAGGGCGAGTACGTGTGCCCGGAGCCTCCGATTTGTAGGTTTGATCCGAAGAAGGGGGAGTACGTATGTCCGGAGAGCACGCCTACTGGAGGAGCTGGTCCAGTGGGAGATGAGGATAACTCTGAGTTGAAGTGAGCTTCGCGTGGGTAATGTTTGCTCAGAGTAGTGTTGAAGGACTTCATTGAAAGCATTCACTATTCAAGTCTATCAAGTATTTTTGAAATAAGATGCCAGGATCAACACCATCTGGTCTCTGTAGACATTATTTATTTATTTATTTGTATGTCCTATAATAGGATACTCACCCGATAAGTATTTTAAGACCCCTGCGATGCGACCGCAAGCAGATGATGCAGCCATACCACGCGATAGACATAGACCAGGCTGAGAGCTACATGTCCTTCTGTCAGAGCAGTAGCTCTCAGGCTTGCGGCAGCGTCCTCCAAAATCCACGACTACTCCATACATAAATATCGTTACATGAATGCCATCATATCCTTAGGTGCCGTTGTCACCGCATTCGCTCATCTGACCTCGATCCCATTCGTCGGAGAGCTGGAAAGTTGGAAGAAACGCGTTTCAGCAGCAGCAGCAGCAGCAGCAGCAGCAGCAGCAGCAGCAGCAGCAGCATTAAGTTGCAGAGTCCGCCTCAGCACTGACCTTGTCGGAGCGCTGCACAGTGCCTGAGAATCGACCCGTTCCACCGGGCAACAGACCATCAAACTCCACTGCATGCGCAGCTCCTGCATCGTCCCAACCAACCCGAAGATTCCACCCGGCGTCTAGCGCAGCTAATTCGCGCAAATCAACTTCTTGCACGATCTCCCCAAGATACTGCCACTTGGAACTCATCATCGAAGGCGAGAGCGCGTTGTGGCGCTTCGTGAACACCGCATTGCGCAGAGCAGCCAATGCACCGTTTCCTACTTCGACCGCGGTTTGGTCCACAGCAAGGGCGATATGGGGTAGCTTTGCGTAGCCACATGAAACAAATGAGATCGATTCCAAGCAAGTAGTACGATCGGCGTCAGCCTGAGAAAAATTCGAGCCGAAGTCGGAGAGATTGGTGCCAGGGGAAATTTGGTCGATGATGTCCATCCAAGATCCCGTGCGAGGTCGCGCCTGGAGGATAGAATCGGTGTCGCCGGTGGAGTCATCTGTAAGGCCAGCAGCTGGTGCATTCTGGTTCGCCACGATGGCTTGTAGGAGAGTGACTTGATGTGCAAGATGATTGAGCTGCATCAACATCTGAGCTTGTTGAGACTGCTGTACTAGACTCAGTGGTGCATTGACTTGCGGTTGATGTAAAGCCAACGCCTGTGCGTTCTGCATTTGATGTTGCAGTTGACCTAGTATAGCTTGGAAATGCTGATGTTGCTGCACAGCGGGAGCGTTGGCCTGGATCTGCTGAACTTGAGCAACTAAAATCTGGAGATGATTGTTCAGTGCTTGGCCGTTACCAAGGATTTGGTTTGCAGCAGGTGGGTTGGCGGCGACATTATTGTTGGCATTTGCCATCAAAGCCCCTGCCATCGGCTGCACTGCGCCAGCAAATGGTGCAGGCGCAATATTAGCAGCTTGCGCGTTGCCAGTAGTTTGGAGTAACGCTGTCAGGGAAACGGACTCCAGATTCAATCGCTTCAGAGCGCTTCCATCGTGAATTTTGACAAATTGCAAGAGGGCTGATGGAGTGACCCAGCAATTGCGAAGAGTAAGCTCTTCCAAATGCTGAAAGCGTAATAGGAACCGTTGAAGTATGTTTGCATCTTGTACCGTAGCTGTTTCTAGTGGCGGAAGCGTCAGATCTGCTTGCATGCGAGCTCTCAGCGGTAATATAGGGGCTGGCATCAGGAGCTTGTTCCTCGCATGGGATCCTTCCGCGTGTTCTCCACTCGCAGTGTATCCGATCGTTAGCTTTGTAATTCTCGATCGTGGAGCCACCTGTGCTTCCAGAAGTTTACGAAAAGTGTCGACGTGACCAGTTGGATCCACCCTTGGTGCTGCGACAAAGCCAGCTTCGTCCTTCTCCACTGTTCTCCAGCCCGGTATGACCATCAGAGTAACATTTTCCAAGCAAGGCAATGCTTCCCAGAAGTCAGTACGATTGAGCATTGAGACGTAGCGGTCTGACAAGCTAGAGATGTTAAGGGTGTGTATTGCTGCGAAAGTGGTCTGATTATCGATAATGGAAAGCATGTAGGAAGACATGAATGCGCGTTGAGCCCATTCGGTTTCAAGAAGCCACTCCTTCTGAGCGTTAGATAATTTTGCGGGTACAACGGGGCTCAGAATCTGCGCAGCGTCGTTGTGATGTGATGTTGTACTGGTGAAGAGCACCCCGACATTGGCAGAAGGCGAAGCCAAGACATGATGATCGCGCATCTCAGAATCACCCTTGGAGTGTGGAAGGGAAGAGTCGGTGGCGTCGTGCGGTAGTGCTTCATATGGGATATTGGCGTCCAAGAATGGTAGACTCGGCTGAGTCGTGGCCATCATTTTAGCTTCTTGAGCTTCAGTCCAAGGCCGTGTGCCTTCAAATCGAAATAGTGAGGCAAGACGGATATCTTCTCCTGCGCTAGCATGCATAGATTCAATGTGATTCCACAGCTCACGCTGGGCTTGCGTACGGCGATCTGGGATATGCTGACGAGATCCGAAAATACTTGGTGATGTTTGCAGAATACGAGCGCGAATAGACCGATCGGGGCCATTCAGCCATCCAAGGCCACTATCGACAGACAGGGCGAGTTCCTTGACCTTGGTGAGTTCTGAGAAGGCAGTCTTCATTCGCGGTGTTTCGTCAGCTGCAAACTCGAGACCGGCGACAGCTTCAAATCTTCGATATTCTTCAAAAGGCCATTCATAGTTTCCCCAGAAGCTGGTCTTTTCTTCTGTAACCGGCTTGAGAGGAGGGGCAGAGAGCGAGTCCTCGCTCACCACAAAGCTCATGCCATACCTAAGAATGTGTCGGCCGAAACCGCGGAAGACGTCAAGACCGTGACCATTGTAGACTTCGTCGCCGTTAGCGTTCTTCCAACAATATTCTGGTCTGCTAATCTTGGCACGCTTCTTGCCCTTGCGATCAGCCTTTGGTTCTTGCCCAAGCATACCGTATATCTCGGTGTTGAAGGGCACAACGACTGTCTTGAACGCAGCTTGAGAGGTGTACTCATTCAACTCACGGCTCACCAGCCGGAGAGCTTTGATGTCATCACGGTTGAGATACTCGATGATGTGCTCTACAAGCTCCACGGGAAGTTGCCAAAAGGGGCGTCCATTACAGGGTCCAGCTGTGAGCTGTGAAGTTGGCGCATCTGGAGCCTGCCCACGAAGTTCGTATCTGTTCTGCGTAACTGCCTGTGGCCGTTCATTGGGTGTATTGGCTGCGGGCGCCTTCCGGTTCACGTTCAGTATAGAATAATGCGCCGGTAGCCGTGCTTTGTTGCGGAAGTCGGGCCAAATGTCATTTGCATTATGATCTGGCTCTGTAGTACGGTAGAGCAACGCGGTGACCGCTCCGTGTTTTTTCAAGACATTTGATAAGTCATCCTGATCTTCACGTTCAGACTTATCCCTTGCTCTTTTTGACGATCCGCTCACTGTGTGGTGCGACTGGTCAGAATCTTCCGGGAATAGTGATCTGAATTGCTTGTATATGCTGGTAGCGTGCTCGGAGTCGTAGTTGTCAAAAGATTCATTCATTTGTACGTAAGCTTCAAAGCTCGTCTGGGTTTCTGGTGACCTGGACGTCCCCGAGAACGAAGTGAGAGTGTTTGGTCTCATGCGCGCATGCAGTAGTGAACTGCTCGCGTTGTTGCGAAGCAAGTTGTCTTCCAGTAGGTCGTGTTCCAAAGCGATAGAGAGGTCGGTCTCGTGTTGAGACAGTGCAGGCGCACCCTCAACACCAGAGCTGGCTCTCATGGGAGAGAGATTTCGGCGGGAAGGAGACCCAACAGCTGAGTCTATTCCCCTCCTTGAAAGAGCCCTCACAGAGGACTGACCGAGTCGTGTTCGATGATGGTTGCGTGCGGACAGATCAGGTTGAGACGCGATATTCTGGTTTGCGGTAGTAGAGTCTTCGGCAGTCGCGTATGTAACGGAGGACGTATACGCAGGACCTGAGTCGATAGTGTGTGGGGAAGAGAGTACTGGGCGGGTTCTTGTACTACGGCGGCGGATTGGTTGGGGCCGCTAGTTCGTCAGTCTTCGGTACTGTAAGTGGAAGTGAGGTGAACGGCAGTTGAGGGTCGTCCGTTACTGGTCGTTGAGAAGCAGTAACGTGTGCGGTGGACCCTGGGTTTTACACGTACCTGATTTGACCCGTTTGCTGCTGCCTCGCGTTCGCTCTCACCGCCGGGTTCACGATCACGGTGACTCCTCAGCGTCCTGAGCCGAGCGTTAACTTGCTCTTGTAACGCGGGAGGTTTTTCGTTCCTGTCCATATCGAATCCTGCAGGTTGGGGGTCGTCGCGTCAATAGCCCGTACGGTAGTCTCTGCGACGCGTGTCTCGGCTGGTCAAACAATGGAACGGTGTGGCGGGTATGCCAATGACTAGATTCCAGAGATATGGAGCGATCTGGCTCCGATAAGTACTGGCTGGGAAGCAGGACCTGTCATCGATCTCATTAATCTGGTGAGCGTGAACTTGAAGGTACAGGCGAGTCGCGATTTCCCAAGCTCCGCAAGCTTCCCCACCCGGGCGCTAGATCTGCCGCTAGTGCTGCGGGAGCTGCGCCGTGCCACTTAACTTGGCCCCAATTCAAGGCTGCTTGAATACCTATGCACGGTTTTCCTGCCTCAAATATGCAGGTTCTTCTTGCTGTATCTTGCCGACATTCTTAGCTTGTCTGGTGGCTTTGGTCTTCACAACGTGAACCCACTAGCGTGTACCCTTTCCGTTTGCTGTCAGGTAATGCCATGTGCGCCATCATAATACTTGGCAAACGACGTCAATGTCGCAAGGATATTGTCCGGAGCAACGGTAATCCATTTCTTAATGCAATCAGCACGTCTTGAAGGACAGAGCGTGATATTGAATGTACAGCGTTATTGATGTGGGTCCGGCAGCGCTGATCTCCAGGCAGCAACTTTGTTACTTTAGAAGCTCGACGCTGGTCACCAGCAATTAACACTTTCTCCTTCGACACACTCAACCTCACACGAAATCAATTCAATATAACAGCAACTATGTCTACTCTGATGGCAATACCGCGAGAATTGAGAGAAGAGATCATTCGCTATCTCACCCTGCCAGGAACAGTTTACACGTCCAGTGCCCAGGCGAACACGCAAGCACTTCATCAGCCTGGTTCTAGAAAGTCGGAGGAGACATACATCGATACGAGAATCTTTCTCCCTTCACGTCCGCCAGCGAATATCTTGTCCACATGTAAACAGCTGCGACAGGAAAGCCTGGAGCATCATGCCCACTGGCTCAACTCTTCTGCAGCATTCGAGATTGCCGACTCTAACGTCGGACCAGCCAACAGCACGAAGATCGCGGAACGATCTGGTACAGAGTTTGACGAAGCGGCTGAACGAGCTGGTGATGATGGTGTGACTCTTCGCTTCACCCTGGAGGTCCAGAGGGGACTGCGTGGTCCGTTCGGCTTTTTTGTACCTGTCCGCAAAGAACTGTCGCCTCGCTTCTCAGCGCTACTGCCCCTTATGAAGTCCGCACGCAGGCTGAAGATTGTCGTTATTCCGGGCTTCGACTGGTGGAGCGGAGGGCCAAAGACCTCGCCATTGGAACAGTGGAGGCAACGGAAGGCCCTTCTCAAGCGTGCCAATGCCTACCAAGTCGGCCACACCGAACAGCCCACCCAGGCCGAAGCCATCGAAACCGGCGAGCCCTCTCAGCCGAGATTAGACGCCGTGTCTGTTGCTATCGGGAAACTCCTGGATCAGCTGCCAGCGGTTGAAGAGCTGAAACTCGATGTTCTCATCGCGACGGGCGACCTATTCAGATGGGACTTGCCAGACGCAAAGTGGGAGAATATTCAGCCTTGGCTAGACAGCCCTATCAGCATGAGCGGGGGCGGGCAACTGATCAAGGTCTCGAGAACGCTAATGACCATCTGGCATAAACCAGAGACCGAGGTCGCAAGTTGCCAGCCGTTCTATGTACAGAAAGAGAACCGCAGCGATATTTCGGGCAACAAGTGGCTTGTCAAAAGGGAAGCTGGCCTGCGCGCTGTAAGTGGAGTACGACATTTGACACTTTGTAACTTCTACTAACTGAAAATAAGCCCTTGTTTGAGCATATTGCGCACCTGACTGTTTACGAGCTACCTGAGATCAGTGTCAATGAAGTCTTTGAGCGTATTGACCCGTAACGCCTTCGGCAGAATGCCGTAAAGCGAATCAGTCTTTCTCCAATGACATATAGTCCATTTATGGAAATACCCCGTCTACCTAATCTAATGTCGGAGAAACTAGACCTTCAATGGGATCGCGTCTGTGTGTCATTAAGCTCTTAATCAAGCATCGGGCAATTGTTTCAGACATGTGGGGCAGCCCTGCCACTTCGAACCATTACCTCGGAACACCAACCCTACGAGCCCACAACATAGAAGATACCGTGCGCACCTTGTCACCTATCAAACGAACCTTGATGCTAACGGGAAGCACCAGATCTGGCCATGGACCAACGCCGGCTACGTAGTGTTTCCCCGAAATCACTATGTTACGCAATGACCAAACTCAGTAGTGAAGGCTGCGTCCAACTACCTACTCGTATGTACAATCTCTAGCTTCCGAGTTCCATATTAGATGGTGATTGAGGAAGTCATCTGGAGAGAGAGACTTGCCGAAAACAATCAGGGGTTGTTTCCATGTACATCGAGACCGTTGCCGGGATGTATCCACTTTGATTTCCCCGAGAGCACGTTGTCATTACTCCTCTTTTCATTTCCTTTAGTGGCCTGTAGACGGCAACATGAAGATGTACTTAAAGTACCACAAGCTTTCCCAAGCCTTCCCAACTCACACTCTGTCTCATCCATTCATTCATTCATTCATTCAACCTACAGTCACATCCTTCCCAACCTCACCAATATGAAGTTCTCCACAATCTTTGCTTTTGCCAGCACTGCTGCCTTTGCCGTCGCAGCACCGGCTTCTGTCGTCTCCAAGCGCGCCGACTACTGTGGTCAGTGGGACAACCAGATTCAGGGACCCTACACCATCTACAACAACCTCTGGGGACGCGACGCGGCCACCTCTGGCAGCCAGTGCACTGGTGTTGATGGACTCAGCGGCAGCACCCTCAAGTGGCACACTAAGTGGTCATGGGCTGGCGGGTAAGAAAGGTCGCAACAGTGTTCTATGTGTAGTGTTAATTATTTCCAGTGCCGGACACGTAAAGTCATACGCCAACGTCGTGACTAAGATTAGCCAAAAGTCACTCTCCTCCATCAAGTCGCTGCGCTCAGTCTGGACCTGGAGCTACAGCGGCTCCAACCTCATCGCCAACGTCTCTTACGATCTGTTCACTGGCAAGACCGCCACCGGTACCCAGGAGTACGAGGTCATGATCTGGATGGCCGCTCTTGGCGGCGCCGGCCCGATCTCGACCACCGGCAAGCCTATTGCTACCCCCACGATCGGAGGCAAGCAGTACAACTTGTACAAGGGCCCTAACGGCCAGATGACTGTCTTCTCGTTCGTTGCCGTGTCCCAGATCAAGAGCTTCAACGGCGACCTCAACGAGTTCCTCGTCTACCTCCGTAACAGCCAGGGCCTGCCCAGCACCCAGATTCTTCAGTCTGTTGGTGCCGGAACTGAGCCTTTCTCTGGTTCCAACGCTGTCATGACAACCACTGCCTTCTCCATGACCCAGCAGTAGAGGATTTGTGGGACAGATATGATGGTGGAATTTGCAAATTGTCGGAAGTCGTATTTCGATGTTCAGTAACTCTCCATCAAAAGTGGTGTTTCGATTCCAAGTACATACTTTACCCTTACAGCGTGGATACGCTACGCTGTCAGCTATGAGAATACATTTTTCCGCCCTTCGCAATCAGCATCAATGTAGCCTAACCATGAAAGATCATATATGTGAGATGAGTGGCAAAACCACTAAAGACTATTCGGAGATTAAGGCCCATTCGAAGTGATGCTAATTGTGTCCGGGGGATGACGTCATTGGACCTTCGCGAGTTCAATCTGGCGAGCGAGACTGGCGTACCTAAACGTTTGCGCGTTCAGAATCAGACCCAACATCGTCTCGTACGGATTTCTTCTCCGGAACGTAACCTTCAGCTCCGACATGTTCAATACCTACTTTGCGCACGACCAGAAATCCCAAGGGCAAGGCAATGCCCCACCATGCCATAATGAGACCGGCTGAAACGATGGGTGCAGTTCTGGTAGAGCTGATACCGCTTGCGATGCACTGTCCAGCAGCTTCTACACCTCTCGCGACGCTTGTGTACCTGACCACCTCCGCTGGCTTCTTAGCAAGGAAGCTCATCAGCCAGTAACCGTAATTGTATGTCAACGCAAACTCCACCTGCTGGAACACGTATAGGGCCCAGCCTTCACCGAACTGTCTGTCTGCCCAGTCAAGTGCCGGCTTGTTCCTTTGATACTTTTGTTGGATAACGATGGCCCATATCCATATTCCACCACTCAACGCCATCATGCCAAGGAAGCCAAAGCGAGCTCGCTGGTTTATTGACAAGCGTTTCCAGTCCAGGAATGATCCCATGATGCCTGTAGCAACGACTTGAGCGAGCGCTGTTACAAGCGAAGCAAGAGCTCGAGATCTGACTGAGAAGTATAGCGACATGTAAGATCCGATGTAAGGTAGCGACCATGTAACGTAGCAAAAGTAGGGAACCCTAGAGAGTCAGGGATAACACAAATGACCTTTTTCGGATAACTCACAGAAGCAACATTTCCTTTCGAAGCAGTAATTTTAATGTTTCCTTTATCTCGACCTTGGCTGGGACCTTGGGAATGGCCTTGACTTTGGTACCGTTCTTACGCTGAACCTTATCAGGGTTAGACAGTAGCAGCGCAACGGCCGGGCCCAGACATTCTAGAACCTTGAGTCAGATTTGTATCTTCAGAAGCAGGAGGAGGTTTGTGCTTACGGAGCACGACAAACACGATGTAAGTTTTCCAGTTCAGTTTGCCAAGACTCCTTCCACTGTAGTTGAACGCAAGATTGATCGCGCCTCCCAAGATTGCGCCGCTATTACGGTACGCGAGCCAGTACGCAAGGTATCTACCGCGGCTCTCAGGTGGTGGGTAGCTTAGCATGATTGCGCCCTCCGCCGCCCAGAAGAAGCCAGCGGTGATGCCGCACGCAGCAGAGCCAAGGTAAATGAACCATTGCGTGCCGTATCTGTTGTTTTGGTACAGCGCAGCAGAGTAGAGAGCATATCCGGTAGTCCCTATTGCCATTGTGTGTCGTAGACCGATATGGTTGATGAGTACGGATCCGCTCAAGCAGGTAAATGTCATGAGAGTGAAGAGAACTGCATTTCCGGCCCTTTATTGGTAAGTTCACTTTCAGTCTTGACAGAAGTTGAGATGCCTACATTACTAGGTATGGTGTTTGCTGACCACCCGCTCCGACAGACTGCATCGCATTCCATAGTCCAGGCGCAGCAAATGCGCAGAGACCCACTACAGTGGCTTGGAAGAAAACACCTCTGTACCAAAGATATGGGCCAGCATCTTCGATCGAAAGACTAGCTGTCTGCTGTTGCTTTTCAGTAACGGAGAGGCGCTTGATAGCTTCTGCCATAATGAATCAAGGCCACTCGAGGACGCCTCAGAACAGAGGCTAGGTAGGACTCGGGGCAGTTTGAAGCTGCCGGAAAGGTAACAAGATACTGCACAATGCATACCTGCTCTCTTCTTCAATGTTGAATATCGATACCTGGATTGACGCTACACATGACGTGCTTTAAAGGATTTCTGGGTGATCAGGAAAGCCAATGTAGCTCCGATCATCGCTGTTATCTTAATTGGCTAACGAAACTAGAACTTCGACAAGAAACTGGAGTAAGGGGAAACTGACGGCAATAGATCAGCATCTCTGCACGTGGCTTATGGATCCTGGCCAATTCACTGGTTAGTGCTCCACGCTATACTCGTTTAAGCAATTTTTGAATGCTTGTTCCGATCAAGCTTTCAAGAGTGGGACGGCTATGCATCACATCATCACAGCCTAGCATTGCGTTTCATCTCGCATCGAGGGTTGCTGCCTATCAGACGTGTCTAGTCCATTGTTGGTCAATCTTGCGCAACACCATCGGCTGTCGGAAAAAGAGAGGCGTTATTCATCGGGTCGGCAAATATTCAACACTGAGCACCCTTCGCATAGGGATTCTGCATATCGAATTCGCCCTGCACATGTCATCTTGCACTTCGCTACTTCTCCCTCGAAAATAACTGCGTTGCTTGAGAGTTTCCACGATGGCTGTATCGCTTGAGAACTTCGAAGTTGTTCGAATCAGTGGACAGCAACAGACCTCGTCATTTGGTTACATTGAAGACTATCCTTTTCCGTTGGCATTGCAGACACGAAGAGGATGGAAGCCAAGCCTAGAAGAAGCAGTATCGCATCTAGAGTCGATAAGCGCAACAGGAGCGGTTTTTGACCTGGTAAAACGACACGGTGGGGCTGTCTTGATTCGAGGGCTTCCAATCGAGAACGCAGAGGGCTATAGTCGTATTGCCCATGCCTTCGGACTCGAACCTCATGAAGAAGTCGGACGTCCACCTATCCGCACTGTTCTCGCAAAAAACGTAAAGACCGCGAACGAAGGCCCGCCGGAACTACCGATCTGGCCACACAATGAGTACGGGTGGTCGACGCATAACCCTGCATGGCTGACCTTCTCTTGTCTCCAAGTGCCCGAAACCGGTGGCGCGACACCAGTCATATCGAGCATCGGCCTCGCCCGCAAGCTCAAATCGTTGGCACCCGGCTTTTACCAGCAACTGCTAGAGAAAGGAGTGCGATACATTTACAGATATGGTCGACAGCAAGTGACCTCAACGACCGGTGCGAGTGTCTTCGCTGCATACGGCCAGTACATTGCAGAAGGAGACAGTGAAGCCACAATACGCCAGAAAATCGAAACTGAGGTCAAGCGCCACAGCAGCTTGTTCCAATGGCATGACGACGGTAGTCTGAGCGTGACACACATCGTGCCCATCATCCGCCAGCATGTCTCTACGGGCCTGACAACTTGGTTCGGCAACCTGACTTCCGCGTACGGTCGCTCGCGCCACCATGGCGCAACGGAACCCCCGTTCCGTGGAGACGATGGCTCGTATCATCCGCTACCAACATATGGAGATGGCTCGCCCATCGCGACTGCCGAATTGGAACTCGCGCTGAATCTTGCAGAGAAGCTACAGGTCGATTTGCATTGGCAGAAGGGTGATATCGTACTTATTGACAACTATGTTGTTATGCATTCAAGGAAGCCTTGGGTCGGGGACAGGGTGGTTCTTGCAGCGCTGTGGGATCAAGAGGGCAGGATTGCAGATCTTGCGGAAGGAGAACGGCTACACGAGTGGAAAGAATCTCTTGATCAAAAGAGTGTGGACATCAGTACGCCTTGAAATCCGAAGGCTCCTATAGCATACACGCTGTAGCGATACACATACGAATGCGATACCAAACGGTTTCGTTTATCTTCACCATAGCTCCTCCTCTCAAAGAATTCCTGGCAATACGGAAATCAAGCAACAGGTATCAAGCACTGCTGACGAGTATACTTCTGACGGACGATAGCCACAACTTCAACTTCGACGGGCGGGTGCATCAGTACCTTTCTGCAATCAGGGATCATGATCCTACACAATGCCCCAGCCATGACGCTATAATCATGACAAAATAAGCAACCACTGTACTAACGAATTCGGGGTAAGAAGAACTCATCGATGTAGCAGTATCTTTCTCGATATAATGTGATCTTTAATTTTCTCTCCGCACTGGTTTATAACTTAGTATGAAACGAACGACGAATTCTACATGCGACGTGATTCTGGTGCAAGGTCGGCGGTTTTTGTATCTGAGAGCAATGAGAAGCGAGAAAGGAATTTTGTAAAACATCAGTGAGTAACTTCTAGCGGGTTGAGAACCTAAGTCAAGGTTCCGATATCTTTCGTATTTGTTCAAACAATCAACGATTGCGAGCGTCCTTTGTTTGTGACAAACGAAGGAGGCTTCTTCTGCGTATATAAAACCCCCACTTTCCAATTCCAACAATCCAGTAAGACAACTAACATGAGCAGCTTAGGATCGAGAGACTATACACCGGCTCATCTGAGCCTGGTGGGCCACTCTGATGTTCCAGCTGGCCAGTCTTGCCAGTCAACTGATGCATCAACCCCAGAAGAGTTAGTTCGTCAACGTCTGACAGACATCCCTAGGCTATCCCAGCAAGTCGAGTTGAGCCCGGAGCCAATTCCCAGCGCAGTTCTAGACTCAGCCTCTGATGCCTCGACCATAACGTCAACCACTGACCACCCTGACATGAATACCTTGCACAACTCTTTCGCAGCAGCAGCAGCTCGTCGTGCATGTGCACGTGCGCGCGAACAAGAACAGGACGATGTTCAAGCTAATGGCTCACAAAGCTATACTGCTCATGATCAACGTTCAACTCAGCTTGGTGACGACTCGGAGTCTGTTCGATCCTCAATCCACGACACTCCGGCACGATACTATTCTCCACTCGAAGTTGAGACTGCAAGCAGTCGCAATATTCAGAATGTAGCAACACACGACCACGACCTCCAGGGTGAAACTCCTGGGCAAATTCATCAGGGCCCAGCTTCTCCCTCTAACCCTATGGCACCATGCCTGCCGCAGTTCTACAGCAGTGCAGCACCAGAGCAGGCATCCGTGCTTGAAGATATCTTACAAGACTACCTTGAAAATGACTCAGAGCCATCGGACACCGGAGCTACTGTAAGCGCACCCTCTGATATTACCACTTATGATTACTTACCATCTTCACCGATTCTTCATGCCCGATCTCGTGGCAACCGTCGCGTGCACATACCGCAACCGGACTTCCAAGCTATGCCTAGCTATCCATCGAGACTTGCCCCACAGACTATGCATGCAGAGCATGATTCAGAAGGACTGCCGCCTCGCCCTGAGCCTGGTGCAACCACAACTATAGATCGTTTCCAACGACGTTTTAGGAGCGTATTTAGTCGCAGCAACCCGGCCGTCGACGAAGGTATGGAGCTGAGCACGCTCTCTCGCGCATCAGTGAGCTATCCAAGGCTTTTCAGAGATGGTGAAGCAGCTGCGATGCGGACCCAGGAGCAGGAGCAACAGCGTGAAAACGATGGTCTGCAGATCGAGACGCAGCAGACTCAGCAGCAGCACGTCTCTATCTGGATTTGGCTGGGCTTCGTTCTCGGAGGACTTGCCATGTTCGTGTTGATATATTCCTTGGTGACTTGGTACGGACGTTGAAGTGATGGAGAAAGGATGGCTCAAAGCGAGGTGTCTGGCATTCAGGTCGATGAACTCAATGATCAATATGCATAGTCTGGGTACTTTCTTTTGTTTCGCGCTTACTTCAACTACACCGTAGCGATGTTATGGCGATTGAAATCCAATGTCAGCATCTCCTCTACCAACATGTTAAGAAAGAGGTACATGCTACCGTCTTCGGATTATTGTGAGTATCTGCTCAATCAAATGCCGAATATGGAACAAGTCTTGACGTGGTCGACTCTCCGTTCGCGTGGCTGCGTTCGAAAATTTTAAAGCATACCTACCTGGGCACCTACTTTAATGCTCATAAATGAAATGTTCGGAATGTATCTAGTTTGGCGCAGGATCAGACTACCAGAAAGGTCCACAGGCGAGCAAGCTCCTTTATTAGTTAGAGGACTTATTTGCTGCACATGAGCACGTCCGATCGGCCAGTTGGCACTTTAGTGGAAGGATCCAACCCACCTTTATCGCGACCGATAGGCTACAAAATTGCAACTAGATTACTCCATTCATCTTAGAAAGAGAGCGCCCTCTTGGTTGTTGCTGTATCTTGCCAAGTGGCAGATTGGATATGCCTGAGTGCAGTAGGATATAAACAAGCTGTTGAGGCGAGGGGTAAGAGGGTAAGGCATTGTTGACCTAACCGCGAATAGAAGCTATACCTAGCTTAGTGGTGATATCATCGTCATAACTATAGACTACCCTGGTGGGTACATCAGGGCCTTTTGTACCCACCTAGTACATTAACTAATACTTCCCATGTGGGAGTTTCCGTGGCTTCCCGTGGCCTTCCGCTCTACGGAACGGGTACGTCTTGGACGACCCGCACATATCAGTCACCATTAGGTATATGCGATTCCGATGCTGCGCTGCATAACAGCTGCTTACAGTCTTCGGAGAAATTTAAGCTCACAGACGCATGATCAGGGTTCGTTCAATCTGCAGAGTTAAAACATTCCCCCTTAAGTTCTGAATCCCCGTCAGGATACGCCACGCTGGCACTACCCTGACATGAAACCCCCAGCGCTTTCGTCAGAGGTCCGATAACAGTGGAGCATGAAGTGATCGTCTTTATGGCGGACGTGGATGCGTGCAGGTTCCGGTACTAAATCCTGGAGTATAAGAAGCTCGACGTTTTTGAGAGAAAAACAACAAACCATCTCACTGTGATTCTCTGTCTACATTAGCAGAACTCTCATAGACTAGTGGATACCCGCTGCTGATTATTCCCTACCTGTAAACTTTCACTTTTCCTTGGCTCCGTTTCATCTACTAAATCAGAAAGGCTGCACTCGCGTCCTCCCGTTATCTGACCATGGCTCTCCCACCGGAGGCCGGCCTCGAGTTCGTCGGCAGTGATAACCTCCACAATGATATCTATCCTGCGATCGATGTCGCCAAATCCAGCCACCTTCAACAGCCTGGAAAAGTCGTCTTGATCACCGGAGCGGGCCGCGGCATCGGACGAGCCATGGCGATTCAATACGCGCTTGCAAATGTCAGTACCATCGTGCTCACCGCACGAACCGGGAGCGAACTTGATGAGGTGGAAGCTCGTATCAAAGAATCAAACCCGAAAGTGACCGTGAGGAAAGAGGTGTTCAGCGTAACAGACGGCCACGCGATCAAAGAACTTGCGCAGCGAATCGAACAAGACTTTGGACGTCTTGATATCTTGATAAACAACGCGGGTCTCACTCATGCCTGGGAGCCGATTCTTGACACAGACCCGGAAGTTTACTGGCAGGTGCTAGAAGTCAATCTTCACGGACCACTCCTTACCACTCATGCCTTTTTGCCTCTGCTAGTCAAGACCGCGGAAGCACACTCTACGCACGTCAACCTCATCAACATCACGTCGCTTGGAGCTATCACAGTCGTGCCGGGCGGTAGCTCGTACGGAATTTCTAAGCTCGGCCTGCAGAAGTTGAGCGAGTTCGTTGGGGTGGAGTACGGTGCAAAGGGAGTTAACGTGACCGGCATACACCCTGGGGGTGTTGCTACAAAACTGTCAGACGGAATTAGCCAAGTCCAACACCGTGAGTTACATGTGGCCGGCAGTGGCATAGGAGAATACGCTGACTCATGCAGTTGTGACCGAAACGACTGAGCTTTGTGGTGGATTCGTTGTATGGCTGAGTAACCAAGACCGAGCGTGGTTGAATGGGAGGTATGTTCAAGAACACACGGCATTGGAATCATGAGAATTGACAATTTTGCAGGTATCTTAGTGCCACGTGGGACGTAGAAGCCTTGGAAAATATGAAGGAGGAGATCGTCAAAGGGGATAAGCTGAAGGTCAAGATGGTCATCTGAAGTATTCAATGAGGACGATTGTGACATCTTAGTCTCATCACAGTGGCGCCTCTGGAGATTATGTCCCGAAGAGTAAGACATTGGTACAAGTGATGACGAGAAGTTGGCGTATGGAAGTGTTGTACAGAGTTCGTCGCTGTGTAAGAATTACAATACCTGCCAAGCTATAGCTTATCAATCATCATACATACGCACGGTTAGGTCGAGGTTACAGTCATGTAACAAGAAAGAGTTCTCTGGGATTCAATCAGACACTAAGATAACAACATGACCCTGCGTACAGGATTTACTGCGCCATAACACCCTCCCAACCTCGGTCATATCCATGATCTCCTCGGAACAATTATCCTGGACTCGCTGACTTCGTATCTCGACATCCAATAACAGCTATCAGTGCTCATGGCTCATACGCCTTAGGCACGTAGTTCAACTCACTCACACTCCCCTCCTCCGTCCCACCGGTCTTCCGTGCTTGCCTCGCGGCATACTTGTCCGCGCACCAACACACGAAACTGAGCACCATACTGGCACCCAACAACAGAAATGTAATCAGAGTACCGTAAAGTGCGAACCGGCTCTCGCGACAGAGGGCACCGAAGTTGCTGTTGCCCATGTTTGCCGGCAGCGACATGTCCTGCTTCAATGGCGACGAGTGCTGGTAATTGCATGCCCAGGTCTGAATGGTGTCGACCTCGGGGGCCTGGCGGTTGAGGATGTGTGCCCAGATTGTTGTGATGAGGGTCAAGAGGAGGGAAGGGAGAGTTGTCGCGAGGCTGAGCGCTGCACGAAGAGTGTGCTTTTGGTTCAGCTGCAGCTATTGACTGTTAGCTGATTGTTTCTACAGCTTTGTGTTTGACCTGTTGGAGGTGACTTACGCTAGGGAGGAAAGAAGCAATAAGGAAGGCGCTGGAGAGTACGAGTGCGATCACCGATGATGCGATGAGAGCTTTTGTTCCGTGGGTGTCGAAGTGTTGCGGCCACATAGGGAGCCACCAAGGATTGGAGGTTTGTTGCTTGTTGAATACATCGAGTGTGTGCGCGCTAGTACCGAGAATTGTGATGCTGAAAATGATAACAAGAGATGTGATAACCGTCTGAGCAAGGTGGAGGGGCGCCGGGTTGATCTTCATTGTGCTGGCGTTACAAGATGATCTTTTTGCGGCAGTCGGTGTGAATTTGTAGTTGAACAACGGGAACTGGTGAATATGAAAACGCAAAGGATGAGTGTGTAGCAATAGTCTGTACAGAAATGCCTGACCCTTGAAACAAATGAAGGACGAGAAATAGGAGCTGTCTTTGTGTGCCTGAATATTAGTGATTTGAGGGGGGTTGACCATGCTTTAAACGAAGTGGTTGCAGTCATTGTTTCAAGCCAATCAGTACCCCATGCGGATATGTCAAGTCCCAAAATAGCGATAAATGATGTCCATCTGCGTTACCGCTCACCCAAAATCGAGGCTCTGCGGTTGGCGATGCAGTTCGAACTCGTCAGCGCGTAGGCGCATGTCGGCACCAAGCAGGAAGCTTATGAGTTCAGATTGCAGCCGATAATGCCAAAAGGGGCCATTTAGCAGCATTGACTCTGGGGGGTCTAAAGAAAAGCATGTGATTCGTCCATGGGGTAGTTTGTGTGCTGTAGTTAAGCACCATGGCTGTCGTGTCGCTCCGCTTGTAGCGCAGGCTAGAATGAATCTGGTTGCCGACATAAAGAGCGCTCGGGGTGTCAACCAATGAAAGTAAATAGACGCTTGCCTGCGAGCGCTGTCGATCTTCTGAAACAATACTGTGCATGGACAGCGCTTCGGGGGCTGTAAGCAAGGATGCAAAGCTCAGCGCTTAAGGATAGTGGGCTCTGGTTGACGCTGCGTTACGATTGGCTAGTCGAGTCGCACCAAAAAGCCTACCCCATCTACCTACATTCGGCTCATCTATAAGCGAAACGCTTCTGATAATTGAGAGAAGAGGAGATACTGTTCAGGCATAAAAGTATCAATCGAACTTGGAAGTTGCGTTGAAATGTCTATACATGTCAGTTACGCCATCCAGATGCTGCAAAGCTCGCGCTCCAACGCAAAAGTGAACATGAAAGTCAAGCTTAGCCGAACGCCCGTGTTGCTGCCCTTGGACGGCGGGGTGCTGCGAACATATGCAGCTTCTATAGTTGACCAGTTATTCCGCCACCATTCCCGCCGAACCATCGCCGTCTTCCAGATCCCTGCGGCACGGGTGCCTTACCCTTCTTCGCCGCCTGCAGGGGGTGTTCCTTCTCCCATTTCTCATCAGCCTTGAAAGCGGATATGGCGTTCTCGAGGTTATAATTCGCTTGCTCGAGGTAAAGAACCGCGACATCATACCTACACAATAGTCAGCGCTTATTCCTCTTTGGCGGTGCACGAAATGCACAACGTAGGACATACTCAGCGACTTTACACCCTACCATGAACTTTCTCAACTTGGTTTTCTTGATCTCCTCCTCCTCGCCTTCCAACGGCCGAGGACTGAGACTAACCCCGCCCTTGTAATATTCTCCTGGTATCAATATGGTCCTCCGCGCCGCTAACAGATGGTCTGCAAACATCTTGTTTGTCCGCCGCAAGACGTCTGGAGGCACGCCGTAAGCGAGCGACAACGATGCTATCGAGTCGTTGTTCTGGTCGACGAAGTGCAGGACATCAGGCGCATTCTCTATGCTCGCAGGTTTCTCTGGTGGCGGCTGTAGGGCATTGTGCGCTGTGTATGCCGGCAGCTCATCGTCTACTTGCTCGTTGGGATGTGGCGTGTAGGTAGGAGGATCGCGTAGGCCTTGCGCTGGCAGCGGAGAAGGACCGGTTGATATCTGGCAGTACGGACAGTAATTGGCGAATCGAGGGTTGTCAGTCAAGCAGCGAGCGCAAATGGCACGCCCGCAGCAATCGAGCCGACGCTCGTATTGCGACGGCTTCTCTGTCTTTTCATCGTAGGTTGGAGGAATAGACGACAGCAATGTTGCGCAGGTACAGCATGCTTCAGACGAGCTGTATTCCCTCATGATGGAATAGAATACTTGACAATAGGAAGTCTAGCATTTGTGAAGGTGCCGGGAGGCAAAGGCGCTCTTGAGAGATAGCACGTCATGACTAAGGATGCGGGAGCACGTGAGTATGGCGATAGTGTGGCAAATACCTAGCTGAATGTCGTTTGTATGTCACATGTACGATGCACGAGTATGATTGCTCTTGTTACCAGTTTGCCTATCATTAGATATGGTGGTGGTGGTGGTGATGTTCAGGGCCGAGGGATACGATGATTAGGCCTAAGGCTCCACCGCGGAAAGCCCTCCACGCTCAGACCACGCCAAGGCCACTTGCTAACCGAGCGTCAAATTGATGTCGCGAACTTTTCAACCGCCGGCCACGCTCGTCTTTCTCTACCCCATCCGCATCCTTACGAGGTATGATATGACTATTCCATTGAGTGCCCTTCAGAGAGCCAGGGGAAGCAATCGCGCCCGTCCGAAAGGATAGGCCTGACACTGCTCCCCTCTGCGACAAGAGCTGAAGAACCCTCCAAAGCTGCTGGCTGAGGGCACTCTCCATGCTCTGGCATCTGGAGGCTAACCACAATTTCTGCACAGATACCTCAGTCGCCCCTCGCCATTGAGAATCTTCGATAAACCGCCAAAATGGTCAAGACCTCCGTCCTCAACGATGCGCTCAACGCCATCAACAACGCCGAGAAGGCCGGCAAGCGCCAGGTCATGATCCGCCCTGCCTCCAAGGTCATCGTCAAGTTCTTGACCGTCATGCAGCGTCACGGTACGTCGAATTCCTCTTGTTGCGCATACATCTGGTTCTTCAAACCCTCTCCGGGCTGATAACTTCCCAATGATCCTGTCTTCTCTACGGTCTTTGGGCTTTAAGTGTCCGGTATATCAACTGCGGAGAACTTACACATCCTCGGAACCCTTCCATGATGTCCGATGTTTAATTTTGCGCTACATATCAAGTTTTCACGAGACTAATGTTCGTGCCAGGCTACATCGGCGAGTTCGAGGAGGTCGATGACCACCGCAATGGCAAGATCGTCATCCAGCTCAACGGCCGCATCAACAAGACTGGTGTCATCTCCCCCCGTTACAACGTCCAGCTCCGTGACTTGGAGAAGTGGGTTGTCAAGCTCCTTCCTTCTCGTCAATTCGGTTACATCATCCTGACTACCTCCGCCGGTATCATGGACCACGAGGAGGCTCGCCGCAAGCACGTTGCTGGCAAGATCCTCGGCTTCTTCTACTAGACTAGTTTTGGTGTGCGCGATGTTGAGGGATGCATATACCCGGGCTTAGCTACGCATGAGAACTGTTTGGCTAGGAATCCATCACGGCCATGCTAAACGACGAAATGACCAAAAGTTCATGTTAGTCGAAAGACGCTGCCAATCGGGCGATTGTGATGTTGTTCTTTACTTGACTGAAGTGGTGAAATAATTTCCGTGTTCTCTCTTGAAACACCGTGCCAGTTGAGTGTGTTTCCGTTGACGGGCTGGCGCGCATCATGCTCCTTTTGTAGGATCACTGAGAGTTGGGACCGAGCTGATGTGCCTACTTGGGGGCAGGTATCCAGTGTAGCACGTGCCAGGCCAAGTTCAGCGCGCAGGTTTAATGGCCGTTACAACAAGTCCAGGCGCAGTGTTGTCGATCAACAGGGTTCAGACTCCCAACGAAGCGTCACTGGGGGAGCGAGTGCAAGGCTGTGCTGCAAACTGGGAGCGATGGCGCAGGTGCGGCACATCCAACCCAGTGCTAGAGCGGGTGACGCTCAGGTTGTGATAGGCCCAGAACACGGGCAACCATAAGCTATCTACGTCAGGGGTTGGATGGGAGCCCCGCCCGCTACTGAACGAGTGCAAGCTGGTAATGTAGAACAGACAAAAGAACAGCACCTCGCTTCGACTGGAGATCCAGCGACGCTTCCGTGCTTCTCGTCGTGCAAACATATCGAGACAGCTCCACACTGTCTACCCCTCCATCCTCCACATTTTTTCAGGCCGTGCTTCTTGGCCGGCAACGGGCGCCCGCTGTGCCCAATCACAGCCGTCATGGAAGGGTGAGTGCTTCTGCTCCGCGTGCTGTGCGACGGTGGGGGATGCGCACATGTCAGCGCCCGGCTGCGACTGACGTTCTCATATAGACACAAGCGCTCGAAGTCGCAGAGCGTCAAACATATGCTGAGTAAAGTGACCTCGAAGACGGAAGGAACGTCCACGCCCGCGGAAGGCAGCACCACGCACACAGCCAACAACTCGCCGCCCAACTCGTCGCAAGCTTCGCTCAGCTCGCCAGTGGGTCACCAGCGCAGTGTCTCCCAAAAGCTGCGCCCAAACGTGCCTCCCGTCATGTCGAATGCAGGCGGCCCTAGTGAGGGCAGCAGCAGCAGCCAGCATCTCGCGTCTCCATCCTCGCCTACAACCAAAGGTGGATCGATTGAGCAGTCGGTCAAGTTGTTCCGTGTCTTTGAGTCGCTGCGCAATGGCGACACGACAGCCATCTCGAGGGCCATCCGCGAGCAGTCGTCACCGGGCGACAACGAAGGAGGCAGGACTTCGCTCTCGCTGCCCAATGCGCGCACTGAGGGCACGTCGATCCTACACCTCGCCATACAGTGCGCTGAGATACCTGTCATTGAGTTCGTTCTGTCCAACGCGACCGACGCGCCCGAATCGCCCATCGATATCAACGGCCGCGATCGTGACGGCAACACGCCTCTCCACCTGGCGGCTACCTTGGGTCGCGCCCCAGTGGTCCGGCTTCTACTCGACCGACCGGGCATCAACGATTCCATCACCAACTACAGCGGCCAGACGCCTTTGGACCTTGCCCGCACACCAGATATCTTCCAGCAGCTGCAGCTGACCCGATCCATCTTCATCGATACCAACGTGAAGAAAATACAGCAGTTGGTGATTGCTGGGGACTTGGATACTCTTGAGTCAGTTCTACAAGATGCGCGCATCCAGAGCACACTCGATGTTAACGGCGGAGAGTTTGCAACGGACCCGACTGTCATCGAAGCTGGTGGCACTCTTCTGCACCAGGCAGCAAAGAACAAAGATGTGAAACTTGCTCAGCTGCTGCTGCTGAACGGCGCAGACCCTTTCCGTCGCGACCGCAAGGGCAAGCTCCCGCAGGACTACACCAAGGACGACCGGACGCGTGCTATTTTGAAGCGATCGCCGGCTGCTGCGGCTGCCCAGCGAGGCATTCAAGAGAAGACGATTCTCGCTGGTCAAGCGCAACCTGGAGCTCCCTCTGACGGTGGCATGGGCTCCAAGGAGTCGCGTGAGATGAAGGGTTACCTTAAGAAGTGGACCAACTACACAAGCGGCTACAAGCTGCGATGGTTCGTGCTGGAGGATGGTGTTCTCAGCTACTATAAACATCAAGGTACGCCTCTAATACCCATAATTCCACCTTTGAGCTAACGTTCGCAGACGACACCGGCTCTGCGTGCCGTGGTGCCATCAATATGCGCATTGGCAAACTCTACATGGACCCACAAGATAAGCAGCGTTTTGAGATCCAGGGCAAATCCTCAGTCAAATATCACCTGAAGGCCAACCACCAAGTTGAGGCAAAGCGTTGGTACTGGGCTCTTAATAACGCGATCCAATGGGCAAAGGATGAGGCTCGGGAAGAAGAGAAGCGCGCGACACAGGATCAGGAGGCGCTCAAGCAGGCCAAGGTCGAGTTGCTTTCTAAGGAGGGCGACTCTGCAAGCCTTCATAGCTCCCGCATGGCAGGATCCCGAAGCTCGCATAACCTTGGCGTACCGCTCGCTAACCTCGATACAACTTCACGCTCTGCTGTCTCATATACGGAAGACCCTGGAAGCGCATATGAGCCCAGTCTAGGTGCACACGAGCTAGGAAGATATACCAGCCATCCAGGTGCACCTACTGTCGACGACGATGATGATGACGACTTCCACGACGATGACAGCAGCCATGAGGTGAAGCCGCACAACAAAGATGCCTTCAACATCACCGCTCAATCTGCGAAGTTGCAGCTCGACTTGTTAACATCAGTATCTGCGGCGTTGCAAGCCGAGAAAGCGAAAAACCCTAATATGCAAATCGCCGACCCTTCGATGACACAAGCACTGACCTCCTATGAATCTGCGATTGGAAATCTCAAGGGATTGATCGGAGACCTTCTGCGTATATCAAGAGATCGCGACGCCTACTGGCAGTATCGTCTCGATCGTGAGGCCAACGTGCGTCGCATGTGGGAGGACAGTATGGCCAAGGTTGCACGGGAACAAGAAGAACTGGAACAAAAGATTGGAGAGTCAGAAGAGAAGCGGCGCAAGACGAAGAAGGCGTTGCGAGAGGTGCTTGAGGACTATGAAGGCCCAGGAACTGCCGCCCAGGATGACGAGTTTGTCGAGGCGCCTGAGAATGAAGCCCAGCAAGAGGACTTGGCTCGGGCGAAGCCTGAACTGTCCGGCCAAATCAAAAGAAAAGCCACACTTGCCGACCTCGCAGCAGACTTTTCGGACGACGAGTCCGAGGCCGATGAAGAATTCTTCGATGCTGTTGGTGCTGGTGAGGTCGAAGTTGTAGAGATGCCTGGTGTGAACCAGAGCCAGAACGAAGCCAGGAAGCCCTCTGAGCTTCCCGCAGATGGCACTACCGATGACGTCTTTGAGCAGAAGCATGCGGTGGTTGCCACAGGGTTCAAGGGCTACGAAGATGGGCCGCGACAGAAGCTTGCTATGGATGCTGATGACCGGCCTAAGATCTCTCTTTGGGTGAGTCGATCAAGTGCGTTACTTGTCGTCAACTGCTAACGCCATACAGAGTATTCTTAAGTCCATGATTGGTAAGGACATGACAAAGATGACTTTACCAGTCTCGTTCAACGAGCCCACTTCTCTGCTGCAACGTTGCGCCGAAGATATGGAGTACACCGACCTTTTAGATGTTGCCGCTGAGCGTGAAGACTCTAGCGAGCGGATGCTCTATGTTGCGGCTTTTGCTGCTTCAGAGTATGCTTCGACTATCGGCCGTGTTGCAAAACCCTTCAACCCTCTCCTGGGCGAAACGTTCGAGTACGCCAGGCCTGACAAGGGCTTCCGTTTCTTCATCGAACAAGTCAGCCACCACCCGCCAATTGGCGCGGCTTATGCTGAAGCAGCCAAATGGGACTATTATGGCGAGTCTGCTGTCAAGTCAAAGTTCTATGGTAAATCTTTTGATATCAATCCGCTTGGTACCTGGTTCTTGCGCCTTCGTCCTACTTCAATGGGTGGGAAGGAGGAGTTATACACGTGGAAGAAAGTAACATCTTCGGTTATTGGTATCATGACGGGTAATCCTGTGGTTGATAACTATGGACCCATGGAGGTCAAGAATTGGAATACCGGTGAAGTGTGCATACTGAACTTCAAAGCACGAGGCTGGAAAGCCTCGTCTGCCTACCAAGCGGTCGGTAAAGTTCTTGGCGCAGACGGCCGTGTCCGCTGGTCAATTGGTGGCCGCTGGAACGATAAGATCTATGCACGCTTCACTCCCGGCTTTGAGGACGCAGACATCGACAAGGGTGGTAAGGAGGGCAAGCATGACGACAACAAAGCTTTCCTCGTCTGGCAAGCACACGAGCGTCCTACTGGCATTCCGTTCAACCTCACACCCTTCGTCGTCACGCTCAACGACCCCAACGAGAAGCTCGTGCCCATTATTGCGCCGACCGATACACGTCTCCGTCCTGATCAGCGTGCGATGGAGGATGGGGAGTACGACTTCGCAGCGACAGAGAAGAATCGTGTTGAAGAGAAACAGAGAGCGACTCGCAAACAGAGGGAAGAACATGGCGAGGATTTTGTGCCGAAGTGGTTCGCCAAGTCTAGAGATGCTACGACTGGTGAAGAATTCTGGGAGTTCAACCACGAATACTGGAAGACCAGAGACAAGGTCGCCAAGGGCGAGACGACCTGGAGCCAACACGGATTGGAGGATATCTTCTAGACGCATTGGCTCGAGGGAACCAGGTATTGCAAGACGACATGGTCGAGTGTTGGATGTACAAAGACCACTTTGGATCATGCACACATTCTCTCTTCCTTTAGAACTAGTAACAAAGAGGTTCAATAAGCGTGTTGTAATGTGTCCGACGGCCATCTTCTTGTTCAGTCGAGTTTAATTGATTATCGTGCGGAGGAGTGAGTTTACATTACGGCGACCAAAGGATGTATTCTCTTGATGTCAGGAGTCTGCGAGGTGATAGGTTCGTAAGGGTATGTGAGCGTAAGGAGAGTGAGTGGTAGCTGCGGGCGACTAGATCATCACGCGCTGAATGTACACCGAGATGGAGAGTCTAACAAGGGACGATCGGCGAATGGGCATAGGTACTACACACATACACGTCCGCTCAGCTACTCAGCAGTTGTGTTAGATCTGAACCATGTTCATGGTAGTTAACAGCCTGTAGATCTACGACTGAACAACTCCGTTTAAGCGTGAATGTTCTGACAAGCAATCGCCTATTTGGAGTTTGCCCCTTGTTATCTGGTGCTGCAGTTTGTCAAGTGGCTGTTCACACATGCCTGCGCGCGGTATAAGTCATTATTTCATGATATTATTTTGTGTATGAACTCGTATGTACAAACACCCAACTAGGCCAGTCAGAAACTCAAACTGAACCCATTATTGCCCGCAGGCTTTCCTCAGCAGCTGCATCAATTTAATCGCAGCCTTACAATTAATCTCCATCGAATCGAACAACGCTTACTTCAGCTGACCGCGCACAGCACCAGGAACAAAGCTGGCAGTGTGTGTGTCAGTGAAGAAGCTGGCCGGATCGGCAACAATCTCGCGGACGTGGAAGTCATCACCAGTGTCAGTGCCGTTGACGAGGATGCCGGTCTTGAACGGCCCGGTCAGGCAGCCGGTGGAAATGCGGCGCGCGTCGGGACCCTGGGGGTTGGGGAATGCGATGCGAGGGGGTCCTGCGCGGCCCTTGGGCGCCTCGTGGATATGTGTTGAGGTCAGGGCCATGGAGCGGTACTCGCCAGTTACGCCTGAGAGAGTGATGTTCTGCGGCACGTGTTAGGGTAGAGCTGAGATCATGTAATGGGAAGACATACGTAGCAAATGGTGTTGTCAGCGACGTTGATGCCATACTTGAAAAGGCCCTTTGCGCCGGGCTGGCCGGGTGCGGGGATTTGAGTTGTGTTGATGACCTGGTCGGGTGTGGCCATAACGATGTATGTGGCATCGAAGTAGAAGAGCTTCTCGTTCTTCTTCCAGTCGTCATCCTTCTGGTTGTACTTGTTGTCGATATCCTTCTTGCAGTCCTTGATATAAGACTTCCTGTCGGGGTAGTTCTTGTGGGGCTCAGCAGTAGGAGCTGCGACGGCAAGAGCCGCGGTCAGAAGAGTAAGAAGAGCGGGTGCGGAGAAATGCATTTTGAGCGTGTGATGTGCAGTGAAGGTAATGTTGTGGAGGGGAGTTGCAGTTGATACGCTTACACCTGGAGGTGCTGTGGCTCTTCTTTATATGACTACGGATACCCTCCGCGTGTTCCATAAGATTGAAAGGTACCCGGAAACATTCTGCCATTACGTCGGCGGTGCACCGCGGAGTGGCTTAGATGAAAATCGTAAAGTCTTGGTGCGGGTTTCTAGTGCCTTAGGAAGATACCATGTCTGAGCAGCCAAGATTCCCATAATGATTTGTATTGAGGCTCACAGTGACGAGGAGCAATTAGCACTCCAGAACGGCGATTTCCACATGGAAGGGCCCAATGGAAATGAGGTGGTTCTTGGACAATGGCCTATTGTCGCGCTGCCCAGATGGACGATCTCCATACCTGCATGCGAAGCCAACGGGAGGATGTTAGGGACCGAGTCGTGCTGCTCCATCAAATGACATCGATCCATCGTTGGCCACAAACTGAATAGTTTGGCCATAGCTGCAGGCGGACTATGCCTCCTAAGTGATAGGACTGATGAGCTTGTGTTGCTCGGAGCCGTGATCGCCGCCCAAGATATCGCCTAGATAACTTAGTCCGGATGGTCTACTTTCCGTAGTGTCTGCTCCCAAAAGCGTGAAGCCCCAGCTCAGATCGAGTCTAGATTAGGACAAGCCTAAGAGCAACAATACCAAAATTGGGCTCGACGTGCTCGACTCAGTGGCTGCACGGGCGGAACTGGGGCGGAGAGCCAGTGGCCTTGCTCGGATCTTCTTGGCAAGGCAGTGTCCGGAGGTATTCCCTGTGCTGGGCGCATGTCACAAGAGATGTCAAAGCCACAAGCGCGGGAAAGCTTGGCTGTGCCAGACTTCTGCCGACTTCACGGTTGGGAGCAGACTTTCACTCGACCTGCAGAGACCGAAAGCAAACGGTCTCGAATGAGGTGGGGAGCGCCAAGACCGGAAACATCGGTACTTGGGGTACTTGGGTACCTACTCATCGTCGACAGTGGACACCAAGCCGTGAACCATGACATCACCACATCTAGTCAGCCAAGACCTCCACAAATGGCAAATGGTCTGTTTTCGTAAATCACAATATTGAGCTGCAAAGCAAAAGTTAGGTTCCAAGTTGAGTTCGCATTTTGCAGACCTGGACTCACGATTTTTTGGAGACTCGAGGACAGGTATTTGATGGTTGCAGAGCTGCAATTGGTAAGCAAGCGCAATATATTCCGATCTCATATTCAATGGATGGCTCGCTGAGATTTAAAAACTCTTGTTCGCGGTAGTCTGACTGATTTAATTTGGAGCTTGACATGCTTTGTGCAAGAGTGACAGGGAAGAGGTCAGCCAGCTCGCTTTGCTAAACTTCGAGCTTCGCAATTCGATATCCATCGTCACCTCTGGGGCATCGTCTTCGCGATTTCTCTCCTCGTCAACAGTAAGGCTACAGGTACAACACATCTCTTTGGCGAATCCGCAAATAAAAGCGGCGATCCTGTCGTCCTCACTGTCGCATGTGCACCGGATGCGCTACAATGAATGTCGCAGTCACGGATTTTTTCTGATACCTTACATAGACCATCACACATCTGATAAGCCGCTTAGCAAGATGCAGCATCAGGTAACAGGGCCCTTTCTTGATATGACAAATGGAGTTATTTATTTACATTTCTGTGAATATTGGCTGCAATAAGCGGATTAGATCCTACAGAAGTGCTAATTGGCTAGTCGTTCTGGGTACATTAAAGCCTCTACATAGCCTACAACTTCGCGTGACTCACGAACCAAGTGCCGTTGTTAGTGTCGAGCGTGATGTTGTTCTGCACCACCTTGCCAAACTTCAAGCTTCCGCTTTCCACAACACCTCCGCCCACAGGACGCTGGAGCTTGTTCTCGCCAGCGAGGACAGTGAAGTTGCCAATGGGAATCTCCCATCCGTTCCTCGTGGTGATGCTCGGAAGTCCGAAGAAGTTTGCGTCGACTTTATCGTGGGTGAAATGCAGTTCGAAGTATCCACGGTAGTACAAGTCCTGCCATTGGAGCTCGTCATTCGCATTTTGTAGCCACGTAGAGTAGTTGTTCGCGGTGGCAAGGGTGATGTTCTGGCCGTATGGACAAGGGGAGGTGACAGCACTGCCAGCAAACTCAACGCCGATAGAACCTTCTCCAGTACTCTTGTCATATTCTTTCTCATCTAGCCAGACAAGATCGCTGACCCACGAAGCGTGGCTATCACCGGCAAGGAATATGTTATTGTTGATGTTGTTGCTGTACAGGTGGTTGAGAGTGCGGTTCTTGTTCGCTAGATAACCACCCCAGGCATCGTAGTTCTCCGGGTTGGCATCGCCGTTAGCCGCTGACTGGTTTATACGCGAGAAAACAATCTGAGATCCTATAACTCGCCATGTTGCCCCACGTTCGGCCGATTCTGAGAGGCTTCTGTAGAACCAGTTCTCTTGGCGAGAGCCCATAAGAGATCGGCCAGCGTCGTTTGAGATTTCATGGATGTAGTCGGTGTTCCAGTACAGATCAGTGATACTGCGGTCGTAATTGCGTGTGTCTAGCATGGTCAAATCGACCAGCTTACCAATAGAAAATGACCGCCAAATTCTCAAGTTGTCGTCCATATCTACCTGTCGTATCGGCATCCACTCGAAGTACGCACGGACGGCATTCATCTTGCGTTGGTCCACAGAAACACCGACACCGTCCTTGATGAAGCTATCCTCTGTGTTGTTCAACTCAGCCTAGCGGAATCAGTAAAGCTGCATCAGTTACGTAGATAAAGTTAGCCCAGTACTTACCATGCCATCACGGTACGTGTTGTCTGCTACTTCGTGGTCATCCCACACTGGGATCCAAGGAAACTGCTGGTGGCTTTCGACCAAATCCAAGTCCGTACGATATGTAGCCAGGCGTTTGCGATAGTCATACAATGTGAAAATCTCGCGGTCGGGTAGTGGAATACGACCCATGCTGTTGCCCCAGCCATAATACCCGTTTTCATACTCATAGATATAGTCTCCAAGGAAGACTATGTAGTCGACTGAGTCCTGCAGGTATCTGGATTAGCGAACATTCGGCGTGCGATGGGTCGGCGAAACAAACCTTGCGTGCAACATTGCCATATGCGTTGAAGAAACCGAATGGGTAGTTTGCACAGCTGAAGACTGCAAGACTGACTTTGGTGACATCATCGTCGGCATTTGGTGTCGTTTTTGTTCGTCCGAGTGGGCTCCGGTTGTTCGAATTACAGACATTAAACTGGTAGTAGTACGTGGTGTACGGCTTCAAGTTTGTTGCTTCAACCTGTAGCGTTGTCAGTAATCTGAGGATCCGCACTTCTTGCACAACGTATCTTACCTTGATCGTGAAATCTACGTCTGAACTGGTGTAGACCTTCCCAGAATCAACCGTGCTGGTGAGACTCTTGTCTGTCGCAACCCTGTACTCGACACAAACAGGCGATTTTGACACATGTACGTACTTTTCGTTATCATGGTCAAATAATGGAGCGTATCCGGTAACCGTCAAGTTCGATTCCGAGTTATCGCTCTGCGGCGCCACTCGAGTCCATAGGATCACACTGTTAGGGTAAGGATCACCAGAAGCGACGCCATGGGTAAAGTTAAGGGTTGCAGTATCGTAAGCCGATAGGGGATCATTTCTCTTGACGACCCTATGTATCGAAACTCCCAGTGCAGGGTGATGTTCCGACGGTGAACGATAATTCAGGTTCTTCGACCAACTGGCACTGGCGATTGACGCCCATGGTAGGAACGATATAAGTTGGAGCTTCATAGTGAAGATTGACTTCAGAAACGAGGACTGTGATCGATCCAGCCTAAGGTAGAGGTACCGACATGCTGGACCTTTTGTAATCCAACCAGAATCGCATAATCTCCAAAACCTTGGAGCCACACAGGCTGTTTCCCAGTCTGTTATCCCGCATTGACTGCGTCATTTCTACAGGAACGGCAGCACTGAGGGGCATCAGGCAAGAGAATGCCAATCAGGCTCCTTGGCTGCAGCATGCTACAACACAATCAACAGTGAGCCGCGCCGGTAAAGTCATACCAGGGTGACAGCTGTACCAAATGGAAACGATAACGTCTTTGCCGGTCCATCATCGGAGATGCCTTACGTTTGATTTGCTGCTCGCGAAGACCTTTGTTCGGCTACGGCTCGAATGCGCATGGTCGCTGCGGGGGTCGCGAGTCCAAGAAGAACGTGTGCAGCACGGCCTGGCCTGATTGGTTGATGTCATGTCAATGGAGAGCGTTGACTTTAGTTCGCAAGCAAAGCTTGACAAAGCTTTCGCAAGAGAGGAAGGTGCGATAGATGCACAAGCTTGAGGTCACTCACTTTGAGGCACAGTGAACTGCATTGATGTTTTTTGACATCGTGTTCCTTGGTTAGAGCCGGAAAACGCTCGTGCGTTATCGATAAGAGCTGTCAAATTACATCATCGATCCTATACGGGACACATGAGTAATGGCGGAGTAGGCCACAGCCCGCCCCTTCGTTGATTTCGCGATATCGTTGAAAACAGTTTGTCCCGCACAAATGGGGACTTCCAGCAAACACATTATCACATTGACATTATCACCTAATTCCATTATGGCTAGGATAGCGCACTTGGCATAATCGGCTTCTTCGAATTGATTCCTTTGTTCAGAGAACAAAAGCGACGACTAGCCATGCAGAACGAGAAAGGGGAATCGCTACAAGATGCTGCTGGTACGCTAGCAGCGTATGAGCTGAGACAATTATGGTGTAGAGAGTATCGTCAGCACATGCGTCGAGCGAATAGATAACTCAACAATACGCCTCAGCGGGCGCCACGACCAGGCCACATCGCCTAACAAAAGCGGTACATAAAGAGCGGATTGCGGAGAGTGTTTTTTGAAGGCTACGAAGTACTCATCGTGGCAGGGGTCTTGCAAACGGTTCACTAATTCGCGTCATCTTGTTGCACACATTGAGACGCAAGTTCTCAAACATCACACATCCGCCAGCTACTCCAGCCTACGGGATAAAATGCCGTATCCCAGGATCGCGGTTATAGGCGCAGGTCCAGGAGGATGTATGTTGGCACGACTTCTACACCAGTCTTCAATACCGTGCACCATCTTCGAAGGCGAAGCCTCAGTCAATTACCGTTCCCAAGGTGGAAGCCTTGACCTTCGGAAAGCAACAGGACTTGCAGCCGTCAAAGCTGCTGGGCTCTGGGAGCAATTCCTACAATATGCGCGCTATGACGGCGAGAGTCTTCTGTTGACAGATAAGAGCTTGACGACATGGATGCGGAGAAGCCCCGGGACCAAGGACAAACCCAACAGCTTACAGGAGGCACCTGAAATCGATCGCGCGGTGTTGAGAAAGATGCTAGTCGAGAGTATACCGGCAGATTGCGTGAGGTGGGGTTGGAAACTTGCATCCGTACGAGAGACTGCATTGGCTGGGCTGGAGCTCTCATTTACCAATGGCGAAAGACTGTCCGGGTTCGATCTGGTTGTTGGCGCGGATGGTGCTTGGAGTAAGACAAGAACATTCCTCTCACAAGACAAACCACATTATTCTGGACTGGGCGGGTGGGCCATGCAGATATCGAATGCAAAGGAGATCGCACCACAAGCATACGCATTTGTCAATCGCGGCAGTGTGTTTGCGTACAGTGATGGAAAGAGCTTGTTGGGCCAGCAACTTGGTGACGGGACTCTCGATGCGTCTCACTATGGGCGGTATCCTGAGGACTTTACCACTCATTGTGGCTTTGATGCGGGAGATTTAGAAGCTGTCAGACACTTCTTGTTGGAAGAGTTGGAAGGCTGGTCACCTGAGCTCAAGAACTTGGTAGAATCGGCCAACGAGGCTCCTGTCTGGCGGAACCTATACGAATTGCCCGTCGGCTGGACTTGGCCGCACAAGAAAGGCGTGACGCTCCTCGGCGATGCTGCTCATCTAATGACGCCCTTCGCTGGCATTGGGGTCAACTCAGCATTCTACGACGCAATGGAGCTTGCGAAGCAGATATCCACGTTCACTAAATGTCAAAAGCCCGCCGATTTGGATTATTATATCAAACAGTACGAAACAGCCATGTTTGATCACGCACATCCAGCTCAAGCGCTCACTGAGGGCTCGAAAATTGATATGCTACTCACACCCGGTGCACCACGAACTACGATAGAGAAGTGGATCCTGAGGCGCGTAAAAGGGGAGACCCCATCTTGGGTCCACCCAATCGTGACAGCGGTGGTATACACAGGTTACTGGGTATACAAACGGTTTGTCTGAGTCTACGTTCAGGACAAATTCTCGCAGCGTGCCGAAACCTTCTATCCGGACGAGCATCCGAACATGAGATGATATATTCATTGGTTAGGTTCTTCCCACATGAGAAAGTAGACACCATACTTTCCTTCCACTCGGGACACCAACCTACTGACCGGCGAATCGTGAAAACCAACGCCTCACCATCTCAGCTCCGACAATGCAAACGCACCACACTCTCTATACACATCCCGCTAACATCCAGCGATCCCTCAGAACATCTTCGGGTACTGCTTCGCATCCTGCTGCTCCTTTAACCACCCCACACGGTTCTCTGCATATACCTCCGCCAACGGCACCGCCTCCTCCCTGGCCTGCTTGTCATCAAGGGTCCCTGCACGCACGACTTTCGCATCGGGCGCCATGTCCCCCTCGCGCCACAGCGGGGACCCGCATTCGGGACAGAAGACAAAGGTGACGACGCGGCCAGACTCGGCTTTTGTCGAGTACGACTTTGTTTTGCCCGAGGACGTGAAGAAGTCGTTGCTGATGACAATATTGGTGGTGTAAACGGAGCCGGAAGACTTTTGGCATTGGTTGCAGTGGCAGAGGGCCTGAAGAGTCAGTGGACTGGCGTGAGAATGTGTGCTATGCGTGTGTACCTTGTTAAGGGGGCCGCCTTCGATCTCGTAGGTGACTTTGCCGCAGAGGCAGGATCCTGTGCTCTTCGACATGTTTGAATTTGATAGTAAGCTGGAATAGGTCGCAGATTCAAGTTGTTCAACCGAAGAACTGGGTTCCATTGTGCTGGATCAGCGGCTTAGCGGCTTTATACACTACTCGAGCCGGTAAGTGTGTAGCCGAAGAGGCATCACGCCTCGCTGTCAACATCCAAAGTGACAATGTCAATTCCAGATCTTCATCATACATTTGTCAAGATCTACAGCCTATCAACGAGCTTCCACTGCGGCGACCCTAGGGCCTAGCCACAGTCCCGGGTGTGAGGGGTCATGACGTCTAGCGTCGATGCTTGTCCGGGGCATGCTCATTGGTTCTGGCTCTTTGTTCGGCCATTATCATAGAGCCGCAAGAACTATGACTTGCAGACAATCTTTACATATTCCTTGACATCCGTCAAAAGAGTCTCCAATCTTCCCAACGATGCGAAGTGTCCTCCCTTTCTCGTGCCTCCTGAAGAGAACCATATCGCACGGCTGGGTAGCCCAAGTCTCTGGAACGGGACAAATCTCGCGCTGGAAGTATGAGTATTCACTCGGTTTGTTTGCCTGCTCCGTCTTAAATTACTGTTGGTAGGTGTAGATGGTAGTCGGAAAGCAGTCAGCGAGCCAGTACAGTGTAACGTTGGCGGGAACAGCATCGAGGGAAGGTGTCGTGTTCCGGCCACAATGGCTTCGCGACAACATAATCACAACAGAAGGGTTGGGGCTGCGACCAAGGTATCTAGTCGCGATATCTAATCAATTTCACATATTTCCCACGTCTCTTATCCAGTCTATCGACTTGACGATAGACAAACAGCCATTTTACAATTTTCAGCGTTCCGGGAGGCAGGAGCCGAATTTCTTCCAGTTCTACCCATCGGCGAAGTGGGATGCAGTAACGTTGCAGAAACTCTTCGACATGACACCTATCCCGCGATTAGGTAGCTTTGCAGCCCCAGAACCTAGAAAATTGATTTGTATCTTAAATTAAAGCCCTCGCTAGATTACATCTAACGCACTCGCTTTCAAGGATGGATTTTGTCGCAGTAGAGTAATAAAGTAGACAAGGCCTGCTTCATGTTCGAGCTTAGCGCTCTGTCATTTCGAATGGCAGAAAGCCGTGCGCTGTAAGCATACGGTTCTTGCATACTGCTTGCCTCATCTGCCTTGACTAGCAAGGCGCATTGACTACTGCGGTACAAGAGCTAACGCTGCCTCAAGAGGAGCTACCGAGTCATTGCAGCCTTGTCCTTACGTGCTGCGAATACGGTTTGTGCTCCAAAGTGTTGACCCCAGGGCCCAGGCCGCAGAGTGTCCTTGCCAAATTGGTGGATCCGCTGGCAACAATTACATCATAGCCAATTCAGAGGACCATTGAGACCGACCGAGGACGTTTGCGCGGCTAAACTTCGTTTGACATGCATGGAGAAGTGCTGCTTGGATCTCGACCCCCGAAATTTTTGGCTCGAAATTGCACTAGTCGATGAGGCAAAAGCTAGTGGCGAAATGAATAGGATTGCACCAATACTTCTTTCTAGGCATGAGGGAGATTCGAACAGAATAGGGGTAGGTAGGATAGACAGGTCAGAGGCAAAAACTTGGGTATATTGACAGAATCGTAACAATGTACAAGAAGCTCACGGATCGTCGCGCGAGCAAAATTTCTACAGGCAAACGCGGGCGTCTACACCAAGAGCGCCGTTGTTGTACAAAACCTTCTCGACTTATGCTTATTTGCTTCGGGTACTGACAAAGCTGGCTCTCCTGGCCTCGAGAACAGCATCCTCGTGAGTTGGGGGACCTTCGTAGTTGGCCTTTCCCCAGACAAAGTACCAGACAGTTGAGAGGAGAATGACGGCAGCCAGGACGACGGAGGCGTAGTTCATCGAGACAGGAGTGACAGGGAGGTAGGTTGGCATGCAGAAGAGGGGAGTCGCAAGTGCGGACCAGGCTGCAAAATTCGTCAGTGATAGAAAAAGGGCTCGAGAAAGGCGGACGTACCAATAGCAACAACATTGCAGAACATGCCCAGTTTGCCGAGGTAGAACTGTCCCTCAACAACCTGCTTGCGACCACCAAGCACGGAGCACAAGATTGGTGCAGCGTAGCTGAGTGTTAGGCAAATCACACCCACGCCGGAAAAGGCGTTGAATGCAGCGGCGGCACCAAAGTAGATAAGACCAAGCGCAAGCTGAACAACCATGCTCATCATCATAGCGTTGACTGGAACATCGAACTTGGCGTTGACAACTCTCCACATCTTGTAGCCGGGGATACCGCCATCGCGAGCGAAGGCGTAGATGGCGCGGGACGAGGCAGTTGTGCAGCCGATACCGCAGAACAGTCCAAGGACCATGAGCGGCAGCAGCAACCCGATGGCGCCACCCGGAGAGCCTATAGCATCTACGATGATGGCGGGGGTCGGCTGACCAGATAGGAGGCCAGCTAGGTAAGCCTGATCGGGCATGACGAAAACAAGGGGGATGAGGAAGATGAGGCCACAGATGGTGTTTAGGATGATGGTGCCGACCATGGCCTTAGGAACCTGGGTCGCAGGGTGACGGACCTCTTCGCACATACTACATACTAGTCAGCACTTGGACAATTACTAGTTTGAAATTACCATGTCTTGCCGAAGCATGTGTCGCAATGGAAGAGTAGAGTCGCTTGGGTGGTACGACAAAGTTGCTGTGGGAAGGCTGCGCTCTGGAAAACTGCATGGGATAAAGGGCTTGGGCAAGGGCAAAACTGCATGTCGCTCTGGCAGAAGTAAAGGGCATGCTCACGAGACAATCATTCCGGTCGAGGAGGTTGCGTAGGCTGCGTGGAGAAGTCCGACCATGAACGACCATCCAGGGATCCATCCGGAGTTGGAGGTGTCGAGGGTGGTGAAAACGTAATCGGCGCTGTGGCGACCGTTCTTCGCAATGGCAAGCACGCACACAACAATGGCGAGGACACCGGCAAGAGTCCAAAAGATGGCAAAGGTCTACGCTTGGTAAGTAACACGTTCGCAAAGGTATGGAGGAAATCTCACATCAAGCCATGGGAGCCACTTGTTGGAGGTGACACAGACAATGTTACACAGAAGGGTAACGGCAAGGAAGAGCAGGTAGACCTGCCACGTTGTGCCTGCAAAGATGCCATTTCCATCTGCGTCGGTGAAGACGTTGATACATGCCACGTAGAAGAGAGCAGTAGCAAAGTTGACGGAAAGAGTAATCGTTATGTTACCAACGACGAAGCACCATCCACAAATCCACGAGGCGATCTTCCGGTAAGAGGGAGCAGCCAACATGAAAGTCTGGTAGTAAACACCGCCGCTGGTAGGGTAGACACTGGTAATTTCTCCTAGGGAAGCTGCAACGCAGAGGATGATCAGAGAGACAGCGAGCCATCCCCAAATAATGGTAACGGGGCCACCGTTAACCACAGGGTAGTAAAGCGTCGTAGCCAGTCCGTAGGGAATCGAGGCGAGAACAAAGGACATAAAGGCAACCTGGAGGGTCGACCTGGAGCGCACAAGTTCGGACTTGTAGCCCATGGCGGCGAGAACATCATCAGAGTCGTTCAGAGCACCCTCGGACGGCGCCTTGCCAAGGCTGACCTTCCTCCCCTTCTCGGAAGCGCGAGGGACAACGTCATTCTCGGCGGCATAAGCATCTGACTGCGTGCCATAGGCGTAGACGGGAGTAGCCATGATGGCAGTGTAGAAATGATATCCTGAGGCTGGCCGTGGAATGGGAGGGTCCTTTGGTGTTGTCGTGGAAGGCTCTGCGGCTACCGAACGGGGGCCCACGCGAGCTTTGAAGGGCTGCAGATGGACGTCAGGCCCGCGGCTGGCCCAGCTCCCTGCTAGCTTTGTGCGGGCAGGCAATGTTGCATGTGCACGCGAATCTCACTTGGGAGCCCGCCTCCGCCGTTAGCGCGTGTCGGCAGTAGGAGGGGCCTGACTGCTGCTAGGATGGTGCGCCGAAATCACCACCGAGCTGGGGCGGAAGGTCACCCGCTGTTAGCCACTCGACTTGTCCGTAGGGCTTCTGGAAGTGGAACAGAAAGCGTAAAATTTTCCTGCCGTCAATGCCGATTCATGTCCTGCTCAGACGCAGATTTCTGATTTGCATTGCTCACGTCGCAGGGCATGGCCGGCCGTGCACGACCATGAAAGACGGCGCATCGAGTGGGAGAAAAGCCTCAAGGGGAGCGTGGAGTGGTTGCTGGGCGCCGGTCGCTATCGACGTCGTATTCGAGCTGTAGCCAATGGGCTTTGCCGAGATGGCTGACCCGGCTGGTGGGCGCTCTCTTGGGGGCTTGCATGCTCGGCTCAAATCGTCGCAAACGTCGCAAAGATCCTGCCTGGCCGTCGTGCGCATCAGGGTCCCCCGATAGCATGTGATAGGCTGCGATAGACGAGGGATCGCGGCGAGCGCAGCTGGGCGAGTAAAGGGGGATTGTTTGACGATTGCTGCAAGGTGTGCACTGAGGAGGCCTTGTTCATGTCTCTCGTCGCTTGATTGTTCTTTCCTCGACGTTCATGAGAGCCGAGTATGGACAACGCGCACGCCCTACGATGGCGTCTGCAATCCACTCCAGAGAGCCATAAACACGAGCCAGAGCCCACTCTGCGAGACAAAGAGCTACCGCCCAGTGATCCACCATCCCTCGTGCAATTGTTTTAGTGCCGTGCTCCACCAGCTACGTCATCAGTATGCATTTCGAAATCGTCGCACTCGAAGCTCAACATCAGCCCCTGTTTGATACCCTCGACCTTCCCCTGGACACGACCTACACGCTCACGCGATATACAACAACATCAACTCGCGACGAATTGCACTCTCGCATTCGCAATGCGGATGTCATTATTGTTACAACCGTGAAGCTCGACGCTGAAACGCTCAGCCACCATGTCACGCCGCGATTGCGTTACGTTATTGTCTCCGCAACTGGCACGGACGGCGTCGACCTCCATTCTTGCAAGGCTCGAGCGATCCATGTGTGCAACTGCCCAGGGGCGAATCTGGAGACAGTGTCCGAGCACGCTATCAGCCTCTACTTTGCAGCAAGACGCAGGACGGTTTTGCTAGATCAGGTTACGCGTCGTCAGCCCAGTGAATGGAAGCAGAGGGGTAGTGTCAACACGTATCTGCGACTGCCGGATAGCCAGCCACCGTTGTCTTGCGGAGATGAAGTTCTCGGAATTGTGGGCTATGGAGGGATTGGTACGTGCTATCTGCCCCCACGACGGAACGAGGATTGACCGTGCTCTTAGGGAAACGTATCGCGGCCATCGGAAGCGCTCTGGGGATGAAGGTACTCGTGGCAGCTCGTAGACCCTCCGCTGACCCCTCACTTGGACATGCGCGGGATGCGCTTCCAGCACCGAATGCGGAAGATGCGCGTGTGCCATTCGACGAAGTCCTCCGACAAGCCACAGTCCTCGTTCTGTCCCTGCCACGAACTCCACAAACACTGAATCTCCTGTCTACGGCGCAATTCGACATGATGCACCCATATGCAGTTTTAATCAACGTCGCCAGAGGTGGCATTGTGGATGAAGCAGCACTCGTGCAGGCTTTGCGATCACAGCGCCTTGCTGGCTACGCCACTGATGTATATCAGACAGAGCCGGCTGGAGGCTCAGACGATACACCTCTTCTTGCGGAGGATGCTACAGACTTGAACATTACTTTGAGTCCACATCTGGCATGGTTTTCCCAGAGGACGATCAAGAATCTAGGCGACATTCTGAAAGCTACAGTAGAGGCTGCACTCAAGGGTGAGACTATAAATGTAATCGCCTGATATCAACGAATAGATAAGGGACGCCCTTTTTGCGGCCACGCAAAATTGTGCATGTTGTGCAATACTACATTTCTAAATAAACGTAGTGACCCCAACAGAGTTGTTCGAATTCTTATCTCACCGCTCGAAGCGAGAGTCCGTGGCGAATGTTTCTAAAGCTCCGTTCGGCTCAAATCGGTGCCATCAAGTGGATGGTTTCATCCCCGGCTCGTACCTTGCTTTTTCGTTCCCACCCTCGTCGTTCTGTCTCGTTCTGCTCTATTTTGTTGACGAACTTGCTCCCAATAATGCATTATTGATTGCTTGTGTCCCCTACATGACACTGAGGACTGATCCGCAAGCTGCATTCTTCGCCAGCGGCACGGCGCGCACAGCTTGGCTTACCTTCCCGCCTGTCTTGTCGATAAACGTTCCGCGGCATCCCGGTGGCCTGGTTTTTGATGCACCTCTGACGATCTCCCAGCAACGGGTGTGGCACGGCCAAGGACCCCACACTCTGGAAACTCAAGATGACGTACCGCCCAGTAGCTGGCAGACAGACAAGCGCCGCCCTGCATGCAAGGCGCCACAGCTCCTACAGTACATAGTACAAACTTTAGCCTTTGTTGCTGCGACAACCATTTTCTGCCCTCTCCGACTATCCGAGATCGAACCATAGCTGTAAAGAAAGTTGGTCTAACGTTCCGTCTGGGTGTGACTGCTCAAGATGTACAACTGCAAAATGATCGTCTTTGATTTGATACGATATTTGACTCAATACTCAGGAGCCAGCTGAACTAATAGATATACCACAATGTGCATGCCGAATATCGTTACAAGAGCCTAGGTAGTATCTATCTCACTGCTAGATATAAGGCTACCACTACCTAGATATCCGCGACAATGGCATGAACCATTGCATATGCAGCATGACGGTGCAACAAGACAGCGACTCTTTCAATTACAAACAGTTGGAGCTGCAGTCCCCAAGCGTAGTTCTTAACAATCATGGATCGAAATAGCGCAACACGTTCAAGCTTTCGGGTCCGGCACCGGCGTGGATTTCTAGATGGTACAACACCTTTGCTTTGTACGATTGAAAGGTTGTGATCACGTTCAAGATGCCCTCGTTTTCGTCAGCGTCAATATCACACCCAAGATCTTCTTCGTGGTTGGAATACCACTGTGGGCGTCTTCGGATTCCATCCGGATGCCAAAAGGTTTAGGCATCGGTTTCATCGCCTTTCCAGTGGCGTCGTAGACTCTACACAGCTCCCATTTCTAGTCTGTCATATGGTTTCTGACTCTACTGGTCCTGATTATCAGTTGTGCGTTTGCGGTGCTGGATGCCGTCATTACAATGATCCTGGATGCTTACCCGCACCTCAAGAGGTTTTGGGCTGTCACTGAATCTGCGATCATCTATTACCTGATCTCACCGCCGTGTTGAGCCGAGCTTGCATATCGAGGTACCATCTACTGGACAGAATGAATGCTTGGATGAAACCGTCGTATTCGTTGTTTGGGTGAAACGCTCAACGTAATGGTAACCACTGTAAGCCAGTCTGCATGAGTTTACCATTTTCAATGTTGCTTTCTCCGGCTTGATACTTGGGGTTGTGTTGGGCCACGATGTGAGCCTCTGAGGGCGGTACATGCCTTGATTTGGTACGTTCACTCCTTGTATGACTGCTTCACTATACTTACATTGCGAGGGCATCTGAGCAGGCAGCTCCTAGATCTTGGGCAAAGACACCCATTTCCAATCGCATGTGGTGGCTTACTATTTCATAAGTGCCTTTTACCCCGTGCGCCAGTGCTCGCATAAGGGCTACGAATTAGATTATACTCGTGTGATGGTCACCACTGCTATAATACAACCTCTCCACACCTGGTTATGAAACTAAAATTCATGTTCCGAGATTTCTACAGCTCCGCTGTCGTAAGCCTCCCACTTGCACACGTCAGTATCGCTATCACTTCCGTCTCGTCTATAGTCCCTTGCTACCAAACGCTCTCGTCTTGTTGGAAGCGGTCAGAAGGGGTTGCTCTGACGGTACTTCTGCTCGAAAGCATGGTCCCTAGTGGAAGCGTACACGGAGACTGGACGCAGTACGAGCGAAAAGTCGTCAACGAGGGCAGAAACACATATAAGGCCGGCAGAGATTGACTGGATGATAGATGCACGTTGTCACAGAAATGCGACAGAACTAAGCACCGGTTTGAGGCAGCATGCAAGATACTGCGCATGGAAGATACTGGATCCCGCTATAACCGACCATGGCTTTGGAGTCTCAAACAAGTAGCAGCACGGTGGTCTGACCCTAGGCAGCTAACAAAATTCTCAATAGTATGCATGTCCTCGCCGTCAGCAGGCAATCACGAGTGGGGCTGAATCGAGGTGCTTGGTTGGGCTCTCATAATCGGGCTGCAACAATCGTCGACGATGCTTACTCTGAATGCGCCTTGTTGTTTGAGATGAGACCTGGAGCGTAGTTGCAGACCGGTCGAAAGGCCATCAAAGGCCCGCAACGCTCCAATGTGATGTTGCTGCGCTGTACACGACTGAGCGACCAGTCTGGCAGGTGGGGGCACTAAGACTATTTCGGGTAGGCGGGCATGACGTAGCGAGGGCCGCATCCTGACACCGGAATCTTCTGGTTGCTGCCAGGTTCTTCGGCCGGTGGAACTGCGGAAGGCACCACCACGTTCGAGACAAGGCAGGAACACTCGTGATGCTGCTGGCCTTCAATGGTTACTTCTCGCGACAGGACCTTGCAAGTATATAACAATCGAGCATCTCCTAGCTCCAGTCCCATCATCAGAATTCACAAAGATTACAACCACAGCCCACTTGCATAGTGCTCAAGACATTACTCACTAGAGATTCACACCACTCGATACCCCGCTGGCTTATACGCCATACAACCAAGGCTCTAGCCGCACACCACAATGACTTCTTTCGACGCCTACACAGACCGCGCCGCAAAAGCTCTGGGAGACAGCTTCGAGCTGGCCAAGGACTATGCGCACTCACAGCTCACCCCACTTCATCTTGCGGTCTCGCTAATAGATCCGCCAAAAGATCAAGCCAACCAGGTCGACATACCACCACCACCGCTGTTCAAACAAGTCATTGAACGCGCCAATGGCGATGCACAACTCTTCGAACGCGCTCTCAAGAAGGCCCTGGTACGATTACCAAGCCAGGACCCTCCGCCAGAGCGCACGTCGCCCTCACCGAAGATGGCGGAGATCCTCCGAAAAGCAGAAGAGCTCAGTCGAACACAGAAGGACAGCTTCATTGCCGTCGACCATCTCATCCAGTCGCTCTGCAAAGATGCTTCGATCCAACGATGTCTCGCCGACGCGAATGTTCCGAATGCGAAGCAAATTGACAACGCCATCCAGGCGCTACGAGGCACCAAGCGAGTCGATTCAAAGACGGCTGATGCGGAGCAGGATAATGAGAACTTGAAGAAGTTTACCATCGACATGACTGCTATGGCACGGGAAGGAAAGATCGACCCAGTCATTGGCCGTGAAGAAGAGATTCGACGAGTCATCCGCATTCTGTCACGACGAACAAAGAACAACCCTGTTCTGATCGGAGAGCCTGGTGTCGGTAAGACTACAGTCGTTGAGGGTCTTGCCCGCCGTATCGTCGACGCAGATGTGCCCGCCAATCTTGCAGCCTGCAAGTTGCTCTCCCTGGATGTTGGTGCTCTCGTTGCTGGCAGCAAGTACCGCGGAGAATTCGAAGAGCGTATGAAGGGCGTCTTGAAGGAGATTGAAGAGTCCAAGGAGATGATAGTATTGTTCGTGGACGAAATACATCTGCTTATGGGTGCTGGTTCTTCTGGCGAAGGTGGCATGGACGCTGCCAACTTGCTCAAGCCTATGCTCGCCCGTGGACAGCTGCACTGTATTGGTGCAACCACCCTTGCCGAATACCGCAAGTACATCGAGAAGGATCAAGCTTTCGAACGTCGTTTCCAGCAGGTCCTGGTCAAGGAGCCTTCGGTTCCAGAGACCATCTCCATTCTGCGTGGTCTGAAGGAGAAGTACGAGACTCATCACGGTGTCACCATCATGGACGGCGCCATTGTCGCTGCTGCCACGCTCGCTGCTCGCTATCTGACACAACGTCGCCTTCCAGACTCTGCCGTCGATCTAGTTGATGAGGCAGCAGCAGCTGTGCGTGTCACTCGAGAGTCACAGCCCGAAGCACTCGATAACCTTGAACGCCGCCACCGTCAACTACAGATCGAGATTCATGCTCTCTCTCGTGAGAAGGATGAGGCATCGATCCAGCGTCTCAAGGAAGCTCGCGCCGAGGCGGCCAACATTGAAGAAGATCTCAAGCCTCTCCGCGACATGTATGAGCGCGAGAAGGGCCGCAGCCGCGAGATTCAGGACCAGAAGGTCAAGCTTGATGGTCTCAAGAACAAGCTTGCTGAGGCTGACCGAATGCGCGACATTCAGACTGCTTCAGACTTGAAGTACTACGCCATTCCTGATGTTGAGAGTCGTATTACGGAGCTCGAGAAACAGAAGGCCCAAGCAGACGCCGAGATGTGGGCTCACAAGGATGGTGACGGCCATGCTTTGCTCAGCGACTCTGTCGGGCCCGATCAGATCAACGAGATTGTCGCTCGGTGGACAGGCATTCCTGTCACTCGGCTCAGGACAACTGAGAAGGAGAAGCTACTTCATATGGAGCGTCACCTCAATACTACAGTTGTCGGACAGAAGGAGGCTGTCACTGCAGTTTCCAACGCCATTCGTCTGCAGCGTTCCGGTCTTGCCAACCCCAATCAACCACCTAGTTTCCTCTTCTGTGGTCCGTCTGGTACCGGTAAGACATTACTCACTAAGGCTCTTGCCGAGTTCCTCTTCGACGACCCAAAGTCGATGATCCGTTTCGACATGTCTGAGTACCAGGAGCGACATTCCCTTAGCCGAATGATTGGCGCGCCTCCTGGCTACGTTGGTCATGATGCTGGAGGTCAGCTTACCGAGGCCCTCCGACGCAAGCCTTTCTCAATTCTGCTCTTTGATGAGGTTGAGAAGGCTGCCAAGGAGGTTCTGACTGTACTCTTACAGCTTATGGATGACGGACGTATCACCGACGGGCAAGGTCGCGTCATCGATGCGAAGAACTGCATTGTCGTCATGACCTCTAACTTGGGTGCCGAGCACCTTGCTCGCCCGAACAATCCCGATGGTAGGATCGACCCCACCACTAGGGAGCTGGTCATGGGCGCATTGCGAAGCTGGTTTCTTCCCGAGTTCCTCAACCGTATTTCCAGCATCGTCATCTTTAATCGTCTTACTAAGAGAGAGATCCGCAAGATTGTCGATGTGCGTATGGGAGAAATCCAGAAGCGACTTTCGTCCAACGGGCGGAATGTCCGCATCGCCTTGTCACCGGAAGTCAGCGATTATCTTGGTTCGGCTGGTTACTCGCCTGCCTATGGTGCACGCCCGTTGGCCCGCCTTATTGAGAAGGAAGTTCTCAACCGACTTGCGGTGCTCATCTTGCGTGGCGCCGTTAAGGATGGAGAAGTTGCACGTGTTGAATTGGACGATGGACACATTGTCGTCGTGCCTAATCATACTGACAGCGAAGAGGATTCGGAGATGTACGACGAGTCTGACGCTGTAGCTGAACTGGAAGACGAGGATGGCGGCATGGACCTTTACGACTAGATGTCGCCTACGGTTGGATGTCACAACAGAGGTGTGGCTTGATAGAATCACGATTGACGAAAGCCGGTAAAGCATAGGTGTTACGGCGTATGGGAGTACATGTTTGGATTAGACTTGCACCTGTTTCACAAGGTGCGATTCATGTGTAGTTTGAAGAGTATATAGTACCGCATTGACCAACTGGGCTTTTAGTATAGTTATTCAATCCAAGATGGATAAAACCAAACTTGATTGCCAGCCTGCCTTCCATGACTGTGGTCGAAACACGATCGTCGAAAGCCGTTGCTGTCATGGATATCTCGGCACTCTTCGAAAGATGCATATGTTGCTGCCTGTGAATATAGAAAAGTCACCACAAACATATTCCGTTATGTTTCTCAGCACTTTCGAGCTCTGATGTAGAACACAAACACGTATACTTAAAGGAACCCGCTGTTTAGACTCCTGGTGTCATGGAGTTTGTGCCTTTCTGATAGCTATTGTGTGGCACGCGTTTTGAGTACGCCTTGAGATCGCAGTGGTGGTGGAACACACTTGTTCGCTTATGCGGTGCTGTACATCAAGGGAGGTGGTGTACATTGTGGTGTTCGCTTGCTAGCTAGCTCAGAGAATCTGGGTTTCAGAAGGGTTTGCGACATGAACATGATGTGTGCTTTTATTTGCTCATTTGGTCTGTCTATGTCTCCTGGCCTAGGCGTCCTTGTTTTGGGCAGATTGGAGCTCAAGGGTATTGTCTCCAATGCTGGTTGTTACAGCCTCGGTCGGGGTTACATTGGCCGACGACGTCTCCCTCTTCCTCTTTTTGACTTTGAATCGTCGCGAAGCGGCTCGTGCTCTCTGTCCGTCCATGAAAGCCTCTCTAGATAGTGTCAGCCACCAAGCGCAAGGCTGAATCTACTGGAAGATGTACCTCGACCCTTGTTTTGCTAACCCATCGGCGGCATCATTGCCCACATCGTCCGAGTGCCCCTTGACCCAAAAGAATCTTGTTTCTGCACCCAGCTGTGTCCGGTCTCTTATTGTTTCCTGAAGCTCATGGAGGAGACGCTCGTCCTCCTTATGAAGGCCTTTGGCTTTGCTCCAGCTTTCTCGCAGCCATCTGCGATGCCAATCGGTGGCCCCTTGAATAGCATGCAACGAGTCGCTGCGAATAAGTACATTCTTATGCGCTGGTACTTTTTCCAGTGCGATTTTGACGGCCATGATCTCAGCACGTTGATTGGTCTGCCTGCCAGGCCCTAATGGCTCACCGTAGTTCCTTTGAAGGTGTAAGACACATTTCGATACTTCCCAGGTCTGAGCGCGACCAACCTTGGATCATCAGGGCCAAATCACACACCTACACCAGCAGCGGCATTTTTTTTGCCTGGGTTTAGCCCGCTGCCATCGGTATCGATAACGATGTATCTGGAAGTGTCAATTTCCATGAATGCAATGCAGCCACTACCAAGATAGCGATATGTAGGGTGACAAGTCGCGTGTTAAGCACGCGACGCGACGCGACGTGACCTACTGCAGATGCTTGTAAAACGCCAAGCCAGATCGTTGTCTAAGCATGCCACCTGAATGGCTCAAATATATCGGTTGTCAAAGCTAAGTGCGATATTTCATATTACTCTATCAAGCCTGTAACCTAGCCTCGCTGTGCAAATCTTGCTTGTCGAAGTATACCAGGCTCACAGCTCGCCAAATTTCCTTGAACTCATGCATCGCGACGCCACACGATCGAAACCCAGTTACCCCTCTTATCATTAGTAAGCAGGAACTCGACAGAAGGTAAATGAGTCATGGATTCCCACCATCTCCTCAACCTCTCAGCTTGCCACTCATCCCACGTCCATCCAGTGCGTTCCTTTATTATCTTATCAATTTCAATGTCAGGGCCTAGATCGAAGCTGCAGCAAACGATATTACCATCCACCCGAAGGTCCTGGATCATCTTTGGAAGACCTTCGAAATAATTCGGGACCCACCCCTCAATGCCACCTCGACGTTCAAGCCAGCGACGGTCGGTAAGCAGATCGTTTGCGAAATATACATCCATAGCGGCTTGATAAGCACTGTCTTCAAGAACGACTTTGAAGATCTCTGTGGTTTCCGCCAAAATCGGGGCGCCATCCAGAACAAGGTTAAAGCAGTTCGCTGGCATACCCAGTGCAGAGAGCGATGTCGCCTCTACGACCCACGAAGTTACTTCATCAGTAATCCAGCCTCTTACAAGCCGCCAGGAATCGGGTACGCTTCGGTCGGGACTAGCACTGGGGAAAACACTTTTCCAAAGGTTGGCATGCCTACGAATGCGAAGTTTCGGGTTTTCTCTGCAGTAGGGGATCAACCCTCGCGCATGGCTTTCGGGGAATGCAACAGCAGCTTGGGCCTCTACGAGTTCAATGTCTCGTAGAAGATTGCGTGATGCAAACGAGTTCGAGCCCAGCCACTTGATTGCCAACGAGGTGGCGGAGAAGGCGTAGTCCTCGCTTGGCATTGTGAAATAATGTCGGCTCCAGTCTTCTTCAGGGTAAAATGTTTTCTTTATCCGTTCGGCATCCTCTCGATCTAGCACAGACCAGGACTTAGGAATAGATCCTACAAAATCTGCGTCGACGAGGCTAGCTCTTGCAACTTCAGCGTCCGTAAGAGTAGCCCAGTCGGGATGCTTTGAAAGAAGTGTAAAGAGAAGATCCACGAAGTCTCGAAAGATGGATTGCGGCTGACCATAAGATATTGGGTAATGATCTTCGAAAATGGGCTGCTCGCTTATGTCATCGTAGTTCAAGAGTTCCGCAAATCCGTCCAGAACAGGCCGAAAGTAAGGAAACTCGCTTGCAACTTGATGCTTGACGTCTTCTGTTAAGAGAGAAGGGCCGACCATGCATATCTTGACCCACTTTGTTCGCAGAATCCTGTTTACCGCTGCATGCAACACACCTGCGTCATGACTGGATTCCGGTGTGCAATAGCTTCGGAAGGTGACTTTGTTTTTCTGCATGGGGAGTCCTTCCATCTCTTGATTCATTCTGCGACAAACGCGCATGAGTCGGACGTCTATCCTGCCACCGTCGCTAGCTTGGACAAGCTTGTTGTCGTCTGCGTCGTACACGTAGCCACCATAGACTGTAATGTACTCGTCATAGATCATGTCTCGGAGCTCTCGTGGTAATGTGAATATTCGACATTGTAGTTGAAGATGGTTGGGTTTTGGCGTTGATGGGTGGAGGGCGGCCGAACTGGAGATACCCTCACTTGTCAAAGAACTATTGGTGGACATTCTGTATGGATCAGACAGTGATTGCAACGGAGAATGGTGGGAGTGTTCTCTCCATTTATTAGTTTTCACCTGGCTGGAATCATCCGTTCATGGTTCAGACCCGAGTACTACTGGGTCTGACTCACGTGTGAACCAAGTTTTCGATCTGTTTTAGTTTGCGGGAGGGCACCGCTTTTTATGATTTTATTGATAAAGCACGAAAAACAGGGGTATATCGCGAAAAATCTCACAAAACAGGCCAAAGCCCTCTGCCTGTGGCACAAATGTCGTTACGTACTTGTTGCAGCAAAGTATATTCCAAGGATCTAAGAGTAGAGTTAGCAACAGTTATCAGATAATTACAGGGACTGACACCAACACTCACGCATCGTGAATCACGTGCGGTTCCAAGAGCTTCAGGGACGCGACCTCATCTCAACGTCAGCAAAGGTATCAGCGTCGTTATCCTGATCTTTACTCACGTATTGCGCGACCCTTGTGCGTATGACTGTGCTAGTGTAACTAGTGGCAGGTTGAATCTTTCTGGGTGTATAACTAACAGGTTGACTCAATTCAACGATCGCGAGTGCAGCTGCCCACAACCATGGATTCGATATATCTATGAATGGATTAGTACATTCAATCGACCATTGTATTGCTATTACTGACTGGGTGGCCCTGTGGGAGTTCTGAGGTTCGATTAGGACCAACAATTTTTGTTTCCGGAAGAACTGACTGAAAATTTTTCGAGTCCCTGAACCATATTCAACCCGCGATACCATGGAAGACCTGTGACTCCGAGCCCTTGATGAAGCGTTAGTCAACCGATTCAAGTACGTTGGTGTCTGCTTGACTTACAGTTCCCATGGTAAGAGCAGACCACGAGCCAGTCCTGTTCGGATGTCAGTCGACCAGCCATGAAATACCTATTTCGGCACAACTGGACGAGACTTACGTGTTCCATGCCGTTCACAATAAGAGCTGCCTCCCTTGAGTGTCAGTATTGAGTTGATTTGAAACCAGATGGCGAGATGTTACGCATCGCCAACGTCCTCTGTAGGTCTTCGAACCCGACTGGAAGCCGGCATGGCTAGATCTCCGACCAATGTGTCGTCTGAGGCGACGACTCTTCGTCTTCCTGACAGACGTCGATCAACTCGTCTCTTAGCCGCTCGACGGGCGCCATACCAAGGTTCCAATACAAGTAAGGGAGAAGGTGTCGCCCCAGATACTACAGTGCAGTCATCTCAAACGGGCTTGGAGCCACCACACTACCCATCTGGGAGCTTGCAACCAACGCAATCGTCACAGGAGCAAGCAAGCTCATCTCCTGTGTCTTCCAGCTCGCAGCCCAAAGGTCCGCTTTCCGACACAGCAAAGACTACAAGCAAGAAACGCGGTCGCCCACGTCTTGGTGACTTATCAAACGTGAAGAAGGCGCGCCATGATACTAGTATAGTAGCCTGGTTCGTACGTGAGGGAGCTTCACATCCCGCGAAACAGACCCTTCCGACGGTCACTGAACAATGTAATGCCTCGCCAGATGAGGAGGAGGAGTGGCATGATGTCGAGGAGGAAGCTTGAAGATTGGCGCCTGCGTTCGACGCTTCGCAACCAGCTCACATAGCTCAACATGTGCTAGAAGCTCCACATAAAAACCTCTCAATAGGCCACACAAATGTAAAATGGTGCTGCTGTACTTGTGAAAAGGGTAGGCAGATCGCGCGACTGGCTCGACTGCAGCCCTTCTAGTAGCCGTGCATCCATTGTCCCATGTTGAATGCCGTTCATCTTGTTTGACGAAGATTTTTTCCGTAACGATCTGATGGAGACATTCTGGACACGACAGATCCGCGATTTATGTGCTTCGGGATAATCAATCTCAGCGACAGGACGTGAGAGACCGCGCAACCGAGTTTGATGTATCGAATGGAGGCGTCTAGCTGAACTGTAGACATGCTCTTCGTCGTCTGGATATCGCTGCACTTTAAGTAGTTGCATCCAGCATACAGTCGTATTCAAGTCGCCGGTTCATGATCCTCCATACAGTAGTCAAGTAGGCGCATCAAGGTGGCTCAGTTTCGGTTCACTGCTGTGATCAAGTACTCAAGCTCCGAACTCTTGCGCTGCAGTATCGCTTCGTGTTCGCTTTTGCAGATGATCCGTTTGTCGAGGGAGGATTGCGCTCATGATGATATGCCAGGGGGAAGATTCCCCTCAAGGAACGGAGTAAGTCTTAGATAGCGCCGGGGACTAGCTCCGTTAGCGTCCTCATCAAAGTCTCCTCGTTTTCCAGCGGCACTTCTTATCCACCTCATTGAAGGAGGGAACATTTGCATCATTCGATATGGGCGGGCATTGACCTTTCGATAACCAGTACTATTGATAAGAGTTTCACAGTGCTGCGGTGACCTTTAGGGTACCAGTCTCCGCCTACATGATTTCCCCATCCAACGGACACGAAAGACCAGGTTGTCTGTAAACTTCCCAGCTAACACGCGCTCGCAGGGTGTTGGGATAGTGTACGGCTAACACGTACAGTTAGACGTCTACACAACATGCGAAAACACTGTTCCGACAAATAGAGTTTGTATACCATAGTGGTGTAGAAGTCAAGTTTGCGTCCAACCGCGGCCTGGTTGACAACCAGTCCACGACCCGCATTAGCCAGTACAGATGCAACACCTCTTCTAATTTGAGAGCAAATCTGATGCCAGAGTCGCTCATACGCATTATGCAGTCCAGTCACGCTAGTTCAAGTCTGTAATCAACGGGCCCTACGTAGCGTTAGCAGCTATATCCCACATTTACATTCACCAGCTTACCATGTACACCACATTCCTGTATCTGATCTTCCAAAGCCCATCGCGCTTGACCCACGAATCTTGGTACTGCGCAAACGCATACAGTGTGTCCGAGTCATCCTCTATTCCAGCCGCGCCCACCGTAGCGTTTGGGCGCAGAAAGTGCGTCGCTTGGAAGTACGTCGCGCTCACGGCAGTGTTCTTGTCACAGATACGGATCCGCTGAGTGCCGAGGAGATGTTGGGTCCCAGGAAATTGAGCGAGGGAGGCGGAGAGTGTGGTTTTGATGGCTTCGACACCGGTCAGGACTCCCAATGGGGCTGAGTAGTCGGCTGTCGCGTCTGCAGTGAAGACATCGGGCAGCGATTCGAAGGAACGACCGTCAATGATTATAGCATACTGGGAGAGTGTTTGGCGAATGTCTTCGATGTCAGCCACATCATTAGTGATCTTCTGGCGTGGAAAGTACGACGTGAGTTGTGAGACGGGTACTGGGCTGGGCGAATATTGAGCGCACGATCTTGAGGTGGCAGCCTGAGCAATGGCGAATAGCAGTGATGCTGCTACAAAGATCCTCATGATCGAAGATGTTGTTCTAGTGACGTCGCTTTCGCTTTCAGAGCACACACTGGGAAGCACCTTGCACTCGGGACACTAACGAAATTGAATCAGAAATTGGGAGTGAGGCTCGATCGGAAAGTGCGGGGAGCGATATTTGTAGAATTCAAAAAGCCAAAGAGGAAGGTTGGATGAAGCGGCAGGCAGCATCCCTGTCTGCGCTGGTGCCCGAGACAACATGCGAGCCGTTCTCCACAATCAGGCAAGCCATTCTCAATTCATCCGCACGAGGCCACCCAAGGTCGCACAAGCCGTCAACGGCGTCGTGGTACTGTTGAGGTTGAATGTGGATGAGACCGCTGGTATTTCTGATGGCCAATTCTTACCTAGCTATCTACCCAATTGTGACTCGTTGTGTTCCGTCACACACTCTCCAGCATATCAGAGTCTAGATGAAATGCCGATCGACAGATATATTTGTATCTTTCGCATTGATGATTTGCTTAGGCATACAGTACATATGGCTCGTCGATGAACGCGCTCACTTTGATACATAAGCGTTAGGCAAACGTCATTGCCTCGATCGCCAACCTTCTTGGTAGCTCGCCGAGCTCGACATATCGGTATATAGTGGACTGTCCAACTGTGCGGACGATTGCCCTTCCCTCTATATCTCGCAATCCACGCAAGAAGGTAACAAGATCCTTTGTGTGGCAGCAGATATGCTTATCTATGTACCTGTACAGAATGTTGTCGAAGTACGCTGAATTCGAGCGAAGGACGCTCACGTGTATGAAGAATGGTACTGGGCGAGAAAGCTAGATGATTACCCCCTCGGATGAATCGTACGTGTACTCGTCGACGTCGTTCAAAATCCGGAGTCAATTTCCTGCGCCTCGCCGTCCTCGGTGGTGTACCCTTGATCGTTGTCGTGTTCATCGTCACTATACTGCTGTTCGAAAAACACTCGTTTTTGTTCCTCTGAGCTCTCGTCGTCGCTACTCAGCTCATAGTCTGTATCTGAATCGACAGAACTCGGTCGATTTGTGACGCGCTTCCAGGCCCTTTTACCGGCTGTGTCGTCGTCTTTGACAGTCGCTGATATGACCTCGCGCTCTAAGCCTACATAAACAGTGATAAGTCTGCCATCAAGTCTTGGATGCGGCAGCTTCCGTTTGACAGTAGGTATCGTAAGAGCCACTCGGGAATGTACTTCGGCGCATCGTTCAGAAAGCGTGATTGCTTTGTCAAATCATTGTCCTCCCGCTCAGACATGGCTGATGACTTATTTCGCAGTTGATGCGAATGAACTAGGCTTGGGGCTTTGCAATTGCGGAGCGGCGCCAATTCTATGGTCAAGGCGCACGAAGGAAGCTGTGAAAGAGAGCACACTAGGATTTCGTCACTAGTGACACACTTCACTACTGTGCAAACGAGATGCTATAAACGCCATCGCATTAACTGCTGTCAATCCACGTGCTTTTACAATCTAGATGAAACAGCACGCAGCCTCTACCCTCAAGGCTTCTCAAACAATGTACCTAGAAGTACACAGGTCATTCCGGCTCATGATACTCCTTATCAACCGCACGCAAAGTATCAGCAACAGACCGTCTCCCCACGCGATTCCTCCTAACCGCATTGGCGAGCTCACGCAAATCGTCCTTGAACTCGCTCTCGTATTTCACAGCCTTCGACAGCTTTCTGTAGCTCCACGTCGACAGCGCCAACATCGCGACCAGACACCGATGGTTGCTTCCCTTCTCGCTGTTCTTGTATATTGTCTCGCCGAAGCACTCGGGTTGCGCGTTGCACCTGGCCATCTTCTCAATCGCGGCTCTGAACACGAAGTTGCAGAACCGCGTGTCCTCGAGCTCGCGGGCGAGGACGTAGCAGGCGCACCAGTGGTGCCAGAACGCCTCGTCATGGGCTTCGCTCCCGCTGCTGAGGAAGGGCATCGAAAAATTTCCTTCGCAGGTTGAGAAGCTGGCGTAGGTGCGGAAGAGGATTGAATCGATGTGGAAGAGAACCAGGGTTTTGCCGTCGAGAATCTCGGGGTTCCAGTGGGGGATAAGGTACTTGGAAGTGCTAAGAAAGACTGCATGAATGTAGAAGGTGACACCGTCTTTGACAATGATCCGCATGGGTTCCGACTCGGTGCTGGATGCGTGTTAGCAACTGGAAGGTTGCAAATGCAAGAATTTGATGATGGGCGACTTACAAGTGATATTCGCTTTCGTCAGAATAATTTGTGAGAGTAGAATGGGCAGGAGAACAGTCTCCCGCAAGGATTCTATCTAAGGTGCGCTGGCACATGGTGTTTGATGAAGACGTTGTGTTTGTTGAAGACATTGTGTGCTAGCACGTGCGACTTGCGTGTGACTCGTGTGTGACCTTTGTATGTTCAGGTGGAGTTAATTTTCAGGAGCTCAGATGGTATGATAATCTTCAGAGTTCAGTGTGGATTGAAGAGCAGGAATAGTAGTGGCACGAGAGTTTTACTTATACCTGATGCTACGAGATCCGTGTCTTAGCCGAACCATCGAACGACTGGGGCAGAGCACAGCATTATCCAATTGTAGTTATCATGCAATGGTTGACAGGGTCAAATTTTAAAAACCTTGGTTTGCCAGGGCCAACGCATCAATATCGTTACTGATGCCCAAAGATTGCATGCAATCGCCAATTCAATTGCCATGGGAAGGCGAAAGGCTTAATTGATAAACACAATAGATACTGCTGATACACAGGAGAATCTCCATGGTTAAAATTGACTATAAAATTGTTCTGTGACTAAGAGAAACATTGCTCTCGCATTTTCAAACGAATTGTGTTGTTTTGGTAGTTGACGGATCATGAAAACTGGAACATAAAGCAATCTTGGTCCATATATCCGAGCCAGAAGTCCACCAATGCCCAGGTACACGTGTCTCAGTGTAGGAAACAACCGAAAGATGACAGCGGATGATCGAATTTTAGGCGGGCTGGTTGGCTCCTATGCGACGACAGGAAGAAATATTGTAGTCGACCAGGAACGATGTTGTGTTGTATCTCTGGTACAGGAGACCCTTCAGCTGTGACTTCCCCGTGCCAACATCAGAGGCCCCTCTCAACTTTGTAGCAAGGAGCGCCGCTCAAGGTATGCTCGTGGTACTCGCAAGTGTCCTCGTCCTTGAGGAACGCCCTGGGGCATTGTTTCTTGCAACCAGCGCGCAACACGTCTGCCATGCCAACCAGGAGGTCAGTTAAGAACTCATGAGGAAAGTTCCGTTCAGGAATCGACTTGAAGAGCTTATTTGTCCACGCGTTGATGGCGAGATCGAGAGCTAGCTTCCTGTGAGGCGATTTTGCCGAACAATTGAGATAGGCCAACTTTGGGAGACACATGTAGCTTATGTCCAGTTGGATCAACTTCTCGATCATGGCATCGATCAGACTGTCTTTGAAGTTGGTATCTTGGAGGAAGCCGCCAAGTATGTAGCACCTGTCGAGTGAATTCTATTCGCCGTCGACAGTATCGCCGAGACTGTTTCGTGCTTTCGCACCCTCTTCTTTACCGTCCTTTACTGTGCAAATGCGACCAGTGTACAGCCAGTCAATGTAGACCTTGAAATCCATTGGGCTTTGGTCAAGAAGCATGATTGTCGTTGTAGACTTCTCCTTTCCGTCGTTCTTTAGTGCCTTCTTGAAGAAGTTGGAGCTGGCGATCAAACGCGTGTCATGAACGTAGTAAGTGATAGGCTCTTCTTTCCCCACGATGACTGTGATTGGTGCAGAGTCGAATCTAAGTATATCAGCGTCAGCAATTGCCCTATCAAGAAACAGGGGAATGTATACTCAAAAGTCGTGCTGGTTAGGTAGCGGATCTTTTTGCACGCAGAGCCATCGGCGGTAGCTTCAGTGCCGCGTTTCCTCGAAGGGGTTGTGCCGGGCGTTGCCATCGTGTCTGTGGTGTTGACGGATGAAGAGAGGAAGGGAAGCAGGGAATTGGTAACATAAGTAGAGGAAGGTAAGAGCGATTGTTTGCGATGCACAAGAGCAGAAACGCCAAGAGCCAGCCACCAGGATCAGAGGAAGTAAAGGTCAATCGCGAAGCAAGGATGGTGAGGCGAGGCAAGCAAATTAATAGACAAGAAATACAGAACCGCTGCAGCGTCAGAAGCATTAAAAGAAACATCTACGACACCACGACACACCGCGCCCTTACCCTCGCACCCGCAAACCCCGCGGAACCAAGTCTTCCTCCTCCTCTTCACAGTCCTCCACCACCGGACTAGGCGGCGGCGTATCATCCACGCCCTCAAACTCCTCGCCCTCCCTCCCCGCGACCCCAAAAGCGCCATACATACTTCCGCGGCTGGGCTGCGGCAACAGCCGCCCGTGGGGCGCTCCTGCACAACTAGCCCCGCGCTCAGAGTGCTCCTGCGCGATGAGCTGGCGGTACCGGTCGACGCGCTCCTCTACTGTTTCAAGGGGGTCGTGGCCGCGCTGCTTGGGGTTGCGGGTCGGTGCATTGAAGGAGGCGATGGATGTGGGGCGTGAGGCTGAGGTGTAGATTGATGATGGTGGACGGGGCGGGGAGAGCATGGAGTCGTGGCGCGAGGGGGCTCGAGGGAGGGGAGTGAGGGTGTCTTGTGCGACTGGGTGGAGGTGAGTGGAGTTAGCAGAGCGTGTGGCTGAATCTGTGGTTGATTGTGTGGTTGAACGTGGCGTGCAGGGCTGAATCGATGCGCTGGGATCTGAGGGGTGCTCGTGGTTCCAGGCATCGGTGAAGGAGGGTGGGCGTGAGTTGCGAGGGGAGTCCTCGCTGATGATGGGTTTGTCGTCTTGCATCCAGTTTTTGGGGCTGAATGGGGTTGAGAGGTCCACAGCGATGTCTGGCTGGTCGTCAAGGCAGTGACGGGCAGTGACTGGAGGCTCGTAAAGACTGTCTCGTGTGTATCGCGTTGACTGCTTAGACTCTCGAAGGGAGACCTTTGCATCATGCCGCAACATCTTTAACTCCACACCAAGATCGTAAGCCTCCTGAACTGCCTGATCGCCATTAGCATGTTTGCGCATCCAGTACCGCACAAACCGCAGTCCCTTGCTCTTTACTTTGTCTGCACCTTTCTGGCCGCCGCTGCGCGATCGCAGATGGCCATACATACCGGCGAAGAGCGCGAACAATGCATTTTCATCTGAGCCTAGGCGCGCAAGCATACAAGCCGGGCAGCCGTTCTTCTGGTAGGCCCATTTTGCTCCGGTATCGATGGGTGGTTTGCCAGGTGGTGCAGATCCAGCGAGCGTCCACTCAGGGAAGAACATTTCCACGACTGGCTCGAGCTGGCGAACTCGATACTCATCCGCCTCAGAGAGAATGCCAGACATTACGATGGGATATAGAAACCGACCCACCGCAACTTCTAGCTCGAACCTAATCCAGGCCCAAATATCATCCACGAGATGAACATCAAGACCTCTATGAGTGCGACAAAGGAGCCCATGCGAGGATAGAATCGACGACCGAAGCCGGCGTGGAAGGTTTTTGATAGCACCCTGGGTAGCTTTCTCGTACTGAGCATCTTCAAAGTCCATAGATTGAGGATCGTTGCGCAAGACACGTACCATGTTCTTAATGTCTGCGCCATGGAGACGGCGCGTTTCCATTTTGTAGAACATTTCGAGCGTGGTAGTCAAGATATTCTATATGGTGTGTAAGATGTCTGGGCGCGGAACCTTTAGCTTAGATCCGTATTACTCGTGTGTTGGTGGATGAATTTGTGTTTCATCTGCTACATTGCTTTAGGGAACAAACATATACTGATTGTTAGCTGAGGCATTGTGTAGGCTCGATGGAGTGTGTTGTCGTCATTGTGTGTGAACGGCAGGAAGACGCGCATTAACATCATTGTAGACAAAGCCCAGTCTCAGTGCGGTTCGTCCATTATGTTCAATTGGCTGAGACATGTAAACACGAGACATGTTGCTCGTTATTTTATGTCTCGAATAGACGCTCTAGTTCCGATCAGCATGGTTTCATCCAGTTCAATCGCAAAAGATCCACACATGAGCATATACTAAGAACAGATTCGATTGAGTATTGTGATCCAATCGCCCATGCGCCAATCCAGACCTCATAAAACCCATGAAGCGAATGAAGAGTTTCTAGCCATCAAGTAAAATGGGCTAAAAATGCCACGCCGGGCAAGAAAGATGTTGAAGAAATGTTAAACGAAGTAATACAGTTGAAGGCGAAGATTGTGTACCGGAACTATACATTAGGTATCGCAAATGCATGTATGCAGAAAGGCGAGGGAATGCCGCGTTAACGTGAGCTCTCAGCCCGGAGGACGCCAGCTCCTCTGCCGTGCAGATTCTGATTGACTTTGTTTGTCAGGTCTTTGAAGTTTCCTGCCGAGGACGAGATGCTTAGTGCTTTCTTCCGTGAAATGCGTGGTGTCGAGGCGCCCTGCGCCCGCAGACTCTCGTCGCTTGTAGCAGCGTCTGCCAAGACTGCGTTGAGCTCGTTCTCCTTCTCTTGGTCAAACTTTTCCTGCGCAGTGCGACGTGCACGCTCGTACTTTGATGCTGTGTCGCCCTTGTACATGGTCCCGCCAATGCGGTCGAGGTAGACGAAAAAGGGTTGCGAGAAGTTGGTCTTGATGCCCCAACTCTGGTGGTGGATGTCGTGGTAGGCCGCGTTGTTGGGGAAGATGAAGTGGAGTGGGTCGTATGGAAACTCGTAACCGCTGTGATCAAGCACGGTCTTGATGGTTGATCCGGTGAAGAACCACATGGACTGGCGCATTGACATTCCTGTGAGCAGGTATCCAAGGCCGCCGCCCAGTGTGTCGAGAGCGAAGCCCTCGAGTGGGTGGTTGTATAGAGCGCCGTACGCGTAGGGGACGTAGAGGCGGTGGTGGCGTGAGTGGAAGGTCACTGTTGCTGTCAGCTTTCACACTCGCTTTGAGAATGCTGGTGCTTACCGTAGAGCCATTTGTTCATGTGCATCGCGCGGTGCAGCATGTACTCCCAGGCGTCGATGATGACGATGGCAGCCATGAACTGGAGCGCAGGCACGGCGTACCAGTACAGGAAATTGGCTACATTGAGCTCCCACGAAGCGAATGCAGTCAGCCCAGGGTACTGTCCGCCGGCAATGACGGCTGCCAAGGTGGGCTGTGCTGCAGACAGCTTGGAGGCCAGCGCGGTCGGGTCGAATCCAGCGAGAGAGAGGACGAAAGGGACAGCACGCTGGGCGACACGCAGGTTCTGAGCGTACCAGGCCACGTCGTACTCTGCTGTGCCGGTAGTGGGCGCATCGTCGTAGTATGAGAGGCCCAACATGGCGGCCGACTGGATGACCTGCTGTAGAACTACGTCTCGGAACACCTCCCATCGCGTGACATGGTTGCGCTTGAGGACCTCGGCGGGCGTGTGCAGGCGGTACTTGGCGAAGAGGTCGTAGACATCGATTACGTGGAACAGGAGGGAGACGCCCCAGTATGCGATGATTGGCAGGGCTGTCTGGATGGTCGCGTCCGACGCCCAGGAGACGAGCGGCGTGAGCGGCGTGAGCGTGTATTCGGGCAGCGCAGGCAGGCCGTGTGTGGTGACGTTGCTCGCCATGGCGGCGGTGTGGTGTGTTGGCGGGCTATGCAGTGTGTCGGTGAAGGTGCGGTGGTGGTCGCGATGTATGACGGGTGTAGGGCAGAGGGCAATGAAGCTGCGCACTCGGTCGGATGCCGCGGAACAGGGAGATTAGGGGGAAACGGCGTCGCGGGCGGAGCTGGGGCGCCTGGCGGGGCAGTCGATCTACAGGGCTCGAAAGGAGAGGCTTTGGTGGGCAGAGCAGTCGGGGGCCGGTCGTGTGAGAGTGGTGCAGGCGCTGCTGAAAACAGGCGCAGGCCGCATCATGATTCCGTCTCCCGTCCGAATCCCGATGCGCGCAGCACGGCCAGCACTGACTGGCTGTTTCGCCACCAAGCGAGCAAGCGAGCCAACCCTGGCAGCGCAGGCCCCGCTTGGGCTTGTAGTCTCGAAGCGGGCTAGCGGCCGAAAGTGGTATAGCTTTTCAACCCCACCAAAGAATTGCACCCCGAGAGCGTGAAAACAAAAGCTGGCCCTTAGCCTTCACTCCCACACTCACTTTCCACCGCACAAATCTCACAGCCGCCGCCATGATCATTTTCAAGGTGAGTCGACGCCGCTGCTGTGCTGCGCCCGCGTGCGCGCCTACCCCGCCTTTCTCGGGCACCAGCATGGCCCGCCCACGTCAAGCCCCTACTAACACGGGCTTGTAGGATATCCTCACCGACGACGAGATCATCTCCGACTCCTACGACCTGAAGCTGGTTGATGGTGTTGTCTACGAGGCCGACTGCAAGAAGATCAGCGTCGGTGGTGAGACCTTCGGTATGCCGCGCCCCACCAGTCACTGTTGCTCGAATGAGGGGCGCTAACACAGCGCAGACACCGGTGCCAACGCTTCTGCTGAGGAGGCCGAGGAGGGTGCTGAGGATGGCGTCGAGACCAAGATCGACGTCGTTTACTCTTTCCGCCTGAATGAGACCGGTTTCGACAAGAAGGGCTACCTGACCTACCTCAAGGGTGAGTGGTTGTCCTGAGATTAGCGTTTGCACTCTCTAACGGCTTCAGGCTACATGAAGGCCGTCAAGGCCAAGCTCCAGGAGAACGGCTCCTCCGCCGAGGAGATCACAGCTTTTGAGAAGGGTGCTGCCGCTTACGCCAAGAAGATCGTCGCCAACTTCAAGGACTACGAGTTCCTCACTGGCGAGTCCATGAACCCTGATGGCATGATTGTTCTCCTCAACTACCGTGAGGATGGTACCACTCCCTACGTTACCGTCTGGAAGCACGGTCTCAGCGAGATGAAGGTTTAAAGCCTCTCGCGACGGACGTGGAGGAGCGGGGTTGGATTGGTTCATTGATTTACGAATACCTATTGCATGATCGGATATGCGCCATAGTGCGACAAAAAATACGAATCTAGACGACCCGCTGCTATTGCGGCAAGCATTGACAGTCCCAACATGCTTTGAACTGAAGTGAGATGGGAACAACTGACTCTAACCGAAAACCAGCCTCAGAGTGTCACAACCACGATGCGGCCATTCTCTGTGGATTGTCTAGCGTCTGTGAAATCTGCGGCTGCAAAGAGTCCATCGTTGTGTCCGGCGGCTAGAAGCAACATCTCTATTCTCCTTATTTCAGGACGGTCCTAAACCAATCACAAATGTGCAAGACAATGCTTGCTACCTGCAAGACGAGATAATCATGCAGTGCACTCAGCCTATCACGAACGCAACAATTCATCCTTGCTACCAGTACATGTCAGCTGCAACGCTTCGCACAGCCTCCGGCGCTTATGCGGTGAAGTGTTTTAGCACGTGCTCACGCGTCCCCTGCTCTCGCGCGTAGAGCACGTACCTGCAGCCTCAGGCACAGCCTGCTCGTGCACCCCCGCACCCGTCGCCTTCTCCCACCCATTCTTATTTTTTTTTGTTTGTTGGTTCGTTTTGTGACTGTATGGCTTTGCGGTCATGCCGCAGCCGCCCCGCCTAGTTCCACCGAACAATGCTGGCGGTCGTGCGGGTCTTCGAGGAGCCGCTCCCGCCTCGGTACCGGTACCGCCATCGACACCGCGGAAGAACGCAGAGGGGTTCGACGAGCTGCTGCGCTCGCTCAAGAATGACTACCAACTGGAGGAGCTCAAAATCGGAGCTGGATTGAAGTCGCCTGCGCGTAGTAAAACCGTAGCAGATGGAGTCATCCAGAGATTACGGTATTTTTACTATCAAGACGAGTCCACCCTCGATGAAGTACTGTCTACTTTTGCGATATCAGCTAAGCTTCTTGATATTGAAAAAAGGTTGGGTGTATTGGCGGAAATATTGCGAAGGAAGGACCCGCGTGGGGTGCCAGTGTCAAGGTCAGGGACGCCAGTAAGTGCAAGAAACGTGCCGCAAACCAGGCTCAAGACGCCTCAGCCATGTAAGTGCGTTTCTACGAATCATCTCACACAATTGCGTGTGCACAATTTTGTACCCACTAATGTCATTTCCTATTACCCCGCCAAATTGTAACGTACGGTAGTGCCGCTATGCCACCGCTATTTGTAGCTCTCAGTGCTCACCGCTAGCGTCTTCCCTTTCACATCTTGAGACAGCTCTCTCGCCACTTGCACCCTGCGAACCTCGTTAAGATTCTATTGTCCCCAAGCATTTTGATACTAAGAGGTCGCAGCTGTTGAAGACACACCCCGATCGAGAGGTCTGTTCGATAATTACAGAAAAGACGCAGCGTATTCTCGGCGTGCGGATGATATGGACCCTGGGTCACCCACGGACGAAGACGAGGATGACTTTGTGACCCCTCCTCTACCAAGAGAGTCGTCTCGGTCACTGTCACCATCAGTCACCTCGATGTCAGCCAAACGAAGAGTCGAGGCAAGTGCTCACCTCTCCTTGAAGAGCACCACCAGGAAACGACCGTCTGATTGTTCCACCGAAACTGCAAGGTCACAAAAGTTGACGAAAACCTCGGAAGGTGCACAGCCTTTCCACAAGTCACAGGTACCAGCTGCTATCAAGCCTGCCCCGTCGCTGTTCAAAAGACCATCTCTAGACATGGCGCGCTCTTTCTATGCTCCCGTACCCTCTCAGTCGACAGTAAACACCTCATTCAATACAGTGTCGTCCTCTCAGCAGACCCAGCCAGACACTGCGAACACATCCTTCACATCCGATGCCGGCGGTACTGAGATTCATCATCCTTTCATGAAAAGAACCAGTTCAACCACAATTGGATCACTCGATGATCAGGATTTCTTGACTGTCAACGCAAAGCTTCACAGAGAAGCTGCAAAGCTGGAGAGTCGGGTAGAGCCTTCGAGCGTCTCGTCGCAAGGGCGTGATAGCTCGTCAAACTGGGGGTCCTCGCTTCCAGAGGAGGACTTACTGGATGCATCTGCCAGAGTGGAGTCGCTACACACCGTATCCTCAGTACGCCCAAGACGCCTCTCGCAACAGCAACCAGCCCCACAGATAGGAGGCTCACAACCAGTTTTGTCCCCGGTAAAGAATGGGGCTTTCAATAATTCCAAAGCAGCAGCGATGTCTTTACACCAGTCATTTCCTCCACCACAAGGCGCAAGTGCGATGTCGCCCAATAAGTCAGCTCTATCTCCCATAAAACTGACAAACGGCGTGACAACAACTCGGCACCAATCGCGATCTATACGAGAACAGACACCTGTAGAATCACCGTCCAAGATCGGGCATCGCATCCGCGACATTGTAGAACAAGGACTGTTCGTCAGTGAGCCTTCGGTTGACTTGCGAGCGATGCCGTACTTCGCACTCTTTATCTGCCAACGCATTGCCTTGGAACACAAAATCTCGGTAGCAGAGCTCGTACGCAACATGGATGTTGCACAAGCATGTGCTGACCCTGAGGTGTTCTGGCAGTCACTTCGTACACACGACAAGGTCACGCATATCAAGTTCAAGGACCCAGATCGGCTGTGGTCGGCTGCTAAGCGCAGTTTTGATGGCTTCACGTTCAAGGGCCAGATTAACTTGCGCAGCAAACGATCAGGTCCTATCTTTGAGCTCGATCTACACCCGATCTTGCCAGACAAATCTTGTCGCTTTCAACGAAAATTTGGGGCTGACCGTTTCTTGTATTTGAACGTCCCTGAACTTGATGTCAAGGGGTGGGGTGGTGGCACTCAGGAGGATTTGAAGAGCATCCGCGAGCGCTGGAGTAGATGGCTTGATTCCGAACACACCTTCTTGTACCGCAAGTGGAGGGTCTTTCACATTGAACCTTTGAAGAAACCAAAGAAGAAGGGCCGCAGTGCAGTTGTGACGCACAAATTCCGTGTTGTTCTCTTTGCGACGGAAGGATGCGGCATCGCGAGGAGGTGCCCGATTGGAGAAATGCTGAACTGGTTCCTCCCATTCGACCAGAACTCGGAGCAGTCTTTCTGCAAAGCATATGCCCGCTTCGACCTGGGCCTTTCGCGAACAACGCCTACGTTGGTTTTCAAGCCTTCGCAGGTTCACTTCGTTAACGACATCTTAGCGAGCAACGACCGCGAGGCTACTGAGTTTGATGATCCCACTTTGAAGTGGAAGAAAATCCCCAGTCGCCAAGTCATGAACGATGGGTGTTCCGTCATGTCAGTGGGCGCCGCGCTTGAGATCTGGAAGCTGTACAAGAAAGTCAGTGGCGTCACTGGGCCCCTTCCAAGTGCTTTTCAAGGTCGAATTGGAGGCGCAAAGGGGCTTTGGATGATCAGCGACGAGTCTTTCACGAAGGACCCCGAACATCTGGCGATCTGGATCAGGATCAGCGCAAGCCAGCGCAAATTCAAGCCGCATCTAGAAGATCTGTCTGACACCACGTTCGATCGTCTCCGTCTCACGTTCGAGGTGTCCAACTACAGCACTGGACCTGCACATGCAGATCTCCACATCTCCTTCATTCCGATCCTGGCAGACAGAGATGTACCTCGGGACGTCATTGCCGACTACATGAAAGAACGGCTTGATGCTGCCAAGAGCGAGCTACTCGAGAGAGTGAGAGAACCGGTGAAATTCTACGAGTATGTCCACAAGAACGGCTCGAGAACGAGAGAGGGTTCCGAGATGGCGTGGCAAGCGGCTCTACCTCTGGCCTTGGAGGACAAGATCAAGCTATTTCTTGAATCGGGATTTTCGCCTCTCCGCTTGCAGGTCTTGGCCAAAAATTGCCTACGTTTCATCAAGAAGCTGCATCTCCTCCAAGAATCGAAGTTAAAGACCCCAGTCGGGAAAGCAACACATCTTTTTGGCGTGGCAGATCCTTTGGGGGTGTTGAAGCCTGGCGAGATACACGTGCAATTCTCGTCCTCCTTTGTCGACGAGTTGACTGATGAGAAGTATCTGAATCTCAACGGACATAACCTTCTGGTCGCGCGCCAACCTGCTGTTCGGAACTCTGATATACAGAAAGTGCGTGCGGTGATCTGTCCAGAACTCTCTCACCTTGTCGATGTGGTGGTCTTCCCCTCGAAGGGTCAGTTCCCACTGGCAGGAAAGCTGCAGGGTGGCGACTACGATGGTGACATCTTCTGGCTTTGTTGGGAAGACAGGCTTGTGGCACCTTTCCAGAACGCACCCGCGCCAGTCGAGAGTCCAGATCCCGAGCAGTATGGCATCAACGTTAACAGAGATCAGCTAGTCGATCTTGGGGTTAACGTTCACGATGAACCGAGCGTTGACAATTTCTTGCAAAAGTCCTTTGTCTTTCGATCTGCACCATCTTTGCTCGGCATAGTAACAAAATACCTAGAGAAGCAGTCGTATTTGGAAAACAAGATGTCATCCTTCAGGCTAGACCGCTTAGCCGACATGCACGATCTACTTGTCGACGCCGCGAAACAAGGCTACACGTTCACATTGGAAGACTGGTATTTCTATCTTCGGAGCGAATTGAGGTGCAAAGTGCAACTAAAACAGCCGATCTATCAAGACGCCATGGACGCATGCGCAGCTGTTAAGGATTCCGGTGCTGACGTCGACAAGACGAGGGAAAAGAAGTACGAACACAAGGCGGAAAACATTATCGATTATCTCTACTTCGAGGTTGTGCGGGCGCACAACGTTGCTACCATGAAGGAGCTACAGACCGTTCTCTCGTCAGCAACAGAGGCGGACAAAGATCTGCTCTACCCGCGAGAACAACTGGACGCCCTCGAGGATAAAAGCATCAAAGATGAACTCCTCAGGATACAGTACGAGATCTCTCAACTCTATCGCGAATGGAATGCAAACACCCATACGGATGACAAAGGCAAGGGCATCGAGGTCTTCGCCAAGGTCGTCGAGGACCTCTACGCCCGTTTCCAAGCTATCAAGCCCGTCAAAACTGACCACCCCATGATCAAGCTGTGGCTGCACCCGTGGCTGAGACCAGACGTCTGTCTGTGGGACAGGCTTCGGGCGTCCACCTTGTACACGAAGTTCCATGACCGTAAAACTGCGCAGACGTTCGTTTTCCAGATGGCCGGCGACGAACTCGCCAAGATCAAGGCAGAGTCGTTCCCTCGCACGCGATACATTGTTGCAAACATCAGAGCGAACATGAAGCCGAAGCCGATCAGGGCGTTCGAACTAGACGACGATGACGACACGGATGACGACGATGAAGCGAGCGTGCTGGGGCAGAGGACCGCATAAGGTGAGTTTGACGAAGACGACGGTGCCTCTCACATCGACTAATCGTGTTATAGCAGTTGACCTCGCCTTTTGTAACGTATCGCCGTCGATATTTAGACCTGGATGAGCAACTACAAGCAAACCACGCACCTCAACAATTAGTGCCGGAACGCATCACGAGGCCGCACTTCCACTGAAAATCAAAATCAATCAACATCAAACACAGTCGATTCCAGAGACTGGCCAACCACCGAGCCAGTCCGGAGACCACACTGAGCCATTCATACTATATCGCAGACAAGACGGTGAGCAGAACGAGAGAGATAGGAAAGAAGGAAGGAAAGAGGGAAGGACAGACAGCAACAAATTGCAAGTACACAGAGGCGTTGGCATGTTTTTGTTTCATTCCATTGCATAGCTTCAGTAGATCGCATAGCATACTTGTCTACTGATCTGTGTCTGTGATGTACCTGTTCGCACACTCCCTCCCCCAACGAACGGTCGTCAGGAGTGTCCTCACTCATATATCCTACAAGGTTTCTACCCATGGTGGAGCAAGTGAGCCCGCCCATTGGAGTCGCACAACCCACGACAGGGAGTGCGGGATCTCGAAGTCATGTGTTCGGTATTCGATCATTCACATGCTTCTCTCTACCTAATCAGATTTCCACAATTTGACACTGTGCAAGGAGACGCACTGAGACGTGTTTTCGGTTTTGATGTAGCCATGTTGTGTCATCTCGTGGTTGTTAGAACCTTGGAACGTGGTTCTTGAATCATGTGTTTCGAATGCCTGACCCGTCGAGGGCCCTCAATAGAAGGCTCACAGTCTTCTCAAGCTACACTTCATGATTGATGTCAGAGACATGCTTAATGTCAGAGACCTGATACCCATACTATAAAACACTTTCTCCACCTACAGCTTCGTAAGATCGGTCAGTTGAGTCGAGAACCGCACATCGGAGCTAGGATCGGGCGTACCAACTGCATTGAGACAGCTGGGCTCCACTTTCACCACCGCCTCTAGATCGCAAGCCCCACCAGCACGTCGTACGATATGATATGGCTGTTCTGAGTCCGCGCAACCTACACGACACCACGCAGCAGTGCGTCGAGGCCGTTCAGTGATCGGAAGGCTGCCGCGGGACCGGCGACACCAGCGGGACATCGTCCACGTCATTAAAATCGACATCTGCGCATCTCGCCGCGCCTAGACGTTCACACCACAGTTCGCCGAGATGGCGTCCCCGACGAACACGCTCACCATGCCGCCGCGCTTCAACATCGAGCTCGAGCGCACCGACGCCGGCGTGCCGTTCCGCGCGACGCAGTCGCACATCCACCACACATGGGCGCGCACGTTCCACGCGCGCCCGGAGCTCTACATCCGCCCGCAGTCGCTGGAGGAGGTGCAGAAAGTCGTGACGCTCGCGCGCCGCATGCGCCGCCGCGTCGTCACGGTGGGCTGCGGCCACTCGCCGTCGGACCTCACCTGCACGTCGGCGTGGATGGTGAATCTCGACGACTTCAAGGAGGTGCTGGGCGTGGACCCGGAGCGCCGCACCATGACGGTGCAGGCCGGCATCCGCATGCACAGCCTGAACGAGCAGGCGAAGGAGTACGGCCTGACGATGCCGAATCTGGGCAGCATCGACGTGCAGAGTCTTGCGGGCGCGATTGCCACGGCAACGCACGGCAGCTCCATGCAGCATGGCCTGCTGTCCGACCGCGTGCGCAGCCTGCGCATTGTCCTCGCCAACGGCCAGGCGGTGCGCTGCTCTGCCACGCAGTCGCCGGATTTGTTCCGCGCCGCGCTTGTCTCGCTCGGCGGCCTGGGCATCATCGTTGAGATTGAGTTCGAGCTGGTGCCGCACACGGACATCGAGTGGGTGCAGACCATCCGCCCTATCGCGGACGTGCTTGCAGACTGGAACAACGGCCTCTGGACCTCGGACGAGTTTGTGCGCGTCTGGTGGCTGCCCTACATGAAGCGGGCCATCGTCTGGCGCGCCTCCACCACCAAGAAAGAACACGTCAAGCCCCAGTACAACTGGTACGGCGGCAGCGTGGGCTTCCACACCTACCACATCCTGCTCTGGATCAGCCAGTACGTGCCGCGCTTCTTGCCGTGGGTCGAGTGGTTCGTCTTCGGCATGCAGTACGGCTTCAAAGACGGCGCCGTCATCTCCGCCGTCGAGGAGCAACGCACCGGTCTGCTCATGAACTGCCTGTACTCGCAATTCGTCAACGAATGGTCGATCCCGCTGCACCACGGCCCGGAGGCCCTCACCCGCCTCACCGACTGGCTGCACGGCAACGAGGCCGCCGCGGGCATCCCCTTCACCTCCAAGGGCCTGTACGTGCACTCGCCCATCGAAGTCCGCATCGCAAACACCTCGTCCCGCACCTCGCCGCGCCCCTACCTCGACACCAGCTTCCCAGACACCCCCTCGCTGTACCTCAACGCCACGCTCTACCGCCCCTACAACCAGGACCCCCCTTGCCGCGAACGCTACTACCAGGCCTTCGAGCACCTCATGAAGGAATACAACGGCCGCCCCCACTGGGCCAAGAATTTTACCGCCGTCGACCACACATACCTATCCCGCGCGTACGGCGCCGATCTCGACGCCTGGACGCGTGTGCGTAATGAAGTCGACCCCGACGGCATGTTCCTTGGCGCGTGGCACCGGCGCACGCTGCTCCCACCGAAAGCCGAGATGCCCGTGTTCGCGCTCGAGGAGAAGGAGGTGGTGCGGCGGGCGCGGCGCACGGGCGGCGTCGACTGGGTGGGTGAGCAGGCGCGGTGGTGGGACGGCGGGGTGGACGTGTTTGAGACGGCCGAGGTGGATGCGCGCAGCGAGAGCGCCGAGTCATTTGACTTGATGGCGGGCGCGGAGGCGGAGCGCAGCGTGGTGCTCGAGGGGCGGAGGGTCGAGATGGAGAGTGCCAGTTCCGAGGCCGAGACGGCGACGCTGGTCGAGAGTATGAGTGAGTTTGTTGAGGCGGCGGGGACGGGCGGGAAGGAGGGGCTGGAGCCGGTTGTCAGGGAGGGCAGTGATGGGAAGGCGAATTTCGAGAAGATGTAGCTAGGATTGAAAGTGTCTTACTTGATAAGTGTCATTCGATGAAGCGTCACTCGATGAAGCGTCACTCGATGAAGCGTCACTCGATGAAGCGTCACTCGATGAAGCGTCACTCGATGAAGCGTGTCTGTTACTCATTGAAGCGTCTCACTCCATGAAGCGTGCTACTCGATCTAGTACTTGTCACGTATCGCCGCTATCGCTGCTCCCCTACCATCCACCCTTTCGCCCGGCCCCCTCGAACCCGCGCGCAGCGTCGCCGTATACAACGCCGTAGCCAAGCCCCAGCGCCTGACTCCCCGCGTTTCTGGTTCGTGGACGAACAGCTGGGCGTGTGGTGCTCGAGTACGCAATGCGTGGACGCTGTCTCATCGGCTGTATCGCAACCTGGTTAATGTGGATCGTGTTGTGTTGTGCAGGTGCTTGGATTGAATTCATTGCTCGTTCGTTACGCTTCGCTATCATTCGTTACTCCTCGCTATCATATCATATTTTATCCTATCCTATCCCATCCATCCTATCCTATCCTATCCACAAACCCCCCAACACCTCCAACGCCGAACCCAGAACAACGCGCAGTAAAACAACACCTCCACACCCCCAAACCCCCAAACCCCAAACCCAAACTCCCCCTCCCCGTCCCTCCCACGCTTTCTCACGAAGCAACCTCCGCCCCCAACACAGCCCCCCCAACGCCCCCCACGCCCCCCAAGAAAGCCAAAAACAGCGCCAACCCCGTGCTCTCAGCAGCCTCGGCGTACTCGTCCGACACAGCGCCGTCCATCTCCGTCTGGCGCAGGTCCTCTGCGGTCTGGGCGTCGGGCACGTACGAAGCGTCTGCGTTGTCGTTGTCGATGTCGTTGTCGTCGTCAGGCAGCGAGGGCGAAGGCGAGACGCGGGGTGCTGCGTCGGTGGTCGGCTGCGCGGGCGACGCGGGACTGCCTGTGACTTCCTCGACGGCGTTGTCGAAGGCGGCGAGGGCGGAGCGGCGGGTCGAGCGGCGGGTGGAGCGGGCAGGGTCTGGAGACGAGGCGGCCTCGGCGATGGCGGCTTTGTCTGCGGCGGAGGCGCGGGCGCGCTTGCGGGGAGTCGTGGTGGGGATGACGTTTGCGGGGTCGGAGAGGTTGGTGGCGGCGTCGAGGCGGCGGATGAGCGGCTCGAAGAGGCGGTGGTGGTGTGCGGGGGCGAGGAAGGACAGGATCGACGCGTTGAGCAGGGCATCGACGTCGAGGTCGCGGGTGAAGGTCCAGGTCAGCAGCGACAGGGTGGTGAAGAGCACGTCCAGCGAGGTGATGGTCAGGGCGGGGTGCTGCGAGATGGTGCGCAGCTTGCGGGCGAAGATGCCAAAGGCCTGCAGCAGGCGGTTGGTCTGCGAGGTGTCGCGGCCCACGGCGTTGGCGAAGAGGTCCCAGACGGGGTTGGGCGGGGCGGGGACCGAGTCGCGCACGTTGAGGTACAGGACGCGGGCGTAGAAGACGACGGACACGATGGCAATGAAGTGGAAGACGGAGGCGTAGGAGCGGTGGGCGGCGGCCTTGGAGCGGTGGGCGACGCCCAGGCTGACGGGGGTGATTTGCGGGGCGAAGGCGAGCAGCAGCGGCACGAGGACGCGGCCGGCGCGCAGGATGCGGAAGACGTCGCCGTGGGCCAGCAGCTTGGGCAGCTCGTTGAGGGCCAGCAGCGAGGCGACGACGGGGCCCCAGTAGACGACGGGGCGAGGGGTGAAGAGGGCGTCGTCGAGCGGCGTGTCGGCGCTGTGGACGGTCAAGGGCGTGTACAGGACGGTGACGAAGAACAGGCTGAGGGAGTAGGCGAGGCTGCCGTAGGCGCCCAGGACGACAAACGACGCGATGGCCCACGGCGACAGGTTGCGGCGGTGCCCCTCGACGCCGATGAAGACGGCGCTGGCCAGCAGGCCCATGAAGTGCTGGGCCGTGTAGAAGAAGCCCTCGGGGCGCAGGATGGCGACGGCGTCCGACTCGCGCAGCAGGTCGACGTCCTTGATCCAGTCGCCGAGGTGCCAGTTGCCGACGCCGTCGTCGCCCGTGCCGTACCAGCCCTGCCACAGGCTGCCGGGCGTCTTGTGCTGGCCCAGCTCGGCCCACTGCACGTACGACATGACGCGCCAGACGACGGCAAAGGCCGTGACGCTGGCGAGGGAGAGCGCGGCAATAGCCGAGAAGATGCGCGCATGGCGGCGGCGCAGGTCGTTCTGCGTGCGCGTGCGCGTCGACGGCGGCAGGGCTTTGGCGGCGCGGCGCGTGGTGAGCAGGACGTGGGCAGTGAGGCCGGCGACGAGCAACGTCTGGCCGCCGAAGAGCAGGATCGGCGTGTTGTTGCTGCGCGCGGCCGCGTCGGTCTCGACAGGCGCCATGGTGTTGATCTCAGTGCGTTCGGTGTCGCGTGTCGGTGTCGCGGTGTTGTGGAGTCGCAGTGTTGCGGCGTCACGGTATCGGATGTCGCGGTGTCACGGGATCTCAGCGGTCTCAGCAGTCGCGGTGTCGCGGTCGCGGCGTGAGAGTCGAGGGCGCATAGCACAACAAAGGCGGGCATGCGACGCGCTGCATGACGTAGGAGGGGCGCGCATCGCTGGCCGCTAGCCCGCTGCACTCTAGCGGCGATCATCCACGGCACGACCGACTTCACTGTCCACGACCACAACACGCACGCGATGGCGCCCAAGACGTACGGCGACGAGGACCTCGAGCCCGAGGCGCCCTACCACGAGTCGTCCGACGAAGACTTCAACCCTGACACCGCCCCCGCCGACGACGCCGCCAGCTCGTCTGATGAGGACGCACCGGTCGCGCGCAAGGGGAAGCGCAGGGCGCCCGTCGACGACGAACTGGACTCCGGCGATGAGGTCACCATCGAGGCCGCGCGGAAGAAGAGCACGAAGCGCAAGAAGGGCACGCACGATGGCCCGGCGTCCGACGACGAGGCCGGCGGGCTGATCAAGACGCGGGCCCAGCGCGCCGTCGAGAAGAAGGAGACGCGCCCGCTGGCCAGGACCGACGGCGCCACCGTCGACGTCGACGCGCTGTGGGCGCAGATGACCGCCGCGCCCATACGCCCCGCATCGCCAGCACCCCAGCCCACACCCACACACGACGCGCCCGTCGCCCCCGACACCTCCCCCGACGCCGCCCCGCCCGTGGCCCCGCCCGCCGACGCACCCCCCGAGGACGACCTGCTCACCATCACCAAAACCTTCGTCTTCGCCGGCCAGCCCACCACCGAGGAAAAGCAGATCCCGCGCTCCGCCCTCGCCACCCACGCCGCCGACGGCTGGACCCCCGCGCGCCCCGCCGCCGCCCCAGTCAGCACCCCGACCCCCGCCAGCCACACGCGCCGCCCGCCCAAGCGGCCCTCGCGCTTCGACCCCAACCCCACGGGCTACGTGCGCGCCCTGCCGCCCGCCCACCAGCTCGCCTGGCCGCGCCAGACCGCCCGCCCGGATGCCCCGCCGCCCGACGCCCCTGCGCCCGCGCCCGCCCTCAAGCCGACGAAGCTCAATGTCGTGGCCAAGAGCCGCATGGACTGGACGGGCTTCGTCGACAAAGCGGGCATTGCGGATGAGCTGCACGAGCACGGCAAGAGCAAGGAGAATTACATGGACCGGAGGGAGTTTCTGGCGGGTGTTGAGGCGCGGAGGGATGAGGAGGGCCGCAGGGGGCGCGTGGCGAATGCGACGGCGTTGACGTAGGTGGGAGATTGCTTGCGCGTTTGATACCCAATCCATGTTCTGCATTGCGTTCAGGTGTCGGTAATACCAGTCTACTGTTGCATCACATTTGGGTCTATAATCTTGAACAACGCCAAGGAGTCGCGTTAGCGTAGTTTACAGTGGAGAGTGACAATACGCGCAATACGGGCTCCACCTCTACAACCACACCACCGGTCATTGCTGGCGAACTGAGAAGCCGAAGAAGCCGACGTCAGGAGAGGCACGACAGGTGGAGAAGCGTCGCGTGGGCGCCGGGAGACGGGGTCCAGCGGCTTGCCACTGCACACACAGCGAACGCATCGACCGGCTTCCGTGTCAGGACTCTGGATGCGTCCGCCGTTGCGCTGCGTGCTGCGCTACATAAGACGCTCACCGCCCTCCCAGCCTGGCACACACACACCTCCAGCCGTCTGTCCTCTCACCCCACCAACCATGAAGTACCGCGGCGTGGTCTACGACGTTGGCCTCAACTTCAACGACCCCCCCCCCCCCCTCTCCGTCGACCCCTGGAACCCCGCCCTCGCCGCCCACGACATCCACGCCATCGCCCACGCCCTGCACGCAAACGCGCTCCGCATCGAGGGCGAGCCCATCGCGCGCCTCACCGCCGCCACACGTCTCGCCCACGCCCAGGGCCTGAAGGTCTTCGAAACCCGTGGCTCATGCACGCGGACCCCGCGCAAACACTGCCCTACCTCGCCGACGCGGCGCGCGGGATCTCGACATGAGTTTCTCGCTGGTGGAGACGTGGCCCGACGGCGATGAGAGGAGTAGGGCGATGCCGCCGTGGGCGCCCAAGGAGGCGTTTTATCGCGTCGCTGAGTGCTTGAGGAAGATTGCTGAGGACGAGGGAAGTGCGGCGGAGTGGTCGTGACGCGCAGAAACTCATCGTTGGATTGTGGGGACATTGGAGGTTGGAGAATAATAAACACTCCGCAGTGGGTTGGTGAGTGAATCGAATCAGGCGACCGCGAATAGATCGTGCGTCGTGCCATGCGCAGACTCGCTCAGCCAGTGCACCAATTGCGAGACCGTGACGTTGCTGATTGCGAGACCTTGACGTTGCCTTCGTAGACGTGGGCAAGGGAGGGACGCGCAATATTGTCTTGCCGTGTCGATGAAGGCTTCTGGTCGGTCGAGGCCGTGCTGGGTGGTGGGGATACGATACTCTCATACACACAGATACTAGCATACGTTACATAGGTGGCAATTCTCTGAAAGACGCATACTCTCGTCTTAGCAGTACGGTAGGCACTGCCTGTAGGCACGTCCGACGAGCACTGGCCAACTGCACAATATGGCAAAATGGATTCATACTTGGGCTCATGGCGCTCTCTTGTTGGAGTGTATGCACGTCACAGATTTACCGAGTAGTCACATCACATCTCGCAGGTTGTATTCAAGTGTCAAATGTTGGTCGGACGTGCGTACATCACTGTCGAACGCTAATACGCTTTAGGCAGCGACCAGTAAGCCTATCAGATAAAGGCGATGGCTTTTTGCGTCGCCGACTATCACATCACATACTTCGTAGCTGATAGCAGTATCCTGCGAGCACGCGTGGACGCAGCATGCACAGCAGGTGCGGTCTGCATTCCCGCTCCGGATAAGAATGCCATGTGGCCCAATCAAGCTCGCGGCGATCGTGATGCGAGGACCAAGGCGGCATCAATGCTCATGCACGCGCACGGCCGGCGTCGTGTCATGGCCGGGCAAGGCTGAGCTGGGTGTGAATCGGCTGCGGTGTCATGGTCGGGTAAGACTGGGCCGGGTATGAGTCGTGATGCAATAGACGCACACTCGATCAGGTTGCGAATTGATAAGAGTAAAAGTTGCGTTCGTGAGATGGTAGCTGGGAGGACTTTGGTGTCACGGCGTTTAGCAGACGGAGAAGGGTGTTCGCACACGGAGAAGGCTGTTCGCACACGGAGAAGGTTGTTTGCAGACGGAGAAGGTTACCGCAGACTGCTTTGTGACGATGGTGTCAAGTGTCGAGAGTCGGCACTTGCCGTCGACCACGCCCGCAGTGGAGACGTTGCCCACGGCTACGACAGAGGTGCTGAGTCAAGCTGGGCGATTGTCTGGGATAGAGAAGCTTGAAACACAACGTCCGGCGTGTGCCAATCAGGAATTGTTTGTCGTGGAAATTGCCAGATGCAGAAACAAAGCCACGCCGGAGCGTTGAGACTTTGGCATGAGACAGGTAGCGTGGCAGCTCCATATAACGCGGAGAGATCGTCGCCAGGAACGGCAGCTCACACTGTGTGGCACAGGTACACTGTATAGTAAAAGACGCGTCGGATATTGGTCGCGTTAAGACCGCGACAGATCGCCGCGATCAGCAGCTCCTCTTGCTCGTTGCCGTCATCCGAGCCATCGCTAACCTCCTCTCCACTTCACTCTCGCAACTTCATCTCGCTACTATCTCGCTCAATCGCCGCTCACGATCCCCGCTGCGTCGGCGTGTCAGGACTGCCCGCCTGCCCCTCCCAATTTGGCTGCTGGAGGATCCTCGCCGCGCATCGACGGCCGCGTCTGATTCGACGTCGCCGCAGCTGCATCAGCGCCCCTCTCCGGTCAGGGCACGCGGCCAACCGTGCAGTATCAGAACATCCCCCACCTGCACGGCCGCCGTCTAGAGCGGCAGTGCATATCGCCTGCAGCTGCACGCGCATTACTGCCGCCCGCCGCGCCCTTGCTTGCCATGCCTCCTGCGCTCCTCTCCGAGCACAGGTCGAAGCGCCCGTTCCAGCCCGCCATCACCAGCTACTTCTACTCGGCCCCCGACTCTGACACTGACGACGACGACGCGGACTACCACGGCCCTGGCCTGCGCTCCATCCCGCAACCACCACCCCACCCAACCCTCGCCCCACGGCTGCCGGACCACGTCCAATCCTCGCTCCTCAGCGTCGGCATGCGCGTCCGCAAATCCGTGCCGGAGGGCTACAAAACGCCCAAACCACTGGCTCTCCAACCACCGCCCACGCACCTCCAACCACCCTCCGCGTCCGCGCTCCTCCAAACCCCCCACCGCAAGCCGCACACCGCGTACCACGACTCGCCGCTCGCCATCCCGCTCGACCCCGCCGCCCCCTCCCTCCAGCACGCGCGCGAACTGCTCCCCTTCGCCGGACTCCCCAAACCCACCGCGACCAACCCCACCGCGACATACGCCTACGCTGCCCAGCCCGCCCCGGCGCTCTTCCTCGCCCCGCACGCTTTCTCCACGCCGTTCCCCGACGCCGTCCGCGCCGCGGGCAAGCGCTCGTGGGCCGATGCTGCAGCACCGCTGGGCCCGCGCGCCCGCGTCGACGAGGTGCCTGTGAGTCCGCTGTCGGCGGTGCCGCCGCCGCTGCCGGGGAGGGTGGTTGCTGTGCCGCGGCGGCGGAGGAGGGGGGTGGAGGTGCAGGTGGAGGTGGATGAGGAGCGGGGCGACGGGGATGTGGAAATGGAGATTGGGATGGAGAGGGGGAGTGCGGGGTGTGAGGGGTTTGTCGAGGGCCGGGTTGCGGCCGGGTGCGCGAGTGATTTTGAAGAGGCGGATTTTCTGGCCGGCGAGGAGCGGGAGCGCGAGGTTGTCATGGGGGGCGTGTGAGGGGGTGCATGCGCTGCGCTTCCCTCCGCCGCCCGTCTTTTCTCTTCTCTTCGTTTTCGCCTTTTCGTTCTTTTGCTTCGGATCTGTTTTCTGGGTTTTGGTCGTCTGCGCTGCACTCCGCACCAGACTGGTTGGTTCTTTCGGCATCGCTTCACATCGCACTGCATCGCATCGCACTGCATCGCACCGCGGGACTCCCCGCAGGACCCGCCCGGCGTTTTCATATCCACAGCGTTGCGCCGCACAGCACGTAATCGGCTTTCTTGTTTTTCGGGTTCGGGATGGACGGATGGACGGATGGACGAACGAATGGATACCCCGACGATCGCGTGTAGGTATATGGATGGATGGCATGGCATGGTATTCCGTGTGAAGGAAGGGAAAAGGATAATGAGCACATGTTCGTAGTGTAATGGATCAGGCATGACATAAGTACACTGCAGGCGCTGTTCATCGTGTCGTGGTCTCGCTGCCGGCATATACACTATCTCGCAAGCTGTATCTTAATCTGGTCAGTGTGGAACCCCGCCGGCATGCACTGCCTCATCACGGTCCTGATAGTCTTCGGATCTGTCAGCGGAACTGTCATGAGCTTGTCGGTTATTTCTCCAAGGATCAAGCTGTGCGACATAAGCAGTTGTTGCAGCAGGTCACCGTTCAATCATCCTACGTGAGCTGAGGGAAGGTCTAAGCATATAATTAGATAAGATTGATATGGATTGGCCCTATTTAGGAGTAATCATCACTAACTTACTTAGTACCTTACTCTTATCTAAGACTAGAAGTATATATATAAGTGGTTATAACGCCTCTAAGCAGGGAGAGAACTTCATCGATTAACTTGATAACTTCGTTCGATCCAAACAACGGTCATCCCAATTGCTCGTGATCTCTGATTGCTGAGAGGATAAGTTGGATCACTTTTCGAGTGGATCAAGGCATGGTCAGCATGAAGGATCTCACCAACTGAAGCAAGCCAATTGGACGAATGCGCGGGATCAGAGCACAAATGGGTTAGCGTGCACAATTAGATTTGGTATAAGTACTAATCTACTTAGTAGAAACAACGATAGATGAGATTGATCACTCATTCTCGCACCTGATCAGCTGCTCAAGTCTTCCAGCTTTCCACACTGATCAACATCAGTACTCATCCGTAGGCATTCCCAAGGACAAGTCCACAAGATCATCTTCGATGCTGAAGTCAGGATGACATACTTACCAAATGAGCCATGCACAGTTCTCTCGCCCCCGACGGCTCGGCTCTCCAGTGTCCGGATAAGAGCACCATACCGATTACAACAGCGGAAAGGCATATTGGAAGAAGAACACGATTCTACTTCGCATCTCGAGTTCCTTCAAGGACCTCGACGCTGACAGGCGCGTTTCGTGCTGGAAGGTAAAGAGAATTCGAACAGTGGTCACTACTTCACAGACACTGGAAACACTTCCCAATCCCGAACGCGCCGCCATGTTATTCAAAACACAACAATTCAGCCTCGGGTATCGGACGGGGTGGTATCATACCCTAAGTACATAGCTCAGTACCTGATTGCGAATATACCCGAATTGATAAGAGTGAGTGGTGACTTCTAGTCTACGTCACAGCCAGGTCTACAAGAAAATGCGGAGGAAGAGGGGAAGTTCTGGCAGAGGTTGGGGAATAGTGGCTGGAGAAAATCCCGAGCAGAGATGTCCCGGCATCCGCGCACAGAGAGTTTGATTGGGACATTCTTCATGGCCGTCAAGACAGTAATTGTAAGTACCGGTGCCTGCCGATATGTGCTAACCACCTCCTCCTCTGGTATAGTATACTGTCACGAGTTAGGTACTCACGCACCCTAAGTGGCTAGATAGCTATAGGATGTGTGTGTGCAGGGCACAGGCGAGGGCTAGACTCCGTATACAATGGTAATGCAGGGTACCTGCAACGGGTATATATAAAGACTATACTTTTCTATACCTATAGTACTGCTCTACTACGTACCTACCCAGGGAGCCACTTATGAGGTCACAGAACAGTCACAATGGTATTAGTCTTGGGCTAGATAGAGATGTCAAGACCTTAAAGTAGTAACCCGATATAGATGTCACTGCCACCATTTCTGCAAAAGAATCTGTAGAAAACCTATCATTCTTAAATATGACCCACTCTGTCAATTGATCGATTGTTCAATTTCTAACTACCCTGTATTACTTATGCTATAGTAAAAAGTTTCCAACGACGTTTCCAGACCGTTCATTCTGCTTCATTGTCTAAGAGAAGGTGACAACGACATAGCCTCCATTGGGGTTGTACGGGGTGGGTGGGGGCACCTCAGTGACATTCGGGGCAGCGCTGATGAAGTTGGAACCTCCGCCCCCTCCACCCGAGACAGAAAGGCTTAGTGGACTGGCGACACCTAGAAGACCGCCTGGATCTAGGACGGAGAGGGCGTCAAGTAGGCCACCTAGGGTGCCGCCTCCGCCAGCACCAAAGTAACCGCCACCACCTCCGCCAGAGCCAACGGAACCCAAGAGGCCACCGATGGGATTTATACCATCTCCTCCGGCATGTACGTTTCCAGCGGCTCCAGGGCTGGTAAGCAAACCTAGGTCCAGCCCTAAAAGGACCTCACCGCCTGCACCAGCCGCGGTTTGAGTGCCTGGCTGACCTCCTCCTATTTGAAGGAGGCCTAGTTGTAGGACGCCGAGGTCAAAGATAGCACCTTGTCCAACTTCTTCGGCATCGCCCGTGTTCGTGTCGAAGACGGGAACCGGGAGAACGAGGTTGAGGAGCTGGAGAATAGTATTGATAAGACCGACGCCGGCAACGTCCAACAAAAAGTCGCCTTGACCTCCGCCGCCGCCACCGACAGCGATATCCTCGCCACCGACTTGCAAGGCAGAGGCGCCTCCTCCACCAACCGCACCTGTTCCTGCGTCACCGCCCGGGCCGTAGGCGCTGCCACCACCGTTTCCATTGTTCAGTCCGAGGCCACCTGCGATAAGCGAGACGCTTTGGTCCTCGGCGACTGTAAGGGTACCCGATACAATGCCACCATCTCCACCGTCGACGGGATTCGCGGCGATTTGTTGTGTTCCGGCTCCAGCGACTTCGAACGTCAAGAGAGTCGCGCAGGCAGGGACACTGATCGAGGTAGATACGCCTGCACCGAGAGTGGCAGTAATAGACACGGTAGCGTCTGTCGGAGCGAGAACGCATGGAGTTGGAGTCGTAGTAACTTCGACGAATGGTGGATTGGTTCCAGATGCAGAGACCGTAGTGGTGCCTTCAACAGGGCCTTCGGTGAACGAAGTAGAAAGTGTGATGTCGGTATCAGTACACGAGGTTGAAGATGTAGACGTGAACTCGATGGTGTAGGTAATCGTAGTGTATGCCGTGGAAGAGGCGACCAACGTAGTAGGTGCGTTCACCGTGATCGCGCTGGAACCAAATGGTCCCGCCGGGATGACCGTCGCGGACGGGACGTTAGTCGACAGAACGACAGCTTGTCCGTACACAGCTGTCAAGATGTCGGTCTCGGCAACCACTTCGGCAGGGCAAAAGTCGTCCACGGGGGGAATTGCCTGTCTGCGTACGAGTGCAGATGCAGGAAGGGCCAAGCCCAGGGCACCCATAATGACCCTCATGGCTTTCGATGATTGATCCAAGGATTGTCGGTGACAGTGGGTTCTCAGCCAGATGGTGATAGCGTCTGATTTCTCTCTGCACGTATCCCGTCGTCTTAAGTATCGTCGAGTACAGACTTCGGAATGCCTCCTTCACACTCGCCTCGACTGCTTTACAGGTTACAGAGAGATAGTAACATCGGAATGCAAAATGCCTAATGCCAAGACACGATAATTGTCCGCGGTCGGTGGTGCGAGAGGAGGAATTCGAGAGGTCACGCAGCTTGCACTCAACAGAGCAGCTGATTTTACCAAGAATGTGGCACTTTGTTTCGCGCCGTTATGCCATTTCTTGCAACCGGAGAGTGGTAGGATGGCTCTGGTAGTGAACTATCCGGATCGACGGGCATGGGCTACTTGGTAGATGTCGTGCATGTTTTGTTGGCACGTCTATACACTCCATGCTTCTGGTTGCTTCTAGGCTATACTGCAGAGATTACATGAGTGCTATAGCACTGTTTTGCTGAGAACATGCATATCTTGAAAGAGGCTGTCAGGTATGTGCAACCTGGAGTTCGCCAGCATCTTGATAGCAAGGGATACCAAAGACTTGAATTCGACTGATACCAGATCCACTGAAGAGTATCGGAGCTGAAAGGAGGCTCGGATTGTGTCTAGCAAGGGGTGTCGTGATGTGAAGTTGGCTCGCATTGTGTCTAGCGCATTCTCCGAAGGTCGTACTTCGGAAGTTACAGGCTGACAACCTCATCGCCAGTCTGTGCGATATCTCGATGGAACGTAGATGCTTCCGTCCTGCAATGTCGAATCACTACTAGTACCTACCGATTCCACCTTGACTTAAACCCCCAGGCTCCAAGGTCATTTCCATCACCGAGCACTACTTCCAGCATGGGCTTTCACAACATCGTCGGCGCAGCGCTTTTGGGTGCTGCGATCACGCCTCGCCAGCTTGCTCCTCTCCCTACCATTACGACTGAGATCGACTTCCCAGCGACGACCAGCGTTTTTGATGGTACCTTCACGTTCAATGGTCCATTCACGCAAGGTGCATTCGAACCTTTCGACGTGACATTGACCAACTTCGAGGCGATTGTCCCCACGACAGCTCCCAATGGAGTGGTTGAGGACATTACTTACACGATCATTGGAAGCCCCATTGTGTCAGCTGTTGGGCCCACGAACCCCCCAGTCCCTCCACCAAACGGTCCTCTCACGCACGATGTTTACGACAGCATCTACATTGGTTGCTTCGACCCCAACACGTACGGTCCTCTGCTTTCCGGTCCCAGCATCGTAATTGGCACCCAAGAAGAGTGCAAGGGTTTCTGCGACAGCAACCCCGCTGGCCCTTACAGGTACTTCTCGATCAGCCCCATCTCCAACTGTCAATGCGGTCAGATTCTTCTCTACTCCGGTATCCCAAGGGGCCAGTGCACGACGCCGTGTACCGGCAACGTCACCCAAGAGTGTGGTGGCCCTGGTGGCGACACTTCCGTTTGGGAGAGCTACCCTGTAAGTTCTTCTGGAATCCACTGATGGGCTTACGCTTACTTTGACTAGATCTATGACCCTCTTCCTAACTATCCTGACCCATCTGCTCCTGGCGATGGAGTTGACAACTACTGGCCTCACGTCAAGAAGCCCCACCACCCGCGTCCCAAGCCACACAAGCCCTACAAGCCCAGCCCGCCCAAGAAGGAGTACCCTACATACGAGAAGTATCCTACATACGAGAAGTACCCCACAAAGGACGACAAGTATGACACTGGATACCCTACCCATGATTGATCAAGGGATTCTTCCTCTACGTAGGTGTGTGACGGAGTTAATGCAATAGGTAGCTGTGGTTTGAAGGATTTTTAGATAGCGTTGCTCTATAGCCATACAGACAACACCAGGTGTTCAGCAATAATATCACATCCAAGCGAACTGATCAGTGCCCTTCAGAAACAACTTGAATGTGAAGGCTGATGCCACTGGCTCTTCGGATATCTCGACCTGTGACTGTACGTTATCTACAAACATGTATGTGACTATTCCCTCCAGACAAATGTCTGCAGCGGTACGTCGATGCTTTACAAGCTTCGACATTCTCGATTTGACTAGAGCATCCCGAAATTATCCTTGAAGACGGATACAGCGAACACACTCGTAGATTCTGAGCTCTGTCAGCAGGGTCAGGAATAAGGAATCTCTAGAACATCTCTTATCTCAAGCCTTCAGTTGTAGCCTGAACTCTCTGGCTTGAACTTCCTGGCAATCGAAATGGGAACGAGGAACTTGATCCATAATATACAACTGCTTGAGCTGTAGAAGAGTGATACAACGGAGAGATTAAAGAGTTATCTTTGTTGGCATTAAGTAAAGAGATCATTAATGAGCAGAGTGACAGTGTGCCTAGAGTGTTGAGGAGCACCTTTGTCGGAATCTGGGTATGTCAATGGCATGTTCGCTGCGTGAAACTGGAGAAAAGCAATTTCACGCTGGCTAATATAAATATGGGCGTATGCCAATAGAAAAATGACATCGCTTGGTGCGATATAATGTATCGTAGAGGCAGGTCAATATCATAATGAAGTGGAGGTAATATTTCGTGCAGATGCATGTGCTTTCGAAAGTTGAAATGACAACCACGAGTTTGCCGAGTTCGTTTGCATGAGGTCAAAGAACGCTGTAACATGGCATGCAGCAGGACAATGATCACTGGTTCGCCTGATATTCTCATCTATACTTCTAGCATAGCTAGTCACTTCATTGGTCGACAAAGCCACGTCAAGTTGCTGTTGGAGTAACTATGTATACTTTGAAATATTACATGTACAAAGTGACTTCTGCCTGGATACTACAGCTTCAGTGGTATCCATCTGTAGCGTTGGTAGAGGCTCAAAAACCAGTGAATCAGGGTCTGCAAGGGGAATGCATCGTCAATACTCAAATGCAGCTCCTCCAAGCAGTGGAGCAATTTGAACGAGCTAGATCATGGACAAAGGAGCGGGCCTTTGGCAAACTTCGCTCTTTGTCCTGTCAGCCACCAATGATACTTTGCTTTGTCTAATTTATGATCTCACATGCTCAAAGAGACTCTCTTGCTCTAAAGAGCAGCAAAGAATCATTCTTGTTTCATCATAGTATCATGCGACCATGTACCAAGCATCGTACTAAACATTGGCATTGCGATCACTCGGCATATCAATGCAAACTCTCTCCTCGTCGGCTTATCCGTAACACAGGAATTCGAACCCCATTTCCTCACAACTTCTGATTAGCTGGACACGCCTTGTAAACCAGGTTGCAAGTCATCCAGACTTCCAGTCTTCCAAACTAGTACCTCAGACGGTGAAAGATTACAAGAACGCATATACACCAGCATATCGTAGCCCGCGATTTCTCAATACAGACAGGCGTTGCAACCACGATGTTCAGCTTTCGCTGGCTCAGGCCCCCACCCCAAAAGCCATTCTATTACTCGCAAATGAACCCCGAAGAGCGGATTCTGTGGGAGATCATCGTATGTGAATCCCATTATTTTTCCTGCCCGTGCCTGACTGAACCGTATGTTAACCCATGTCAGGGCGAAGAGGAAACGATAAGCTATTTCGAGAAGAGCGGCAAGATCAAGACACGCAAGCTCACGAGACAGGAACGCGCATACAATCAAAAGGTGCTTTTCGATACGCGAGTCGGGCATAGCATTGTCGGAGATGATTGGATGAGAAAGGCGTTGCCCAGTCCGGGGAGAAAGTTGAGGAAGGAAGGAGCGCGCGAGAAGAGTGACGGGTCAGCGAGTAGCAAGGAGAGGGCGGGGCGGCCCGCGGGAGAGTGGGTGAGGGATTGACGGTGTGAGCGGGATATTTGTTGTGCGTACTAATGGATGGCACTAATGGATTGCCTAGTATGGTTGTTGTGGGCGGTTGATGTGGAGATTGATGGGGCGCGAGTCTGCCTTAGGCACGCCGTGAGCATACACGAGGGGCTCCGATGTGCATGTGGATGTCACAATTCTGGATGCAGCACTGAGACTTGGAGCTTATGCTGTTGGATCGTTGATTAGGAATGACATTAATCTAATTCGGGAAATAATTACTAATTCATAAGTCTATAGGGTGTAGTCAAAAGAAGTATCCCACCAAACCCTTGCGCCATGCATACGGACATGGGTATCATGGTAATACGACCGAGTTGTGACACCTGAACGCCATGGCAGGCATGCATGAAGTTCTGCCCTTTTTCCGAAAGATGAACGCTGAATGCACGGGTTTAATTGCCCGAGGAACGTATATTTGTACCGAAATCAAAGCAACGTGCGATGCAGCTCCTTAGACTGCCTGTCGAGCCTGCGATTGACTGCCCCACAGACGACCTTGAGAACTCCTTCGCCTGTCAGCTCGGAATCGTCATCGCCCGTAAATGGGATTGTGTCCACGATATCTCGTAGCTCGTTGTCGCCAGATGCTTCGCGCAGTCCATCGTCAAGTTGTTTCAATGCTTCGCGTGCACCAGCTTCTTTGCCGACCTGAAAGAACTGGATGCCGACTTGCCAGGGTGGTGCATCGAGCTTGTCGAGCTTCTTTGCGCATGCAATGATGGGAGCCTCAACGTCATCTGATGGTTCCCCATCAGTGATGACGATGACGTTAATGGGCTTAGTGGTTTCCGGGTTTCTTTCGTATTGTTGCAGATACGGTTTGAGGATCTTTTGGAGGCGCTGGCCAGTTGGCGTTGCACCACCTGGACGCACGGTCTGGAAGATCTCAATGACGGTGCCAGCTGTAACGACATTTTTGTAGATAGAAGAGTCGGGGTGGTTCAAGAAGTAGATGTCGATGCCGTCAGCGTCGCGTTCTGTGCAAATCGGTGTAATAGTCTCCAGAGCCTTGCCGGTCTCTCGCCACGACCGCCCAGCCATAGAACCAGAGTCATCGATGAGGAATATTGTGTCGAAAGACTTCAAAAACGCAAACTGATCATCCGCAGTGGAAGCTGATCTCGGGGTGTACATAGCGGGCTGCAAATTCTCAGCTGGTCCCGGCGAGTAAGCTGGAGGCGCGTCGCTTTGTGCTCTGAGTTGGTTCATGTTGGCGCTGTCTGAGATGTGTCAGTTGTTTCGATCGATCTGCGTGTTCTCAGTTGAGCTGCTCACTTGGGCGACGCGTTGGAGGGGTTGCTGATGCAAACGAGTTGTCAGCCGATGGAGGGGCAAGACGGGAACCCTGGCTTTTGCTTGAGTGAGCGGCACTCGTGTCAGTGACTTGGTTCGACGACCGCCGCGAGAGCTTTTTCTTGAGACTGCCAAACATTGAAAGGTATGGTGGTTGAATAACTTGAAGCTCGGGTTTGTATGGGTTGTTGTAGATACCAGAGTGGAAACCTTGAGCCATAGGGGTAGGGTAAACAGGCTTATATGTTTACGGCAGGAACAAACGGCACACAACCAAGTACAATAGAAGGAACTATGAGGTAGTTGTGTTCTTGGGCTGGTAGACTAGTAGTGTCTTAGTGAAAATGTAAGACTTAGTACCATGGCTAAGACTTATACTCTTCCGCACTCTGCCCACCCATCGGTGAAGCATCCACCGTTCTGCCTCGTGTCAGCCAAGCGCCGCATCTACCACTTGCGAAATTGCCCCTTGTGGCGATTGATTCTCAGTCCAGAGTGCAGTCTCTGTAATATGGTCTGCCTGTATGAGTTGCTGCCGCTAAGGCCGCGATCGGGTTGGTGGCAAGGCTGAGCCAGCGAGCGAGGCGCAGCAATCGGCACTGGTGCCGCTTTGTCGGGCTGAGCGTAGTCGCAGCTGACCTTTCACCCCCCTCAGTGTTCCACATTTTGCGAACGGTGATCTGCAATAATTGTGGCTGTAACTAGCAAGCGATGAACCATTACACTGCACCAACGAACTCCTGCGAGGTGATCCTTGAAGTCACACAATCGTGCCATCGTTTTTCATATCTTGTGACAAATTTGGTACAGCCAGTCTATGCTCGATGCTCACTCCACCAGAACCATATTAGACTATGTCCTCTTCTAAACGAGTTTCTGATGGTTTTGAGCCCATCTCAAAGGCTCCCACTTGGTAGTCAAATGCTTCCTCAGGCTACACAAGAACCTTAGAAGTGAGACAGCTTAGATCCTCCTAACGCAAACGGCGACCGCCACATCTCAGCCCTACGCCTCCAAGCAAATATAGCCTTAGACAAAGGGCCTGATAACGTCCAAATTCCTCACAAATGAGGCCCTGAAGTCTGCGTTACCGTCTTCCGGTAATCCTTGGGTCCAGGCTAAGGCTCATATTTGACCAGCCAAGCGCAGGACCTCCAACATGTGCATCCGTCCAATTCTTTTCAACAGCCATGAACAGATCCCTGGCGGCTAGATGCCTTCCTAGACAACCCCCAAGCATATTTTGCTGCTTCTTGGCTACAACCGTTCGTGAAGTCGAGAGGTGACGAGGGACTGTCCATAGAACAGGACGTTTCGCTGTACTCCAGGCGTATTCGGCACGGTGACTCGCCCAACATTCCCCGCAGACGCCAATGTCCGAGTTACCGGTACTCAGACTCAGGTGGTCCTGCAACATGTCTAGCAAGGGCATGAGCCGCACTCGAAGCCCGCAATGGGCGTGGTTACTGTCAATCTGGTAGCTGGAAGTCTGGCGCAGCGTCGATAGCAAACGCTCAATGTCGCCCTGGTAATATGTTGGCTCGGTGTTGTCGTAGATCTTGCCCTGCATGCGCAGCGTATCAATCTTGGTGAAAAACCGTATCATTTCCCCCAATTGAAATGAGTCGCACTGTAGCGATGTGTCATAGCCTAGCTTGCACTGCCGGTCTCCAGATGTGTACAATCTGAGGAAATGCGCCTGAAGAGAGTTGATAGTCTCTAGAATGTACTCTCTTCGCTGTATCATCTCGTCTTCTACCCCATTTGGTATATCCCACCATAACGCTTTTGTGTGATCCTCCTCGGTATCGGGTCGCCATTGCACCGAATCGCGCATGATCAAGTGCTTCGTATAACGCGTCACCCATGGCGGGTGGTCGAGAAGTAAACCGATCAGGAGCTTCTGGCGCACACGTTCCTCCGTCAGAGCTGGGCTCGCTCGCCCTTTCGACTTCGCTTCTGTCAACTGCAGATATTTCTTTCTCTGTACATATCCTGCTACACACTGGACAGCATCGAAACGATCGGCAACAATGGCTAAGTTGGCGATGTTCGCGACGGGCGGACTCGGAACGGCAAGGTCAAGGCCATGAATGGCGCGGAGGAAGTCTGCGACAAGGTTACATATTGACGACGCCTTGGAGATGGCAATACGGCCAGCATTGATGATCGGTATCCGCGGTAGGCTCTCTACAGGCGCATCCTCAAGACTTACGTGCCCCGCAAGCTTTAGATCTTTCAGGGCTGCAGCAAGTTTCTGGCCTTCGCTGAAGCGTTCGCTAAGGAGGTTCTCGAAATACCGCGAGTTCTTCTGCAGAGTTTCCGAGTCCACTCGATAGGAGTACCGTTGGCTACCCTCTTCTTGCGACACATCAAGAATAAGGTCGCCACTAGGAGCAATGACTAGAAGAGCCTTTTCGTCCGACATGGCGTAGTTTGTTGATATCTAAACGAATGAGCAAGGCGTACTCTCTCACGGATAGGGCCAGAACATCGTGCAGGTACTGGTAGGCGATACGCGTGTTGGTGTTGAGGCGTGGGAGAATTATCGAACATGGCGTCACAACCCATTCGGTGGGGCGGTGCAGCTTGGTGAACACCTGGACCAATCAAAAGCCGCTATTGATTACAACACAAGGTGGCCGTGGCACACGAGTCCCTGTGAGTATTTACCTAATGTCCGACAGCTAGGTACAAGAGTCAATCCTTCGTCGCTCAAAACTGCTAATTGAGGTGTGAAGAAGGATAAACAATGTAGAGACCCGCTGGTATCAACGTTGCACATGCCTCAATTGGTGCAGATGGCCATGCAAGCATCTCCACTATTAAGCATCTTGACTTGTGGTGTCTCCTTTTACTTCTCTGAACAGTCTAGTCGACGGCAATCGTGCTGAGTCGATTTCGTGATCACAGTCGGTACTGAACTATGCATCGGACTGTTTTTGGACGGGTCTCCTTCTCCGAGTCCGATCTCCACCAGGCACCTTCATGCCCACTTTCGCACCTTCGTGTGCGCTGCGCATCACGCTGCATTCAAAAATGCTGCAATTCGACACAAGTCATCTCGCCTTCTACGCGCAACTGGATTGATTGTCAAAATTGCTCTTTACTATAGGCTTGCGCGATGATCAGCTGTTGTGGCGGTGCTGCGTGCACTGCCGTTTCAGGCGTCTTTTTTTGGGCAGTGCAAGGCACCCATCTATTGACATCCTGACTGCACCTCATCAAATCCCATCGCATACATATCTGCTACCCTGTCTGATCTTCTTACACCCCCTCAAGGTAGCTTTGTGCTGCTGTTCGCATATTGCTACCCTTGGTCGTGCTCCAGCGATCCACCTCGGACTTCGCGTCCTGCGCATGCTGCTGTTCGGACATCTAGGCCACACCCCATCGACCGGACATTGCACGACATCTGCGCGCAGTGTTGAAGGACACATACTGGAGTCCACACAGTCGGAGAATAGCAAAGTACAGTGTACTGGGCCGGACCTGCAGATATTGTCCGAATAAGGACTCCACCTTGCCATCATGGACAAGACTGTACTCAACGTGCAGATCTGGGTCGCGTCAATGATAAGAAGTGCAGAGCCGGGCGAGCTGTTTCTAGGTATTGCCGCCAACACCATTATCTCAATCATCATTCTACTGGTCGACATCTTCTACCGGCTACTCCATCGAGGTTACAAAAAATTACGCACAATGCAGACAAACAACACCAAGCCGTTTCCTTTCGAGGCACTCCCTCAGGAGCTACGTGACATGGTCTACAGAAACCTGCTGGAGGACGTTCACTACCCCTCACCAGCTGCATGTCAGCCTGCATCGTCCCTAAACGGGATGTTCGCGGGTCTCTGGGGGTCTGCCACAGATGTACGGAAAACCGCACAGCTACCGAAGGCCAGCAACTGGATATTGCTTGCAAGCAAACAAATATACGCCGAATACATGGATATGCTCTGCAAGCATGGTGTCTTCCATCTTACGGTGTCCCCCGAAAACTACCAACCCCCCACACAAAATGACCGGATTTGGAACGTTGCCCCATCAACATACAAAAGCATCCGCAAGGCTTCTCTTCAGCTTGTCACTACCAGCGCGATGCTGGGTTGTACTGACCCGCGCAATATGGAATCCTCTTCGTGGGATCTCGCGGCACGTATTCGTTCCGAGCTCAGTCTGCTTGAGTCTTGTACACATCTCACACTTAACGCCAAAGCCATCGGCGACCCACTCTGGAACCCGCTCTGGATTTGGTACCACTCAAGTCAGTCATTCAAGAACATCGGGACATCGCTATCAGATCATTCCACCGGCCCGATGCTGAGCCACATCACGTTCAGCTTGGACACGTGGAGTCCCGGCGAGAACTACCTCGAGAGAGATGGGTCGAATAAGGGAGCTTGGACATGGTATTGCCTGAAGGGTCACGACGTAGGGCTTGATGGGGGACCGGAGCAGACAGTCAGGGACTTTTGCGGGATGCTGTACCGGGAGTGCAAAACTTGTCGTCCGGCGGAAGAGGGTGAAGAAGAGGAAGAATGACTGCCTGATTCCATGCAGTGGATTACAGCACTTCTGCGACGGTCCGAAATCTTATAAATCGTTGGTGTGTAATGCTGCTGGCCAGCCACGAGCTTAGACGTTGCGCCTGCATTGCAGCTATTCTGCGTTTGCCTTAATTGCACCTAGTAAAGATCATTTAACGTCCTCGATTGAAATAGTATTTTCTAGCTATCTGATTCTCTACTTTCCAGCCTCGCTCATCTCCTTCAGCATCGGCTGCGCAGGTATCGTCGCAAACCTACCCATGACCTCCAAATTCTTCTCTTTACTCATCTTCTCATCATCCTTGCCCAGCTGCGCTAATATCCTGAAATAATCGATATAAAACGCCGGTGTGTACGTATTGAAGAACTTGGCCTCCTGTTCAAATGGGTTCGAAAACGTGTGTGGCGCCCGAATGGGAACGGTTATATAGTCGCCGACGTGCGCGTCGATATGCTTGTTGTCCGGCGCGTGGAACCGCACTGTGCCTTGAGTTACGAGAAAGGTTTCGTCGTGCATTTCATGCCAGTGCGCGGGTGGACCACCGGTTTTGGGTGGGAGAGTAAATTCGGCGCTGCCGATACGGTTGTCTGCTGTTGTTGGCCGGTGCTCGAGGTGCGTGGACGGGGCGTACCTGTTCTTGAGCCGTCTTCCATGATGCGGCATATGACGTGCCCTAGCTTGAGGATCTCGCCTTCTTTGGCAGGCACGTAGTTGATGGGTCGGCGCGGCATCTCCATGCTGGCGAGAGCCTGGCGTGCTTCCTCGTCCATAATGAAAGCCTGAATATTATCAATACCTGTGCCTGTGGGTCGAGAAGTGGAAAAGGGAAGGGTAAAGCTGTGTGAGTGAGGGGAATCAAGAGATCTCGCTTCATACTATGCTCGGGCTGCATACTGTAGGCTTATGTACTTAAGCCAGGGTGGAGCTACATGTGCGGAGAGCCGGGTCTTACCAGCGCCCGACTAGCAGCCGAGCACCACACAGAATTGATAGGAAGTAGTCTATCAACAGCTGTTCACTGGTGTCACTTCCCAATGTCCCTTGCAATCAAGTGAATGGAACGAATTGCAGATAATTTCCCTGTTACACTAATCCTGGGCGTACGGTCCTTCAGTCGCTTGTCAGCGAACGCTGGAAGTCGTGAGCTCGTCGATACGGGCAGGTATAGAGCAACAACTCGCTTCCCCTCCGTGGATGCAGTAATGAAAGTTGCGTGGTCGTTTCGAGGGATAGTGAATTGCTGCACAAATGCCCCACATGAGGTCACCAGGCGGCTAGGGCGGGGAAGCGCTACCTTACTTCGGACCCCGGTCCGCTCCTGTGCCTGAATTCTACAACACGCCCTGCTGCCTGTTCTATGTAAACCAGATGCCATTTAGCTTACGAGCTGATGCGAAGCTGATACTTTGTCACGACTGACCATTTAAGCTGCACTTACACAACAAGCCTTGCAGTGCACAGATTGAACACCTTGACGACCGCAATCATCATGGCGAAGAAAATGTTTACTGTTCTCGAGAACAACCCCGAGGTGATCAATCACTTAGCCAAAGCTCTCGGAATGGATGACAGTCTCTCATTCTACGACGTTTACTCTCTCACTGACTCAGACCTGCTCGCCTTTATACCACGTCCCGCATATGCCTTACTCGTCATAATCCCACTTACGCCAACTTGGCATGAAGCTCGAACCACGGAAGACAAGGACAAGGCTGAATACGAGGGAAAGGGCGACAGTGAACCGGTCATCTGGTTCAAGCAAACGATTGGCAACGCTTGTGGTTCGATTGGGCTGGTGCACAGCTTGTTGAATAGCGCTGCCTCGAAGCACATCACACCGGGATCTACGCTTGACCAGATCAGGCAGGAAGCGCTACCGAAGGCTATGATGGAGCGAGCGAAGGTACTGGAGGACTCGGATGCATTCGAGAAAGCTCACGCAGAGGCTGCACAGCTAGGAGACACGGCTGCGCCTGCTTCTGATGAGGAATACGACAAAGGCCAGCACTTCGTCTCGTTTGTCAAGGCAAAAGACGGGCATTTCTGGGAGCTTGAGGGCGGTCGGATGGGGCCACTTGACCGTGGCGCATTGAAGGATGATGAGGATGTGCTCAGCCCTGCAGCGTTAGAAAAGGGTCTTGGGAGGCTGATGATAATCGAGGCTGAGAAGGGCGGGGACTTGAGGTTCTCAGCTATCGTACTCGCCCCAAAGCTAGACTGAGTATCGACACTGGCAATCTTGGGGCCTCGTTCTGCGCGTTCCGTGTTGATCGCGTTTAGGTTGGCTTGTGTTTTTGACAGATCGAGCAGCGGGGAGATTATCTGTGTTTAGTGAGACAGAAGAGAAATGGGGTCAGACTTTGTGCAAAGGTAACGTGAAGTGCAAGAATTGCCTACCAGGTAGCAACGCGAGCCTGGATCTTCTGATGTATTGACCAATTGAAGCCGTGACTCGGATCCCATCTCCAAGCTCTCAGATGCGCTCGACTATAGCACACTCTCTGCATGTGAAATCTGCTGTCACTCACCGTGAAAGTGACTTGCGCCTGACCCCGACTCGTCGATAGGCCTTGGCGTCACATGGGCCTTGGCACCTTGTCATATAAACTGCCTGTGCCCCGCCTTCTTTCTCATCCAACTCCCTTCTTCCTACTCCTAACTTCTCCCATCGTTTTTGCCTTATCTTTGCTATCCCTTCCTGCCTCTCCCCTCGCACCACCCCGATCCTCATCTGGCGCAGCGTTGGTCGCAGGAAGTAGGCCTGCCTTGAGAAGTATATGTCTCAAGCACAGCGTTCGACTTGTGAGTTTCATCATACTCGGCGCTCGAAGGGTGCGCACACAGGACCGATCCAGAAACGCTGTGTGTTGTCGCTTGATCGTCTTCGATCAAGTCGGCGGCCTTTTGGATGGACCGGAAACGCAGTCAGAAGGTGTCACTCCACGATCATTGAGGGTACGCGAAGGCTTGATGCAAGTACTTCGCAGGACAGGCGCTCTCGTCCAACATGAAGGGACCGACTAAGCGCGCCTTCATCAACGCTCGAAGTGTACGAGTTGTACGCATTGCCTTTCACTGGGTCATTCGAGTAACATACATGGCGTTCTTCCATTGTATGAAGGGACCGACTAAGCGCGCCTTCATTAAACGTTGAAGGGACCGACTAAGCGCGCCTTCAGCGACGCTCGAAGTGTACGGTTTGTACGCATTGCCTTGTATCGCATGGCTGTTCGAGTACCATACTTGCAGTGTTTGTCGAGTGCACATATAGGACCGATCCAGAAACGCTGTATGTGGCCGATTGGTCCTTCACAGACCGCTTTGACAGGCTCCCTCATGGACCGCAATTCGGTTGCGCATGTTGTGGCTTCACTTTCCAAACACCAAGGAGAAGCGAGAGCTTGATGCAAGCATTTCGCAGGTAACGGTGAAGCGCATCACGCATACCATCAAACTGTAGCTACTGCAGGAGAAGGCAATCTATAGCCAGTGTCATTGCATGTTCACATGTATGTCACGCAACCATCCTTTTTCGTCATGCGCTGCGTCTCGGTTCGAGGACAGACCTGAAGAAGAAGAAGAGTCTCAAATTGCCCCATTAGCAGTGGCGGCATCAATAACGACTGAAACTATCGAGGCAGAAGCAGAGCAACTTCATAGTGGCCAGTCATATAGCCAACGTAGACATGATGTGACGAGCGTCTGTAGATTGACTCAAGTGCACATTGGTTGTATTGAAATATCAGCTAATCATCCTCATCTTCGTCTTGTTCATTGCTATCGTCGTCATCATCCATGTCCTCGTCCTCGTTTGAATCGCTTTCAGTGCCAACCATCTCTATCTCTGGCGGCCACTCCACGACAACGTCATCCACCATTCCTTTGATGAATACCTTCATTGAATTCCCTGAATATTCTCTCATCGACGTGACTTGCTCTTCCCCATCAATCTCAGCCTTGAATTTCACGAGGAGGTTATCCTGCGAAAGCGCGCCAGCTTTCAACCCAGTGAGCTCGAGCTCAGGTACAAACTCAAGGTCTCTGAAGAATCGCGACCAGATGTTGGGCTTCGTATCGTACGGTCCGGACTGCCCTGACTCGATAGTCATGCGCCAGAGACTGAGGCTCTTGAGGGTTGGTGCGAACTTGCAGAGCACAGCGAGCAGAGTGTCCCTATGCACGTCCAGCTGTCCGAGTTCCAAGATTTTGAGGTGAGGAAAGCTAACAGGCGCTGGTTCTGTCGTTGTAATTCTCGTGGAATGCGGTGGCTCGGGAGCAGAAGGAAGCTCTGCAAGCCACTTCATGAAGTTCATATTGCCAGCGGCTTGAAACTTCTGAAAGTTCAAGCGCAGGTGTGTTAAGTTTTGCGTACAATTCAGGAAATGACCCAGAGACCGGCCGGACCTTGTGCTTATAGGCTGACCACTACTGTAAGTATGATAGATGTCCGTGGAATTGTCGGATAGTCTCAGTGTCAGGAAAAGCGCTTCAAGGTTTTGCAGCACCGACTGAACGAGTGGGAAGGTGAATTCGGGCAGATGAAAAGCGCTGTCTGGAAGTCCTGCAGGCTGGTGGCGCAGAAGAACTTCGAATCTGCGTGGCTTCCGTCCGGCCTTGCCCAAAGCGTACAGGAGGGTAGAAAAGACGTGCGACACGAATCGCGTTTGCAAGCCTGTTCCACGATACGATTCGCGGAGTCGCACACCAGTCTCTTTGTATACTGTAGTAGCGCCCCAGGAAGCCCAGCAAGTGCCATCGCGTTCACGTGGAGCACTGAAATCACGAACATCGACGGTCTCCAGGCTGGTCAGTCCTCTAAAACTGGCGGTCAACATCTCGCGGTCGATGCCGTTCTCCAGCAGCGCTTTCTGGTCAGCATAGCCCTGCATGTACCTGCGAGATATCAACGACTGCTCAAGTAAAGATAGGTGCGTATATACAAACCTAGAGCATGCGTCGGCGTCTCTGAAACGGATTGGAACATCATCATACACGTTGGTGGCGATGATAAGGTGCTTGAGCTTTTTTGATAAGCTAACATGACGAGATATATCCAGCAGTACCTGCAGACTTGGCTGGGTGAGCATGAACTGCTTCTTGACAAAGAACTCATCTGCAAACCACTCGTAGAGAGACTTTTCGGTTTGTTTGCAAGTAAGACGCAAAGCTCCAAGGTCGGAAGTCGAAACGAAAGAGGAGACATGGACCAGCAGCTCCAGAGGCAAAGACAACAGATTCGCCATTGTGATAGCTGCGATGACTTCAGAATGCAATGATGGCAGAGATCGTGCAATGTTTTGTGTCGGACCACACTGTAGGCAGCAGGTGACACCGCGTCTTTCCAGCACACTAGCGCGTCGCGCTTTGCCCAATCCGGGTTGCTGCCTGCTGTGCCTGAACTTAATGCTCGGGAACATTCAGGCCACCCATCGCGTCGAGCTGTGACCTCAAGCTTGGCTCTCACTTGCATAAGAGCCGCACATCTTCAACTGCGTGAAGTCTCATCTCAGTTTGCCTCATTCTCCACGAAACACGACCATGGCCCGCAAAGCTGCTCAGAAACAGGCTCAAGCCGCGCCCCTTGACCGCTGTTCAATCGCTACTTCCGGACGCTTCCCTGGCACAACACAAGCTGCCCTTCAAACACGCATTACAGATCTGGGCGGGACCATTGTCTCAAAAGTCACGTATGACACCACTTTGCTGATTACTACCGACAAAGACTACGAAACCAGGTCAACAAAGGTCGCTGCCGCCAAATCCAACGGAGTCCCCATCGTCAGCATCGATTGGCTTGATGAGACTGAATCATCAAATGTCAAAGCAGATGAAGATCAGTATTCACTGGACGCACCCAAAGCTTCTGCAGGAACTGTAGCGGCGAGCAACGGGAAGAAACGTGCCGCCTCAAAGACCGACTCCCCAGCACCAACTCAAGACGGTTCGCAGTCAAAGAAGCGGAAGACCCTCGAAGAAAACGCCAAGATCAGCGACGTGAAAGTAGGCGATGGCCAGAATGCAAAGTCGAAGAAGATTGTTGTTCCTCTCGACGAGTACTGTCCTTCTCCCTCGTACGAGGTATACATTGACGATGATGGCCTCATCTGGGATGCTTCTCTGAATCAGACAAACGCAACAGCCAACAACAATAAGTACTACAAGGTCCAAGTGAGTTCTTCTGCCTTGACTTTTGCATCTCCCAGACTGATTCATATGCAGCTGCTACGAAGCACAGACAGTTCACGCTTCCAGACATGGACCCGCTGGGGTCGCGTTGGCGAGCCAGGTAAATCGGCCATGCTTGGCAATGGCTCGCTGTCTGATGCAATCACGCAATTTGAGAAGAAGTTCAAGGACAAGTCTGGTCTCAAGTGGGAAGACCGAGGGAACGATCCCAAGAACGGCAAATGTCAGTGAAACACTCACATCCTCGTGTTCATTGCGCACGGCACTTCTCCCTACCTCTACTTTTCAAACATACTCTCTGAGCCTCAAATACTGACCATCTCACAGATGCGTATGTGGAGAAAAACTACAACCCTGACTCCGATGATGAGGATGGCGAGGATGAAGACGCCGCGAACGGTGTCGCGAAAGATAAAAGCAGCCGCCCCGCTGTCGAATCTCAGCTCACTAAACCAGTCCAGAATCTGATTGAGCTCATATTCAACCAGAAATACCAACAAGACGCATTGAACGAGATGAATTACGATGCTGAGAAGATGCCGCTGGGCAAGCTTAGCAAGGGCACTATCAGTCGAGGTTTCCAGGCATTAAAGGACCTGGCCGCTATCATTGACACTTCCGCAACATCCCAGGAGATTGAACAACTCTCAAATCGATACTATTCCCTGATTCCTCACGCTTTCGGACGCAGCCGGCCAATAATCATCAACAACAACGATCTTCTTAAGAGGGAGATTGATTTGCTGGAGAGTCTGTCCGACATGAAGGCAGCTACTGACATGCTCAAAGCTAGTCTCAAAGACGATGGTCACCTGAGCGAACTCGACCGCAAGTTCCAGACCTTGGGGATGGATGAGATGGAGGCGCTCAGCCCTAAGAGCTCCGAGTTCAGTGAGCTGTCCGACTACCTGCAAAGTTCCAAGGGAGCAACGCACAATGTTAGATACACCGTGCAAGACATTTTCCGCATCCAGCGCAAGGGTGAATTTGAGCGATTCAATCAAAGCCCTTTTGCGAAGCTCTCAGGCAATCGTCGGCTACTCTGGCATGGTTCCCGAGTCACCAATTTTGCAGGCATTCTGAGTCAAGGCCTCCGCATTGCACCACCCGAAGCTCCTGCCACCGGTTATATGTTCGGCAAGGGCATCTATCTTGCTGACATGTCAAGCAAGTCAGCCAACTACTGCAACCACTACCAGTCTGGCGGTACTGCATTGTTATTGCTATGCGAAGCAGAGCTGGGAGACCCTATGCATGAGCTCACGAGTGCTTCGTACAACGCTGGTGAAGATGCTAAGGCGAGCGGAAAGTACAGTACTTGGGGCAAGGGTCGGGTAGGCCCAAGCCAGTGGAAAGATGCGGGCTGTGTCCACCCGGCGTTGGCTGGAACTATGATGGTAAGATGTCAATTCGACACTGCTGTAATACAGCAAACACTAACTGTGCTCTAGCCCGATGTCAAGGTCACACCCGGTGATACGAACGTTAGTGGGGCTTACCTCCAGTACAACGAGTACATCACCTATGATGTCGCTCAGGTGCGTCTTCGCTACCTACTTCGCGTCCGTATGTAAGGATTGCGTACGGTGATATTTTCTATGCTCCATTCGGGCTCCTCAACGGCACACCTTCCATTGCGACGTTTCCTCATTCTATTCTCGATCCATCTGCGCAGAGGAAAATCACATGGAGGACCTATGGCAAATCCTCTGTGAACAGTTCCCCTATTAACCCCAAGTTCATCGAAAAGGCGTCTATGAAGGTAGCACCGATACCCCGTGATGATATTTTAGGTGCTTACAATAATCAAAATGTTAGAATCCAAGATCAAGATGCATCTCTCTCGTGACATGAGCCAACAACCTGATACCGTCTCCCTCACACTGTGCATCCAGACCGTGAAGTATGGCTTTGTAGAATAAGTAGTTGCTGACGGTATAGTCCGCAAGCGCAACTCACACGTCCGAAGCACATACCATTGGTTACTGAAAGGGATGGCTCGACCCAACCAGTCTTCAACAGGGCGCCAGCTCTCGCGAGTGAATTCAGTACACTTACATTGACTGAGCAAAAGAAGATGCCTACAAGTAAACAGCGTCGTCTCTTCTTTGACGCATGCTAGATCGGATAGTCATTTTAGCGAACCACTAATACTTCTTCCATGACACTCATTCACGTAATTGACGTGCTTGCTTGAAGTCACAGGTGATCTGGCAGGTTAAGCTGTCTGAATGCATCCACTTCGAATGGGCACAGTACCTCAAGCTCTCACGTAATCGTCCCGCGTCTGATACCTACTCTGAGTCGCGAGTTCTGAAAAGAACGCCATGCAATCTACAATGATCGGACAGTCAGACATAACTTCCCTTTGAAACATCAGAACCTCGCGAGAATATCCTGACCGAGTTTTTTTTTTTTTTGAAGGCTGCTCTTGCAGTCCCGTATACTAACTGGCCACGAGATCAGTGCACTGGTGTTCGGCTTTGCAAATCAGACTTTCTGGCTTCGGCCACCGATTTGGATGGCAGAAATCCTGCGTCCGCGGATTGCCCATTGGCCTTCGCAGGCAGTATGAGGGGCGTACTGGGCATGACGGACGGGTTTCGTCACTTTTATTGCGTCGGGCGCGGCATCTTTGGCAGTCAATTCTGGTTCGGGTAGCACCTGACTTGGAAGACGTGGTCTGTGGGGGCGGCATGTGGCTGGTGGATTGCGGCTGGGGTTGGCGATCGCTACCACGCTAACTCGGCAATCTGCTGCCATATGTGGGGTCGATCTGTCAGTCAAGATTTCACTGTTTGCGTACCTACGCGTGCGGAGTGCATTGGTTGATTTCCTTTGATTCTCTGCCAATACTGGTGACTGGGGTGTACTTCTTGAGAGCTCTGCAATGGCAAGTGCCGCGCGCTTGGCCTAGCAACTGCTGACATCATCGAACCGAGCCCCTTCACTGGTTTTGTTGCGATCTCGACCTTCCAAATGATTGTGCTTCTTCTGCCGAATATAGTGTCACAACTTCTACAGAAGGCGCGTACCTCTCGTTTAAGAGTATGCAGACTTCGGACATGCGTATTTCGTACGGACCCCCCTAATTCTGGGACGGCATTGGCATATCTTGGCTCCCCAGCTTGGCGACTCACATTACGCACCCTCTCCAACTTTCCGGCTCGATGCACATGCTTCCTTGATGTCGGCGATTGCTGCATGATGGCGTCTCATGTCGTAAGCTTTCTCGGCCACAGGCAGGCGCACAGCAGCGTGTCCGTATCCCCTCCGCGGCGTTGTCGCACAGCAAATTGAAGACCTGCTGCGCCTCCCTCTGGACGAGCACCGACCGCACTTGTGAGATGAGACGGCCATTAATTGTAGCAGATACGGCTGCCAAGGTCGGTGTCAAAGACTTGAGCCTTCAACGTTGGCCCACAGTCTTCCTAGTCGAAGGTTCCAAGAGTAATGTGGCTCAGCGCGTTACTTGGCTCAAGACTCAAGGGGTTTCATAACATCACGACTTGCGCATCCATAGGCCTCTAACCTCTGCTCTCCACACCTGTCGTTCACTTCATCCCACGTTCACACTCGGTTCCACTACGTCGCTCGCTCAACCCGCTGCCTGAGGCACGTCCACCTCGCATGTCAAACTTCGAACCCTAAACTCCATTTTTGTGATACCCGGGCAATCCGCAATGAAGCCGTCCACACTTCTATACACGGCGATGGGCCTGCTGTCGCCCATCGCCACCTACGCTATCGAGCTGAACCCTGATGATCCAGGTACGCATCTTGCTGGCCTAGTTAGACTCTACTAAAACGATCAGAATCCATCAAGAGCGCGACTAAGATTGTTGCTGCTGGTATGAGGGATTGGTATACTGGAGACAGAGTCGGCGACACACCTGGAAATTTACCAGACCCTTACTACTGGTGGTTATGTGGCGCCATGTTCGGCTCTTTGATCGACTATTGGTATTACACAGGTGACGACCAATATAATGCTATTACACAACAGGCAATCGTGCACCAAATCGGCCAGCCAAAGGCGTTCATGCCACCAAATCAAACAAGCACGCTTGGAAACGACGATCAAGCATTCTGGGGAATGACGGCCATGTCAGCGGCGGAGAACAAGCTACCAGACGTGGAAGGGGAGATGTCTTGGTTGTCGCTCGCTATCGCCGTCTTCAACACACAGGTCCCGCGATGGAATTCTAGGACATGCGGCGGAGGTCTTAATTGGCAGATCTTCAGTTTCAATAACGGATTTGATTACAAAAACACGATCTCGAACGGCGCATTCTTCAACATCGCGGCAAGGTTGGCGAAATACACGGGCAACAGCACATATGCTGAGTGGGCCGTCAGGGCGTACGAATGGGAGCAAAGCGTCGGACTTATCAGCCCGGACTTCCACTTCTTCGATGGTACCAGTGAACGCCAAAATTGCTCAGAGGTCAACCACCTTCAGTGGACCTACAATGCAGGCATCCACATGTCTGGCGTCGCGGCGTTGTGGAATATGACAGAAGCGGCAGGAGACACCGTAAGCTTGAACGCGAATTTCTCTGCGGTCCCACGTGACTAATTCACTGCAGGCTGCAGCGACGCTTTGGCGTAGCCGCCTACAGGGCATCATCAACGGCACAGACATATTTTATACTGCCGAAGGTGCTCCAAACGTAATGATCGAAATAGCCTGCGAACGGAACGGATTGTGCGATCACGACCAGCGCTCCTTCAAAGCGTACCTATCGCGCTGGATGGGCTTTACCATGCTCACCGCGCCATGGACCCGCGAGTCAATCATGCCTCGACTCCGCACTTCCGCTGTCGCTGCGGCCAAGCAGTGCGGACCTGGCAAGGGCGGATGTGGATTGCGCTGGTGGCGGGGCGGCGTCAACGATGGCGAAGTTGGTGTCGGAGAGCAAATGAGCGCGCTCGAGGTGATGCAGAATCTGCTCGTTGATCAGGTTGCGGGGCCAGTAAGCGAGCAGACTGGTGGCATCAGCAAGAACGATCCTACAGCGGGTAGTGATGCGGGAGGCTTGGTGATCGAGCATGACGCCGTTACCACTGGGGACCGGGCCGGTGCTGGCATCCTAACTGCGCTAGTACTTGCATTCCTATTCGGTGGAGGTTGGTGGTTGATCACTGGAGAGTAGGGCTGTTCCCCTATATCTTTCTCTTTCTTCTTCAATACAGAATTATCCGCGGCGTCCGTCGCGACGAAATTTACACCCTTTTGTCCCCATTTCATTCTTAGTCTCCGTCCGCGGCCTCCTACACGAGCCAGAAGGCCAATCTGCGTTCGTCGGCCGAAAGCTCCGGCCTAGCGTCCGTCTGGAGCAGGCATCACAAGCAGTCAGCCCAGCGCTCTGCCTTGAGTGCACGATCACTACGCGAGCAGTTTGTAAACCGTGTCCCCGCTATTCATAGCACACACCAACGTTCGTATCTGCCAATCGAAATGCTCTCCACTGGTCTCGGCGAGGGACAGCCAATCACATCAGCGACACGAGTGACAAGCTCATATTAGCGCATCGTATCCTCCAACAGTGACCGGTCATTTCGGATCAAGCTTTGTCAAGCTTCTCAGTTGTCGTCAGCTCCAGCATCATACAAGGTCTTGGGGCGAGAAGTGTTGACACACCGTGTAGATCGAGTGTAAGGGTGCGCGCAGGGTGCGTATGCGGGCTCTGGACCAAGAGCATATCTTTTTTAGCTGCCTGGGTGTTGCGTGGAGGAGAGGGGCGGAGTGCTGGGGTAGTCGGCGGTGGGTATACATGTGGGACTCTTATCTGCGTACCTGTCTGCAGCTACCCATCATGAGGCACAGCTTTGACGCCACGGTAGTCACAATCCTCCTGTTCTGCAGATGCTCTGTGACTGCATCTCCCATATCTTTTGAAAGTTCTTATACCACACAGAAACCAACAGTTTCGTCTCCCACGCTTTGCACATCCCTCAAAGACCAGTTCGCCTGCACAAGATTCGAGGCCTCGATCGCGCACCCGGTACCACCTCCATCGTCGCCGCTCGAACAAATCTCCAACGCCGTTGTAAGACCTGACCTACTTCTATCGGACGAAGAACGCCAGATTAGGAGAGTTATGGACGTCAAAGGGCAAGCAAAATCAGCAGAGAAGCTGTGGTTGACACCGGAAATTCAGGTCGTACTGTGGTTCTTACTGCTGTGTTGCTTGATGGAGTTGATAGTGTTCGGGCTGCATCGGTGAGTCGACATGAAGTTCATCATGAAATTTTAGGATTACTGATGGAGTAAGGTGGCGACGGCCTCAGCATGTGGCCAGAGACCAGGGAGGAGTGATCGACAAACCTGAGGGCAGAAGTTTTGAGGAAGTCAGTGAGGACGACGAGGACGACGAGGCAAATATCCCGGTGCTTTGACGGGCAAAACGGCTGATCGATCATCCTTTTCCTGTGTTACTTCCTAGACACGGACAGGAATGCCATAACTCAAGAGAGCAACATTCCTCAATGTTTGTCTAATTTGACCAGACGCGATTAAGTGGCTCGCACGCTGAGGATCGATGCCGTGTAATATCTTATGCGTATAATCACCTATACTATCTTGAATGTGCGTACAGGCAAAGAAGCAATGAGATGTCTTACACATCTCCACTCAAAGTTATCTCGGCCCTTAAGTCGTCGAAAGACCGGCCACTGCATTTCGTACATGTTCCTGTAACACAGTCCTATGCGTTCGTATTCATTCTGCGAAACTGAACGTAGCACAAGGCCTCGCAATTCGAATTTATCTTCCCCGATGTAATCTCCCTGGAATCTTTCCCAGCCCATCCAAGCGACATAAACCGTATCACCGTCTTTGACTGGCCGTGTCCCAGTGGCAAAATCATAGTCTGCTATCATACTTCCGTCTACGCCCCATTCGATGCTCGGTATAGTTGCCTTAGAGCAGGGTTCTTTGGGTTCCAGATAGTGCTCTAATCTGCTATCCGGGGGCAAATATGAATTAATAGTATGGGTAGAGAACCGGCTTTCGAGCAGTATTGCGGCTTTGGAAGCACTTCCAATTTGTGAGGGCCCCAGTGTTTTGTAAATTATGTCGACTATGCGTGTCAAGAAAACCATCGTCTTGGTGTCGTAGCGGATATTTCCTTCCACCGACGCCCATGACCATGTTGGTGCTTTGGAGAGTGGTCTCGGGACATCTCTAAAGTTCAAGACTGACCACATCATGTCCTTCAGTAAGGAACTCCTCCACAGTCCCGCGATGTAGACGTCGTCTGGGCGCACGCGCATGATGCGTTCCACGACAGCAGCAAGTGCAGGCAGGCGGTCGTCGAAGAATGTCAACTGAAGGAGAGTGTAGTCTTCGACAATGGTTTGCCATTCATCCACGCTGTCTTTGATATGAAACTTGAAAGGCGCCTGAGATGGTGTGGTCCAATCGTGGCTCCAATCGCGGCAGTCCTGTGTCCAATCTTTGTCTACATCTCCAGACTCGGACTTGAACATTGAATGGCATTCCCACATCAGCTGGGTAGTAGTGAAGTGGACAAATCTGGTCGATAGACTCCGTTCTTGATAGACCCAGGCGCGATCTAAAAGTGGCCAATTCCCAAAGTTGTTACGAATCACACCGTTCTGAGTGTAACGGTCTTGTTGTCTGTACTGAGCTACATGTAGTGTCGAATGCTCCAATTTTCTTGACCGAAAAGGACTGTTGGGATCAGAGAATAGGCCATCGTTGCTGTCTAAGGATGCTGTTGCAGCAATGGTGATGAACGCATTCTCGTAGATATTGCCCATAGTAGCCGCAGCTTCGGCCCAGTCTTCACTGCTGTCTTGCAAGATACCTGTACATGATAAGCTCTAACATACATGCTGAAAGAGCCGAAAAGCTTACATAGAGCATCGATCCAGAGATGAGAGATATCTAGTCGTAAGCACACCTGTACCGCGTCGCGGAAAGTCTTTGGCAGCTGGGAATACTCAAGCCCCTGCTGATAAGCAGGCAACGAATCCCTTGTCAGCTTTGATGAGACCCCATGTGGGCCCCAACAATGACTCAAACACGCGTACTGTGTTCCAGGTGCCAACTGCTCTCGTAAATAGACTTTGCCAGTCTTGATCTCGAGTAGCCGCTTGGGTACATACTTCTGGGCAGGGATCCGATTGCAGCGTTCGTGAGATTGCGTGCATGTGTCAATCCATCTTTTGAGACACGAAAAGGCTTGTTGAGACGAAGTGTCCCCTGATGGCAAATATCGATACGGAAAAGGATAGCGTGATGAGATATCCGAAGCCAGAGGGATTGCTCCTATTTGATCATGGTCAGAACAGCTTAGACACGCAATCATACGACAGACTGTGTACCGTGTGGCTGGAAAATGAAGAGACATGTGTGATCCTGGGCCGCTGTGCCAGGAGAATTCCAGTTCAGAAATGTTATCTTGGGACTCAAGAGACGTTTCTGAATCCGTTTTCCTCCAATCTGTCGTGAATAATAATTCGATATACGAACTTCAGCTGTGTTCGACAAAGTCCAATCTCCAGATGCCATAGAAAACCCCGAGTACCGGAGCCAGGTTGATATGGCATCTAGGATCAGACTGCAACACTGACGACCTGCTTGTGCCTCTGATCGAAGCTTGTCGACTGTAATCACATGGGTGGTTTGCCCTACTCCCCGTCTGGTGGTAAAAACGGTGTGGTACAAGCGGCAAACATCGTGCCTCATATCTATCCGAGGGTGAACCAGGGACTTAGGTCTTGTATGTGCTAGGTCCTCGTCTGCGCTTGGACTGCAAGCTGTATCTTGAGCACTATGATTGATACTGGTCATATCCCATTCAGATTCCGATTCTATATCGGTGGAATTCGATGGTCCAATTGATTCATCTTCGATAGCATCCGTACTTGGTAACGAATAGGTGTTTGATGTCGAGCGAATCAAGCTCAATTCCGTGACAGCATCCACGCGGGTCTGTTCGCCATCGAGTATGCGTTCAGAACCCCCGCGCGCTGAACGCCGATGATCCCAACGAAATCCCGAAGCCGCCGTTCTCCTCGAAGGTTTTGGCAGCCTGCAGGGAACCGGTAGTCTACACCGTCCCGCTGCGCAGCGTAGCCGCGCCTTTGACGACTCAACCGGCAGTCTGAAATTCGGCTCCGTGCTAGTATTCAACTCGTAGTCCGAGACGTAACTCGATGGCGATAAGTCGACCATTAAGATGAACGGCCGTCAGCCTGGGACGTTGGCAGCGGGGCTCTTCGACGGTGGCTAGGTGATAATTCTGATAATCCCGCCGGCCGTGAGATCTTTCTACGCGTGGGTAGACTACTAGCACCAAACTATAGTATAATATGACATGCTGCACGATGAAAAAAGTTGGATTGCGAATAGTTGTACCAAGTGGTGGGCTGGCGTAGAAGGATGTCAGAAAACGGCAAGTGGGGCCGCGCATCAGGCCACCATACTTCTACTTCGTACACGGGGCTGATCTGGGAGTGTACATACAACCATGTAACATATAGCGTTGAATCTATCCTGTTCCGGAAAATGATTGATACGTATCGAAAGCCATTCAGGAGTTCTGCGTCTTCATTATAATACCGGGATCTACACCAGGCCACGAGCTACTGTAATGAGGAATGCCATTCCCCGGACTTACGGTACAGGCTACACGTGCTCAAAAGTAGGTAGGTAAGTTCGCCGATCACATCTCATTTGGTCGCACCTGGTAGAAGTCTAGAACTCAGGAACAGAACGTGCAGACATGAATCAGCAAGGGAGTCCATCACTAATGCAGAGAGGTGGAAATACTGATCTTCACCACTCACCGCTGGCTGCTAGCTTCATTCCTTTACTATGTGTGACACAGCGCCTTCCGCTCACCGGTGAACTGCACATAGGGGGTGGTTTTGAGTGCTACAGACTAGCTGACTTGGCAGGTAGGTAATGCGAGACTATTGATACTATCATTACAATGAGAACCATGAACTATTATTGAAGTGGAGACATCAAATCAACTGCAAACAGCGATTCCATCCCAAATTATATATACGTGTCGTGTCGTCATCACAGCCAAGCCAACCATTTACTTCTCTCTCGCACTCGCGTTGTCTCTCGCAAGACACGCACGTCCCTAGTAGCTAGCATCTTTCTACACATCGCGCTGCGCGCCAGTCGCACCGGGCAACACCTGGTCCGTCGCCGCGCCATGCTGGTGGTGGTGCCCCATCGGGCCTCCGTCGGTGCCGCCCGTGCCGTCGCCGTAGCGGCCCACGTTCATGGGCAGACCCGTGCGCGGCTCAATGACCGTGCGGTCCTGTGCGAGATCCGACACGGGGTGGGCGCCCCAGACGCCTGAGCGGGTTTGGCTGCACAGAGTCAATATCGGGGAACGCGGGTGACGCGGAGAAAGATGTGGGGAGCTTACCGATCGCCGGAGATCATGTTCGGGTCGCCGATGGGGCCGTCGACGCCGATGTGCTCGCGCTTGCCGCTAATGAAGCCATGCTGTTCGGGAGATTGCTGGGTGCCAGCGAGGCCGGTACCAGGGTGGCCAACGCTGGATGAGGTCGGATCAGTCCGCTTGTCATGCAGCTCGTGGGCGGCAAGACCGCCTGCGCCGAGGGCACCACCACCGATGGCAGCGTCGCGGCCGTAGTGATGATCGTCTCTTGTGCGGTCAGGGAGGGTGGTTGTTTGGCTGCCGGTCAAGCCGGAGGCATGCTGACCAGGAAGAGTGGTCTCGCGAGCACCTGGAGCATAGCCGGTACTGCTTGAAACAGTGTTGGGCTCAGTGCGGTCTTTGGACAGCTCGTGAGCGCCCAGAGCACCTGCACCAAGAGCTCCACCTCCAATGGCAGCATCGCGGCCGTAGTGGTGATCGCCTGTACGGTCAGTATCGGTAGTGGCAGTGCCGATGGGACCATCAACACCAACACGATTGTTGGCGTGCAGAGCTTCACGCGCTGGATGACCCTCCGGGGGCTCTTTACGCAGAAGGTTTCTACCCTTGTAGCCGCTGCCGTGACCAAACTTATCATCGCTGTCGTACTCGGCAAGCCCAGCAGCACCAGCTCCTACACCGCCCGCAACAGCCGCATCGCGGCCAGTGTGATGCTCTGCGGAGCGGCGCTCAGCGGAGTGACGGGGACTAGATTCGGGGCTGCGATCCTTCTTCTCTTTCTTGGACTTATCGCGATGTAGGAAACCCAAGATACCACCGCTCTTTTCTTTCTCCTTCTCGTCATGCTTAGCAGCCTCCTTCTCGTACTTCTTCAAGTCCTTTTCATGTTCCTTGTCAAGCTTGTGAAGATCCTTGTCGTGCTTCTTCTCATAGTCGTGTTGGCGCTTAGCAGCCTCCTTCTCTAGCCTCTCCTGCTCTTTGGGATCAAACTGGGGCTGTGCGCGCTGGCCATATGCATAACCAGCGCCGGCACCAACGATACCAGCACCTCCAGCAAGAGCGGCATCACGGCCGGTATGAGATTGACCAGGCTCGGTGCTGTGGGGGGATTGCTGTCCCTGGTGAGAGACTGTAGGCTGGGAAAGGGAAGATGTGCCAGGCTGAGTAGATGTTACAGGAGCAGAACTGTGGTGACTCTTGTCGTCGTGCTGTGACAGTCCATATCCTATCGCAGTGGCGCCAGCTAGACCGGCGCCAGCACCTAAAGCGGCGTTGCGCGAGCTGTTGTCCTTGGGGCCGAGATCGTTGTTGCCAATCTCAGGGGACTTGTAAGCTTGAGGTGGTTGAGAGTTTGCTGACTGGGCCAACTGTGCCGTAGTGTAAGGCTGTTGGGTCTGGCCAGAAACTGTGCCTTGATGTGCTGGGACACCAGTGCCGGTGGCGCTAGCGAGCGCAGCCACGTCAGGGTTTCGGTAGTTGTACTCAGAGGAGGCAGGAACAGGGTTGGGAGCATGCGCACCGGTAGCGGTAGGGTCATATCGTTGATCTTGCATCGAAGCTCCAGGCTGTGTGCTGCGGTGATCACCATAGGCCTTGGCAGCTTCATAGGCACCATATCCTGCAGCTCCAGTACCTCCAGCGACTGCTGCGTCTCGGCCGTAGTGGTGCTGGCCAGCCTTGTCGTCAACCTTGGGATCAAGACGGTTCAGCGTGTCAGATTGATGGGGGCCGGTTGTAGTGTGATCTTTCTGCTTGGCCGGATCAGGCTGTACACGTGGGTCGACTATATTGGCAATGTTGCTCTTGTGAGGCCCGATGGTCTTTGAGGCGGGATCCTCAGCTGTTGGTCCAACGGTGTGCTGACCAGCAGGCTGATTGCGAGATCCAGCATATGCCAAGCCTCCCGCGGTAGCAGCCCCAGCCCCAGCGAGGCCAGCGTCACGTCCATAATGGTGCTGAGACTGAGGCTGAGACTCACCGTAGCTGCCTGTAGGCTGGTACGCTGAGGTACCTGTGGAGCTGGAAGGCAACTGGTGCGATGCAGAAGTGGTGCCAACTGTGCTCGGATTGGTGGTGCCAGTTGTGTGCCGAGTAGTAGGCAGAGAAGAGGAATCTTGCAATGTGGGGTCGTGGTGTCTATCGCCAGACAAGGCACTGCCCGCCAAGACACCGGCACCAAGGGCACCTCCACCAATAGCAGCGTCACGACCATAATGGTGCTCCCGCTCCTCTGATTTAGGGGGAGGTACAGGCCCAGATGAACTTGAAAGAGACTGAGATGTGGGAGTGGCTGATGCCGCCGAGGGATCGAATCTCTGCTCGTTCAAACGAGACTCACCGCCAGTGACGCGTGGGTCAAGCGCTTTAGAGCTGTAAGGATTCTTTTCATCGTAGAGGTTACCAGTGCCTGAAGCTGGGGTTTCATGTTTGTGGTGCGCAGCCGCACCCAGGCCTGCAGCGCCTACACCACCAGCGATCGCCGCGTTGCGCCCAAGATGGTGGTCAGATCCGTCAGCAGATCTAGGTGTGGGATCTTCCAGAGATCCAGTATGACGAAGATCATGAGACGTTGAAGGGCCAGTTGTAGTAGCTCCGGACGCTGGACCAGTACTCCCAAGAATAGGGCCCGATCGCTCGTTCTCAGGTGTGGCGCTGGGAAACTCGCCTGGAATGTGAGGGCTTGTACCTGACCGGTGAGCGTGAGGACGATAGTCTAAAAGTCCGGTGTGGCGTGTGTGTGGATCACTACCATAAGCCTTTTCGTAGTCTAGTAGCGTACCGGTGTTTATGTGAGGTGTTTCATGAGGAGGTCCATGTCCAGGTTCATTCGAATCATTTAGAGGGCGTGCTCCCGCAGCGTGTAGCGCGTCGGGATGGATATTGTGCTCTCGCACGCTCGAAGTCAAATGAGTGTGTCCTGTAGGCGATGCATTCCGGTCACTGAATGTGCCCACCTGGGGGTCGCGTCCCTCGTTATGATCGCCACGGTTAGCGGCTGCGGTAGCGGCTGCAACGGCAGCGGCGCCAGCGAGACCTTCACGCCCATGGCGATTGTCTCCGGCGAGCGGCTGATGCTCTGTGGTATTCAATCCAGAAACTCCGGGAGCACTGTGGGTATTAGGCATGACGGAACTTTGGTCGTGCTGCGCTGATGTGATCCCTCCAGAGAGGGGAAACGAGCGATCAGTACCGGCAGTGCGATTGGAATCGTACGGCTGCTGAGTGGAGCTGCCATGACCGATACCTGATGAGACTGGATGCGATGATTAGACTATAGCTTTCATTACATGGTGTTATTTGACTACCTACCTGGGATCACGCTCGGCTGCTCGTTTGAGACCTCATTTGCGAGTCCTGAGCTGGTGTTGGTTCCAGTATTGCCTTGACCGACAACCTGATTGCGGTTGAGCTTGTCCTCGAAATTACTGTTGCCGGACAAAGCTGCATGCCCCTGGCCGGCCTGACCTGGTGCGAAGCCGATCACTCCCGACTTGATGCTTGCCTCGCTGTTACCATCGTAGGCGCCACTGCTTACCTGCGGCCGCATACTGTCGCCACGAAGAGTGCTGTCGCCGATTCGGGAATTATCGCCAGACAGGCCAGCTGTGCGAGCGCCACCTATCGGGCCATCAGTACCAACACTGCCGGCATGCCTCTCATCGCCGTGGCCGGTTGCCACGGATGTCGCCCCGACATTGGGTGTGTTGGAGAACTTTGGTGGCTCGCCAGTCGTTGGGGCGGCGTTGCCATGTCCAGTCATCTGGTCGTAGATAGGAGTGTTCCTGCCACTTTGTCAGTGCCAGGTCCCAGTTCAGGCGAGGCAGGTCTTACTGGTGTCCAGTGGTCGCAGACGTGGTTCCAGACGTTGTCGTGGTTGACTGTGCAGCCGTACCAGTCGTGCCCTTGTGGTCGTGAGTGACATCGCCGGCAGTCTCACGATCCTTGTCGTGGCCGTGAGGGTGTCTGCCCGCATTGTTAGCAATTGGTGCCCTACTGAGACAGGGCGGCTTACAGGAGGCTCTTGATCTTCTCCATGGTTGTTCGTGTTTGTGTGATCGCTCCAGGGATTACAAGAAGAGTTCCGCTTCTATTACTTATGAGAGTATCACGAGGTTAGTGTGCGGCTGCAGAACAAGGCACAGCTCTTTCATGTCGAATAACATCATCACATAGCTATAGCTACAAAGTAGCGCCAATGACCTCATAACAACTGGATAGCCTGCGGGAAGCTAGACGGCGGCTCCAATGAGATCGACTGCGATGTGTGTCCCATCCAGAAAGAGCCACGACCAGTCCACTTGCAGCGCATCCAGGCGGCACAGTGTTCCAAAGTGACCTGTCTGAGGCGAGTGTGGAGGGTCAGCCACAGGCAGCCCCGCAAGATCGCTGGGAGTCCTGACGTCTCATCACGATCGGGCTTCCGCTGGCTATATTTCAACTGGTGCAGCGGGGTTGAACACCGGGGACAGCCTTAGCTCTCGACCAGGCTGCAAACAACGAGGGCGACAGGCGGCCATTAATGTGCCATGTCCGCCGTGACGATGTGCCAGCCTTGACCCCTCGCGCGCTGACATCACCGATCACCGACAGGGATGTGGACACTGGTTCTACCCCGCGTAGCAACATACGGCACACGCCCGATGCGAACACGGGCTCCAGGCCGTCTTTGGGGGGTGGGACTGACAGGTGACAGGCGTTTGCAGGAGGGAAGCGTCTGGCGGCAGCAACTGGAAGGAAGCTCGGGGTGCAGTGCTAAGGCGGGCTGCGACTTCCTTGTCAGCGCTATCCACGGCCCTCTGCTCTCTGTTCTTGCACCTGCCGCATGCTCGCTGCCGAGGAATCGCCAACCGTCTCCCGGCCAATCAAACGCGGCGCCTCCCAATTTTGCGCGAATTTATATCGGTGGCGACGTGCCAACGCGCTTACGCCTGAGCGCTCCACCCTCGCGCCGGCGCAGCACGTCGGCCGATGTGCGCCAATCGTCACTGGTCACTCGCCAGCAGCCTGCAGTGCTTTTGCGCTGGCTTCTGGTGCGGCTCTAGAAGACCTGTGCATGCAGGCGTGCGTCGGCGCTGTGTTGAGCGAGCTACCTGCCGGCCGTCGTCGGCGGGCGCTGCAGCGAGCCCGTTATCCATCACTCCGCATCGACGCTGGGCTAGTCGGCGCACACAGACGCTCAAGCTTTGGCGTCTCCGCGTTTTCTTCTAGTCCTGGCGCGCCTTTGCAGGGCAGCGTCTCACTGTGCAGTGTCGGCCATTAAAACTCCGCATCCCCCCAGCGCACGCCTGAGGAGCAGAGTGCCTCCAAACGGTTTCGGACCTGCACTATCACGCCCAGCGCGCCCGCAGGGTCAGGCTCATGAACCGACGACATCGACCCACTCTCCCCCGAGTCTGCCGTTGTTATTAGTAGCTCGGCCCCGGGCACCCGTTTCTCGTCGTCGACTCTCTCACCCATCTCCGCCGACATTCTGACCGTGCTTGGCCGCACTTTCCCTTGCACCACCCGCGCTTTCCTGACATCGCTCTCCGCATCCCCTCCAGACCCTTTTCCCCACCACCACACACACCACCGCCCACCATGCCCGGCGCACTACGAAGCCGCCTCCGCCGCGTCCTCACCGGGCAGGAGGGCGAGGGCGGCATTGCAGGCAAGATGAAGCGCAGCAAGAAAGAGGACCCCTGCGAGCCTGAGAGCGACTTTTACAAGCCTGGCGAGAAGATGCCGCCCATGAAGTACCGCCGCCCCGTCGACCCTGAGCACAAGGAGAAACTCGAGGCCTTTACCTGGAAGAAGGCATGGCGCCGCCGTAGTCACCAGAGCCTGTACTCGCCAATGGGCAGCCGCTTGCCGAGCCGCAAGGGCAGCTTCAGGAGTCGCCGCAGCCGCAGTCGCAGCGTGCACCGCAGTCGCCGCTCCAGCTTCCACAGCGATTACGATCACGACGACGACGACACATGGGTCGACAGCGGCATCGGCGCGAGCATCTCCGACAGCGAGCGACCGGCCAACATCCGCGAGGCCAGTGACGACGAGGGCGACGTTCTTAATGGTGTGTATCTGTCATGCTAATCATCGCGAGCCTCGACTAACTTGCCACAGTCGGCCTCTCCCGCAATCCCACCCAGGACCCTCGCGACACACGGAAAGAGTCGACCGCCGGCCGTCGCCGCTCCAGCTCCATCCACTCGGTACGACCCAGCAGCACACGTCCCGGCACTGGGTCCGACCGCACTCGCCAGAACTCACAGCCCTTCACCCCTGAGGATCTCGAGCTAGCGCTGAAGAAATCGCACCTCGACGCCAAGAAACTCGAAGCCATCCAGCAAAGCGAGGGCTGCACGCCGGGCGACAAGGACGACGACAGCGAATGTTCAAGCTCAAGCCCCTTCGACAACCTGCGCCCCCGCGGTGGATCCATCTTCGTCCCACAGGACTCTGACAGCCCTGGAATGTTCCCTGGATGGAACTTTGTCTCATCCCCCACTAAGGGTGGACCCTCGTACTTCCCACCCAAAGACGGCGGTATTCCCCTCCAATTCGAGCGACGTGAATCTGTCTTTCATTCGAACGAAGAGTCTGTTTTCCAGAGGCAAGGGTCAAACGAAAACGCGCCCCAAGCCGGGCGACGTGGCTCGACGTACGCGCCAGATGAAGAAGAAGACCACGTTCCTGCCCTCGCTGCGCCGCCTGCTGAGCCACCCAAGCGCAAGCCTATTGTCACCTGTCCCAGCGACGAGATCATGAAAATCCTCGCTCGCAAGGACTGAACAACGACACAACATTCACTTCACTTGTCAATATTACTGCATCGATTTTGTGCACCTAGGGTCCGCACACTGCATTTCCGGCGTTGAACGACTTATCGTTTGGAGTTATCAGGCCTCGTGCCACATTTGTTCACGCATTGGGAGGCTGTCATGATAGACTGTTACATGGCCTAGTATTGAATTATCAGACGGGAGAAGCACATGGCTATAGAACCATCGGAAGACAGCATTGGTGCAATCGCACAGTAGCTATCATACTTAGCAGACGCCGCCTCGAGCGCGCAATGACATCGCATCACTTTCAGTCTATGTGCAGCTCTCCATTTCGCGACTATCTCCTCAATCAGAACGTCCCATCACACCCCGCGTCACACCACCGCCCATAATAGCGACCCAACCGGCTTTCCTTATGCGGAAGCGATGCTCGATACGTCAACGCGCGCCTTCTTTAACCACCGCCTTTCCCCCGTCACCGCACCAATCACAACCCATGGCATGTCTGTCCATCAAGCCAAGCACCCCACGCAGGTACACCTCGACATACGCAATCAGCCAAGCATTCCTACCACGTACGACGCCTGTTCAGACTTCGCGTACCCACCGTGTCCACTCGCAAGCATATGCTCCACCGCAGTGATCTACATTGCTTCACTCTGCCTCACTTATGAGTCTCCAATCCCAGCCCAAAATAAACAAGTAAAACGCAATTGCAGAGACGCAGGGTGTTTTCGATTGTTGGATTGTTGGACATGCTGCATACGGAAGGCCCGAATTAGGCGCCGGTTGGATGCGGAGAGGCGTACGTGGTGGAGGTTCTGGGCTGCGACTGGGCTGAGGGGTGCAGTGCCGAGTCTGAGCCAATGGGAGGAGTTCAGGGTCAAGCGTGGAGTGAGGATGGGGGCCACCGGGTGTGGAGATCGGAATTCACCGTACTTCGTACCGGGGGTATCGAGGTTTGCAGTTCGCGGTGTGCGGCTGTCTGAATTAAGGACCGGGTTTCGCAGACGTGTGCGCTGGACCGGCCGGCTGGTCTCTCGGAGCAGTCAGCAGACGGCAAGACTGCAGATATGGATGGAGTTTCAAACATCCACTGTCGCGTTGCATGCTGCGAGCTGCACGCACTGCATCGCAGAGCAGAGCAGCATAATCGAACGATTTCGTGCTGCATTTACGCCCGATCCTCCGCATATGCCTCACCCCGGAGTCTCGTCCCAGCAGACCGTCCGAAGGCACGAGGCCTCCTGGCTGTCGGGGCCGCGTCTTGTGAGTATCTGCGTCGCTGTACGATGATGTGGACTTCCTCCAATCATGCCTCTTGAATATACAGGGGGCAGAAGCTTTTGTATACGACGAACAGCTCGTGTCGGAAATACCGGGAGCGGCTACATCGATACTTGCCTGCCATCTTGCAAGTGGGGGCCTGGTAGCCACCGCCACAGCGCTTCGGTGCTCTGGAAGCTCCGTGTTTCTGGTTGAGGGGAGGAAGGGCGGGGCGTAGACGAGAGATGAGTTGCCACTTTTGGCAGGTTTGGAAAGGTGTTGATTCCAGGGCGACCAGGCGGACGGGATGAACCCGTTTCCTGCTCATGCGCTTTGCACCTACCACGGCGCATTCGTGTTCTGGGTATCTCACACCTCCATGTACATAGCAGAAGTCGCGAAAGGGGAGGATGGGCGACTGCGGAGCTTCTTACAGTCGATTTCGAGATGTGTGGATGGCTGTGTAGGACGAGATGACCGGCCCCTGCACGATAATGGAATGCACAGGAGCTGCTCAACTTGCCTGTTACGGCAGGTTTCGAGCGAACGTCGAACGAAGGACTCGGGACCCATGGAATTCTGACATCAAATCGCCTAGTAAGCTTGAGGCATAGACGCGAGAACGGAGTACAGCGCAAAACAAACTGCCTGTTGCGGCAGTTTTCGCACAACTGTCGATAACATAGCCGGTTCTCTTGTACTCACCCCCTGCGCACCCACACAGTGTCTCCGTGCTTCTGGGCCCACTCCACGAGAATGATATGCACGCGAATTGCCTATTGTAGCAGGTTTTGAATTGCTGTTGATCACGGTTGAGGTAGCACCAGCCCTTAGGGTAGCACCAGCCAGGGTCCACGAGAACGAGAACGAAGAAGGGGCGCGACTTGCCTGTTACGGGAGGTTCTCAGCAGCCGTTGATAATGCTTTGTCGTACTTTGTGGCACCTCCGTGATCGACACCTGTTTGAAACCTGCCGTAATAGGCAGCTTGCGCTGGATTCCATTCTCGTGAAGTGGATGCCAGACGCCGTGCTTAGCTGCGTGGAGAGCAGATGCGCACGGCTTCTTCACGGTCACGCGAGTTACTTATTGCGGTAGGTTCTGTGCAACTGTTGATCACAGCTGGTGATTTTTTGCACTATGTACCTCGCTCTCGACGAACAATCCATGGTGTTTGCGCTCCACGAAGACTGAACGGGCGATTCTTGTTCCTCGTTGTCGATGGGCCACGGAGCGACGCTACGTACTTCGCAGGGGGGCCGATAACTAGAGACTTGAGCATGTAGGGATCCACGGATGTGTCTTTGCTCGAGACTACTGCACCCTGACACGTTCGACTGGCTACTTGACATTTTTGTAGGACCCAAACTACGCTTTCTGTGCCAATAAGCGGTAGAACGACTTCCAGTTCACTCCAACAAGAAAGCGCCTTGGTGAGTCCATGGATCTTTCCTGAATGATGCTAGACTTCGCCAAGAGGCTGGTCAAATGTGCCTGAGATAGATACGGTATGCTGCCATGGCGCAAGAGGGACCGCTTGGATGCGATTGAGTCCATTTCGGTCGTAGGGTGTTAAGAATCGCGTAAAGCGATGGCAGCACATCAGTTCCTAAACCAAAGGAGCAGCTATATACCTGCACATACTCCCACCGACACACCCCCAGCCTCGTCACCGAGCCTCCTCGCGCCCTTCCATCTGACAACGATTCTCCCGGCACAATGACCACGCCACCAATCTCCCTCACCGTCGAGCACTCGACCAAAGCCCTGCTCCGTAGCCGCAAAGGCTCCCAGACCGAAGGCCCCCAGACTACGTAGGTCTCGAAACGCAGGGTACAAATCAAGATATTCAACAGGCCTTGTGTCTACCAAGAAATATCCTCTCGACTTGTTCTACCACCCTGGCATCGAAGACGAGAACTCGGGTTCCTCCACCAGTGCAGCCCCAGTCCCCGCTCACTCGCTTCCAACCCGCCCGCTGACTACCCACCCTCCGATGCGAAACCCCCTGCTCGCGCTCGAACCATGTGGCATTACATCACCGTGAACGGGCAAACGGGGAGCGAGCGGTGGGGACGCTGGGCGCGGGCTTGGAAGCTGGGCGGCGGGGCGCGGGGGGGTCGTTCGAGGTCCGGCCTTATGGCGGCGATGGCGGCGATGGCGGGGATGTCATGGATGGGGGGAAGGGGAAAGAGTTGTAGCGAATGTGGTGAGGAGGTTCGGGGTAGGCTGTGTGGAGGAACAGGGGTGGCTGTTTCAGCGTCAACTTTTGATATCTTGAGAAGTTGTGGATTGCAAGAATTCACTGTCTCATTATTGCAAGGATACTATTTCCCTGTCTTCCTCTTCTTGCTCTTGCTTTTCTTCTCCACGGGCGCAGACACCTCCTTCTTCTTCTCCTGTTCTTGCACTGCCGCCTCAGCTTTCGCTTTGAGGTCCGCAGCGGCCTCGTCGTCGCTGAACCCGTCCCACTCCTCCTCTTCGTCGCCATCTTGCTCTGCCGTCGGAGCAGCGGGTTTGCGCAAATCAGCCACCTCCTCTGCCGTGTGTTCGCCCTGCTCCCCATCCTCACCCTCCCTCACAAATGCAGCAACAAAGAACCCCATCGTCCCCTCCCCAGTTCCCTTATCACACCTCACACACCCCTCCAGCACATCCTCTCTCTCCTTGCCCTCAGCTACACCACCGCCCACCTTCCCATCCACCCACTCACCCCTCCTTTCCCATCCGCGCAGCCCGCTAACCTGCTCCTCGCGGCGCAAGATGCGCCAACCGCGCTCGCGCGCCACGCTCGTGGCGAGTGCCTGCAGCACAACGCCCTCATTCTCCTCGAAGTGGATTGAGCACGTCGAGTAAGTGATTTTGCGCGCGGCGCGGAAGCGCATGGCGTGCGTGAGGATGTGGAGTTGGAAGGAGGAGAGGGCGGCGAGGCGTTCGGCGAGTTTGTCGGTGGCGTCGAGCGGGACTTCTTCGTGAGCCGTGTCGTCGAGATCGAGGGTGAGCTCGGGGTTGGCTTCGGGGGTTTCAGGCGCGGATTTGGTGTCGCGCTTGCGCTTCTTGGATTTGGAACTCTTGGGAGGATCGGCGAGGGTGGCGCTGGGTGAGGGCAGGTGCAGTTTTATGGCGTCGTCGCGGCCGACGATGCCAGTGCCTGAGCAGGAGGGATCGAGGAGGATGGCGCCGACGGACTCGTAGTCTGGAGAGTTTGGCTTGGCGGCGATGAAGTCGCTTGATCCTTTCACGGTGACGATTGAGTCTGCGCCGGCGAGCTTGACCATCTTCTTCAGGATCTCAGTGCGGCCTTTGTCGCGCTCGAAAGCGATGACTTTCCTCTCCCTGCCTGCGTTCTGGCTCGACACGATGGCGGCAGCATGCGTCGTCTTGTTGCCCGGCGCCGCACACCCATCGATCACATCGCCATCGCCCTCCTGAAGGTCGAGGAGGTATGCAGGAAAGCATGACGCTTTGTCCTGGAAGATGATCTCGCCCTTCACATAGCCTGGCGTCTTGGTCAAGTTGATTCTGCTCGGCAGCGCCAGCAAATTTGGAATGTTCGGGTCCTCGAAATAAATCTTCTTGCTCCCTCGCGCGCGTAGGATCTCCCCAATAGTGTCGACCTTCTCATATCCCTTGAACGTGCTATCCATCTGCGCCTGCAGACTGCTCTTTATAGTATTCACCCTGACCCATCGTGGATGCCTGCTCTTCTCGCCCTCCTCGCTGTCGTCAGGGTCGAGGTCGCCGGCGTTGATGGCCTCACGGAAAGCCTCGAGTGTAGGGAATTTATAGCTGATGCGGGCTTTCGTAAATGCAGCGCTGAGGCGCGCTTTGTGCCGTTCGATAGCGAGACGCAGGACATGATCCTTGTGCGCCGCGACGCCGGATTTGCTCAGCAGCAAGTCGTGCGTGAGGAGCAGCGCGAGGACAGGCGTGAGCTGTTAGGTCAGCAGTGCGCAATTGACCTGCTTGTGGGGCAAGACCGCAGTATATCGCAGTCAGATACGGCTCAAGTGTTGAATACTTACTTTTCTCTCCTCCTTCAGCACCGCGCACTTCTCAATCACATCCTTCAACACGCGACTCCACTTCGACGCCTCAGCAACCAGCGCATAGATCTGGCCGGGCTTGCTCTTTAAGTCCTTCTTCTTGAAGATGCGCGCCTTAAACGAACCGCCGATCTTGTCGGGGTTCTCGAGGATCGCCGCGGTTTCGTAGTAGAGCGACATTGAGAGCTGGTCGTTGGCACGGGAACTTTTTTGGTGGGCGCGAGTTTCGCCGCGGGAGTGCCCATGTGGGGCTGCTGTGCAAGGCTGCGAGGCTTTGAACACGATACGAGTCTTGCAATGTGATGGAGTGATTGGAGACAGTGGGATATTATACATGCAGAGTGAGCTATCGAAAAGGTGTCAGGCGTCATTGGTTACTCATTGGCAGTAGCAGGCTGATGGTTGTCTCCTACCTGGTGACAAGTATTTGGCCAGAAAAGGCAAGAAACGGGTCTATTCCATTACCCAGCACATTATAGTGTCGCAATCAGTTGTGAATTAAGAACTCCTTAACCGAGAAATCTGCGAGATACAAAGAAACGAAATGGTATCATTGACAACTTATGAACAGAGAAAAAAACCCACTTTGCGAAGTGAGATCAATGCCGGAACACAAGAAACACCCATCGCAGCATCGGCTCTCAAGCAAGACGCCAGCCCGGCAACATTCCGACGATACACGCTTTTCCTCACTCCCGATAGTTCGTTCGACCCGCCTCCTCGGGAGATGGACCGAACCCACCGCTTCCCTGCAGCTCGTCGTGCACTGGTCCCTGTCATGACGACCCCTGCAGACGCCCAGATTCTCCCGGCACTAACCTCCGGACCCCTTGTACGCCACCTTCCCCCATATACCTTTGTACTGCTGTATCGATGCTGTTGAGCGTGTAGCTGTCGCGTCTTACACGCCACCAATCGACCCGCCATCGTTTCGTCACCAAGCTCTTCTTTGCCACATGTTTCTGTCCATATTCTATTGCTGCGCTATGGCAGTCTGATATTCATGTCCTTTTGCTTCGGGTCCAGACTTTATAGTCGCGTGCTGTGCGAGACTGGACTTAGCAGCTTCCTGCAACTGGGCCTCTGCATGCCCTTCCCGCTCGTGGTCGCGCTCGGGAGGTGAATGGCGACCGGACGCTATCCGTGGATCGTGAAGCGGCGAGTACTGTGAAAGGTGCTGCGGTTGCTGCGGGTGCGGACGGTGCGGGTGGGGTATTTGATGCTGTTGCGGTGGTTGCGGTGGTTGCGATGGTTGCTGCGGCTGCTGCGGCGGCGGGTGAGCGATGGCCTGAGGCTGTGGTGTTGATTGTCCGTTACTGCTTGCTATGTGGCTCGATGCATATCCGTGATGGGGGCTCATCATAGATGGCGGGCTAGCGGTACTTGCTCGGTCGTGACTCTCATGGTCTGATGTGTCGGTATGCATGTTGCTGTTTGTGCCCGACAGATGTGTGAACGCGCCTTGCAGCTCACCCTCTCGGACTTCCTTCCAAGAGCATTTGGCATGCTTCTTGGTACAGCCCATACATGCAGTGAGATTTTTGAGGCAATCCATATGCAGTCTTCGACACCGGTCGCATGGAGGCAGAATGCGTTCGCCCTTGCCAAGGCTCTCCATTCTGTGGACCATCTCGGCCTTGTATGGCCCACCATCATCTTTCTCTACTGGCTGACTTGCACGCTGACTCGCAGCCGGTAGAAGGTTAGACGGTGTGTTTGGAATCGGAACGGGGGAGTTCATCATTGATTGAAGTTCAGCTTCGTTTAGCTGCGGAGGCCTTGCATGGTTGGGCGGTGGTGGCGCTGGGGCCTCGACGGGCTTTGGGGGTGCCCTTGAAGCGTTTGCGACTGGTGTAGATGGGTGAGACACCGGGTGGGGCCCGACGGATGGACGCCTCGCGTCTAGCATGCCATTCACGTTTTGTGACGATGGTCGCCGATCGTTAACAGTATGGAACTTTGAGAGCAACTCGTGACGAGTAGTAGACGAGGAGCCATTACCGTGACCATGGCTGTGACCATGGCTATGGCTATGACCATGGCCATGACTGTTGCCATTAGACTCGCTGGGGCGCGCATTGACAGCAACAAAGCCACCCGGCGAGGGTTGGGAGGGCTGCGGGGGCTGCGAGGGCTGCGATGGCTGCGCTTGGGCCTGAGGCGCGTGACTGGAGCTGCTGCCATTCATGAGCGCTACATTGGAGGGGCTCAGCGGCCGAATAGGGGGAGCGGGGCTCGCGGTCGCTCTGCGGTCCAAGATAGCTTGTTTACGTCCCTTCAGTCTGTGGTTGAGCTGTCGGGTGCGCGCAGCAACTATGCAGGGTCAGTGGACATTGTGTTCAGATCTTCCAGCTCGAACTCACCCTGGTCGGCCAATTGGCAGATCTGGCCCAGGTTCTTCTCCAAGATCTCGATGGTGCCCAGCTCCTTCTCCTCGTCCTCTATGATGGGCTGGGGAGGAATCATCTTCTGTGGGATGCCAGAAGAGATAAGCACGAAATCTTCCTCGCTGATCTGGACGCGGCATTGCTTGGTGTAGAACTGGCAGACACGCACGCCTTCGCTCATCTGGCCCAGCTGGAACTGCTCTGGCTTGTTGCGCGCAAACTCGACCACGTCGAGCCATGTGACGGTCGTACCGTCCTTGCCGTGGCTTTTCAGCACGCGCGGCGGGCCGTCGAAGAGCCGCTCGAAGCGCTTGATGAGGATGGGTCCCAGCGGCCTTGCGCCCAGATTACAGGCCATGGACTCGTGGCGGTCGAGCACGCCCTGGTAGTCGCTAAGCAGCGACAGGATGTTGGGCAGCGTGTCGTCATTGGTGATCAGCGGCAGGTCTGCGTCCAGGTGGCGCACGAGGTAGTTGATCTGGAGGTGGTTGTGGGTCTTGGCAGCCTTTGGGTGTGGCGCGGCCGGGTGCACATTCTCGTGCGAACTGCTCCTCTTGCGCTTGAGATCGGTCGCAGCAGGCTGCGCATGGTGGGGGTGGGCCATGTTGAGGTCGGCGCGGGCGTGCGGGTCGTGGCTGGACATGTTGCGCGCAGAGGGTGGCGGAGAAGGATATAGCACGCAGCGGAGCACGGGTTGGTGCGCGGGTGGAGGCAGCAGGCGGAATGCGTGGGACACGCTAAATGGGCTCTCAGCGGCGGCGGACTCGCTCTACAGCGCCATTGCAGCGTTACAGGTACGAGAGCATCGCGGGGAGGGCAGAGGCTGAGGCAGGACAGGGCAGGGCAGCGCGGTGCGAGTGGAGAGGCTGCGGCGGCAGGTGGACTGTGTAGACTCGGCAGAGAACAAGCACCGGGGGCACGAAAGCCACTCTTCGCAGCTCAGGGTGCCGTCGCCAGCGGCGGGCCACCAAGTCAACCCGTCACGGGAATAAAGCCTAGCGCGACACAGCGGAGCCCCGCAGCCAATGAGCGCTCGGAGGAAGCCAGCTCTGGTCTCGGCTCGATCAGCGCTGGCAGTCGGGAGAAGGGGGTTGGAGACGCCGACGCTCCGAGAGATGCAGGAACAGGACAGAGAACAGCTGGCGGCGTGGCCTCGCAGGTGCACGGGAGTGGTGCGAAGCAGCTGCGAGGGCTTTCGCCATGCCGCGCGCTCGTCCAGCGTGCGCGGTGGAGCCGGGATAGCGTCTGCTGCACGCGTCCGCTTGACGGCGACCAGCCGTGCAGTGGCTGCACCTGTGGCTGTCCGCGGAGACACGTCGTATCAGCGTCGCAGGCGCAGCAAGGAAGGCGCCAGGGCGTGCCATGCACGCCATGCGTGCGACGGGCGGCGTGTCCCTCTCATCTCACCAGCCAACGAACATGAGCAGAAGCGGCCAGGGCACCACGCAGACGAGCAGACACAAGGTCCAGAACTCCAAGACCCCGGGGCGTGACGGCAAAGGCTCGAAAATCGCGCAACGCCCTGCAGGCCCTGGTCGCTGTGCCGCACGTCCGCCGGCGCCGTCCGCCTGTGAGGGGTGGAATTTCCCATCGCTGAGCGTTCCACCCCTGGTGGCTCCCCGGCGCAAGCTCCTCAGCTCATCAGGGTCGGGTTCTGTCATCCGATCACGTGCATGACCTCAGCAAGTGGACGCTAGCTGGAACTTGCCTTGCTGCGCACAGACCGCTACCTCCAACTGCACGTCACTACGCGTTGTTGGTTCAAAGACACGGCCATCTCCATACACACACAGCATGTCTGAACGCGGCGCATTCCGGGGCCGAGGTGGCGGCGGGCGTGGAGATCACCGCGGGGGCAGAGGCGGAGGGAGAGGAGGCGCGCAAGGTGGAAATGCGGCGGGGCAGCAGCAGACTGAGCGTCCGAAGAAAGAGAACATCCTGGACCTGAGCAAGTACATGGACAAGCAGATCACCGTCAAATTCAGCGGCGGCCGCGAAGGTGAGTCAATTGGGTGCAGAGAGCATGCGAGAGGGCAAACAGACCACGACCGCGAGAGAGCGGGTGCTGACAAGTGTGCAGTCATCGGAACGCTAAAGGGCTACGACCAATTGATGAACCTCGTGCTGGACGAGGTCAAGGAGGCCATGACAGGTAAGCGACTACTGAGCCTCCACAACGTGGCCGGGCTAAAGATCATGTAGATGACGAAGGCAACGTACGATACCGCAAGCTCGGCCTCATTGTCGCCCGCGGCACACTTCTTGTCGTCATCTCACCCGTCGACGGCAGCGAAGAGATTGCCAACCCATTCATACAAGAAGAAGAGTGAAAACGGGCCGATCTTGATGGGTTGAGCATACAGCAGGCGCGGTAGCAAGCCGACCGATGGAAGGTTATGCGCTACACACGGCCTTTAAAAGTTGCAGAGGACAGAAAGGAACAAAGCAGATGCAGATGCAGGCTCTCCATGATACCCACGACCATCTCTGGAGCATTTGGCCTGGTGTGATTTGGCAGGGACCCGTTGGCAAATGACAGTCAGTTGTCCAACCACCACAGCCATAACAATAGATGTGAAAAATCAAAAGTAACGAAGCGCCATCTCAACGACACACGATGCCGGCTCTCAGCGAGGCAAGTTGTGCAGATTTGATCTCATGTGTCGTTGTGTTGCAAGTGAAAGAATGAATAGGTGGACATGTCGAGTGAGTGGGCGCGGCTTCCTCTGTATACCTGTGTGCTTTCATTTGTGCCTACCTCATGGCGCACTCAGCCCCAACAAAATCCCTCAATACATTCTGCACCCTCTCACCAGCACATAGCTTCCATTAGCACACAACTATCCCAGACCATGCCGCTCTCCGATCTCGCGGTGTCTTCGCTGCCTGTGATCTCGCCGGTCCCAGATATATCCCGCTACAGCCTGAAACAGATCTCACGCTGGATACGCGACGATCTCGACGTTCGAGTCGCGCGAGAAGGCCCTGACACCCTTCGTCCAGACGACGTGGTCGCGCTGCACGAACTATTCACTGCCTTGCGTCACTTCACGACTATCTCTGTTCGTGACCTCCGGGCGACAGGCATTCATAAAGCCATAAAGGATATTTCTGGCATTGCTACACGCTGGCCGGGGCGTTTGTGCGATGACTGCGACGCGATCGTCAACATCTGGACCATCAAGTTTGGGCCCCTCGACGAGCTTTATCCGTTCTTGTATGGTCGGGGAGGGCGACTTGAAGGTATCGCCAGTGTGTCTGAGCACAATCGTGAGGTGAGACTTACTTGCTGCATTGCTTACACTGGAGATTAACGGTCTTCCAGGCGCTCCTCAAGAGGTGGTCTCAATTTTGTCCCGACAAGATTGATCCCAGGGTATCTCACAGTCGAGGTAGCCTTGGTTTCAGGGCTGGCGAGTAAGTATCTCGCTAGCAATCAATGGCTAATGCTCACAAACAACGTAGCTGGTGGATCAATCCTCTGTTCGCACATCATGCAGGCATCATTGGGCTTGAGTCAGTTGAAGGTGGGACAACTTACGACAAGAATGGCGCCTATGCGCTCGTCTTAAAAAGGGCCAGCGAGGTCGATGCTCGAGATGAGTATGGGTTCACGTACCGCTGTCCGATCAACGACAAAGGCAGGTTTCGATTGACAGCCGCAACCGCCAGGTCTCGTGCACCAATACGAGTGCTTCGAGCCCAGGGTGTCAACAGTGTCTGGGGCCCGAAGGCTGGAATACGGTATGAAGGATTGTAAGCTGTTCCTGGCTATAAGTAGTCCAACATTCTAACTTTATAAAGGTACTCGGTCAAAGGCTGGCGTATTCGTCAAGCTAATCTCAAAGATACGGTCAGTGGTGATTGGGAACATGGGGACATCTTGTATGAGATCTCGCTACAAAGGAACGATTCAGTATCTATGGACGAAGTGACTAAACGACCAACCAACATGGAACTGGACGATTATACGGAATACAAGCGACTGCGGAGGCTTTACCGTGAGGGCAAGCACACAGGACTTGTACTGTCGACGTCACCTCGCATGGCACCGCGTCTGCCACCTATCGACATCTCACCTAGCCCGACCAGTGCGCCGCAGTCGCTACTACGTCTCTCACCGAGCCTTTTACGCAGACCTACGTTCAGATCGCCCGATTTTGACGATATCAGCGTGTCCCGATCATCACTTAACTCGGTCGCAATTTCGATCAGCCACGTCGTCTCTCCTATGACAGTTCCAAGCCCGCAAAGCTCGTTTTTCATGCTGCCGGATGCCATTTCTACCAAAGTCAACAACGGCAGCCTACCAGACTCTTCAAATGACGAGTCTACCAGTACTATTTTAGCTGAGAAGCCAGTCGGGAAGTCCATCGCCAGCAGCACTCGTTCGACCATAGACGACCTCAAGGAGATCATACCGTGGATTGAGTTAGAACCTCAGATATCAACGCCTCTTTCGCCGAGTCCGACAGTAGGAATAAGTCAGCAAAGCACCAGTAAATCTACAGACAGGCTGGAGGCCAAAGCTGCAGCATTGAACCCAGTGAAAACAGTTAGAAGATTGGCGAGAGATTCAGGGCACCAATTCGATCTGGATTTGCAGAGTCGGGAGCTGAGAGAGCAGGACGCAGCAACAAACGGACTAAACCTACGAATCTATCCTGCGAAGCCAATATTCAGCAAGAAGAATGAGGAGGAACAGCAGAAGGCATCAAATTCACTAAATTTACGGCTTTACGCTGCAAAGCCAATATTCAGCAAGATATTGGAAAAGCACAAGCAAGGCTCTACAAACAAGGCAGTCGTTGGAAAGAAGCCAAAGTTCTTCGATGGAGCAGGGTATAGTGCTGACGAGGAAGATGACGACTGCAGGACATCCCCCCCGAAAATCCAACAATCACGCCCCAGTTCTGTGACTCGTACCTCGAGGGTTCATTCTCCGACCCCGATCAAACCACAAGGGCAACCCCGATTCATCAGCTACGGTACTGAAGACATTGAGTTTGCGTCGGATCGCATGTCTCGCACCGGGGCGGTGTCTCCAGCATATAGCTTCAGGTCATCGCCAACGATGAGCCCTAGAGGCCGTCAGAACGCTCGAGAAAGCATTGCACTGGGGAAACTGAAACGGTGGCTGAGCAGATAGGTGGGTTGCATCCTTCGATACGACCCCGTTTTGTTGGGGTTTCGACTTCTATTTTATGTCTACTTCATCAGTTTGTTTGTCGTACTTGTCTGGCTCACCGGAGGCAGAGGAGGCCACTTTCTTACTACTTCCTGTGGATAGGCAGTATTTTGTTCGTAGTCAGCCTCCTTCAGTTTACCTTACCTGGTCCCAGCCTTGTTTTTAGATGTTTCCGCTCGTTAGTTGATCAAACCTGTTCTCGCTGCTTGGCGGAGGTGCCTTGGCTTGCTTTCTGGAACGTCGATAGTCTACCTCATCTGTTCGGCGGTACTCAGCGCGATGCCAGTACAAGCGGGTGAACTATTAGCCTTGTCGCATGGCGTGCTCGTTACACCGGGCTGAATACGGTGATATAGTAGGTAAGCCGTCCAAGAATCGAAGGCTGGACTGCCTTGGCACTGGAGAGTGGGTAGATCTCGAAGGTTGACCGGGGATGTCATGGATCTAGCGGTGGCTGGTAGCCCGCAGGTCTGGCTACTGCTCCACAATACGCAGGTGGGCGGAGGGAGCGTGGAGGAGCGAAGCCATGCATTGGAAGGAGCGCTTCGGCAATCAGACACCGTATGGCCTTGCCGCCTTGGCATTGTTGTCATGGACTGTATTGGGCTGTGAGTGATAGTGTAAGAGGTCGGCATTGTTATCATAAACTACATCAGACCGTGGGGAGTGATAGTGCAAGAGGCCACGATGAAGGAGTACATGACAAGGGTCTAGAGATTAATGTACTGTTAGTTTATACAAACCGTGAGGTATGAGTGAAGTCATCAGTGCCATACCTAGTGCGATGCGTGATGCTGACGCTGCAACCTAGTGCTATCGTTCACGTTCGCACATTCATCGGGGTATTCTGCGCTAGAACACACTGCTTCGTATCATTCCATAAGCGAAAACATCAGTGGAAGCCAGTTCGCCGAACAAAAGTTCTGGAAGGGGGTGTGTAAGCATGGGATAAGCGAAGCGGATGCGCCAAAGCCTGATCTGGAAATTAGCAGTGTTTTCGACCCAATGCAGCTGATTTGGGCACATGGGCCTCATGGCGACCGTCCCAATTTCCGTAAACATGGGGTGCTTCAAAGTAGTCGCCATTGTGTATTTAGAAGACCTTTGCAGCCAAGTGGGACATAAAATGCACTGAGAACTAAATCGGTCCGCCTCCCGCACTGTGACATGAGAATGGTGTTACTCAGTGCACGTTCAAGTTCTTGCTGCTAATCCGCGTTTAGTGCGCCGGCTACGTCATGCATCACGATGCTATAGCTGTGGCTTTCTTGAGCTGACAAACATCTGCGCTCCCACATTGACGAACCTTGTCATTGATTATCAAATGTTTTACAACACACCTCTGCTATAAGCTTGTTATACGTCGTCCAAGATTCGGGCTGCCTCCAGGCAAGCAAAGGCGCGCAATCACCGCGCGAGTGGAGCACACTTGCGAGGGCTGCTTTAGCGAGTGCTGAGTAACCTCCACTTCGAATACAACTCGTGCGTGATCACCTAAGATTAGACACGAACGGCCATATCATTCGTTCATACTGAGAGTGCGGCTCCTTGGATGCATAATTTGCATTTTCTTGTATTACGTCCAATCGGAATTATTGCGTGAACCCAAGCTGCAGATTGGCGCTTTTCCAAGCTAGGAGCATCGCGAAGATGCGTACATGGAATCGCGATGGTGGTGATTCCACACAAGCAATAGTGGAAGCTTCGCACGGGTTCCGCGTCTTGCTCAGTTGTTGTCAATGCTGACCATAGTGGAAACACACCCTTAGTTCACGATCATCACAGTCTCGGTATGGAGGTCATAAGTGAATGTCTTCGCTATGTGATCTTGACTGTAGCAAGTTGGATATTGCAGAGCTCACGACTATTCCCGACTTCTTGCAAATCCCACCATCCTCCATTCAGAACGAAGCTGAAACCTCGTGGCCCCCATTACCCTAATTGTCACTACCACGTTGCCGTCTTGCATGCGGCTCAATTAAGATTCTTACGACAGCATCCCGACGGCATCACCGCGCGGACTCACCGCTGTACTTACGGTATCTGTCCACGGTATCTTGGTCCGGCGCCACAAGCCCTAAATCAGGGTGCATTACACCCCAGTCACTCCACGTGCCCAGCATCCTTCGTGCAGGAGACCTTACTGCCGGGTCGGCCAACTGTCCACTGCACTGGACCAGGTAGAGCTTGGGCCCTCTATAGCATCATACCAAGACGCCACAGTCGAATTGTACGATAGTCAACTGCTTATGGCACCGTAGCCTACTCCTAAGCTTCTATTTCGACTCCCTTGGTCGCAGACGGGCGGCCTTCCTCACAGCAATATCGGGGGCTACAACGGAGGTTTCGAGCAACATAAGAGCAGCACTAATGTCAAGAAGAAACGGCATCAGCCCAACAGCCTCTGAAGCTCCAACACCATCTCAAGAATCACCTCAAAACTCCAACACCCCACAGATCTCTACAGCTCCAAGCACTCGACCCTCAAGAACAGCCTCTCCATCCAACGGGACCAGTTCAGCCAGCGTCCAAGGCACGCCAGAACGATCAAACCAACCGGCAAGCTCACAACCAACTCGAGAACCTTCAGTCGAGCCTCAACAAGCCTCCGCATCGCCAGCTCCTACAACTGCCATCACCAGCCCTCCTTCACAAGAGCCCCAAAACTCAACGACCATGTCTTCTTCCTCTTCCTCAACCCCCAGCAGCACTTCCACTGCTGGTTCCACCTCAGGATCTGGAGGCTACACCCAGCTCCCTTACGCTCCGTTCCCATACCCCATGCCTGCCAACCCTCGCGGTTCGGGTTCCAACAGCGGCAATGGCAAATAGATACTCACTTACGCCGGTCGTACTTGAGCTTCTCGGCATTCTGCATGGACGGCGTTTCGACTTTTAGAAAGGAGGGTATAGAAGGCTTCGATCACTCGTTGGCGCTCGCATTGCATTTCCAAGGCGTTGGATGTATTCATGTTACACTCTCGCTTCTTAGACCTGTTTTCTGTTTTGTTTTGTTGGTTTTCTGGTTGCATTAGAGGTCGTTCGTTGCATTTTCACGGTCGCATTTGGGTTCGCGGTTTATCGCTCGTTATCTCAGCATTGGTGGCGTTGGGGTCTGGTTTTGCTTTTGCTCTTGTACACTCCGCTCGCTAGGTATCAAATAACACACCCCGTCTCTTCTTCTGCTTTTTGCTCCTCTCTCTTGCAGCCCGCTGACTCTCCCAGCCCTCGACCGGGCCCTGACTTTCCGGTTTTCATGTGGGCTAGCTGCATGATCCAGCCATGGAACTATCAGATTAGATCCAGTATCAAAATGCAGGTCAGCACTCGTTAATCTCCACGTCTCCACACGCTGGGTCCTTGGGCCTATTCTTAGACATGCGGTCCATGACTCGCCATGCATGACAAGCCGTGATATGCTCGAGACGGGACAGTTGAACAGCAAAACTTGCGGAAGACTGGAATGGGACATTGATAGTTGGCGATCGTCAGGACGGGGAAAGGTAGGGAAGAAATAAGTAAAGCATCGGAAAGACGGGTTGCGGATCGCACTTGAGATCGATGCTAGAAAATGCGCCATTGATCTTAGACAATTCTTACTTACACTAGGAAAGTACAACGATGCCTAGATGCTGACGAAGTTTTCCGTATGTGTACATTGTCGCCTCGATGCCTTGAAGTGGAAACGTGGATGGGGTTGTAGGTTCCGTGGAAACCTACGGCTAAGTCCGGTCTAGTGATGCATGTCGTAGCCTTCAGACGGAGTTGGGGCTGCTCTGGCGGTGAGTCCTACTACCTCTGAGACTAATCAGTCGCGAAGTATCATCATGGCTGCAAACATGAGTGTATACAAGACAGCAGAAGACAGACGAACACAAACCAAGGATGATGTTGGATCTTACATAAGCGCGCACGTGCTAACGATGACGATCATCGGGCCAACTTCATGCAAGCAACAGCACCCAGCATTACCACGCGACAACACTGCTCTCGTGCCACTGCAACACCGCGCATTCTTTTGTTCTCTTCTTGCGTTCACGTTGTATTGCGCAGTCTCTTTCACACCTCACCTTCAAACAAACTCTAGCTCTGCGAACTCCTAGACTTCCGCCGAAGCCGTTAGACTGCTAGTCTCTCTTGGACCCAACTATCCATCCACATCACATATCAACTACCATGGCGCCTCTACGGTCACAGATTCCGCTCCTGACACTACTCGCAACCACCTCGCTTCTCCCTCTCCAAGCATGGGCTTCGTTCGAATGCAAGGATATGGCCACACAAGGCACCCACTTCAACTTTGAGAAGCTGGGCGGGCCGCACGTGGTGCACTGGAAGGAAGAAGACCTCGAGCACGACATGGAATACAAATACAACTTCACCCTCGACCTCTGCAAGCCGCTCAAGTCGGAGTGCCATAATGGCGCGCGAGTCTGCGGCATGCGAGAGAACGTCGATCTGTCGCAGGAGGGCAACTCGACGATCACACCGATTGACATCGCTGGAACATACACGTCCTACAACGGCCGCACTATCGATGCCAAATACGAATTGCTGCGCAACTCGGCGTCGAACTCGGATTCCGGCCGCGAAGGACTGAGGACTATCCTGCAAGGAGGACGTTTGCCCTTCGACGACAAGAAGAACGGGCTGGATCAGCGTGCCATCATAGAATTTGTGTGTGACAAGGAGCGCACAGGGTTGGAAGGCGATGAGGCGGACGGTGGCAAATCAGGCAGCGACAAGGATGGCGACAAGAAAGACGATAAAGATGACAAGAAAGATGACAAGGACGATAAGAAAGACGAGGATAAGAAAGAGGGAGAGAAACAGATTAGCAGGCGGGACGAGAGCAACAAAGACAAATGCGAGGAAAGCGACTCCAGCCTGCGCTTCTGCGGATACAAGGTCGAGAACCTGGAGAAGGACAAGAAGGCGAGGACGCTGAGACTGGAATGGCGCACCAAGTACGCATGCGAGGACATGCCTGCGGAGAAGCCCTCGAGCTCGGGCTGGGGCTTCTTCGGATGGTTTTTCATCATGTGGGTCTATCGAGTCTTCGCTGAAAGTACCGCGTTGCTAATGGTAATCAGTCTCTTTCTCAGCATCGCAGCCTACCTCATCTTCGGCTCGTGGCTCAACTACAACCGCTACGGCGCTCGAGGGTTAGATTTGCTACCCCATGCCGATACACTTCGCGACATTCCATATATCGCGAAGGACTTTGGGCGTAAGATCTTTCAGACCGTGCAGGGCAGCGGGAGTAGGGGCGGCTATGCTGCTGTCTAAGCGAGGCATTGCGAGCATTACCAGACGCCTCTTGCGAGGTGTCTATCGTTCTGGTTCGGGAGTACGGTATGGCGTTGTAGGATAAGAGGAGGAGCGATTGTTGGGTTGATTTGAATGAAGGTCTATCGTTTCGACGGCACCTGCTTACCTAGACTTGAATGCCGACTTAGCGTTAGTACTTCGTGCAATATGTATACATTCTTTCTCATCATGTTCTCGTCAGCGCGCAAATCCTTGCGCTTCAACGTATCGATTCTGAGCGTGCCGATCTGATGACTTGGACTTTCGAGACAGGTGTCAGTACGCTCCCTTCTCTCATCTCAGCAATATTTCTGCCACCAAACGCAAAAGACAATTTGACGTCTTCCCGTCCGCGACTCCTCTTCTAAGAATAACGGAACACACTCGTCATGTCTTCTCTGCACCTTCAAAACTTCCAGATTTAAAAGGCGGCTCCAATGGGCCATGCTTCTGTCGCTCAGCCTGAAACATGCATGATTTTTCAGAATGACTGAAGCATCGAGTCCAAAGACAATCATGTAAGCCCATGGACTGCCGTCAAGCCCCGTCCCGAAAGTTACCAATGGGCCGTCCACTCTGCACGAGTGAAGAATAGCCGAGCTGCGATACACTCAATTGTCGGTCATCAACTTCTGCTCTGGAATCAAACGCCATTAGAGAACGAGTGCTGTTGTGCCCACTCCCTCTGCGCGTCGAGAAATAAACCTGGAGTCATGGTTGCAGGTCTTTTACTATTGCTACTCGCGGCTCTCGGAAGCCTCGTCGCGGGTTTGCCATGCAAGCTGTCGGACATTGGGCCGATTTGTGCACTGCTCTGTGCGTTAACGATATTGCAATGAAAGTACAGTGGCCAAAGCTTGAGACAATCAGTTTCTGCCATCAGGATGAGTGATTCGACGCGTGTCTTACATCGGCTCTGTCCTGGCTGTCAGTGTACGATGAAAGGCGGAGGGACTATGAGACAACATCTCTTCTTCAAGCTTGCCCTCCAAGTGAGGTACAGCGCAAGACGAAAAAAGTTGGATGTGACATGATTGACTCGAATAACCCCGAAGGGCAGTGTGCAAGAGACATACACTTCGAGATGGATGCCGATGCGAGCTCCAGAGATCAGATTGCCAGATCATGAGCCACTGACGGTCTGAATTGCAGGAGGTCGTGTCCTGAAGCTCACTGACAGTGTGCGACCAGAAGATTGCCCTGGAGAATTACGCGCAAAGCCTTACCCTACTGCCCACTGCAACAATTTGTTGCTGTCTGACGTAAGAGGTAGTATCACCATGCGAGCAGAAGCTGACATGCGTGGGGCAAACGCAAAGATTGCTTGGTGAGCCACTGACGGTCCGGATTACCGGAGGTGTCTTGTCCTGCATTGGCAGTGTGTAACCCAACGCCCATATTTGTACGAGCTTTGTTGGGGGGTTGGATGCCAACATGTGTAGTACAGAGCGAACTCTGATTCCACTTGGCCGAGCACGGTGATCAGTCCGAATGCCCGAGCTTGCTCGAGTGCTGCCGGTCACCATACACGTGCCTTACCCTGCTGCTCTGACGAGCGCAGTATAGCCGCGACCTTCAGTCATTGGGCATGCGACATGAAAGTCGCATGGCAGGCATGCTTCCCGCGACCAAGTACATGAAGAGCGGAAAAGGTGACCTTATGAGACATAAACTTCTCATAGCAGACAGAAAGCCTGCAAACGGCCGAGAAAGAAGGTTGGAAGAAGCGTTGGGGTATAGACAAAGGTGGGAGTGAGGGCAGGTGGGAGGTGAAAAGGTGATCGAGAGATCGAGAGTCGAGTAGAACGCGTGGGCGACGGGCTCTTTATGTGACAGAGAAGAGGTCCGTGTCCCACATCACGTGGATGTAGCTGTCAGTCAGGCGCCAGCCTCGTTATTCACGCATGGTGAAGTGAAGGTCCCCTACATCGACGCGACAAACGGCCACAACCTAACATGATTGGACGCTAAGTCTCTCCGCCCCACTCTCTATTGCTGGAACCTTCAGTACCTTGTCGGGGTTTCTTGCTCTTACTTGCTTCCATCGCAAACGCAAAACTCACCCGAAAACCTTTCTCTACCTTTCGTTGACTCCCATTTCAACCAAGTTGCGTAAGTCGGACCTTCAAGATACTGAGATAATTCTCTAACGCAAGGCATAGACGTTGTAATCATGGATCCAACTGAAGGGCTGAGAAATCAGATTGAGCAGCTAGAAGGGAGGATAGAAGCTGGCACGGCGGCATTCTTCGATCTGAAAGCGCAAAATGACGAGCTAAGACGGAGGCTCTCTCTCTATGAGTGTGGGGACAACTCCAACACTGGCGGCACAACACTACAGTTCAACAGTTGCACCTTTGTCGGTGTTCGCAGCCCGTTCGACCCAGACCCACGAACGCTCCGTCCACCTTCACTGGCTCCTGCACTGCACTTGGATCAGGCCGAAGATGCGCCATCGTCACTAGTCATCACCAACCTTGTTCATCGTTCCAGAAGTACGAACAAGTCTTTAAGAACAAAGCATGTCAAAGAGGGAGTCAACAAAGCCGGCAGGAGCACTAAAAGAAGCCAGAACACGAAGCCCGTCGAATGCACCGGTGATGATCTTGATATCAGACCGCCTCTGTATAGACAGTGGTGTTCTCGAGCGCAGTCTCATGAGTGGTGTGATCGCGTTCGCTGCAGATTTCTCCATGAGGATCAGGTGAAGCGTTTCGAGGCGCTGATTCCAACTCTGTTCTTCGACCCAGCAGAGGCACGCGCGGCAAGTTCCTAGACGCTCATAATTTGAAGGTTTTGCCACTTGGAGCAAAATCAGATTGGTCTGCCGGTCTGATGCAGGTCTTCTATGAATGGGCTTAGAGCGCACTGGGTTGGTAGCTAAGTGCTTGTACAAATAAAATGGTTGATGAGATTCAATGCCATGACTCCTACGCTGAAGTATGCAGCTTGATAACGATGAAGCCATTTACAATCGGTTACAAGGCATTCATAGCCATCTGTCTCGTTTCGGGATGTAGTTTTGTACCGAGGGCCGTGATCGAAGTACTTGGACGGAGTATCGTGCGAGGTATTTGGACGATAGACGAGAGTGTCGGGGATCTGGTAGGTTCCGGGTAGCGGGACAGCGGAGCTTCCATTGTTGAATGGGCCACCTGTCTCACATGCATGACATCTCTACATCTCTTTACATCTCTAAACGGATCTGGAGATGAGTAAGTACGAACCCAGCCATCTGGATGGTGAGAATGAATTAGATGTCGCATTCCATGTTAGCATGTACATCATATGCAGGATGCCATCAAAGCTCTTTGTACGGAGAAACTCGTGGTCATGACAGCGATCAACAGGGCAGTCAGGAAGGATGATGCATCACGCCACTTACAGTGCATTTTGGTTCAGTATGAGCACCGACTGCAGCTCACTCACGAGCTGGAACTAAACGCTAGAGGGACAGGTGGAATTATGCGCAGATCTTATTACAACCTCAAGACCTTTTCGAAAGCATGCAAAGTCAACAAGGCGGGGTCTTGGACTACAAAGCCTGGGGGTCTCTCGTAAAGATGAAAGATGGGATCAACGAGAAGCTTCTGTATATTCGCATCCTTTTTGAAGGCATGTCAGTTTGTTGGTGGTCATGGAGTCGTAGCATGGAAGCAGATAGCTGAAATCAAGTTGACCAGATGAAAGTGAGCGTTGTAATACATAACACATTCCACGGCAATGATCTCGAGAGTTCTCACAATATACCTAGCCCAGGCAAAATTAATGGGGACCTTTCGTATGTTCCACAATGTACTCAGCGCTCGTCACTGCGCCGTCGTCAAGGCAGAGCGAAAACAACTTGGCCAGGGAATAAATAACGAGACAACTTCGAGCCCAGCCGCATTGATGCAGCGTTTCGACATGGTCCGGTACGTTCCATTCCTGGCGGTGATCCTCCACGGTTCTGCGTTTGCCTTGTGCGTGCTCACCGGTTTTCATCAACCAATCAGATCACGTTAGGCAAGCCACCCCATGTTTTATGTTCTCCTTTGCCTGCACGGCTTCGGAAGTTGACACCTTTCGCTGCATGAAGAGATTCAGGTCGTGCATGTGGATGAGTGAGCCGAAGGGCACATGGTGAGGGCTTCTGTATGGCCGGTATGTCGCACAGCCGTATCACGCGGCGCGGGGTCGTCAGGAGAGTGTGGCCGGCTGGATACATAGACGAGATCACGAGAGCTGCATCAACTCTACCGTCGCATTCATCACCGGAAGCAAGATCCATAGCAGGAGGAGTATCGGGGTGTAAATAGAGTTCTGTGACACGACTTGTTGTTGTCTCAGTGCCAGTGGTCCCTGCTGTCTAATCTTTGACCGGTGGAGCCTCTCTTGGCACTAGCGTCCTCAGCGCTCACCGGTCTGCCTTGTGGTGCGCCATAACAACTCTTTGCGCGCCGCTCAACATTTATCACAACTGTTGTTCAAGAGCCCGAACACGTTTGCGCTGGTGCGAAGATGGATGCTTTTGATGGGATGGACCTTGCTGCGAGATTGAGCATGGAGGCGAAAGAGTACTGGGTTCATTTGGACGCTGAAGGGCCGCTCGAGAAGTACCCAGGTAAGCTCGATCAAGATTCTGGCGTACGCTCACTCATAGCCAATTTGTAGCGAAGCAACACGCTCGTCGAGTGCAAGAGAAGCTGGGAATCGACGAGGGATTGATCTATCTTGCCGGTCAGCCAGCAAAGAACAACGAAGATAGTGACATGCCAGCGCCGTTTCGACAACGACGATACTTCTACTATCTCACTGGGTATGTTGCGATTTTGTTGTGGAAGCGAAGTCACTGATGTCTGAAAAGATGCAATGAGCCATCGTGCCACATGACCTACGACATCCAACACGACACTCTGTCACTCTTCATACCTCGAATTGATCCTAGGCGCGTCATCTGGAATGGGCGCGGCTCCACTCTTGCCGAAGCCGTTGAAAGGTACGATATTGACGAAGTCTACTATGTGGATGAGCTTGGTGATGTCATCAAGGACTGGAGTAACTACCATGGCGGGCATGGCAGCGATATTTACCTGCTACACGATGGTCAGCTGCCTCGGATCCCTGGACTCCACGCAATTATCGATTCGGAATCCTTGCAGCCCGCAATGAATGCAGCGCGAATGATTAAGGATGAGCACGAGATTAGCCTCATCCGTAGGGCCAACGACATCAGCTCAGAGGCGCACCAGAAGGTGCTTGCCAACATAGTCAAGTTCAAGAATGAGGCGCAAGTTGAGGGCTTGTTCATGGACGTCTGCATCTCACACCAGGCTAAACAGCAAGCCTACGATCCCATTGCCGCGTCTGGTCCGAATGCAGGAACTCTGCACTACGATGCAAATAACGAGAATTTCGATGACCGCCAACTCATGTGTCTTGATGCTGGCTGCGAATTTGAGCTATATGCCAGCGACATCACCCGTACCTTCCCGCTCACGGAATCGTGGCCAAGCAAGGAGTCGGAGAACATCTACAAATTGGTCGAACGCATGCAGGAGAGCTGTATTGAGCGCCTTGCACCCGGCGTACGGTATCTCGATCTTCACATTTTAGCTCACCAAATCGCAATTGATGGACTCCTAAAGCTTGGAATACTGCACAATGGGACAAGGGAAGAGATTTACGCAGCAGGTACAAGCCGGGCGTTTTTTCCACACGGTCTGGGTCACCACGTTGGTTTGGAGGTGCATGATGTTGGCCAGGCTGAGCTCATGAGCGTCAGAAAGGGCAAAGCTGTGCTCACTCAGGTTTGACATGTTCATCTCGAACCACCGCTTTGAAGCTAATCCAAAATCAGGCCCCTTCGCTGTTTCCGCAGAATTTCCATACCCCAGTTTTCGACCCCTCTCTGTGCCATGCGCCCACAGATGCAAAGAGCAGCCAACTCGAGGAGGGCATGGTAGTCACGGTGGAGCCAGGGATGTAAGTATTTGGATCGGCACCGTTGTAGTACAGAGTTTACTGATATTGTCAGATACTTCTCGAACTACGCCCTGCGACACTTCTACCTCCCATCTCCGATTCATTCGCACTTCATAAACCAAGATCTTCTCCGGCGTTACATGCCCGTCGGTGGTGTCCGAATCGAAGACGACATTCTCATCACCTCGAAAGGCTACGAGAACTTGACCACAGCACCAAAGGGCGATGCAATGTTTGATATCATCAGAGGTCACAGCACAGTCTTGAAGCAAACGCAACAGCCGGTTGCAAATGCACCACTTTTGTTCCGTGCACCCGGATGCCCACGCCAAACTTCGCCTTCTACACTACCATCTATCAGACGCGCTGCAACCATGCCCGATCACATCGTTTCAGATCAGCATAACGGGATCCGTCGCGACCATACATTGAGCTCGAGGCGCTCTATGACTACCGATGAGCGTGTCCGGTACTGGCGCCAATCATGCCAGCGGTCTTCACTACAACATCCACCAGCCAACGCAAAGAAGCCCACAACTATATGTGGGTCACACTCTAGCGATGTGAAACACACCTTCATGGGCGACGATTGTAGTCGCACGCAGCCAATGCCAGGTCTGTTGAACTGTGCAGACTGCGCTATTCTAGTACAGACGCTTAGCAGACTCCGCCAGAATTTAACCCTCTCGAAAGAAAAGTCCACCAAACAGGCATCTCAGCCACAAAATACACCTGCAGATCCTATCTGCAGGGATCGATTGCAGCATACAGCGGACAAAAGACCACATGCAAGGTCCATCGAGTTTGGAGTAGCACAAGATACCGCGGGGATGTGTGCAGACAGACCACAATCGGACATTGATGCCTACAAGTCCTCGTCAACGCCTCAAGCTCAACAAATAAGCACCGATCAAAGTGAGAATAATGCTTCTTACACCGAGTGTGTGCAATCGGCACGACGCTGTACTAGAGCGGAGGCACAAGATGACATCACTATTCTTCACGAACCTCTTGCTCACCCGGAGCCAGAGCAATATTATCGGGGCCATGAGCTTTATGCACCACCGCGCACGGAAGTCGGCCTAAGGGGACAGCAAACTGCTTCACACGCACTGGACCCGTACTTGCATGACAATTCAGGATCATGGCCACAGACTTCCCTGCCTGTTAGGACGCGCATGTCATGGCAGCCGGGACAACGACGAACCAGCAACCACACCGACGATCGTGACTGGATGGCATAGGTCCTCAGCATGATCCGAGAAGTGCATTTATCGTACCATACTTGGATTCTCTTCCAGATTATGAACATAATAATAAATCTCCATAATATTCGAAGTCGCAGCCATCGTTAGATGGCTTTAAGATCTTGTCTCATTCGAATTCTATGATGACTTCAATGCCCACCAACGGGTTGCAGACTCAGTTCTACTTATCTGTGTTCTAGTCGCTTCGCATGTTTGTAATTGGTTTTACGCATGCTCGTAAGGGAGTATCTACTAGAGCTACCGACGGTTTCGGACTGTTTGCGATCCAAGATAAAAACCAAGCACTGTGCCGCACCTAATCATGACAGTGGTGCGCGGTGGATAGTGAACAAATTGTCGAACATAGGGCTCCTTCCCAGCCGCCGTAGTGCTGTACCGAGTAGGACCGGAGTTCCGGTACCACGGCGAGCGGTATTCATCAGAAAAGCGTGACGAGAATGGCTATGCGATAGCTCCTCGTCTCGCGAAAACAGCACTTGGCCGCCCGTGGGCCGGTAATCTGCGCCGTAGAGTTGAGCTGGAGGTAGTGTGTCAAGCCCAGTGAAGTGTATGAGCTTATTAATCCGCAACTGGCTTGTCACTTGAGTCTGTGCTGTTGAAACTGTGTCCGTGGCTTTGAAATTCCCCTTGACGGCTGTCCATGAAGGTGATGGGCATGGCATCACCGAGTCACTTCGAGAGGGTGGATAGAAGAGGAGATGCTCAGTGGCCTCGATGCTCGGGTGCGAGTAAGCTTCCTGAGGAGAACAGGCTGTTTCAATCGATGCGTTCTTAACCTTTGCCGACTCTTTGGTAGTAGTATCTAAGCCATCAGCACTATCAAAGACAACCTTGGAAGCTTCCTGCAAATGTGGACTTACTTTTTCTTCTGCGCTTACTCGTTTTCTTGAGAGGTATGTTCTTCGTGCCGAACGTGTGCGACATACGTGTTTTGCGGGCCATCTCGATGGGACGTTGCGTTGTGTGAGCTGAGTCCCCAATTTGAAGGGCGCGATATCAACGCTGTGCGATCGGAGACAAAGGTCAGTGAATGAAAATGCACAAAGAAGGTGTTCCTTTGTGCGCGACACGTTTCGGCGTAACAGTGGCTTGAACGAGGATTGCCAGAACGTACATATATGGAATATTCCTATTGGTGAATTAGCTGCGGGAATTGGTGCCTCGTTGCAATCCAGGCACACACGCACGGAAGGTCGGTAAACTTTGCGCCGTTTGATGCGACAGGAAAATTTGGCGTTCTTGAGTAGAAGTGTCACTCTCGAAGTGCGACACGGTCATAGCGCGTACGAAAGCAGTGAAAGACACGACACGTGATCTGCCCAATTTCTTCGCGTAATGCCAAAGAACCTCTGCTCGAGGAGCCATTCCATGAATTGGGCAGGTATTGCCTCAATGCTCTACTTGATGAGCACCTAACGACTGTATACGTGAGCCTTTGCGCCCCAGATGTCCTGTTGTGATCGTGATATCTGGCAATACCATTGGATCAGGAGGCTGACATGCTGCTCGCACGGCTTCATTTGTCGCCGCCGCAGCTATGTCAAGAGCATGGTCATGAAAGACAGGGAGATTTGCGGAACGTGCGGGCATAGCCTCGGAATCTGTCCGCACCTGCCGGCTTGGGCCGACCAATCCTAGCCCGCTTATCAACTCCACGTGTGCATCGCACGTGAACGCGACCACCATCATCACAACGCTCATTTGTCGCTGGCGAAGGTTGCTTGAATTTTGTGTAAACATGGGACACAGTAGTGGCAGCGATGCAGTATCGAACTCGTCGCAAAAGAGGCCTGCGCAGGACGCGCCTGAGAGTACGCGACCCAAGCGCGCGAAGTACACGTCTACCGCGTGGTCTGTATGCCTAATGTTGTCGCAATAAGCTCGCTGACGACTGGTAGTAACGAGTGCAAACGCTGTAAGGTCAAATGCATCCAAATCGATGACAATACCGATTGTCAGCGGTGTTCGACCATGAGTATCGCATGTATTGTTATTCCCACCGCCACACAAACCGCAAAAGAGAAAGAAAAGGGTAAGGAAAAGAGCAGCATAGATGAGTAAGTGGTGCCACGCTTGGACTTGGGCACGGCTAATGAATATGCAGCTCTAGTCTCAAGCAGTTGACAGAAGACGTCACTTTCCTTCGCGAGCAATTGACTACTTTGATGGGCACTGTGGCAGTTCTGGCAGAGCGACGAGACAGCCAACTCACAGCTGTTGCTGAGCGTACTCCAGCTTCGCAACAGACAGCTAGTCCAGCTTATACTAATAGCACCTCCCAACGCACGGGGCTTCCACGGCAACCTCAGTTTACAGGACCAACCCGTGCTGCGTTCAGCTTGAATATTGTCGAGTCGTCACTTAATCGCATGGGGATTCCACCTGACGTCCATAATCCAGATGATCACACATCATCAGTATCGTCACGAGAAGCAACACCCGAAATTAAAACAGCATTGGCGCAGAATTTGCTGAAGTCAGGGGTCCAAGGACTATCAGGTATCTCAAACGACGATATAGAACGGCTGCTCCTTATATACCAAGAAGAAGTGGCCAGTGTGCACCCGATCATTGAAACGAAAGATCTCATGGCCGACGCACCACACATCATGGAGCTTGTTCGAAACCCCCAACGACCGGCTGGTTTACGAAACCTTGGCAAGAAGGATATCCACATACTAAGACTTGCAGTCGCTACTGCAATTACTCACGAGATCCTCGGAAAGAACGATCTTTCAGACCGACTTATCTTTGAGATTGAGCAAGACGTTGGCAGGATCTCCAGTGAGACCGAAGTAGAGCTGAAAGACATACAGATAATGGGCATGCTGGTACGCGTTCCTAAAATTTTTAAGTTTTGAGCTGACTGTGTTTTAGAGTTTGTATTTTTGTCATACAGAGGAGGAGCTTTTCGCATGGCGGGCAATTGGCAGAGCCTCTCGCCAGGCACTCGAGATGGGCCTGCATCGCAGACAGAGTCTACTCGATAACTTCAAAGATCCTGAAGAGCGTAAGCTTGCAGTGCAAGTGTTCTGGGTGATATACGAGCTGGACCGACGATGGAGTTTTGGAACCAGTCTGTCCTTCGCTCTAAACGATCGAGACATCGATACTCAACTACCAGAGCCAGGGAAGTCATATCCATATCTCAAGGGCATGATTGCCTATGCCAGATTGTGCTCCAGAGTATGGGAGGCGTTGCCACCATATGGATCTGCGTTGCAAACGATACCAAAAGAAACAGAAGACTATCTCGACTTTATCACCTCTAACTGGCTCCTGTCAATCCCGGAAGAACTACAGTTCAGGCATCCTCGACTTGGCCTTGCCAAGTCGCAACCTCGATTACTGCATCGCCTACGTACCCTACTCTATCTTCGAGGAAATCACATGCGAACGCTGATCCATCGACACCATGTGCTTACACCAGACAATATCAAAGCAGATATGGAGTCCGCCAGGCTAGTCGTTGATGTCGCGAGGGACAGCATCCAGGTATTAGTGCATCTCAACGAGACAAGTGACATCTACGCTCGTCAACAGAGTGTTTACCACTACTACCTTCTAAGTTCACTCGCTGTTCTACTGCTCGCTGTGTGTCATGCACCAAGCATGTTTGCTGAAGCGAGCAGGGAATCATTTGTATCCGCTGTCGAGCTAGTCAAAGGCTTTTCGCGCCACGGTACGGCCAGTCGCAGGCTGTGGAAGAGCATTCGCGGTCTCCTGCCTGTTGTGAAGTCTCTAGGCCCTCAGGTCGATGCTGGTGTTCAGGCGAACAATTCGTCAATCAAGGAGGTAGGCGACCCTGCAACATCGAATAATTTGCCGCCATCTCTTCAACTAGACCGGACTGCGTCTGAAATGCCAAATATGTGGAGCGGCGGAGAGATCAACTTCGATACAGATTTGGGCTCAATGCCAGACATTTTCAACATCGGCGACGAACTCATCGATCTGTATGACGCATTCGGAACTGCTGCAGCCACACAGCCTCTACAACCCGACCTCGCAGTGGACAACTTTGGTGAACAGGGTTTGAGCGTCTGGGAGATTGGAGAGATTTCGCGACACTTCCAAGGACTTCTGTGATAGCACACAAGCGCGAAGGTAGCCTTATGAATCTCTGCATGGACGCCGCTGTCTATGTTGGCAATTTCCACTCTCGGCGCGTTGTGATGAACACATCATAGATTGGTCTGTCGTTCTCCTCACCCTCTCAGACCCCCCCATTTGGACATCGAGAAGTTCGTGCCAACTGAATCAACCCACTCAAGATGCCGGTTTAGTTTTCAAAGCTCCCATCACCTGGGAATCAGTTCCCTGAATCTATCCATCTGCATGCCTTCGTTTGTTGCGCATCAATTATCCCTTCCGCAGAGAGTAAGTCTCAATAGTAGTATATGTTGATTTCGAGAGCTGATGGAGGGCGGAAACGGAGGAGGGGTTCTCAATTTTACAAGTTATCGATACGAAGCAGGGATATTGTGTTGTAAGTGTGTATACGATTCAAGTTGAACAGTCTAGGACATGGTGGAAGAGAGATGAGACGACGCAAATAATTCTCTGGGGTGTGGACAGAGGGTGCAGCCAGTAAAGACTTGCCGGTGTCAGAGTTACCGATGAGCATCACAGGAAAGACAAAGAAAAATGAGAACACTGAATTAGACACAAAGTCTCTGGAAGTCGTCTTCAGTCAATCTCATGTACAGTGCAGGTTTGAGGCTACCAGATCACATGTCAATCAACGATCCCTCTTGATCGGCCATCCTGAAATCGCCCACATGCCTTTCACAATGGTTTCCTCGCCTACACGGCCCCTTAGACTAAGTCGCGACCGCTCGTGCTGAAACCTCCAAATCTCTTGAAAGACGAAGACCAACGTGTCTTTGAATGCATTCGAAGGCTTTCCGGTGTAGCACACTTGACCAATCTTCGTGCAGCACTTCTCTACAACCATGTTCATGATCTCGTGCCTCCTAGTAGGAAGCGGTTGTTGTGGTCCAGAAGTGTGCGCGATACTCTGCGAGATGAGCACTGTGTAGAGATGCAGGAGCGGGAAATGCTGGTCCGACGCTAGATTCGAAGCGTTTGTGATTATGTCCCAGCTGATGTTTTCCTCCGTCAGCCCAAGACAAGCGTTTGCCTTCCAGATAAGTTGAGTTGTTCGTGGGAGATCTGTGAGGTACAGGGGAAGCGTCGTAGCAGCACTGGACACCAAGCGAGCAAGGCGTACGAGTGGGACTGCTAGCCCTTCCGCCCTGTCTGGCCGGTCAAGTGAGTCCCAAGATACTGCAATGAGATTATAGGCATCTGTGAAGGTATCATGCGATTCGTCCCAAGTATGAGTACCGGTTTCAATAAGAGCAGGGAAGATGGCCTTCTTCAAGAAGTCACTGACAGTGAACTTGCCATCTGGCTTGCGTTTCCAAAGACTCCGTATGCCGATCCAAAGCTTCTGCATAAAGGTATGCAGACGATCCAATGGCAGCTCGCAAATCCTATTCCATATTGATGTCGCGTCGAACCTTGGCTGTGGAGTTTCTTCCACTAACAGCACGTGCCTACAAACCGGACAACACGCGTTATTGCCTCGTCCACCCTGTAGCCATTTTGATATGCAACTGTAGCCGAAAGTGTGCGTACAGTTCAGTGTGACTGGCAGATGCGTCGCGCTGAAAGGCTCAGTGCAGATCAAGCATTCTTGTACAGGACGAAGTTGATTCTTGATGAAGTCTTCCATAGATGGGGGCCTGGATGTACGTTGTGGCGGAGTGTGCGCGTTGTGAGGGTGCAAAGACTTCTGGGAGATTGCATATCTGCGGTGCGTGAAAGACAGCTAGTGAATGTTTGCCGGGTGTGAAATGACCAAGCGTTCGTAGCTATCCGTGTAGTTAACGAGAAAGGCAACGAGTTTGTAGAAGCGCTGTTGCTTGCTTGCGTGGCTCCTTTCTTCTGAATTTGATTTCGTCAGCCTGTACGTCGCGCGTCCACATTTCGTTTGAGATGCGATCAATTCGGCGTTATGACCGTGATGCAGGAGTTGTCCGCAAACGCGGAGAAGATGAGACAGTCGCACTTTAGCGCAATCTCGACGTGATCCTGCTCAGACATGACCCGTCGAGCTCCCTTGATGAATATGCGTCGAAACAAAGGCAAGAATACTCCAGGTGCAAGTTGCCACTCGTGGAGACTTCGTAACAAACATCACAGAGCGGAGTCCATATTGCATGACTGTGAGTTTATCGGATGTTCCAGAACGTGCAGTTGCTTCTTACTATTCAGTCGTTCTGAAAAGTCATATGATTATCAGGAGGAACCAGAGAGGATGGTGAAGGAGGTGCGTCGTTAGCTATGTTAGTGATCGAACCCAGGTTGTGCTGAATCACGATCCGTTCGAGCTCCTACTTGCAGTCTACACCGACCACGAACACACCACGTCACATCCACCACTTAATCCTTGCCCATCGCAGTCGGCAAATTTTGTCCGTGTATCCTCGAGGAAGATCAATTCTTCTGTGCCATGATTACAAGAATACAAGTGTGAATTCGACAGTCTCGTCCACACGCCACGTTGAGAGGCTAGATGTTCTTTCGGTCGTTGGCGTTGGGAGTATATGTTACACTCGCTGAATTCTATATTTCTTTAAATTGCTTTATCGGACGTCTGAACTCTGGACGATGGTTCCGAAGACGTCTGCCAGCTCAGCCAGCGCAACCCTGGTCAGCTCCTTGCCATCAACTCCCGGGATATCGCGGTCCCCAATAGCATCTTCCACAAGAATGACCTCGTAGCCCTTCTGCATGGCCTCACGAGCAGTGGTGGAGACACAGACATGTGCCATGTACCCAGTCAGAGCAACCTTCTTAACGCCCCATGACTGCAAAGTGTCGTGGAGAGAGGTTTGTTCGAAAGAGCCCGGAAACTGTTTCCAGATTATTTCTTCGCCGTCCTGTTTACAAATCAACTTCGTCTCTTAATTGACACAAGCCTGGGATCCCACCTTTGCGGCGACATTGCTGAACTCGTTTGCAAGCTCAGTACCGGGGGTGAAGATTGGTGCACCCTCAGGTGTCTGATGCATGACGTGCACGATTTTGCCGCCCGCAGCGCGGTACTTCTCGAGCAGGCTGGCGATGGCTTTCCCGCTTGATTCGGCGTTTGTGACCTTCAGCTGTCCTTGCGCATACTCATTCTGAGCATCAATAATGATCAGGGCAGAGTCTGAGGTTGACGCTGTACCTGGACGAATGCCAAGAAGGTCACGGAATGAAGCGACCATTGCGATTAGAGATGCTGAAATGGAGAGCTGGTATAGTAAGTTGTGCGCCGTGAGGTAAGTATGAATATAGGAATCAAGGTATCAGGATGTGGAAAAGCCTTGCTCAATACCAGGAGTTGCCCCCGGGAGTATACCCCGCTCGGCCCACATTCTGTCGATGATGACGTGCCTGTTGGACTAGTGAAGTCCGGGCTGAGCAGGTGGTGCAGCACTTTGATCGTTGAGCATCACGTCTCGCGATAACTTCAGCGAATCTCAATTTCCGTACGCATGAGGCCTCAAAAAGCCAAGCGACTGGGAAGGATTAGAATGCATGCTACCGAGGGATAAGATTTCGGGGAACCCTGAAAGGCCACGCTCGGTTCGCTCCCCTGCAGACTTGCGCTAGCCTCTTATAAGCTAGTGGCTACTTTTGGCTCCTCGAACTCACTCACTCTCAATATCTACTGCATCCAGGCATGTCAAACCTACCCCTCGGCATTTTGTAGGATCTAAACCATCACTACTGTAGTCAATAAACCGTAGAAAATCCACTAAATACCTCCGTGCGCATACAGTGACGAGACTTTTTGCAGAAGCTGGAGAAGATGCCTGTTCACTCGTGATCTCAGGAGTGTCACCAGTGATGTCTTTTCTCGTGTTCTTCAGGGCACTCGTGATTTGTGAGAGCCAAGCAAGGTTCACTTACTGCTATGTACTGGCCTTCTGGTCAACATTCTTGAGGAACACTGGTTGCAGGACTTCAACAATGGATCACTGACGCTGCTAGCTGGAGTTGAGGAGATATTGTTTGGTGACAAGGCTATAAGAATAGAAGAACCCCCAGTCTGTAGTGTTGTAAACGGCAGAAAGCTCACACAAGCATGATTCAAACAGCTTTTGTCACTGCCTCTACCTCTACCTTCAACAAAAACTGCAGACCAGACTTGGAAACCATGTCGTCTCCCGTGAAGAAAACCTCTCAAAATATGAGCTCCAGGGCAGCGCGCTTCTGGCGTTACAAGACAGCTCGTCGCGATGAGCCTGTCCCTCCTGTCAATTCGCGACTGTTGAGCCTGCCAGCGGAGCTTCTCATCGCCATCATGGAAAACCTGTCCGAATCCAAGGACATCGCAGCACTGCGTCGCACGTGTCGCAAGATCGGTCGCTTTACGGATTCTCAAGCGAACCTGTACCGTCTAGTCACAGTCTCACAACACCCATGGGCTCGGACGCGACTCGAGCTCGTTGCTCTCAATAGGATCCCCAATATTACTGGAGAACTAGTGAAAACTTCGAGCAGGGTTAAGACGCTTGTCTTCGAAGATATACGGATTGTCGCACCGAACACGGACTATCGAGATCTTAGTGATCTTTGGACGCGGCACCAAAATCGCCTTTACAATATGGCGGTAGCAGACTCCATCGGTGTAGCAGCTCAAAATTTCAGCAGACTGGAGACAATCGAGTACGATCCTGGATCCTCGCGCACCATGTGGTCCAGAGACACGCTGGACATGCACTTCCGCGCAATCGCAAGGGAGATCGCGCATACCAGCGATGTTGCCTCCAGGCAACAGGAGTAGTATGACATCGATGAGATCTGCGATGCATCTACATGGAAACATCGATCGGAGTGCATCCTGCCTGTGCACAGAAAAGACACAACTTATGTCTCCAGGGAGATGTTCTGCAAAGTTGTCGAACTTGTCTTGCGCAATCGGTGTGTTGAAGCAAAGCCACTCACTGTCGAGATACGGACCCCCGTCACCAATTTCTTCAATGAGACGATTTGGGATCATGCACGCCAAATTCCCCGAACTCAGTATCCAAACTGGCCATCCAATAATCGCCTCGAAAATCTTGACATTCGATACACTGGCAACAACGCGTACTGTGAGCGATGTTTCAAGAGCGACCTCGGCGTCCTTTGTGGTCGTCTTGGTCGTCACCAATTCGCCAATCTGCGCTCACTCACCCTCGGTGGGAACAAGCTTTTGGGCCGTGAGTTCCTCTGCCTCGACTCGCTTGGGTCGATCGAGTTCATCCCGGATTGGACCAATCTTAGGAAGCTCCGTCTAGAAAACGTGTCTCTAAGTTACAAGACAGTTCGTCTTCTGCGAGCGCAGCGGTTCGACCTGGAGATCCACAATGCAATGTGTCATCACAGCTTTTTCCTGTCGCTCCCCGATAACTCCACTCTAAGATCTGTACAGATATCTGGTATTCTTGTTTGCCAGAGGTGGAGATACCCACTTCACAGGCACGCGAAACGCCTCACGACCTCTCAACACCCAGTGTGGTTGATTGCAAAGCGCTTGTCGGATGTGCAAGCCATTATTCGCGAATGTCATCACCAACCGCACCTGAAACTTGAAGTGCCATGGGTTTCGCAGGCAAAGGTTGAGAAATACATGTTGGAAGGTGGCTTTAGTCCCATGAGCCAGGCCAACATGTGGTCTGATAAATTGCCTATGTACTAATTGGGGACATACGCACCTATGTACTCCTTATTTTTTCAGTTGTCTAGAATGAAATTGTCGTCTTCTGTGTTTGCCTTGTAGAAATATCATGTACGTTAGTAAATGCAGAGTTGACTTTCCATTTGTTTGCCGAAACGTGATTTGTAAGAGCTGCACCCCATTGTGAATTGCAGCTTCACTGAGAGAAGAACTTGCTGGATGACTGCATGTGATGGGTACTCCGCATTGCTGACGACCTCGTCTGCGTATCCTAACACAATGAGGGGACGCACGATCAGCCAATCAGCGACCACTTACTGTAGGCGCAACCGAGTTGTAAGGTTCGGAGTCCGTAGGTCAGCTCCCGCGGCAGGCTCCCGCGGCAAGCAACAGCTTCCCGAAACGGCCAATTGCTCCAATGAATGTCACGTCGACTGCGCGATGATGTGAGACAGCAGCCGCGGGAGCGATGAGTTGGATCTCAGCAGAGAACAACCACAGCATGCGACCAGTCGGTATGTAGCGGCAGACCAGCCGAAGGGTGAGCGGACTTCAGTAGACGTATGGGCGGGTTGTTGTATCCAATTGCGCGGTCGGTTTGTGCAGGGTGCTGTGATACAGATGCGGAGATGCGACGCAGGCCCGGGAAGCAGGAACGAACACCAGCAATGCGCCCAGCTTAAGAAGGCCCATTGATCCCTCTTTCAGAGAACCAGATACAAAAGCTATTCATTCAAGAATCCTGCTCCATAAAACTACCAAGCACGTGATCGATCCTTCATCGCAACAGCCAAGTAACACAAAACTGCCATCATCAGCCGTCAGCTACTGCGACACTCATAAAACCCAAAGACATAACACCTGCCAAGTGTAGTCTTGCCATAAGCCACCACTCCCTACACAATGCCTGCTGCTACACGATCCCTCGAATCCATGGTGCTCCAAGCACACCGAGCAAAGGGCGTTCGCTATCCTACATCGGCACAAAAAGACTGCTTCAAGACCTGGTATTCATATGCACTACGTCAAGGTGAAGCCGGGAAGGCCACCACGACAGTTCTCCAAGACCATGGAAGGCAGCTACGCGAGATGAGAGAAGCAGCGCCGGGAGGCAGGACGTACTTGTAATTATGTAAGTTGTACCAGTATCACTGAGCGCGAGCAATGGACTAATGAATGGATAGTCGATATTGTAAAACACTTAAGGGTGTGTTGGCGTTTACTGGCGGCTGCTTTGACCGACTGTCTTTTGCATAGCGACGAAATGGCATTTAAGTGAACAGGCTGAGTTTATGATACCTCTATGCGCGATGAAATGAATCGAAGTTCGATGTTACTGTTGAAACCCATGAATTTGTTCCATACAAGTGAAGTGATACAGCTCTCTAGGGCACTCGCAGAAGAAAGACGCAGCAGAGCGGACTGTATTTTTCACACGTCATTCGTCGCCAATATTTGGAGGACCCTTTGACGGTTAAATCGTAGGGAGCATGATCACATAGAACATTTGGTTAGTTCCACAGTGTCACAACCGACAAGGTACGAGACCAGACTTGAACTTCGTTCTCTGGTCTCCTGGGGTTATTTATCGGACACTGGGTCAGGCTGCTGTATGCAGTGACCGAAGCATGCATCTGGGAAGCCATAGGAGCGTGCTGGAGACTGCGCGTGTGACAGGCGATTTCTGTTTGAACGCTCAATGATGTGAATCATATCATCCACAAAAATGGATCAGTTGCCCAATACGATACGCACGCGCATCAAGCGGCAATCGTTTGAACTTGCGCCGTCTGACCAAGAATGCCGCGATCACGCCACTACCGCACTATACATACAGTGGCTAAAAGCGGCAAAAAGAAAATGACATACAACAGTGGGGATTCCCCAGTGGTCACCCACCTGAGTACTAATCCACCGGTACGTTGCTTAAATAGGGCTGAGCGAACGGGAAGCCTTGTTTTCAACGTCCTATGGTCGTATGTGAAAGAATTGTTCAATAGTTGGTTAGATAAACTCTAAAAAGCATTTCATCCCCTCGCCAGAGGAGACGGCTACCATGGTGCCAATGCCGCGCATGCAAAAGGAGGCGTTCTTGCTGCGGTCCGAGTGCTTAGCAAGATGCTTTGCCATTAGCGTGGTCTTGTTCTTTGCTGCGGCGTCTTGGACCAATCCAGCTACCTCGCAGTGGTGACACCGAGTGCGGAGCCAGGCGTCCTTGCCCAGGCTTTGGTGTCGCGAGACAGCTTGCCAAGGCTGCCGTCCAAGGATAGCAGGAAGTGCCGAATCGGTTGTGAGTAGACGGGGTTGGGGCGGCTGCGTACTTCCTGGGTGGTACTGGTGGTGCCAACAATGCCGGGCGCATACTTCGGGTCACACCCGTTCATGGTTGTGCCGACGACTTGAAGAAAACGTTTTAGAAAAGTATATACCGCGTCTCTGCACCGACGCCGCACTGCATCAGCAGCAGAACCCCTCTCTACACCCGCAGCCGCTCGCCCAAGCAACCAACACCGCCGAATGATCGAGTCACGCGTCCCCACCTCTCTCCCGTACCATAGCACAATCACCACCGCCCTACAGATGGAACCTCTCAAACCGATCCATAAGCGCCGCCACACGCCCATTACTAACCTTCCTGTACCCCGCCAGCTTCGGCCGCTTGGGCGGCGTGCCCGCGCCTTCGCACTCGGTGCCCCGCTTCTCCGCCCACCGCACCTCCTCGCGGGTTCCCAGATCGCACACGGTGGATATGGCGGAGAAGGACAGTGGCTGGTGGAAGGGGAAGGGGTCTGCGACGGTGGAGCCGGAGAGGCTGCGCGTGCGGTCTGGCGGGGGGCTGTTGTCTGGGGTTGCGAAGGCCCTGGTTTCGCTGGGCTCGATGGAGGGGATGGGGGTGTCGCGCTCGAGTTTCTCGAGGGTTGTGGTAAGGTCGAGGCGGCACTGAGCGAGGGTTAGGAGGGTGGCGAGGAGGAGGGCACAGAGGTGGTGTGTCGTGGTTTGTATGTCTTGCTGGCGTGTGATCTGCAGGAGGTCTTGGTTACTCAGCTTGAGCACTGGCGCTGGATTGTATGTTGTGAGGGCGGTCGAAGAGAGGGATGTATTTCCAGTAGCTCGAGAAGTGCGGGACGATTTGATGGAGTGTTCCATGAAGTGCGATTTTTCTTCAGATTGGACGCTGGCGTGGTACTGCGTCATCGAGGGAGTATCCGATATTGTGTTACGAGTTTTATCCTTGGCCGCTATATCCTTCTCATCCACTGATATGGGACTCTCCTCAAGAGCGCGTGCAGGGGTCTTGAACGCCAAAACACCAGTCTCCAAAGCTCTCGCATCCGAGTGCATTTTCTGCAAACGCACGTTCATTCTTCTCAGTGCCTGCATGACGACCGATGACAAGGCGAATCCATCACGCCGCGACAGATGGTACGGATGCCGAGAAAGGACCATCATAAGCCATTCGCCATCACTAGAGATACCCAGCACGTGTCGATTAATCGGAATCGTATTGAGCATCATCGTGTCTTTGATATGCATCAGCTCCTTGTCAGCGATATCTGCACTCCCGCGATCCAAAATCGGCGTATCCGTCCAAGGCTCGAAGGCGGCGATTGAATTGAAGACCGACTGCAGCAGTTCGTACGGTAGCGAGAGGACCCTCGCGAGCGCAGAACCCTGGGTTGGGATTTCGTTTTCGAGGGACATGTTCACGGCAGCAATGTCAGAATCGTTGAGGAATGCACGAGCGTATTAAACCGATGCTATCGGCACGTAGACGTGCATGACAGGCTGATATTTGGATGACAGCCGTATAAGTGGCGGCTCTTCACATGACGTTGATGATGATATAAGGGTTTTGGGGTCTGGTTGACTAGGCTTAGGTGCATGGGTAGCGCCATTGGTGCGGGTTTGGTCGCGGGAACAAAGGTGAGTGATGGGGTGAGGCTGAGGGCGCGAGGCTAGACTGACTGAAAAGGGCTGTCTGTCTTTTGCGGTTCAGCTGCTTTGGGGTGCGGTTGCGGACGTCGTCTGAGGAAGCGACGCTAAAACCGCGCTAGGCACGGAAGTGGGGACGGCTCTGCACCGCACCCTTCCGTCGTTCATTACTGTACAGTGTCACAATGTTAAGATGATTTTATCGTGAATCGAATTTTTTGAGATGAGCTCTACAGTACATGATGAATTCGTGGTTTCAAGCGATCCTGACCCCCTGCCACGGCCTGAGGCCAACTGCAACCGTGTCTCGCGTCGGAGGTGGAGGGACGAGTCGAAGTCTCAAGCACGTGAATGCGAGGCCAACATCAATCCGCACACCTCGGATCGATCCACGATGAGTCGAAGCCCCAGCGCGCGTGGCAGAAGAGGTAAAGAGTGCTGATGCCATGCAGAAGAGAAAACAGACAGAAAAAAGCGCCTCAACCAATCCAATCCCAGAACCTTTGGACCTGCAAGAACCTCTCGACAAACACCACTAGCCAGCCAGCTTTCCCAGGCGGCGACCAAGTGCACCCATGATCCCGACAGTAGCCTGCATGTTCTTCGCCGTCTCCTCCCTGCAAAGCTCCTTGAACACGCGATACACCTCCTCGGCCACGACCGTACCATCAGCGCTGAACCTGAATTGCGCGAGAAACGTGGCCAGCGACGTCGTACCCAGAACCGTGGTGTGCGGTAGGATCTTGCTCGCGAGCACGGCAGGGGCGGTGCAGGCAACGGGGAGAGGTGGCAGATCCAGCTTCTCGCGCTCGGCGTCGACCAGGGTCAGAAAGGTGGCGGCGAGGGCGGGCTTCGTCGTCGATCCATTGGCCTTGATGTAGAGAGTCGAGAGGAAGGTGAAGAGTGACTCGGTGCCGAGCTTCGTGCGGACGAGTTCTGCGGTCCAGTCTGGGGAGACGATGGGCTGGGGTGGCTCGGAGGCCGGCGATGAGTGCTCGGCAAACTCGTCTTCGGAGCGAGCAGCGCGCACTGGAGAGGTCGCAGGCCATCCTGGAGTTGAGGCAGCGATGGGGCATGGGGACCGGCCGAACGGCGAAGACGTGGCGTTCGTCATCTCGGAGCGGAGAGCGACGAATGACGGAGTCAAGTGCGCAGGCACGGCTGGCTCGTCGTCAGAGTCTAGGTAGCCAAGAGGCTGCAGTCGGCAGCGGTCAACATGATGAGCGAGAGAAGCCCGGTCGCTGGTAGGCTCGACCTGGAAGTGGTTGGTCTCAGCGTCCAGGCAGCCAAGAGACCGAAGTGAATGGTAGGCAGGATGATCAATGTAAGCTGCCAGGTTGATGTTAGGAGAGACCTGGAAGTGGACGGAGAAATCGCCGCCATCATCGCCAAAGACTTCGCTGGCGTCATTGTAGTCCGTCTCGACATCCTCGAGATTCTCGTCAACAGCAGTGAGTTCAGTGTTCGAGTGAACATCAACATCGACCTCGTCAACGTAGATGTCGAACTCGGCCAGGTCGACAGTGGCTGACATGCGAGCATCGGCATCGCGTGCAGCAGTGGCAATAGAAACGCCTATAGCAACGAGCCTAGGCGTGAGCGTATCCGTTGGTAGACCAAGTGCCGCATAGACATCAGGGTAGACTGTAGCGACGGACTCGGCACTGTCGAGAACTAACGTACGGGAGGAGGCAAGACTGAGTTCCAGCAGACTCTCAGCGGCCTGGACATCTTCGGCGGCGATCGCAGTACCTTGAACCACGACCAGACCTGATACCGTGGATAACTGAGTGTCCTCACGCAAGCAGGTGTCCTTTTGCGACACAGCAAGCGCTTGGCCAACAGCCTCCATTGCTGGGAGCGCGAGCGAGTCCACACTCTCCGCTCCCGGACCCTCACACCGCTTCTCCCCACCCAGCACCGGCATCCTAAACAACCCGGGCGCCTTAAGCACTAACCGCTCCCCAGCCACGACCGCCGGCCCATCGAAGTCGAACGCCGCGCAGAAGCCGTCCACAGACCGCAGCGACACTTGATCGCCGCGGTCGAGCAGCACAGTGCTGACGTCCGAGTCTGTGTCGTCGGCACTGTCGTCGTCGCTCTCGGACGCGCTATCGGACTCGTCGGAGAGCGGCGCGTTGCGCGCGGGCGCGTGGAGCGGGATGTGGTGTGCTTTCTTCTTGCTTGCGAGGGCCTTGCGGTAGTTGGGTGCCGCGGTGAGGATGCCGGGGGTGGACTGGGGAGTGCGGATGGGAGTGGTAGTGGTTATATCTATTGGTTGAGTAAGAAGGGTGAGGTACTAGAGTGCAGTGCTCAGTGGACGTACCTCGCGCTGCCTTGCCGGGAGTGGACATGCGGTGGGTGGTCTTGCGGACTAGAGCAGCTGTGGCAGCAACGGGAGGTGGAGACACAACAGCTGGGTGGGTTAGCAATTGCAAGGTATGATGGTGTTGGAGGAGTGGACTTACGGAGCGCAGCTTGCTTCTGAGCGTCCTGCGCGGCCTGGGCAGCGCGGATCCGATCAGCGCGCACTATGGCTTGCTGGCGGAGGAACTTCTTCTGGCGAGATGGCATGGCGAGATGGCATGGCGAGATGGCAGAGGTCGGTGTGAAGTGAGGTTTGTGAAGGGGGGTATTGAGTACGCAGTGAGTGGGTGGTGGTGAATGGAATCAGTGAGCAGATTCTGCGAAAGAAGACTGTAGTAATGGAGTGTGGTGATGGAGAGTCGGTGGGCTGGAGGTCGAGTATATACTGCGAGGGTTGTGCGATACTGGGGGCTGCGTGTTCGCGAGTGAAGCGCGTGAAGTGCAGAACACGTGACGCGCGGTGAGGGTCGCCCTTCACTAACATCACTGAGGGGCTGCAGCCTTGCCGGGCGGTCTGGTAGTGGCAGACAGGCAAATTTTACGCTTAGTTACGCGCCTGCGTCTTCTCGAGGGGTCTGGAGCGCCCGTATGCGATCTCATTCAGGCGAGTTGACGGTACAAAGAACATTGTTCAATGGAACGGGGCTACATACGAAAGGCCTCCAGACATTGTGCTATCTGCACAAAGAAAATGATCCCCCGTATCGAGACTGACCTCTCCCCGCACAGTATCGCCGTCCCGGCTATTGACGTCCGATACCACGAACGTCCGTCCGCCTTCTCCGTGCTTACAGCTGAGACGACGCAGTATCCTTTATCTTATCTGTCTCTGCGGCACCAAGATCACATACATCTATAGCACCCATACCAGCTCCGAGTTTGAGATGTCGAGTCCGCCACCGAGAACATCGCCGATAAGACTGATAATACAGCCTGGAGAGGACGGTACTCGAAGTGATGGACTCGAGGTCGAACAACCGATGATGAAGTGATGTGGTGAGGCGAGACGAGGGGCGTTGCGAGGGTGTCGAGACGACACGTCCTTGTCGTGAATGTCCACGTGGCTTTGCAGTGCTAGAGTATTGCGCTGCTTCCCGTTTTGTCGCCTCGTGTTTTGTTGCGTTGCATCGCGTTGAGATTGGTGCTCTCGTTTTCTTGACCTGGTGTGCTGAGTGATCGGGTGCGGAATAGACGGAGTCCCAGGTTTGAAGACCGAAGGAGTAGCAGCAAATGCCTCGATGAAGCGTGGTTGTAGTTGTGGTCATCCTTCGACTAAATGCGTACTTCAGAGCGGCTTCTGGCGACACACGACTGGAGGCCTTGTTGTAAGCCCCCTCCTGCCCAGACATCCGAACAGCCTAGATGATCTTGAACTGCCGCACGGGCATGTCTGCAACGGACTGGCGCCATAGTCGAAAGTATACATTATCCGTCGGTTTTGCTTTGCGCCGCACCCGCCCGTCAATCCATGGAAGCAGATCCGGCCGCATCTTGTACACGCCGATCCGTTCATGCTCGTCCGGTGAGACTTGTCTGAGTGCCAAGAAAATACAAGTCATGCGACCATAGTCGCGTTGATTACCCATGAATAGAAGCAAGACCTCATCGGTAGTTGGCAAGGTTTCGGGTTCGGTGTCGAAATCATGATCGGGGTGAAAAAGTGAAGATATCCTTCCGAGATGTTTTAACGTTGCCATCTCTGATAAATCACAGACATTTATACCACTCGTATCATCTAGAAGGCCTCGTAAGCAGTGACCCCGGAGCACTATGCTAGCATTAACAACATTGCCCAGCTGTGGAGGTCCGACGTGCGTATATTTCATGTCTTCAACGCTCGCATGCATTACCACATGAGACACAAAATCTACTGCACCAGTCGTGGAAGCCCAAGACCATGTTGGCATATTGATTGCAGGTCGGCATCTCTGTGGCGCCGTCGATAGCCAAAGTAAGTTTTCCAGTAGTGAATCCCTCCATAAGCCTGCTATGTATTTATCGCCAGGGCGAGAGCGCATCCTCCGCTTCACGATGGCTGCGAGGGCTGGGAGCCGATCTTCGACGTACGTTAACTGAAGTGGGGAGTACTTAACGACAATAGCTTGCCAGTCTTGAGTGGCGTTTACAATGGGCATCTTGAACGGTATAGACCTGGTCTGCAAGAACGGTGAGAGCCCTTCGTCGTTCGTCCAATCGTGATCGATATGTCCCGACTCTGACTTCCATGTAGAACAGCATTCCCAGATCATCTGCAGCTCGGCAAAATGCACTATTCTTACAGATAGGCGCCGCTCCTGAAAGACCCAGGCGCGTCGCAAGAGCGGGCAGGTCCCGAAATTATTCATATGATCATCGTCCAGAACCCACACGTGCCGATACTGTGCAACATGCAGGATTGAGCTGCTCATCTGCCTTGGCCAGAAGGCGTTGCCTCTATCAGAGAAGCATCCGCCGTCACTATCCTCAGATGCTGTTGCAGCAATTGTCAAAAGGCCGTTTTCATAAATGTCTGCCATGCTTGCTGCAGCTTGTTCCCAGTCAGTTTTGCTGTCCTGGATGATGCCTGTACTACGTCAACTAATGCTCAGTGTATCTTCCTGGAAGATGTAGACTCACATAAGGCATCAATCCAAATGAACCGGAGTCCAAGGCGTAAACACACTAGTACTGCATCCCGGAATGTTTTAGGTAATGCCGAGATCGATACGCCGTCTCTCATCACTTCGATAGTTGAGCTTTCTAGTTTGAATGACACGCCCTTGGGACCCCAACAATGACTCAGACACACGTATGGGCTTTTCGACTTGAGATCTTCTCTCAGGACAATCTGATGTCCCTCAATCTCAAGCACTCGATTGGGCATGTAGTGTTGGACTGCATCAGAAAGTTCTTTTCGGCACATGGGATGATTGTGCGTACATTCATGGAGCCATCGAGCCAGGCGTTGGGCAGATGCTGAGGAGAATGTGTCACTGGTAATCGGCGGAAGAATAGGGAACTTGTAGATTGACGCAATGTCCGTTTCATGAGGGAGAGAATCTGAGATTAGGATCATTAGCGACATGACAGGGTTCGCAATATGGTCAAAGATGGTACTTAAGCGCACCTTTTGGCTGGAGGAGGCAGATTGAGACCCCGTCAACCATTGCCGACCAGTCTAGATAAATGACTCCACTATGATGAAAGCCACTTGCTATCCTAATCTTGGCATCGTCTAGCCGTAGTCCACGTAATGACAGAGCTTTTCGCGCGAGGCTCTTGTGCCAGGTCTGAATAGCGTCCAGAATTGTTGTACAACATTGACGTCCGGCAGATGCTCCTGAAATAAGCTCTTGGATACTGGTGGGCTCAAGGCCATAAGGCAATTGACAGATTCTGCAAATCTCCTCAAAATCTCGTATCTCCGATTCTTTCTCGTTAGATTCATGTTCGGACGACTCTGAGGCTGATTCTGAAGCAGACAAATTCTCATCACCCTGGCTTTCGTCGTCTTCGTCGTCTTCATCATCTTCATCCGATCCAAAGTAATCACTATCGTGTTCACCGTCTTCAAAGTATGCCTCGTCTCCATAGTCTCCATAAGAGAAATACTTCTTATAAAGCTTGTGCTTTCTGACGTGTTCCAACCACCGCCAAAGCTGCCGAAGACTCTCGCGGTATTTCCGACCCGAGACCCTGGAACGCAGCGCTCGTGGGCTTTGAAGCGCCACCAACTGAGACCGACAAGTGAGCGCTGGTCGTTCCTTCATCACTAGCACAGTGCCAAGGCTGAGCTACAATCCGGGGTCGATGCTGTGTTGGCAGGGTACCGCAGGTTATTGATGGCCTGGAGATTCCGCGGAATCGGGGATAGGAGACCGGAGACCGGAGATCGAGGACCGAAGAGCAGAGAGCAAAGGCCGACAAATGAGGAAAGAAGAAGGAAACAGAAAGAAAGAAAGAAAGAATGAAGACAGCCTGGCCCTGACATGACGTCTTAGGAATCAAGGCTGCGCACCTGCAGAGTGGGGCGTCAGCGTCAGCAATCCTTCAGCCTTGCGCCCGGAGCCTTGCACCATCATATGCGGAGTGCGACCGCAGAGAACCAAAACCTATATCGTCGCAGAGCGTGGTAGGGAGCGTGAGACCTGTGTAGTCCAGCCGCAGCAGTCGAGCAGTCGCGACGAGGTAACGGCGTTTCGAGTCTTCAAGACTTCAAGTCTTCGGATCTTCAAGTCTCGAGTCGAGTGCAGTGAAACGAGGCACTGCGCCGAAGACACGAAAACGAAGGTGTAAGGCTGGAGGCCAGATGAGAGGAGGCGGTGTCATGTTGCGGGGAGGTGTCCGCGGGGTGTAGCTTGTGGTGAGTCTGTGATGCAGGCACAGAGTGTCGAGGGTCTGTGAGAGGGCGCTGAGGTGAGACTGCGCAGGGCATGGAAGAGCGAAGGGCGTAGTACATGTACAAAGCATGGGGAATGCATGTGGAGCGAGGAACGCAGCGTGGAGCGGGAGAAAAGTGTGGAGTGTAGGGGAAAGTGTGGAGTGTAAGGAAAGTGTGGAGCGCGAGGAGAACATAGAGTGCGAGAAAATCGCAGAGCAAGGAAAGAGCGTCCACGACCGACTCCAAGCCCCCCATCGGCCTACCAACCAGAATAAGCACGTGACGCCGCTGTGAAACTGATACTTAGGTATAATACTGCAATAATCATCGCCGCGTACGCATAACCATCAACACATGACCAAACCAGCCAAAGCCACACAAACCACATCATACACTCACTCCTTCCCGCCAACCCTCCTCTCAAAATCGTCCTCGAACCGCGACACATCGACAACCTCGACCCCCTTGCCCAACCCAACCATATCGTCTTTCTCCCACCACCTCCCCCTCGCCCCCTCCCCGTGCCCCGCAGCCTCATCATCCGTATCCACCAACCCGCCCGCGCCCACAACAACAACCACCTGCCCAACCCACCTCCGCACATCAGCGACATACCGGCCCTCGCCCGCCAGCGCGTCAACAGTGTAAACCAGATCCGGCGCAAGGTGGCGCAGCATATGCACATGCCCACCGGGCGTAGCAAACGGGAGCGCCATAGCGGGGTGCTCGACGAGGGCGGCGGCCTGGGCGAGCAGCGAGGCGTGCAGAGGGGTTGAGTGCACGGAGGCCGCGGGCGTGTAGACGGTGGGGTCTACGGGGGTCAGGTCGTCGCGGCCGATGGCCGAGTAGGAGGAGCCGAGGGGCGAGCGGGAGGGGGAGGGCGCGCGCGAGGGCGGGTGCGAGCGTAGGGTCGGGGAGTAGATGAGGATGAAGAGGCGGGTTTGGGAGAAGTCGGTGGGTGGGAGGTGCGAGAGGAGCGTCTGTGGGTGTTAGTGGGAGTATATCAGAGGGATGGGGAGGCGTACGGCGTTCTCGGAGCGGTAGGGGGCGTCGTCGTCGGGCGTGTCGGTTAGGGACTCTGCAGACACGACCACCACGACGGTCTTGCGCTTGGCGGCGGGGTTGCTGGCGCTGCGCGAGGCAACCCGCGGCTGGTCGGCGGCCTGGGCGTCGAGGCTGCGGCGGATGGCGGCCTCCTCGGACCAGCGGCTGTGGTCGCCGTACGCGTCGTCCTTGTCCTCCTCGCGGATGCTGGCGAGCGCGGCGCCGGCGGCGGCCCAGCCCGCGGCCGTCTTCTTGCTGACCGAGTCGAAGACCTGCTGCGGGCTGGGGGTGCGGCGGATGACGCCCTGCACGCGGGCCATCAGGGCGTCCGGGTGCGCGACGCCCTGCGAGAGCCCCGTCGCGTCGCGGTCCAGGGGCGCGTGCGGGCCGCGGGGCGTGCGCTCGTCCTCGCCGTAGCTGAGGTTGTCGTCCTCGGACGACTCGTCTTCGTCGTCGCGGCGCTCCGACCACACCCAGGCGGCGAGCCCGGCGGTCGCGACGGTCACGGTCAGGACCAGGGGCACCCAGTAGCTGTGTCGTTAGCCGGCGCGCATCACGGACGGTGGAGGCGGTACCCAAAGGTCGAGCGCGCGCGCGTCGCGGGCTGGCGGCGGTCATAGCGGTCGTAGTTGAAGGACATGGTGCGCGCTGCTCATGTCGATGTCGACGTCGTCGAGCCGCCGGCGTGTTGTTGTGGCTGGCAGCTGCATGACATGTGCCGAGGCGTGTGCCTGACTCGCGCGCCAACTTTCTGCGGGGTGACTCGAACATTATTATTGCAGTCAGCGTCCACGTCGGAGCACAGTGTCGCTACAGCCACAATTGTCACCACCATGCCGCACGCCACGCTGCCCTCGCCGGGCTTCCAGGCCCTGATCCTGTGCGGGCCGGGCGCGTCCTTCAGCACCTTCACATCAACACCCCGCGACATCCCCAAGGCGCTGCTGCCCATTGCCAACCGGCCCATGGTGTGGTACCCGCTGGAGTGGTGCTACCGCATGGGCGTGACCGACATCACAATCATCACGCCCCCCGAGTCGCTCGACGCCATCGAGGCCGCCATGTCGCAGAACCCCCACCTCACGTCGCTGCCCGCCCCGCGCCCGGAGGTCCTCGCGCCGCGCGACCTCACCCACGAGACGGGCACCGGCGACCTGTTCCGCCTGCCCGAGGTGCAGGCCGCCGTCAAGGGCGACTTCATCGTGCTGCCGTGCGACCTGGTGTGCGAGCTGGACGGCACCGCGCTGGCCGACGCCTGGATGGTCGAGCAGGCCGGCTTCCCGGGCGCCGTCGCCGGCGAGCAGGCCAGCGGCAAGACGGCCTTTGGCGCTGGCGGCGAGCGCGTCGGCCGCAGAGGCGGGCTCGGCGTGTGGTACCAGACCAAGGGCGAGGGCAGCCGCAAGGGCGACGAGACCGACTTCATCGCCACCACGCCGCTCCCCACGCCCATCGTGCCCGCCCCCGTCGGCTCCATCCGCCGCGACATGGCCAACCTCGTCTACTCGGTGCCCACCGACACCCTCAACGACATCACCGACGCCCACAAGGCCCTCCCCATCCGCCACTCGCTCATCCGCAAGCACGCCCGCGTGCGCATGCTCACCACCCACCGCGACGCCCACATCTACTTCTTCCCCTACTGGGTCGCCGAGCTGATCCGCCGCAACCCAACCTTCGAGAACGTCAGCGAGGAGGTGCTGGGCTGGTGGGCCAAGGCCGGCTGGCAGACGGGGCTGGCCGACAAGCTGGGCCTGCGCGACATCCTGCAGGGCAGCGACGACGCCGCGTCCGAGGGCTCGCAGCTGGCCGACGAAGACATCGACGTGTCGCGGTACAGCAGCACCTACGCCGGCGCCCCCGTCGCGGCCCGCGCCCCCACCACCCTCGCCTCGCGCGTCTCCTCCGCCACGGCCCCGACCCTCGCCGCCCCCGCGCCCCTCCCCGTCCCGCCCCTCCTCGCCTACGTCCAGCCCCCCGCCCCCCACGCCCCGCTGATCCGCCGCGTCGACACCGCCCCGCTCCTCCTCGCGACCTCCCTGCGCCTCGCAAAACTCACCCCCGAGGACTCATCGCCCTACGCACACACCCACCGCATCGCGCCCTCGACCGCCGCCTCGCTCCCGCAGCGCTGCCGCATCGACCCGACCTCACTACTCGCCGACAACGTCAGCGTCGCCGAGAAAACGAATATCAAAGAATGCGTCGTCGGCGCCGGGTGCCGCATCGGCGAGGGCGCGCGACTCCTGCGGTGCTTGCTGATGGAGGGCGTGGAGATCGCGGATGGTGTTCAAGTTACTGATTGTGTGCTGGGGCGGCGGTGTCGCGTGGGTAAAGGGGCGGTGCTGAATGCGTGTGAGGTCCAGGACGGGCAGGTTGTGGATGAGGGCACGGAGGGGAGGGGCGAGAAGTTTATGCGGTTTAGTGTTGGGGAGGGGTTTGGGGGGGAGGAGGAGGGGGAGGGTGTGTTGGCGTAGGTGCAGGCCATGCAGAAGGGGGGGAGTGCAGTGGCGTCGAGAATACCCTAGACAAGACAAGACAAACAAAAAGAGATTTTTCGTATGATGCAGGTCGATCCCGTGTTTCTGCGTCCTAGGGCTTCTCGGTGAGATGGAGTACCCGCCCCTCGACACCGTGCTGTGCTTGTTCGCTTCCCACCCGTGCTCACTACCCAGCTTCGTCTCCGCAACGCCTTCAGTCCCCGCAGTATCAGCCACGCGAAACCATGCACTGCTCAGAGAATGCAGAGACCGAGACAGGAGAGCCGTTGTAAGTAACAGAGAACGTAGGCAAAGCGTCCCAGCACCGATATAGGCTGGCCTCGCTGTGCGGTACAGGTGCACTGCCTGGCCACTCCCGCCGTCCCCGGCCCTCCCACGCCGCGCCTCCCGCACAGCCCACACCCCAATCTCAAGCCGTCATTACGCATTCCATCGCATCGACGACCCTCACGCCCCCCGTCCCCCGCTCAACCGCACCCCGCTGCTCCTCACCCGCCTCCAGCGCCCGCTTTTCAATTGCCTCAACAGCGTCGACCACCCCTCCCGCTCCTCCCCCAGCGAGACGAATGGCTCCAGCCTCGTGCAGCGCACACAGCGCATTCGTGACCCACACCCGGCACGAAAACATCTCCCCCGTGCGCACAGACGGCTGATCGCTGCCATCCACACCCCCCAGCGTCTCCTCCAGCAGCACTCTCTTCTCGTCCGCGACCGTGCACAATTTCAGCGCGACGCACAGCCCGATTGAAATAGAGAGGTCTTCGGGCCGGGATTCGACGTGCCAGCTGCCCGTGCGGTTGGTGGCGTGGTGCTGGGTGCCTGTCGTGGCGGTGGTGGGCAGGAAGAGCGACCAGTGGAAGCCCGGGAGCGCGCCGCGCAGGTGGAGGAGGATGTAGAGGGCGATCGCGTCTAGGGTTGGGGGTGGCATGTTTGGGTTGGGGGTGGGAGGCTGTGTGGTGGAGTTGGAGTGTTGGCAGGTTGCGGTACGCTTTCACGTCGGCGGAGTCTGGCCTGGTGCCTGGAGCCTGGGCTGGTGCCTGGTGCCTAATGCCTGAGGGTGGCTCGAGCGATCTGCTGGAAGTCAGCTTCGAGGATTTTGACGGGAGGAGCTATTGGCAATATGAAAGAAAGAACGAGCTCTAAGCCCGAGACTCGACAACACAGGGCTGAAACGGAGGCCTTTAGAGCTACCTGGAGACGAATTGACAAGACGATGCACCGATACGAGAATACAAAACTTTTATTGGGTATCGAAATGAGAAAATGACATATGAAACGGAATCGCCGAGGCCCTCCTCGCTATGCTGGGCCATGGTGGTGTACCACGCCATGCGATATGGAGGGAGGGGGAAAATGAGAGAACGCCTGGGTATGGATGTTGGCTATAAGAAAAGGGTATGAAAAATGAACTCAGTCGCTGTAACTCCTCTTTATGCCGTGATGTATCCCACCATCCGTCTTGAAAATGAACTCGGAAAAGAAACCGCCGCTGTGTGAGTGTGCTGTTTATACACGTGCGAGGGCAGCACGGGTTACTGGAACGTGTCAGTATAAACCCACTGTATACTCGAAGGAGGATGAGTACGGTTGCTTTGCACTTACATGTCAAGCTCAAACCGTAAATCCCGTGTCCGCGATGACTTTCGCGCCACCAGTGCCCTGCTCGATAGGATCACGGTGTTCCTCACCCTCCTCGACCGCCATCTCGCCAATGTCCTTGATGGTCTCGACACCGTTCTTCAGCCGAATCACACCGGCGTCGTGGAGCGCAATGATAGCGTCCTTGACCCACATGACGCAGTTGAACGGCTCACCCGAGTTCGCCTCGCCGCAAGCAACACTACCCAGAGTGGTGCACAGCTTGTCCCAGTCCTGAGGCGCGCAGGGAGCCAACTCGAGCGCGACGCACAGGCTGACAGAGCCGGGGATCTTGCTGGTGGACTTGGTCTCCATCCACCAGCCGCCGGACCGGTTAGTGGCGTGCCACACTTGGCCCAGCGGCTTGCTGGTGGGGACGAAGAGGGACCAGTGAAAGCCGGGGAGGGCGCCGCGCAGGTTCAGAAGGACGTAGATCATGCCGTTCTTCAGCTGGTGGGTGACTTCGCTGCCGGACATGGCGATTGAGCTGGAGATATTGGTGTGGAAGTATTGGAGTGAAGGATCTGGTAGTTTAGAAGCAATGGAGTGAAGAACGGGTTTAAAAGCACAGCGAGACTGAGAGTGCTCCTTCACTCCAAGTGGAGCCTGTTCCCATTGCAAACGGAGCCTGCTTTCTCATTACAATCGGAGCTCGCTCTCTCACTTCAAACGCAGCTTGCTCTTTCAATGCACACGGCCCCTACTCTCTCATTACACATATCGTGGACGCTTCTATTACGTAGGGCATCCTTTTTTAGCGTTGTGGAGTGCATCAGCTCAGCTTTTGCGTGATCTCTGGATATCTAGTTCCACTTCCTGTTTTGGAATTGACTGGTGCCGATATCGATTCAACGTGACAACGGTGAGAGCATATTGGAACGAGTGTATGAATTCATTTCTGAGCTATAAGAGAAATGGCATGTAACCGAATCGAGAATAAGACCTGGGCGATGGACAGAACGTGATAGCGCTTGAGTGACGTGCCTGCGCACGGACTACTTCTTGCGCTACTGCCTTTCATCAACTCTAGGTTCCTCACTCCTCCGCATTGCAACCTAAACCACCAACAACACTATGGGGACTCCGCGGCGGATCTCTGGAAGCGCTGCCGCGCGCCTGTCTTGCGAAGAAGACTCAGCCGAGTTTCAAGCAATTTCACTCATTGCCCAGTCACTTGCACATCCTCAGAGAACGCTTCTCTGCACATTCGTACAGCAAGCTGACGATAAGGAAGTCGCAGCTCGTTTCTTGCTAGATGAGGTTGAACAGAACAACGTTACTCTTTTGGAGCTCCTAGCGGATTGGACTAGCCTGCTGCGGAAAGGTATGTTCTGTGGTTCGCGTTCTCGAATTCACTGCTGAACAATTAGTGCGTCCGATCGTCTGCGAAACTGCCGACACACCACTGAGACAAAGAGTATGGCAGAGAGACAGAGGCAGATGCTGCCTCACGCATGTCCGGAACGGGGAAAAACGCGACGAGGATCCACTTTGCATTCACCCGTTGCCTCCTACTCTCTTTGAAGACGACGACATGGCCCAAGACGTAAGATTTCACGTGCTTGGCATCTAATCTGGCTAACTATCCACAGGGAAAGCTTCACAAACTGCTTGCAATATACATTGGGCAGTCGAAGCTGGAAAGCCTGAAGACGCTCTTAGATCCAGAGTCTCACTCCGATCCTACCGGCCAGCTGATGCTAATGTCGTCGCGAATGTTTGATCACTTCGAGAATGGAAGACTCTCTCTGCAGGCTAAAAGAAACTCCACAAACACTTTGGTCAGTCTGCATTTCACGATCATCAAGCTTTTCTAACATCTCCAGGCTCTCTACCTTCCAAAAAAAAACTTTCTCATTCCGTCTACACAGACTGTCATGTGTCGAAACGTAAAGTTGGAAAACAGGGCCGCGGATTCCACGTCTCTTCCAAGTCCACAGATCATTGAAGTCCATCATTGCTTTGCAAAAGCTTTGGCATGGCTAGAAGTATCTGACTACATGAAACGGGTTCTCCTCGAATCACAGCACAAACCGCCAGCGAAGCGATCATGGTTTCAACGGTGCATGCAACCCGTGTCGTCAGTTCTTCAATCTCTCTGGCCCCAAGCGCCTGCTTTCCTTCGAGCATACACCTACAAGTACCTAGCATCGCTTTCACACCGTCTCTACGCACGCACCGGATCCGACTACGTGTGTCGTTTGCCTTTCAACCTTTACCTGCGAATAGCAGAGGAGAGGTGGGCTCCGCGACATCAGGCAGAGCTCGAATCACTTCGTATCTTGCAGAAATACACAACCATCCCTGCCCCAAGGGGGGTCGATGCAGTCCGTCATAGTGGCTCATCGTACCTCCTGATGACAGGTGTTCCCGGCCGTGGCATTGGACAGATGATAAATTCCATGACCGATAAACAGCTGGATCTTGTCGCTGAAGACCTGAAAGACTATGTCGCCCAACTGCGATGCATTCCCCGCAATACCGCCTCGGAGTTCCGCATCTGCAATCCATTGGGCCGGGGCATCCTCGACTGGTCCATTGGCAATTCACAACGTGAAGAACTGAGATTCCGCACTGTAGACGCCTTCCATCATTACCTTGCACACGACCTCCCCATCCGTACCGGTGACCAGAGGAAAATCGTCACGGATGCGCACAGCAAGAAACACGATTGCTTCTTCACCCACGCCGATCTCAACCTACGAAATATCCTCGTCGATGAAACGGGACGCATCTCGGGAATCGTGGACTGGGAGTGTGCGGGCTGGTACCCCGAGTATTGGGAGTACACCAAGATGCACTTCACTGTGCGATCCACTCTTCGGTGGCTCTACGATGTTGTTAATCCGATATTCCCCCTTTATCGCGAGGAGTTACTCTTCCAAGATATGTCGGCCGGCATGGTTCTATCGTGGTGATTGTTGTCGAGCTACGCGTCCCATTCATGCAGCTTACTCGAGTCTTTTGGTACATCTCAAGCACAAACGTGTGAATTGACAGATTAGCAGAAGAAGACATAATGCGTTTTATAAAGAGAGAGACGATCGATAGCTACACACCACAATTCCTTACTACGCTACCTTAGCTGTGTATGCGAGCTTATGACCGATATAAGCTCACTGATTGTCAATGTAAAAACATGGTCAATACAAATACCTCTTTGCACATCGCCAACATTACCCCTCTTCTCTCTCTTCTCGGCCCCTACCTCCTCCTATCTACCAGGACCCACCTCACCGACCAGGAGTGACAAGCTTTGGTTTCACTGACGAGATCGAGACCTTTCCACCACGTGTTTCCTTTCTGACGGCAATGGTATTATGATTAGCACTCACAGCAGCATCTGCACCGAAAGCATAGTTGACATCATTGCATTCATGGAGTCTATTATACATTAACTCATCAACTCCCCGTCTATCTCTCTTCCCAGGCATCCTCCGTGATGGCTCATAGATTGAACTTTGATAAGCTTAATCGATGGTCAGAGTGCTGGTGCTGGGCTCGGGGGTGGTGGAGGAAGGGGTGGGGGTGGGAGTGATGCTCGCAGACGCGGCGTCGTCGGCGGCGGGGGTGGGGGTGGGGGTAGGGGTGACGGCAGCAGCCTCCTCAGCGGGAGTAACTGAGGCGTCGGCTGCGGGGGTGGGGGGTAACAGCAGCTGCTTCTGAGGGAGTCACTGAAGCATCAGCAGCGGGGGTGGGAGTGACGACTGCGTCCTCGGAAGGAGCAATGACCAGGGGCTCGGGGGTTTGGAAGACGTCGGCTTCCGGTGGGGGGGTCACTGCAGCAGCGTCTGGGGAGGGGGTTACAGCAACGGGTGTGGGGGTGATAGCGGCAGCGTCTTCAGAGGGAGTGACCGAGGCGTCGGCGGCTGGTGTAGGTGTGACGATAGCAGCATCCTCGGAGGGTGTGACTGAGGCGTCAACAGCAGGCGTGGGAGTGACGACTGCAGAGTCCACGGGGGTGACAGAAGCGTCAGGAGTTGCTGAAGGTGTGATGACAGCATCAGACGAAGCAACAACAGGGACACGGGCAGCGCGGACAGCGCCCCAGACGTGGTCAGCATTCTGGCCCTCGTTCTTCGCGTTCTTCATGTAGCAAGACCCCCACACCCAGGACACAACAGCACACTCGGTGTTGGCCTCGCAGGCATCCATGCACTCCTCGAAGGTGGTGGTGGTGGGAACAGCACCGATGTCAGCGCCCCAGTGGTCAACACCACACTCGACCTCAAACTCCTTGTACTTGGCGCCATTGCTGGCTTTGTCAATGCAGGAGAGTGCTTTGGGGACTGCAGGGGTAGGGGTGGCGTCGCTGGAGGGAGTGGCACTTGGGGAAACGTCGGCACTGGGGCTGGGGCTGGGGCTGGCACGGGTTCCGAGGAACTTGGCAGTCCAGACCCAAGACGCGTCAGAGACGGTGCCCAGTGCGGACTTGGGGTAGCAGGCTCCGTAGACGTATCTAAGCAATATCATGTCAGTGGGTACACCTCGACATATCTTAGCAGACAGAACTTACGAGACGTCAACGCACTGCTCATCAGCAGCGCAGTGGTCGATACAAGCGGCGAAGGAGTCGGTGCTGACACCCTTCAAGTCGTTGCCGGCATAGTCCTTGCCGCACATGATCTGGAATTTACCGGCAGATGTGATGTAGGAAGCACCATCGCTGTTGACGCTGCCATCGCAGGTAGGTGGTGGGTTCTTCTTCGCAGTCCAAACAGCAGGGTTACCATCGAGCAGGCTAGACACGGCACCCTTGAGGTAGCAAGGCCCGTCGACCCAAGAAACAGCCTTGCACTCGGGCTCGGAGTCGCAGGCAGCCAAGCAGCCCTCGAAAGAGCCAGGCCACCTCAGGCCGTTCTCGAGATCGCCGCCGTAGTAGTCGCGGCCACAGATGACCTCGAACTGGACGTTCGATGCAAGTTTGGAGACGAACTGGTCACCGGGTTGCTTTCCGACGCAGGAGTTGGCTTCCTGTCGTCGCACGGGGATGACGGCAGCGTTGACTAGAGAGCTAGCGGCCAAGGCAGAGGCCGCAAAGATGACTTTGATAGACATTGTAGGTGGAGATGTCGAAGGACGGTGATTATAAAGCAGAAGGATTGACCTTGAACGAAAGGACGGAGCTCAGACGAGTCCAGAAACAAACAGTGACGTAGAGAAGGAAGGTTGCTGTTGCGTGAAGAGATGGAATTTGGAGATCGACATGCTCGCTTTATAGTCGTGCAGAAAAAGCATGCCACAGCCCATGGCTTGAACTTACCATCCGGCACTTTCGCGCGATGGGCTCACCATCGAAAAAACATCTCGGCCTGAGCGAAGCCCAGCAGCGCCTCAATGAATGGCGTCGAGATAGGGTGGGCCTTGGAGCTAAGCAGTGTAGATAAGGACGGCTAAGGCAGGGTTTTGTATGCCAAGTGACGGCAATTTGAAAGGGTGGTCTCAGGTTGGCAATGTGGCTGCTGGGAAGAGCGCTGTAACGACAGCCACCTAGTTTACCATTGCACGACGGAACACTGTTCGAAAATATACGTCGTTACCCTCAGCGGACATGGACGACTCAGATACATACAGCATGGACCAGCCGTTACCGTTGCCGTTGAACGGTTCTCGCTACGATGATCTCATGATGTTCTGTGCTTGATGAACGAAGTGTAAACAAGCACGATCGACAAGCGGCACTTGCTCTGACAATCGATAATGCGGCGCGCATGCAGGGGCTGGAACGTGGGAGCTCAAATGCGGGTTAGTTGCATGTGTGGCGCAAGAAGGTTTCGATCACGTCTGTCATGGGTGATTGCGGCAGGGCGAGGCTACGACGCTATTATATAAGGAAGATTCGAATTGTAATGAGATGAGGTTTCCTGGGGTTATCTTATCCCGATGGTCAACGGCAATATAGGGATGAGGATCATCATCAGAGGACAATGAGGAGTCTGGCGAGATGCTCTTCGTGATGTTTGCCCCTGACTACGTGGGGTTCGCGCTACACCCTATACGTGCTAGCGCCACGGGTCGCCTCGCCATGCATCCCAGTAGATGATCGTGGTCAGCGCCTCTCTCATCTCCTTCAACCTCACGATGCCATATCCGGACACTGAAATGGGGCTGTGATATTTTTCTTCCTTGGAGAGCTAAACTTGATGCATGCTTTTCAATTGCTTTACGGAACAAAGGCTAGCGCGACGCGGGAGATGAGCAATGTCGCGCGTGCTGCAAGGCTGTGCCGAAGAACGAACCTTCACAGAAATAGTCATGCTGCCAAACCGTCTCCGCGGTGTCCTTGAATCTCAGGCTGCAGCGCTTGGGATGACGCACTGAAGCCTGTTCCCGACAACACGCCAAGCGAACAAGGCCTTATCCGAGGAAAGCACACCAACACTCGTGATCGGATGTAGGTTCTAGTATTTCTCGCCTGGTCAACACTACAAAAACGTGGCTTTAGAAGCCGAGATGCTCACTAACTGAAATTACATTTTCCCCTAGAAAGCAGTATATCTCAACGATACGCTCCGTCAGAGCCATGCTTGCCAGCTACCCAATCGTATGGTATCTCTTCGCGCAGTACAATTACGCCTTTAGCGACTGAACAGCGATTGTTTGAATGTAGAGCTTGCATGGCTCACAATTCTTCCATCCGCCGTGAGATAGATGCGTCTGACGGTAGGCGCAGCTATCAATGAATTGTTCATCAGGCGCACGGGTAGCATCGACCGCATTTGAATCAGTGACGACTGGCTTTAACTCTGACTCTATGAGATCCGATCCCACAATCGTATCTGACTCTGGAGGTGCGGGAGGTGCGGGAGGTGGGGCTTCTTCAACACCTCTTTTCTTCTTCTTTTTCTTTTTGGTCGAAGTGGCTGACATTCCAGCCCAGCCAAAACCCCATGAATCGCTTGTCTCTTTTGTTTGTGGTGATTGGGTAGCTGGTGGCTCTACTATTAACGGTTCTTCCACTGATGGTGCTTCCACTGGCGGTTCCTCTACTGGCCAGACTTCCACTGGCGGTTCCTCTACTGGCCAGACTTCCGCTGACAGTTCTTCTACTGCCGGCTCTTCTACTGGCAGTTCTTCTACTGGCAGTTCTTCTACTGGCAGTTCTTCTACTGGCAGTACTTCTAAGGGTGGTATCTCTAGCCCTTGCTCTGGTAAGCAAACCGTCACTGGCTCCATCTCCTCTGTGTGTGCGGGAGCTGTTTCTAGCACAGCTTGCAATTGCTTTTTACTCTTCTTCTTTTTCTTGCCCAATCCCCAACCGTGGCTGCCCCAAGTATCAAGACTTGCCTCTGGAACAACCTCTACGATCTCTTCTACCACTGCCGGAGGGGAAGATTTCGGAGCATGCCATTCTGACGGCGCGGGCTGCGCTCCGTCAATTGTATCAACACTGGCTTCAGTTTCCACAAGGGACTCGCCGCGAGGGGCGGGAATCGCTGCACGTAGCTCCAAGACACGGCCGTGGTAGACGTTGACTATTCGCTGAGCTAGAAGCTTCGCCAATGTAGCGCTTTCGATCCCCATGAAAAAGTCGGTGGTTGAGAAGATATCATCACTGTCTTTCAGAGCAGCGTCGACTTTGTGCAGCACGAGATCTTGGAGCCAGACAGCATCATTTTCCAGTCTCGACAGATAGTCTTCACTGATAGCCTGTGTAGACTCGATGAGATCCATTTTTTCGCACCATCGCACAATCTCTGCCTTTTCCAATCGTTGTAACGCGACTAGCCCCAGCTTCTTGGCCGCAAGAAACGAGAGAATCGATTTCCTCACTTCGTTCTTCGTACCAAGCGTGTCGGACGCGGCGTCGTCATCTGCAAGTGTCTGATATGCACCAGTATACAAGTAGTGTGTGATGACATGTCCTATTTTTGCGTCGACCTCGGTGAGGTGGATCGTGTCATCGTCGAATTCAGGGCAATGAATGTCGTTCAGGGAGTGAAGAAAAGCCTCAGGAATCCAGTACGACACGGAATCTAGACCAAATCGTAGTGCGACAGGACGACTCGTGTACGGACTGCAGATTGAACCAAGATTAGTACTGTGTAAACCCATCAGTGAAAGTTTACCTACCTATGTGTTGGCCTCATGATGGGGGGTTTTGTTTTCTTCTTGGCCATCTCCAGGCCCAGAGTGTATGTATTGATTGTTTGTGGCTCTCAAGTGAACGCAGCGTGCTTTGGAGATATACACTCTTGCCGTGATGCGTGTTGCTGTGTAGCTTCACGAATGTAGCCCATTGAGCACTGAACACGTCGTTCATGGGCAGCCTCGTGCATATGCGTAGACACGACAGACCGCATGTGGTACGACATACCTGCATGAACCTTGCACGTGCGCGATCTAACCAGGAAAGTCTGGTACTCGCGACGAAAGATGCATGTTGTGTCCTGCACTACGATCGGCATCGACGAAATAACGACTTCGTCGATAGCGCAAGCGACACATCGCAATCGCCGCCCACCAAAATCTTACCTATCTTGGGGAACCGAGAGAAGCACAACCAGTGATGAGACGTTTAGTCTAGCCCACAAACCATGGAGATACGGGTTGGGATAACTGCCAACTGACATTTCCCGGACCGCGCAGGACCAGAACATAATCCCGAGCGTCAAAGAAAGACAGCTCTCTCCATTGGTAGACGTCCCTACTCAATACACTTGAGATTTCCGAATCGGGTAAATGCTGGCCAGTGCTAAGAACGACAGGATCCCACCCCTGCAAGTGCATCTGCAGAAGTGCGGCGTAGCTGTTTGCGGGGGCGTTTGGTCCACATTATGACTGGACGATATCCATCAATGAAAGCAAACTGCAGTACTTCCAGCTGCACATACCATAGATCGTACTATACTGTTGGATAGCTTTCGATGTCAGCGGGCCGCCGACGGGCACAGGCGAGGTGCGAGTGCAAAAGTCGCGCCTGTAAATATGCACGTGTAGAGACGGGCCCTGGTTAAACATTTGTGAGCTCTGACGAGTCAACCACTAGCCATCTGTATGATGGGATTCGCACTAAGAATCGATCAGCCATGTGTCACGACTTCATTGGAGAGGTTGGCCAGCAAGGCCGATGGCACGCATGCGTTAACTCTCAGCATCGAACGTGTCCCAAAGACTATTTCTGTGACTTATGTGCTTTAACTGATGCAACTCTCGAGAAAAGAAAGAGAATAACAAAAACACAAGCGAAATGAGTATCTGCACAACATGCAACCGAACTTTTGGCAGCATAGCAGCGCTCCAACAGCACGAAAAAACGTCATTGAAACATGAGGGAACAGTTCGCTGCGCCGACTGTAATCGTTCCTTCCGCACCGAGAATGCTTTCAAACAGCATCTCGCGGACTCTCCTGCCCATCGACAGTCCTCAGCTAGTGCCATTGCACCTTCACCTACACCTGTTCCCGTTTCCATTCCCGACATATCATCACTATCGATAACTTCTCGTCCCAAGTCCTCGAAAAAGTCAAGTCAACAAAACCGCACAGGGTCACAGAAAACCAGCATCGTGATTCCGATCCAAGATGTACAGAGGAAAGTACCAAGCGACAAAGCTCGTGACGGTACTCTATCTAAAAGTCCGAAAGTACCCATTCCAAAGGAGACAAAGCCTAAACAAACCTTCTATTCGTATCCAGAGCTACACCAGAGTGTTGCGGAGGCCGTCGCACCAGACATATCCTCGACATGGTTCAACGAAAACCACAGAGACAGAGCCTTCAACAATGAATACGCAACCTGTGTCAAGGGCAGGTTCGTCTGCGACAACAAGGCCTGTAGAAAGCACTCATGGGGTAGTGCGGTTGTGGCAATTCTCATCAGAGGATATTCTCGGAATGGTTACAACGTCGTCGTCTTCAGTCAGCGCTGCAAAGCTTGTGACCACCTAGGAGATCTCACTCTGGACAAAGAAACGTACGTAGCGCGGGTGGCATATAGACTCAAAAGGTGGGCTGGCGTGATGGTGGAACCGCCACCTTTTGATAATAAGACAACTCCGGAACACGAGGAGAAGTTTTGTGAGGGCTGTAAGATGGGAATATGTCGACGTGCGGTCGGCGTTAGGTCATATTAGACGCACAGCGCCCGATTTGAGGCCGGTTCTAGGTACCTATCCACGAGCTTTATGCTTGAACAATAGCCTAGTACCACCACAACTCGGATATCATGCTTGACCAGCTCATTTGCAATGTAACCCGCACTTGATCAATCCGAGACAAGCCGTCATACACGTGCAAGGCATCGGACCCTCTCTATCATGCTGCAGTATGTTCGTGACAGACTTACGCACAAGTGCCAGACTGTATCACGTCGAGTCCAAACCCCTGAGATAAATTAATGGAATTACAACTGCGCTTTCAGTCGCTCGCCGTAGGCGCATTCTTCTCACTTCCACACTACATTTCGATGGGAAAATACTGTCGAAGTACGTTTCTAAGTGCGGGTCGGCGAATAGGTTTCGAGAGGAAGGCGTCCATGCCTGAGTCTAAGCATTCTTTCATATTGGCTTGCTGTAGGATTGGGTCAGTCATCAAAGAAGCACATGGCTGCGTGAAAACATACGTCAGTGTATGCAGTCAAGGCCACTATCGGGGCGTTGAATCCTGACTGCCGAATGAGTATCGTTGCTTGTAGGCCATCTAAGTTCGGCATTTGTATGTCCATGAAAACCAGATTGTATGGATCGTGGCGTTGCACACTTTCGTTGACTTTGTCTACCGCGTCTTGTCCGTCTATTGCAACTGTGATATTTTGCAAGCCTTCGAGCTCCAGCATCCTTCTAATGACTTCCTGGTTGGTTTTGTTGTCCTCGGCGACTAAGACCTTGATACCCACATGAGAACCCATCGTGTGCTGTGTCCGACGCTGTCCAGCAGCTACAAGTGGTCGTGTAAGCTCCGAAAACAAAGTAGGGGTGAGAGAATCTCGGCCGAGAGCTGCTGTGCGACCCTCTGGGACAGCATCCAAAGCTGTTGTAACGGGTGACGTCTGTGCGGGACTATCGATTTCGATCGAAGTAGGGCTCAAATGGATTTGTCGGTTCGATTGAGTACTTCTAGGAGACCAGACCGTATGCGATTTCTCAACAGTCTCGCTGGGAACCGGTAATATTAGCATCGGTAAGTCGAAACCTGAGCCTGTCAAACTGCCGGCATGGCTGATCCCGCGTCTGAGCGGGATTGACATGACAAAGGTACTGCCCTGACCGACCTGACTTTTCATTCCCATTGTACCTTTAAGCAAGCTGGCAAGTCGTGCGCAAATGCTTAGACCAAGACCAGCGCCTGAGTACTTTTTGTTCAGGCTGAGATCACCCTGAATGAAAGGTTCAAAGATCTTGCTGTGAAGGTGCTCAGGAATACCAACGCCTGTATCTTGTACCTCAAATTCAAAGGATAACCATTGCTCCGGAATAGGTTTTGTCACAACTCGGCGATGTTCAAGATTTGGTCGAGACAGACTTGTCGAAGAGACTGTGGCGAGATGCGGTGTAAAGGTCGACTCGCTTGCACTCGTTGACCCTCTGAGTCGTGATCTAGGACCGAGCGAGGAGTTGTGTCGAGATGGTATTGAAACATTCCCGCACTTCGAAGTGTCGAGTTCTCCATTGCATCGAATAGTAACAATGACTGTGCCTCCTGCAGAGGTAAACTTGAGACTGTTCGAGACCAGATTGAGGATCACGCGTAATATCAGATGTTCGTCTCCATATAGCAGCACATCTTCGAGTGGCTCCGATCCAAGCGATGTGACCATACTTCTCTTGTGTGCATGCCCCTCTTTGTCTGTTTCTGTAACGTGTGGACTTTCAAACTTGATTGAGAGGGTGTTTCCGGCGGCTTCTGCTTGCTGCCCAAAAATTGCGAGAATCTGAGTGCCGATATCTCTCAATCTAAACTCCTTCTCGTCTAGGCTTGAATGCTGGCCTACTTGAATCTCACTGTCAACCGTCAGCTTTTCGTGGAGACTCGTAGGTCGTGAGATGACATTACCTGAATGTCAAAAGATCGGTCAGCAGATTTGAGAGAAGATCTCCACTTTTGTATATGATTTCGAGCGACTGTTTCAGCCTTGGCGAATTGTCTTCAGACATGCAAACCGCCAGCATGCCCATAATCCCATTAAGTGGAGTCTTTAGCTCATGAGAGATATTTGCAATAAACAAAGTCTTGCTTCTGTTAGCTGCTTCAGCTACTTCCTTGCTCAATTCAAGCTCTGCTGTTCGTTGCTGAACCCTTTCTTCAAGTTCCTCGTATCCCGTCACCAGCTCAACAACCATCTTGTTGAAAGTCTCTGTCAGCTCCGTAAGCTCGTCATGAATCACATGTCGGCCATCTTTAACTTTCGACGGAATAGTGAACTGTCTTCGCTCATCGGCTTCCCGTCTCTGATCATGCTGTATCGCATTCAGCTTCTCGTATTGGCCGACACGGCTGGGTAAATTCTCTTTGAGAAATGATATGCTATCCGAAGCTTCGTTTCCGGGTGCAACCTGGCCTCGCGGCACAGTCCCTTTTGGGAATTGAGGAACTACGGTCGTTCCAGTGGCATCTCGAAGCCGCCGAACAGGTCTGCTGAGATAGTGAGCCGTAGGGAATGTCACTGCAAGCATAGCCGCCATTGTTCCAAAAACGCAGCTGAGAATGACCCTTCGAAGCCGATTAATGGGTGCCCAGATCTCAGCATGTGGCCGCTCTACTACCAGCATCCAATCGACCATGGAGCTATTCACAATGGCGCGACCCATAGATACACCATGGAGCTTCTCGTTACGTGTAGATAGTGCGCTACCAGCGTTGTTATTGTTTCCTGTAGCACTTGAAAAACCATCACGAACGGCGGGATACTGTGCCCAGTCAAAGGGCGGCGCGGTGCCGTATTGGTATACCCTTTGTGCATCCCTAGATCTTCCTGGAGAAAACTGATACTGGACATCATAGTTGTGAGGCGCGTTGGCATTTGGTGTGTGGAACAAATAACTGGGAGGAAAAGTATTGGTTACGTTGTAAGGGCCGATCAAAAGACTGATACCACGAGCACCGAGACCTTCTCTTGAGTCCAAGACTTCGCTGATCAATCTTGCATCAAGCGCGACTGTAAGCCAGCCCATGATTCGGGTGTTCGAGGTTTTGTTCGTAATCGGCATAGTGATCGACAAAAGGGTGAGATGATCGTCAACCTTATATGGGCCTGAAAGAAGGGGTGTAGTTCTGTTGATCGTCCTTCCTTGATATTCAGCTTCATACTGATCTGAAGTGCGATCGATAGCCTGAACGTTGAATTGTGGATACAGTTCAGGTATGAACCCATACAAAGAATCTCCGATATGTGCAGGCTCTCCAGCAGGTGTCTTGTAAGGCAGTGTCGTATTTGTAACGCTAACGGCTGTGCGACTGAACAAGATGGTATTGGTCCCTTCCTTATGGTAAATGCGGGCCTGTACAGCCATGCGACTGTTCGTGTTTCCTGCAAATATAGCGTCGTAATCTTCAGCTGTCCGGTTCCAAAGATCCCAAGTGCTAGATCCCTCTCCGTAATACAGTTCCAAAGCCGCCTGTGGCGACAGGCGCAAGGTAGCCTGTCTTACAAGGATTTGCATGAGGAGAAGGTTTGAGCTCAACTGAGCGGACTTGAGTGATGCACTGAGCATGAGGGCATCAGACCTGGCCATCGATAGAAGTGAGAATTTTTCCACTGACAAGCACCTGAACTCCACTCACCGCACATTCTTCACAAACTTGTGATTTGTATACCATGTCGCAAGCGCAATGACAGTCAAGCCGATGCTGGTGGCGAAAAAGACCAAGCAACCGAGCTGCACACATATCGATATCCGTATGGCTACCATATCTCTTTTTCTGGGCGCTTCATGTGACAGACCGATGTGCTGTTCAGGATTCGTTCCATGAAGACAGAAGGTCAAAGTGCACTCAATCTGGCAGGGGCTTGAAAAGGCAGTCGGTTTGATATGGCATTTGAATACCACGGAATGGAAGCTCAGTTCGACTAGTTCAATCTCCGCGGCAAGCCCTCTAGTAAATTTTGAGACTGTCGCATCGAATTTGTGATGGGTTCGAAGTTGATTGTCGGGCTCTTGCCGCATCTTGTGCAGACATGGCCGCGTGCAACCCCGCCGCAGAAACGGTCTTACAATCAACGACACAAGAGTTGTGGTATTCGCTCGAATTCTTGTGTCAAGCGAACTGTGTATACTCGTTTGTTAATCTGCGAGACAGGCTGCTCGCTATAATAGAGGCTAACCCAAGACAGTATCAAGAAGAAGCAGAACGGTTGCGCATGTCGTCCGGCCGCGGCGTCTGCCCGAGGCTGCGTCAGATACAGAATGAACAAAATGCATGTTTGACTGTGAAATGGGGACACACGGCACATGGGAGCAGCGAAGAGCACGAACGTGAATCACGCAGTCCAATAAGTGGACGGAACGCAGAATTAGTGCCACCGAAAAACGTCGGCCGAGTCTGACCGGGTGGCGCCAGTCAAGCAGACCACCACACAAAGACGAGCCATTCTCCACCGCGCTGATGAAGCATATCATCCCAGAAACCCTGCATTGCTACATACAAGTGCGCTTGCATCTCTACATCTGCTTGGAAGTATGACGTCGCGAACCTCGAAGCCATTGTACAAGGTAACTAGTGCACCACAGTTGCATCCAGTCGACGGTCAATGGCCTCGCAGGCTCTTTCCATCATTCGAAGCAGAAACGCGAGAGAAAGGCCATATTCGGGATCTACCGACCACAAACAGCTGCGAACTTGTGCGGCGCAGCGACGTTGTGGGCGCCAGTTGTCTGTTGACGGGTGGCCAGACAAAAGCTACTACCTAGGTGCCTTCAGTATCACGACTGCTTCATTTATTGTGCACGGAGCAGCGCATGACAGTTGAGAGTATGGCAATTACAGATCAATCTCAATGGATAGACGCCGGTCTTTTCCTCGATTGCGGCAATTCTCTTGAGGCAGAATGCTTCCGAGACAGCAACCGATTTAGGTGGTCATGTCAAAAACAGGGGCGGAAGTTTGCAGCCGAGCACTCGATTAAGGTTAAACGCTAAGAAATCGCTCGTATTCCAGGACCAAAGCATCGCCCCCGGCTACGATAACAGACGGGGCTCGTCTTATCACGTATCGAACATGCCATACGTTGTACCAACAGAGACCGCTGGCCGAAATTAATTCGACCTTTATGACCAGGAAAAAATGCTTAGTCAAAAATGCTTAGTAAAATATGCTTAGTCAGACCAAGCTTTTGGCAAGCGTCTGACTCAAGCTGAGCTTGTTTCCTTTCGGAAACCATTTGTGCGGAGATACCACAGTGAATTCAGAACCAGATGGTATCGACGAGATCACGAACAGTCCAGTGAGATGGTGCACAGCCATGATTACCAGTGTCCATCAGCTGCATGCAGCTCAAAAGGACCACAGGGGCCCAAATGCTACCTCTTCTTGCTATGTATATGGTACTTCGTTCTCTACTCTTACAGAGTTGCGCTCATACACAGCCCGCAGTTTGAATGCGTAGAACAGAAGCTGAGCAGTTCGCGCTTACTCGTTTTCACTCAGGTGCTCTCTTTATATTCAGCCGGTGGACATAGCCCGAAACAAGTGTCTAAATTACAACCCTCTAATTTGACCAATGGATGTTGACCATTAGGCAGAAGGGATGAGTGCGGATAGTTTTTTCGGGCCATAGATTGCAATTTCGTGTCAGTTATAACAAATATCGGTGAATGCTAGAAGGCCGTGTTACATCGACCACGTCGTTAATCATGCTGCACTTAAATACCTAGGTATGCATCAGCTTAGATAGAATTTCAACTGCAAAAATTACCATGCATCATTCACACATCTTGTCTGCGGCGCTTTTGGGTACTACCACAAACGCAGCTACGCTCTATGCAACGCATTATTCTGGCACGATCAATAAATTGAATCTGGATGGAAGTTCGTTGACGCTTGTGAATTCTATCAGCACAGGCAACATATTGCCGAGCTGGATCACTTACGACAACGTTGGTAAGGCACTTTATGTTCCTGACGAGGTCTTCTTCGGCGCATCCTCGGGGACCCTTACTTCTTTCTTTGTTGGCAGTGATGGGACGTTGAAGGATATTGGAAAAGGCCCAACAAAAATGGGTGTTGTGGCAACGACGCTCTATGGCGGTGCCAATGGCACATCTTTCATCGCGAACGCACACTAGTACGTTTCTGAAATCAAGAGGAAATACACCTTTTTGTTAACAATTACAGTCAAACGAGTCAGGTCTCAACATTCAAGCTTCCTCTCACTGGCGCACAGCCCTTTCAGACGTTGCAGTACACCATGAGCGGTCCAGGCAAAATCCCAAGTCGCCAGGAGGCCCCACATCCGCACCATGTCTTCACAGACCCAACAGGCGAATTCTTGGTTGTTACAGATCTTGGGGCAGATATTATCCGCATTAACCGCATCGACCGCAGTTCTGGAAAGCTCACAGAGTGCGGGACTGGCAAACCTACCCCAGGCACAGGACCACGTCACGGAACGTTCTGGGGCTCTGGAGAAAACACCACACTATTTGTTGCCAACGAACTATCTAACTCTGTGTCGGGATGGAAGGTCAACTACCCCCAATCATCTACTGGGTGCTTAACGTTGACCCTGCGTGACACTTTGACCCCGTATCAAGGCAACCTATCTGCGCCAACAGGTACTAAGGTCGGGGAGATACACGTCAAAGATAACTTCGTGTACGTGTCTAACAGGAACGACAAGAAATTCTCTGGAAATGATTCTCTGACGCAATATACCATCGGTTCGGACGGCAAGATCACCTGGACTGCCAATACCAGCAGTTTCGGGACTTATCCAAGGACATTTGACATCAGTAATACAGGAGACTACGTTGCAATCGGTGATCAGACAACAAGCAATGTAGCCATTGTTAGGAGAAACAAATCAACAGGTCGCTTGGGAGATCTGGTCGCAAGTTTGAGGATTGGGGCTGCCGGCACGCCAGAGAGCGAGGATGGATTGAGCGCTGTGGTTTGGACAGAGTAGACATATCAGTTTGAGCAAATATAGATGGTGAAAATGTCCAACAAATCATAACAAACGTGGATGATGAAACACTGTACTGTATCAGGATGTTCTACCGTTCCTCAAAAGCGCTTGAAAGTGTTCTAAAAATTGCTTATTCAAAAGCCGTGAACCGGAATACACAGCGGATGTTTAAGAAAAGTTGATTAGCACTTCCAGGTGCTTACGGATGATCTTGCAGAAAGGGCGGTCTTCGATAGTCGACCCGTTTGTACAAGTGTGACTATTCATCCGAGTATCTAAAAAGTCGCGAAGCATGTCTACCCTGGTAGTCACTTTCCGACATCTAAATCCCGTAAGGCGTGAAGGAAGTTGAGACTGCTGATAATTGTAGCTGTGAGCAAGGGTAACCGAATATTGAAGAAGCACCCTTGTCATGATGTTATGGTTCTTTAGCACAGATGTTGGTGGATCAGACATGGATCATTAATAATTTAGCGATTATTCGCTTCCTATGTAGGAAGTCAGGACTGATAATTGACCATTTCCCCCATCCCTGGAATGCTGATTGCCAACGACCCAAGAACAATCCCCGATACCTTTCGACAGTGACTAACGCTATCTATCTAGGCGACTGCTGAGTTGACATTGACAATGATGCCGGAAGCAGTGCAGAACTTGCCGGTGACGGAGTCGCAAGTCCTGTAGAACTTGTCCGACACACCCTTGACGGTGACGTTGGTGTTGGCGATAGATACCGTCTGGCTCAGAGTGAGCTCTGGTTTTTGTTAGTATCCCATCTTTCCAAAACCCCTACAAGGTCTATACGTACGGTAAAGGTAACCATTGTCACCGTAACCCGCACTCTCGAAGGTGTAGCTGAAAGATTCAGGAGTGCAGGTCAGCTTGTTGATGATCTCGTCGTTGAGCTGGCCCTGGAAGTGGCAGTTGACGGGGATGTTATCGGCGAGCTCGCTGTTGGCGTAGACACCTGAAACGGTCTCGGAGCGATGCACGGTATTGGGGAACGAGGAGGTGATGGTGACGTTCCAGGCACCAAGGTCAGAGCGGGGGATGACGGTGGCGGAGGCAGCGGCGGCCATAGCGGCGATGGTAGCGATTGTGAACTGCATCTTGATTGATGAGGGATTATTAGTGAGTGTTGTAGACGGCGGAAAGCGAGTGATTGAGTGATGGGGTGGTTTTCAACAGAGTGCAGTTATGTAGACCTTATATACAACGACTACTCGTATTCAGCACGACTGATGTCTCTATATTCGCATGGTGTGATGTAGGATAAAGACTATTTTCGGACTGCATATCGTGTAATCCCTCTTCCCTCCTTCCATCCCAGTCGGCGCGGGGACCAAGGGCCGAACTCACAGTCCTCGTACATCTTCACTATTCAAGCAATGACAAAACATTTTGGAATCAGCGCACGTCCAGGAGTGACCCAGTGTGATCCATATAGAACCCACAATGGCTGAGGTTGGAATCGCTGATTTGCTGCAAAACACGCTAGCTACCCGAGCCGGGGTGCCGCTGGCATGGATCCAAGCGTCAAATTCGCCTTCCTGTTCCATAGAAAATCTCCGTTAAAGCCGAAAGAATAAACGCGAAGGGCCGAGAGGCGACCAATTTAAGCATTGGAGAGACGATGGCCAGTCTGCAGCCCCGCAGGCCAAGGACAATTGGACATATCGATGTTGTATCGCAGCCTGTTTTTCGTCAAACGAGGTAGGACTAGGCGATACTGGCAGACCCGCGCCTGCATGGAATTTGTGTGACATTACAAAAACATGGATGTCGATGTGCGTTGCCAACGCATGAAGATTCTCGTATGCCGATCGTATGCTCGTGTCGTGTTGAGAACATTCGAGGGCACGCTCCAGGCCCCATCATTCGCTATTCACAGATGCATGCTTGTGTTGAATGTCTTTACCCAGGGTAGGTACATGGGCAGTGAACTTGAAATCCCGACGGAGTCGCCAGACCTCAATCACGAACAAGGCTGGTTGAACATTTCCTCCAGCCACGTGCGTGAAAGAGCTGATAAATGTGCTCAGTATTGGCTTCAGTCTCAGTTTAGCCCCAAGCAGAAATTCGTGGCTCCGATGACAAAAAAAGCTACCTAGGTATATGAAACCGATATCCTCCGTGTGAAGAATGCAATGACACGGCGAGTGCCCCTGAGGAAGGAAGAATTGCGAGTGCCCTGTTCCACGGCCAGTGATTGGTGCCACCGGATTCAAAACGTGGCATAGTTTGATACATCTGATGAATGTGAACAGTGAAGCGCCGAATTGACTGCTGTAGGAAGGATGTCATAGTATCCATCGCTATCACCATTATTGTGCGCACCTGAAGTCTACACACGTGCTCAAATTTAACGCAATGTACTCAGTTCCTCGGGCTCTGTATTGCCTGGAGTGCGACAGCAGGTATTATGTACTGTGATACCAGCTTCAGTAGACTAGCACCTAGCCATTTTTTATCAGGCACCAGCGTGGCTTTACGAAGTGTGAATTGGCAGAGAGAAGACGTCGAATCAAGCTGGGGCCCCAGGGGTGCCAGTGGCGCCACCGGCGATTGTCGTGTAGACGGCCCGGCCAACCTTCAAGTTTCCTTACCTATGTAAGAGTTTCGCTTCATCATCAATATTCTCATCGCTGTCCAACCTGCACAGCAGCGTACTCTTTGGATCACAACGTTCGCTACGTACCCAGATACTCAGGCTGCAAACTGCTCACGCTTAGAAATACTTCACCTTGTTATACATTTACAGTGTCGAGCATGCTACACACCTCCTAGCCCCGCCACCTCGGCGCGAATTTATGATAGCATTATGACCAAACTAGGCCGCCCCGTGACAGCTCCAACCAGCATTTTGCAAGTCTGCCCGCCATCAGTCATTTGTTTGTTATCAACTCAATATTCTTGGAACAGAAAAAAGCGTGAAATGTTTTACGACGTCGTGCTGTGATACCATTGCTTGGAACTGTCCAAGGGAATATATATCTGCCATGTTGATGGTCCCCTAATACACTTGCCATCAGTTCGCGTGTCTGATGTCCTCAAGTCTTCTCTTTTGTCGGCCCGTGTTATCAAAATTCGACTCGTCCAGCCACAAGTTAAATGCCCTACTCGCCTCAGGCCAGTCCGAATCCAACATCGAAAACCAGGCTGTATCACGATTGCGACCTCGTGCGATCATATGCTGCCTGAAGGTGCCCTCATAAAGAAAGCCGAGACGCTCTGCAGCGCGACGTGATGGATTGTTCAAACTGTTACACTTCCATTCGTATCTTCGGAATCCAAGTTCTTCAAACACGTATCGTGCCAGTAGATACATGGCCTCCGTCGCTGCTGGCGTACGTTGCAGTGCTGGGGTGAACAGAATGCTGCCGACCTCGATCACACGGTTTGGCAAATCCATACGCATCAGCGATGCCATTCCAACCGCTTGTCCGCTCTTACCAGATTCCGCGTTCAGCAAAATCGTGTAGGCCCAAGGATTCGTCACCAACGCTTTTTGTGCCAGTTGTGATTCGAGGGAGGACAATGATTCGGGGTACTCATCGAAAAGGTAATCGAATAGTGACGCGTTGCGAGGATCCTTGACAGAGAGGTATAAGTCTGAGGCGTGTCTTGCGTCCACAGGAACCAGGGTGACCAGTCGGCCCGAGAGCGTGATGCTGTAGCTCGGAGGAGTCGCTGGATGGTCAGGCACCACGGGCCCAAATTTTGAGTTTCCCGTTGGAGTCGCCATATCTGTTTCTTGGATTCCGATTTTGATTTTCAGTGCAAACGAAATCTCGATTGGAGGTTGACATTTCCAGCAGTCAAGTACAACGTACAGACGCAACATGACCTATGGTGGGGCAAATAGCGCTAGCTTGCCCCACTTTCTCTCGCAAAGTACTGCCCTTCTTCGATCTTCATTACAACAGCATCCGAATGATGACTTTCATCGTCACCTAACCGTAGGCGAATGGCACACGCGGCGAGTACTCGGCTTGAGATCATACAACTACCCTATCTTATCGTCAACAAGAGTCCAATTGTCCATCAGTAGGTATCCGGGTCCAGCCACTGTCTGAACAGTCCATTTCTTCTCTCGACCCAAGAGTCGTTCGACTGGATATCCCCATGCTGTTGTTTGCATGCACTAAACCATTCGTCTCTTTGAGGAACTATCTGTTCTCAACCGCTTAACCTGGTACGATCAAGAACTACTTCAGGGGTCAAAACCGTATTTCCCGAGACGGAACTGGACTGTACCTAGTCGCTTTCGATCGAAAAATACTGGTGCCACTGAAGCTAGCAGATAAATTTTAAACGGTCTCCTCCCCAAGATTCTTGTGCTGCGCTTCATGTTGTGCTGTGTAAGTGTATATTCTAGGACATTAGGCAAGGGCTGATCAGGACTGTTAGATCCTTTGAGGTGACCAAGCGCCCGACCAGCACCAATGCCAACAAACGCTGCGAAAGTATTCCGTAGTCCGATCAGATCACAGAAGGTTAGAGACGCGAGTGCAACACAGAATTCTCGGCCGATCAACAGCAGAATGGTCATTTCGAAAAGGAAGGTTGCATCACAGCATCCAATATCTAGTGCTCGTAAGTCATGGAGGGTCGTGTTTCGACATGACTGTGGGGGTTGGCGAGTCAGGTTTGTACGTCGAATCTGAACTTCAGAGCTGTTCAGGAGTGTATGTGCACGATCCCAAAAGCGAGACCGAGGTAGGACGGATGGGTACTAAGCGGTAGGTGGTGCCCAATTGAGTATGGCGTACTGACGGCAGTCCGGCATGAAGTCAGTTTGTAGGCGAAGGGGTTCCAGAGCCCCTGATATTCTTTGCTAACATGACAAGCACACAGGAATGCTGTGGCCAAAGTTGATCATCGTATGATCTTGCACTTGTATCAGTGCATGGTTGCATCAATAGGTATTGCGATGTCAGATGAGCTGACTTCAGACCCCTGTGCGTCAGTATTGCCAAGATACTAGATCACTTGCTACGACGTGGATTCTCCGCACGTGCTAGTGCCATTGCATTGTCATCCAGAACAGGGGTCTCTGTTCCAACAAATTTGACTGATACCAGGAACAAACAAAGGACTTCTTCTTGGTGAGCGAAAGCCTTGTTTACAATTCGTATTCAAGTTTGTAGTGCTCTTGAATCCAATATTAGAGTCTCTATACCCATGATAACCTCATCCTTTGGACGGCCTCGTTGTCACCATTCATATTATAAGCTGTAACATCATGTATTTTATATGTGACGGCAACGTAGGAAGGAGCTCAGAGTGAAGCACTCATGCCTTCAAGTCTTCTTTTGCGAGTCTAAAAAGTGCTATTGGTAAGGCTTCGGTGGTATCCTTGCTACAGGTATATATGGTCTACTTCATGGACTGAATCAATAACTATCTCCTCACACTACTTGTACTGCATGATACCAGTGTCGATGAACAAGTGGGATCTTCTTCATCCAGGTACCAATCGTCTTAACACAAGAATCTCACGTACCCTATATGTATCGTAGAATTCAGACGGTAAGGCGTTCCTCATAGCTCATTGCCGAATCACCGAGCATACGACGCCGAGCCCTGATTTCCAGCTAGCCGATTTCAAGGCATCGAGGATTGAGGACATCTCTACAGCGAAGGCAAAAAATATTTGTTCATCCGGTTTTATCTATAGCTATCTAACTGTGAATTGCTTCTCGCTAAAGAACGACCCAGGTAAGGCTTGTGGCAAACGTCATCAGGGTATGATAAGGAGTAAACGCGCAGATAGTAACCAGAACTTTTATAGTGAGACATCATATCAATAACAGTCTAGGATATCTATTGGAATGCCTAACAGTGGCAGGTCAATGTCTCGAGCCGATCTATCCGACAACGTCTCAAAGCCACAGCGACTCTTGTAGTCAGACCAAATATAACTAAATGTCTACATAAGCCTGCTGTGTCTTCAGAAGATTGATCATCTACTCCAGACACCTGGGTAGTCACCTTGCCTTACTCGTCCCGCACAACTTCATCTACCAGCCTTTTCGAATCACTATGAAGGCCACCAGTATGCTCTACATCGCGATGACAGCTTCAATAGTCTCTTCTGTACCTGCAGATACAGTATTACTGGATTAAGTACAGACTGCCCATCGGAAAGCGACACCTTTGCTGACTGTAGATCAACCCAGTTTTACTGGCAGTTCTTGCCGCAAACCTGCTTCTGAATCAACACATTCCCTCACGATACCCTACTCCTTAGTCTCCTAGTTCCTTTTTGAACATCTGTTGAATGCATAAAGAAATCCATCTAAACGGTCAAACGCTCGATCTTCCAACGCTTCCTGAGTGATGACCACAAATGTAGTAAATCTTGTTTGAATCTTGCACTATTCTTACAGTTAAACCTAATTATGGAGACGAATTGATACTTCAAGGTAGTCTTTGTACGGAAACAACGAAAGTCTTTGCCCAGGTGCCGTCAAAGATTTGGGTATGGCCACACTCGATGGCTGGGAGCTGGACCTCGGCTCGCATGAACCGAGGCGCGTCTACCCCACATTCACTTGCATCTCCGTGTCAACATTCGGGGCTGTCAAGCTCTCCACACGATCCTTTACCGATTGAACGTTTGTGGATACTACGGAGGTGCTGTCGCTGCTAGTTCCTTGTACCACACACTCTATCCATCATGGCACAACCAACGCTCGTCTTCAATTACGACATCTCCTGCCCGTTTGCCTACATCGCCTCAACGCGCGTCAGAGCACTCGCCGAACGCACGAACGCTCGACTCATCTATCGCCCCGTCCTTCTTGGTGCAATCTATCGCGCGACGGCTGCCCCACAAGGTGCAGCAGGGTCAGCCAGCGATGTTTTCAATCCAACCAAGAAGGCTGTAACGGCGCAAGGGATGCAAAGGACCTTAAAGAGGTAACATACCCTCGAAAATCATTCTGACTCCTGCTGACAGCATCAAAAAGATACAAGATCAAGTATAACCCACCACCTCAGCATCCAAGGAAGTCAGTTAACGCTTTGCGACTCTTGTATTGTGTCCCGGATGGTGAAGAGCGCCGAGCCTTAACTGAAAAGCTGTTTGCAGCTTACTGGGTGGAGAACCAAGACGTCACTGATGTCGAAGTACTGTTAGATATTGCCAGAAAAAGTGGCATTGCAAGTGCATCAACACTCGGTGACAGTAGCTTTGCCAATGCACAAGCCAGAAAGGAGCTTGAAACCGCGACTGCCGAAGCGATTGACAGAGGCGCATTCGGCGTACCAGGCTTCTGGATTCCCGATGCTAAATGGACAGATGTGGCCGGTAACACCAAGATAGGTCGCTTCTTTTGGGGCCAAGACCGCATCCATTTTGTTGAAGCCACCCTACTGTCACTCCGCAATAATAGTCAATGGAGTGACCTTCCAGGTCTAGCCACTCTAATGCCTCGCTGTATCTCTTACAGCGGGCAAAGACTGACCCAGAAAGTCAAGCTGGAGTTCTGGTATGATTTCAGCAGTCCATGGGCTTTCCTCGGCTATACTCAGCTCGCAAGATTGAGACGAACGTTTGGCACAAACCTTGAGATTGTCATGAAGCCCTTCTTACTTGGAATTCTGTTCCGTGAGATTGGTGCACCAAATATGCCTATGCTGGCTGTGAGTCCTACCAAATCTGCATGGTCAAAGCAGGATCACGCGGACTGGACAGCTTATTGGAACGCTGTCAGTGTCTCGGAAGGGGCCATCGATAAGCCGATTGCTTTTCACTGGGCAGATGTTTTCCCGATCCGCACACCAACAGTCCTTCGAGTGGCTATCGTGGAACCCTCAACAGTACCTCTGTTATGTGAGTCACATGTTGCAAGTTAAAGCCCCAGTCCTAATGTTACTCTAGATTCGGCGTGTTGGGAGCAGAACGCCAATGTGTCGGATGATAAAGTACTCATCAGTGTGCTTGACAAAGCCGGTTACAATGGGACCGACCTGCTGGAAAAGGCCAATAGTCCTGCTATCAAGGCGAAGCTACGTGAAAATACTGCGGAGGCAAAGGCAGCTGGCATCTGCGGTGTTCCTACGTACCGTGTGTCGCGGCAAAATAACGACGGACAATGGAAATCGTCTGGTGGATTGGTCTGGGGCCAGGATGAGACTAACGTCGTCGAAGATCTCATCGCTGGCTGGGATCCTGAACGGCCATCTGGCGTTGCAGAGCCGCGAAAGGGAATCACTATTGGATCACCATCGGCCAGACTGTGAGGGCTAAGACTCCCAAATCATTTCGACATCCACAGAAGCGGATTATGCACTTAAGAATGTATCTTGGCTCATATGTGCCTGGTTGCTGATAATGCGACTGTCTAAAAGTACCAATCTTCGCGACGGCAAATTCGACTCGCAGTCACCCTGGGGCTCCTTACACAGCTCCGGCGACAGAGTACCCCAGCTACTTTCAAATCCACTCAAGCGAGATCATACACTGAGAAATGGAATAAACTTGGATTCACGTATATCTCGGAGAATGTACCTCAAAACGTTAGGCACTTGGACGCCTTATTCCCCATTATGACTCTGCACTCTTACCCCCTCATTTAAACTGGACGAGCAAGCATAGCTTCACTCTTTCTTTGCGACATGGATAACTTACCGCAGGAGCTGCTCGACCAAATACTGGTCTCTCTTCCAATTCAGGACTTAAAAAATTGCTTACTGGTCTCCCGCAAATGTCGACATGCCGCCGAGCAATACGCATTCAGTTCGGTAACTCTATCACCAGAGAACGCTGAAAACGCTATTGCTCTGTACTCAGGTCACCGTGCTTGCTACCTTCGAGAAGTCAAATTCCAGCCAATCCTATCGAGCCCGGACGATAGTATCAGTTTGGATTCAGCAGGATCGCACTTGTACCGCGAATCGGCTAGTACACTCCGGATTCTCGACCAGGAATACACTCGTCAAATCGCCTTTCTTTTCAGCTTTCTTCGCACTCTTGAGATCAATCGGTCAGAAAATGGAACGTCGAATAACCTGCATCTCACCATATTCCTCCCAGTTTTAGTTATAGACCGAACGGCTCTGCCTTTGCAACGGTGCTTCGTGAGCTGGCGTATCCATCTACTCAATCCCACTTCCTTGCCGTTATTGGATTCGATACAGACCCTGTCGATTGCGACACCGCCGCTGCGATCTTTAACGACAGCTGGAGACGATCAAGGCCTGTACTTATCAGTTCGCAAGCTGGACTATCGTGTACTTCTAGATCTCGCAAGCCGACTGCCAAATTTGACGACGCTGCGATGCCGGATGGGTGCAGATGACTTGTTTGCAAACTCTTTGAGCTCTTGGTATCCAGTAATCTATGATGAACTCCGATACGTTTGCCACGACTGGGTTGGTCCACAGCGGGAAACTCGCGCTGCATTCTCCAAGGCACTCGAAGGAGCAGAATTGAGGTCGTTGAGGCATTTGAATCTCGACTTTCTTTTTCCTCTGGGAAACATTTACGTGAGCGACCAGCGGCTGCAAATGCCTGATTTGGTTGGTGCGCACATGTGCGATCCACTAAGCTCAAGCCTAGGGCTGTTGAGCGATAGTCTTCGCACCATGTGCCTGCGAGGTATATTCGATCTCACGTTGTTTTGGCCATCTGACGGAGATACCCTTGTCTGGCCAAATCTGGAACATCTACATGTCATGTTCTACATGGTGACACCATCCGGTCTGTGGTACTTCGATGGACCAAGGGATTTTCTTGCGGAAGTGGATATAGAAACACATGTCGACACAATCGAGATTGACCTGTACCCACCACTTGAGGACAACCTGAGAGATCGCGAAGAGACCATGGACAGAGATCTCCGCCGGGCTAGATACTTCTTCAACTACCGTATCGAGCCTAACGAAGCGGTTCTGACTCCGTTTCTCACTGCTTTCTCCAAAGCTGCGGGGCGAATGCCGAAGTTGAAAACGTTTGAGCTATGGTCGCCGCTTGTTTGGGATTTGCCAGAATACATTGAATACAGTTGGGACATCTCCTGGGTTGCTGAAGGCACAAGAGATGAATTATGTGATGCAGACATGGCATGGGGAGTAGCTTACGCAAGCCCGGGCGCGAGGATGTTTCCAACTGACTCGTCCATTCCGGTTTCTGCTACCAGGCAATTGTGGTGGAGAACGGCTGGTTGGCGCCCGCAAGAAGATCTGCATCGCTTGTTCCATTGCATTGGAAATGCAGGCGGCGACGAGGAAATCATGGACCAATATGATCCAGGGAAACTGCTTCCAGCACAAGGGCGAAAAGACTTCGAGGCCGCCGCTCAACATCTCTCAAGCCTCCAATAACCTGCGGATGTTGGTATCCTATCTTTCAGCATGCTTACACCGGCGAATCCTAGTTGTGAATTCATCTCATATATAAACACTGTTGGGAGACTAACATAAGGTCACAAGTGGCATATATGCTACGACTTCAGGACATCTAATTGATACCAAGACTGATCCGAGGAAACATAAACTTGAATCAACTTCATGCGTAGGCGCGAGCACTATTCCAGGGGTTATATCCAGTGCGGTTCAATGTCTGAGGACCGCTCGGCGAAATCAACTCTATAGCTCTTCCAAACATGATCGACAGTTCTTCTGGGGTCCGTCGGACTGTCTGTTGCGTTTCCTCCAAATCAACATTCAATACCCATTCGCACACTCCTAAAGCTATATCTTTCGCGTCTTCCTCGTCTTCTTCTTCACTCATGCTTGCATTCGGCTCCCATGTTATGCCAGTGATCCTAGCGAGGCCAGTGCTACTATGACAGCCTTCTGAGTGAAGTCGGTCTGCTTGGATGGAAAGTTGCAAGGATTTTAGGCCAGTCCAGCTTCGGTGCATGTGCACATCAATTTTGCCGTCGGCATCTGGCCCGTCTGTGTAGATGAACCATTTATCTTCTGAAACATGATTGAGGTTGTTTTGTGAGGTTGACATGTACGCGTGGGTCTGAATGTAATCGCCAACTTCAAAAAGACCTGCTTCGATCATCTTTTGTATGGATGCTGTGTCCGACTCAGATGGCAAGAATCCTGCAATAAGAAGCGGGAGCTGGTGTGCGGCAATCGGAATTGACCATTCTGATGTCTTGGGTGCGACAAATGGTTTGATGCTAGGCCAGTCAGAAGGCAGGATGCGTCGATTTGGCGTTGCCCCTCGCTGTCCGTATTCTGTCCAGTGCCGAACAACATCACGGTCCTCGGCACTCAGTCTCGAAAAGTCAGCCATGAGATGCGTATTTCTGGGTTTTGGGGTTTTTGAAGATTTCAAAGCCAGGTATCGAGACTAAGAGACGTAGAAGAGCCGTGAGAACCCCCATGTTGCCTTGCGCATGGCGCCATCTTGACCGGTCTCGCTTGTTTGCACCATATTGAGCCGTTGCCAATATCAGCATTGAATCCTAGCAAGCCAATAAAACCCATGTCGGAAACTAATTCATGATATCTTCTAGTCTGTTCTGCTTAATGTCCCCCTTCTTGCATTTTGCTTGTTCCTTTGTTCATTCATCATACTTGCGACCTGAGCTCACACAAGCGCCAGTATGCCTGTCTGTGTGTACTGTACAGATCTTTCAGCCTTGCATCATCGCATGGCTTTAGCCGATCTGCTGCGAGGAATTTCGCAAGGTTGTAAGGCGTGCTTTTTGCTCAGACAGGCTATCAGGCAGATGCCTAGTACTGAGCAAGAGGCAACGCATCTTGAATGGATCGTTGACAGATCCATGCACATCACTTTGTTCGACAATGAACAACAGCTAGAAGACGCAACAGAGGTATATGTCGGAGCTGGTGAGTCGGTGCAACCTCCGCTTGCCTCATCACTTGACTAACTAGACCTCTAAAGGTTCGTCCTGCTTCTCTAAAGCGATCGGTCCAGGCCGTAGCGTACTAGAACCTGGATGGACACAAGCTCATCAACGTCTTACACAACAATGGCTTAGCGACTGTTCGAGCCATCATCGCATTTGTCCACCCGCAGAGCTTCAATCTTTGCCTACCAGAGTTGTTGACGTTGGTGACTCCGAAAACTCACTGCGTCTGCATATCAGCAACGGGGCACTCGGAAGATACGTCGCGTTGAGCCATTCTTGGGGTGGACACAAGCCAATTGAGACTACCAAAGCGACACTGCAAGATCACTGCGAATCCATAAAATTAGATGCTTCGTCAAAGACTTTCAGCGATGCGGCGCAGGTCTGCCGAGATCTTGGCTTTCAGTATCTATGGATTGACTCTTTATGCATTGTACAAGACGACGGCGAGGACTGGGCTACCGAAGCCGGAAAAATGAGCCACGTTTATCGCAACGCCGCGCTCACCATATCTGCAGAAGGTGCAGCAGACGCCCGGGAAGGACTTTATCCGGTGCAACCGGCTGCTTGTCAATCGCAAACTCAGGTGGAGCTGCAGTACGAGGTTTCTTCTGGGCAGTTAGAGAAAGTATTTGTCCGAACTCGACGACCAGGTTTTCCGAAATCCCGCATTGTGACAAACTTTGCACATGCAAGTGTGTCCGTATCGGAGTCTCGACTCGCAAGCCGCGCATGGGTTTTGCAAGAACGTTTGCTTTCTCCACGAATCTTGCACTTCTACAAAGAAGAACTAGCATGGTCATGTTGCTCTGTCAGCCGCTGCGAGTGCCGTCTTGATGCACGACAGACGGATATGAGCGTTTTTAAGAAGCTCCAAACTCCTGGCCTTCCTCGAGCGAAGCTTTCCAAGGAGCTACATAGACACTGGACGGATCTTGTAGTCGAGTTCACAAACCGGAAGCTGACCAAGATGCGAGATAGGCTACCCGCTATGTCTGGTCTGGCTGGTGTATGCAACGAGATTACGGGAAGCAAGTACTGCGCCGGGCTTTTCCTGGAGGATTTAGCTTATGGCTTACTCTGGATCAGTGACCATGAAGGTAGCGGTGCCCCAATCATTAGAAATGACGAAAGTCCTGATCTTCCCTCGTGGTCCTGGGCGTCGATCACAGGTCCAGTGAAGTATCTTGATCGTCAGCGCAGTCAATTCGAACGCAAGTCCCGTGGGAACACAGTCATACCCACTCTACATGTGATTGGTGCGCATGTAGAACCAAGGGGACCGAACGCCTTTGGTGACGTCTATTACGGATGGGTATGCGTGAAAGCACAGCTGCTACGAGTGACGTTCGACGAAAACATTTGTTACCCATGGGACAGCAAGCTCCGAGCGCTGCTACGTAATCGAGGCTCGCGCAAGTCTCCAGCTGTGATTCCGGATCACCTCAGTCCGAGCGCTTCCATCGATAAGAACAACACCTACCTCCTGCGAGCTGGAAAGTTCATCCTTGGCGGCATGTGGAGCTCTAACGCTAGCGAGAATATATGCCTCATGCTCGAGAAGGTAAATAGGCCTGGCTACTTAGATGCCCCTCTCTTTCGGCGATGTGGCTTTGTACTCAACGCCTTCCCGTCCGACCTTGTGTGGGCGGAGCAATTTGCGCCAACGACATACGTCTTTCTCGTCTAGATCGTGTTAGACAGCGTGGAAATTATATAACGAACGACCATTTTGTGAATGTTGTGCATTCATATCCGAAAAATCAGACGAGTGACCATGGAGTGTAGGCTAAAATGAAGTTAGCCAATGTAGCAATGACAAGTGGTCAAACGGGATTGTCATGTTACAACTGAAACAGTACCCTAGGAAGGAAAGAGCCCGTTGGGCTTATGTTTTTGTGAAGTGCAAAGCACACAATGATTTGACCGTAGACGTTTTGGTTTGTCGTCATTGTTATATCTGATCTATCGACATCGCCAGCCTCTAGCCCCTCGTACGTATGATTCACACCAATACCTAGCCGTAGTTGAACGGGTTCCTGCAGAGCGGACAACTCGAGCTGCCGCTGCTCTTAAACCACTTGAACAAGCAAGCACCATGGAACGCGTTCTTGCACGTGCCACACCTCTTGTCAGGCACCTTCCTATCCGGCCCCACAATGCTATAGCAAATGGCACACTCCGTCTGGCCCTTGAGTGCGCCTTCAACATTTCTCCTCCAGGTCGACAAAGCATCAATAAGTGAGCCGTTGAAGATTGTGATTGCGCCGAGTGAAGTCCTGAGCCACGACTGCCATTTTTGCTCATTTACCGCAACACGGTTCAAGCCCTCGATATGTGCGTTTGATAATGGGAAGGCTGGTGGTAGGCTGATGCGCATCGACATTGTTTGCTCATCCAGCACATAGCTGGCGGTGATCTCGCGGGCGCGTGGCGCAACTCGTACTGCGAATGTGTCGTCTGTCGCAGTACCTGCCCAAGCCGTCACGCTATCTAATGCAGCGGAGATGACGGGTGGCGAGATAAACCTTTCGGTCCAAGGTTCGAGGGCAACAGCGATGGCACGGGATTTGCTAGTCAGAGCGTTGAACCACGACTTCGTCAGAGATGGAGTGTGAAGAAGGGTGAGGTAGTAGAGGTTGGTGAGAAGCCACTGAATGTCCTGCTTTGGAGCCTCAGCGTCAGGAGTGTAGGTTGTAACATCAAGTTTGGACACATCTACAGGCTTGTTGTGCGCGTGGCCAAGGAAATCGAATGTGAAGTCAAGCAGGCCTGGGAGATGCTCGCCTTCCTTGATGTGTTCGATGTAGTCGTTTTTAACTTTGAAAGACTAATGTTGTCAGCCGGATACAGAGGGATAATTTTGTTGTTACTAACTGCATGTTCGAGATGGTCGAAGACAAGCAACCAGCTCAGCAAGTAACCTCTCAAGGGCAACGGAACGCTGCGATCGAAGTTCACATCAGCTAGTGCTGCTACTGTTGGTGCCTCGATGATCAACGAAAGTAATTCTTCTGGCAAGCGAGCCGTGGTCTTCGATAGCGCAGCGTCAATGGAAATCTGTTCCTGCGCGGCAGGTATCTGCTTGTGCAGAATCTCGAAAGCAGTCTGTTGAACAGGTTGCGACTCAACATATAGCAGTGGATAAAGCTCCTCGGCAGAGTCCAGATGCTGTGATGGCACCTTTGCAATCTGACGTGCTAGGACCTCGTTGACCATCTTTAAAGGTTGGTGGAATTCGTCCGGGAAGTGTTGCGAGTGCTTGAGTAGGTTTACCAGCCCTGCGGCAACTGACTGCTCGTTCTCCTTCCATACCTCAACAAGATCGTCGTTGGGATCCTCCTTCTCTGCAAGCCTACGTAGTTGTTCATACAACTTGAGTGAGGCATGTGTAAATGGGATGGGGCTGCTCGCTGCAACTTCAGTAGTCTGCAGCTCACTTGTGTTTGACCAGGCTGTTGAGAGCGCGTTCAAGATGTCAGCCCAATGCTCGCCATACATGTCACTCATCAACGGAAGCAAGGCCGTCAGTGCACGGCAGACCTCTGCTCTGACCTCTACCGAACCATTGGCCGGATCTAGCCATGTCACAACGTGTTTGACGAAGAACACCAGTCGCTGCTTAGCGATGCTCTCTGTGATGCCATCTTGGACAAGGACCGCATTCAGAGTGACGAGCTGGTTCAATCCCTCTTGTGGTTTCTGGACGATATCAAGGCCTGTCAGATCAGCGATGAGCTCGTTGCATAGACGCTCACAAGACTTTGACGCCGCGAGTGGCTCTTCGAATGCAGCCAGATAAGCGAGAAGAGGGAGGACTTGTTTGTTCTTCCTGATAGTTTTGACTGCTTCCTGCACCCGTGCAGTCCATGAGCTCTTCCAGCCGTGGAATGCAATTGCAGTCGATACCATAGAGCTGCAGGCACGGGCAGCATAATAGGCCTCAGTAGAGGTGCTGGTCGGGATCTGGCCAAGCACGTCCTGTGCCCAACTCAACAACGAGTTCTCATCGCTAGAATTCCGCGCTAATGACGAAACAGAACCGCCTTCACCCGTGAGTTCTTGCGCGATGAAAGCGGAAGCATCCGACTTGAAGGACATGGCATCATTCTCAGTGTCGTTATTGTAATCCGTCCAGAAGCCATTGGCTCCAGCAAGACTAACGTTGTCATCAACGAGCTGCACAGTGAGAGCAAGGTTGCGTAAGTAGAGGTCCCGCACTTCGACAGGAGCAATCTGCACCCTGAAGTGTGGAATCCTCGAGATCCTTGCCACGTATTGCGCAATGCGATACGCTGCCGAGTAGCCGTCTGCGTCCCGGCTCATCTTTTTAATATCAGCAGACGTAACGGCTGGCTCCACCAAGTAAGTAGCCCCATTGAGTGTGTTGGCAATGGCAAGTGCAGACTTGGGCACAGATGCCAAGAACGGAGCAAGAGCAGCATTCCAGTCTTCAGCGCTAGGAAACAGATTTGAATTCTCTTCCCATGTCTGGGCAGGCTTCAGAGACTTTTCAGCCAATTCTACCAGTGTCTCCACCGAGACTGAAGACGGCGATGCCTCACGTAACCCCTGATGGATGAGATCGTACATAGAGTTTTGAGTGCCAGCATCAGACGCCAGAATCGTTCGTATAGATGCACTGACTGTAGCTGCACCTTGTGCGGTCTCATCATTGGGGGATTCAGAAGCGCGCAGTAAGGCTTGTAGAAGCTCTCCACCTTTCGGTGTGGCTGCAAACTCTCGTAGCATGGATGGATTCGACTTGACAATCTGACGCAAACCTTGCAATGAGTGAGATGCAAGCTCTGAAATTGACAGTGATTGAGTCAGATATGCAAGAACGTCATCCGTTGTCTCTGGAGCAAGAATCTTGGCTTGGGATTGTAGGATGCGCGCGAACGAGTCCCACTCCGATGAGCCCGCAACAGCTTCGTGCACATTTGACTTGACAAAACTCTGCAGCTCGGCATCAGAGCTAGCCAAGTCGAAGGACGCTGGGATTTTAGATGATGTGAGCAGTGCCTCGAGCGCCTTTGTCTTGACTGTGGAATCATCCGCGTTCAGGACCGTTTTCAGCGAAGCACTCCAGGCGCCCTTGAAAATCGAAGATTCGGAGAAGGAGTACATAATCTCCACGAGATAGGTGGATGATGGCGATAGAATGATCGTTGGTAGGTCATCTTGGATGAACTGTTCAAGTTGCTGTCCAATCGTGCCGCTGATTAAGTCCTTGCTACGAGACAAGAGTGCAGCAATCGTAGCAGCAGCGCCGAATGGTTTTCCGTTCCTGTTCTTCACAACATTCAAGGCTTCCGTGATGATTGCGGTCTCGGCATCTTTGACGGCCTGCGAGAGTCCTGCTTCGATCTTGACCTGGAGAACCTGCTCTTGTAGCATTGCGTAATGCGTACCGTGTTGAAGCACGGCTGTCTGGGATTTCTCAAAATCTTTCGATTGCGCAGGTGCAGACGTTTGAATGTCTTCAATGAGTTTCTGGGCGTACTGTGGCCACTGCTTCGAAAGCGCCATAGTTACACCATCAACCGCCAAGGCTCGAGCGAGAAGATTGCCCGCATTGGATGGTATGTTCCATTGCGATGTTTCTACCGAAGGCCGCAGGTACTGGCTCATGAGGGGTAACACCATCTCCTGCACAAACGCCTCCTGATGATCAGCCGACAGCCGTGCGTTCACCAAAGCTAGGATCTTGAAATATGCAGTGTATGAAGCCTCCTGGCTATATTTGGGCTCGTTCTTGCTTGTGATGCCAGCCTGGAGAGCATTGAGAAGCTCTACCGCATCAGGTGCGTTGTTGGGAAGAATTGATGTTGGTATTGCCTTGATCAGATCAACCAAACGGCTCCAATAGTCCTGAGGACCAAATTGCGAGCCCTTTTTCAGAAACTGTCGTAACCGTCTGTCAACCGATGTCTTGCTTTTGTAATGTTCGGTCCACACGGTCGGGTATGCCGTCGTCAGCTGGATCAGAGCTTCGAGGTAATCGTACGCGGAGCCAGTCTGGTCAGAGTTGAGTGCTACTGAGAGATAAGCCTTGCTGATGGTCTCCAAGTTCGTACTAGCTGCCTGAGACTGCTTCGTCAAGCAAGTCTTCAGCAAACGGTGCAGCGAGCGCCGAATCGAGACGTCTGCATGCGACGCAAAGTCCCATAGTTTCTTATCCCCTAACAAGGTGTCGTAGTCGCCTTGAAACTTCGCCAGTTCCTCCGGTGCCAAGTTGTTCAACAAACTCCCTAGCAGTGCTATACATGCTGAGATAACCCTGCTGTACTTCGCCTGTGCATCATCTGCGCTGACGGTGCGCTCGTCACTGAGGGTAGTGACGCTTTCCTTATCGACTGCGTCGCGGCAGTACTCGAGGACGGGCTGCTGGTAGGCTTTGCGGATGTTCTGGATTTTCTCGGGTGTGACGAAGACCTGGCGCAGTGAGTTCTGTGTTGCTTCAACGACGGCGCGATCGCCGTCGTAAAGGCCGCACAGCCATGCAGCGACGCTCTTTGGCATATGTCGGGCAATGCGCTTGCCGGCGGATGCGGCCATGAGGCCATGGACGGTATGGGACAGCTGCCGAACAGCCTTGGCATTATCTATCGAGGTGCGCGGATACACAGTGATCTGATTGTTTCATTACTATAACGTTCTCCTACACAGCACCGCCTGGCAACACTGACCCATGCTTCCAACACACCCTCCTCAACCGGCTCCTGCAACGCCCCAATGTGTGCCTGCAAATCTTCAAGCGCCTTCGCTTTCGTGGTACTGTCCTTTTTCGACAGGTTTCGGAAATAAACCACGACATTGGGGTCTGTTATTGCAGAGAGGTTGGGCGGCTCTGCGACATAAGAGAGTTGCGACGCGCTGCCTCCGAAGCTCCCACCAAACGCGGGGGTGCTGCCGAACGTCGAAGCAGCACGCGCACTGCTGGCCGAGGCCTTCGCTGCGCGCTTGCTCATGCTGTGCGTGGTATAATATATGTGAACAGAAAAAGAAAAAGAGGGAGCGACGCAGGCAATCACGGCAACCAATAACGATATTGCGAAGTATCGAAAGACGAAGTTTGTGTGAGGCGTGCCCACCAAACGATGACGATTGCTGAAGGGCGGTAGTGGGGACCCTGTTGGCGCTAGTAACGAACATGTGATGGCGCGTTTCGAGATCAGATCCAACGCGCTTTGTCTCTCCCAGACGACTTCATCGCCACGACAGCTTCCGCGCGGGCGGTCGTCAACATGAAGTTCTTCATAGAGTGAGTGCTATCTATTGAACCCCTTGTGTTTCGTTTTGTTCGTCCCTAAATCACTTCCGAGCAAGCCAACTACTTACCCAGGTGATGCCTACCAATCGTAGACATCGCATTGTCATGACCACCTTTACACTTCTGCAGCTCAGCGTAATGCTATCATCTCTCATTTCTTTTACACTCTGGTGGAGTGTCTTCTTCTCAATGACGACACAACTTCGTGCATATGCTCACCTTCCAACAGTAATCTGCCGGTGCTTTTCCCGTACCCCCGGGTCTATCCAGAACAATATGCCTACATGTGCGATCTCAAGCGCACTCTGGATCAGGGCGGGCATTGTGTTCTGGAGATGCCTTCAGGTACAGGTAAAACTGTATCTTTACTTTCCCTCATCATTGCCTATCAACAATTTTACCCGGAGAAGCGAAAGCTCATCTACTGTTCTCGAACCATGTCCGAGATCGAGAAGGCACTAGCTGAGCTGAAAGCTCTAATGAAATACCGTACGCAAGAGCTGGGAAGAGAGGAGGAGTTTCGCGGGCTGGGCCTTACGAGTCGAAAGAACCTCTGTCTGCACCCGAGTGTTAAGCGTGAAAAAAGTGGCAACGTTGTCGATGCAAGATGTCGCAGTCTTACAGCGGGTTTTGTGAAAGAGAAGAAAGAGCGTGGCGAAGATGTCGACCTATGTGTGTATCACGAGAACCTTGACCTTCTCGAGCCACATAACCTCATACCCCCTGGTGTTTTCACGTTCGACGGATTGCTCAAATATGGCGAGCAGCAGAAACAATGCCCTTACTTCACAGCACGTCGAATGATGCCTTTCTGCAACGTCATCATCTACTCATACCACTACTTGCTTGACCCCAAGATCGCCGATCGCGTATCGAAGGAGCTATCGAAAGATTGCATCGTTGTTTTTGACGAAGCTCACAACATCGACAACGTATGTATAGAGTCGCTGAGTATCGATTTGACAGAGGACGTGCTGCGAAAAGCTACCAAAGGAGTGAATAATCTGGACCGAAAGATCACTGAAATGAAAACTACCGACGCCGAAAAGCTGCAAAACGAGTACGCCAAATTAGTTGAAGGGCTGCGCACGGCAGAAGAAGCTCGAACAGAAGACGCTTTTATGGCCAACCCAGCGCTACCTGACGACCTACTCACCGAGGCAGTACCAGGTAACATCCGGCGTGCCGAACACTTCGTCGCCTTCCTGAAACGCTTCATCGAGTATCTCAAGATTCGAATGCGCGTCGTACAAGTTATCTCCGAAACCCCTCCATCCTTCTTGGAATCTCTCAAAAACGCGTCTTTCATCGAACGGAAGCCGCTACGCTTCTGTGCCGAGCGCTTGACTTCGCTTGTACGCACACTCGAGCTTACAAACATTGAAGACTACCAGCCTCTTCAAGACGTTGCAACATTTGCCACCCTCATCGCAACATACGAGACTGGCTTCCTGCTCATCATCGAACCCTTCGAATCGGCGACTGCACAAGTACCCAATCCTGTCCTTCACCTGACCTGCCTCGATGCTGCCATCGCCATCAAGCCCGTCTTCGAACGCTTCTACTCAGTCATCGTCACTTCTGGAACGATGTCCCCATTAGACATGTACCCTCGGATGCTCAACTTCAACACTGTCGTGCAAGAGTCGTTCACAATGACGCTCACGCGCAAGTCTTTTCTTCCTATGATCGTCGATCGTGGCAGCGACCAGAATCAGATTACGTCCGGCTTCGAACATCGAGGCGACATCCAAGTACAACGTAACTTTGGCAATTTGTTAATCGAATTCTGCAAACTTACACCCGACGGCGTTGTCGTTTTCTTCCCCTCTTATCTCTACATGGAGCACATCATCTCCGCCTGGCAGGGTATGGAGATTCTAGATACTGTCTGGAAGTACAAGCTCATCCTCGTTGAAACGCCCGACGCACAGGAAACAGCACTTGCGCTCGAGACCTTCCGCACCGCTTGCAATAATGGCCGTGGCGCCGTCTTGCTTTGTGTCGCACGTGGCAAGGTCTCTGAGGGTATCGATTTTGACCACCATTATGGGCGTACTGTGCTGTGTATGGGCGTTCCCTTCCAATACACCGAGTCCCGCATTCTAAAAGCGCGTCTGGAGTTCTTGCGTGAAACCTACCGTATCAAGGAACAAGATTTCCTCTCCTTCGATGCCATGCGTCACGCCGCCCAATGCCTGGGTCGTGTCATTCGTGGTAAGGACGATTACGGGATCATGGTGTTGGCAGATAAGCGATTCAACAAGAAAATCACTCAGCTGCCAAAGTGGATACAGCAGGGTCTTGATCAAAAGAGTACGAAGCTGAGTGTCGATCAGGCAGTGGGCACCGCAAAGCAGTTCTTGCGCGACATGAGTGTGCCATTGAGCAGGCAGCAAGCGGAGGGTTACTCAAGTTGGGGACCTGAGGAGCTGGCAGCGCACCAGAAGAAGAAGGGTGAGCTCGGTATTAGCGGTACAGATTACACGGCTTTGCGAGCTCTTGAAGGAAGAGCTGCCATTGAGGACATGGATGAAGATGAGTTTGGTGGGGGACTGAAAGAGGATGAATTTGGCGGGCAGGATATGGATGAAGTCATGGCTGACCTATAGATCTCAGGGTAAACAAAAAGACGGCCATCTCCAGCGTTCAGGATGGAGAACTACAACTCGATATCTGTTCATGGGTACGACCGAAATCCGCTCCAAGGCACTGCGAGCGACCCAGGCCTTGCAAGCTTCCCACCCAGCATTGACTTAACACGCGCAAATCCGCTGTCGCCGTCTATCCCACCCACCGCTTGGATAGTCGATAGAGGTCTACCGCAGCCGATGCTTATCACTCATACCATTAGTAAGAGCATTATGTACCAAGCTTTCACTTCTCGAAAATATAGAGCGCAATTCATGAATGACATCATCACGTGTGGTCTTTGCACTTGTCTCTATTAGGAGGGCACCTTCACTCACCTCGCGTGAGCCCCACTTAATCCGCACACTTCAACCTTTTCCCTCTCTCTCCCACACTCTTCCACACATACTCTCTAACAGCTCAGCTGTTACACAATTATACGGTAGGATAGTGCCTACGATACACGACGCAATCACTGATAATGCCAGCGAATATGTCAAGCAGTCACGACCCACCTAGCGCCGAAGTTGTCGAAGCTCCGGACGCCGAAGCTACAACTACCGCCGAAAATACCACTACAGCCGCTGCTGCTACGATCCTATCTGCACCTGACTCACACACGTTGCCTGCGATGCCATTTCGCTTTATGGACCTCCCGCTCGAGCTGCGCCTTTACGTCTACGAAGAGCTTGTTGTCGTCGGCAAGGTGTTCTATACGTCGCGTGAAACACAGCTTTACAGCAGAGCCCGCAGGAAGACCTCCAAGGCATACCGTAAGCCACACTTGGCAATTTTACGTGCATCGAAGGCTATTCACAGAGAGGCCGAGGACGCCTACTTGTCTAAGAACCAGTTCATGCTTCCATTTCAATTTAAGCGTCGACAGCCATTTTGCTCGTATGAAACAGGTGGTTCTCGCAAACTCTTCTCCATGCGAGCGTTCATGGTGATGAAGCATATCAGTATTGAGCTCTGCAGCCATGACAGTTTCCTCGACGCTGAATATACATCTCAATTGTGGCAGGAACAAGAGAGCAGCGATCCGAGATGTTTCGCTCGACTCAACGCTACACAGCGCCTTCTAAGAGCCCACGACGACACCCTAGCCAGGCTTCAGGGCAGTAACGGTTACATGTCTTACGTGTTGAGCAACATGAAATCACTGTCGACTATGGAACTGGATTTTGCTAATGCCTATTGTCCGACAGGATGCTGTCGATTGGGTGCAAGGACTCTCCAAGACGGAATTTGGTTTGAATTGTTTTCTCAACTCAGAAGTATACGGTTCCTTGGTCTACAGTACGAAAATGAGCAAGGTGACCTTATGGCCAGTTGGGTCAAGGAATCACAATTTAGTCGCAAATCGGCACCTCTCCCTTTGGACTCTCCATCTCTCGATGATCTTCACGAGCGACATGAGATCACTTTCACCAACGAAGGAGATCCATGGGAGCAGTGGAAGATCGACAGCGAAACTGTCTAGCCGTCACATCCCAATCTGGCGCCTAATCTTACCTCACACTGCAATCTCATTCGCACTGTGCAGTGGAAGCTCACGACGGAATACAAAACACAGACAATGCAAGAGCAACTCTAGTCCGAGGATACAGCTGTTCAACGGTCTCCAACCTTTCCCTTCGATCCAATGATTATTCAACAGGAGTTCCCATCACAGGTCCGCTGCACAAGCTCCAACTCAAGCCCATGGCTTTTTTTAGACATGGCTTTGAGAAGGAGGACAGACGTCATCTCACGCCGGTCCTCAGCTACGAACAGTCACAAGGTCTCCTTTCCACTATCTGCTAGTTTCCATACAAACCAATGATAAATTCTCAAATCACTGCTCGCCCTCTCCTTGTATGCCCTAACTCGTACCATTAGTGAAACGCCGCGCTTCTAAATACTAACACAGGACATCACCTTTATGGCACCAGGATAACAAGGCTCTTTCTCTAGACCTGCCATTCCACCCATAGGCCTGGAAGTGCGCTCCGAAAGGCTTGCATGTTCAGTCTGCAACAGCACGTGAATGAATGTTGTGTGTATCTTCTTGCTGGCTGCAATTTGCCTCGGTGACTGTGTTTTAAGAGGACTTCAGTGCGGGCTCGAAGGGCAGCGTCACGTATCTTGTCTGGCTGAAGTACGCCAAGAGCGCTGTGTAACGACTGCGCGTGTTTGTGGACGGGCGGGAGCGAGTATGGTTATCAGGAAGATGGAAATGGGGTGTTCGAAGTGCGATAGGCATGCATGTTGAGGGAGAAAACTTGATTGTTGAAAGCTTTATAGAAGAGGAGAAATGCCTGACCGAGATCATTGAACTTCTTGAGGTACAAGGTAACACTGATAGAATCCGCGACACCGACACCGACACCGTCCCTATAGCAATGTAGAACGTAAAAACAAAACATGAGCATGAATAGAAACATCAACACCTAGAGCAAATTGCTCGCAATGCCGTGGCATCGCCTTCGTCAACGATAAACGCCTGCAGATCGTCCACACTATTTACGCGTGTATCCTCCTCACTGCTGCTCTACGTCTCCATCTCCATGAACAGCCATTGCTGGCTGGTAATTTCAGCTTCCATGTCCTCGTCGGCCACGAAGTCCTCAAGTGTTGCCAGCCCGAAGCCGATCCACCCAAGGTCCTTCATCAAAGCCTTGGAGTCGGCGGAGCGGTCTATAGCCACGACGAGGCGGTCGCAGCCGAACTGCTGAACCTCGCAGAGTTCGAGGAGGGCCATGAGGCTAGACGTTGTTAGTGAAGAGTGCGAGGATTGGCGGTGGGGGTAACGTACCCGGCCTTTAGATCCCCCGAGGACTGCATAACTGCCTGATCGAAGAAGACGAACATCGCCTTCTCGTCATGTTGCTCGGCAACGAACCCGCGGAAGCGTATCCCGCCGACGTAGTCCCACATCTCAAGGCAGTCTGTCACGGAGCTCTTGTTACCAGAGCCAACCGCGACTTCCTGCACCGAGCCGGGCGTGCCGTAATCGGTTGTCGTTGCGTTGTTAAACATACCCGTCACTAGCGAGTCCTGCTGGCGCTGATTCCCCTCACCCAGGAAAACAGACCGCAGTGTCTCGCAGAAGAGTCTCTCACACTCGACCGTGATGGTGTATGCTGCCCCCCCTCTGCGCGCCTTACTCTGGAGAGTGTTGCTGGCGGCGAGGGGGGGACTCGAAGGGGGTGATGGTATTCCCTGGAGACAATCAGTACGCCATATCTTTTGCAGCATTGTCAAGGCTGGAGACGACTCACCGAGCTGACCTCAGGCCCACCACTCGACCCCGGCGGCCCCCGTAGTGCTGTAGTGGAAGCCGTGGACCGCCGCGTCGCGGAGGCTCACAGCGTAGCAGGTAGCACGGGTCTCTCCGCTCGACGAGGCGTACGAGCGGACGCTACAATTACTACTACTACTACTGTTTCGTTTCATGGAAAACGCCATTGCTACAGTATTGCCACAGTTACGCTGGGTGCGGAGAGTCGCTACGTGCGGTGAAGGTTTTCTGTTGGAGGTGGTGACTAGTCCGAGGACAGGCGACGTTAGGCGGCGGTGTTGGAGGGTTGGTGTTGCGTGCTGAGGATGGATCGTGACGGAGGTTGATGTGGTGATGCGAAGGAAATGAGGAGAAATCGCGCCTAATCTGTCTCAGGTAAAGCGCAATTGGCGCTACTGCCGCGCTAGAATCTTCGGTCGACGAGTGATGGTTGCAGGCTTGAACACGAGCAAAGACCCATAATCTTTGTCTCTTCAATGGTCGAAGGGATTAGAAGGCAATCCCACAATTCTTGAAAAATCTGCTCAAATATCATTTGGGTGTTGGGTGCGATACATGAAATAATAGCCGATTGAGCGCTGGGCGCTGTCACGTGAACGGCCTGGCGAAGCTGGGCATCATGCATCGACCTCGGAACCACACCAAGCTGTCACCCAACGATACACTGAATAAATAGACTTGATCAATCGATTTACTACACAACTATCCGGAACTCCATTACTTTTCTAGTAGCTTCCTCAGCGTGTCCACGCCTCGCTAGATGATCAGACAGATAGGAAAAGACATGCATGCTCGTGCGAGAAATCCGTCCTCCTCGCACATCTACGCCCAGTATGCAAGTCGGATATCTCAGACAGCGCTTATGCAGGGAAATTCAAAAAGGAGACGTACTTATGCACGCGAGTGGAGCGTAACGGCATTGTACAAGAGGGGGCGGGGCCCGGTTCTAAGCATGCGCGTAAGCGAACGCTTAGTTGACCGAGATACACTTGATGTCAAAGATCAAGTCGGAGTTGGGGGGAATGTCCGGGGGGGCGCCCTTCTTGCCGTAGGCCATGGCGGCGGGGATGGTGAGGCGACGCTCGCCACCAGCAGTCATGCCAGCGACACCGACGTCCCAGCCCTTGATGACCTGGCCGACACCAAGCTTGAAGGCGAAAGGCTTGCCCTTCTTGTTGGCTGTGTTGAAGTCAGTGCGGTTCCGAATGTATCGAGTTCTTCCACTCACAGTCGAAGACCTTGCCGTTCTTCAGCTTGCCGATGTAGCGCATCTCGACACGGTCGCCCTTCTTGGCGGCCTTGCCCTTGCCCTCCTTCTTGTCGTCGACGGTGACACCGCTGACGTTGCGGGGTCCCTTTGCGGCGGGCTTTGCGGCTTCCTTCTTCTCGTCAACCCTGGGCGAGCCAGTGGGGCCCATCTCGAGGTTCTTGGAGAACTGTACCTTCTTCTTATCACTGCTGGGGGTCTCAACCTTCTCAGCCTTCTTTGCGGTCTCCTGGGCGGCGGCGACGGCCTGGCCATCGTTCTTCTTGACCTTCTTGGCAGCCTTCTGCTCACCGTTGGTCGCAGCCTTGCTGATCAGATCATCAAGGCTCTCGGCCTCGGCGGCACGCTTGTTCTTGTTCTTGCCCTTCTTGCCCTCGACGAGCTTAGGGGCCTCCTCCTCAGAATCGACCTCGGTGATGCGGGGGTTCTCAAGACCGTCAAGCTCGTCCTCCTCGGACTCGTCCATCTCGTCGAGGTCGAGCTCATCCTCATCGGGGGAGAGATCGTACTCCTCATCGTACTCGTCCTCCTCATCCTCGTCATCATCCTCGGGGAAAGCAATGTAGTTACCGGTGACGTAAACGTCGTGTGTGCCGTCAACCTGGAGGTAGACCTCCTCGCCCTCGCGGACGGTGATGTCGAGCGGCTGCTGGTAGTTCTACGGTCTGTTAGCGTCCGAAAGATTTTTCGTGTTGGTGCAAAGTAGCATACCCTCTCAGGGTCGAGAGTGCACAGAACGAACTCCTCGACCTCGTCCTCCTCCTCGTCGTCCTCATCCTCGTCGTCAAGGTCGTCCTCATCACTGTCCTCATCGGCAGAGATCTTGTTTTTGCCCTTGCCGTTGACGGCGTCAATCTCCATCTCGTCCTCAGCGAGATCCTGAGCAAGCTTCTTCTTGAGAGCGGCCTGCTTGGCCTTCTTGGACTTGGCCTTATCGCTGGGGCCGCCGTTGGCCTCATCGTCGCTCTCGTCCTCGCTGTCCTCGTCCTCCTCGGGAAGAGCGACACCGCCGGCGCGCAGCTTGGCAATGATGCTCTCGACATCCTCGCCGTCAAAGTCCTCGTCATCCTCCTCGTCATCCTCGTCATCGAGGTCCATGGGCACGCGGATGATCCTCAGAGTTGCGCGAGGAACCTTGTGCTCCTCGTCGATCTGGGGCTCAGCGCTGGGGTCAATGGCGGCCATGGTGATGCGGAACTGGCAGTAATTAGTAGCCGTCATGTACTTATTGAGTGCATGAACATACTGCAGCAGAAGGGTCGACGGCAGCGGGAATGGGCAGGCCGCCAACGGGAATGCGACGCCCGTAGACGCCTGCAGGAACTGCGGAAGGCATCTTGGAGGTTATGTGGTGTTTCTGAATATGCAAAGTCGAAAGGGTGTTCGCAACTAAGAAATATGCGAAGAGTCGAGGTAAAGAGTTGCACAGCCGGGGGATTGGCGGTTGTACGGGAATGAGGTGGAAGAAGTTTCTCAGCGAGTACCATTGAAATAAAAAGTTCGCAGAGAGCTTCACAGCCTTCCTCACCGCCCGCGGTACAATGTGGGTCCGCTAGTGCATCAGTATCGATAGCAACCGCAGTTCTTCAACAAAAAAAGTGCACATGGACCGAGGCTTCGCGATGGAAACGTTGATCCTGTTTAGACTGGTTGGGGCGTCTCAGCGTGTGTTTTTGAGGTCGTTGCCTGCCACAATGTGCTGCCGGCCTCCAGCCGCGAGCCTCGTCGAAACGCCAGCATCTGCAGCTCGCTGCATGTAGTTTTGGCAACGTCAGCGCCATCTTGAATCCCTTGAGATTGTGCAGCAGATGCTTGTGTGCAAAATCCAACAATTGCAACACATTAGATTTCGCTGAACGCTTCTAACAGCAGCACTTTTTGAACTCTATACTCTGTACATCTGCAGGCGCGCGAACGTGATCTCGCGCCAGCGCGAACGCGTCGCACCTTCCCTCAGGCTTCAGCCACCAGCCCCACATGGCAGCACCACCAACACCGTCACACATCGACATGCGTCCTGCACCATGACCACCGCCCCGGCTCTCATGACGCACATGCCCCCGCCCGACTAGTACACTGCGACCATGGGCTCGCGTCTGGAGAAGAACTCGGACTCGGTCCGCAAGCGCATCGCCGCCCACACGTTCAACGGCGAAGATGGCGACGAGTACGGGGCTTCTGCCTTTGGCGGCTTTGGCGAGTACTTCCGGCGCAAGAGAATCAAGCTACAGAACCTCGACGCCGACGTGCGCGCCCTGGCCGGAGACAAACCCCAGATATTCCGCGGCGTCGTCGCCCACGTCAACGGCTACACGCAGCCGTCACTTAACGACCTGCACACACTGATTGTGCAGCACGGCGGCGGCTTCATGCAATACCTCGACGGCAAGACGACCGTCACGCACATCATCGCCAGCAGCCTGACCCCTAAGAAGGTCGTCGAGTTCCGCCAGTACCGCATCGTAAAGCCGGCGTGGGTGGTGGACAGCATCGCAGCCGGCAAACTGCTACCGTGGAACGGCTATCGTGTGGTCGACGATGGCGATACGCAGAAGGTGCTGGGTTTTAGCAACGGGGCTGTCGTCAGCACGGTAAACAACAAACAGAGGGGGTACCGCGACCAGACCGACAACAGTTGGTACACAAGCCAACTGCGTGCAAGTCAGGCCGCACCGCCTTCTGTATCACAGACGCCAAGTGTCTCGCGTTTCTCACGGCAGAATCTGCCTACGCCAGACAACGACGAGATCGAAGACCTGCCGCCTTCGCACCAGCCCGAGGAGCCGTCGAGTGGTGAAGTGCACAAGGCCAAGAACAAAGGGAAAAGTCTCGTGACACCCCCCAAGACAAGTCCAACAATTGCACCTGAGCTGTCTCCGGATGAGTTCGGGAACATTGACGACATCGTCGACGACCTGCATGATAGCCTGTACGCCGATCCTACATCAATCAAGCCCCAGCCACGCAGGAGGAGAAAGTCCACGCCACCACAAGACCGGATCCATGCTGCAGAAGTTGCCGCCAATCCTCGAAAGACAGAACTTACTGCCGAGGAACACAACGCGATCCTTCTGCGTGACCCAAAGATCCGCAAGTCTACTGTGGTCGACCCCAACTTCCTTGAGCAGTACTACCGCGAATCGCGCTTACACCACCTGTCGACATGGAAAGCCGATCTCAAGTCCCAGCTGCAGGCCATGGCTAGTGAGAAGACTGCAACGCAGAAGGCAAGGCAAAAACGCGTTGCTGGGGCACGCCGCTACGTCCTACACATCGATTTCGACAGCTTCTTTGCTGCAGTGAGTTTGAAGAAAAACCCGGAGTTCAAAACCAAGCCGGCTGTCGTTGCCCATGGTCAGGGCAGCGGATCTGAGATTGCAAGTTGCAACTACCCCGCCAGGAAGTACGGCGTCAAGAATGGTATGTGGATGAAGCGCGCTATGGAGCTGTGTCCAGACCTGAAGATCTTGCCTTATGACTTTCCTGCGTATGAGGAAACTAGTCGTGCTTTCTACGACGCGATTCTTACAACCGGTGGTCTCGTTCAAAGCGTCAGTATCGATGAGGCCCTGATCGATGTCTCAAACTTATGTAATGCAATTGGTGGAAGCAACGTCCGGCAAACGAACGAGAGCGTTGTGCATCGTGAGCAAGCCAAAGCTGACGAGATCGCAAAGTCTCTACGAGAGCAAGTGAAGCTTCGAACTGATTGTGACGTCTCTGTTGGCATCGGCGGCAACATCTTGCTTGCAAAGGTTGCGTTGAGAAAGGCAAAACCAGCAGGACAACATCAGATCAAACCGGACGAAGTTTTGGATTTCATCGGCCAACTTCAAGTGCAGGATCTTCCAGGTGTGGCGTGGTCGATCGGTGGGAAGCTCGAAGATGCTGGAGTAAAGCTCGTGAAAGACATTCGCAATCTCACAAAGGAGAGATTGATACAGATACTCGGTCCGAAAACCGGCGAGAAGCTGTACGAGTACTCCCGTGGTATCGATAAACAGGAAGTGGGCGAGCAGGTGATCCGCAAGTCTGTTTCTGCAGAGGTCAACTGGGGTGTTCGATTCGCGACTCAAGCTCAAGCGGAAGAATTCATGGCAAGTCTCTGCGGCGAGCTACAGAAACGCCTTCTGAAAGAGAAAGCCAAAGGAAAGCATTTCACTCTCAAGATAATGCGCCGTGCAGTAGATGCACCCATCGAGCCTCCAAAGCACCTTGGCCACGGGAAGTGCGACACGTTCAACAAAAGTTTGGTGCTCGGCGTTGCCACGAACTCGAAAGAGGCCCTGACCAAAGAGGCCATTGGCATACTTCGTAGCTTTGGGTTTTCTCCTGGTGAGCTGCGAGGTATTGGCGTCCAGATGACAAAGCTTGAGCCGATGCGGACTGCCACAGACGGTGGTGTCGAGGGGTCCCAACGGCGATTGCAATTCAAGATGCCCAACAAGCCCACAATCGCTCGACAAGGCTCAGTTAGCACCATCGGGACACCAGTCAGATCTCGTAGAATACGTGTCGATGTTCCTCCTGCGCCGGAAAGTGGCCGCAAAAGACCAACTCTTGCGCGGCAAGATTCTATCGAGGAGGAGCCATCCAACATTCTTGATGAACTCAAAGACGCTGCCAATATCTATGAGTCTTCGCTACCATTCAGAGCACCAGATCCACCACCCTTCAGCACACACAAAGCATCACCCCCAAGTTTTGTTGACGTAGATCCTATCCAAGATGATCCCGAAACACCACGCAAACCGAAGACCCCCGCAGGTACTGACGACCTTGTGTTCTTCGGTGCTGCCGAACTCAACCACTCGACACCGTCTCGAAAGCCACTCAATGTAATGGGGACGCAATTCCTTATGCCTAGCCAAGTCGACCCCAGGGTCCTTGCCGAGCTGCCCTCAGATATACGCTCCAAGCTGATGCGACAAGGTCGTCAATCTTCACCGACGCCTGCAGGCCGTCAACCCATGCCTACTCAACAAGCGGATTCGCCTGCTGTCAGCGCACCAGGAACACCCTCAACACCATCACGCAGATTCCCATTCGCAGCAACCGCGCTTCCGGCGCAGTCTCAACTAGACCCCGAGATCCTTGCTGCGCTACCTGAAGATGTGAGAGCGGAGATTATGGCACAATACAACGTCCCTGGGCTTTCACAGTTTTCACCCTCTCGTCGACCTCGCGGTATGGACCAAACTATTCTCCCGCAGAGTCCGCGCAAGAATCGAATCATCGGTATCCCAGCTCGCAAGCCAGCACCGACGAAAAGAGGACGCGGTCGTCCCCCGAAAAGCGCCATGCTAGCCCAAGCTGCACAAATGACAACCGTCACGAAAGACGGCAAAACCCTAACCCAAGCCAACTTCATCTCCCTCAAGAATCCCGCACGCACGCGCGGCGAAGACCAACCCGCCCCACCCCCCAACAATGCAGATATAGACCCAGATTTTCTCGCCGCACTGCCCCCAGACATGCGCCGCGAAGTCGTCGCCGAACACAGGGCCGAAAAACTGCGCGCCTTCCGCCTCGCCCTGCAACCCTGTCCTGGCCCCAACGCTCCCGCGCATATCCCTGGCCAAGCTCCAACGCATGTCGCGCCCGCGAAGCAGGTGATCAAAGTCCCCCGCCCTCCAAAGCCGAAGTTCACAAAGAAGAAGATCAGCAAGGAGAAACACTTGCGTTCTGCAATGCGCGACTGGGTCAAGGAATTTGCGGTCGAGGGCCCGCATCCGGAGGACGTGGTTGCGCTGGGAAAGTATGCTGCGCGGATTGTCGGGGAGGAGGGCGATATGCGGAAGGCTGTTGGGGTGGTCAAATGGTTGGCGTATGTTATTAGCGAGCTCGATCCTGACGTGGACGGGACGGAGATTTGGGAGGATGCTGTTGAGCGGGTCAAAGCGAAGGTTAACCGGGCTGCTAAGCAGAGGGGGCTGGGTGTTGTGAATTACGGTTAGGGGTGTGGAGGAGGGGTTGTTGCGGTGCTGGGCGCGTGTTAGGTACAGCATAACATATCCATGCAGACGTTCAAGAAGATAAATTAGTGCTAGATAGCTATCGCATTATAAAGTAACCTTTGCGCCTTTCCACCCCAGCGCCGTTAAAATGCAGTCCCAGAGAGTGTCGGGGTATCGTGTATCGTGTATCGTGTATGTCGTAGAGTAGTGGGTATTCATCCATCCAATCCGCCCTTCATCGTCACTATCGTGCCTCTATAGCGAGTCTCCATGCATCAGCTCATGAACGCTCCACTCACTGCCGTCGAAAGTCCTTATTCCGCCTCCTCCGCCGCGCAAGCTCAGGACTCCACATCCCGCTGAACAAATCCTCGCACTCATCTTCATCCTGCGAATCAAACTGCACCTCCTCGTCCTCCTGCGCATCTCCCTCGTCCTCGACACTTCTACTCGCACCCGCCTCTACCTCCGCATCGGCGTCCTCCCACTCATTCCCATACTTCACCACCCTCCTCGTCTCCAGAATATACTTCCCGACCTTGTACCGCTGCGTCTCCTCCTCGGCATGCACGTATTTCCAGCCCAGCACCGATCCACACGCACGACAACTAATATCGCTGACAGTGTGCGCGCCCGTGACCAGCTGGCGCGCAACCGGCTTATGCGTAAGTGTGTTGGGCAGCTCGGTGGGACGCCACGCGGCGCCGCTTGAGGAGGGTGGCGGGTGGAGGACGGCGTCAGGAGGCGGCGGCGAGACGAGGTAGGCGCGACCGTGGCGGCCGGTGAAGCCTTTGCTTATGATGCAGGAGGTGGGGATGAGGTGTGCGAGGCACTTTGTGCAGCGCAGGTTCGCGGTGGGTGTTGGGGTGAGGAAGGAGGTTGGGGCGGGAGGAGAGGACGAGGGCGAGGTGCTGATGGTGGATGTTGATTGGGTGGAGCTACGGCGCCGGAAGGACATGCTGGGGAGGAGGTAGAGGGGGAAAGGCGTGGTGGGGGAGGAGGGGGCCATGGTGGGTGGTGTGGGTTGGCGCGGTGGGGGTAGGTAGTGTTGTGCGTATGCTGCGATCATACAGTACGTCGTTGGTTGTTGTTAAGCTCAGAAGATGGTCGTGGGTGTTCAAGGCCCTGGGTATCGTATCATTAAGATGTCGTTATGAGTTGGTATCGTTATGCGTAATTAAAGGGTAGTAAATCGTGTAAGTCGGGATCGAGTGTGGTATGCAAGCAACAGCATGTGCTTCTTAATGATCCCTAGAGATAGTGTCTTTGCCGGATGAGCTTAGACTCGGCAACTGAGCGGTCGCATGGAAGGGCCGTCGTGAAGACGTCACGACGCGTTGTCGAAGTATTGGGCTCTCAGTTTGCACTCCGCACTGTAACGTGCCTGAGAGGCGGGCTGGCAACGCAGCGCAAACAGCTCTCCAGGAGGTTTGCGCGGGGTTTGTTGAGCTCGAAGCTCAGACTCAGAAGCCACAGCCTCGTCGGTGCCTGACAGGCGATTGTGAGGTGAGGGAGGACGTGTGACGTCGAGCGATAAGGCGATAAGGGCGCCACAAGCGCAAGAGCCGAAGGAGCGGGGCTGACAGCTGCACCTCGTTCGGCCTGGTTTGTATGTATCACGATCAAAGATGGTTTTCGAGAGTCTAGGAGTCTGGTGTATGAAACAGTGAGTATTTGAAAGAAGGTCCTGCTTAAACCTTATCAGCGTCTGATTCCAGGTCCCCACCAAATCACAGGTAAGAATCTGGTCATGCGACACCCAGGGACCATCATGCACATCACGAGGTGTGTTGGCACTTGCCGGTCGTGTCCGGATTTACTTTAGAGGGCGTTATACCCGTGTCAAAGCTTATTCAGTCCACAGCCTCGTGCTGATTGATTGACTGCTGGCACGAGAGGACAACAGGATCGACAGGTCGGACATCGCCTCTGAACGCACCGCAATGCATTATATGATCGAGCTTGCGAAGTAGATGAGCATCAAAAGCCGGTCATATGTAGTGGTGCGTTCCTGCATGTTCTGAGCAACATGCTGCTCCCTCAGCACCTCCTGCCTTGTAGTTCTTTCCTCACTCCTGCCCAAATCCTCACAGTCTGGCCATGTCGATCCCGTGTGTCGCCCTCCGCTTCTCTCACCATGCTCTACGCATAGCACAGCATCGGTCGTCAGCAGCCGTAGCATCGCACATTACTAACCCGGCAGTATTATATCCGTCGCAAGGATGATGTCCCTCGTCACGACGCGGAAGAGGAAGGACGTCGACTGTGCCAAGTCGAGTTCGATCGAGAAGAACAAAGTCCGTCTGATCGAGCGCACCAATGACGGTCTCGTCGATGGCGCCGGAGACGGTACTTTCAGGCCGCAACGCGGCGTGCGAACTCTCAAAGACATTCGACAAAGGGGCGTCAAGATCCTGTCGATGTTCCGTACGAGAGGTACAGCGTCCCTTGATCACCCCAAATCACCGTTTTCTAATCGCACTTTAGGTTCAGTACTTTATACCAACGCTGCAGTGGCCGGTAAAACCTCTTCGGACTCGGCAAACAATACTCAGCTTGCCGAACCTCCTCGGGATGAAGACATACAGAAACCTCAAAGCCCTCGCGTACCTAATAGCCTCGAAGCCGCTCCTAGACTTACTCTACACCATGCTAGATCTTCGCTCACGCACCTCACCAATGCCGCCGTCTTTGATGGCGAGTCCGAACCTATCACAAGCACTTCCCAATTTCAGCATGCAGTCATACATGCAAGCCGATCCACGCCAAGTCTCTCGCAGCAATTAACCCTCAAGCTTTCGACCGCACTCATGCACAACCCGACTGTCATACATCGACCGAAGCTGAGCTCCAGACCCACTGTGCTGACGTCAGACCTTGATGTTGACCGTTCGAGCGCAACGACATCGTCACCAAAACGCGTGGATGACGTGCCCTCGCTTCCGTCGCAGTCGAGCGGTCCAGAGAGTAGCAATGGACCCTTGAGCCAATCTACTGCACCTACATCGCTCGTCTCTTCTGGCGGACCTGTATCTGCAGAGATCACACGAAGAGCACGCAATGAGTCCGCTCAAGCACCACGGATAAGCTCACACATGGAGCAGCCAATGACTGAACAACGCACAACGCATTGGCTAAAATTCCCGCGTCAAGATGCACCACGTCTGGCCAAGCCATCTGTCGCTACCGTTGAGAAGGCTGCCCTCACTAAGATCTTCTTCGAAACTCACTTCAATCAACTCCTTGGTGCAAAAACTTCGCCTCGATCCATGCGCCGCCGACAATTAGAACGCAAGATATTCGCCATGGCTCTGCCGAACGAACAACGTCAGTACAAAAGGCAAAGATGGTACGTGGCTGAAAGTCAACATCTCCGCCAGACACGTGTAATGAACTCAAAGACCATTGCAAGACGAAATATCAAGGGTGTCCATATCTCCAACTACGATATCGTTCGTGTTCTAGGCAAAGGCAGCTTCGGTGTCGTCCGGCTAGTGCGCGAGAAGAGCGACAACACTGGTGGCGGCTCCGATACTATGAACGATAACAAAGTTCTTCCTTCGCACCTCGCGTTGATAGCTCCGCCATCTGTTCGCAAGGCCAAACAGGTGTATGCCATGAAGGTCATCCGGAAATCTGACATGCTTCGAAATAGTCAGGAGGGTCATCTGAGGGCGGAACGAGATTTCTTGGTCGCTTCCGAGAATTGTCGTTGGGTTGTGCCTTTGGTCGCTTCTTTCCAAGACAACAACAACCTCTACCTCGTCATGGAATACATGATGGGTGGTGACTTTCTAGGCCTCCTTCTGCGAGAGGACATACTCGACGAGAACGTGGCGAAGTAGTACGTCGCTGAGATGATTCTCTGCATTGAAGAGGCACACAAAATGAACTGGATCCACCGTGACATCAAGCCTGACAACTTCCTAATCACTGCTTCTGGACATCTCAAGATCTCCGACTTTGGACTTGCTTTCGATGGACACTGGATGCACAACCAAGCATATTACAACGAGCAGCGCTATGGTCTCATGCAGGACTTGGATCTAGACGTGCAAGGCGATGATCAAGATATCGAGGAAGAGAAGCAACGCAAGGCGGCGCGTATGACGATTGACCGCATCAATGGCAACGCAGCCTCCCGTCAGCCGTACGGAATGAAGCAAAACTCAGCCAATGGCCCCATACTTGACTGGCTGAATCGATCGCAACGACGACAGTTTGCCAAGAGCGTTGTGGGCACCAGCCAGTATATGGCGCCTGAAGTCATCAGAGGAGAGCACTATGACGGACGATGCGACTAGTGGAGCGTCGGCATCATCTTGTATGAGGTGTGTTGTTGAAGTATCTCGACCACTGATGTACAGCTGACAAGATATAGTGTCTGTATGGCTGTACACCATTCTTCCAAGAGAATCGCCAGAAAACAAAAGACCGCATCGTCGTAAGCGAATGTGCCCTCGCCCAACTGTTTTACTGACTTTGAAGGAACACAAACGCTACTTACGATTCCCGAACGAACAGCGCTTTGCGCGTCCGAATTTAGATCGCGTTCCCTTGATGTCTGTGTCTCGGAATGCCATCGAGTTCATGATGAGGTTGCTTGACGATCGACAAGATCGCCTCTCTTGCAAGCGCTATCGTGAGAACGATTGGTTTCTCCGTGATAAGGCGACCGGAGGCAGACGCTACCGAAATATCAAAGCTACCGGGCACATAGTTTATCCAAACGATGCTGAAGACATCAAAGCCCATCCATTTTTCCGCGACGTTCAATGGTCTACACTGCACCTCCAACGACCTCCATTTGTACCGAGAGTGCATGGCGGTCAACCCATCACCAAATACTTTGATGACGAGAACGAGATCATGAGCGCATCGGATCACCTCGACAGCTCCAGCTACGAAGTCGCTCAGGTGGACGGCGCTATCGTGGTAGAGGGTGCCGAGATGTTGGGCGAGCAAGAGTCGACACCCAAGGCTGATCCCATACTACAGCAAGAGATTGGTTCCTCATGTGCCTACGAACAAATTTGTCAAAAGTTCCAGAAGATCAGACGTCGCAAGAAGGAGAAGAAGAGGCCCCGCGACAAAATTCTCCGCGATCCTGAGGTGGGCGGGGTTGTACTTGAGATCCGCAAGAAGGGTGCATTTATTGGGTATACGTACCGCAGGCCGCGGTTTTCGTTGCCCGAGTTGGATGCTGGAGTGTCTTCTGTAAGGTCGCCGCTTGCTCGAGTTGGTGTGGCTGCTGTCAGCTTTTGAGAGATGTCAGTAAGAAGGTAATGGGTAGATATGGTAAGTAATCGTTACTCTCATTGAGCGTCTAATATTGTCATAAATCGCTCCGCTAAACGTCAGTGAATCGCAATGTGCTCCCTCAACGGAGCCGCCACGCCCGCCACTCAGCCCCCTAGACAATCGGCTGATCGACCGACCAACAATGGCAAAACAAGAATCTTCACTTTCTGTGTGTTAGCGAATTATCTGTCAAAATTTCGTTCAGACGTACTTGTTCAGACACTTTCAGTGAGGACGTGAGTGGACTGCCCAGAAGCAGGAGTCGCAGACAGTGATATATCCTCGAAAGATAGTCGCGAGGACGGTATATCGATAGACGACAATTCAAACATCCCAATGCCGCTTTCCTCGTCACTGTGTATCATACTGCTTCTTGGGCTCTGCAACCGCGTAGATCGTCGAAGACAGGCCCGTAGTAAGCGGAACCAGGCAGCGCCCAGAGAGTGTCGAGGGTGTAAGTTCAAGATTGCAACAACTAGACTAAGGACACCGAAGATGCCGAAGGCGATTTGTATCTTAAGGTCTATTTGGGTCGGGGCGTTTGGTTCCCTCATTTGCGGCAATCTGGTTGTGGACGGCTTGATTGGACGATCAGGCTCGGAGGTCAAAATGAATGGTTGAAGAATGTATAGAATGTGACAAGCACTGGGCAGGCTAATCAAGCAAAAGAATATTCCCGATTTGCTTGAGTTCTGGAAAGAAAATACGAAATTGTTCAGCTGTATGGATGCTCGCCAAAATGCATGGTGCTTCTGTAGGTACCCATGCTGAATTACAAACGTGCGCTACACCGCATAAGGCATTTTTCTGGCTGCGCCCCGTCACCCCATAGGCCTGCTCGTGTGGCAAAAATAATCAACAGCGTTCGTGGTAACTATCTCTCTCTTGATTCGCTGACGTTTGGGGAGGGCGCTTAGGGGTACAAACACGTGATCAGTCACGTGATTGATAAGCTCGTCCTTCCCTCTACCGCTTTAGTCAGCCCCCCCCCCCTGCCCATACCTATAGTTTGATGCCCCACCTTTAGACAAACTTCAAGATTTTTGATAGCTATGATTAGTTTTGTTTGATTTAACTACCCAAAATACGAGCACAACTTTTTATTTATTTGACTCATCAAATGAAACAAAACTCAACCCAAATTTTCACAACTGGTAGACACTGAAGAAACGCGCACTGGTAGCTCTCAAGACGGTTCGCTGTGCCAAAATCGTCTTCGGTATATCAGCATGGGCGACAACTCCTCACTGTGCCGCGCAACCCATTTCACCCAGATAGCAGATGCACATAGTACTCTATTCGAGATCATATCTTCATTGACGTATCCTCCTGCAGAAGACTTTTGCTATAGACAACACAACCACCAATGCCCAGTCTTTTCGCACTAAAAACCCCTTTTACAACACACGCTCGCAAGTCGCTGAACCCCAATTCCACAGTTCTTGGAGACGTCTACTGCCCGCCCATCTTCTCATACGTGTTCATCAAGCTGCCGATGAAGGTGGTGATCAGGCGGCTCTGCACGGCGACAATGTCTTCGGGCACCAGCCAGATGGTGGCGCCCATCTTTCGCGCGATACTGATAGCCAGCTTGGCGTTCTGGTAGCTCTCCTCGTCGTTACGGCCGGGAGAGACGAGGTCGTAGTCGACGTATGCGGGCTTCATGCCGGCAAGGACGTCGAGGAGGAACTTGGAGTTCGAGAGCGACGAGTCCTTGAATGAGCGGATCTGGCTGCCCTGTCCGCCCTTGCGGGCCATGTCGTTTGCCCACTTGATCATGTCCGAGTCAGAGATTTCGCGCTTGCCGAGCTTCTGTGCAAGACCCTTGAGCGTGGACACGATGTCCTTGCGCATCAGTTGCCAGACAAGACCAAGAGTGAGTGTGCGCTGGCCATCGGTGATATCGGCACCTTGAATACCGGGGAGGGAGAATTGGACAGACTTTCCGAGTTCGACAGCGTAGTTGGTGTTCTCGAGCGCCTTGAAGCGCATCAGCTCCTGCCCTTCGCGTGGCTTGTTGACGTGACGCCAGTTTACGCTGCCGGGAATGACCTTATCGTAAGCCTGGAGAAGGACAGACCCGTCCTTCAAATCCTCGAAGAAAGACTGTACAACAGGCTTAACGTCCAAGGAATTGAGCCACAGAGTAAAGACGCGAGCCTCACGTTCGCCCTCCGCGTCGAAATCCTCAATCTCGGCCTTCTCTTCCTCAGTGATGGGATCCAAGCAGGGGTGTGTGTTGAACAGGTTGGCAACAAAGGCAAGGTTGAGCTTGGGGTTACCGGCAACAAGCGATGTCGGTGTCAAGAACTTGCGGCAGTCGAGGGCGTCAGCGTTCTGGAGGACTGTTTCCGCGCGTTGCAGCAGGTCGTTCTGCTGTAGTGCCGCGCGAGAACAGGTCTCAGGTGCCAATTGGTTGAGCAGAACGGTGTAGTTCTCGCCGTCCTTGACATCTTTGGAGAAGTTGGTCACACTAAGTACGTTAGCTGGGCGTTTCTCGTGGTGTCTGTGTTACTTACGTTCTGTGCCACTTTGCATTCTTCAGGTGGTAGTTGAACCAGCGCAGCAGAATCTGCTCCGGGGGCAGGCGCAGGAACTGCTCGAGTGTCTCGTCGTCTTCCAGCAGCCTGTACAGCTCGGGGTGCAGCTTGATGTCAATCTTGCCAAGCAGACCTCTCCTGATGACCTGCCAGATCAAACCCAGAATCAGATGCTCGCGCACCTCAATGATGTCCCCACTACCAATGTTGACAACAGAACACCCGATACCCTTCGCCGACTCAATGACAATGTTGTTGTTCTCGGTGAAGTGGAAGTTGTTCAGCTGCTTGATCTTCTTGCCTGGCTTGTTCAGGACACGCTCGTCGATTGTGTCGGGCACACTGTCGTTGATCAGCTTGGACAGGACAAGGCCGTCCTTGCACTGGTCGAACATCTCGAAAGTGTCGGTGGGGAAGGGCAGACGGTCGCCAATGTCCGGGTCGCCGGCAAGGACGGCATTGATGTGGCGTGTGAACTCGGTTCGCTCGTCTTCGTTGATGGTGTGGGTGACATTGGCCGAAGAGCCCTGGACCTGGATGCGACCGCCGCCGCCGCCGATGCTGGGCTTCGAGGCATGCTTGGGGGTCGAGGGCGCGCTGCCGGTAGCGCCGGATACAGCGCGCGGGCGTGTTGGCCCAGTGCTCATGCGCTGCTGGGCCGGCGACGACTGGCGCAGCTTGGAGATGAGGTCTACATAGTCGTCTAGCTCGACGCGCCGCGAGCTGTCGAGCTCGACCTCCTTCAGGGCCTGGCGCACGACATCGTACGGCTGGTGCTCGGTCTGCTGGGTGGCCTTGATGACAGTGGCCTCGTCGAGGTAGCCCTTGTCGTCAATGTCGAGCTTGCGGAAGGCATCCTGCAGACCGAAGATCTCGCCCTGCTCAAACTGCGGGTATTTCCTGCGCGCAATGGCTGTCAGCCGCGGTGGAATCTGGGGGATCAGCGTGGAAAGCTTACCGCTGGAGCTTGATTATATTCATGGTAACGGTGGTATGGGGGTGTGGCCGGCGGAGGGCGCGGAGTGTGGATATAAAGACGGGCGCAGAGGCAAAAGTGACTGCCTGGCTCAGCCTCGTTAAGCGTTGCGCGTTCGACGTGTGTTCTCCTTGTCCTGCTTAGGCTGATGACGACGTGGGGCTGCCAAGCGGGCACGGTTGGGCGGCGAGGGGCAGGTACGACAGTACGCACAGTACGCCGCGCTAACGTCATACGGACTTCTACACAGATGCACAGTGTGGCGGGCTAAAGCAATGCAGCCCTGGGCCAACTGTCAAACCGCGCGCTGCGCAGACACATGCGACCCAGCTCGTCGTGCATTGCATTGGCATGTCTGCGCCGCATGCAGGGTTGCACGTCGCATTGAAGACACACTCCCTCATAGCAGACGCAGGGACATCGCGGCCGCGAGCAAGACGCACTGTCCACCGCTGCCAGCTCACACCGTGGAATCGCCGGCGGAGAAGGGAGATTGGCCTTCACTATTTAATGCTGTCCACGGCACGTCATTGTTCACCACCTCCCTCGCACCTGGCTTGCTTACGAGGAGCCGCACGGTGGCGCCGCACGGTGGCGCCAGGACCTCGACAATCGCGCCCGAACACAGCACGACCTGGTCACACAGCCATCATACCATCACAGCAGGAACGATTGCGTAAAAGAAGAGCTTTTGATTCCCTCGTTGTCATCAGAAGGCCCTCCACCATCGATAGCTCGTCAAAGGTTCATAAGAGTAAACACTAGCCCCTACTCCATCAAACGTAAAGATATTGCTCCGAGTATCCGGTGGCTGCTTGTATGCGCAAATGCAGCCCGCCCGGATCTCTGCCGTTGCAACTAGAAACAATAAGGGGTAGGGGATGCTGCGAGCACGCCTGCTCACCCAAAAGCAAACATCATCATTGCCGTCTTTATATTTCGTTTCCGCTTGGTCGTCGTCGAATCTGGCTGGTGGGTTTCGTCTGAGACAATCATGGGTACAGATGACGAATAAGAGCACCAAGTAGCGCGCTGTCTGAGAATGAGTCTGGAATTACTGGTCATCGAGACAGAGGTGGGGTGTGTGTTGAAGGTCGTGACAGCACGCTATCCAAGTACAATGCTACACCCATAATCGTCGTCGACAAGAACCGAGGTAGAGGTAAGAAAATACAGCACCGTCACCCGCAACACAAAGCCAAAACGTCTAAATGAACGAACGTTTGCTTATGTTGCATGCAGGTCGTATATCGTGAGAATGAAAGTGCAGGTAACTGCCGAACTGGTCGTTAAGGTCGTGAATGCCGAGGTACGAAAGTGTAGACGTGACAAAAAGGAGGAGATGGTTAATAAACAAAAGGAGATGTACTCCCGAAGGGGCACGTTGAAGTTATTGCACGACCCGATGCGAGTCAGGTCGTGCGTGTGGTCGCTCCTGAGAGCGAAGAGCAGCAAGGTCAAGCTGAGTCACCGTCTACGTCGCGGAGATAATGATAATCGGCCACAATGTCTACATGATAGCGCTGTTGCGCTACCTTCGGACATGCTGCGCTTGGACTTGCATGGTGTGAGCACGTTGCAGAGCTGGGTTGGGGTCTTGGGCGTAGGGGCCAACGGCGCCTCCTTCCATCGTTTTCCGCCTCTTGAGGCCACCCATGTCGTCGCCTTGAACGCTGTCAGGGCGGTACGCATCTTGCTCCTCGTCGTCACGGCCGCGCTTGGCAGATCCCAGCCCGTTTGTCGCAGGGTAACCTTGGTTGGCATACTGAGTGGGCCCTGGGTACCCATCGTGAGATGCGTTGCCGTTGGAAGCCGCACGAGGATCGTTGCTCATGACGCTGTAAAGGTTGCTCGATGGCAGGCCCTGGCGCTGAGGTGTAGGGTACCCTGAGCTCCATGCCTGTCCTGTAGTTGTTGTGCGTGGAGTTGCGCGTCCTGATCCGTTCTGGTGCGGGGATCCGGTCATCTCTGGGGACAGTTGCGGGTGATCGGGATGCATTGGTCCCTGCGCTCCGCTGGGGTTGTAGCCATATGCGCTTCTGTTGCCGTTGTAGGGCGCGTTGGAGTGAGTGTATTGGTTGTTCTGCTCATGATCACCTTCACCTCCATTAGGTGCATTGACTTGATCGTTGTTTTGTGACAACGAGTTGTCGGCAGGCTTGACCTCGCCCTCATCGGGGACTTCAGTGATCCTGGATGGAGGTGCCATCTCTGTCTTGGTGTACGGGCCGTCATGGCGGTATCCCATCATGGGTTGACCTTGAGTGGGGTATTGACCAGGCTGCGAAGGAGGGGCAGAATACATTGGCCTGGAACCGTCATAGCTCTGCGCAGACGGGTACGAGATGCCCTGCTGCACAGCACCTGGAGGCGTGCTAGCTGGGGTCGTCGGTACGGAGCGAGCGTTGCTCAACCCCGTGTCAATTGACAACGGTTGATTGCCGGGCGCGTTCTGAACATTGGCGCCACTCCATTCATACGAACTGCCCTGATTACCCATACCCATCATGCTTGATGCACTTGTGGGCGGTGTGGGGAAAGTGTGCGCCCGATCGAGGCCAGGTCGGCCTGCTGAAGGGTGAGGCTGGATGGCATGCGGAGGTTGCGACATAGCCGCACCAATAGGGTTGCTCATCGAATGGTGGTGGTGAAGAGAGGGAGGTTGTGATGTGTTAGGGCCTGTGAGGTATCGCGGAGCAGTCTGCACACTGTCAGATCGAGGACGACCAACAGTGGCCATGGCGGCGCTTCCTACACTTTGCCTGCTCTGGTTTGTAGGGTGGTAGAGGAGGGCTCCGATGTCGTGGACGAAGAGGGGATACAGCTGCTCGGTGATCTTCTCCTTGTTTGCGAACTCAAGTGCGCGGTCGAAAGGAATCCTACACTCTGTTAGTGCACGTCTTTAAATGGGTGCTCAGAGCTTACCAGACACCCTTGAGGTGCATTGGGCCAATCTTAACCACGTGCCTGGTCTTCTCGCTCTTCAAAATGCCGTCTCGCCGACCTCGTGTCATGCCAGCAACGTTGAGGAGTTTAGTCCCGTTGATCATGTGGTTGTCTTCACGACGAGCGACGCAGACACCTTTAGCTTCGACCTGAAAACACAGGCTGCCCTCGTCTTCCCACAGCGTGGCGGTCACCCGTGGTTTCATTCCTGGTGGGGCGACCTGTCCAGTGTGGTCGAATGTATGTGACTGGTAGGTTTGCGGCGCTGGTGCTGGTGCACCTGATGACATTGCTTTGATATGTCAGCGAACTGTGTCACATGAAACGGACGTCTGTACCTACCCGGGAGCTGAATTGCGGAAGGGACCATAGAGCTGTTCATCGATGATGACGCTGGTAATTGGGACGGCACACCGTTCCCGTAACCATACGAGGGGTAGCCTGACGGTGCAGATCCATATTGAGGGCCAGGTTGCAACATCGACGGTTGTTGCGGGTAAGAGTAGTGAGAAAGTCCTGCGGGAGGGCCCGAGGCAGGCGCATGTGCAGTGGCAGCAGACATGTGGGGTGGATGTACGTCGGCGTACGATTGCATCTGGTTCATGCTGGTGTATCCCGCTTGAGGGTAGCCGGGGCTGTTCTGGGTACCGTACGGAGAGCCTTGCTGCGACTGCGCATGCAATGGCTGACCGTCGCGGTTCAGTGCTTGTGGCGTCTGTTCTGGAGAGGGCGTCTTAAACCCAGCGGCCTGGCCGTGCAACGAAGCGGCGTATGAAGTGTTCGAACTCGCAATCGAACCACCACGTGTGGAATCACCTCGAGGCGACGAGTTTGTAGATGAGCCACTAGGGAAGGACGCGTAGGGTTGGATCTGTGGAAGTGCTGGCAGACGCTCGGTGGGTGCAGCAGTCTTGAGCGTGTAGTGCGAGTTGTACCAAGTGTCAACGGGGCCGCGGGCGTGGACCGATGAGATCGATGGCAGCTCCAGCTTTACGGTATTGAGAGTCAGTCGCTTGCGCGCGCAAGATGTTGATGTCGAGAAAGATCCTCGTGAGACTCAAGGACACTATGCACAAGATAGCCGAGTTTGTAGCTTAAGATCTAATGAGCTTTGCTGCGCAGTGTCACCCCGTGCGATTTGTCGCTGACGAGACTTCGCTGTAATATAGCTTGTTCCGCAACGGGCGAAGACCTTCACCGCAAGTCAGTTGTTTGCTTTGACAGGGCTTAGCAGGGTCAGGGTCGGTCAAGAGCGCAAGCCAATAGAACGCGCCTGAACGCGTGCGCAATCAGTGCAAACCAATTGCGCATGGCTGCCTGCACGGCTCTTGGAGGCTGCTCTCCAAATGGTCGCCTCCAGGGTCGGGTGGCTGGTTTGGGCAGAGGTGGACGGGAGGTACTCACAAGTTGATACTGGAGCAGCAGGAGCTATAGTATGCTCAACGGACACGGCTTGAACGCTACAAACAATGCTGTACAGTCAAAAGGCGAGTCGTAACGTCGTTGCAATCGTTAATCGAGAAAACGCAATGCTTTTGGAGTCGTTTAAACACGCTTAATGACGAATTGACGAATACCGGCCTGGAAGAATATCGATAGGGTCCAGAGCAACTAGGAACATCTACTTTCGAGTTGCGTCGTGTTGGGTCGTCGTGGTCGGTCGTTATGTCGTTGCGCTCGTCAATCGCGGGCCGTGCAGTATCGATACTGATGGTTCAACCCAGCAAAAGGAACACTACGCGACTCACGCGTTAGTAGCTGTGGTGCACAGGGAAGACGGACAATGGTTCGACGGGTGCCAACCTCCGCCAGACGGTGTACAGAAACAAAAGCCAGCAGACAGCGTGTTGCTGACTGCGTGGGGAGGGCGGCGGTATTGAGGCGGAGGTGGTTGGGATGGACTTGGGAAGCTAGTCTCGACCGCAACGGACTGCCACCGACCAACCAGACAAAAGAGCGATAGGCGAGGGCACGGGAGATGCTGGTTTGGGGCCGAAACAGATGCATGCGAGGCTTGTACGGAGAGTATTGGGGGGTCTAACGTACCAATGCCTCAACGAACGGACGCTGGGAGCGCAATACTCACGGCGATGCTGGTTGTCTGGCGAGTGTGGAGAAGAGGTAGTTCTCGTCGGCGGTGCTGCAGGATTCTCTGCAGGCTCGACAGCAGGCAGGCCGTAGCTAAGAGGGCTGACCGAGACAGGCGAGCCACGCACGCCCCGCACAACAGTCCGTTCGAGGATGGGCTCTTTTTCGCAGACGGCGTGTCCCTACAATGTCAGTGCGCTATCGACGCCGCTGGCAAGAGGATCCGAGAGCGCTGATGTCGCTGCTCAACGGGACGGCGCGAGTTTGCAGTAACGGCGGCACGAGCACGGGTCTGCAATGGAGACGTCTTGCTGCAGCAATGGCGGCCAGGTGCAGATGCGTCAAGAGCGCGCGCTGTGCTGTAGCTGTACCTAGAGACGGGTGGTGGAGATCTTCTGGGGACGCTCAGCAGAACGCGCCCACGAGCCGCCGCTCGCACACAATCTAAATTCCCTTCGGGCCTGGTGGCAGCCATCGGCGCAAGCCAGGATGGGGTGGCCCGGCCTGCGCTCCCAGCCTGGGCCGAGAAGCAACTGTCCGTGAAGACGACCGTTTCGCGCGCGAGAAGCACAGACGCCCGCCACCGTGCATGCTGACTGGGCTGATCGGCCGTCACAGACGCTGCATGGAGAACAGCCTGGCAGGGACAGGGCTGCCAGGCCTATACCACGACGACTATGCATGCAAGCGAGGCAGCTCCACTCCCAGCCACCTGACGACAGAAGTCAGCATCCGCACGACAAGACAAAGGCACAGCAGATCAGTCGTCGAGCTCCGGCGCCCGGCCTGCCGCGTCAGAGGTCAGAGCCCGCGCCAGACAGGAGGGGTGCAGAAACGGCGGAGCAATTGCTATTCTCGTGGCGCCCGCCAGCAGCACCACCCACCAGCGACGGTTGACCACCTCGCTCAGTGCAGGGGTCTTGCGCCAAACTTAGCGGGCGGCTACTCTTTCAACAGCGTCCCGCGCCCTCAGGCCCCGGCTGCGCCCCCGATAGGAAGCTGATGGCTGGCCCCGTCGCCGCCAGTCAGAGCAGCCGGAGTTTCATGGTGGAGTGCCAGCAAAGTTACCGACATGATAAGAAACGTTTCTTAGTCAGCCGCAGCCGGTGCGTGATGTTGCGGATGCCGGGTGCACGGTCCACTTGCCAAGCGCCAGCAGCATCCTGGCTAGCGATCGAAAGGCCGACCCTGTACACACAACTTGGTCCTTTGCACGCATGGGCGGCCGAGTGCGCTGAGTGGTCCGCCAGCCGCGATGATGTGCACTGTTGATGCGAGTCAAAGTAGCGGAAAGCCTCAGCAGTAGACACCATCGGAACTGGAGCATCCAGAAGTGCTCCACAGAAGCAGACTTCCCGCTGTCGGTCCGCAACGCTCATTCTGAAACGCAGGCTGGACCGCCACCGCACCTGCTCGTCATTGTTTCCGCTTTCATTACGGGCTTTGATGCTTCAGGCAGGCCAGCCTACGGAATCGAGCAACGTGGTCTGGGCATCTCGAGCGGATTCCCCCTCAGGCTAAATGCCCGGGGCCACGATCCAACGACTCTCGCCCAGGGATGGGCTTGAAAGCGTGCGGGAGAGACGGACGGTAGGCCGCGCAGGCCACATCCTCGCAGGGGCGTCACTCAACAAGCTAGCCGTGGTTGGATGGACGTCTTGTCACATTCCTATGACCTGAACACTCTAAAGTAGGCATAGAGAGCGTCTATCGCCTTCTCGCGCGAGGCCAACATTCAACATTGTCAACAAGCTTTTGGGGTGCGAAGCGAGCGACTCCAGAATGAGCATGTGCAACGTGGAGACTCGACAGAGTGCGACGCTCATGTCATGTCAGCGGGGTGGTCAATGAGAAGGCGAGATGAGCCACACTCAGCGCAGCAGGAGCGCCGCGGCACCCCTCGTCTCCACTCGTGCTCACAGCTCGACTCCCACACAGAGTGAATTCGCTCGACAAACGTGCCGTTGGTGCCACCGGCGTGGTATCGATGTGGATGCCATCGTGAATGATAGGGCGACGGCCACTTGCGGTGTGAGTGATGTGTTGTCCGCTAGTCTCCTTCGGCCCAGCTCAGTCACGCCTTCCTGCCTCGATTCTCCAACCGCCACCCGCGCAGAACTCCATCATTGTGTCTCGCTCTCGGGTCCATTGTCCCAACTCCTTGGGCGGGGCGAGACGCTGCTACACAAATCGACCTTTACAGTAAGCTGAAACAATTGCTGCGCTACAATGCACCTGCACCCTGTGCATGCGCTGATGTTCGCCGCAACACCAAGCTCGTGTTTGCCCAAAGCAGACCGTCTCAGACTTGGTCAGAGTGGAATGCAATCGTCACGGGACCCGCAATACCGCGCATTGCGGGACAGGCCGGCTCGGTTTATGCACCTTCCATGCGAACGGTGGGAGGGCAACTGGACCATTTCGTGCCAGCCACATCTGACAGAGAGCACTGTGCCAGCCTGGCCACCTTAGGCGCCAAACCAACTGTTCGCATCTGATTCGACCCCATCCACCACATGGAGTATCCAGTCTCCACACGGTGACGAAATTCTTCGGCCTCGTTCTTTAATCTTTGAGGAGACGTGGCAGCGAATCCTGCCCTTCAATACGTCTGATGTCTACGCCTGTGCTACCAACTGACCACATCCGATGGAGGGAGTGTGCATCGTAGATTGAGCTCCATCAACACTAGGATCAAGATTGAGAATACATGCCCTTACAGCCTGGTGGTACTGTGGCAACCTTGCGGAGCTTGTGGTACCACGAGAGTCGTAAGCGATCCCGTACTGTGTCACCTTGTGGAAGCTGAAGTCTCCACCATCCCTTCAGCAAGGCTCGGTCATACCATCGTCGCGTGGGCCGGTGTCTAGCAAATGCACAGGTCAGAATAAACGTGCAGCGCAGCGCATCCGGCGCGAGGTGGGAGCGGATCGTGGAGAAGGCCCGCGCCCGTCTGTACATGGCTTGGAATCAGCGGGCATGCTGACCACCACCACATTGACACGCAAATTTAAACCATGATTATCAAACCTGGCCTCGCCAAATACAGGATCATGTTGATCGTTCATAGACAGTGTTCCACTTTTGGCATTTATGCCAGCCAATCGCTCAGCGGCGAGGCGATTTTTACGGTATCAGCCATCGCCTCGAGCACAACAATGTTCTCGTGAAGTGGCAACGCATAGGACTGTGCACATCTTGTTCAACACACAGGGAAGACCGCTCTAGAACGGGTGACTACGACCGCCAGCTTTTGCTCTTCGGATGGGCATTACCTACAGCAATGTTCCTGTCGCTATGGTCCGTTCCACCCTTTGGCAGAGACGAACATTCGAACGTCGCTCGTGGATAGCTCTGAGTAGGTAGTTGCAATGCTGGGCCGACGTTCCTGCAGCTCTGAGGCCATCCCGCAGTACGGCTGCGCCTGGCGAGAGATGTGCTTCGATTGGCTAGGTTCGAACTGCACCTACCCGCCTTTGCATATGCATGTGATAAAGGGTATCCCTGCGTGGCGGCCCCTCCTCGCTTCGTCTATCGAGCATGGCCCAGGTGAACTGCTGCAGCACCTTCTTGCATGCAGTTGCACACAACACAACTCTGTCTGTGACATTCCTGTCGCGATCATACGGACTCAGCCATATTGATTCCTCATTGAGTAGTCAGGGACTCCACATCTCAAACTTCAAATCGATATCGATCAGCATTCGTCTTCTTGACTAGGTAACCGATCAGATACAACATTCCGCCAATCACCGTTGGCCACGTCAAAAGCCAGCAGAGCCGTTATCGGGGTCTGGACGGAGCAGCAAGCCATCGCCGCTCCTTGCATCCCGATTAGTGTCGTGGGGTGCTAGATCATCCCGTGATTGGCGGCATGGCCAAGCATGGCTGAACTCACCGGTCGTGCGTGGAGTCAATCCGCCCCACTGCTTGTCATCTCACCTCATGCTCTTGTGTCCGGCTCGCTTGCTGCAGCATTCTCTAGCGCCTTGTGTGTAAACTTCAGATGCTCATCGAAGGCCTCAACAGACTTTGACAATGTAAGTGAGGGGGCAATCAACGCGTTTACCCGCTAAGCCGTGGACGATCCTGGAGAAGATAGACTCCTACACCGCTAGTCTATTCTTGCCTCCCCGTAGCCTCTCAAGAAGAGACGTTCGGTAATATCCAGGGTGTTATGGCGAGCTGGGCTTGTCGCATGGACAGCTTTACCCCACCTCGCACGCGTTGCAATACCTACCTAGCTCCCTTGCTGGAAGCCTGTGGGTATGGGCATTTGAACATGAACCGCCAGTGACTAGAATTGATATCTACATCGTAATGTATAATGAACGTCAGCGATACCCGCTGCAATGCACCGTCCCATAGCGGCCGCAAGCAGGTGGTCCATCTCGCAGCAAGCAGAGCCGCTTGCTATCACGGCGCATTCGCTTCCGCCTCCGCATGCCGCGCACGACATACTTGCGTCTAGCCGATTTTCTGGGGACACACCGCAGTCTGGCATCTTGAAACCTGACACCTCAGATTGTTTGGAGCATTTTTGCTTTAGCAATGCACTGTTAGAGATCGCAGCTCAGGCATGCGCAATACCAGCTCCGTGGTGCTTGCAGAAGCCGTTCCCCTTCTGCTGGCCTGCCGCTTGTGCATTGAACCCAGCGTCCAGACTAACGTATGGATCTCCAGCGACCCGTCTGCAATTGCGGAAAGCGGCCCTTCGCGGCCTCGCAGGATATTAGACAGTGGCGGCGGAGATGATTGTTGGCACAGGCGCATCCCTCCCAAAAGGAAGGTCCTTCATTCTATTTTGCCATAATTTTGTACTGATGTTTTAGGCAAACGATAGCGGTTCTTCATGAGCTCCGACTCGTTCTGATGTTTAGCGCATGTGATGGCTATCAAAGAAACCATAACGGCGGATCAGGTGGCTTGACACCTCGGACGTCGACACAAGGGTGCTTTGATGCTAGAATTGTGCCTCATGTGCAACGGCAACCGAGCTGCCGAAATCTCACCAATAAGTCCGTACCGTGGCTTTCGAAGGCTCACGAATAGCGCCTTCCAGGAACTCGCTTCCTTTCGCAGCCCACCAACGACACCACTACCAACTCTCGTCCTCGCAACGCCATCCCGCAACGCAATGCAATACTCCCGAACCGAATAATCCTTACACTTGGACATCCTCGGCCCACGCGCCATACTCCGTACCAAACGTTAATTGCGCTTATACCCACGCTAGGTCCTAACGTCCAAGCTCTAGCCACTAACACGCATCGACCATGGTCCGCACTCCAACCGCTCCTAACCCGACTCTGGCTTCCGATGCCCTAGGAGTTTGGGGCCCACTCGATCAGATCATATCGAGGGGCCGTGCGGGCCTTGCGCGGCCAACACGGCGCAAAGGCCAGCGGCGTGGAGGCTGAGCAAAGGCCAGTGCGGAGGAGCTGGCGTGCGCGCCGGGTGAGTGCGTCAGTCAGTTGTTGCAGTGAGGCTGGGAAGTCGGCATGGCATGATGGCCAGCATGGAGGGCTGGTCATAGTAGAGCTATGACCGTTGCTGTATGAAAATCTCTGCAGCAGCGGGCCGAGAGAAGCCGCGTCCGGGCGTTGCAGATGGCAGCTGCGAACTATATGCGATGCGATGCAAAGCGATGAATGCGGACATGGCCGAGGGTGCCTGTGTCTGTTGGAACAGGTCAGTGCTGGGGTGGTTTGCCTGCGGTTTGGTTGTGCGATTGAACGGGGCTGTGTTTGGAAAGCTGGGATTGTGTGGGACCTCCAGGATTTCTTTCTGCTATGTGATAGTTCTCATAGTTATGTGCTTAGTGGTTGACTACTATCAAAATTGTCTTCAGCACGAGCTTACTCCCTCAAGGAGAGATCGTTCAGCTTTGTGTGGTGGAGCCTTTGAAATGGAATGAACGACAAGCCAACCTTGCGCAGAATCTCGAACGGAGAATAACGACTCGCTGGCCTGGACAACCGCAGTACTCAAATCAATGCCTGGCGCAATTCTTAGATCTGAAGTACGCATAATGTGTTCATATTGCAATTCCCACTCAACATGCTTCCTCGTAAAGGCCACTGACGACTCGAGTCAACACATTGTCTGTGTCCAATATATTACAGCGAATCCTCACCTATTACTGATGATCTAATACAAGCAACGAACGGTGGTCTTCGAGACAACACTCCAACCTGGGACGCGCAAGCCCAATACCCCCGTCCCAATCTCCAAAGCCACGACGCCTCAGCGATTGCGAAACACCGGCCTCGAGTGTTCCGTTGCACGCCACATTGATCGTCGGTCGATCAACCGGTCGACGACGCAGTCATTCACCTAATACCTGCAGTGCAACATGCGGGCACTACTTTGATCCAATATGGTATGCTGATGGAAGTTGGGCTAGTAGCAAGACATGCTTGTTGCTGTAGTCGATGATTCGCTCCCGCAGAGCGGATGTGGCGTTTCGAGTACAGGGTGGCTAGAGTCCGCTTAGGCTGCTGAGGAACTCCTGGGGGGAGATCAAACTATGCATGTGTAAGCTGAGACATTGCAGTACAGATCTTCAGTGATGCCAAAGAGTTCGAGATGAGGTACGAGAACAGTGGTGGAGGCGTGCAAGTCGAGACTTCCATTAGCTGCTGATCATATAAACCCAAGAAGTAAGTCTTGGTGGTTTCACAGAAAGATTAGAGGATGACTCTACCAAAATAACAGTTTGTATTAGTGCCTGGCTCCAAGACAGATGGCGAGATCTTCGAGTGTCAAGCTTACTTACTCGAGAATTACTCAAGGATTACGCGTAGCTCTTCTAGTCCAGCATTGTGTACACACTGGTCGATTTGTGCTCAGGACGAACATGTCGGATACCACAGTGTTGTGATCGTTGCCAAACTACACGCAGAGCATATATCGAAAGGCACAAGGTGATTGGTTTCTCTGCTATCGGCAGAGCAAGGAGTCTTGGAGATGACCGAACGTTCACTATCACATGGGTAAGTATAGCATAATTCCTTGGTAAGTTCTGTCATTATTCCTTTGCGAAAGCCTCGACATGTCTTAGAGATGGACCTGGATAAAGTTTGTGTCGAGACAGGGTCGAGTATACTTGTCTAATGTATAACAGCACGGGCTGTGCAACATCGGGTACTTACCCCTGCCCTGCGATACAGCTTCTCGATACGTACGTACATGGTCAAGGCCTGTAGTAGCTGATTCAGGGAGTGACAATCTTGGGGACGGGGTAGATCTTGATTCACCGCAGCGATATCAGAGATTCCATCGACATAAGCCTAGTGCTGTGAGAAAGCTCACGGATATTTCGACATGTTCAGGCTGTAAGATATCGCAAGATCGAATCCTTCCCGGAAGTGCAAGCATGAAGGCTGTTATTGTAGGGGTGAAGCAAAAGTTAAGGAAAATATGCGCAAGCATAGAAATACTGATTTGGCAGTATGGCTATGTAACTTCATGGAGCGAAGGACGTTTTGAACGTAGGACGCTCATGGACTTGCAGAGCAGACAAGGTCCGCAATTGAGCAAGTGGGCACGACAATGCCATCCACCTTGGGCAGAAGTTGAACTCAAGAGACCGGCACGAGAGATCCGAGGTGATGAAAATTCATGTCGTTACGAGATGGGGACGTTGAAAGAAGGCACAAACTCGCCGCATTCTAACAGGCGGTGAGCCCCGCACTAGTCAAAGCCGCAAGTGCGCCGCATCCCAACTTCCTCACTCCCATCTTCGCACATTCACCCCTGCAATCCTTACAAGACCGATTTGCACCCCTGTCAAACAGCAAGCAAACGATACAAAATGCCATCTCCCAGCGATATCCTCTCAGACCCAGACATCAACAAGGCCTACGAGGATGTTAGAAGCGATAAATCGGAGACCACGTGGCTCGTTCTCAAGTATGAATCCGCGACCAAAGACAACTTGAAACTGGCTGCCAGCGGGACTGGTGATATCTCCGAGATGACCGAGACCTTGGGTGACGATGAGGCGGCATATGGATACGTGCGTATGAAGCTAGGCAATGATGAGTACTCAGAGCGTGTCAAATTCGCGTTCGTTGTTTGGGCTGGTAAGTATTTCTCGCTTTTTTGTGTATCGAAGGCGATGTATACTTCAGAAAATTCCCGCTTATTGTGGCCACAATCGTGATCTGTTCTGCTGATCGAGATACGGCCGAAGCTGACTGAGCGGGCAGGTCCTAACACGAAGATCATGCGAAAGGCTAAGATGAGCTTTCAGAGTGGGCAAGTCAAGCAGGTCATCCGAACTTATGCTGTGGAGATTCAGACAAGTGACAAGAAAGAGCTGGACATAGACGCCGTCACTATGAAGCTTCGCAAAGCTATGGGCGCGAACTGTGAGATGACCATTTGCTCACGTTGAACTAATGCTGACCTCGGACAGACGATCGACAAGGCTCAAGCTACTAAGTTTTGCCATTGAATACTATTTATTCGCTTTACACTACGTTGCCGAATACGGAATTGAATTCAAGCGAAAGCCGGGACTCGGCATCGGCTCGGATGCCCGTTCAGGTTCATCACGATCATACCAGTAGTATTGTCCTTCAAGGGCTCAATTGGTCCATGCATCACTGAAGAAAGAATTAAACTTAGAAACTAATTAACATCCCGCTATGGTTTGGTTTGGATTGCTGAGCTATTTGAATTCAATACCACGCCAGTTCCTACGATATTTGTTGATTACAATCGTACCGATACATGGCGAACTTTCGTGTCCAGCACGATTAATATTCTTTTCAGCAGCTTCAAGCGGCTCCAATTGCCGTTTGTGCTTTCTGGCTAATGTCCACATAATCTTTGAGCTGAACCCCTGAGCAATCATGAAGGCGACGTGGCAAAATGGCGTGGCAAACTGCACAGCGCGAGACCACCCAGACATGTGGATCCCGTAGAAATACATGGCAACAATAGTCTCGCCAACAGTACCGAGAATAGTCAGGACCATGGCGATATAGCAAAGCCACATATTCATGCGATGCTTCTCGGGCCAGACAGTCCGAGTGATCAGGACTGGGCGAGGCCACAAACCAGCCAGAATGTCGAAGATGCCTAGTTTGAGAGTCAAAGAGAGCCATCTAACGGTGAGTGGGGAACATACCATATGTCATTATCAACACCGTATAAGCTGTGGTGTTCGACTCGACCTGCCAGCGTACATTTCTGGTGACCATGATGGACGCAACAAGGACTGCTCCAAGGTGATGGAGCACACTTACTAGCGCTACATCTGAGCTTATGTACATCAGCTCATGTAAGTACATGCCAATAAATATGGACGTTGCGATGATCGTGATGTCGCCCATTGTCGTTGTCGCCCCCTTAATGAAGGGAGTGCTAAAATCAGCTAGTCCAGTGACGACGGCCAAGTAAGGATACAAAGCAAGCGATATCATGAGAATCTTTGCTGAGATCAAGACATGGTGGTTGACAAAGCGACGCTTCTGACTGGCAGTGAGCCACTCAAATGTGTTCCGGTAGATTATTTTGGGGAAGAGATAGTCCGATGAGAGGCGTGTGGCGATGAAGAACACGATGAGAGTCTATCTTATAAGTTAGCTTAGCTCGACAACGAGCCATTTGAAACTTACAACTGTGGAGAGCAGAAAGCCATGGTGAGAGTAGTTGGAGACCAGGTGATCTGTCAGTTTCTGGATGACATGAGCGCCGGAAGGCAAAGTAAGCTCGGCTATAAATTCGACATCGTGGGAAAGCATCTTAGCCGCTTGTAAGGCAGTATGATAGTGAAATTGCGTCGTGATGAGATGATCAAAGTGCGACTAAACAAGCGTGAAATTATCTTACAACGAGTTAACCAGTCGCACATACCATGACTGAGAATTAAAGAAGGAGAGTATCGAACGCGATCACATTGGTTGTTGGGCACTAGTGCACTCACTCAAGGGTAGCGAGCCAAACCCCCATATCGCCTTCCCAAAGCTACACCTCCAGCAGTGGCCTTCGGACTGACCAAACAGTCTCGCCACTGACTTGCTCAGGAGCCACACATCACAATAGTATCGGAAACATCTAGTTCTGACCAGTCCGAGATTGACGTATCGACAAGAGGTCCAGATATTTCGAAAGCCTTTCACTGCGATACATGAAGCTACACAGCAGAACGTACCGGCTTGGAAAGAAGATGCATCGCGTCCGATTCTTTTCCGGACTTTTCAATAACCTCTTCTAGTATCTGTACTAAATTGGAGAGGACGTTTTCGGTACGATCGATGTCCCTTCAAATTGAACAACAAATCCCATGCCTTCAACCGACGCGATACCTGAGCAATTCTACGCTCGTGACAATAATTGGTGGGAGACAGGGTGGTAGATGACGCTGAATAAGATGATCTAGAGCCCCTGCAGAATTATTCCCACAGTACCGTCAGATTCGGAGTCATTCTTGGAATAAGGGACTTCTGCCACATTAGCGTGCATGGTATGCCTTAGACAGGATGGACTCGTTGTGTGAATGAGTACTCCCTGCGGCACGACATTGACAATAGCAGGGCTGGTGAAAATCTTGGGAATTACCTAGGTACGCTTGCCTTCCAATTTTATGTCATTGCTACTAAACATGACTCGATAGAGACCATACACGTCTTGAACAGCACAAAAGCTTCTGAAGCATTCCCTGCATAATCTTATACTAGCGTTGCAGCAGTTTCGATTAGAGCGTGTGTTGATCACATCTCCCAGCGCTGATACCCGTACTGCCCTTGCCATTCCACAATGTTATGAAGATAGTGTAGTGCCTCCCATTGTATTTAGGTTTTTAAAGAGTCCAAAAGAGACCTTCAATATCAGTGTCCCAATCTTCTGAACCATGAAAGATGACTGGGCTTGCTCACAATCGAATAACTGAGGCTAGCTGCTGCAAAAGTGTGAACGGATCTAGATACCATGTCAGACTTGGGCGTACAGTTCTCACTTGGCGTACTATAGATAGGTGTGTTCAACAACTAAAGCCGGGACTTGCTTTTTCTCGCCTCAACTGTTAGTGTCACACATTTGAAACCCAGTGATACTCAGTTATGCTGATCTTCAGCCCGGATGAGAGAATCCAGATCGGCGCCGCTTTGTATCCACGTCTTGTAACGTGTGTACATGTGCAATCTTCAAAAAGAAATTCTTTAGCTTAATTCCTGTCGCTGCAAGCCTCAGACTGCAACGTTACCAGTTTCTTGAGCCTACGTGCATGTTACATTTCGATGCACCTCTCCAGCCGCATTCTGGCGGTACAGTGCGACTGAGACATTCTCCCGATACCCGAAAAGATCGAGTCTTATGTGATGTCCTGGCGTCTGCTCTAGAAGTTAGACGGCGATTGTACTTAAAGTTCAGGTGCAATATGTTGACGTCAATCCATGAAAGCAACAGTGACATGGAATACATGCAAAGTCTGATCGGCCGCATTCATCATGTTGTCATACTTATCTGTTCCGTCAAAACTCTCATATAAGCCGCTCATGCTTCTTTTTCTGCCGAACGGCTTCTACAAATCCAACCCTTGCATCCTTCAAAACCCTTCCCGTCTAACCTTCCGGAGCATTATGATACATAATCCCACACCACGCATTCAAAAGCCAGGGATCTCCATACCTTTCGCCATCATTCGAAATTCTACACTCAACTGAGTATGCGCTTGTCTGCTTCGGCCGCGATCTAGGTCCAAAAGTCCTTCAGCAAGCCTCATGAACTATGTTGTTCTGGTACCAAAGAAGGCACCTTCAGAGCAGCCCGATATTCGCGGAGAAACCTCCCTGTCCATACCCGTGTCCGTCTCATTGTCTCTGCTCTTGATCGGGTGTCTACGATTTATTTTACGTATGGCTGACCGCTTTATGTGTCCTGATATGGCGAACCCTATCCATCATCTCTCGCTTTTTTTATCTGTCCAAAAAATTCTGACAGGTACTTGGATGTGCCTGTCTGTCTGTCCGTCTCTGCTTCCAACCCGTCAGCATCTCTCCCCATGACACTGATCTCCACGCAAAATCAAGACTGCGAAGTCATGATTCGGGTTGATATTCTTTTGCTCCATAATCTGACACTTTCATTCGTAAAACCAGCTTGAACGGTTCAATGGTCGAAGAAGTCCACCACAGCACTAGAAGTGTCTTACTTCCCTGGTAGCTAAAGCGATACTAGAAGCTATCCTGCTCCTTGCTGCCTCGTCTGCTGGGGCCCGATCGGCGTAGCTTTGTCGTACCTCTCGATTTATTTATCTCTGCACCCTAGATTTTTCCCAATATCCAACCCAGGACGCCGAATAGAACATCACTGCATGGCTAAGAAAAGTGTATCCGAAAATTCATTTGCCGTCTCTCGCGGTTCAAGTCCAAAATGCAACCAGAGTCTTTCGATGCGAGCGAAGAAATAACAGTACTTCTAATGTGAAGTCTGTACCTCCAAGAAACCCCCCTGCTAGTATTGCATGCTGCTTGTATTAGCTCTGCACCACCAGTCGATAAAGAACGCGCCGTTGAGATGCTCGGCGAAGTGCAGAGTACATCTCGGCTGTGTTTCCCAATTGTACTGCGCGGTATCGAAAAGAAGCAACGACTCAAAAATGACTAGGAGCGAGGAGAAAACAGTTTGATGCCAACGTGAAATGGATCTCCCCTCCTCAAAAAAGGTCGCCAATGCAAGTTCTGCAGTACTGCATATCGAGAAGGTAGCCAGATGATTGTTGTGTTGTCCCACCACCGTATACCTCCTAATCACAGATTATGCCAACAGAGCACGGTTGCTAACATCGATCGGGTAAACGCTGGACGGAACACTGTTTACTACTATGTCATCGTGTATTCGTCATTCGTCGGGACTGAAGCCGTCATAAAGCCACCTCTGAAACATGTACAAACCGCGTATCGGTATAACAAAACACTCGCCTAAATCTACAAGTTACTTCCCCCACTCTTCTTGTCAGTGGACAGAAAGGGGAAGATGTGGGCCAGCCCACCCCCTTCTTTCTTCACTGGCGCTAATGCGCGTGGGTCCGCACTATCTGCCGGCTGTGAGTTCGGCTTCTTCTCCAGGCCTGGCTGGTCCGCGATATGGTTGTCCAGCCATTTCTGCTGAGCAGCGCCCAGCTTGAGTGTCTGATCGATGGACTTGGTGAGCTTATCGACCTCGTCTTGTAACTGTTCGTCCCTGGTCCTCGTGCCCTGCGGCTCCTCCTTCTCGGACACGATCTGGCCGTCTTTCGCAGTGCTGGCCCACAGCGATGCGAGTTCATCGGTCCACCCCAGCGCGTCGGCAAGCTCTTTAACGCCAGTGTCGCAGTCCTTGAGGATGAGGACGTCGTCGGGTCGCGAACCGAGCGTCCCGACTCGCTCCATGTTGACCAGGAGTCGTGGGACGGATTCGTTGACTTGATCGGGGAGTGAGGCGAAGGGGTGCACGGAGAGGGAGGTTCCGAGGATAATGCAAAGATCGGCAGTCATTACGAGGTCGATGTTTTCGAAGAACTCGCGGGGAAGCTGTTCGCCGAAGAAGACAATTTTGGGCTTGACGAGACCGTTGCATGTTGTGTCGATGCAGCGTGGAACTGTCTTGTTCTCGATGTGAACGAGCATCTGCTCTTTGGGGTACGACTTCTTGCAGTCAATGCATGCTTGGCTGTGCAGCAATTAGCGGGATGATGACAGTAGATGCACGGCTTACTTACTCTGCGAAACTACCATGTGCTTCGATGATCTTGTCACCGGGCACACCGGCTTCTCGTTCCAGGCAGTCGATGTTCTGTGTGAAGAGCTTCAGCAGTAGACCTTTCTGGTGCAGCAGGGTGATGAATGAGTGTGTGATAGTCGGTCGGAATTTCCCAGGATACAGCTCTTGCGCAAGTGTATAGAACGGAAGAGGGTTCTCGCGGAAGAAGGACAGCTCGAAGACGGCCTCGGGGTGTGGTAGATTTAGGCGCTCCAGGTTGGCGTAGAGTCCTGTCTCTGGCGAGCGGAAGTCAGGAATGCCGGCAGATGTCGAGATACCAGCACCAGTCTATGTATTTGTTAGCAATGATACCACCTTCTTAGTGCAAGCTTACAAGAACAACTATCTTCTTCGCCTTGCCGTCTTCGATGTACTGCGCCAGTGCTTCGGTCGAGCGTGCGCCCAATGTGAATGGCCGCGTGGACGGATCCACCATGGAAGACTCCTCGTTGCCCATCTTGCGGACTCTGCCTGCTTGCCCTCTATTTCTGTTCTTCGGGCGGTTCTTCTCTGCCTTGTCTTTGCGCCGCGGCTGATCCTCCTGAGCCTGCTGGCGATATTCCTGGCGTCGGCGACCTATCTTGGAGTTGCTGAGGGGTAGTGGTGGCTATACGGGTACAGACAAGATATTGGGCCTCTGCGCGACTTGGTATTACTTAGTGTGGAACGTTGAACGGTGGACGTGTCTGCCTTCGTGGAGCTCGAAATAATCTCGAGACTCGAACTCATGGCGGGGCTGCGTCATTGGTGCGCCGAGCCAATGGGAGTGCAAGGAAATGGCAAATCATCAGCGCGATTGATCTCCTTGAACGCGTCGAGTAGATGTAATGGATAGAAGCCGACTTTCTGCAATGAAGCAACACATTGCATGAACATATGAAACGGTGGTGAATGTCAGACATGGCAGTCTTCAAGTACTTGAAGCGCATTGCAGTGTATGACCAGACCAGCGCACACAGCAGGCAAAGAAGACAGTAGGTAATATGGCACTTGCCCCTCGCACGTGTGTACGAGCTCTGTGTATGGAAGAACGGACCGTCCAAGTCTGCGGGGGCGCCATCGTAGTTCTAGTCTGCCTTTGGGCGTTTCGTATGCGCAGGGCCGCTGCCGGACCCACGCGTCATAGACGGGGCATCAGATGCTCGCTGCGAATGAGATGGCCAAACACATTCATGCTAAGGCTCAAACTGCGCGCAACGCCGCTGCTCGATGTTGCGTTCGCGGCCGTCGCGTGTTGCGCGCCAAGCCGGCTAGCTCCGTTTGGCCATTGGAAGTCTTTCGTCGCGCGCTGACGACCATCTCCTGGCCATCACCTCCACCCGGAGCACCCCGACCTGTCTCAACCACCGCGTCTGTATCACTACGCCCACATTCCGGCCTGATACCAACACCAACATGTCTCGCGGAGGCGGTACTACGCTCTATGTCACCGGCTTCGGCCACGGCACCCGCGCGCGCGACCTCGCCTACGAGTTCGAACGGTACGTTCCATAACGCCATCTCCCACCCGAACGTCGAACATATCATCGTCGCGCCGTCCATATCCTCGTCGCGCCCTCTTTCCACCGCATCCGCATCTACGCTGCTTGCCATTTACCTGCGCGTTCCCAACGCGCACGCGCCCAGCCTCGCTCCTTCCCTCGGCGCTCGTGCGCCTGCCAGCCGCACCGCCCTCCTTCGTCGCCGTCCGCACCACATCGACATCAAACATCTCTAACATGCTTCAAGGTACGGTCGCCTGGTCCGCTGCGACATCCCGGCCCCACGCTCGGCTTCGTCTCGTCTGTGAGTATAGTTCCACTTACGCACCCATCGGGCGCTAACAGTCCAGCAGCTTCGCTTTCGTCGAGTACGAGAGCCGCCGCGACGCCGATGACGCTTATCACGAGATGCACAACAAGCGCATCGGCCGCGACGATCTCTTGAAGATCGAGGTATGTTCCTGTGTTTGACCGCAAGAAGCTTGGCTGATGACGTGTAGTGGGCCCGTACACCTCCCTCAGCATCGTGGCGCTTCGACTCAGGTCGCGATCGCCCTCGCAGCGAGCGTGGTGACCGCAGCTCTCGCGGCGACGATCGTGGTGTCCCCGCCCGCGGCGACCGCTCTCCTCGTGGTGATGATCGTGGTGTCCCAGGCCGTGGTGACCGCTCCCCTCGCCGCCGCAGCGTTTCTCCTCGTCGTGAGCGTGGTGGTTCTCCCCGCAAGGACCGCGAGCGCGACTACGAGCGCCGCGACCGTGACAGGTCCAGGAGCCCTGTCGATGGCGACCGCGAGATGAAGGATGTGCGCGACCGTGAGGACGACCGTGGCGACCGCGAGCGTGGCGATCGCGAGCGCGACGAGAGGCGCGAGGGCGAGGCTCGTCCTGCCGTCGAAGAGCGCAAGGGTATGACTTCCGACCAGCAAAGCAGTAACTTTTTCTGATTAACATCCCAGCCGACTCTCCTCCTCCTCCGGCCGCACAAGAAGACCTCGACGTTGCCGAGTAGAGCTAGCAGCTGTCATGCTTTGTATTGGCAGTGCTTGGGCTGTCCGTCCGTCGAATCATCTGTATTGGCGTGTCTTTCACTTTTGAGATGTTTTATGTCTGGGTCCTTAGTAGCGGAAAACAGTCAAGGGCCCTGTCTTCTACTGGTGGTGGTCGAGCTCGCTCGAAGCCATGCACCACATTAATCAATGCGCAGTCGAAAAGTCGGATCGGAGTCTTTCTTTGGCGAGTCGGTACCAACGATATCCTACTCGATACGGTTCGGTTTTGCGTCCAGTCCACCTTCATCGGTCGATCGGTCGGTATCGAAGCGGTCCAACGCGGTCAAATCGGTTTCTGTACACTACACGGTCGATCTCGCTAGCACGAACTTTGCACTTCTCACCACCTCTCGATGTACCCTCGACCCTCGCCCTCGCCCTCGCCCTCGCCCTCGCCCTCATCTCGTCCCGTCCCCGTATCCGATGCCTATCAGCTTCTTACCGTCCCGATGCGAACCCACTTACGGAGGTTTGTATATTCCAGCATGTTATATGTAGCCTCTGACCTACGTGATTGTGACACCCATCTTCGTAGCCATGTGTAAGCCGCAATCCGAACATGTCAAGTACGAACAGAATCCATTGTGTCCATGCCCTGGTTCCAGTCCTTACGGGCCACCTTGTCTATCGCTGCCTATGCTCGTGAACTTGATCGTTGCTCACCGTTGGCAGTGGTGTGCTGTTCATGTAGCTCGCGTCACCTTAATGCTCCGCATACAAGTCATCTGAAGCAAAACCCTGGGACGAATGAGATGTTGAAACTGAAGCTCCAAAGTTACATGGCTACTACACCACATTATTTGTGTTTTAACTCACAAGCATGCGCACTACCTCCGCACCACCATGTAGTGTAGATATCCTTCATGCCTGAATATTAATTTTGTTCTTCTCCTGTTTCCACTTGCACCCCGCGTGTCCGAGATTCGTTCGGACTGCAAAGTAACACTCCTGCGCTCGCTCAATTCGTATTCGATGGTGACGGTGAAGTTGCGGTTGTGCGTCCGAGGAAATAGTCGAGGCGGTGGATGGACGCGGAGCCGGAGTTGGGGTAAGGACTGTAGGTAGTTGATGGGTTGTGAGGACAGTGGAGGCTGTAACGAAGTGATAGATAGCTGTTTGGATGCTGCTCTGCGCTTCTTAACTGGCTCGTGTTAATCGAGTATCTTAGGTTCTTGGTCATGAGTTTAAATCTGTGTTGTATTGGGCGATCTGGTATGTCTTGGGTTCCTGGATAGAGTGCTGGCGGTCTGTTCTTGCTTTGCATTGCTGCGGAGATCGATTGTGTATTTAGACTGTGCAGTAAACTTTAGCATGTGCACGCCACTTATGATCATTGCCTCATGACAGAGTGATTGGTATATGATGAAGAGATGCATTCACATATGTGTGTCAAGGTCTTATCGCATAGACCATCCAACACCCTATGGTGGTCTATAAAAGCGTCTCTTGTCGGAGAACTGCCACGCCAACGTCAAGCTGACTGATAATCGATGGTAGCTGTCCTGTGTCCGAAATTGAACAAGCACCGAACCAGTGGAAGGATGCTTCCACCAACTGAGAACCAGGCTATTCACAGATTGAAATTTGTGGACTAGCAAAGTCTTATCTAGGCAACCTTTGTAAGATTGGCATACCAACCCGCGATAAAGCTGCTTTAGCTCGGCATGACGTATGGAACGACGGCCTGATTCCGTTTTGACGGTATAGAGCACGGAATGCAAACCAAGAATGTTGTTTGCGAATGCAGGTATGTAAGTATAACAACGCAGCCTCACAAAAAAGCGAACACGACGAAACATGCGGCTGAAGATGCAGAGTCAGCATACTTGCTGACGGTTGCTGCAAGTAGGATCGTTTAATTCTTCCTGGACGAGGCTGGCGCCATCATCGTGACAGTGACAACTGTGCACATACTGTGAATTAGTGAGTAGCGGCCTTGTAGACGAAGTTCCACAACCTTCTGAGAATGTGAAGATCATCAATTCACCGCGCACTGCGAGCGTGGTCGCTGAATGATCAGAGGATACTATCTACGGCGATGGCATATAGATAGCAAACAGATCATGTAGCTTTACATGATCATCGGCGAAAAGTGATGTCCTGATGTTGCTGTTCGCCGTGGGTGATCTCGCCACGAACCTAGCAGTACGCACAGAGCGTGGCGCAGTCACTTGACGCGCAGCTGCCGAACGGTTCGTGTAGCAGCTCGCAACAGAGTGGAGATCTCAATTACACCCTGTGTCGCACACTCTGTACTGCCACTTTTCTTTCTCTCTTCAAATCAACAGTGCGATTCTAGCGACACTACTTTCACCAAGCACCTGTTGTGGTTTATACGTAATAGAAGGGAACGCCTTTGACCCCGGGAACCGAGCACCGCCCAGCTTCGCCGCGCCGGCCTGCAGCCACGAGTACGAAACCATCAACTTGCGACTGATCACCCACACACCTTCACTACACTCGTCGTTGTCCCAGAAAACACTCGAAAATGGATCCCAACAAGCAATACGTATGTCCTCACCCTCTCAACACCAGCGCTGCCGACTGCGCTGTTATCCGCGTCCTCTTCCTGCGCCACATGTCTCGGCATCCACCATCACGCATTGCGATTCAAGCCCAACTCACTAACCGCAAAGCAGGGTGCGCCGCCGCAGTATCCTCAGTCACCGCCACCAATCCACCAAGATGCTGGCCCATACAACCAGGGGGGTATGCAGCCATACCAGCAGGGGCCGCCCAGCAGCAATGACTACTACGGCTCGCCCAACCCATACCAACAGGGTCCCGGCTACGGGCCACCTCAGGGCCAATATGGTCCTCCTGGAGGACAGTACGGACAGCCGCAACAACAGATGTATTACCAGCAGGGCCCGCCGCCACCGGGAGGCTACTACCAGGACGACAGGAGACAGGGAGGTGGCGGAAGCGGCGGACTGTTCGCAGGTCTCTGCGCCGGTTTAGCATGCTGCTGCTGCTTGGACTGCTTGTTCTAGGCCTATAAGGCGTCGAGGGAGAGTAGGGATGGGACGAGCGTCGCTCGTACATGCTGCGCCGATGCATTACATACTTAATACTTCGCGCCTGCTGGACGGGTTAATCACTAGTCCTGATGGGCGGGAGAGATGCAGAGGAGAGTGGATACGAGATTTCTTCAGTTTTCGTTTTTGTCTTTCTCTCAGGTTAAGGTTTCTTTTGTAAGGAATATTATGGATCTATTGGGTTCGGTGACCACAGCTGTGCTTGCAACACCATGATAAGTGGCGTGCACCCTTGCTCTGAGTCCAGAACGCGTGCCATCTGGCCATCAGCCGACTGTCTCTCGTGCCCAACGTCGCATTTTCAACCGCGCATACCTGCCCCGCATCTCCACATCACAGCCTCATCTTCATCGCCCATCTTTAGTTGATCATGATAGCTGACGCAGCTCTCCAAACTGCCGCACGCCCCTTCCCAACCTCATGACATCGCTGTCCCTGACAATCGTGCTCATCAATACCTGAATCGTATGGCATGCCCCACAGTCGGAAGGAGCACGCCCCAGCCGCACGGGCTCTCCACTTAGACTTCTACTCCGCTCCATGACGTTCCGAGATCAACGACACCGAAACGAACTGCTGGCTGACACGCGTTGAGATCCACTGACGTGTAATTCTATTTCGAGAAGTTTGTCGTCCGAGGCCATTGAAGCGTACCGGTATAAAGGTCGCGTGAGAACCCAAAGTCGAACAAAATCGGCACGAACAAACAGATAGTAACGCTACTACGAACCCATTACCCATCAACAACATATTTTCAGCCTCACAAACATCAGCACGTTGCTTGTGGCAATCGCTTCCGACCTCTGGTCTATTAAGCCACGAACAAGACTCCCGTGGAACAGAACCACTTGCTAGTTTTCTTTGTCCCACGGCGCACGCACGTCTGCATTCGGAGACACCGTCGGACCTTCCGATCGCAACCGTACTTCTCGCTGCAGGGAAGCGGAGCTTGAGCTCGAAATAGACCTGACTTGCGAGGAACATAAACTCAGCGGTTTCCTAGACGACCTTGAACCATAAACCGATTCACCACATCGTACATCACTATCCGTCACCATCCTCATCGACATCATGAAGATCGCCGCCTACCTCACCATTGTCGCCACTGCCATCCCAACTGTATGGGCTCTCCCTGCAGGCCTCATGGCGAGGCAGTTCACCGTCCCAACTTGTGGTGCGGAGGCATGTCTGGCTTCAACGAACGGCACCTTCGTGTCCCCTGCTGCGTCTAATGGCACTGCTCCCGGCGACTTTGCACGAATCTGTTCTCTTCCCCAGGACGAAGTAAGCCGATATGTACAGACTGTGCAGCCCTGTCTGAACGGAAAAGAGGGCAAGAAGGCCTGCACACCTGGAGCCATATCTCGTAAGTCACCACTCGATATCTCTCGCTAGAAGGGAGACCACTAACAACCATCAGAGTATAAATCCATCCTGGAAACCGAGTGTGCAAAGCCTGCATACGGCAATAAGCAAGTTCAATGGGCCTAAGAGCGTGTCCCTTCCTGTCCAGCGTTTTGCGTCTACGATCACATTTACGATACCACGTTCCTTCAGCATCACAACGGCGTTTGGGCATAGCATTTGCGCATTTACGCACCAGATCATCACGCATGACGTGATCACGCACAACGCATCTACATAATCAATAATGAATACACTCCTTTATGCTCTCATCAATCACACACTGAGAAGATGTGTTGCACGACTTTTTAGCAACGGTAGCGGTGGCTTGTTTGTACAGCACATGCTGGCCGTTTGCTGATTACGGCTCGTTTGTTCGCTTTTTCTCACCTTCACTCTAGACCGTTTACTTATCGCACGGGCCCTGTCGGTACCTTCACAAATTTATTTGGACCTTGAGCATCGCGCTATCGTCTTCTATCTCGGAGTTCGAAGTTTTCTTGTCCATCGAGCCTCTAAGTTCGACGCGCTCTCTCTATGCTATGGCGGCCACCGGAGATCAGCTCCCGGGCTGCATTGTAAGTAAGACTCTTCCCAGCCGACATGCCATGCTGACCTACGAAGATACCCAAACAATGCATGCTCCAAGTACCAGGCTTTCTTCGTGGAGACTCAGGCTGCGGAACTGATCTGGTGTGCATCTGCAACATTGACAATCACTTCGGCACCAATTGCGTCTTCTCTCACGCGTGCTTGCTGAAGGCGTGTACCCAAGAACAGGACCGAAAATGTCTGTGAAATTGTTCCAGCGAGAACTGTTCGAACGAGACTTCAGTCAGAATGACTAACCTTGACAGCCTTCCTGGTGAACTGGTTCGACTCATGTCGTGAGGCTGGCACGTCGGGCGGAGACAACATCCCGCCAGAGTGGGAACCGTATCGCCCGGCCGAAGGAGCAGTTCCGTCAAGAGTAGTACCCAAGCCTATGCCCAGCACACAAGCATCCTCGACACTGGTTGCCACATCGACTGCTGCGGCTGCGACTTCACTGGCTGTACCTTCATTGCTCACCCTGCTCACCACCACCAGCACCACCAGCACTAGCCTCAGCCTCGCACCAACTGCCTCCAGCCGCACTGCTTCCAGCAGTACAAGCGCCAGCTTTGACCTCACACCAGCTACCGCGAGCCGTACTATTCCGTCCAGCCCAGAAGTCACAAGTACGCCAGCGCAACCCATTATCACCACCTCCAAGACTCTGAGCCCTGGCGCAATTGGTGGCATAGTCGCTGGTATTCTCATCCTGGTGCTTCTCTGTGCCGGTTTGGGCTACTTCTACTGGAAGGCAAGCAAGAAAGTCAGAGAGAAGAACAGAGAGGTCGCTATCCTCAACGATCGGATTAGCGGTCATGGATTTCAGAGCTACATTGACGAGCTTCTTGCCGACAGCAACAGCGCAAGTGGTACAGTCTCGCGGGATAATGTATCTGTGTCAGGAACAATGGATGGACTTGCGCCGTCTTCAGCAGCACCTGGAGTGAGAAGCCAGTCGAGCTCGGTGTACAGCACGGATATTGCTAGAGCATTCTGAATATGTTCTTCTTGTGGAGGATGAGACACAACAAAGAGAGTAGAGGCCAATGCACTGTCCAAGGGATGCAAGGACAGAAACGAGAAGGAGGGGGGCCATTCTGCAAAACTTGATGCTTTCCATTAATACATGTCCTTGACACCCTTTTCTGTCACTGCGCCCGGCCTTCTAGACCTGCTACACGTGTTCTCTGTCTGCATTGCAACCGCATGCGCGACATCCCTGCAAGGTCGACACATCGCACCCAGCACCTCAACACATGCCCACCTCGCCGTCTATATAAGTATCACCGCCGAAAGCGCAAGGCTGCCGCAAGGCATTGCGCCCCGCCCCCAGCCGCACACTGAGCCCATGGCGCTCCCCGACCCCACCCATTGGTCCAGCGACAGTAAAGGATCCGTCCGACACCCGCGCCTCACAGCGTGCTGGCCGACCTGTGTCCCAGCGGTTGCCGTTTCGAGACATGCTGCATGGGCGAAACAGGCGTGATTTTCGCGCGTGTGATACGGGCGCTCTCGTGAGTGGCTGCGTCTAAATTGGCGGGGCTGTGTGCTACGTCCTGTTACACGAGTGCGTTTGGGTCGGCGTTTGTTTGCTCGCTGGAAGGAAGATGCACGGATGCTTGGGAGAGGTACCTAGGTAGAAGAAGGCGCTGTATCTGGGGTGGTTTGACACCGTTACTCCTGCTGGAGACTCTTTTTCCGCTACGTGTGTACGTGTATGCGACTTTTTGCGATGCTGCGCCTCTTCTTCGTGTGCTGTGGATTTGTGGGGTTGGTTATGGCACAAATTGGTTGTAGGATGGGATCTCCGCAGCTGAGTCTGCCTTCGTGCATGGTGCGTTCAACAGGAGGGGTCTCGCGTACTTGCTGACAACTTCGCAGGATCAATGTTTCCTCACTGGAGGATGCGGATCGGGATGTCCTTGCCCACAGAACCTGAAAGGCTGGTGCGAGATGAGTGAAGACGGTCCAGATAGCTGGTTCAGTCGGTGGGGAACATGTGTGCTTAAGGATTGTTCAGATGATGGGGACCTTACCAGTGAGACGATGATGATATTATCTTAATTGCGGAAGGACTAATATTAGCAGATTTGATGATGCTCTTCGTAGCGCAGTGCGATGGCACTGTCGGTGGGCCATTGACCAACAACACTGTACCATATCCACTACGGGATTGGGTGCCGATGACCACAGCGACGACTTCTACCGCAGCGGGATCGAGTGCGACTTCATCAATCGCTACTGTGACTGAAGCCACATTGGGTTCTACATCAGTCACTGTAAGCGACAGTAAAGCAACTGCCCTAGACGAGGACATTGCGTCTTCCTCACGCGCAACTAGCACTTCGTCTCCAGCATCTACAACTCAGGGCGACCCGAAGCCAGTTATGAACGTAGCAGCGATTATCGGGGTTGCAGTCGGCGGCACGGTGCTCCTGATTCTGTCAATCGGTCTCGTCGCTTTCCTCCTGCGCCGCCGTAGACGTGGAGAGCCATCACCGTCTGATGCGCCGCCTTACTATAACGCTACTGATAGCCAAGAGAAAGCCCACGATAAGCCCGAGCTTGACGGGCAGGCAATGGCGCATGAGCAACCCAAAATTGGTGCAGGCGAGTCTGTGGTCACACCCGTCCATGTGCCTGTGGAGTATGCTGAGTTGGATAGCGGCAACCCTGTCAGACCTGTCAGTGAGCTTGCCAGTCGGGGTTGAAGATGGGCACATGGCAAAAAGACAGAGTCAATCGCTGGTCACCTATGGCGAAAGGATCCTCCGTCTGGGGCATTGTACAGCTTGGCAACGGGTATAGTGGCTTGTGTATATTACCTGTGTGACTTTGAATCATCTCGCTCGTCTCACAATACGTTGGAGGCTAGACTTACTTTCACTTGCGTGCGTGATCTGTATCGCCGTGCTCAATGAGGCAGTGTTTTGCTCCGCACGGACGGGGTTTGGCATCCTCTTAGTTGTGACTCTTCGTTGCTCATGCCTTCACCACACTCTCCCGTCATGCTGCTCGCAGCCGTTTTTCTTGTTGGCCTTGCGACGGCGGCGCGATACTGCTACGAAGCGCCCACAAAACTTGCTCTTCCCTCTTGCACGGTATGTACTTCGCATGTCTCAAAGCTGTTGCTGACAATATCAGACTGCATGCTTGGGAACTGATACCTCCGTCCTTGATGGTGTCTGTGCAGATAACCTTAAGGGAATTTGCGAGCTAGATGGCGGAGTGGCTTCATTCTTCCGTGTCTATTCGAAGTGCTTGACGCAACACTGTCAGGATCAGACACCTCGTGCCGGTATGCTTGACAGACAAAGGCAACAGAGGTAGTCCTTGGACACTGACAGGTGGCAGACTTCGTACAAGCGTTCCAATACCAGTGCGGTTGGTACGACAGCATCACCGATGTTCAAGCGCGATACTTCGGAGAGTGGCAGATTTACCTTCATCCATCAGACCTCAATCCACAAGTCAGTGTCACGGAATTGTTTGTCAGTCTTGTTGAGATCTAACGGACCACCATAGAGATCGAGCACCGTGACGCAACGAGTGACATCCTTTGTCACCATCACATCCTCCAGCGCCTCAAAGACGGTCTCCACTGTCACCCTTATTGGTGGGCCCACCGCTGTGAGCTCGAAAGTGTCCGCGGAACCCTCGGTCTCAACACTGTCGACTCCACCTACGACTACAAGTGCTAGTGCTCAGACAGTGACTGCTGTGGGCGATGAGACATCCTCGAACGTGCTAGATAACGGAGCCTCCTCGACCTTGCAAATCAGCAGTAGTATTTACACACGCGGCCCTGCCTCTCCAGCACCTGTGCATTACAAGGAAACGGAGTCAGCTCTCAGCGGAACGGCCATCGCCGGTATAGCCGTCGGAAGCACATGTTTTGTCGCCGTCTCATTTGGTGCTATCTTCCTCATCTTGCGTCGACGAAAGCGTAGTCAACCTGGAGGGCCACGCTCTATGTCGCCACCAATCCATGAGCGCGGAGGTGGCAAGGAGCCATATGAGAAGGCGGAGCTTGCCGGACAAGAGGTGGAGCCACGTTCGCCTGAAGCTGTCGTAGACGCACCGGTTGGACGTGTCGAACTGGATGCTGGCTCTCCGGTAAGCCCAGTCTGGGAGCCGGTGCATGTGAGCACGAGCGAGAGGAGGGCAAAGGTTGCGCAAAATTTCTGAGGTGCACTGTCTTTTCGAGGAGTTGCGGAGTTCGCATGTCTACGTGGAACACTCCAGGTTGTGTTCAAAGGGGATTAAGTACTGGCGCGTATCAGCAGTACTCGTACTCTGGGTCAGTTTGGTGATCGTAGCAATCTGCCATCGTGCAAGGCTCCAGAACGCTCTGTCCGTCCCACAAGACTCGAGTGAAGCCCGACGTTAATAACCATGACGGGATCAGAGTGAGGCCAACGGTCGTAAGGGCCTATCGAATTGAACAGCCCTCAGCCAATCGTCACCCGCAGAGCATCTAGCCCACGGAAGAATTGTCGCGTGTCATTGAAGAACGCGCTGACGTCGTTGCGGTGCGGAACGCTCGTATTGAAGCCTCGGCGCCAGGGCGCCCTGAAGCGCATTTGGAAAACCCCATGTTTGCGGCATTGCGGATCGGACGGCTCTCCGGGTACCTGGACATCCATTTAGCGACCAGACGCCATTCTCACTCTAGTATAGCATCGCGCGATCCTTGACGCTTTTTTTTACATCTTCCTGTTGATATATTTCGAACACAGCTTTGCACGCTGTGGACAGCCATCATGTCGAGACAACAATGTACTTCCCGCCCCTGACGTCACATCTGGGCGGCGAGGTCCACTCGAACGCCAAATCGCTTGGCCCGGGCATTTACCTGAATGCCAGCATTGGCACGGATGTTCATCTTGGGTTTGACGGGGAATCATATACACAGCTGACCCTTTGCAAATTGATCGCAGGTTTCCTTGTTCCTCCCCCAGCTCTCAAGAACGCCCGTCAATCATCATGAGTGGTATCGTCCAACCTCTTCTAGGAGGCATTCAGGCCACAGTCTCAGTCATTCTTACTATCACTTTTGGTGTAGCGTTCTCCCAGTTCGGCCTTCTGGACGCAGATGCTGCGAGCAAAATCTCAAAGACCTCCGTGAAGGTCCTGCTGCCGTGCTTGCTCATCAACAACCTCGGCAGCCAGCTAAAACCAGAAACCGCGTACGAATATGTACCCATTATCAGTACGTGCTCATCATTACTGCAATATGTGTAGAGCATCATACTTATTGCGGAATTAGTCTGGGCTATCATCTACAACGTGCTCTCGATCTTTCTAGGTCGCGTGCTGTGCAAAGTGTTCAATCTTCCACGTTGGACCATCCCTGCAATCGCGTTCAACAACACCACGTCTCTCCCCCTTCTTTTGATCGAATCATTGGAGACGGCCGGCGTCCTTGGCCCTTTGGTGGCCAAAGGCGAGGGAACCTCTGAAGCAGTGACACGTGCTCGCACCTATTTCCTGGTCTCTGCTGTTGTCTCGCACGCTCTCACGTTTGGTCTAGGCGGCAGTGAACTCAAGGGTGATGACGAGGATCTTCCTGAAGACACCAAAAATCAGAACCATAACGAGGATGATGCACCACGACAGCGCTACCGCGACGACCCTGAAGCGCAGGAGGACGACGATGACGATGATGATTCTTCTGACTCCGCTCCCGAGACCTCTCTCTTGCCCCACGCGGTTCACCATCGTGCGCGCAGAATCAACAAGCGCACACACACCGTGGTGCACAATTCTATGGAGAAACTCCCTTCGTTCCTTCAGACCGCCATCACGGCAGTTTACAACTTCGTAACACCTCCCTTGGTTGGCGCCATCATCGGTGGAATTATCGGCTTTGCCCCTCCTCTCCACACGCTGTTCTTCGCCGACGGCAACGAGGGTGGTTACTTCAACGCGTGGCTCACTCAAAGTATCAAGAACATAGGCCAGCTTTTCGTTACACTGCAAGTCGTGGTGGTTGGTGTGAAACTTGCGCAGGCATTGCGCAGAGAGAAGCGAGGTGAAGACTGCGGAACACTGAACTGGGTTCCTGTGACAATTGTTGTTGCTGTCAGGTACTTCATCTGGCCTGTGTAAGTGCCTGTTCTACAGAGACGCGCAGAGCCTAGCTAACAATCAACAGCATCAGCGTAGGTTTGGTATACGCTATCGCTGCGAAGACATCCTGGCTACCAGAGAACCCCATGTTGTGGTTCGTCATGATGTTGATGCCTACGGGACCCAGCGCGATGAAGGTCATGGTGCTTGCGGATGTCGCTGGTGCAGAGCAGAAGGACAAGATGGTCATTGCAAAGTTCTTGGCTGTAAGTACAAAATTAGGCTGGCAAATATCCGAGCTAACGTTGTTCTAGGTCATCTACGCTGTCTCGCCACTAATGACGTTGACCGTTATTGGCGGCCTGAAGGCTTGTAGTGCTGCTATGTAGGTGTCAGCAGCGTCTAGGTCGGATCATCATATTGGCATTTGTGTGAGCGCTTTTGTACAACCCAGCGACGTGTTCGACATAGAATACAACTAAACTTGCCATAAAAAGGCTACGCGCTGAATGCGCTTGAGAGCGAGCACGATTGTACGTCGCGAGCCGAGCTTACGTTGCAATGCCATTCGCATGTGGTTGAACAATCATACGCCTCATCACCTCATAAGAATGTTGCTCTGATCTGATCCGAAGTGCTGCGGCCTCTACACTGGTGAGATGAGGGACGATGAGCTACCACAAAGCGACAATGGCGGTACATTCCGATAGGCAGGTATGCACCAAGATCCCAGCAGAGGGAGTGTGCAACCTAGCTCGAGCCTATTGGAGATTCATTCTGTTGCACACTGGGGATAACAATGAATAGTGCGAGAGTTGTACTTGCGATCGGGTGTGAAACCACACAAGCGAGCTTACGTGCATCAGCCTTCAATACCGTACCTTGAAGCAGAGTCCAGGGATGGGAATTCATTTGCCTTGCTGACAGGCAAGGCTGAGGAAGCTAAGCCAGCCATGCTATATACATGAGCGGGTTTGCTTCATATATGTAACTCATATACTCGACTCTTCATCCTTAAACAGAATACTTTTAGCCGTTCCCTGCCTGTTCCAGAGGAAATGTACATACCTGAAAACGTCTCGGAGACAAGCTCGGAGTCTGCCCTCTCGACTGCTTTCGATTCATATCGCGAGTACACAGACTACGTCAGACAGTTTTTGTCTGCAAACACAACTACTGAGTGGGACGAGGAACTTTGGCTAGGACAGCTACCCATCGATGGCCACACGATACAATGGTACCGTCTTTCGAGCCACTCCAAGAACACATCGGCTGGCTTTGAGAACCACGGCACCGATACAGATATGTATAAAAGTACCGGCTCAAAGGAGACTTTCCAAGAACAATTACGAACACCAAAGACGTCGGTGTCCTGGCAGATATTACTTGTTCAGTTCAACTGCGAGTTCCGCCGAGAATTCCTGCTTTACGACGATTGGTATCGCGATTCAATGTTATGGTGCTTTGACATTATCGGTCTAGCTTTGGATCTACCGCTCTGTGTGTGGAACCACTTGAAGGATCGCCTTCAAGGTATGGGCACACCACGTCTAGACACCTTCAGAGTCTCGTGGAATGATGATTGTTCAGCTCTTGATTTGGGCCTGAACACCATGGTGACTTTGAATACCAAAGGTGGAGTCCTGCCTCCTACAGGTATCGCCCTTGACCCAAAACCTATTGGTGACAGAGACTAATCTCGTCCTCGAAGTTGTTGCTTTTCTACCGCTGAACAATCCTGTTCGCATCGGCGATCCAATGAATCAACGATGTGGAAATCCTGTTCGACTCAACCATCCCAAATGGGCACAGTCGATAATCAGCACACCCAGTAAGGCTATGACAAACGAAAAAGCGACATTCTGGCGGCCCGCGAACAATGAGCCTGCTGAATCTCAATATCTTCGTAAGATGATCGCGAGAACTGGCGCACGTTCCAATTCGCCCTCGGTAACAGATGGCGCCTTTGCGTGTTTTGCGGCGCTTCTCGAGTTCCATCTGGGTCATCCGTCGCAGAATATTCCTAAACTTGATTATTCCCAAGACTCAAGAGACAAGGTGTGTCTGAGACACTATCGCTGGCCAGAAGACCCATGGGGAGACACTCGTGTAACCGACGTGCTGGTACCTACACGATCTCTGCTAATGCGATTAAGAGACGAAGTCGACATGAACATCATGATGTCCGAAAAGATCAAGGAATACACCAAGGACCATTTCAAAACGCTCAACGACTATCAGCAGAAGACCTTGCAGGCTCTTGTCGGGCGCTTGAGGCTGCACCTGGTTCATTTGCAACTCACTGAAGCTAATCTAAAGGACCGTCTTTCCGCATATGCCTCAGAGCAAACCACTGAGATGGCAGAACGAAACATTCAGGAGAGCAAGAGAGTGATTCTCTGCAGGTTTTCACAAGCCTACTTACGAGACCTACGTGACTGACTCGTGATGACAGTGACAACCCTAGCTTTTGTGTTCCTGCCAGTCTCCCTGGCATCATCCATTTTTGGGATGGTGAGTACATTTACCTCATCGATTGCATGTCCTCAGTCCTGACTTACTCGCCCAGAATGTTCAACAGATCAATAATACTGGTCATTCGATTTGTGCCTTTGCAACTACAGCATTTGTGCTGTGCATGGGTACTATGACCATCTGGGGCGTGGTTGCCAAACTAGTCTCACTGCGAGAACGCCTCGCGAAAGAGTGGTCTGGAAAAGTTGAGAGGCCAAATTCGAAGATGGACGATTTGGTACTGAACGGGTTCAGTGATCTTTGGTTTAAAGTAGTATATACAGCGAGCGTCATTTATGTGATGTACGTCGACTTGGTTCATCGTTTACGGCGAGCGGGAGTCCCTTCACCTACAGAGGGGCACGCATAGAAGCTTCTGGGTCAGTTTTCACGCTTATTTGTTCCAACCCTTAGTGGGTTTAGTCAAGAGTCATGGGGTCTTATTGTTACATGGTAGACCTCTCTCATTTTCGCATGTGAAACAGTGCGTTTTAGTTTCTACTCACAGTTGCAGCGTTCGAGACTGTTAAAATACACACTGTTCTCAATTATGATTGTTCTTTCAGAGTAGATACAGACTTGAGATCCAACAACATGCACCCCATCTTCTCAATCATACAGTCTCTTCCTCGACACTCTTTCCGGCTCCGCATCCATAGACGCAAAAGCCACATGCCCAACGTCTCCAGAACGATTCACATCCCCAATCCTAACACGCACGTGCTGTAGCGCTCTAGCAGCCTCCAGACCATCAAGATGCGACGGGACCTGGGTCGTGATATACGGGTTATCGCGTGCAGACGTCGACACAAAACCCAGCGTATCAGGCGCCCTAGTAAAGACACCGAGTACTAGTGACGCAACGGCGAACAGCAGCAACGAGATGACAATCGTGATGACTGCAAACCAGATGTTGCACGCATATTGCTCTCCGTCCTGGCGGATGCCCAGGAGTTCGGTCGTGTTCCAGGTGTAATTGAAGCCGGTGGCTTCGAGCTGCTCGACTCGCTGCGTTGTGAGGTTGCCCATCATGATCGTGCTGCCGAGCGCGGATTGCCAGTAGGTGTTGATGGCAACCTGTAGACGGGCGCTCATTTTCTCGGTGGGCAGCTCGGCGACGTTGACCCAGCGCTGTTCAACCCCGGATCGGTCGGTGGATCTGTCCCATCGGAACGTGCTTAGCTCAGGGTCCATCATCCAGTGCTCTACAAGCTCGCTTGACGAGCTGTCTTCCTGCTGGAGGCCTTGATCGGCTCCAGGCAAGTTGGCGCTGATTGTCATGAAAAGAATGGCTGTGGATTCAAAGCTGTTGAACATGGTTTCTGAGTTGCTTGGGAGCCGTCGCATTGCCTTCACTGCACATGAACGTCCCTGGCATGCAACCTAGGACTGCACTACGAGCGGAAAGGCTCGGCAGTTGGCTTCAAAGACACGTCCAGAGACCACCCTGACCAGTGTTCCGTTCTTGAGCCGTTGGTGGCCTTGGGAGGTGATCCATCTCGTCTGGTATTTGAACTGAGTGCTGTTGTTGGCATCGTTCTCGCTCGAGCTGTTTGAGACTAAACTGAGTGAGGGTGTGTGTTGCATAGTGTAATTGACATATTCAGTGAGCGGTTCTAGAGGCCCGCATTCAGTCGACCAATAATGAGAACTCATGGTGAAGGATGTGTTTCCAGTCTCAGGCAGTCCTGCAATCGGGATGCCAATGATGAAGATGTACTCAGGCGTCGATCCTTCTTTAATTTCGGTCCAGGCATCTGTAGGTGCAGAAGATGAATACGATTTAAGCTGGAAAAGATCCGGTATTTTGATGTTTCCAAACTGGTCCATTGGCAGGTTGAGATACTGTCGGGATGTGAGAAGGGCAGTCATGTACAGGGGTGCAAACAATGGCCATGCCGTCTCAGCTATGTCCTTGTTGTAGAGATGCGTTTGCCTAGCATAACCCTCAATTGGAAAGTACTTGACAGTGCTGTTCACCGGCACAAGCAGTGGCTCAGTGGCCAAAAGTCGCAGTGAGGACTGACCACCTACGGGAGATAGCAGCCAGGCTACGAGCAGGGAAAAGCCGAGAAGGTCAACGCGTCGAAACGCGAACTGGCGTTCAAACGTGGAGAATAGCGATTGACAGCCGACCAAGCGCTCTATAGTCTGTTCTGGGTCAATAGTCACACACAGCCACTCCACGATAGTGACTAACCCCGAGAGTTGCAGTCCGCTCTGCTTTAAAAAGTGCAACACGACGGAGCATCTTGCCTAGAATAGCCGCATAGATGATAGGGAAAATTGTTGGCGATAGTAGAGTAATCGCTTTGATGTCCTCCCCGTACTTCGAGATTTCCTGTTTGTTAAGCGAGAGACAAAGACCTGCGATGACTGGTCTGGTCAATATGCGTAGACCTTCCAAGTTTGAAAAGATGATCTTACCCAGGATCAATAACGGGGTCAAGGCAAGGAGAAAATCCATGGGCATTGAAAACCACCAGTGAAACGGCCTTCTAATCAACATTGCACGCTCGGTAGAAGTGCGAGCTTCGCGATCCATTGTCTTAGGTATCGAGCCATCCGCGGTGAGAGTCTGCGATTGTCGGTCGTCCTGCTCCGTCTGTGAGACACTCTCGTATGAGAAGTTGTTAGTGGAGACATAAGCCTGCTTAGGATTCGCAGGAGGTACAGTCGGGTTCATAATTATGTCGGACTCAGAGGGCCCGTTGTCTGCATGTGGTTCTGGCATGATGTAGATAAGATGTTCGAGGCTCAGCCTTGTGTGGTGGCGGAGGTGTGTTGGAGTAACCACCCGATTTTCATCGCCGTATGATTATCTACATGCATATGGAGGCAGGCCTTACAGGCAAGCCAAGGATGCGTTTTGGCCCCCACAATGTGGCAAGGTTTATACTGTAACAAAAGAGGGACAGTTATGATTGGAAATCGACAGGATTGAAAGCAAATGTGCCGTCTTCGTAGCGTGATCACACAACTAGGGCATCGCTGCATGTGTGTGGAGCTTCAAGTTCCGTATGTGGCCAGCAAGCCATTGCAGGGGGAGGGTGCAGGGGTGTCTCGGTAAGTAGCAGCTACAAGCGGGACAGAAAACCCATCCAGCAAGAGCATCGCCAGTGAGCAAAAGTTTTCCCACTTTTGTCGTATTTGAAGGTCTGTTGATGCCATACTGTGTAGTTCTCCTTCAGCAGTGAAGATGGAAGTCGAGTTTCGTGATTTGATGGGCACCTTGAGACGCTGGTGTCGAGAACCTGGGCCAGCCTCCACGGCATATTGGCACAGCCCATCTATAATGAGGCGCACGAGAGGCAACAACGAAGTAACATGAATCGCATCGAGATCAGGATGCAATTGCTTGACCAGTGAAACCCATGCATATGTTGGCGACTGCTAAACACCTACATTGCATCTGACTATCACAGCGGCCTTACGAAGTACTCACTGTCCAAAACTTCGCGGATATCACCCTGATCCTGGATTTGAGCAAGCTCATCAAGGTATTGCTCCGAGGGCGCAGCGTCAAGAGAAAGATCAACCAGGCCATCGGCTGGCGGAGAGAATTGTCGCAGCCGCACACCGCTCTCAGCGAAGATGCGAGCCGTCTGGTCGTCCACGAGGTAGCCTTGGTTGTAGACGACTTCGCTGATGCCAACTTGGGTGATCTTCACACTGCACGTTAAGCAAGGGCAGGTGTTGCAGTATAGGATGGCCGTCTCGCCGATACGATCTCGTCCAGCCTCAAGCAGCGCGTTCTCCTCGGCGTGCAGACATAGGCATGTTGAAAGACCTACGCCGCCTCTTGCTGCGTTGTTACATCGCGGGCCTGTTCATGTCAGTATTTTGCTTTTCTGGGGAACATCATGCTTACAGCCACCCTCATTGCAGTTCGTCATGCCTCTTGGCGTGCCATTGTACCCAGTGCTGATCACTCTCTTCTCTCTTACGACAACGCAGCCGACTCTTCGTTTCATGCAGTTGCTGCGTAGTGCCGCCAGGTCTGCAAGCTGCATAAAGTACTGGTCCCAGCTAGGTCTCAGCCGTGCCTCATCTGTGAGATTGAGCGAGCGAATAGCATTGCGAAGCGAGGCGATGGAAGTAGTCGAGTTTAGCAACTTGAGCTGCGCCCGTTGGAAGAGAGCACTGAGGCCGGTACGCTGGGCGAACAGATGGGCGTCATTGCGCAAGACAAAGTCTTCCAGTGTAGGCGGTGTGAGGTTGTTGGCGGCGCAGCGATTCTTGAAGCGCTGCCATCGCACGCTGACTGGGGCGTCGACGCTGATTAGGAGGAAGAAAGGGCGTCGAAGCAGGGCGTCGACCACCCTGTCGTCCCAGATGTCCGTTGTCACCCATCGCTCTCTCCACCGCAGAGTGACAAAGTCAAGCAACGCATCGACATCGGTGAAGGTGTGCTCGACGTAGGTAGAGGCGGAGGGCGATGGCACGTGGGCGTCAGACGCTGACTTCTCGACGGCGGGCGTGGCAGCGGTGCGGGCTAGACGAAGACGCTTGAAGCCATGCTCCTCAATGAGGTATGAAGCTATCGATGACTTCCCGGCGCAGATTCCTGGGTCGAGTCAGCCGGAGTCCGTTCGGTCCAACAGAGTGCCTGCCTCCACACAGTCCAATAAGCATAATGGCAAAGAAACACGTTATATCACTATGGTAATTCGTTAACACGCCTCAAGACGGTGAATTGAGCGTGCCTCTAGCGCGTTGCGGCTGCAGGCACGCGTTCAGCCGCTGCCCCACTCGTAGCTCAGCCGCGGGGTGTGCTCAGCTGCTCACAGCTCTAAGACAACCACCAGGCCGACGGTGCCTGACAGCCCCCACGTGCACTGCTTTGTAACCCGCATCAGTACCAGTGACTCCCATACTTACCGCCTGAGCTTCTTTGTAAATACATAGTCATATCACACTCCATAGCATCAACAAGAACCCTGCCCAAGCTACCGCCACCATGGCCGCCCTCAAGTTCGCGCCCTGGCAAAGCGATGTCGACGTGCAGTTCTATGCTGCACTTGCGCATATCAAGATCAACCATGACAAGCTCGACGACTCGGCGCGTAAGGTGCTCGGGCTATACGAGACTCGTCCCGCCGACCACTCCTCGCGCTCGATGCGTGTGCAGATACACCCAAATGCACTGACCTCAGACGAGTGCGTTCCCTCCGGCCCAGTATGCGCCAGTGCTGATTAAGGGACCTCTAGCACTCCTCCGAACTACTGCCGCGCTGAGGGTATTATCAAGAACTGCAACACGATCGAGGACTACAAGAACCTCGACCGCGCAGCCATCCTTGACCGATGCGCCCAAACAGTATGCTCGACAAGATTACCACATGTAGCATCTCACTGACGCCTGCAGATATGGGATGCTATCCACGACGGCTCGATCTACGAATGCCCCTCGCTCCTCTCCTCCTTCACAGCCATCATCTTTGCGAACCTCAAGAAATACAAGTTCACCTACCACTTCGGCTTTCCAGCGATCCAGTCCGACCCACCGTGGAAGCAGATCGGTGAGACAAGCAGGCTGAGCCCAGGCGAGACGACACATCTGGTCGACGCAGTGCAGACATTCAAGTACAGCAACGATGTACGACAAAGAGGCTTTTTCATCGCAAAGCGCGTCCGTGGTGGCGATGAGGTCGACGACACGCCAAAGACGCCAGTCACGCCAGTGGAAGAGATAGGCTACAAGTGGGTGGTTGGGAAGCTGGGGGCATACGAGAAAGGCTTCTTCGACGACGTGGACAGCCAGGACCGCTTCATCTGCTTCTCAGATCCGTCGACATACGATGAAAACCCCGGGTGGCCGCTGAGAAACCTGCTTATCCTCATGCGACACCGCTGGCGGCTGAACGACGCGCAGATAATATGCTACCGCGATACACACCTACGGAGAGACCAGTCAAACTCGCTCATTCTGCAGCTACGATCAGATCCCGTCGCCGAGGTGTCCTCGACAGCCACCGAAGGGCCGAGTGCTCGCCCCAACCCACCCAAGCTCCCCAAGGTCACAGGCTGGGAGCGCACGGAAGCTGGCAAGCTGACCTCACGAAATGTCGACCTATCTGAGTACATGGACGAGCGCAAGCTGGCAGACCAGGCCGTCGACCTCAACCTGAAGCTCATCAAATGGCGCATTGCGCCCAACATTGACCTGGACGTGATCAAGAACTGCAAGTGTCTGCTGCTCGGCGCTGGTACACTGGGTTCGTATGTCTCGCGCATACTAATGGGTTGGGGTGTTCGGAAGATCACATTCGTCGACAACGCCAACGTCAGCTTCTCAAACCCTGTCCGCCAACCGCTATTCAACTTCAACGACTGCCTGCAAGGTGGTGCGAAGAAAGCAGAGCGTGCGGCTGCAGCACTCACAGAGATCTACCCTGGAGTTGACGCGCAAGGCCATGTGATGGAAGTCCCTATGCTCGGGCACCCCATCACAGACACCGAGAAGACGAAACAGAACTTCGACAAACTCGAGAAGCTCATCGCCGAACACGACGCCATCTTCCTCCTCATGGACACGCGCGAAAGCAGATGGTTGCCGACCGTCATGGGCAAGTCCGCCGGCAAAATCGTGCTCAACGCTGCCCTCGGCTTCGACACCTTCGTCGTAATGCGGCACGGCCTACGACCAACAGAGAACAGCGACACCAACGGCGAAGTAGAACTAGGCTGCTACTTCTGCAATGACGTTGTCGCCCCCGCCGACGTAAGACCCCAAATATCACCCCTCCCCCACTACGCACCAGCTAACACCCCCAGTCCCTCAGCAACGCAACCCTCGACCAACAATGCACCGTGACCCGCCCAGGCATCGCCCCCCTGGCCTCCTCCCTCCTCGTCGAACTCCTCATCTCGACCCTCCAACACCCGCTCCTGGCGCGCGCCCCTCCTCCCCTACCCCCCAACACCCCCTCCCCTCCCCTCCCAGCCGCGAAACCCTCCCACCCCTCCCTACCCCCCACATTCACAAACCCCCTCGGCTCCACCCCGCACACCCTCCGCGGCTACCTCTCGTCCTTCAGCCACATCCCGCTCGTCGGGCAGCCGTACGACGCGTGTTCGGCGTGCAGCCGCGTGGTGCTGGCGGCGTACGAAGAGGATCCGTGGGCGTTTGTGCAGAGGGCGCTGGGCGAGAGGGGGTGGGTCGAGGAGATGAGTGGGTTGGCGGAGGTGCAGCGGCGGGCGGAGGAGGCGGAGGCGGGGATGGAGTGGGATAGTGAGGAGGAGGGGGGTTTGGACGGGGACGGTGAGCTTTTGTAGGGGGTTGGGGAGAGTGTGGGGGAGGTTTGAGGGCGGAGTGGAGGTTGGGCGTTAAGGGAGTTGGGTGTGATGCTGGGTTTCTTGGAAGCGGGTTAGACGGAGGGATGCTTCACTGATTGCTCGATTGACTGGTTGAACACATGAATTGATTAACATTCCACTACATCGCATGTCATGTCGTTCCGTCGCGTGCTCTGTCAGCGCTGTGGTGTCAATACCATATTGTGCAGCCTGCATAAACCAAGAGGTCCAGATCACGCAATCAAGCCGCAGGTGTGTCATGATGCTCATTACATTAGCTGCACGGCAGCCGTCTATGTGGCTATAATACACAGCCCCCCTTTTCCTTTCTACTCTAGCATTGACGCCTGGTTGGTATACAGCACCTCGACCACGCTGTTCAGCTTCTCGATCGTGCTCAGCGCAGCATCGTACCCCTTGTCGCGCTCAGACTCGTCGTACACGATCAAGCAGCCGGCGCCCTGGTCCAGCACGCCGATGATGACCTTGTCGAGGATCATCTGCGACAGCTTGCGCTCAACCTGGACAGTGTCGAGGCCGACAGTCTTGGCGACGTGGTCGATTTCGACGCGGCTGTAGGGCTCGATGACCTTGATCAGGTTCTGCTCGAGCATGTTGTCGTACAGGCGGCGCAGGTGGCTGGTGATGAAGCGGTCGCTGCCGAGCTCCTGGCGGTACTGGGTGAGGGCGCTTTCATACTCTTCCAGGCTGCGGTTTGTGTGGGCGCGCGCAACAGCTTTCATGGCGTCGAGGCGCTTGCCGGCGTATTTGACGGCGTGCTTGGAGGTCATGAGCGTAGTGACGTCGTCGCCGAGGTTGAGCATGATCTTGCAGAGCAGCATGTACTGCAGCGCTGATGTGGCCTTTTGCTCTTCGTCCTGCGAGTGATAGCCTTCCATGGCCTCGATGAAGTACGAGAAGGATGTGTTGAAATCGCCATCCTCGGCGTGCAGCATGCCGCTCTGCATGTCCAGACCAGCCTGCAGCAGCGGCGGGGTGTATACGGAAGCGGCCGAGGTTCGTGCGGATGTGAGGGCGGCGCGGCCCTTGGGGATGTTGCCGAGAGCGTGGTAGACTCGCGACTCGAGCAGCTGTACCTCAACCAGCACCAGCTTGTCGTCCAGGCGCTTCAGCTCCTTCAGCAGGCTGTTGATGAGCGACAGGGCCTCGTAGTACGACTGCTTGGCCATGTACAGCGAGACGAGGCGGGTCTCGAGGTTCTGGCGCAGGAAGCCTCTCCGCTCCGACACGGCCCACTCTATGCATGACTTTGTGACGGAGATCTGAGTGTCGGTGGTGTTGGGGATGGCGGTAAAAAGGTCGAGCAGCTGGCGGACTGCGTGCGGTTAGCTTGTGTGCAGGGTGACAGTCTGCGGCGCCGTACCCAGCTTCGATGTCTTTGCCTTGGCAAACGACGACAGCACCGAGCGCGCCTGCCTGACCAGCTCGGCCAGGGCATCTGCCTTCTTTTGGTCGCGGTACAGCTCGCCCAGCGATACCAGTGCCGTCTCGTAGTGCTTGATGGCGGCCTCGTTGCTGCCCGGGTCCTGCGAGAGCACGTCCTGGTAGATCTGCTCGGCCTTTGCGGGCTCGGTCTTCGCCAGCGTCTGCGCCTCCTCTATCCGCTTGCCCGTGTCTGCGACAGCCATGCTGGGTGTGTGTGGGTGAGTGTGCGAGGGGGGTGTAGGTGGGCTGCGGCGCGTACGGTGGGTGATGTGGCGGGTTGACAGTGGACAGCTCGACGGAAGCTCGCGTAGGTATCGACATCACTGAGGTGCTGCGTCGGACACTCAGCGCCAAGCCCGGCTGCCGCCACACCGCGCCACACCCCGCCGCCACATGCCACAGCCAATCACGGGCCACTTCACTGCACGGCCAGCCCCATAGCAACGCGCTGTCGAGCCTCACGCCGACTCCACGCCGCCTGCGCAGACAGCGTCAGAGCACGAACGCATCACAGACGGCTGGGCGCCGTGAACCACTGGCACACGCCACGCGTTTCGACGGAGCGCAGGCGCCGGCGACGCTGCTGCTACGGTGACGAGTCGGTGTGTGCTGTGCTGGCAGGCGCGCCGTGGAGCGCCGCGCTGAGCGAATGACGTGCGGCGTTGGCCCGTGTTTGTAAACACAACCGTGCGTAGGTCCAGCGCTACATAGCGACGCTGCGACCGGCCGCGACGCCCAACACATCAACTCTCCCACACTCACGACCTCACGACCCCATATTATACCCCCGCGCTGGACCGCCGAACCACTTCTCGTTCGCCGCACTTGCCCTGCACCTGCACCACTCGAAGCTGGAACGGCCCTGCCCGCCAGCAATCCGCCATACATTCCAATACTACCGATCGCATCTAGTCGCGTCCCGACCTAATGTCCACAATGGAGCGCGAACACTCCCAGGATCGCGAGCTTGTGCGCCACCATGGCTCGTCGTTCTCGTCGACGGACCGGTCGATTCCCATGTAAGTCGCGCCTAAACACTAACACGCACGCGACTGACTTCGCCCAGGTGGGACAGCGCCGACCCTGATCGCGCACCGCCACCACTGCCGCTGAACCCCGGCTCGCCTACACTCACCACTCGTCCCAACACATCAGCCGCGATAATGCGCGCCGCTAAGGCACTGGAAGAGAAGGCCCGGGAGAGTCTGCCCACCAGCTCATATACCACCAACCCAATGCCGTCGCGGTCGCCCGAGCGCTCGCTGGTCAAGGGTAACCAGCATAAGCGCATGCAGTCGTTACAACCCAGCAGCGTCCGCGATCTGCGCAGCTACCTGGACACACACAAATCGTCTGACCGCTCGCCTGGGCGCCCCAACGAACGCCCCCAGACACGAGATGGCTCCCGTTCGCGCGAGCGTGAGAGAGACTACTTTGGCAAGGAGCTGGACCCCAAGTTTGGACAACTTGGCAGCCAGTCGCCGTCATCCACCTACGACTTCACACACACACCCACTATCCGGCCCAGCCATAGGACTATTCTGGGAGAGAACACACCACCACCTTCTGCCACCATGAAGGCGCTGCAGACCATGACCATTCCTCCACACATTCTTGACCCACCGCTCCAGAATATCACCAACTCGTCCATCCTTTCCCCTGCGCCCCCGCAGCCTCTCGACTCTATTTCTACACAGCTGCTCAGCATCACAAATATCGTGTCGAGCCTGCAGAAAGACATGTCCCAGCTGAGTCGCAGGAGCAAAGACAACGCCACAGACCTCATCAGCCTGAAGGAAGCGACCAACAGCCGAGATGAGGACATCCGCCAGTCGCTGAAGGACCTGCTGAGCACTATGGGTGAGAAGCAGAAGGCCGCAGCGGCAGCGGCAGCAGCTGTAGAGGAGGTCCGATCTACGCCGCTGAATCTTCATGACCCTCACATGACACCCACAAAGCAGTTCACATTCCCTCGCATGTCGTCCCCGAACGGGTGGGCAGACGAGAGAATGGGAAGCCCCAACCCGTACTCGGTCGAGGGCGCTGCCAGTGTTGCGATGCTGGAAAAGATTATCCGTGAGATGGTCACCAAAGACGGCCAGGAACGCTTGATTGCAACCTTGCAGGTCATCGTCGACAAGGCCAACGGCGATACTGCGCAAAAGGTCTCCGAGCTTGTCGAGTTCGTCAAGTCAGGATCGGCCACCAACAACCTCGCGCCGCCTGGCTCCGCTTCCTTCCAGCCATCTCCTGGATCCGGTGCGCTCACACGCACGCTCTCAGAAGGGCTCACCCAGGCCCATGCCAGTCCGAAAGCAGCCGACTTTGTCAGCGATGAAATGTTAAACTATCTTCGCAAGATCAAGGACAGTGCCGCTGATAACGGCTGCGTGACGATGGGCACCAAGACCCTTGTTCAAGAATTGCGAGGTGAGGTTTTGGGCATGGGCCGGGAGCTAGCTCGCAAGATTGAAGAGGCAGAACAGTCCAAACCACATGCCGACCCCGAGCACACCACACAGGAAATCAGCGCCATCATCCAAGAGGGCCTTGATGATGTCAAGGAGTACATGGACAAGGTGATGCGCGAACGCAGGCGACAGTCCATGTCTTCAGTGGTCACTCGTGGCACCGTCGATAACAACGAAGTCTACGATGTCGTCAAGCACGCGCTTGCGGAGCGTGGCCTCGACCAATACAGTGCACCGGGCGCACCTCTCGACAAGGAAGCTATTGTGACTGCAATTCGCGAAGCCTACGACAGCGTCGAGATAAAACCTAATGTCGAGATTCAGCAGTTCGGTCTAGAGCGAGACGAGATTCTACAGTGCCTTCGGGAAGGCCTGCAGGATTATAACGGCTCCGGTGCGGTTTCGCGAGAAGAGATTGGAGACATTGTCCAGGAGTCGCTACAGCAGCTGCGTCTGCCTCCTCCCGTCAACGAAGCAACTGAGATGCGAGAAGAGATTCTCATGGCTGTCCGTGACTCCCTTGAAGAACTCAAACCATCTCTTGTTCCCCAGCAGCAGTCTCATGCTGACGGTCTTACTCGCGATGTCATCTTGGATGCCATCAGAGAAGCCCTCTCCACACACGAATTCGGACCACAAGAGGTTGAGATCCCTCAAGAAGCCCTATTCGACGCTGTCAAGGCTGGTCTGGAGGCGTCGCAGCCTGATGTCGATGCCAACAACGAGGTTGTTGTGCAACGAATCCAGTCTCTCGTTGATAGCATGCATTCCGAGTTCAAGGCGTATTCTGCAGCCAATGGACGCGACACTGAGCAAGTCTTGGATGCCATGCACGATGGTCTAGAGAAGCTCGCGGCTGACCTACAGGGTCACTTCGACAAAGCCTCCAATGCAGCTCAGCACGAAGCTATTGTTGATGGCTTCCGCGAAGAGCTCGACAAGCTCCGCGAGGACGTGCAAGGCTATGTTGCCGAGGGGCCTCGCGGAGATCAAGAGTGGAGTCGTGGCGACATGGTTACCTTCATCAAAACCGAACTGGAAAACCTTCATGAGGGCTTAATCGGAAAGCTTTCGAGTTCTTCTGGCGAAAAGGATGAGATTCTCGCTGCTTTGAAGTCAGGCTTTGACGAGATGAACTCACAAGTCGCTTTACGCAACGAAGATGCTGATTCGAACGAAGACATCAACGAGGCCTTGAAGCATGAATTCGATCAACTCAAAGAGGTCATTCTTGGTGACACTACAGGTCACAAGAACGACATTCTGGAGAAGCTGGAAGCCGGATTTGACGGACTGCAAGTCGGTCTACGCGAAGCAACTGCTACTTCGACGCCAAGTGATGATCTCGTGGCCACGATGAAGGCGGAATTCGAAGATCTGCGTGAGAGCATCGCCAGTTCGCTCGTGAAGTCTGGTGGCACCGACAAGGACGATGTCATTGACGCTGTTCGTGAACTCCTTGAAGACCTGCATGCAGCTCAAGACACAGCATCCAAGGAGAATATGACCGTCCTCCAAGCTGACCTTGGAGCATTGAAAGAGTCACTTGGTGGCGCTCTTGTCCCTGCTGGCGATAAGGACAAAGCTGAGGTCTTGGATGCTATCAAGGCCAGTCTCGAGGAGATCAAGACGTCTACTGCATCAACAAGTGTCAACGAGGAGCTTCTTGAAGCGTTCCGTGGAGAACTCGAGCAGATCCGCCAGTCCGACGGCCTTACTCGACAACATGGTCGTGCCGATACCGAGGAAGTGCTAGATGCCGTTCGCCTTGGGCTTGATGATCTGCGGTCGCACCTTGAGAAGAAACTCGATGGCCCTCGAGATAGCTCCTCATCTAGCGAGATCGTTGACGCTTTGAACGATGGCCTTGAGGGTTTACGAACGGACGTCACCAAACTCGTAGGCAAGCCTGTTGACATGACAGTATCCTACGAGATCTTGGACACTCTCAAAGATGGCATTGCTGCTTTGCGTGAGGATGTTGCGCTTCTCAAGGGTAAGGTTCCAGCCTCAGCGCCAGCACCAGAGGTTGAAATCGAAGTCGAAGTCGATGCCGATGCCATCCCTACCGGAAGCGAGATGGTGCTCGCCGAAGCCCCCAAGGATGGACCGATTGGAGATAGAGGAATCGCTGACGAACCGGCTCCTGCGGCGAAGACTGAGGAGGTTAAAGAGACAACGAGCCGCGACATTGTCGCCGATTCTACTCAGCGTGGTGACGTTGACAAGATGGAATTCATCCTTTCGCAGATACACGCCAAGGTTGAGGCTATGGATGCAACTAGGCAGACCGCCACTCCGAGCGCTGAAGCGGCTGTACCTTCTGGTGCAGCTGTCAAGGAAGATCTGGCCTCCATCGAAGGTATGCTGAAGGAAGTACAGGCCGCGGTTTTGGTCCTGCAAGAACGCGCCACCCCACCACCGGTCCTGGAAGGCTTCGCCAAGAAGGAAGACACAGACGCCATCGAGACGCTTGTCGCCAACACCAAAGCCAAGATCGAGGAGCTTGTATTCCCTGACCCCACAACTACCGCCACGAAGGAGCACCTGGAGGACGTCGAGTTGGTCGTGCGAACCACTTCCGACGCTCTGGACGCTCTCGCCAAGAAATTCGAGGAGGAAGGAGCGACCAAGGTTGATGTCACTGTTGTGCAGGTCATTGCCGACGATATTAAGACGGCTCTTGATGAGATGAAGGCGGCGAATCCTGTCGATGAAGCTAACCCGAAAGCCACCAAGGCCGACGTCGATGCAGTCACTCTACTGGTTGACGATCTCAAGGTCAAGCTTGACGACATGAAAATTCCTGACCCTGAGGAGATTCCTTCCAAGGCAGAGATGGAGCAGCTGACTGGTCTCATTCAAGAGTTCCGCGACAGTCACGAGAAGATGAAGGATACTTACGAAGAAGACATCCTGAAGACCGCGAAAAACTTCGATGACCGCCGTGAAGAAGCTGAAACCCTTATTGAGAACATCGCTGAGGTTAAGACTGCTCTGGACACCATGAAGGAGGAGGTCTTGACCAACTTCGCCGAGGGTGGCTCCATCGAAGGCTTGCAGACATCTCTCACCACACTCCAGGAGACCATCGGCGCTAACAATGTTACTGCTGATGTCAAAGAGCTGATGGAGACGTTGATTCGCGAGTTTGAGCGTGCTCATGGCTCTATCGAGGGCCTACAGAACGGCCATGCCGAAAAATCGGCACTTCACCTCGAGAAGCATGATGAAGTCAAGAGCGCCATCGTTGCTGACTTCACCGAGAAGCTGGAGGACAAATTCAACACTTTGATGTCCAAGTACGATGACGCCCAGCTCCTGGCAGATGAGCAAGCTCGAGTCATGAAGGAGAAGTCCGAAGAACAGGAAAAGATCCTCGAGACCACCAAGACCATGGCTGACGAGTTGCGTTTGACCATTGACACGCTTGGTGCCACCATCGCTGGTATGAACGAGCGCTTTGAAGAGCAGCAGACAAAGATGGGTGCCGATACAGCCACGACGTTCGAGAAGCTGGATGGTTCTTTGGAGAAGATTGATGGTGTTGTGGCCAAGTTCGAAGAACAGAAGCTCGAAGACAAGTCAGAGCACTCTCACACCCGCGACGAGGTCAAGAACATCGAGAAGATCTTCCTCGGTCTCCAGGACGAGATCACTGAGCACAATCCTAAATTCATGATGGCACTTCGTGAGATCGAGGCCCTCGTTAAGGCCCACTACGATCACGCGCAAAAGTCCAAGGAGGAAGCCGAAGAGCACACTCGAGCAATCAATGAAGAAGCCAAGGCACGATCCGTGGAGATCCAGAACCACTTTGCGAACCTGCCGAAGCTTCTACCTGCTCCTCCACCAGAGCCCGAGAAGTATGACGACACTCATTTGCAGAATAAGCTTGACAAACTCCTCGGCCATGCCGACGATGCAACTAAGGCGACCGATCAGATGGAGCGTCTCGACGAGATTCGTGTCCAGGTTAGGGCAACAGCTGTCGAGATCAGCGACTTTGTCGCAAAACAAACTCAACTCACCCTTGAAGGTAACGAGTCGAAGGAGCGCGAGGCAGAGGAGCTTGCTCTCCTTGTCGAGCGTCGCTCTGCCCAAAAGGAACAGCTCGAGGCTGACCTCGACAACCTCAAAATGGAGAAGGCCACATACAAGGAGCAACTTCATGCTGAACTGGATGATCTGAAGGCCGAAAAGGAATATGTGCTGCAGGAGTTGAAGGAGGAGAAGGCACGTGTTTTGGTTGAGCTCAAGGAAGAGAAGGATCGTGCAATGCAGGAGCTCAAGGAGGAGAGAGATTCTATGCTTGCCATCGTCGCTTCTCTTCAGGCAGAGCGGGAGAATCTTGGTAGCCAGAAGGTCCGTCTTACTGGTGAGGTATCTTCTCTCCGCACAGCACTCGACATCCGTCGCGAAGAGCTGCACCTGATGGATGCAAAGGCCGACGCGCTTGAACGTCGCATCTTGAACGGCATCATGGACCACTCTCGAGCCCTGTTGATCGCCAAGGGCTCCAAGAGCCCTAGCAAGTCAAAGAAGCGCACGAGTGTCGACGGCGGTGCCGAGCGCTCGCTGCCATCAAACGCTGCCGCGAATGCGATCAACATGGCTCTCAAGCCTCGTCCCGCAATCCGCCGCAGTGCACCCAACAGTTCAGCAGACCGGCGCATTTTCTCTTTGAGTCAAATCAGCGGCAATGCCCCTCCAGCAGCGAAAGCCCAGCTAGCGCCTCCCGCCGCGGCTGTCAGCAGTGCCGGTCTCAAGCGCGCCCACTCTGTTAAGACCAGCCCTCGCAAGTCGTCTTGGAACAGCCGCCCCAGTGCTGTGGTGGCCAACAAGGAGAACGCACCCCTCATCGAGGAGACCGAGCCAGACACAGAGAATCAGGCACCTGCATCAAAAGCTCCTTCAACTATCGCTGAAGATGAGCAAAGCGAGGCGGGTACTGAGCGTCGCTACAGCGTCGCTAGCGAGTCCAACTACACTGAAAGTCACGCAGATGGTGAGACCATAGGCGATGATGGTCGCTCAAACTACGGCAGCGAGTATACCTACGGTTCTGGCTCGTATATGACCGGAAGTGATGTTGAACGTCGCACATCGTATGGCTCGACCGTTGCTCGCTCTACCGTCCCTGCTGAGAGCGCGGTCGACGGCGCCTCGGAGTCTGAGTCTGAAGAGGAAAGCGATGACGAGCGGGCAACTACGGTTGCTGGGTCAGAGGTCTCAGGCATCACAGGATCCGAGGTTTCTGACATCACGGTCTCCCAAGTCTCGGAATTGCCTATGCCCACCGAATCGGCTATCGATCGTGCCGTAGCTGCGGTGGCCGCGGAGATGAAGGAGAACCCCAAAAACTTTACCCCAACCGACTCCGGCCTCGGTACCGAGCCAACTACAGCTATGCTTGAGCACGGTACCCTGGTCGACGCGGACTATTTTCGACGCGCTGCCGAGGAGGACAGCATGCTCGGAAGCACTGTTGGCTGAGCAAGCTCGCCGACGACCTAGACCACTGTTTACGCGAGACTGGTGTCTGCTCTCGCCACCGAAGTTGCTCTCTACAAGATCTTGACTCGCTCGCTAGAGCTTGAGGACATGATCTCGCTGCATGGTTTGAGATTTTGAATCAAGTTTTGGGGGGCTTGAGTTGGTATTGTTGATTGAGAATACTGAGGTGTATGGGTGGGCATCACTGTGACACGTAAGCGATGGGAATGGGTCAGGCGCTGATTGTGATGGTTTGGACTGGGTGGAATGGAATGGATTGGAACGAAACTGGATTTCTGACTTTCGCTTGTTCTTGTACGTATGTAGTCTCACGGCGTTCCTTTTCTGGGTCTTTGGGTAATGGGATGCGATGCGATAAGGAAATACTTTTGGTGTAGACAGGCGAGGGGTGTTAGCTTGCCAGGCAGGCGTAATATACCCACCATTGTTCAATCTCGATCCTTATCTTGGTGATCATAATGTAGGGTCACCATCTCATTCAACAAGCGTGATATGCAGTTATGTTAAAACGTGAAATTTCCATTGATTTTGTCCGTTCATCAAAGGACAACTGAAATGCTATCGCAGGCACGCCGGCCTCAACTTTTAAAACACCTCGAGACGCCATATATGCTACCCTTCTTCCGCACTCTCTCTTCATTCATGTTCTTATCCCCCATCTCTATTTGTGTGTCCCTATCAGCGTTCTACAAGACAGCATTACTACTAGCGCCCGCCTACGCGGACGCCGCGACAGCGCCGTTGGTCTGCGCATTCGCCTTAGCGACGCGCTTGCTCATGAAGTCGAAGAAGGCAAACTGCGAGGCGCTGGAGCCGAACTCGTACACGAAGCGCGAGGCGAGGTACGAGCCGAAGATGGCGCGGAGGTAGTTGTCCGGAACCTGTCTCAATGTTAGCAAGATACTCGTTGTGTTGGAGAACAGTTTACATACCCGCTCGATGATCTTCTCAAGTCCGATCTGCTGCAGCAGCAGCGGCGGCAGGGCCTCGGACAGCACAGACTTGCGGAACGCGACGTTGTGCCACAGGTCCGTGTTCTGCAGCTCCTCGTCGAGCTTGGTGATGGCGTTGGACAGCGTATCGGACAGGATGCTGCGCGGGGTGCCGGTGGCCTGGTGCTCGCGCCAGATGGCCTCGAACTCAAGGCGTGCGTTGTTCTGGATGATTTTCTGCACGCCCGCGACGTAAGCGTTGTAGAAGTCTGGCGCCACGCCCGCGGCGTCGACGCACATGTGCTTCACGAAGGACTCGTCGTCGAAGGAAAGCGAGGCCAGGACTTCGAGAGAGGACGAGGTTACACCGCCCTTGTTGGCGGAAGCGTCCTTGTACAGGATGCAGCCTGCTTTCTCGAGGCGCAGCTTGGCGTCCTGAGTGATGAAGAGGTTGGCACCTTCGACAAGGTAGGGGATGACGCATTTGCCGTCGACAATGAGCTTGTTGGCCGACGACAGGTCGATGGACTCTGGGCGACCACCGCAGGGCACGAAGGTATCGTACTGGATGTCAGTGCGCAGATGGAAGGTGTTGCGGAAGGTTGTGCCGTTGTACACCAGATCGCCGGACGGGAGGCGGACGTTTACGTCGTCGACGAGAACGCGGTAACCCTCCTTGGATAGCTTGGATGCGTCGAAGTTGTTGATCATCTGGCGGTTCTTTGCCAGACGGAGCAGCTCGGCATGGTCGAGACCGTTGGGATCAACAAGCACACCCGAGCCGTCGACGATGGAGACATATTTCTCGTTCGAGAGAAGAATCTCGTTGGAACCGAGATCGCCGTCGGGGCCACCAGTCTGCAGCTTGCGGACCTTGCTCGGGTCGAGGTTGAGCTTGCGGTAAACACCCAGGACGAACTCGCGGACAGACAGTGTGGTCATTCCGTAGCGGTCGTGGGGAATGCCACCAAGCTTGGGGCTCTTGCCAGTGAAGAATGACTTCCACCATGGCGCACCACGAACCCTGGCGTGCTCGGTTGCCCAGTTGACAAGATCGGCAGTGTTCTCATCAGGACCCATGAATAGAATCTCCTCCTTGCCGTGCAGATCGACAATGGGGTCCTTGATTCCGGGACTGCTAGGAGGCAGCAAGAGATCGAGAATACTGTCAATGTACTTCTCGAACGCGCCGGCAGCCTTGTCCTGGTGCTTGAAGTCGAGCAGTACGACACCCTTGGATCCTCCTTCAGGAATATCCTTGTTCTTGCGCTGCTGGGTGTTCGCGAGGTTGTAGTTCTCATCGAACAGTGATCGTGCGTTGATTGAGTAAGCCTCTTGGCTCCTCGACTTGACGATACGGATACCTCCACGAGCAATGTCACGGAAACGGAGATGGAAACCACGGAACTCAGATCCAATGACAAGGAACATGCCGAACAGAGGCTGAGGGTACTCCGAGGGAGGGAGGAAGCTGGGGTTCAAGCGGAAGCTGACCGCGACCTTTGTTGGGGTGTAGAAGTTGGTCTTCAGCACGGAGTTGTTGAAGATGCGGAACGAGTTCATGACCATCTCGTGGTGGTCATTGACGACAGCCTTGTTGATAGTATCGGTCAGCTCCTCGTTGGTCTGCACCCTGTCAATCTGGAGACGCAGATAACTCAGTGTCGGCAAGAAGTCGTCCTCCTGGCCGCGTGTCTGGACGTAGTGGGTGTTGGCAAACGACAGGTACAGAGAGTGCACCAGATCAGGGTATGAGTTGATGATCTCGAGGATGTAGTCCGCGGTGAATGTCTCAGCACGCAACCTGCGCTTCAGCTTGGAGAGCAGTTCGGCATGCGCACTGTTCTCGGGGTCCAAGATGGCCGATAGTGCGGTGTACTCGTTTCCAAGACGGTTGAGGAAGTGCGTGATGAAGACCCAGACGCAGTGTGCGTAGATAGTCTCTTGAAGACTGAGCCTGCCTGTGGCGAACAGAGTCTGAAACTTGTTCTGGGGAATGCAGTAAAGCAGAGAGATCTCCTTGATGATCTGGTGAATCGAGGCTTCGATCGGGGGGTGCTTGGCACCAGCAACTCCAGAAATAGCGTTCAGGTACAAGGACATGACTGTATAGCCGTTGGAGAACTGCTCGACATACTTTCGCGAAGTAGTCAGACCGTAGTAGTGGTACAAATCACTCAGCGCGCTGAACATGCCAAGAGCAGAGCCCTGCTTGTAAGCAATGACGAGACGCTTGTCTCGTGTGCCTTCGATATCGAACCACTCAATAACAGGTCCAGTTCGCTCGACAGCAACCTCGAGCGCCTGCTGGTAAATGGCCTTGGTGTTGGCCGTAGCCTTCTGCAAGAAGCGCTTGTCTCCGACCTTCTCGATATCGGTCTCAGTCTCGCTAGGAGACGGGTTCTCGAACTCGCACTGGTAGATGAAGTAGCATCGCAATTGCTGGTCATCACTGCCAGGAAGCGAGCTTGTCGATCGGAAGCTCTCGACACGGTAGCCTGCGTTGCCCTTCGAGTTGTTGAGGTACTTCGTGTCGATACGCTGCTCGTATCGCGGTCCGTCCAAAACCGAGACACCGGGCCTGCTGGTATCAATGTACACAGCGTGATCATCAGCCTCCTTGTCGAGTCTTATCTCAAGACGCTTGTCGTCGCGGGCATACGCGGCCACCTTGGCAGCGTAGAGCGAGTGGATGTGGTTGACTACAGCCTCGACAGACTCAGTGCTGAAGTACATGTCGTCGATGCCGAGCTCGTTGTAGAACCATTTGACCTCAGACTCCACTAGCTCCGGGGGCAGAAACCCCTTCTCTTCAACGGAGTCCATGACTGCCTCCATCTGGTTCTCTTTCCCCTCGAATACGGGGGCGACATAGCCAGAGCCGCTGGGGGTGGAGGACCCCGAGGGAACCGACAAATGCGTGGACTTTGGTCGCCCTCCGGCCACATTCAGCAGCTTGCTAGCAACCGCTTGGGCGCCGTTCACTGGTGTGGATGCCATGTTGTGTGTATGTGTGTATTGGTGTTGAGTCTGACGGGTACTCGAATGCGAGGAGAGCTCGAATTTGTAGCTTCGATCAGAAGGCCGAGCTATGCAAACACGCGGCGAATAGCTTGCTTGAAACCGCTTGGCTAGAGGTGGGTGACTTGGCGGGGTTGCCAAAGAGTTTGGGCGAGTGTGATGTGCCTCGTGTGGCGTCTGAAGGGCTCAGCGGGGTTTCGCGGGAGGGCCGTAGCTGGAAACTGCTCGCGAGGAGGAACGGAACGTAGAAACGTGCCTGAAATCCGGTCAGCTTGCTGTCTGCTTGCTGTCAATGCAATTGCAGGCCCACGATGGCTGCCCGCGCTCTTTTAAACTCTGTTAAGAGCTGAGCTCGCGAGCACCAGGGGCCACTATTTTTGGCATGACGCAGGAACTAGGTAGCCTTACCTACCTGAAGAGCCGCAGATCCACTCTCACCGAAGTAAACCGAGCAAGAGACCGACGGGAGCGTTGATGCACCCGCGAAGGCAGATAGCGAATACAGCTGCAATTGGCTGATGTTTACCGCTCTTTGCTAAGACAAGTGCTGACCGCGTGTAGCAACTCAGGGCACTCGGGAAGCGTGCCGTTGTATGATGGCTCAGTGCGACACTACTACCTGGTACCACACTGCAGATGGAATTCCAGGGGTCTTGAGAAGATAAGAATGGCAGGGATTGGTTACGATGAAGGAGGTAATGAAGGTAGCCGAAGCCGTGCCTCTCCGCTCATGGCGACTGGCGCCTCTTATACACGGCGCCGTCAGCAAGTCTCGTCAGAGCTGCTGCGCTCGTGGTTCCTGAAAGTCAGCTCGGCTTGCTCGGTCACCAGCGGCTCTTCCCCACAGTCCGCTTACGACTTAGCGTGATCCGCGGCTGCAACTGATCGCAGGGGCTTCACGTAATAGCCAGCGCCGCCTCAAATGACCTGAAAATTTAAAGCCTCACTCGCAGCTTCCACTGCCTTCCAGGCGTGTGTGATTGCGCGATATGGCGCAGCCGGGCGTGTAATTGTGAAATCTCTGCGCCTCTTGCGCGTGCGCGGTGGAGACGCCAACACCCTACCGTTCGCGGCACCCATGCACAGCGTGTGAGTACCATACAACCTGCATGAGCCAGCGGCTCCGTAGTTCACGATGCTTGGCTCCCCAGCCAAATGTGGAGTTTCGAAGGGGTAATGCAAACATGCGATTACCCCTTCGAAACCCGTACGTGTCCCAGTAGCACTGGTCGTGCGCCTGCACGTGGACGCAATCCTGGGAGTCTCATCAGTCATCGCGAAGTCACGATGCCTGCGCCGGGACCAACTCCCGTAGGACGCAGAGCGATCGGAGGCATTCCAGCCGCAGCGCTCCCGTGCTTTCCGGCGCTTCGTGACCTCTGTGCTT